>NC_141696.1:601871134-603071134 GCF_964263255.1 Lissotriton vulgaris
TATATTTAACAAGATATAGAGAGCAAAGGGATTTTTATCCACTCAAGTGGACGGAAGGGTACTCCCAGTCCCCTGGTTTACTGGTTCTATAACAAATAGGAGGAGTACCACCAAAGATGAGGCTATACAGCCAGTATCGGTGGAATGAGACCGTGATTTGTAAGAAGAAGTCCTTCTTTGTTTCTTAAGGAACCCCTCACTCACCGACCTGGTCGGTGACATGCTTCATCATCGGGGCCACCTTGACAGCCGAGTGCCGTCAAGGTGTGCTGCGACACCTGAAAATACAGTGGAGCGGGTATGTGGGTGATGAATGTGGAAAAAAAAAGGTCAGTGGGTTAAAAATTGTCCTGGTATGACATAATATTATTTATTGTAAGGCTACTGGACAATGTTAAAAATAGTGTGTGTAGATACAGTAAAGGCGTTAATTGGACCTAGTGTATCTGAATTTATGTGATAGGTCTACATGTTTCAAACCATAGGTGGGAGTTACCGGTTTTTCTTCAGGACCATGAAAATGAAAGGAGTTGGGTGGTCAGGGTACACTAACGCCCTGCCATACCTGCAACCCTTTCAGGAACCTATTTAGCAATTGGCTAAATGGGTAAAAAAACTTGCAACCAAGTATGGTTACTGAAAATGGCAAAAACCTGTGAAAAAGAAAAGGATTATAAGTCACAAAAGGTTGTTTACATGCCTGTAACGTAGTGAAGTGACGTAGTCCGTTCTGTCTCTGAGTCATTCCACACACCGTAACAGCGAATTGTGCAGCATGCGGTGTATCAGTGTAATATATAGATGGGAACAGAAAGTTTCCTTGAATAGCACACCTATCAATATTGGTGTGACTGTGTACATATATTTCTATGTTTAAACCAGTCATACACAGGCTCCATAGTGCGTGCCTAACTCATGACTGTGTTTTAATTAGTGTCAGGAGAATGCCGACGTGGTAATATGCCAACTTGATCCAAAGTCACAATACACACAAGACAAGACAAACACACAACACATATATAGTCAAAGATTTAAGAAATGCTCACTTCTCAGTGGAGAAATGCTTGCTGCACAGGAATTGAGGGGAGGCAGCAAAGCTCAAAAGAACGTATTCTGTGAAACCAAGGGGAAAAGAATACCGGTAGAGACAAAATCAGTATACCGATTGCTCTCATATCTCCTTCGCGGAAATAGACCGGAAACCGAAGCGTTTCCATTAGCGCGGGTGTTACTTACAGTTTTCTGGCTTAACGAGTGACTTCTCACCTAGTCCGCCCCTCCGTGTACCCGTGTTTGGCAGAAAGGCAGCGCCGGGTTTAAAGGCGACCGCCATTGCGGGCGCGGAGGGCATGGCTGGGTGGCGTCGCGTGATGACGTCACTGGATCACGTGAGCGTCACGCGCGCGCCGGGTTGCTGTAGCAACCAAAGGTAAACACAGACCTCCGTAAAAAACGGAGCGTGTTGTACTGGCGATCAAAAATAAGGGGATTACCTAAGGAAAGGGTAATGGCACATATATGGTCATTAGTTTTAATGAAGTAAAGGGACATGCAAGTATTATGCACGAATAGGAGAAAGGGGGGGGGGGTTGATATTTTTACTATATAAACCTCAGTTTGTGAATGGATTTAAGGAAAAAACGTTAGGATGAGAGGTGTATCTTTCTCACTATTATGAAAGAATTGTGGTGACTTCTGAGTTCTTTAACAGAGTACAGAGGCCCAAGGGATATTATCATTGAGGCCATGTTTGTTGGTGGACAGCCTATACACCCATCTTTGTTCTTTTTCAAAAAGGCGTTTCTGGATGTTTGGTCCAGGGGTGATTTGTTCAATTACAGTCCAGAACATGTCATTAGGTGTGTGGCCTTTTTCGAGGAAGTGGTCTGTTAGTCGGGTCGCATTTTTCTTGCAGCGAATAGTGCTGCGATGCTCACAGATCCTTTGTTTTACCTTCCTGGTCGTCATCCCAACATATCTTTTTCTGCAGGTGCATTCGATCAAGTATACTACATTCTCGCTGTTACAGTTTGTGTGTGCAATTTGTTTCCAAGTTTTTCCAACCTCTAAATCCAGAGTCTTTGTGTTTTTGGTTAAATGGCACACGCTGCAATCGCCACAGCGGAAGTGTCCAGTCACATCTGGTAGGCCCCAAGTCCTGGTGGTGGAAGCTGTTGGAGGGGTCTTTTTTACCTTGGGTCTGGTATTCACAAGAGTGTCTTTTAAGCTTTGTGATTTTTTAAAGGAAAAAAGTGGTTTTTCCCAGTGCAGATTCCCAGTGTTTATTATGTTCCAATGTTTGTTTATGCTCTTGGTTACTTGATTCGATATGGAATTGAAAGTAGTAACACAGGTCAAGGGAATTTCTGCCTCATTCTTGGTTTTCTCTTCAAGCAGTGCCTCTCTGGGTTGGTTCCTTGCCCTCTTTTGACATTTGTTCACTATTCTCTTAGGGTATCCACGGGTGTCTAGTTTTTTTGAAAGTTCGTCTGCTTGTGTTTTATAATCAGACAATTTACTGCAATTCCTACGCAGTCTCAGGAACTGTCCGTAGGGTAAGTTTTCCCTAAGGGGTCGAGGGTGGAAGCTTTCAAACCTCAGGAGGTTGTTCTTCGAGGTTGGTTTGTAGTGGGTTTTTGTTTCCAAATGATTGCCCTCTTTCGTTATTATTACATCAAGAAAAACAATCTCTTGTTTGTCGTGGCAACTCGTGAACTTGAGGTTCATATCGCAAGTGTTAATCCAAGTTATGAATTGTTCCAGACGTTCGGTTGGTCCTTGCCAGATGGCGAGGACGTCATCAATATATCGCCTCCAAAATGTTAGATGTTCACGATATGGATTCGTATTGGTCAAGATGAATTTGTTCTCGAAATCGTACACATACATACCAGCTATACTGGGGGCAAAAACACTGCCCATTGAGGTCCCCCCGGTTTGTAGGAAAAGTTTTCCCTCGAATTCGAAAAAGTTCCTTTTTAGGGCCAGGGTGGCGCATTCCAAAATGAATGCCTTTGGAGTGTGGTAGGGCCAGTCTGCATTCTCTAGAGTGTTCCCCAGGACTCGGATGGTATCGTCCTGGGGTATACTCGTGTATAGGCTTTCAATATCAAAGCTTAGGAGTGTAGTATTTTCATCGACCTCCACCTCCTGTAGTAGGTTCAATAGACTCTTAGTGTCTTGTAGGTAGGTGGTTGATTCTTGTACAATGGTCTTTAGAAAAAAATCGCAGAACCTGGACAGAGGTTCTAGCAGAGAGCCAATTCCTGAGACTATCGGTCGTCCCGGGGGGGGGTAATTTCCCCTTGTGCATTTTAGGTAAGATGTAAAAATAAGGGATCTTCCCTTCAGTGGTACACAAGTAATCCGCTTCCTGTTTGGATATTGCTCCGTTAGTCTCTGCGATCTCAACTAGCTGACAAATCTCCGTTTTCAGATCGCTTGAAGGATCAGTGTCCAGGACTTGGTAGTTTTTCCTGTCGCTCAGAAGTCGGTTACATTCCTCCCGATAGGCAGTGGTGTCCATAATGACAAGTCCCCCGCCTTTGTCAGCAGGTTTTATAATGGTTGTTTCGCAGGCACGTAGTTCTTTTAATGCTGTTCTCTCCATGTTGCTCAGGTTTTGAAAGCTGGAAGTTGTTTGCATTTTCTCAACATCATTATAGACGGCCTGTTCAAAGGTCACTATTTCAACCGGTGTTGCGTGTTGGGGTGGCATGAAGGTTGATTTTAGTCTTAGTCCACTTTCATTCTCTACTTCACAGTCTCTTGGTTGGCCCTGTTTTTCGAAAAATGCTTTAAGCCTTAGTTTCCTGAAAAAGCCGGCCAGTTCACAATGTAACTGAAATTTGTCAAGTCGTGCTGTGGGGACATATCCAAGTCCTTTGTTGAGGACATCTTCTTCAATACTCGTAAGTGGTCTTGATGATAAATTTGTAACTAAGGTTTCGCACTGCTTGTGCCTGCCTTGCTCTTTGTTCTGTTGCTCACTGGGTCGTCCTCCTCCCAGTGGACTTGGTTGGACTGTCTGTTTTTTCCCCTTCCCCTTCTGCCCCTGTGAAAAAAAGGAGGGCGAAACTGATTTTGATGGAAAGGCGGGGGTTGGAAGTGTGGTTGAAAAGGGGGCTGCCATCCATACATCGGGTAATTTGCTGATTGATTAAATGGGTCTTGGAATATCGGGGGTTGGAATCCGGGCAAGAAGTTTCCTTGCCCTCTTCTACCTCCCCTTCCCCTCTGTTTGTTCACACTTGTGTTTGATCCGTTGCTGCTACCTGATGAGACACTTGACGCATCAGAGTCGGATGTAGGTTTATCAGCTGGTTTATAGTCAGGATCCGAGTAGGGGTATGTTTTAACAAAAGAGAACCTTTTTAGGTCCTTTTGAAATTTTGTGGCTTTCTGCTGGGTCAAATTGTCTTTATATTCAGTCATTTCTTTATTGATTTCATCCAGTCTTCTTTTGTACCCAGTTATGGTGGCTTTTATGTGTGCTTCCGTCTTTTGAATATCAATTTGAATGGTTTCAGACAGTCTCAGTGCTGTTTTAAGTATTAGGACAATCCAATCATGCGTGCAATGCCAGGCTATTAGTGCCCAGTCTTTTCGAAATTGAGCATCATTTAGAAAGATGCGTGGGGCATTTGTAACCAGAAGTCCTTTGGGTGCCATATTATTCGTGACATACTCTTTTAGGATGGTACCATGTAGTATTGTTCTTATGCGTTCCCTTTTCATTTCCGTAAGTTTTTCCCAGTCGCCTGTTTGCGATATTGTCTGTGAAATGCTGGCATCAGCAAAACCAGAGATTTCGCCAAAAATAGCATCAATCTCCTCTGTGGAGTAAGTGAGACCTTGGTTTTCTCCCATGGTTGAAAAGAAATGAGCAAAAAAATCTTTTCTATAAAATGTGTGTGTGAGAGGTCTAACAAGTGGGCTGAGGATCAAAGTAGGACAGGATAAACTCTCGCAGCTGTGCGCTGCCAAGACATATATTTAACAAGATGTAGAGAGCAAAGGGATTTTTATCCACTCAAGTGGACGGAAGGGTACTCCCAGTCCCCTGGTTTACTAGTTCTATAACAAATAGGAGGAGTACCACCAAAGATGAGGCTATACAGCCAGTATCGGTGGAATGAGACCGTGATTTGTAAGAAGAAGTCCTTCTTTGTTTCTTAAGGAACCCCTCACTCACCGACCTGGTCGGTGACATGCTTCATCATCGGGGCCACCTTGACAGCCGAGTGCCGTCAAGGTGTGCTGCGACACCTGAAAATACAGTGGAGCGGGTATGTGGGTGATGAATGTGAAAAAAAGGTCAGTGGGTTAAAAATTGTCCTGGTATGACTTAATATTATTTATTGTAAGGCTACTGGACAATGTTAAAAATAGTGTGTGTAGATACAGTAAAGGCGTTAATAGGACCTAGTGTATCTGAATTTATGTGATAGGTCTACATGTTTCAAACCATAGGTGGGAGTTACCGGTTTTTCTTCAGGACCATGAAAATGAAAGGAGTTGGGTGGTCAGGGTACACTAACGCCCTGCCATACCTGCAACCCTCTCAGCAACCTATTTAGCAATTTGCTAAATGGGTAAAAAAACTTGCAACCAAGTATGGTTACTGAAAATGGCAAAAACCTGTGAAAAAGAAAAGGATTATAAGTCACAAAAGGTTGTTTACATGCCTGTAACGTAGTGAAGTGACGTAGTCCGTTCTGTCTCTGAGTCATTCCACACACCGTAACAGCGAATTGTGCAGCATGCGGTGTATCAATATAATATATAGATGGGAACAGAAAGTTTCCTTGAATAGCACACCTATCAATATTGGTGTGACTGTGTACATATATTTCTATGTTTAAACCAGTCATACACAGGCTCCATAGTGCGTGCCTAACTCATGACTGTGTTTTAATTAGTGTCAGGAGAATGCCGACGTGGTAATTTGCCAACTTGATCCAAAGTCACAAAACATACAAGACAAAACAAACACACAACACATATATAGTCAAAGACTTAAGAAATGCTCACTTCTCAGTGGAGAAATGCTTGCTGCACAGGAATTGAGGGGAGGCAGCAAAGCTCAAAAGAACGTATTCTGTGAAACCAAGGGGAAAAGAATACCGGTAGAGACAAAATCAGTATACCGATTGCTCTCATGTCTCCTTCGCGGAAATAGACCGGAAACCGAAGCGTTTCCATTAGTGCGGGTGTTACTTACAGTTTTCTGGCTTAACGAGTGACTTCTCACCTAGTCCGCCCCTCCGTGTACCCGTGTTTGGCAGAAAGGCAGCGCCGGGTTTAAAGGCGACCGCCATTGCGGGCGCGGAGGGCGTGGCTGGCTGGCGTCGCGTGATGACGTCACTGGATCACGTGAGCGTCGCGCGCGCGCCGGGTTGCTGTAGCAACCAAAGGTAAACACAGACCTCCGTAAAAACGGAGCGTGTTGTACTGGCGATCAAAAATAAGGGGATTACCTAAGGAAAGGGTAATGGCACATATATGGTCACTAGTTTCAATGGAGTAAAGGGACATGCAAGTATTATGCACGAATAGGAGAAGGGGGGGGGGGTTGATATTTTTACTATATAAACCTCAGTTTGTGAATGGATTTAAGGAAAAAACGCTAGGATGAGAGGTGTATCTTTCTCACTATTATGAAAGAATTGTGGTGACTTCTGAGTTCTTTAACAGAGTACAGAGGCCCAAGGGATATTATCATTGAGGCCATGTTTGTTGGTGGACAGCCTATACACCCATCTTTGTTCTTTTTCAAAAAGGCGTTTCTGGATGTTCGGTCCAGGGGTGATTTGTTCAATTACAGTCCAGAACATGTCATTAGGTGTGTGGCCTTTTTCGAGGAAGTGGTCTGTTAGTCGGGTCGCATTTTTCTTGCAGCGAATAGTGCTGCGATGCTCACAGATCCTTTGTTTTACCTTCCTGGTCGTCATCCCAACATATCTTTTTTTGCAGGTGCATTCGATCAAGTATACTACATTCTCGCTGTTACAGTTTGTGTGTGCAATTTGTTTCCAAGTTTTTCCAACCTCTAAATCCAGAGTCTTTGTGTTTTTGGTTAAATGGCACACGCTGCAATCGCCACAGCGGAAGTGTCCAGTCACATCTGGTAGGCCCCAAGTCCTGGTGATGGAAGCTGTTGGAGGGGTCTTTTTTACCTTGGGTCTGGTATTCACAAGAGTGTCTTTTAAGCTTTGTGATTTTTTAAAGGAAAAAAGTGGTTTTTCCCAGTGCAGATTCCCAGTGTTTATTATGTTCCAATGTTTGTTTATGCTCTTGGTTACTTGATTCGATATGGAATTGAAAGTAGTAACACAGGTCAAGGGAATTTCTGCCTCATTCTTGGTTTTCTCTTCAAGCAGTGCCTCTCTGGGTTGGTTCCTTGCCCTCTTTTGACATTTGTTCACTATTCTCTTAGGGTATCCACGGGTGTCTAGTTTTTTTGAAAGTTCGTCTGCTTGTGTTTTATAATCAGACAATTTACTGCAATTCCTACGCAGTCTCAGGAACTGTCCGTAGGGTAAGTTTTCCCTAAGGGGTCGAGGGTGGAAGCTTTCAAACCTCAGGAGGTTGTTCTTCGAGGTTGGTTTGTAGTGGGTTTTTGTTTCCAAATGATTGCCCTCTTTCGTTATTATTACATCAAGAAAAACAATCTCTTGTTTGTCGTGGCAACTCGTGAACTTGAGGTTCATATCGCAAGTGTTAATCCAAGTTATGAATTGTTCCAGACGTTCGGTTGGTCCTTGCCAGATGGCGAGGACGTCATCAATATATCGCCTCCAAAATGTTAGATGTTCACGATATGGATTCGTATTGGTCAAGATGAATTTGTTCTCGAAATCGTACACATACATACCAGCTATACTGGGGGCAAAAACACTGCCCATTGAGGTCCATTGAAACTAGTGACCATATATGTGCCATTACCCTTTCCTTAGGTAATCCCCTTATTTTTGATCGCCAGTACAACACGCTCCGTTTTTACGGAGGTCTGTGTTTACCTTTGGTTGCTACAGCAACCCGGCGCGCGCGCGACGCTCACGTGATCCAGTGACGTCATCACGCGACGCCAGCCAGCCACGCCCTCCGCGCCCGCAATGGCGGTCGCCTTTAAACCCGGCGCTGCCTTTCTGCCAAACACGGGTACACGGAGGGGCGGACTAGGTGAGAAGTCACTCGTTAAGCCAGAAAACTGTAAGTAACACCCGCACTAATGGAAACGCTTCGGTTTCCGGTCTATTTCCGCGAAGGAGACATGAGAGCAATCGGTATACTGATTTTGTCTCTACCGGTATTCTTTTCCCCTTGGTTTCACAGAATACGTTCTTTTGAGCTTTGCTGCCTCCCCTCAATTCCTGTGCAGCAAGCATTTCTCCACTGAGAAGTGAGCATTTCTTAAGTCTTTGACTATATATGTGTTGTGTGTTTGTTTTGTCTTGTATGTTTTGTGACTTTGGATCAAGTTGGCAAATTACCACGTCGGCATTCTCCTGACACTAATTAAAACACAGTCATGAGTTAGGCACGCACTATGGAGCCTGTGTATGACTGGTTTAAACATAGAAATATATGTACACAGTCACACCAATATTGATAGGTGTGCTATTCAAGGAAACTTTCTGTTCCCATCTATATATTATATTGATACACCGCATGCTGCACAATTCGCTGTTACGGTGTGTGGAATGACTCAGAGACAGAACGGACTACGTCACTTCACTACGTTACAGGCATGTAAACAACCTTTTGTGACTTATAATCCTTTTCTTTTTCACAGGTTTTTGCCATTTTCAGTAACCATACTTGGTTGCAAGTTTTTTTACCCATTTAGCAAATTGCTAAATAGGTTGCTGAGAGGGTTGCAGGTATGGCAGGGCGTTAGTGTACCCTGACCACCCAACTCCTTTCATTTTCATGGTCCTGAAGAAAAACCGGTAACTCCCACCTATGGTTTGAAACATGTAGACCTATCACATAAATTCAGATACACTAGGTCCTATTAACGCCTTTACTGTATCTACACACACTATTTTTAACATTGTCCAGTAGCCTTACAATAAATAATATTAAGTCATACCAGGACAATTTTTAACTCACTGACCTTTTTTTCACATTCATCACCCACATACCCGCTCCACTGTATTTTCAGGTGTCGCAGCACACCTTGACGGCACTCGGCTGTCAAGGTGGCCCCGATGATGAAGCATGTCACCGACCAGGTCGGTGAGTGAGGGGTTCCTTAAGAAACAAAGAAGGACTTCTTCTTACAAATCACGGTCTCATTCCACCGATACTGGCTGTATAGCCTCATCTTTGGTGATAGTTTTTTCTCTCCAAATTACATTGTCTTTCGTAAAAGGGTGCCTGCCTCTTAAGATTTGGAAGGGGCTATACCCTGTCGAGGTGGGGGTGATCCTGTACGCCCACATCATTCTCTGGATTTCTGCCTCCCAGTCCTTGCCTTGCATAATGGCAGCTTGTATGGACCCCATAAGGACCCGGTTAAATCTTTCCACCTGTCCGTTGCTTGCAGGGTGGTACACCGAGGTGTGCTTGGGCTTGATTCCATTTCTTTCTGTGTATCGGTACCATTTCTCCGATGTAAATTGCGGGCCATTGTCGGTCATAATTGTTCTCGGGATTCCCTCTCTTAAGAACACAGAAGAAAGGAACTTGATTACCACGTCCGAGTCCATTTCCTCTTGCACCTGAACTTCTGGCTACTTGGAGTATTTATCTACCAAAACGCACAGGTATTTTCCTGTTCCTTGGTTATCCAATACCGGCCCTAGAATGTCAACTGCAACCTCTTCCCAGGGGTTGCGGGGCTGGTCGAATCTTCCTAACGCTGGTCTTAACGGTTTCAGTACTTTGTCTGCTCCTTGGCACTGGACGCAGTCCCTCACGTGCCTCTCCACTTGAATGTCCATTCCCGGCCACCAGTACATTTGTTTCACCCTCATTTTGGTTTTTACAATACCGAGGTGACCTTCGTGTAGGTGGCTCAGCAGGGGTGAGATCAATTTCTCAGGGGGCACTACCTTGTCACAGCGATACAAAAAGGTTCCAGAGTCACTCATTGATAACTCCTCTAGCACCTCATAGAATTTTCTGAGCACCTCTTTTTGCCTCTTCTTTTCCGGCCAAACTTTGATGAGATAGTCCTTGACCTCTTTTATATCTTCATCCTCCTCGTAAGCTTGCGCCCACTCTTGTTTGCCTATTGCCCTTTCCGTGTCCTCCATCACAGCTACCATCTCTTCATTCTCTGCCATCGGATTTGGCGCTTCCTCCATGGCTGAGGCCCTGCTAAGGTAGTCTGCCACTTTGTTGCGCGTTCCCGGTATGTACACCACATCATATGTGTATTCCAGCAGTTTAAGAGTCATTTTGGCTATGCGCGGGGTGGCAGTGGCATGTCCACTCGAGGTGAGCACCTTGACCAATGGTTTGTGTTCGGTCTGTAAACGAAACCTCGTGCCCCACAGGAACTGTCAGAACTTCCCCATGGCCCATGTCGCTGCCAGCATTACCTTCTCAATCACACTGAACTTCTGTTCCATGGGAGACAACGCTCTGGAAGCAAAGCTGAGTGTTTCTACTGTGTTGTCTTCTCTTTCCTGTGCGATGACCGCTCCTAAACCCTTTTCGCTGGCATCGGTGATCAGAATTGTTTGCCCCAAGGGATCGTGTCCATGTAACGGCACCGCGTGGCTAATATTTCTCTTTAATTCTTCAAATTCTCCCTGCGCTTCATCGTCCCACTGGAACCCCTCCTTGCCTCTTATTAGCTGCCTCAATTTATGGGTTTTCATGGCAAAGTGCTGGACAAACTTGCTGTAATACTCGGCCATTCCCAGGAATGACCGCACCTCTTTCTTATTGACCGGAGCTCTGGCATCGCAGATTGCCTTCACATTCCCTCTTTTAGGGGTGATCCCCTGTCCACCTATCTCATGTCCCTGGTAGGGGACGGATGTCATGCCTAACCTATACTTTTCCCATTCTGCCGTCAGACCCTTCTCTTGTAGCACGCTCAGTACCTTGTTTAACTTGCTGTCGTGGTCCTCACGGTCCATCCCCATTACCAAGATGTCGTCCTGGAAGTACTGGATGCCTTCGACGTCTTTGAATAGGCGGTGCATGAGCTTTTGGAATACCGCTGCGGCGGACGCCAGTCCGAAGGGCATGCTGCGGAACTGATAGCATCCATAGGGTGTTATGAAGGACGTGAGTTTCCTGCTAGATGGGTGTAAGTCAATTTGATGATAGGCGGACGTGAGGTCTACGGTATAGAACCACTTTACTCCCCTTGTTTTGGCCAACATTTCTTCAATCCTGGGCAGCGGAAATTTCTCTACTATCAGGCACTTGTTTAACTCGCGGAGGTCCACGCACAAACGCACTTTGCCGTTGGGTTTCCTGGCAACCACTAAGGGGGCCAACCACTCCGAGCTGTCTATGGTATCGATTATTCCTTGTTCTTCTAGCCTGCGCAGTTCTTGCTGCACTGCTTCCCTCACTGCTATGGGCACATTTCGGACCTTGTGGGACACTGGCCAGGAGTTCTCCTTAAGTAGGATCTTGTGCATGAATTTCTCCACTTTTCCAACCTTCCCTCCGAACACTTTGGGGAAGTCCCTTCTTACTTTCTCCAGGTCCGGCCAATTTTCACTGTCCGTCAGCAGTACTTGCTCCATGCCTCCTGGGTCCAGCTTAATTCCGAGGTCTCCTTGATCCCTCCATCCTAAAACCGAGGGGCATTTCTCTGCCACGTACAATCTGCATACTGCTGTTCTTCCTCTGAATTCAAATTTCAGGCTCCGGTAACCTACCATGGGGATCGGGTCGCTCGTGTACGATACTGGCCGTATGTCTGGCGGTTCCAATTTGGGACCCAGGCAGGGCTTGAACTCTTCCTCCCACACCGAGATCTGAACTATGGTGTACGGGGATCCTGAGTCTATCGCAATTCTGATCTTCACTCCCCCTATCAGTATGTCTGCACGCGGTTTATCGGAGCGTTTGCTGTCTATGCCTAACACTTGCTCCTCAATGCATAACACCAGGTCTTCTTCATCCGATTGCTCGCCTGCTTCTTCTTCTGGTTGCGATTGTGCTATGTATTTTACCACTGACTTCTTCCCTTTTTTGTTCGACATACTTTCTCGTAGTGAACTATCAGTCCGCAGAACATGCATTTGGCGCGGAACCCGGGCAGCGTTTGTCCTGGGCTGCGTGGGTTGCACTTCCGCATCTGTAGCACATGGACTTGCTGTCCGTGAACTGCTTCCCAGACTGTCCTGGCTTTCCCGCCCATTTGTTAGTTCCTCTACGGTCTCCAGGCGCCATTTTATATCTTCCTGAGGGCTCAGCGTCATCCACCTTGTTGACCATGATCTTCTGCGCGTTTTCCCTTTTTGCCGCTTCAGCACAACGCTTCGAGAGCTCAGCTTTCTTCACCATCGCAATCACTTCCTTTAGTGTCGCTTCTCCGTGTGCCCACAACTTACCTGTACTGTCTTATTGGTGGTGTGCATTACGATTTGATCTTTAATAAAGTCATCTTGGAGTGTCCCGTACTTGCACGTGATCGCCAGTCTTCTTAAGGCCGCGACATAGTCGTCTATTGACTCTCCCTCTCCTTGTTTCCTCTGTTGAAAGTTGAAACGATCAATGGAGACACACACCGCTGGACGATAGTGAGTGTCTAGGTCTGCTAGAGCATGCTTAAAGACGTCCACGTCAGCCGCCTGCCAAGGTGCGGGCACTATGTTCGTGAACACTCTTATCCCCTCGGGGCCCAGATTATGTAGAAGTATTCGTTTTCTCCTCACGCTGGGGAATTCCTCCCCGTTTTCATCTTCCAAGGTCTCAAGTTAATTCTTGAAATACTCCCTCCAGTCCTTCCATTTCATCTGGGGTTCACCTGGTTTGGGCAGAAACGGAATCGGCGCAGTGAGTGAGGAAGCTTGGTTGCTCATTCTGGCCTGTCCTTCCGGTTCACCTCCCTGGTTCCTGGGGCTGCCTGGCACGCTGGTGTTTCCTCCCTGGTTCCTGGGGCTGCCTGGCGCGCTGGTGTTCCCTTATTGTGACGTGTTGGGACGGGGTTCTCTTCCTCCCCCTTCACCACGGTCTCCCCTTTCCACCAGGGCCTTAGCGGGGGCACTGCCACTCTCTTACCGTGCTTCTGTGCAGGTTGCTGTGCTGCCTGGCTCCAGGGCACGTGGTGGGCGTTGCCTTGTCTTTTGTGCCTCTGCCGCGCTCTTCCTGTGCTTCCTGCCGTCAAATTCCACCTTTTTGGGTGGCCAGCTTGTGCCTCGTGGTGCTATCCTGGCTTCTCCTTCTCCTCCACTCCTTTTTTTTTTATGGGATGCTGTCTGTGGGAGATCCCACTCCTCATCGCCACTTTGGAGTTGGTACTTTCACCTTAAATGAGGACACTGGACTCTGGTCTACGGTGGGCAGGGGTCGTTTATTTAAACATATATATCTGATCAGGAAGAGCGCCGGGTGTCTTATCCCAAATGCGCTCCGAGCCGCTCTGATGCGCGAACCGCCGTTCCCGCATGCGCACTTTACATCGCGCTCTAGTTCGGGTTTGCTGCGTCACGCGCACCCCTGGGGAACTAGAGCGCTAACACTACAAATGTGTTTATATAAACAAAGCAGGTTAACTCATTACACAAAATGAAAGAGAAATGCAATAATATGTTAACGATTCCATTTTTTGCAATAGTTGCACCTACTTAATGCCATACTGTTAATTGCTGTTGTTTGGCACAATACTATCTTTTCATCCATCTCATTATCCATCCTTTCGCTCATCCATCAATCCTTTCGCTCATCTATCCATCAAACCTTTCACTCCTTTATTCCATCCACCCTTTCATTCCATCCACCCATTCACTCAATCCCTCCTTTCACTCATTCATCATCCACCCTCCCTCCTTTTCATTCATCCATCCAATCTTTCACTTATCCACCCATCATCTGCCCTTTTATCCAATCATCCACCCTCTTTTCCCCATCCATGCTTTCACTCTTCCATCCATCTATGCATCCACCCTTGCTCATTCATCCTCTCACTCACTCACTCACCCACCCACCCACCAAACCTCCCTACTATTTTATTTATGAATCTTTGTCGACGAGCAGACATGTACACACAAAGTGCCACCCATTTTCTTTAAAATACCTTCTGAGAGGGTTTTGATTCTCTCACTCTTACTCTCACTTTTTTCTTACAAAAAACAGATATACAAATGCAGGCAAACACACAAACATAAGCAGACACACAAAAGACTCGGTATGATAAAAGCCATGTTATACTCTTCACCTACCATGGCTTTTTTTATTGCCACCAGGGCCGGACTGACCGTACTCTGATTGCCACTGCCAGGGGACTGACATGATTCCTGTGTTTGCACAAATGCACAGGATAGTTCGAATGTGATTGACATCACAGGGCCTGAACGGACCCTGCTCTATCAAACACAGCGTGATGGTGAGCAGCCAGATATTATTCAAACGAGCCCTGCTGAATAGCTCAGCTGGAGCTCAAATCGGCGGTACAGAAGCGGCACTTTGGCTGCCAGAGACAAGTTCCACTCTGCTCACCAGCACTCACAGCCAATGAGCCTACCTTTTCATGGGTACTGGTACTCTCCTCTGCAGTAGAGGAGTGCATGTACTCAGAGTGATAAATCTAAGAAGTGCCGGTACTCAGTACCGGCCCATTTAAAGCACTGATTTATACCAAATATATATTTTAAGGGTACTCTATTTTAACACAGCGTGAGGTTAAGCCCTAGCACTGTGATGCACACGCACGCAGGGTCATAGTGCTAACACTGGCAATGGGCCGGTATTGGAGTGCAGCTGTAGTTTGCTTTTTTGGCTAGCGTGGTGGCCGGTTTAGGCTGTTTCTGTGCTGTTAAGATAATGCCAGTGTTGGCCTGAGCAGCCTTTCGGAGACAGATCGGACTCTATTAGCTTTCTTTTAGCAGCGGGCAGAGGTGTAATTCTCAGTCTCTCAATGGGTCGGCCCATTAATATATGCACATTGAGCAGGGGCGTGGGCAGAGCTGCCAACTCACACAGTGGCTCCTCCCTGCACACTGTCACCTGGTGAAGAGCCGAAATCACACAGTGCCTGGAAAAACAATCTGAAAACTACTGTAAATAGTGGATTTCCAGCTCGATTTTGGCGACAGTCAGCAGCCGATGTCCATTAGGAGGTGTGAAAACACCCCAGGACTTCGGCGAGAGCCTCAACAACCCTTTGTTTAAGTTTTATTTGGGAGTCGTGGGGGGGCTCGGAGAGTTGGAGAGTGCCTCTTGGTAGCTCTCTGCATGAAGCCCTGCCCTCTCCTCACACAGTAAAACTAATTTGTAAGTTGGCAGGTATGGCGTGGGGCCTGAGCAGAAGTGGCCTCGTCCATATTCAGATGTGGTTCACCAGTGTGAACTAATCTGTACACATAGAGTCCTGGCAGCATCTGAATTTTGTTTAATCTGAGTGAGGTTAAGAAAACATGCCTCTTTCAGAACCTACCACCTTCTTTTCATAATACTAAAAATACTGAAGCAGTGTTTTGCAAAAATGCGCAATTCGTAAACATAGGCAGCTTTTTTATTGAGTGTCCGGGCTTCCCACTTCTACCCCCAGACTATCTAAGTCCCACCCAAGAAAGCCACAGGGGAAATTGCAGGGTGTAAAAAATAAAATGCAGAAGGAAGTAGGCATCGTATGTGCCCCGAGGGGGAAAAACACCTGTAATGACTCTACATGTGAACTTGTAAATTTGCCCTCAGTTGTCAAAAACTTAAAAGAGTTTGTTACACAAACTATCAATACTCTCGTGGGCAAATTGGACACAATTGAAGTAGGCCTAGAGAAAGTTTTAGTGGCCCAGAACAAGGCCACGCAAGAAAAGGGTGCAGAAACTCAGAAGCCACTGGGTGCACATACACATCCAGAGAAGGGAGTCTTAAAAACTATACTTCAGCCAGTCAAGGATTACAAGGAGTACGTGAACAGGACAAGCGACATGATTTTTTTCCAAATGTACCTGTGATTACAGAAATTAGTACCCCACTAGAGAGTAAGGTGCATGGACCCAATGAGACGGGTGGGACTGGTCACAAAATAGCTGAAAGACGAAAGGGTGGGGAGAGCACAAGCACAACTATTAACAATGTCCCTGGGGTGACATATAGTGCACAAACACTAATTCTGCCACCAGCAGCTATTCTGTATACCATCATTTTAGACAATGTTCCCACGCTTCCTTTAGCAGCAACGGAAACCTGGCCCGCCCTAAGAAATAAAATCATAAATTGGTTGGGAAATAGGACAGGTTTGACCAACGTACTCTTTAGGGAATTCAAGATGGTTAGGAGAATTAGCTGGGTAGGAAACAACAGTAAACTCTACGAAGGTGATTGTATAGTCCTCTCATTAGGATCACCTGCCCTGGTAAGGGAAATTCTATTGAGACCACACCAATCAAACCCAACTAATACTAGTATCCAAGTTCTGCCGCTGGGCTTCTTTTATCAGCCACCAACCCCAACTAAACCCCAAAATTATGGACCTTATAGACAGTTATTTGGATGGTCACGGATATAATCTAGCAGTGTCAAATAGATTTGGGCACAAACTACATTGAATGAAAATGACTGACAACCAACCAGTAGGTACCCGCTTGAGAATGAGAACGACCATATTGCTGAAAACCCAAGTGTACTAACCCCGTTTTGCTTGAATCAGGTTGAGCGAGAGGACGAAGGAGAAAGTAACCTTAATAGTGACGATTTTTCCGAGGTAGATCATACGGAAACAATTGACCAACTAGCAGGAGTATGCAGAATCCTTTTTTGGAACATAGCGGGCTTAAGGAATAAAGTGAACGGTCCGGTTTGGTTGAACTTCATAAGTAATTTTGATGTTTTGGGCTTGCAAGAGACATGAGTCGTCGATAAAGTACACATCAATGGATTTAAACATTTCACACACCTGCTATTCAGTCACAGAGTGGAAGATCTAAAGGGGGGGTTATGCGTATATGTCTCAAACTTGCTAGGGGTACATAACATCGAGATGGTCAGTTCTGAAACTTATTACCAAACCGTCCTAATACATATGGATTCAAACTGTACATTGGCTTTGATTAATTTTTATAACAATGTGAAAAATGGTCAGCTGGGTGTTATATTAAAGAAGCTCAGTGAGGATATTAGTAATTTAAATCTAAAAGATGACATTGAAACTATTCCTATTTGGGGTGGGGATTTTAATATCAGTTCATGCCCATTCGCTGAAATAGGGAAATGTTGTTTAACTTTGGATGAGGATGATCCTCCGATTCACTTCCTACATTCAGCCAAAGGAGAGCAGTTTAATGAGATCATGTATGAACATGACTTCGGTTTCTCAAATTGTTTATGCACGCCCAGAGTGGAGTTTGGCCACACATTTATAGGCAGAGGTGCTAAATCAACTATAGATTTTATCATCATGCCAAATCGCCACGCAAGCTATGTGAAGGAGTATCATATACATCAAAATGTCATGAGGGACCATTTGCCAATCAGTGTAAAAATATCTATTTCAAAAAATGTATCAAGGAAAACTTGTAATAAAGTAGCATGGGTGCAAAACATAGAACTCGGAAGACAAAATGGCTATGTAATCTGCTGGGCGAGCCGGGATCCTGCGGAGTTAAGCAAGGAAATAGTTACAAAGACATTAGACCCAATCCTAATATGTTTAAGTGACAGTCCAACACATGAAAATGTTTTAAAAGCCTTTAACTGTATTACCGAGACGGTTAAAAGCACGCTGCTAGCAGAATGTAAAGGTACGCGTAATTTCAGGAAGGGATGGTTCGACAAAAATTGCACAAAAAGTTATTCAAACCTAAAGAACACTCTACATAGAGCAGAGAGAGATAAAGAGGAGATCAGGGCCTGTAGAAAAATGTATAATGAAGCTAGGAAAATAAGAATTAATGAGCTAAAAGAAAAGGCCTGGAAGAACCTTAGCAATGCCTCGTTGAGCAGGGATAGCTTAAAATTCTGGTCAGCAGTGAATGCCCCATTCCTCAATAATAAATTAGATTGAGGTGGCGATAGAGGAAAGAATTTTGGTAGACATTTTTACAAGAGTCTACTCCAAAGAGAGGGCTACTGAGGTAGCAGTCCATAGCCAAGATATAGGGAGGGCCCACCAGAATTTCACGGCAATTAATTTCCATATTTTACTCCAAGACTTTTCTGCAGCAGTGAAGGCAAGCAAGAGTTGCAAGGCCCTGATGGGATACCAATCAATCTCTTTTAGTCGAATCTGGAGATATGGGGCCGCATCTTTTTTTTTTTTTTTGTGAAACAGTTTTTATTGCAAAAGGCATAACATACACAGCTGGTGATTGCCTACAACCCTGGGGCCGGCAGCGTATAATAGCTACGGAAAAAAAGAATAGTACACAGCCTGTGTGCCGACATCCCGGAGGCTCGGCGGCAATTACAGGTCAAAGCGGGATGCTAAGACCTGGAATGCGATCGTAGGGCAGTATAATCGACTGTTTAGTATTTTCTATTATAAAATCAACGACAACCACATAATTGGAACATGTAAAATAAAAATAAAAAAATAAGAAAAAAGCAGAGTCAAATAATAGTCACACCTGGAGTATCAAATAGGAAGAGACAGCACTGTAAGGATGCATCAACAATTAACGTTGAAGCCTTCCCACCGGTCCAGCACACGACATAGCTAATTCAGCAGATGGAGAATCACACAGTTCGCCTCTGTATACATTCCAGTGCCCCCACTTCCTGTCCCACACCTTAGGGAAACCCCGTATCTTGTATACTGTCTTTTCTGCAATCATGCATCGATCCATTTCAGCCATCCATCCCATCACTAAGGGTCTATCCCCGGAACCCCACTTCATTGCAATGGAGCGTTTGGCTAGCAAAAAACCCAGAGTTGCCCATTGTAGTTCTTGAACATTAAGGTCGTTGGCACCCCAGACATCAAGGACACATGGTCTCGGCAGTGGCGGCAATGGTTTACCCAAAGAGTCGCTCATTTTCGTGAGAACACGGCCCCAGAACTCCTGTATTCTCGGACAATCCCACAGTATGTGAAAGAAGGTGCCAGGTAAGTTACAGCGTCGCAGGCACAAGGGGTCAGGGCGCCGACCAATTTTCGCCAAAGTAAGAGGGACATGTAAGCCCTATGCAAACCTTCAGCTGAATCAGGCGAAACCTATGGCAGATAGCCACTTGTCTAGGGGACATGAGGGCCGAACGCCAATCTTCCTCATTGAAGGGGCCCAGGTCAGCTTCCCGTTGGACTCGCAGTGACGGGAAAGAGTTGGGAAGGTTATTACACAGTTTTCGATAAGTGTAGGAGATAGCCTTCTCAGGGAGCGGCTCTGATAACAATCTGTCTTCTAGGAGTGAAATAGGAGGAATTGAAGAGAGGTCTGGAATGGCGGATCGAATGGCATGTGAAATTTTCAGATAACGAAAGAATTCATTGGATGCCAGGGAGTACTTGGTCTGTAGAGCCTTGAAAGACAGGATAGAACCTTTGTGAACCAGATCTCCCACCTCAGAAATCCCTATCATGTCCCAGTTGTCGAATCCCTGGGAGAAGCAGAGGGATCCCAAGCATTGTGGCGACAACAAGGGGGTAGCTTTAGAGAGCTTGTCAGCCCATCCTAGACTCTTGTTGGCTTTGTGCCACAGTGCAACTGTGTGAGCCATAGGGCCGATGTATCTATGTTTAGCGGGCTTGCTGTAGAGGGCTCCTAGGTAGCCCACTCGACCAGTTTGAATTCTATCAAGGAGGAAGGCCGGGTTAAGGGGTGAGCCGTGTACCCAGTGATTGACGGCCACCAACTGTGACGCCCAATAGTAGAGGCGGAGGTTGGGCAGGGCAATGCCTCCGTCGTACCAGCCTTGAAAAAGCTTAGACAGGGCAATCCGAGCGGCTCCACCGTCCCACAGTAGAAGACGAAGCTCTCCCTCCACCATGCGAAAATAAGAGTCTGGGATCAAGAAGGGACAGTTTTGCAGGGCATATAGAAAGCGCGGAAAAGCTAGCATTTTAAACAGAGCCTGTAGAAGAGTAGGGTCTGCTATCCTATGGTCACCCCAATTTTCGCTTTTTGCTTCACTGGTTTTCGACTTAATGTGGTTGTGGGCCTGCTAATCAGACCCACAGCCTGCTGTTCTCTCTCTAAATTCACAGACATGTACTATAGGTACATAACCAAATTGGTACTGGACACCTTGTCAGCCCCAATACAGTGCACCATAGGTGCCAGGGGCATAGGTGCATCCAAGGCCTACCAGGTGCTGCAGCATAGCTTTTGCCACCCCTGGCTGGTTCTTAAACTGACACAACTGGCTGATCACTCAGCTGGGGCAAGTTGGTGTAATCACCCCTTGCTTAGATATAGTATACTTATATCTAAACCTATATCTGGACACATATAAACCTATAAGTCACTCCTATGGCAGGCCTTATCAATCCTGGAGGCAGAGTGCTTGGTTTTACGTGAGATGGTGCTCGAGCATGAGCTGAGCCTGTCTGCAGCTGTCGGGAACAACTCCCTTAGCTGTTCCGGGATAATGCCATACCATATACTCAAGTGCATTATAATCCATCGCGGTTATGTGCTAACTTTAGTTTGGCTTTATCAAAACATGTTGTGTAAGGTGTCATACGATTCGGAATACTGTCCCCTCGACAGTCCTGTCGACGGGGATAGCATCCCACCCTTCTAGAGGGAGAAGACATGTTACTTTACTAAAACGCGGTTAATCCTAACCAGAGCCTCAGCATCACAAAATGGATGCTGCTGCCACCGACACAAGTCTGACCTCCTGCTGCTGACCGAAACTTGGCAGAGGAGGCCTGGACAAAGGGTTTCCTGTCGCGGGGAGGTGCTACACCACCCCAGACAGGAGATAGTGTATTGGGGCAGGGAGGGCTGAAAGAAACTAGACAGTGCCTGGGGCGCACAAGGCTTCCCCTTGCATAATCCGGTCAAACAGGTTTGGGGCACACCAGCCCCAGTCCCAGCGCAACCCTGGACAAAGGGAAAGGGGTGTAACCACCCCCTTCCTGGGTCCCACCCATAGGAGGGACCTAGCAGGTAATCAGGCCCCCAAAATTGGTATAAGAATGGGAGCAGTGCCAACGCACTCAGATTATCCTGACTGAAACTTATGAAATGAAACTCTGGACCCTTCGACATCCCACTCAACGTGGAAGACTGAAAAATCTCCCTTGTGGTCAAGGAGTGACCACCCTGTGCAAACAGGCACCATCCAGCACCTCGACGTTTGCTTTGTTGCAGTTCCCGCCAGAACTTGAGCGACAGAGATCGACAAGACCCAGCGTGACTGCCTTCTAACAGCCCGATCCTCAGTCCCTGCAGAGCTTAGACCCGTGGAAGCAACCTGAAGCACGGGGCCGGCCATCTTGGAAAAACCATGAGACGCTGACCGTGCAACATCCAAGGCCCCCTCGAAGCTGTGCATTAGGGTTTGAGAAGCCCCAGCCTTGAGCCACTCTTGCACCGAAGCTCACCCCTCTACACTCACCGAGTGCTGCGTGAGGCCCTTCTGCATCTTTTGGCTCAACGTGTTGGTCCGGTCGCTTACCTGTTGGCTAGCGGCCCCAGTACCGACGAACTTTGAAATCTAACTTGTGAGTCTGGTTGCTCCAGACTTGCCCTCGCTCCCCTGAAAAGGAGCACCCTCTCTGACCCTCCTGGTCCGAGTATTAAGCGATCTTCGAATCCTGCGTGGGTTGCACTTGCCAAGGGTTGTTTGCTCCAATCCGGAAGCCGACACCGCCAACAGCGAGAGCCTTTGTGGGACAGCTCGTGATCCACTCCTGGATATCCTCGGTGCCCCAGAGTCCACGTGGCAGTGGAGACAAGCTTCACGACATCAACCTGATTGCGCCCGACATTGCCTGGTTCCTTCCTGGTTCCACCCTGGTCACTGCTGAGTGACCCTGGCTCTGTCCCCTCTGTTTTCAGATCATCTACATCTTCGATCCACCCTTGGATCACACCGGACACTTCTCTTCGCGACGCCTGCAGCATCTTCATCCTCAGGCACCAGCAACCTGCGTGACGAAACCCGACACTACTTTGTACCCGTGCACCCGCTTCCTGTGGGTGAGCTAACTCAGCAACGCCAGTGCTCCTGTACTGGTACACACCTCTAGTATATGTGTCTAAAGTTTCGTCCTTCTAGGTTAAGTGGAAGTCTCCTTTTTCAGTAACTTTATAACTGTTA
Organism: Lissotriton vulgaris; assembly: GCF_964263255.1. Lineage (NCBI taxonomy): Eukaryota > Metazoa > Chordata > Amphibia > Caudata > Salamandridae > Lissotriton > Lissotriton vulgaris. The sequence continues at coordinate 601,893,488 of NC_141696.1, forward strand.
CGCACCATTGACTTTGCATTGGTGCATGTGTGTGCTTTAAGCGCGGCACCCGAATCCCGCTGGCTTTTCCCGACTTCAGCATTGCTAGTCCCGACTGCTCACAGCGATTCCCCAGGCCCTAGGCCTGACCACTGTTCGATTAGTGATACTTATACCACTTTTTTGATATATGGTTTGAGTGGCCCCTGGGCCTCATCCATAATTGTGCAACTTCTATATGTTTAACTGTGCTTTTGTTTAAACGCTTGTGCTTCTAGACTCATAAAGAGTGTAGAGGATTATTCTAGTAATAAATACATATATTTTTATAATAGATAACTTGTGTGGTGTCCTTTCATTTGATATTACAGGATTGTGATTGGTAAAACAGCTTTCTTAACACGACCTCTTGAGTTAAGCCTTTAAGGCTGCTTAGTGCATGCTACCCTTAAGATAGCTTGTCTATAAGGTTGACTTACAACCTGACACCATAAGGGATTGTTTGGACTGATACAAGGTGCCCCCAGAATTGGAGACATCATATATCAGGCCAACTTCTCACATTGGTGAGCAGCGGTGCGGATTTGAGCTTGCTGTTGTTTTACCATTGCAATCTTTTTATCAAATTGAAAGATCACATCAAGTACCTTGGGTACATATAAACAAAGCTTAGCATATTTAAGTTCTACTGAACTTAGTAGTTGTAGATCAAAGAGCTTAGCACACCCTGCCTACAACTCACTAGCAAGGTACAGTAGGAAAACACTTAGTGTAGGTAAGTGCACCACTTACACCTCACTAGCAGTCATGGCTGGCACAGAGGGAACTTCAGGTTCTCAGCCTATGTTGGTTGACCTTACCAAGGCACCTTCCAGCTATGAGGTCCTCCGCCATAAGGACCTGAGTGCCTTGTGCACTTCAAGGGGGCTGAGAAAGGGTCACAACCCTACCATTCCCATCCTGATAGCCATCCTGGAAAAGGATGATTTAGATAAGGCGAGTGCAGCTCCCTTAGATACAGGAGATGGAGTGACCCCCCCTAGAGAATGAGAACACCCCCCCAGACTTAGAAGATGTGGAGGTGGACCCTGAATCAGAAGAGGAAGAGTCAGATCAGGATCAGAGGGGTAACCAGGTACATGTGGGGAGGCTTAGCCAAACCAACTTGGACCTACTTGGAAATGGAGAGGGCCAGCACCTCCCCAGAGTACAAAGCAGAGTTGTTCCAGGCAATAGAAGATTGAGATCTCCCTCCAGGGACTCTCACATTTCTAGTGCCTCAAGGGAATCTCAAAGGGGAATGACTTCCCCCCAGAGAAGAGAGCATAAGGCCAGAATGAGGGCTGTCCAACTCCAGATAGAGAGGGAAGAGGTAGCCTTGGCCCAAGCTAGACTTGCTTTGGCAAGGGAACAAAAGTTGAGTGCATTAGATTCCACTGGTGGCAGCATCATTCCTAGAGAGAAAGACAGGTCCTATGACAATAGAAACCTGACACAGATTGTGCCCCCCTACAAGGAAGGGGATGACATCCACAGATGGATGACTGCTCTGGAGAGAGGCTGCATGGTCCAGCAGGTTCCTCAAGATCAGTGGGCTGCAATTTTATGGTACTCCTTTTCTGAGAAAGGGAGGAATAGGCTCCTCACAGTTAGACCCGAGGATGCCAAAAACTACTCTGTCCTGAAGAGTGCTCTTATTGAGGGGTTTGGCCTAACCACTGAACAATACAGGTTGTTGTTCAGAGTCACACATTCGTGTACTTTATCTTAACACCCGCTCCCTCGTAAGACATCAAATTGACGTCTTTCTTCTACTGATTGCCGAGAACCCCGATATACTATTACTCTCGGAGACATGGTTATCGGAGGATTCTCTCCCTGATATTCTAGCGGCACTGCCCTCTGATTACTACATGCTGAACGTCAATAGATCGGACGGTCGTCATGGAGGGGGCGTGGCAGCAGTAATTAGGAAAAACTTACAACTTATTTCCTCCTCCTCGCTTACCCTCCCAGCAGTCGATAATATTGTGATCAACTTGGGCACAAACGAGGGTGCCATCTCGCTCGTGGTACTATATCGCCCTCCCTACCCCATGCCTCTCTTTCCTTCCTCTCTGTCTGAACAGCTGGCCAACCTCACTACTTCCTCCACCCGTGTGGCCATTTTTGGGGACTTTAATTACTGGTTCCAGCATGAGGATGCTGGCCCTCAGGCCACTGAGCTTTTCGAGACCTTATCATCCCTCAATTTGCAACAACACATAGATGCCCCCACTCACACCGGAGGTCACATTCTTGACCACATATGGACCCTCGGGATTAAGCTCTCGCACCCAGTGGTTACTCCCTGCATTTGGTCCGACCACTTCTTGGTCGAGACCACTCTCACCATCACTGGCCATATTAAGGTCCCCCCTTCAGAGGGTGGTATGGCGCGAAAATGGAAGACCGTAGACACTCAGGGCTTTCTCGATCTCCTCTCAAAATCGCGTCCCCCCCTCACGCCTGACCTCAGCACCGGCGAGCTGGCCAATGACACCTCCCACTGGCTGTTATCAGCCACTGATGCCCTGGCCCCCTTAACAAAACTCCCTCGATCCCGGCACAGTCACTCTCACAAGTGGTATAATTCTAGCCTGAAACAGCAACACCTTGAACTCCGCCAACTTGAGCGCAGGTGGAGAAGAGATTACTGCGCCACGAGCAGAGATACCTACTTGATTGCGCGCAAGAAGTACAAGAAAGCAATCATTGCGGCCAAATCTGCACACATCACCGACAGAATTCTCTCCGCACCTATTAAATCCAAAGAGATTTTCAGAGTTATAGGGGAACTTACCACTGACACCAGGACCCTTCCTACTCAAGCCCCCACTCAGGAATCCTGTAATACCCTTAGTTCTTTCTTTGTGGATAAAATCGCCATTATTAAGGATTCCATCTCTGCCCCCCTCCCTGACGCTGACACCACTCCCGTCCCTCACAACACTTCCTCTCTCTCAAACTTCCCTCTTCTTGACTCCGCCACTCTAGCAAAACTCGCCACCCGAGTCAAGTCTGGCTCTCCGGATGACTGCTGTCCCCCTTCGATGCTACGTAACATCTGCTTGTCCCTCCCTGACTGTATCCTCCCTTTGCTCAACTCTTCCCTTTCTTCGGGTACGGTACCTGACTCTTTCAAGGAGGCCGTTCTCGTGCCCCTTTTGAAGAAGCCTGGGGCCGATCCCTCGGTACCAGCTAATTACCGACCCATCTCTCTCCTCCCTTACTTCTCCAAAATTCTAGAAGCCCATGTCACTGCCTGCCTCTCACAGTTTGTCGAAAGCTCGAACTTCCTGGAGGGCAATCAGGCCGGCTTTAGGCCCGGCCACTCCACGGAGGCAGTCATCTTGGCCGTGCTCGACACTCTGAGAGGCAACGCGGACAGGGGCACCCCCCAGGCCCTGGTATTACTAGATCTGTCCGCCGCGTTCGACACGGTGGACCATAACATCCTCCTTCGCCGTGTCGAGCAAGCCGGCCTCCAGGGCCCGGCGCTGGCCTGGGTCCACTCTTTCCTGTCCGGTAGGGCTCAGTCGGTCAGTTTGGGCCCCTTTCGTGGACCCAAAGTACTTTCCACCTGCGGTGTCCCTCAAGGCTCTTCTCTGTCCCCTCTTCTTTTCAATCTCTATCTTCGTCCTCTTCTTCTCTCTCTGAGGCAGTGGGACGTCACCGTCTTCAACTACGCTGACGACCTACAACTCATCTTTCCTCTCTCTACCCCCTCTGCTGTCTCTAACTTTCATGCTGTCATGTCCCACATCCTCCTCTGGATGAGTCAAAATCAGCTCAAACTAAATCCTGGGAAGACGGAGCTCCTTCTTCCTGGCAAGAGCTCCATCCATTGGGGTCCCCACTTTTGGCCCTCAGAGCTTGGCCCCCCTCCCGCCCCTGTGGCGTCCGTAAAGAGTTTGGGAGTTATTATTGACTCCGAACTCTCACTCAAAGCCCAGGTGGGGGCGGTGGTCTCCTCCTGTATGTACCAGCTTCGCAGGATTAGGAAGGTTGCTTATCTCCTGTCCCCCGAAGTTCTGCTTCAAGTCACCATGGCCCTGGTCCTTTCCCGCTTGGACTTTTCCAACTCTTTATATCATGGTCTGCCAAAAACTCTGCTTCACAGGCTGCAGATCACTCAGAACCAAGCGGCACGGCTGGTCTTCAGGATCCCCAAATGGCAGTCGGCCAAGCCTCTTCTTGCCAAACTGCACTGGCTCCCGGTCAATCTTAGGGCAGCCTTCAAGATCGGCTGCATAGTATTTAAATCTCTGACCGGCCCCTCTCCTAGGTTCCTGAAATCCCTCATCACCCCATACTGCCCCATTCGCAATCTCAGATCTTCCCATCTTCATCTTCTTGCCACTCCTTCTTTCAAACTTGCGAGGATGGGAGGTCGGAGTTTCTCACATCTTGCCCCCACACTCTGGAATTCCTTTCCCCTGTCTCTCAAATCTGCTAACTCTCTTATTCTCTTTCGTAAATCTCTTAAAACTTGGCTTTTCCCCCAATCCGGTTAATTTCTAATTTCTATCTGCTATCTCACTGATCTCCCAATCAGCGCCAGGAAACTCACGGTGTCAGTGCGCTCTAGAAATATCCCCCTAACATAACATAACATAACAGAGATACCCAAAAAGCTCAGACTCAGGACTGGACTGATTTTGTTGATTGTGCCTCTAAGGCTCTGGAGGGCTGGCTGCAGGGAAGTAAAGTCTCAGACTATACAGGATTGTACAATATTATAATGAGAGAGCAGATCCTTAATAACTGTCAGAACCAGCTGTTGCATCAATACCTTATTCACTCAGATCTGACCTCTCCCCAAGAATTGGGAAAGAAGGAAGACAAATGGGTCAGAACAAGGATTAAGCAGAAACCCCAGAACCATGGTGGTGACCAGAAGAAAACAGACCAGAAGGGTGGGGATAAGAAAGATAAAGAAAAAGACCAGAAGTCTTCTTCAGGCCCACAAAATTCTAATAAGGAGGGTGGTTCCCAGAATGGTAACAAGAAGAAGAAGAATGATGGCCCAAAGAAACCTTGGTGCAATACTTGTAAGTCCACTTCCCACTGGGGGAGTGAATGCACCAAGAAAAATCCAGTTCCAACCACTGCAGCTCCTAAAGCACCTGCACCCCCTAGTACAGTCAGCAATGGTGGTACACAACCGAAGGGTATAGTAGGGTTGACCCTGGGTACTGAGATGGAGTCTGGCTTAGTCAAAATCCCTTCTCAGGCAGTTCTGCTCTATGATGTGGACATATCCATGCCCACTACTGTGAGTCCCAGTAACTTGGGCAAGTATAGGCAGACACCTTTAATTAATAAGAAACTGGCTCAGGCCTACAGGGACACTTGTGCCAGTGTCACTATGGTTACACCTAACTTTGTGGACCCTGGGCAAATTGTACTAGGTGAGAATTACCTAGTGACCAATGCAAGCAATGCCACTACTACACATAGTGTGGCTGTTGTTAACTTCTCCTGGGGAGAGGTAACTGGCCTCAAGAAAGTTGTTGTGAGTGCAGACCTGCCAGTAGACTGTCTGTTGGGCAATGATCTAGAGAACTCAGTTTGGTCAGAAGTGGAGTACAGGACTCATGCAGAAATGCTAGGGATATCAGCACATGTCCTTGCTGGAACCAGGTCCCAGGCCCAGAAGTGCCTACCTGAATCTGTGGTGGATCTTGAAACAATAGACCAACCACCAACCAAGAGAAGGAGTAAGAGGGTTAAGGCAGTGCCTTCCCACTTGCCCCAGGTTGAGGATCAGCTCTCACAGGAGACTGATTCTGAGATCCAAGAGGAGACTGTCTCTGCAGAACTTGAACCTGATCAGGTTGAGTTTCTGGGGACAGGGGGACCCTCAAGGGCAGACCTGGGGCAGGCTCTATTAGATTGCCCTTCCCTTGAACCCCTCAGACAGCAAGCTGCTGCTGAGGCTGCTGGGAATGCTCAAGGTACCCATAGAGTGTATTGGGATGACAGGCTCCTTTATTCAGAGGCTAGAGACCCCAAGCCTGGTGCCACCAGGAGGTTGGTCATACCTTTGCAATTTAGGGGCTTCCTTCTTACCTTGGCCCATGATATTCCCCTTGCAGGACACTTAGGCCAGAACAAGACTTGGGACAGGCTTGTCCCTCACTTTCACTGGCCTCATATGTCAGAAAATGTCAAGGAGTTTTGTCACTTGCCAAGCCAGTGGTAAGTCAGGTGGCACAACAAAGCCCCCCCTGATACCACTACCTGTGGTGGGGGTACCCTTTGAAAGAGTTGGAATAGATATTGTGGGTCCCATGGATCCTCAAACAGCATCTGGGCACAGATTTATACTGGTGGTAGTGGATCATGCCACCAGGTATCCAGAGGCAATTCCCCTGCTACTGAGCGAAAACAACCAGGCAACGCTCGAGCAACAGGATCAAGCACTGCTGAAAAATATGCACAAGGGCGTTGCTTATCACCATGTGTCTGTACTAAAACTGACAATGCACATCCTTCCCTCTGGTGTACGTACAATGTAAAGAGCTTCGTATAATCTGGAGAACCTAACACTGGTGCTGAACAAAGAGCTTGTTGTAACTGTCGAAAAGCACTCTCACATTTGTGAGAAGTTGGCCTTATGTATGATGTCCACAGTTCCGTGGGCACCCTGTATCAGTCCAAACAATCCCTTATGTTGGTGGTTGTAAAGTCAACCTTATAGACAAGCTATCCTAGGAGTAGCATGGACTAAGCAGTCTTAGGCTAAACTCAAGAGGGCATGTGAAGCCAGCTGTTTTACTATATGCAATCCTGTAATATCAAATGAAAGGACACCACACAAGTTATATATTATAAAAATATATGTATTTATTACTAGAATAATCCTCTGTACTTTTTATGAGTGCAGAGGCACAAGCGTTTAAACAAAAGCACAGTTAAACATTCAAAAGTTGCACAATTTTGGATAGGCCCGGTGGCCACTCAAACCATATACTAAAATAGTGGTATAAGTACCACCTCTCGAACAATGGTAAGGCCTAGGGCATTGTGAATCGCTGGGCCTACTCGGGACTAGCAGTGGTGAAGTCGGGAGAGGCCCACGGGACACGGGTGCAGTGCCTAAAGCACACGCATGCACCATTGCAAAGTCAATGGTGCGTAAAAGTTATCGAGTTACTGTTTTGTAAGTCTTCTGACTGGAATAGAATTACACCACTTTAAAATAGGACACTAGAGGTGTAAACCACTACAGGAGCACCGGTGTTAGTTTGTTACCTCACCCACAGGAAGCGGGTGCATAGGTGCCAAAGTGTGTCGGGTTTCATCATGGAGATCTATGGAGCCTGGAGATGAAGATGCTGCAGGCGGCCAGGAGAGAAGAGTCCGGTTGGATCCAAGGGTGGATCAAAGATGTAGATAACCTGAAAGCAGAGGGGACAGAGTCTGGGTCACTAGCCAGTGACCAGGATGGAACCAGGAAGGAACCAGGCAATGTCGGGCGCAATCAGGTGGTTGTCTTGAAGCTTGTCTCCGCTGCCACGTGGACTTTGGGGCATCGACGATGACCAGGAGTGGAGCACGAGCTGTCCCACAAGGGCTCTCGCTGTCGGCGGTGTCGGCTTCCGGTTCGGAGTTAACAGGCCTTGGCAAATGCAACCCACGCAGGATTCAAAGATTGCTTCTTACTCGGACCAGCAAGGTCAGAGCGGTGGCTCCTTTTCAGGGGAGCGAGGGCCAGTCTAGAGCAACCAAACTAGCAGTGTAAATTTCAAGGTTCGTTGGTTCTGGGGCCACAAGCCAACGGGCAAGCGACCGGACCAATGCGTCGAGCAGGAAAATGTAAAAGGCCCCCACGCAGCACCCGATGAGTGTGGAAGAGAGATCTTCGGTGCACAAGCTGCTCGGGCTGGGGCTTTTCAAACCCCAATGCACAGCTACGAGGGGGCCTCGGAAGCTGCATGGTCAGCACTTCGCAGTCTTTTTTAAGATGGCCGGCTCCACACTTCACGTCACCTCCATGGGTCTCAGATTCGCTGGGACTGTGTATTGGGCTGTTAGAAGTCAGAGAAGCTGGGTCTTGTTGATCTCTGTTGCTCGAGTTTCGGCGGGAACTGCAACAAAGCAAACTGTTGGGCGCTGAATGGTGCCTGTTTGCACAGGGTGGTCACTCCTTGACCACAAGGGAGATTCTTCAGTCTTCCACGTCGAGTGGGATGTCGAAGGGTCCAGAGTTCTGTATCAAAGTTTCTTTCAGGATAATCTAATGCTCCTGGGCACAGCTCCTACCTTTATTCCAATTCAAGGGGCTGGATTACCTGCTAGGTCCCTCCTATGGGTAGGACCCAGGAAGGGGGTGGTTACACCCCTTTCCCTTTGTCCAGTTTTGCACCAGAGCTGGGACTGGAGTGTCCCAGCACTGGTTTGAACTGGACTATGCATGGGAAGCCTTGTGCTCCCCAGGCAGTGTCTAGTTTCATTCAACCCTCCCTGCTACAATCCACTATCTCCTGTCTGGGGTGGTGTAACACCTCCCTGTGACAGGATACCATTTGTCCAGGCCTCCCCTGTCGGAGTTTTGGTCAGCAGCAGGAGGCCAGACTTGTGTCTGTGGCAGCAGCATCCATTTTGTGATGCTGGGGCTTTGGTTAGATTTAACCGCGTTTAAGCAAAGTAACATGTCTTCTCCCTCTAGAAGGGTGGAATGCTACCCCCATCGCCAGGACTGGCGAGGGGGTAGTATTCCAAAGCGTATGACACCTTACACAACATGTTTTGATAAAGCCAAACCAAAGTTAGCAAGTAACCGCGAGGATTATAATGCACTTAAGAGTATATGGTATGGCAATATCCCGGAACAGCTAAGGGAGTTGGTCCCAACAGCTGCAAACAGGCTCAGCTCATGCTAGAGCACCATCTCACATAAAACCAAGCACTCTGCCTCCAGGATTGTTAAGGCCTGCCATAGGAGTGACTTATAGATATATATGTGTCCAGGTATAGGTTTTGATATAGGTATACTATATCTAAGCAAGGGGTGATTACACGACCTTGCCCCAGCTGAGTGTTCAGCCAGTAGTGTCAGTTTGGATAGCCAGCCAGGGGTGGCAAAAGATATTCTGCAGCCCCTGGTAGGCCTTGGATACACCTCTGCCCTGGGTACCTATAGTACACTGTACAGGGGCTGATAAGGTGACCCAGTATCCAATTGGAGAGGTACCTAAGGTACATGGAGTCCATTTTACAGAGAGAGCAGATAGCCTGGGGTCCTGATTAGCAGGGCCCCAGGCCAACTAAGTTGAAAACCAGCTAAAAATTAGGCAAAAAATCTGGGGTAACCATAGTCAGGTATCCACCTTCCTACAACATTCATCTGTCAAAGGGAGGGGTATTGGAGTGTCTTTTGTCAACAGTGCTAACAAAGGTTTAACAATATGTGAAAATCCTAATATCCATTGCCTACAAAAAGAAGTAAGACCTAAAAATGCTCGAACCTCTTTCTGTGTGGAAGGTACTGGTGTGTCTAGAATTGCTTGAATGCGATCTGATGTGAGTGCACGCCCCTCCTTAGACAAAAGGTGACCTAAGTAGGTTACCTTTGGTCTACAATACTGCAGTTTCTTTTTAAATACCTTATGGTGATGTAAGGCAAGGAAAGAAAGCAAAGACAGGGTACATGTTTCACATTGTTCAGGGGTATCGGCTGCTAACAAAATGTCATCAACATACTGAATGAGTGCCACACCTTCGGGTAGGACAAAGGAATCAAGCTGTCTTTTCAATGCTTGGCTGTAAATACTAGGACTCGTATAGCCTTGAGGAACTCTACAAAATCTATACGATCGATTATTCAAAGTGAAACCGAACAAATATCGGCTATCAGGATGAATAGGGATCGAAAAGAAGGCGTTCTTCAAGTCTATTCCAGAGAACGTAGTTGCAGTAGGTGGAACTAAAGTAAGAAGTGTCGTGATATCAGAAACCACTGGATATTGCGGTACCACTATCTAATTCACCTCCCGCAAATCAATAATAAATCTGTAGATCCTATTATCAGTGTCTTTCTTCAGAATTCGGAGGATCGGACTATTACAAATGTTAAATGGAACTTCCTCAACAACTTCAACCTCAATGAGATCTTGTACAATTTGTATGAGTGCTTCCTCACCCTCCTGTGAAATTCGATATTGAAGCAAACGTGGTAATACAGCTCCCTCCTTTACACTAATATGCACTGGTGGAATAACCATCTGACCCATATCGGTATCTGAAGTAGCCCACAGAGTTTTAGGTAGGGAGACTAATGCAGTATCCTCTTGAACAATACAAACTCTGTCTGTTATTGGATGATTATCGTTCAAAATCACACGCACTCCTTCAGGGGAACACCTTATTGTGGCTCTGAAATACTTGAGCATATCAAGACCCACAATATTGTCTGGTGTATTTGGGGAAAGCAAAAACGGGCATGGAGCAGAAAACTTATCAACATGAAATGCAAGTGGTTATGACAATGGGCTAAGGGAAGGTGTTCCATCGAACCCTATCGATGTAATTGTTAAGCCAGACAGGGGAGCCTTTGGAACCAATTGTTTAGACAAAGCGCTACGAGTAGCTCCTGTATCAACCAGAATCTGATCAGTAGAACCCAAAACATGTGCTGTAACATAAGGACCCCTCTGATCTACTGGAACTTCAACTGATTCCTTACCCCATCCTACGCAATCCTATGCATAAGCAGAACCATGCAACTCAGGCTGCACATAATCAGACACCTGGTATTGGTTGCGCCTATCAAAAGTATTGAACCCATTTTGTACCCGCACATTAGAATCAAACCTAGCACAATCGTTCATAGCACCTCTGGGTCCTGAGTTCCCCGAGCGGTTCCTCATGGATCTTCGGCCACGGACATAGCGCTGTGAGCGCAACAATGGACACTCATCTGCCCAATGACCAAATTTCCTACAATACGCGCATTGATCAATGGCCAAAGAGGAACGAGTATAAGAGGAATTAGAAAATCCTCGTCCGCCTCTATCGTTACCTCGAAGAGGTGGACCATAAACCTGAGATAACATAACTTTTGTTTTTAATTCTTTAGACTTTTTATCCTCATTGCCCTTCGCTTCTAGTTCCTGACGCTCGAAATATTGAGCCACCTCAGGACGGATGCCGGAGAAGAGGTGGTCCAAGAGCTTTCGCTAGCTTTCAAGCGGCTAGCCACTCCTGGTAATAAATTTGTAACATACTTATCTACAAACAAGTGTCGGCCCGTATCGTCCGTTAGCGGCTGGCCACTGAAATCATGAAAAGCTTCCTCAAAACGTGTGAAGAAATCTGAAACTGATTCATCTATCTTTTGCTTACAAGATGCTAGAATAGTCCAATAAATCTTTTTAAGGGGGATAATCGTTTTTAACTTAGCTAATATTGCACCTGGAAGATCTAAAATCAACTGACATGGCTTTTTCGCAGGTTCCCTGTCCTCATCCTCCCTCTCTATCTCCTTCCATAATGCCCCATACACTGCGCTATCATCTATTTTACGCACGGATCTCCACATATCAGGAGGCAATATTAGCCCAAAAAATAAATCAATATCAGCTAATGTCATGGTACAAGAATGTAAGGCTCTCTCAACTTCCTCATAAAAAGCGGCAGGATTTTTACGCGGATCAGGCAATGCAGTGCCATACCATCTGCTCTATTCCAGGGAGTATATACCCAATTATAAATAAAATACCCTTTTGCATCTACAGAATATTTATCGTCACTGGTACCCGCTCCTTTAGGAGGAACATATAAAGGAGCGGCCTCTCGCATAGACTTTGCATGCACTATCGCGGTCTTATCTGTTTCAAAAATAGATGATTGTTTCCCGTCGACCACTCCCGTTCGTTCATCTGTTTTAGCTTTCCGTTTCTCCTCCCGTAGCCGAAGCGCTTCAGTTCAAAGTTTAACCAGCCGCCTGATCGTATCAGTCACCTGGGGGAGAGTAAAAAGACCTTTACGTAATTGCTTACAATCGATTGCCACATCATCAGGTTCGAGAATGTCAGAAACTTTTCTAAACATGTCAACAACTTCTTCTGCAAAATGCTCAGTAAAATATATCTGCTCTCTATCTTGCCATCGGATGTATGACATTACAACGCATGCTTTTACCACGCATGCCTTTACATCGCAGTTTTTACAACGCATGCTGTTACAACGCATAGCGTTAAGGGTAGCTGGATAGTGAATAGTTTAATTTACTATTCCAACTCCAGTCCCCGTGGATAGTAGGGAAGGTGTTGGCTAGTAAATTAAATCTATTTCCTATCCTAGAGCGCCCCCCAGCGCTATGCGTTGTAATGACATGCGTTGTAATAGTTGCGTCGTAAAGGCACTGCGTGGTAAAAGTTGCGTTGAAAAGGATGTTCCCCCTTGCCATCCCTTAAAAGTCTCTAAAATATCAGAAACAGCAACAGTATCCTTAAGTGACTGTCGAGCAATCTTTCTAAGTTCAGCCGCACGATCGACCGGAATCATGGAGCGGGTATCACATTTCGTTTTATCTGCCCCGGAATCCTCTTCTTCGCCAGATAGAGCGGACGGAATGATATACGGAGGGGGAGGACGATCTAATAAAGAAAAATCATCTTGCGGTTTATTAAGGACAGGATTAAGAGGTTGTCGAACAGCATATTGGGCAGATATCTGTAATCTTCGCTCCTTCTCCTGTCTCTCTTCCAACTCTTTCGCCTCCTTCTGTCTTAGTCCTTGCGCTTTTTCATACACATTCTTCCGTTGCTCTTTCTCAATCAGCGCTTGCTCACGTTTCTCACGCTCACGTACTTCTTTCACCCACATTCGCACACTCGCAAACATATCTTGTCTAGATTTTCGCTTAAACATACACTGTTCAACATACTCAATTTTCTGCATATCAAATGACCCATACTTCGGCCAACATAACTCAGGATCCTTTTGCGTGTATTTCCTCCACAATGTGCTGTAAATTATAGAAGAAAGACCATTTTTAAGGTACCTATCTCTATGAGGCGTTCCCTCAGGGGAAGCCGGCTGCGATTCCTCAAGATTTAACCGGTTATTTCCACAAAAACAGCACAACCTACGAAGTGCGCTAAAAACAGGCATGCCAAAAATAGTGCAGAATATGCAGTATTATAATCAAAGTAGCACTTGAGGTATCTGTAATACGTTGTGTCGTTCAAATCAAAATCGCGTTGTAGAGAAAAATCTCCTCATTACCTGCCTATATGGGTCGCAACACATATATTACACATACACATACACATACACATCATTTACTAGTCATTCCAAAATTGCCACAGCAAGCGTATCCTAAAACTGCCTTTCCACTCCCAGGCTTCCAAAACCCACAGCAAGTACCGTACAACGGTTCTTACTAATCACAGGGTATCCAGATTCCAACTGCCAAGTTCTAAATTCGACCAAACGGCCACTGCACGGCAAGCCAATAGAATAGATTTCAGTCGAGGACCGGCACCACCTGGATGGTCAGACCGGAAAGAAAGGAAAAAACGCATTGGTTGCCAAGACTCGGGTCTCTTCTGGCATGCGATCGCGTCGGCAGCGAGATTCCAATCATTCGTCACGACCACTCCTTCGGGCATCCGAGTCGCCGATGAGCCCCACGTGTCGGGCACCAATTTGTTGTAAGCAAACCTCAGCTAGGCCTACTTAGTGCAAGGGGTTTGCCCTTCTCTGCACAGAGTCCTCAGACCTTAGGAAGAAGTTGGCAATGAAACTGGAAAATACAAGAGCAAAGTTTATTAAACCTTTAAAGGTGGTACTACAGTCCACACAACACCCTTCAGTATTGTATTGAGTAGCACACCGAACTAAAGCGCATGGCCCCTTTTATACACAATGAGGGGGCTCAAAAGAAGGCGGTACAGAAGACAAGAGCATTTTCATGACCATACAAGGACATCTTGGAAGGCACAATCGATAGGTGGGCGGAGTTAACAGTCTTCGGTAACTGGTAAACACATTCCTATCTGGAACCAATTAGTAACGGTCGTTGACCCTACTGCGCATGTCTGGACATGCTGGAAGCGGGGAATGCTAAATATAGCCTGTTGTCGGGCAGACTTCAGGCGTGGTGAACAAGAAGGTAGGAGTAGGCACATGACGAGCACATGGCAATGTATGGCATACAAAATGGCCGCTGCAAATACTAAATTGGAGTCGGCACATTTGTTACGATAATGGTCAAAACGAAGCATGTCTTCTGCTAATGCTTAACCTTATCGCCGTTGATTTACAACACGGTCTCACCATCTCGCCCGGGTTGAAGAGGAAAAAAGAAAACGTGGCAATTACTTCACTGCTTGAGTCTAACAAATAAAAGGGGAAGGGAGTGAGGGTAACTATCGTGAGGAGGAGATAGACCGAACTACCATCACCAACACCGACCTCGCAAGTACAGTAGCCCGAAGTGATGTGAAGTGCTCAAAGTAACTGGTGTCCTGGTCCCTCCCGCTCCCTCCGTTACCCGGTTTCCCCTTTATGAAATCGAAGAAGGTTTCTTAAGCGCCCCCGTACCTGGCGGAGCCACGCGTCTTCCTGCGCATGGCTGGGCGATGCGTGGGGTCAGTGGCCTCCTGGCTTCTCCCTCAGCGGGGCTTCTGGGTCTCCCTCTCGCTCCGACATTCCGTTGCCGGCTTGTTTCGTCCAGGGTTCGCTGGATCTCCACACCGACTCGGTGTCCTCCGTTCCTTGCTCCTCACGTCGGTTTCTGCTCATTTGCTCAATGTCTCCTCGGCACAGCAGCAACTCCGCGTCTTCCGGGTCCTCCTTTTCTTCAGCAACGGCCAATGGGGATAGGTTGACGTCCTCTGACGTCAGGGGGTTGGAATCACAGCCATGGAAGTTCAGGCTTCCCTTAAAGGGCCCAGACCAGTCCTGTAGGGGAGACGGAGAGTCAGTCACGGGGAACAATAACGGTGACTCCGTGACAAAAATATATGGCAAAGTAACATGCTACATATTAACTAAAAAATATTGTGTGGTTTTTCCGCTGACGCCTGCTACAGTAGAATTTGCAACGGACTACCCCCTTCGCTGGACGGTTGACTCGGTGGGGTATCTGGGTACCCGACTGCACACGGAAACGGATATCGTCTTCCGGGAAAATTATGGTACTGCCATCTCTAAATTAGAGGACGATGTAGAACTATGGATTCGGCTCCCGCTGTCGCTGGTTGGGCATATATCGCTTATGAAGATAGTTGTATTGCCCTGACTCCTCTTTCTTTTCACTAATATTCCACTGGTGTTGCCGTGCACCTTCTTCCATAGATTGAGGCAATTGATGCTCAAGTTAGCCTGGCCAGGTAAACAAGCTCCGGTGAAGTGGGGGGGTACTTACGCTTCCCTATCATCTGGGTGGCATGGGCGCACCAGACTTTGAATTATATTACAGGGTGTCGCAGGGAGCACACTTACATGCTTGGATCCATGGGGAGGAAGGGGTCCCTTACCTTCGGATTGAGCGCCTGTTTGCTGCACCGGTGTCCCTGTCGGCAGTTATCATGGAACAGGTGGACCGCAGGACTGGTATAATGGATTCCTTAAATGCGACGAGACATGCTTGGCATTGGCTGCTGCATAATCAAGCGGGCTATATACTCTATTCACCGGATATGCCGATAGAATGGATGAAATGGTTGGGTCCGTGCACGGAGAAAGGAGTTGTGCTAGCGATGCGATCTATGGACATAGAGGTGGCGGGAAACTTGTTTTGTGAGGGTACAGTGCGCACAGTGGAGCAGCTACAGGGAGCGCCGGAGAGTGACAAACCACTGAACAGGTTTCACTTCCACAGAGTAAGAGCGGCGTTGCGAGCTTTGCAGGGGGAGGACATGGCAGAGCCTCCTGCGAGAATTAACGCATGTTATTAAGGCTGACTCTCCGTGCAAGATGGTAACCGCACTTTATAAGATTGCTATGTCGCACAGATCTCATAAGTACACAGCGGCCAGGTTGGCATGGCAGCGCGCCCTGGATATCCAACTGGAGGGGCGAAAGTTCTACCCATTGAAGTCCTGTGTTGTTGCTCGTGCAGCATGCCTTCATACTCAAAATAATTCCTTTTCAAGGCTAGTTTGGGTAACAAAATAATGAAGTCAATGGGCGCTGCCCATTCCCATGGCTGTTATCCCAAAAGGCCCTATATAGCTCTTAAACTGTCATCTTGGAGTATGCTGGTATAGAGGACTTCTACATCCAATCCCATTTGTAATTCTTTCTCTTCATGTTTACATTTCTGATGCGGATTTCCATTCTCCTACAAAGCTGCAGAAGAGAAATGGCTTTCAGCGTGTGTGCCTCAGATAGCCACTGTAAAGGGGTCTGTGACCAGTGTTTCCCTCCAACAGCCTTGGCATTGTTGGATAAAGCCACAGACAATGTGATGCAGGACCATTCAATTCAATTCATCTTAATTTCGGCCCTTTAGATCCATAAAAGATACATGAATATAACAATACAATTCTTTTAAAAAAAAGAGGGGTAAATCCCGTTAGATCGTTACAATTTACACAATAATCACAGTATAAATTCATTCATGGAGGGGTATAAGATTCATAAAATTAATAAAAGACATAATTTACTATTTACATAATGTTGTCTTAAAATACAGTTACAATTTGCAGCCATTCTTTTTACGGATAAAATATATTGAAACAAGCATTTACAATGCAATGGTTTCGCCTTTGGAAAAGTTAGAGCTATTGGCATTGCTCATGACATTTCTTTTTTTTTTTTTACTTATAAATAAATGGCATTGTTATTTACATTATATGTGTACGGAAACTTCCTAGGCAGTCTAAAACCAGAAAACAGGTGATTGGACCAATAAGGGCTAGGGAAAGGGACAAACAATACAATAAACCTTAGTAGAAAGAGATCATAGTTTTAATCAACAAGTTAAAAATCATATAAAGAACAGAAAATTCATTTTATATGACACAGTTACAGTAAAATACAGTATATACTCAATATAATTAAAAAGGACACCAGCATAAATTAAATAGTGCCTGAAATAAAACTAGTGAACAAAAATTACTCAATTGTTATTTACATTGCCAACAGCTCTCACAGCCCACACAGCTCTCACAGTCCACACAGCTCTCACAGCCCACACAGCCCACACTGCCCACACAGTCCACACAGCCCACACAGCCCCCCAGCCCACACAGCCCACACAGCTCACACAGTCCACACAGTCCAAACAGCCCACACAGCCCACACAGCCCACACAGCTCTCACAGCCCACACAGCTCTCACAGCCCACACAGCTCTCACAGCCCACACTGCTCTCACAGCCCACACAGCTCTCACACCCACACAGCTCTCACAGCCCACACAGCTCTCACAGCCCACACAGCTCTCACAGCCCACACAGCTCTCACAGCCCACACAGCCCTCACAGCCCACACAGCTCTCACAGCCCACACTGCTCTCACAGCCCACACAGCCCACACAGCTCACAGCCCACATAGCTCTCACATCTCACAGCCCACACAGCCCTCATAGCTCTCACAGCTCACACAGCTCACAGCTCACAGCCCACACAGCTCACAGCTCACAGCCCACACAGCTCTCACAGCCCACACAGTTATTAATTATAAAACTGGTGGGATAAAATACCCTTCTGTTCATGTATCCTCCTCATACTCACATTGTCATAATTCCAAAACAGTCAATGAATTTACCAAGGGCACATAACCTACATGCCCTTTAGGTACAAGGAAAAGTAATTAAGCTCCCAGTGTTCGATTGTTACAAATGTTTGCAGATTAGTACAGACCGAAAGCAAAATATATCTATGTTGTTCTTAGGAGATGTCACAGACATAATGGATTCGCATTTACTTATGAACTGGAAGTAAAGCAAAAAAATAATATCTGTCTCAAAAGCAGTAGCCCACTTACCTATCTAAATAAAATACAAATGTATGATCTTCATGTTAATGTTACACTATGTGCTTTGCAGGTGGCACATTGACTCTCTATGCTGCTTTGAGTCATAACTGTGACTGCACGAAACACAGAACTCTCTCAGAACTGTGTTTACCACTAGATTTATTTTACCTCTTTAAATTCTATTATATTGAAATTGTAATTGCATTTATATAGCGCTTACTAACCTGACGAGGCGTCAAAGCGCTTTTATGGCAAGTAGCACTCTACTACGGAACCCATAAAGGATTAGTGGTGAATTAGTATAGTGAAAATATGAAAGTAATTTGAGTGGTGGATATGTTTATTTATTTATTTATTTATTTTATTTTTGCAATTTTTAAAGCGCAACAAATACCCATACGGGTGTCTCGGCGCTGGTGAACTCAGAACTCACTGCAGAATGACGGGGGAGTTAGGAGGAAGAGAAGAGCCAGGTTTTTAGACTTTTGCGGAATTTAAGAAGCGTGGGAGCAGATTTGATATGGAGTGGGAGAGTGTTCCACAGTTTAGCTGTGGCTGTGGTGAAGCATCTGTCTCCCCAGGTGGCCTTTCTTGTGCGAGGTACGTTCAGCAAAAGTGCTGTAGAGGAACGTAGCGTCCTGCGTTGCTCCACTGGGCGAAGAGCTTCTTTTAGGAACTGTGGTCCTGTTAGTCATTTATTCGGATTACGATTGTCAAACTCAAGCTCCGCCCCTCGTGACTCCACCCCCTTTGCTCTGCCACTTGTTGACCGCCAATTTCAGCATTCCGAGAGTATTTCTTCCCAATTCCACTACCGGAAAGCGCTTTATAAATGCTCCGATACAAATACATTACAATGCCGACATTCTCCCTCAGTATCTATACTCAGCCCATTCGGGCGGGAGACCCGGATTAAGCTCCGCGGCATGTTTTACCGCTTCAAAGGCCTCTCTTCACTTCTCCATGAGAAGGATCGCCCCACTAGTCCCCGGAATGCTGTTTTTCCAGTCACTGACACGCAAGCGCGATAACAGCGTGCGTCATTTCACGCTAGAACGCTAAGAAAAGCCTCTGAGCCGGCCTGAAGACTCACAATCAAAGCCAGGCCCTACAGCCGGCGCGACGCCGAGGGGCCATGGTGCCTCGGCGCTTCTTCTTAAACCCGAGCTTCCTGAAGCCGACTTCTGGATTTACCATAGAACAGGTGTTTTAAGCAGCATTAAACCCGGGCATGGCTTCTGTTTAAATAGCTTTAGCTCCAAACTTGAGAAAAACGCATAATCAAAGATCTTAAACACTATTTTGTTCTTGTTTACATAAAGTTTACAGTGCGCTGCTCAATCACTACGAACGAACAAACAGCAGTTGGATTTCAATGTGAACAAGAATGTGCCCCGGGCTCACGGAGAGCGGATGGGGAGGCGGGCACACGGAGGGGGGGAGGGTGGACGGCGGGAGGGGGGACACGGAGGAAGGCAGGACCACACGGAGAGCGGGAGGGGGGAGAGCGGGAGGGGGATGGCGGGAGGAGGGACACAGAGGAAGGCAGAACAGCAGCAAGCACGGCCCGGCCGGACCAGATTCGGGGGCGTTCCCGGCTTTTGGCTGACGTAGCATGACGTAGCCAAAAGCCAAAAATTCTCGGGAACGCCTCCGAATCTGGTCCGGTCATGACGGACGCCTCTCTGTTCCAATGGCTAGCCTTCATTTATGGAGCTAGCCAATGGAACAGAGGGCCGATTCCCGAGCAACATACTGTACTCATTAGATTTCTCCTGCGCAAAAGCTGCTTGCGCAGCTTTTTTGCAGTCGAAACCTAAAAACAGGAGGACAAAACCAGTGTGGGTAGCTACAAGGTGCAATGGACGTTTGGCATATGGTAGGATAACCAGGCATTCCAGATTCACCAGGACAGTCGCTGTTTTTCACCAGCTGTCCTGGCAGATTTCGGGAAATGTAGCTCCGGTCCTAGATTTTGGAGAGGGTCGACTGAAAATGGTGGGTATTGCCTTTTTAGGTTTTCCAAAGCAGGAATAGTTAGCAGCTTTTATAAGAAAGCTATTTAACAGGAATTCTCCGGTCTTTAAAAATTGCATTTTAATTATGCAATTACGGCCTCTTCTGTAGATTTACGTGTGTTGCTGAGCGCTGTCATTCTGTGCTCTCGGTTGAATTAAAATTGCAGTCCTATCTGTTAAATGTCCCGGTTATTTTTACCATAAAATTCTGATGACCCTATATACGGTCTCTTTGGTTATGCGAGCACCTGTCACCTACACTACAGTATCAGGGTATAGCGTGCGATGTAAAATGTAACCCTGTGATGGGTGCTGAATCTGTACATTTCCGACGTGCAAGCGCACACCGCCGCTAGATGGTAACCGAGGCACAACAAACGAGGCTCGCCCCGGCCCATTCAGTCTACGTGCCGGTTCTCCGGAGGTCACTGACCTGGCACATTTTCGGCACAGATAACGCGGCGCGGCTAGTCCCGGCTGGCAGAAGCCCCGAGGGCCGTGCACGCGGTACACGATTATCGGCCAATCCAGAAGCCGGGCAGTGCGTGCTAGCGCCTGGATTCTCGCGGCGAAGGATACAGTGTTTCGTGTGGAATGTCACAATCAAAACAAACAGTGATACAGATTCTACCATACCTTGTTAAAATATTTTTTTTTAAGGAAACCAGATTGTATTAATATTAATGCATAAACAAAAAATAGTATAACCTTAACGGTAGGACTTTACATAGACCCCGTTAGAGACTAAGATGCTGACAGAACACATTTCACACGACCGCAACCGCTGACATTTGCGGCGCTGAGCACAACCTTGAAGGACATTTTCAGCTCATGAGCGATTTTCCGGCTCTTCCGGGAGCCAGCGCTTCTCCCAGGGCACGAGCCTTCCGCGCGCCACGGGACGCGGCGTCCACGTGCGGCCTGGAGAGGTCCCTCTGGAGCCAGAGGTTCCCTGGTTATAGCCAAGGCCTTCTCCCGGGACCCGACTTCGAGGGCTGGGAGTTTAGCTAGACGTGCAATGCGAAATACTGTGACAAGGTTTAAAGTGGAGCTCCAGGTTGGGTTGACGCTTAGGCATAGTTGCCAACATTTAAAAAACAATTCCAGAGACATTTTACAGCACAGAGCTGGGGGGAGGAGGGAGGGAGGAGGGAGGGGGGACGGCGGGAGGGGGGACACGGAGGAAGGCAGGACCACACGGAGAGCGGGAGGGGGAGAGTGGGAGGGGGGACGGCGGGAGGAGGGACACGGAGGAAGGCAGGACAGCAGCAAGCACGGCCCGGCTGGACCAGATTCGGGGGCGTTCCTGGCTTTTGGCTGACGTAGCATGACGTAGCCAAAAGCCAAAAATTCTCGGGAACGCTCCCGAATCTGGTCCGGCCATGACGGACGCCTCTCTGTTCCAATGGCTAGCCTTCATTTATGGAGCTAGCCAATGGAACAGAGGGCCAATTCCCGAGCAACATACTGTACTCATTAGATTTCTCCTGCGCAAAAGCTGCTTGCGCAGCTTTTTTGCAGTCGAAACCTAAAAACAGGAGGACAAAACCAGTGTGGGTAGCTACGAGGCGCAATGGACGTTTGGCATATGGTAGGATAACCAGGCATTCCAGATTCACCAGGACAGTCGCTGTTTTTCACCAGCTGTCCTGGCAGATTTCGGGAAATGTAGCTCCGGTCCTAGATTTTGGAGAGGGTCGACTGAAAATGGTGGGTATTGCCTTTTTAGGTTTTCCAAAGCAGGAATAGTTAGCAGCTTTTATAAGAAAGCTATTTAACAGGCATTCTCCGGTCTTTAAAAATTGCATTTTAATTATGCAATTACGGCCTCTTCTGTAGATTTACGTGTGTTGCTGAGCGCTGTCATTCTGTGCTCTCGGTTGAATTAAAATTGCAGTCCTAGCTGTTAAATGTCCCGGTTATTTTTACCATAAAATTCTGATGACCCTATATACGGTCTCTTTGGTTATGCGAGCACCTGTCACCTACACTACAGTATCAGGGTATAGCATGCAATGTAAAATGTAACCCTGTGATGGGTGCTGAATCTGTACATTTCCGACGTGCAAGCGCACACCGCCGCTAGATGGTAACCGAGGCACAACAAACGAGGCTCGCCCCGGCCCATTCAGTCTACGTGCCGGTTCTCCGGAGGTCACTGACCTGGCACATTTTCCGGCACAGATAACGCGGCGCGGCTAGTCCCGGCTGGCAGAAGCCCCGAGGGCCGTGCACACAGTACACGATTATCGGCCAATCCAGAAGCCGGGCAGTGCGTGCTAGCGCCTGGATTCTCGCGGCGAAGGATACAGTGTTTCGTGTGGAATGTCACAATCAAAACAAACAGTGATACAGATTCTACCATACCTTGTTAAAATACTTTTTTTTAAGGAAACCAGATTGTATTAATATTAATGCATAAACAAAAAATAGTATAACCTTAACGGTAGGACTTTACATAGACCCCGTTAGAGACTAAGATGCTGACAGAACACATTTCACACGACCGCAACCGCTGACATTTGCGGCGCTGAGCACAACCTTGAAGGACATTTTTAGCTCATGAGCGATTTTCCGGCTCTTCCGGGAGCCAGCGCTTCTCCCAGGGCACGAGCCTTCCGCGCGCCACGGGACGCGGCGTCCACGTGCGGCCTGGAGAGGTCCCTCTGAGGCCAGAGGTTCCCTGGTTATAGCCAAGGCCTTCTCCCGGGACCCGACTTCGAGGGCTGGGAGTTTAGCTAGACGTGCAATGCGAAATACTGTGACAAGGTTTAACGTGGAGCTCCAGGTTGGGTTGACGCTTAGGCATAGTTGCCAATATTTAAAAAACATTTCCAGAGACATTTTGCAGCACAGAGCTGGGGGGAGGGGGGAGGGGGGACGGCGGGAGGGGGGACACGGAGGAAGGCAGGACCACACGGAGAGCGGAAGGGGGGAGAGTGGGAGGGGGGACGGCGGGAGGAGGGACACGGAGGAAGGCAGGACAGCAGCAAGCACGGCCCGGCCGGACCAGATTCGGGGGCGTTCCTGGCTTTTGGCTGATGTAGCATGACGTAGCCAAAAGCCAAAAATTCTCGGGAACGCCCCCGAATCTGGTCCGGCCATGACGGACCCCTCTCTGTTCCAATGGCTAGCCTCCATTTATGGAGCTAGCCAATGGAACAGAGGGCGTATTCCAGAGCAACATACTGTAACTCATTAGATTTCTCCTGCGCAAAAGCTGCTTGCGCAGCTTTTTTGCAGCCGAAACCTAAAAAGGAATCTACTGACGCTAAACACAATAGTTCTACTAGTATCGGACTTGATTATTCTCATGGCCTCCCAGCAAGTTCTTACACCCAGGAGGTTACACAGGGGTTTTATCCATTTCCTCCTCACTTGGGCATAGGCAGGACAGAAAAACAGAACATGCTGATCGTCTTCCTTGGTATTCCAATCACACAGGGTACAGACATCACTTAACATAGGGGCACTTTGTTCCGTATTGCCCTTCACAGCCCATCTAGTCAGAGTAGTGTTATACAAGAGATTGCCGTACCTAAATTTCATGAATAAGCTCTTAGCTAACGGAGGTTCAATCTCATCGAGAAAAATCTCGAACAAAGGGCTATCCTTGAAAGACAACATTTTTTTTGTTAAAGACCCACCCTTATCCTCATTTACCAGGCTATTAGCAAAATAGCCCCAAAACGTGGATTTAAGTATTTTTCTAGCATTCTTGGGCATTTTCTCAGGTTTATCCCAAAACTGTGACAGCCCAATTTTTTTGAACCAGTGGCAAACAGGCTTTAACCAAGGGTTAGCATTTGCCACATCTAAAATCATTATTTCTTCTAGATTGTTCCTATAGTCTTCAAGTTCTGGGGTACACCATAACCTTACCCAATAAGCTAAGGGCCATAGTATGACATGATGGTCTGTACGCTTGATGTCCAAATCCAACATCAATGGAATTAAGGGGGTGCCTTGTGGCATCTTCACTAAATTTCTCAAAAATGTGTTCTCGATGGTTGAGAATGCATTTTTGGACATAGGTCCCCAAATTTCTGCCCCATATAATGCAGCAGACTGAGCTTTGAATGGATGGTTGTAAACATTATTTAGATATATTACCTTCCCATCATATGTATTAACTTTAAGAGCCAAAATATCCATGGAGTTGGTATCTATTACCTCAATTTTAATTTTCAGGTTAACAATAACCCAAATGATAAGCCCCCCCCCCGATGGTCTTCCACTTACAGAAGGCAATGCATTAATACTAAAAGTCTTGTATCCTACTCTATGGGGACAGTTAAGTGACCAGGTTTCTTGGAGAAAGCAACACATGCTTGTCTCTATATATTTAGGAAACAGTCTGCGACACTTAAGATAAGTGCTGTCTCTCTGGGCACAACCAATTGGACGTAGAAACGTTCTGAAGAATTGTGATCAAACTTCAAGCAATGGTAGTTTCCATCATCGTTTATTCCACTCTGGGTCGCTCAGATTTTTCCCCAACCTAGCTATATTCCAGGATATAAGTTTAAAGTTATCTCCCTGAATATTATAATTATGTTGGTGGCCCTGCAATTTTGCGACATCTATCACAGGTCTAGCTTCTGTATGGATATTATCAGATAAGTCCTTGCATGTTACAGCATCTTTGGGCGAACCTATATTGGTAGCATATGCCGCCATTACTTGGTGTGAGTCTGGGAGTTCTCTACATATATCCTTCTCAAAAGTACCAGTAGGTGGGGGGCGTGGCTTGCGCGCCGCTTCAGCATGGCGTGTTGCGCTTGAGCTCCGAGGCGAGTTTGTCCCGTTGAGCTAATTTCTCAGTTTCTTGCTGCCCTTGTATGCAGAAAAGGCAACCCTCAGCAGCGGAACATGAAGAGAGCTGTTTGACGATGTTTTCCTGATGTTTGACCACCGGCTGCATGATTTCTGCCTAACGCTTCAGAGGCGCTCGTCTTCCTCACGAGCGGCCGCCATTTTCCCGCTCTTGACGTTGCTAACATCTTACCTCAGATGCGCCGCTTTGGATACAATTTTGCAGTGTCACTTCGCTGCCCAGTGCGTTTCGTCTATGCGACCTACAACTGGTAACATTTTTTCCTTTTTTCTGTTATTTTATTGCTGCTTGGCTGGGTCATAAGCTGCTCACGCGCTGTCTCTCTCAGAGCGCTTCTCTCACAGAGGTGCCGATATTTTTCCTACGAACTCATTACTGTGCTCCCCTGCTCTACACATAATTTTGCCGCTAGTACTATCTTAGCGCACACTGAGCTCGGGTTGCTATACCTATTTTTGTGAGATATTCTGCGCAGCTTCTGTTTTCCTTTTTCCCTCACGTGGTATTCTTGGAGTCTACTTCTTCAACACTGCAAATATGAATCGCTCTACGACCACCAAAGACTCAAAGGATGTTGGCACGTCGTTGAAGAGACTTAAATCAGTCTCTCCGACACCCGAGTCTCCTCAGTCAGACACTACCTCCACATTGGACACGATATTAGCGCGCCTTAATGAAGTGCATGATATTGCGCAGTCAACAAAAACTAACACAGACTTGTTACAAGTGGAGGTGTCTGCTATCAGAAATGACTTTAAAGCCCTTTCTCTTCGTGTATCTGCTACAGAATCACGAATCAGTTGTGCAGAGGATGGTATACATAAACAATCCAGATCCCTCAACCACTTGGAGCGCTCAATGGCGGCATTGCGCAGAGATCTCACTGAGCAGGAGGACCGTAATCGTAGATCTAACCTACGCATCTTTGGTTTACCGGAAGATTCAGAGAAATCATCTTCCTCTATGATAGAGTTTCTGTCTCATTGGATTCCGGACACCTTACAAATCTCATTCCACAGAGAATTTGAGATAGAAAGAGCACACCGTGTTCCAACGTTTCGGCCTAAAGCAGCAACCAAGCCGAGAGCAATCATTTTTAAACCACTGCGGCATCAGCATACTGTATTGATTCTCTCTCATATGAGAAAAGCTAAGCAAGTCATCTGGGATGGTCATCGAATCTCCATTTCTCAAGACTTTGCCAGAGACACGGTTATAAGGAGAAAAGGCTTCCTGAACCTTCGGAAACGTCTCTCTGAAATGGGCATTCCTTTTTCGTTTTCTGGTCCTTCTAAGTTCCGCATCACTTATAAAGGACGCTCTAGAATTTTCGATGAGCCAGCGGACTTGGCTACATTCCTGGACAACCAGTTGGAGATAGAGATGGAGATCCAAAGAGCAACGTCGCAGACTCCTGGTGCCTCGGGCACTTGAACTGTTTCTTGTTTGTTTTCTGGATGTATTTTTCTGCATGCCTGATTCTCTCCTCTCTCCCGTAGAGCTTATCTGTTGGTCTTCCTTCTGGAATGTTCGTGTTAAATCTGTTCTTCTTCTTCTTTCCATACTGATTTGATTTTTGTCCGTCTCCCTTGCGTTATACTTGCCTATCTTACTCATGGTATTCTTCCTGAATGTACCCTGTTGTTTCTTTCCACTATTTTCTTAATCTTCTATGCTACTTAATTTCCTGGTATGTTTTACCTCTTTTGTTCTTCTCTTTCATGATCATGCCTTTTGTTTTGGTTGGTTTTTCTCCTCTATTCAGAGCTTCTTGTCCAAATTCTCTCTCTTTTATTTCCTACATGTCGTCTTTCAACGTTTGCATTACTTTTTTTGGTTACAGGTCATTTTCTATCTCTCTTTATCTGCCTATTCTGCTATTTTTCCACATTTATTTTCTCATGCGTATCTATATGTTTGTTTCTGCAATTCAGATTCATAGTATTGTTATATACATTTATAGATTGTTCTTTAATTATGCTGTTCTTTTTTAGAATATACATATTGTTCGCCATGCATATATCTAATGTTCATGATTTACCTTTTATAATTATTTTGCTTACCAATTATTCTAATAGTGTTGCTTAGTATAGATATTTCTCTTGCACAGATGCTATTTAATACATTGAGTGCTGTAATTTCTTCTTTATCAGTTTTGATATTTACATTATTACGCTATCTTGCGATGCTATGTTTTGATTGTTACCAGTTCCGATTTTTTCCCTGCTATAGCTACTATATTTCAGTCTGGGCTATTGTTATTACTCACTTTTGCTCCTAGTACGGGTCCCTTACTCGCCTTTTCCACGTTCTCCCTTGCATGATGTTGGTCTCTTTTAGGCCTCCCCTTCTGCTTCTTATCTCTCTCTTTTCTATTCTCTTTTCATCTCTTCTTTCTTTTTCTTTCTCCTGGTTTTCCCACATGGACGCTCCCTCACTGTTTCTTTTGTCTGCTGGTTGGTCCCTGGTGTTTATGACGTTGGTTCTTTTTCTGTTATCAATGTCGTCTCTTTGTTATCTTTATCTGTTTCCATGCCGGGTTTAAATGTTTTATCCCTTAATGTTAAGGGTTTGAATCACCCAGTGAAGAGGTCGAAAATCTTAGATTACTGTAGGTCTCTGTCTGCAGATTTGGTTCTCTTTCAAGAGTCCAAGATCTCTAATAAAGAAGCTTTGTTTTTGAAGAAGGGATGGGTTTCGGATGTTTCTTGCTCTGATGCCTCTGGCAAACGAAATAGGGTTGTTACATTAATTTCAAAGAACTCTGGTTTATCGATACTCTCTTCTGATCATGATTCTGAGGGTCGGTGGCTGCTTTCTAAACTGTCGGATGGTCAACACGATTTATATGTTATGAATATCTATGCTCCGAATATTGATGAACCGGCTTTTTGGAAATCCGTTACCAAAAAATTAAATGACACCCCTCACGCTGGTAATCTCATTGTTGGCGGCGATTTTAACTTACCGATGGACCCTCTCTTAGATAGGAACTCTGCTTTTCAGTTTCGACCTCCTAAATCCCACAAACAAATGCTTAACATGTGTTCCATTTCTCACCTTCAAGATATTTGGCGTCTCCATAATCCCACTGGTAGTGATTTTTCTTTCTTTTCTTCGCCTCTTTCTTCTTTCTCGCGTATTGACTATCTCCTAGTTCATTCTTCTCTTGTTTCCTCTTCCTCTTCTCCGCTTATACACCCCATTTTGGTCTCGGATCATGCTGCTGTCAGTTTTACGTTGTCATCCTTTGCCCCTAAATCACGCGCTCGTTCATGGAGATTAAATACTGAAGTGTTACATGATTCATCTCAGGTTGATGAATTTTCTAAGGCTATAGACACTTTCTTCCGTGAAAACGAAGGTTCGGTATCTTCCCCAATCGTTCTTTGGGACTCCTTTAAATGCACTTTCCGTGGTCAGGTTATTAAATGTATGTCCAAACGTAATTCAGATATTAAAAAAGAACTTACAGATTTATCATCTGAAATTAAAACTCTGGAAGCTTCCTTTCGGCATTCTAAGGATCCCACTTGTTTACAACAAATAAAGCTACTCAAATACAAATATAATACCATTGTAACTAAAAGGGCCCATATTGGTGTCCAAGCTCAAAAATCCAAAAAGTTGCTCTTAAAGAATCGGGCTGGGAAGCTGTTGGCTGCTACCTTAAAATTTCAAGATTTCTCTTTTAAGTCCTCGCAAATCTCTTCTATTACTGATCACACCGGCTCTAAAAAATTCCAAACAGGGGAAATACTTGAAGTTTTTCGCGACTTTTATAATAAACTGTATACCCCTTCTAACCAATCCTCTTTTGACAAATGCCAAGATTTTTTAAAATCGGTTCCGATTCAGTCGGTCTCTGAGGATGATCGTTCTTTTCTAAATAAACCTATTTCCCCCGAAGAAATAGTGTCTGCGATCAAGGCTACTCGTTCTGGTAAAGCTCCTGGCCCTGATGGCTATCCAATACTATTTTATAAAACTTTTCTCCCTTCGCTTGTCCCTAAGTTGCAATCTGTCTTTGATTCTTTTGTTAAGGATGGATCTGTCTCTGGTACGGCTGCTGAAGCCACCATAGTTGTGATCCCGAAAGAGGGAAAAGATCATCGGATCCTAAAAACTTCCGACCTATTTCTCTCCTTAACATGGAAGCAAAGATTTTTGCTAAAATCCTGGCTAAAAGATTAGAATACTTTATTCCCCATCTTGTACATCCTTCCCAAACCGGTTTTGTAAAAGGTCGTCTTGCAAGGGACAATATACGCACTTTCTGTCATATTATCGGTGCTGCCAAGCGGTCTCAACTTCCTGCCGCGGCCTTGGCCCTTGATGCGGAAAAGGCTTTCGACAAAGTCTCTTGGCCATTCCTTCGAGCTGTCTTATGCGCGCATAACCTTGGAGACTCTTTCATTAATATGGTAATGTCTTTGTATTCCCAACCTAAAGCTAACATTAGAGTCAATGGTGCTACGTCTTCGTTTTTTAATCTTCGCCAGGCACGAGACAGGGCTGTCCCTTATCCCCACTTTTATTTTTATTGTCTATTGATCCTCTTCTTCGTTTGATTGAACTACACCCGTATATTAAAGGTTTTTCTTTTGGTTCTCACTGCCTTAAAACCCCTGCATACGCGGATGATGTTCTTATTTTCTCAGACGATATTGCCTTAGCCATCCCTGCTATTTCTGACACCATCTCCTTGTTCTCAACGGTCTCGGGTTATACCCTAAATAAGGATAAGACAGAGATGTTCCCTCTTAATGCCTATTGTTTTCCTGCTCATATGGGCTCGGCTGGCTTTAAGTGGCAGGCTACACATCTGAAGTACTTGGGAATCTATTTTTGTTCTACTCTTTATGCCACCGTTGCTTATAATGAATCTCAGTCTCTCCTCAAAGTGCGTCGTCTTTTGGATACGTGGTCTCCGAAACATATCTCATGGTGGGGTCGCTTACAGACTCTAAAAATGATGATCACGCCGATTATTAATTTTGTTTCCTCCATGCTTCCGCTTAAATTATCCGATTCCTTTTTTCGAGAAATTGATGGTCTGACTTCTAAATTTCTGTGGAATGATAAACGGGCTAGATTGGCATATAAATTTTTACGTCGACCTTGTGATATGGGAGGTTGTAACTTTCCTGATTGGGAGAAATACCAAACTGTATTTTTGGCCTCTCAAGGTGCTTTATGGTTTTCTCCTCCAACTCTTCATGTTCCCTCTTGGTTGCTCATAGAGCAGGAATTAGCATCACCTTTACCTCCTGCCTCTTTCTGTACTACATCTACCTTGCATATTCTGTTTTCCCGTTCTATCATTATTGATACAATTGCTGCGGTCAGGAAATTAGATAAGAAGGTGGCAATTCCTCTACATAAAACTAGATGGTCATCTATTTGGCGGAACTCCAAAATTAAGCTTCATATTGATCCCACCCTCATGGCTTACTGGGCAGACAAGGGAATCTCTCTTGTTAAGCATCTTTATAGTGATTCTGGTGAACCATCACCTTTCTCAACCTTAGCTCAAAAGCATTCTTTAACAAATCTTGACTTTTATACTTTTCTTAAAATCAAGGTTTCCGTTTCTAAAGTTCGCCTTCATCCCTCTTCCTCCTCCATTTCGCTTTTTCACATTTGGCTCAAATCTGGTCATGTTGCCTCTAAAATTTATAAATTTTTGTCCTCTGCTTCTCTTCCTGCACAGACGGTTGCGCAGCAAAAATGGTCACGCCATTTTGATAACGCTATTACAGACCATATTTCTTCCGAAGCTTGGCAATCCATTGGTAAACTAGCTCTCCGTAATAAAATAGCTCCTTCCCTGATGCAATCTAAGTTCTTCTCTATCAATCTCCTCTATTGGACGCCTGTGCGTCTTAATTCGCTCAACCATAAGGACGATGATCTCTGCTGGAGTTGCGGGTTGGTGGCGGGCGATTATCCTCATATGTTTTTTCATTGCTCCTTGCTTCAACCTTATTGGGACCTCATTCAGAGACATTTATCTCTTATTTTTAACATTGAGCTCCAACTTTCCTTTCCTTTAATATTATTAGGCCCATTGGCTGCTCCTACTCCTCTCCCTTTAGACCCTTTAGAATTACAGCTACTGGATCTTCTCCTGACTGTAGTGGTCAAAATCATTCTTATGGAATGGAAATCTTTTTCGTTGGTCTCTTATCATACGTGGTGGGCTTGGGTATCCTTTTTACGCAGTGCTCACACCTCAGTCGACCAGGCACACCTTTCGCCTTCCATTTCTAAAGGGGTTTGGACAGCCTTGGACGAGTATATGGAGTTATCCTCGAAAGGTTTGGTCCCTCAGTTTCCTTTTGATTTGTCTGTCTAATGGTTGTCTGTTTTTTGTTCTAGGTTGGGTCAGTCCTGTGGGAATCCTTCTTCCTCTTCTTTCTCTTCTTTCTTCTCCTTTTCTTTTTCCTGTTTTCTCTTTCCTGTCCTCTCTTCCCGTTCATCTTTTCTATTGCTCTCTCTCTTCTTTCCTTTTTTCTTTCTTTTATTCTGCTACCTCCCTTGTCCCTATCTTCAGATTTGATAGTGATACGTTTGCCTATTGTTTGATAAAGGCCATTATTTGGTCAGATCCTCTTCCTATAATCGATTGATTTTTAATTTTATATACAGCTGTTTTATTTACTTCTCAAGTCTAGCCCATATTTGTATTTTTCTCTTGTGTCAAATTGTATCACTTATATTGTATTGGGTTCTTACTATTTTTATTATTATTTCTCTCAATAAAATCTCCTTGAAATAAAAAAAAAGTACCAGTAGGTACGCCGTCTCTTTGACAACAATTAGCCTTATAGTTGTTTCCACCAGACTTAATAGATAGGTATTGGTAATCTTCCAAGTGGTCAGGAGAATTAAGTGTACAATGACCAGAATTGATCACTTTAATTTCACCCAATCTGGTATTATTATTGCTCATGGAGTTATTTGGGCTTGGATTATTTTGAAAAACATTTTACCCTTCTTATACTGGGGCAGTCCGTCTACTGCCTCTAGGCAGCTGAATCTATTAAATGTATCAATCCCTCCCCAACTGTTTGTATTTAATGGCCTATAGCCCCCATATCCCATCCCACCTCTTGCATGGTTGGTAACCCTGGTCCAACTTCATCCGTTATCCGATTGTTCCTCTGGGGTATAAAAGTAAGATGGCGGTTCGCCACTATCAAATTACCATTATATTGGGGAGCCCTCAAGCAGATATAATTCACTGTTCGTGGGTCTTTGAAATTTACGACCACAAAATCTCCCTGTGAGCTTTTTCTATTATATCCCACCCAATGAACTCTCCGTACCATTAGGATCTTACTCGTCGTGTTTGGTGGTAGAGGGTAGTTGGTATTTAACCAGTGGGATACCTTGTTTTTCAATGCCCAAAAGGGTTCCGTAATTGATGGGGCCAATTCCGGAACCCCTGTCAAAACCACCACATACGGGCACACTTCTGGGGGTAGATTAATGCTTCTACTCTTTGGTACCGTCTCTATAGGGACTTTGTCAGAATTTGGAATGGGAGTATTAGGACCAACCGGTTTTTGTTTATTATGTTCGCCGATTGCCAAGGGTTTAACACATGATTTATTACCTTCAGTATTTAGAGGATTTGGGGTTGGAGTCTTAGGTGTTGCCTTTTTTGTCACTGTTAAGCATTTTTTCAATACTTGGGGTATACTAGCTGATGGGGCTAATATTGCAGCCTTTTTTGCCTGATCACTATTCAGAGATTTAATATCCTTCTGTAATTCGTGAAGCTGGTTTTCAATACCCTGGAGTTTTACTTCCAAGGGAGTCAGGAAAGTTTTAAGTAGCTTCCTCAAAGTATCTGTTAACAAGCCCACCATTTCATCTCTTATACCCGTACTATCAGCTATAGTGCTATCAACTATGGATTCGACTATGGTGTCATCTAAGATAGTATAATGTAGGATTCCTGGAACAGAAATTTCGGGCAATATCTCTTCCTGCCCTGTCAATTGCCCATTAATTTCATTCCCCACCTCTTTACTACTACTATCATTTGTGGGCCATGCTTTTATTAACTTGGCTTTTCTAGATTATGGGGCATTATTATAAGCTCTCTTACATTTGGGAATTGCACCCTCTCGTCTCCCTCGCAATTGACTACTGCTATTCCCATCTAGCATATCTGCTATTGTAGTACCCGGAATGATTTCCGGAGGAGTCAAAGTCTGGGGGTCAGAGATGGTCAAAACATGGGGATCTAATTGGGCACTGGGGATATTATGCACCTCAACTTGCATTTGCACAAGATTAGGCCTACTTTTACTACTATCAGGCGTACGTGCAGATGCGATATGACCCATAGACGACCTTTTAGCTAATGCTGAATCCTGGGTAACCCTTCGTTCCATTAATACAATACCTTGGTCAATCAAAGAATTAGTACGTATGATAAAATTGTCCAAGGTTCCTATTAATTGCGACCCACCTAGTGCAGTTTTACTTCTGGTCTCGCGTGTGGACATCTCCCTTGCTACAACAATCACCACCCTTTACAAATCGTACATACAGTTAACAAGCGGCGTAAGAGGGGGGCCCGGTCCGGTCTTCTTCGGTCTTTAACGGGCTTAAACGGGCCCGGGCTTCGCCCGGCGCCCGCCTGCGCGCATCCCGCGTGCGCGTATGTTTGCCTACATAAATAGGAGGTGCTGGGGGGCGGGCGGGAAGAGGAACCAGGTGCGGCCGTTGGCTATGGTGCTCAGCAACCTGGTCCTCGCAGTCCCGCTGCAGGCTTCAAGAAATGCCCCGAGTCCGAGTCCGTGGATTTGCCGGTATGGCTGGCGGCGTTGTCCCCACAATGGCAGCAGAGTCCCAATGACAATTACACCTTCGAGCGGCACCCAGGACCATTCACATGAGGATAGATTTTACAGGAATACCATCATATGTGAGATAAGAGAGGGCAAAAGCAGAGGAGTGTCCCCCCTCTCCCAAAGCTGAATGACAGAATCAGATGGGCACGTAAATCTTCCTACATGGTGGTGGCCATGTAGCTTGTCCCTCTGACTAAAAGTTTTAAATGCTCATAAGCACAGCTAGAGGGTACAATACACCGCAAGAGCTTTGCTAACCATCTTCAGCGAGTAAAGGTCCCTCACGTAATAAAGAAATTAAATTGCACTAAGATTTGCAGCAAATGTCTCAATATTATAAAATATTTTTGAATTTAACTGAATCTAGCTGTAATGTTAGCCGTTACTTTGTGGTTTATATTTGTATTTTTGTGATCTACCTTGGAACTTCTGTAATGTAAACAGCTAATTGCAATATGAAATGATCCTCATGTAAAGCACTGACACCAACTGGGTCATGATATCTTCCACCATCACTTTAAGAGGTTGTGGAGGTATGCAACATCGTCCCTGAAGGACAGCTCCAGACCAAAGGAGAGACAGGAGGAGGGAAGGGGGGGAGAGAGACAAATAGTGACAGTCTAAAGAACTGGTAGTCACCTTCTGCCTCCTCTCAAAAGTAAAGAGCTTATGCTCTTTTTAGCACTGTATTACGAATGTATTTCTAAAATCACAGACCAGGCCTCTTCAGCTGGGCATCACCACCTCAAACCCATTGGGCAGT
The DNA here is from genome assembly GCF_964263255.1 of Lissotriton vulgaris. Taxonomy (NCBI): domain Eukaryota; kingdom Metazoa; phylum Chordata; class Amphibia; order Caudata; family Salamandridae; genus Lissotriton; species Lissotriton vulgaris. Next base: position 601,927,936 of record NC_141696.1, read on the forward strand.
CCTATATCACAAATCACAATAATCGATAGTACAGGGCCTCCCTACAGACAAGAAAATAATGACTTGCGACATACAGGGAATGGGGAGTGTAGAGGGGGTGTGCGTGTGTATGTGAAAAAGTGAGAAAGAGCACATATGTATTAGACCCGGCATGAAGATGTTCACCTCTCATAAAATTCGAGCCTTGGCATACTGGTGGCAATTCTTGGCATACCGTTGCGATCTATGACAGGATAGTGACCACTCTTCATAAGCCTGGTCCTGGAATAATCATTTAACTCTTGGCATATTTTAAATCAATGATGGCATGATGGTGCCCAGGTTTGGTATGATATTTGCCCTACAATAATGGTGGCGGTTCTTGGATAATAATTAAGAATTTGTGACACACTGATCCCATCCCTATAGGATTCTGATCATAGGGTAACAGTGGCAATTCCTGGCGTATTAGTCAGAATGTGTTTGAGAATCTACTAGGAAGGGTCAGAGAAGTAAACAAAAATGAAGTGAAATTTAGATAGATGCTGACAATGGGAAGTTATGTGAAAATGCTTTTCTAAACTGCCCCTTTCACTTAGGGCTTTTTAGATGTACTTTGGAAAATACAATTAATAATGATTTTCTTTCCACAAGCCCTGAGTGATAGTAGTGCTTCCTCCGTTTGTCCCCTTGTGCAATCAGTGGCAGGTACCACCCATTTCGAAGACCACGAAATAGATCAGCCAGGTGAAGAAACAGTATTAGATGGTTGCAGGTGTGATATACTACTGATAAAACTGACATCGGCAGTACGATAAAGCTAGCCTTTATGTGCCAGCAATACCAACAGTGCTATGTTTTATTATAAAGACATCCTGGTGTAGGTTGAGAATATAATTTGACTCCAAGAATTGTTGCACTTGTCATGATTCAATACCTATTCTGCAAAATGGAAGAGCGGGAATAGGGAATACGTTGCTGCCATCTTCAGACTTCAAAGGCTTTCTTCAGTAGTTGGCATATCAAACATTTTCACTGTTTTCCAAGCTATGTTTATGTCAATACACTATAACCTAAGAGAGCAGCCTACACCATCCGGTATCTTGGCTCAAATGAGACAAGAAAAATAAAAACACTTAAAAAGAAATGGTTTTGAGGTTTTTTCCCTGAATAAAACTCCTACAAATGCCTCCACAACACCAGACCCCAATATTGCAATGAAAGAATCTCCTTCCATGTACCGAAGAGAAACCTCCAATCTGCCGACCTCGCCGAAACTTCGACATCCACAGAGCAAGAACAGTTGGAAGAGCCTTCTCCTACATCGTGGCTAAGACCTGGAATGAACTCCCGATCAACATTAGACGCGCCCTTCCCTGAACATCTTCAGGAAGACACTCAAGACCTGGCTCTTCAACTGAACGGACCTGCTTTATCTTTGTCCAGATTGACAACCTGGACAGAAGAGCAAGCCATCTTATCAAACATCCAGTATGGGTTTCGTCCTGGAAGGTCCACTACGGCCCAAAGCCTTAATCTGTCCATGATTGTAAATAAGTATACAGTCGCACGCCCCGGTGCAATCTATTTAGCATTCATGGATTTGTCTTGCGTGTTTGACAGCGTTAACAGGGGTAATCTCTGGCAATCCATGCTGGCTATTGGGGTAGATGACATTGTTTCTTTCCTAGAAATTCTTCATCAAGCTACCAGGTCAGATTTTCCCAGGATCTCAGAGTTTCCCGCCCTGTGGGTATAAAGAGAGGTGTTTGGCAGGGTTGCATTTTGGCCCCTTTTCTGTTTATATCTTAATGTTTTAGATACTGCATTACAAGACACCATGGTTGATTTTCCACAAGTAGGTTGCCGAGGATTCCCAGTTTTATTATACTCGGATGACGCGGTACTTATAAGTAGGACCGCCAGGGGGGTTATAATCCCTACTCGACTCCTTTTCCTCCTTTATGACAGACAGGGAGGTATCCATTAACGATTCAAAATCCTTTGTGATGCAGATAGGCACCTGCACAAAAAATAACTCTCAGTTTAGGGTTGGCACCGCGAAGGTCCCCCACACCAAGGTTTTTTCATACCTGAGAGTAATACTTGATCATTAGAACTGGGGCCCATAATAGGGGTGACTTCACACGTGCTAACACTGCTGTTGTTAATTTTGCTACAAAATTAGGTAAAAGACCTGTAGCGGCTTTGCTACAAATATATCAGGCCAAATGTGTTGTGTTTGCTACTAATGGAAGCGAAATATGTGGGCACGTTGAGGTTCCGTGACGATTCGAACCCGTGTTTTCGACATTGTCGTAAACCTATAATTCCGGTACCAGTGAACTGTAAATGATCCATATAGTATATCCTGGTGTTTTCGCTATGCTATGAGCAAGAGCACTCTTGTTATGAGCACATTTCCGGTATACCAATGGCATCCATTTTGGAATACGGCATCCATCTTGTATTCTTGCCCTCACATAGTCAATGAAGAAACAGTGACCTCTGATCAATTCATTTCGCTAAAGGACACGTAGGCTTTAGCCCGGCGATGCACCTTGTTAATGACACGTAAACCTTAGTTCAGAAACGCTGTGGCCGCATGATTCGACAGAAGCTGCCTCCTCTGCCTGAGGCCAGTCCTGCTATACTGGTTCTCGTGCTCGTTGGCCTGATCATGATTAGGCGGCCGAAGACAGTAGCCTTGCCCATTTACGACCCACAAACATCTCTTATCCTGCTTTTCTATCTCCTACACCTGGCTCTGCTCCTTTCCTTCTGGGCCTTTATTATGGGGAGGTAACGAAATTTACGATGAGGCGGCCCGGCTCTTGAATGAGAAGATGACATGAGACTATGATTGAACAGTGGGAACCCCTCATTCGTAATGTTTGACATCAGAACTTCGTTGACTGTTCCTGTTTGACGCCAAATATTTATTGTTTAGGATACAAAGTTTAAGAAATGTACGAGTATGTGAAGAATGTTGCCTACAGCTAAAAATTGTGTATTTAAGGAGCAACCCACTTAGTACAAATCGAACAGGCACATAGAATCTGCCCGTGTGTAGTTTCTGTGACTTCTGTATCCCTGCAGTAATAAACCTTTGGTCTTTGACGCCACCATCGAGAAGCCCGTGTTTCTGTTTATCTGTGCACCGAGACAGGTAGAACTCAGGAGTCTTCGGGTGTGTATCCCTGGCACCTCTGGACCTTAATTAGTCCAGAACTCCAATTGGCGCCCAACGTAGGGCGACGTCATTCGGTACCGGTCCAAAAGCCTGAAGATTTCGAGAAGCTTCGTGTGAAGATTCCAGAGGGAGGCGCCCCACTTCATCGATCCCGGTATATCGCAAAAGTGGCCCGACGTTCTCTTCCACGAGGGTTCCCGTTCAGATGGCTGCAGAGGTCCGCTGCCTTGACTGTCGCCCTGTCTTGGACCCGAGGTGCAGACCTTAGTACGGCGGCGAGACGTAGACGGGTTTCTCCTTGGTGACGTCTTCAGTGCCTCAGTTAAGTATTAAGTGGTTGCCAGTTGTTTTTGGTTACTTTGTAAGGATTTATCAATTGGTTGCTTCTGTTCGGATAATCCTTTCAGTTCTCTGACTTGACTTGGTTTTGTAGATTATCACTGGTTGTTTTCGTTACGATATTCTTTGGTTTGGTTTGGGTATCGATACATTTGTTCATTTGGTAGGCCTAAGTTCTAAGTTCGATTGCGCATTTTTGTTTGTGTTTGTTCTGTGTACCGGTATGTCAAAATGGTAAGTCGGAAAAACTGTATGTTTTCATGTTTTGGTTGCAACAGGGATTCCCGGTTGGAGGACTCATGTCCGGTTCCTCCGATTGGAACTCCTACTTACGAGCTCTATTGCAAGCATGGTGTGGGTCCTATATCTTATAATGAGGTGTGGGTCCGTTATACGAAAAAGGATGGTGTCCTTAGTTGGCCACTACATGGTAGTTTTGAACCTGAAATCCTTGATAATTTGGAAATAAAACTGTTTAAGAAGAAAGCCCGGCCGGCAATGTTTGATTCTTTCCGTTGTTGGCGAAAAGAATCCAAACAAAGAGAGTTTAAGAAATTGAAGAAAGAGCAAAAAGAGCAAGGGTTGACCTTAATGCAGTCTGCTAAGCAGCTGCAACTCAATGAAATTGAGAAAGCGATAGAGATATCTGATAGAGAACATAATTTGGCGATTGACAAGTGCTACCCTGCCTTGCCATCATGTGCTGCTAAGCCAGTAGAGGACCCTGAAAAGGATCCCCTGTTGTCTTATTTGTTGAGGTCACCTCCACCGTATGCACAGGGTGCTACGGCTCCACCTTTGCCACATGTTTTGTTACCGGCTGCTGGACAGCCTGGGATACCTGCTCCTGTGAATCCAGTTCCTGCACTCCCTGTGGTTAACAATATTCCTCCGGCACCCCCTCTTCCAGGGTTGCCTGCTCCTCTGCCTATGCTTGCTCTGCTTATACCTGTTGTTTCGGAAGTTGCTTTGCCTGCTACCCCTACTCTTACTGTTTCATCTGTTCCAACTACTACTCTACTCAAAACTTCTGCAAGCTATATGTCTCCGCTTTCTGTTCGTCGGAAAATCACTGAATCTGTCACTAATATTCTATCTCCTTTTTACAAAACTCTAATTAAGACTCCTGCCTCTGACTCTACTCAGAGACGTAGTCAGCTTCCTAATGTTGAAGAACGAGGAATATTAGATTCTACGGCCCTTAGGTGGATTTCGAAAGTTGGAAGGTATGATGTACGAGATGTATTGGAAACATTTATGCAATGGAATGAACCGACATAGCGCTATGTGTTCGATGTAATGTGTTCCCTTTTGCGTGAGGATTGGGATGAGGATGACTCTGAATCAGTTTCGGATGATTTAATTCATGTTCAACAAAAATTTGCTGCAGGTATGATAGTAGGTCAGGACGTAAAAGAAGCGATGGGACTGATTTTAGGCTACAGGTCTGATCCTTCTCTCCGCTCACCAAGGGACCTAGAGAAACGTAGCACAAAACAAGGTCGTCAATACCCGATGAGGGAGGTTCCGCCAATATGGCGTGAAGCCATTCAAGCTGATGCGGTCAATGGTATTGTAGCCGCTCCAGCACAGTTCCAGAGAGTGTGGCTACACATTCAGTGGAAACGAGCTGAAGTGTTAGCAGTAAAACAGGCGTTGCCAGATCCGCGTAAGAATCCAGCCGGGTATTATAAAGAGCTGACTCAGACGGTTCAAGCTTGTGTTATGAACTTAGCAGACATCGACATGCTATTTGGCAATGTAGTGCCGCAACCTATTTGGGCTAAAATTCGTAACGAAAATCATCAAGTTGCCCTAGGTGGTGATTGGGCAGCTATAGTAGCGGCAGATGGTCAACAAATTGGTGGTTCTAAGCCCGAACCTCTGATTGCTAATTTACCTGGTAGGATAATTGATTTAATGAAAACTTTGATGCCAGCATTGCGCGTTAATTGGGACAAATTGTCCGCATGCAAGCAGAAGAAAGACGAAAGCGTCTCCGACTTCTTCACTAGATTTGAAGAAACTTTCGTAGATCACAGTGGTCAGGATATGAGCACGGAGGGAGGCCAGAGATTGTATGTCGATAAATTTGTGCATAATTTGTTACCAGAGCTTAGTAATAAATGAAAAGATTCTGAAAGTGTGTGGGCTGTCTCTACGACTGCGCAAATCCTTGCAACCGCTCAATACTATGAAAATAGGGATAAAGAAGAGAAAGAAAAGTCAGAAAAGAAAACAAAAGATTTAAAAACTAAAGTCCTTTTGCAGCAGGCATATCCGCCTCGCACGAATCAGGCAAACTCACAGCAAGTGCCATATCAGAGGACGGATTACGGTTACCAAAGACAGCAGGTACAATGGAATCAGTGTGCTTACTGCAAAAAGGAAGGTCATTATAAGAATGAGTGTCCAGTCCTAAATGCGCAAAATAATGGTGTTCCAGGTCAGAGAGGTCGTGGTGGTTTTACGCAAACCCCTAGAGGCCGAGGACGAGGCACTATGCCTCCGCAGACTAATGATCGTCCTTCTAATTATTTCGATCAGCGAAACGGACAATCTGTACAGCCTGGTAGATCTCAACAGTACCATGTTGAAGATTATTGTGAGGTTAGCGAGGAAATTCGACAAGATGAGTACTAGGACAGCCATGGACAAAGTGAGGGAGTAGTATCAGTTCCAGTAGATCAGAGTGGGCCTTATGTCGCAGTAGCTACATCAGGTGTGGTCGAACCGTTTCTGTTGGATACTGGTGCAGCAAAAAGTTCTATCATGCATGCAAAACTCCCTGGCGCACCTTTGTCTGGCTTAACGAACGTTTCAGTAGGTTTTTCAGGCGCCCCTGTTCACAATCCTGTTTCTGGTCCTTTGTCTATTTCTGTTGGGCCTTGTCAATTAAAAGCACCCCTGATTTTGACGACCGGTTACAATGAAAATCTGCTTGGTTTAGACCTGTTAAAACGCCTGTATGCGACACTGTACTGTTCTCCTTCAGGAGTACAGCTTACGTTGGGTAAGAGAGTCATCTCCCCAATGTACTTGTCAAAGGATGCGCTCCCACTGGAGCTGCGTTCTCTCCCTGATACTCTTTGGGCGACTGGTCCTAATGATGTAGGTCTTTTGGAAATTCCTCCTTATGTAGTAAGTTTGAAAGCAAATGTTAAATTCCCACGAATTCCACAATATAGGATCTCTAGCGAAGGTGAACGTGCGCTTTTATTGATAGTGCAAGATTTGATCCAGAAAGACGTAATAGAAGAAACTAGAGGGAATGTCTGTAACAGCCCTGTCCTGCCGATTCTAAAACGCACTGATCCTTCAAAACCTCCAGTCTACAGATTTGTAATTGACCTTAGAGAGGTTAACAAAATTGTGATTCCACAGTTTCCTGTGGTTCCAGACATTACTGCATTGTTGACGTTGATTCCTGCTACAGCCACATGGTTTTCAGTGATCGACTTGAAGAATGCCTTTTTCAGCATTCCGATAGCCGAGGAAAGCAGGGATATTTTCGGCTTCTCTCTAGGAGGTCGTAGTTTCAGGTTTAATCGCGCTCCATAAGGCTATTGTGAAAGCCCATCCATTTACAGTCAGGCATTAAAAAGCCAGTTAGATTATTTTGTGCTTCCTCCTGGTTCTGCCTTGGTGCAATATGTAGATGACCTTCTAGTGGCTGCTGATGACGAGGAAACTTGCAAAACAGCTACAATTTCCCTACTGCATCATTTGTCGATTTACATCACAAGGTGTCACCTTCCAAACTGCAATATTGTTGTCAAGAAGTGACCTACTTAGGTCATCTCTTGTCAAAGGAGGGAAGAAGGTTGACCCCGGAGAGAATAAAAGCAATTACGCAGATGAATGCTCCTAGCACACAGAGAGAAGTGCGTGCGTTTTTAGGTATTACTTCATACTGCAGGCAATGGATCCCAAATTTTTCTCTCTTGGCAAAACCATTGGTGGCCCTGACTGGAAAAGGTGTTCCGAGCCCGGTGCCATGGTCTGACGAATGTCAGCAGAGTTTCTCTGAGTTACGAAATGCACTGTGTTCAGCTCCTGTGTTGGGTACACCTGACTACAGCAAGCCATTTACACTCTATGTTCATGAGAGAGAAGGTTGAGCGTTGAGTGTTTTGACGCAACGATTTGGTGATAAACAACGTCCTTGTGCGTATTTTTCATCAACATTAGACCCGCTAGCCAGAGCGTTGCCGAGTTGTTTAAGAGCTACAGCAGCAGCTGCAGTGTCCATTCGACAATCTGCTGGTCTGGTCATGAACAATATGCCAGTAGTCATGGTTCCACATGCCGTGGATACACTCATGAACCGAACGAAAACTCAGCACCTCACCAGTGCTAGATTATCAGGCTATGAGCTGACACTTCTAGCGAGTCACATTCAGATTAAAAGATGCAATGTACTGAATCCAGCAACACTATTGCCGACTAGCCAGGAGTCGAGTGATTCTGAACCCCATGACTGTTGTTTTAGAACCGAGGAAGAGACAAAAGGACGGATTGATCTTAAGGACACTCCGTTACCAGATCCAGATGGCACGTTATATGTTGACGGGTCTTGTTTTAAATTGGAGAATGGTGATGTGACAGCTGCCTACGCAGTAACGACTTTGAGTACGATTGTGGAGACTGCAAGAGTGAGTCAGAATTCTGCCCAAGCTGCAGAATTAATTGCATTGACTAGAGCGTGTGTTTTAGCTAAGGGAAAGAGAGTGAATGTGTTTACAGATAGTCAGTATGCGTTCGGCGTAGCGCATAGTTTTGGTCGACTGTGGAAGGGAAGAGGTTTTATTACGTCCCCCGGGACTAAGATCCAGCATGGTCAGTTAGTCAATGACTTGTTGGAATCTCTAACCTTACCGACTGAAGTTGCGATTGTAAAGTGCAGTGCTCATCGAGCGGTTACGGATGATGTCGGTCGTGGAAATGCTTTTGCTGATGAGATAGCTAAAAAGACAGCTAGGAATACAATGAGTGGGATGTACGTTGCGACGTCTGAGAGATGGATTACTGAATCGGGAATGTGTGAGGACACAGTGGAAAGTGTGAAAGCAATCCAGGAAGAAGCGACTGAAGAGGAAAAGATTGCATGGAAAGAGAAAACGGGTAAATTGGACTCGAGTGGATGTTGGATTGACTTGTCGGAACATCAGCGTTGGATGTTGCCTGATGCGTATGTGCTTGCAGTGGTAACGATGGCGCATGGAGCAGCGCACATCAGTTCAAAAGGGATTTGTAAAATGTTGGCCCCAGTCTGGAGGAATGATGGATTCAGTAAGTGTGCAGAAAGAGTGGTTAAGAACTGCATGGTATGCCTGATGCATAATCCTGGTAAGGGAACCCCCACACCCGCTGGACATTTCGCTCCTCCTTCTTGTCCCTTCGAAGTGATTCAGTTGGATTTCATCCACATGGACCGATGTAATAACCTTAAATATGTCCTAGTGGTAGTCTGTGCTTTTTCGAGGTGGATTGAAGCATATCCGTTAAAAGATAACACTGCTTTGTCCACTGCTAAAATCCTCCTGAAAGAATACTTCCCCAGGTATGGAATGCCACGGATTGTATGGTCAGACAATGGGAGTGAGTTCGTAGGGAAAGTTATGCAGAGTGTGTGTGCAGGATTAGGGATTAAACAAAAATTTCATAGTGCGAACCACCCCCAGTCAGCAGGTTTAGTTGAAGGGTACAATGGTACTCTTAAACTGAAACTTGCTAAGATCCAAGCTTCCACGGGTTTGTCCTGGCCAGATGCACTACCGTTGGCTTTGTTATCCACTAGAGCGACTGTGCACTCTCAAGTAGGGCTTAGCCCATATGAGATTGTGTTCGGTCGCCCTGCAAATGTCTGGGGGGTACCGAGACCACGAGAATTTAAGCAGCTAGAGTACCCAATGTTAATTGATTACCTTTTTGACTTGACTGCTAAATTGAGTCTCATTCACCAACAGGTTTTCGATGCATTGCCAAAGCCTTCGGAAAGTCCAGGTCACCAGCTGAAACCCGGAGATTTCATTCTCATCCGGAACTTCGGACGGACCAGGAATCTCCAACCAAAGTTTGTGGGCCCCTTTCAGGTGATCTTGGCGACAAGGACTGCTGTACGTGTGGTTGGCCGGAAAAATTGGGTCCACGCCCCTCACACTAAGCGTGTACCCCTTCCACTCCCTTATGACAATTGGGTTAGACAAGGAATTGGTGCCTCTGACACAGAACCTGTTCCTAGATATGTTCCCTTTAGTGATGCAGAACTGACAACTGATTCAACGAACTCTGACTCCCCCCCTGAAGCTGCTTCTTTGATTACTGACCAGAACATTGCATCGAACGAACATTTGTCATCTGCGAATTTGAACATTGTTGCTCCTGCTGGAAATAGACTATTCCCGGATCAAACGAAGCCAGGAAAACTGAGATACAATATTCGTTCTCATTCTAAGGACAAATAAAGCAGGAAACTGCATTTTTCACATTTGATCTATTACATTATCAGCGGCCAGGAAGTTTACTGAACATTTTTGTATTTCCCTGTTTATTTCTGTTGTTTCTGTTACCTTGCCGTCTGGGTCGCCGTAGGGTCGTGGCTTTGTGCCTAGTTGAATTTGCGGGGGCCAGACACAAGGTCTGTCTTTCTGTTGGTTTTGGGAACTCCCAGGGCTGATAGAGGCATTTTCAACTACGTACAAATCATCAGTGGTCACGAGCGGTTGTAGAAGATGGAACTTCCTGGGCTGCGCCAAGAGAATGTAATTTATGCTCGCAGGAATAGATTATACAAAATTTTACATAACAAATGCTTTCTGATGCAATGTGCAATTACATTTTTGATTGTTTTAATAATGTTGGTGGGTGGAATTGCCTTTGGTATTCATTTAATCTTTGCACCGATCACGACTACAGTACCTCCCCATGTTCCTGTTTCTCCTACTGTTGCTTCTCTTCATTCCTTTCATCCGTCTCCTGAACATGAGCAAGCTCGACGCTCAGAAATTATAAATAACACTTTTGTACAGCTCTTGCACCAACACCAACTGGTAGTTAACACAACGGACTGCTGGGTGTGTGGTTTGATACCACATACCATGGATAAGGGCATCCCCTACCTGGTATTGCCTTTTAGCTATAATGGATCATGTCGGGCCTTTCAGACAGTATTTGTCTATGCCCTCGAGACCTATCCCCCGCGTCCTCCACGTTCCACCAAGTATAACTCCGCTAATAAAGGCTTGTTAAAGGGAATAACTGACATGATTAAAGACGTCAATAACACCCCATTTATTCCTAAAGATGAACTACGAGTTTATTTGAGTTGGAATGCTACGGAGTATAGCATTAGTTTGGGTGAAAACAAGCGTAAGAGCTCCACTCCAGTAAGGGTCGTACCTCACCGAGGTCAAATCTGTTTGCAAGGTAATGGGAGGAATCCAAGAGCTCGGCTAGGGAAGAGTGACTGTGTTGAAACTTTTTTTTTTTTTAACACATTTTATTATTGAAGTTTTATATCAAGTTCAAATAATAAAGAAAATGCATATATTTACATCGAAACAATTTAAAATCAGATTACATAATACAGCTTCCAAAATTACTCAAAAAAAGATTTCCAAATTTTATCAAATTTCCTTACCCCCCAATTCGCTTAGCATAACAAAATTCGCTCTTTCTGACATTTCTCATTTTCTGAAACCAAATATTAAACAGAGGAGCTTGAGTTGATTTCCAATTCTGCAGAACCAAAGACCTCGCAACTGCCATCACAATAAATAATAATTTAACCGACTGTCCACACAATTCGAGTTCACTGTCATATCCATAAAGTATCAACTTAACATTATAATCAGTCTGAATTGCACAAAACCTTTGTAAGTATTCGAATATCTCAGTCCAAAAAGGAACGATTTTAGTACAGTGAGCTGTAATGTGGGACCAATTAGCAGGGCTATGTTGCTTACATCTAAAACAGACAGCACTAACGTTCGTATACATTTTTGAGATGACAGCGGGAGTTCGATAAAGAAGCCATTTAGTAAAAAAAATCATTCTCCTCCAATTAGATCCACGGAGAACACTGAAATTCAATTTATTTATACAGTTCCAAGTATTCATAGTAAGAACATGATTTTCCTGTTCTTGCCATTTTTTAATGCATCTTACGCTAAGGTCCAGATCAGTATATTGAGCTAAATATCGTTTCCAAGCTCCTAGTTTCTTATTCTGAGAAATGAGAAATAAATCATCCCACAACTGACAAGGAGAATCAATCATTCTTACTCCTGCTTGCCCTAGAACTTTAAAAATCGAAACATATGAATTAAGTAACATAAACTTCCCTGGGATTAATTGTTGCATTTCTCCTGGTGACAACCAAGTCCCTTCTCTTATAAAGTCAAATAAAGTGGTGAACCCAACTTGCTCCCATTGACAGACAATATCTGATCCGATATTAATTCTCATAAAAATGAGAGCATTCCTTAAAGGAGTTCTAGAATTAAACTGTGGAAGGGAATATTTTTTTAGAAGAGCATCTCGTCGTTTAAAAAACCAATACATTATCTTATATCGAGTCAGTTTGGGTGATTTAGGAATGTGCAAAGGAACAGGGGTTTGAGCCTCTTGGCTAATTTTGTCCCAAAAAAAATTAATAAATAGACTTGGATTCTGCTTTTCTGATTTAAATCGTTCTAAATACTGAGCAAAACATGCACTATAGTAATCTCTAAGATTAGGAAGAGATAGGCCTCCCAGTTCAGTATCTACATAAAGTATCTTAATTGCTATCCTGGGACGTTTTTTAGCCCATATGAAATTCGAAAATAGGGTTTCTACTTTGGAAAAAAAACTACCGGGTAGAAAACATGGGACTGCTGAAAATAAAAAATTGAATAGTGGTAAAACAGACATCTTTATCAGTGCCACCCGTCCCATAATAGAAAGTGGTAGTGAGCCCCATCTAGTAAATAAAGATTGGACTTTTCGAACAAGTGGGTCAAAATTCAACGTATATAACTCAGAAACCAAGGTAGAAAACATAACCCCTAAGTATCGTTTTGGTCTTGGATTGATACAGCCAGCTAAATCCGCGTGTAAAACTACCACCCCTCCTCCACAAACTAAAATTTCAGGGTTTTTTTTGTTAATTCGGTATCCTCCTAGAGCCTCAAATTCTTCAAAGAGCTGCAAAACAGCGGTTTGAGAATGGATATCCGTCTTGATTATCAACATGATGTCATCAGCATAGAGTTTAATTTTTGCCATCGATGTAATAGGTGGAGGGATATTTACAGATTCGCGGATAGCAATGGCTAGCGGTTCAATAAAAAAAGCAAAAAGGATAGGGGATAAAGGGCAACCCTGTCTGGTGCCCCTTTCAACCGACACTGCGCCCACCATAACAGAATTTATAATTATATTTGCTCTGGCACCCGTGTACAAATTTTGAATTAAACTAATAATTTGTGCAGGAATACCAAAGTATTTTAAAATAACAAATAAAGTTGACCAAACTACTAAATCAAAAGCCTTCTCCGCATCTAATAATAAAATTAAGGCCGGGACTTTTTTAACTTGAAAATAATCTAACGCTTCTGTAAGAAAATGAGTATTAGTTGCTAATTGCCGACCTGCAACAAAACCATTCTGATCTGGATGGATAAGATCTGTTGCAATTGAATTAAAACGTATTGCTAATAATTTCGTTAGGATCTTATAGTCGGTATTGAGTAGTGTAATAGGTCGGTATGAGTTAGGGTCTTTTGGATCTTTACCTTTTTTAGGAAAACTAACAACGGTCCCCTCCCCAAAAGAATCTGGAACTTGGCCACCCATTAACATATAGTTGAATAATTGCAATAATAAATCAGAGAGCGGAGAAAATAAACTCTTAAAAAATTCGGCCGGGAAACCATCCGGGCCACATGCTTTACCAATTGGTACGTTTTTAACCACTAGTTCTACTTCCGATTTAGTAAATAACCGTTGCATGGAATCACTATCTATCTGAGCTAGGGAGGGCATATTATGGTTGGTTAAAAAAATGTTAAGCCTAGAGTGATCTATAATTTGCTGCTGACTGTATATCTGTTTATAGTGAGACAGCATAATGGTTCCAATAGCGTCCGTCTGTGAAACTTCAGTTTGAGTAACAGGACATTTTAAAGAATGGATTAATTTAGCGGCAGCTTGCTCTTTTGCTTGCCAGGCAAGGAGCTTCCCGGAAAAATTACTCTCCTCATAAACCCTCTGAGAGTTAATTAAGAATTGCTGTTCACTCTGAGAAAAAAGGAGCGTATTTAGTTCCCGTTTAACCTGATTTAATTCTTTTTGCACATCACTCGAAGGGTTCACTTGACGCCGAAGAGTAAGTGAGTGGATTTTTTGATAAAGTAAGGTTTTAGTTTGTTTAAGAATACGCCATTCTTCTGCATCCTTACTAATTATGATCCCACGAATAAATGCTTTTAGTGAATCCCAAACAATATGAAGTGGAGCTGTCTGTAGATTGCGAGCTATAAACTCAGAGATTTCTAATTCTAAAAAAGAAACCCAATTACTATCCTGTAAATGCATTTTATTAAATATCCATCTTTTTAATGATTTCATCTCTTCACCTACTTCAAATTCAATTAGCAGCATTGCGTGGTCTGAAAAACCATTATGAAAACATTTTTGATAGGAAAATGTTAATAACCTCGAAGCTAGAAAAAAATCTAATCGCGATGATGATTTATGTCTCCCAGACCAACACGTGAATTCTCTTTTCAGTGGAAATTTAAGACGCCACGGGTCACAGAGATCCAGTAAAGCTATATTTTGCATAATGGATCTTCTTGATTTTGGTTTCGATTGTTTTCTTGGCCTACTGGTGGAATCTAATTTTAAATCTATAAGGATATTAAAATCCCCACCTATCACTATGTCCCCCCTAACTAACAATAAGGATTGAAATAACTCATCATAAATTGGGGCACAATCTTCCACTGGGGCGTAGAAACTAACAAATGTAATTGGTCTTTTCCTGCCTTTTATTAGGCACGTAACCCAGCACCACCGTCCAGTCCCCCCATCTTCATACTGTACAATTTCTGCGTCTAAATTCTGATTAAGAAAGATAGCAACCCCACTTTTAGACTCTTGAGCACATGAAAAACCTCTATAACCCGACCAAGTTTTAACTGTGTTGAAACTTATGTGTATCCATCAAACTCTTCCCCTGCCTTCCTAACTGCTAAGGGTACCTACTTCATCTGTCGAGATAGAGCATATACATGGTTGCTTGCTGACTTTTCAGGTTCATGTTATATTGCTCGACTGTTGCCTCCGACATACACAGCTGCCCCAAATTATCACAAAACCAGAGTTGTAAGAGGTGTCTCTAACAAGGAAGATACTGCTGGTCAGGAAGCCGGAGACTTCTTCAAAGGTTTCCTTCCGTTCTGGGGGCCTATGGCCAATAGTAGAAATCTACGTCAGCTAACACGGGTAGTTGAGTCCACTATTACAGAAACTGCTGGTGCCCTTAGTAACTTAACAGCTGAGCTCCAGGCGGATCGTCTCATGACATTACAGAATCGTATGGTTCTTGATGTAATACTTGCAGATCGAGGTGGGGTATGCAGAATGATCCAATCGAGCTGCTGTGTTTATATCCCTAATAATGCTCCAACAGTGTACGAAGCGATCTCTAAGCTACACAAGATCTCCGACTCTATTCATGTAGACAAGGGAAATTGGTCATTAATGGAATGGCTTTGGACTCTGTTATCAGCTTGGGGATGGAAGGTTCTGATGGTCATTGGTATTGTCTTAGTTCCTATTCTCGTGCTGTCTTGTTATCCAGTGTGGTCCTGCCTTGTGTAGACTCTGTGCTGCAACCTGTTTAAGGAAACCGCCTGTGTTGGGAGACAAGGTACGAGAAAGAATAATTCTACAGCAACATATCACTGACCTGATGAACATCGAGATAGACCCTGACATAGAGTGAGAAATTGCCTATGTAAGGGCAAAAGGAGGTCTGAGGTTCCGTGACGATTCGAACCCGTGTTTTCGACATTGTCGTAAACCTATAATTCCGGTACCAGTGAACCGTAAATGATCCATATAGTATATCCTGGTGTTTTCGCTATGCTATGAGCAAGAGCACTCTTGTTATGAGCACATTTCCGGTATACGAATGGCATCCATTTTGGAATACGGCATCCATCTTGTATTCTTGCCCTCACATAGTCAATGAACAAACAGTGACCTCTGATCAATTCATTTCGCTAAAGGACACGTAGGCTTTAGCCCGGCGATGCACCTTGTTAATGACACGTAAACCTTAGTTCAGAAACGCTGTGGCCGCATGATTCGACAGAAGCTGCCTCCTCTGCCTGAGGCCAGTCCTGCTATACTGGTTCTCGTGCTCGTTGGCCTGATCATGATTAGGCGGCCGAAGACAGTAGCCTTGCCCATTTACGACCCACAAACATCTCTTATCCTGCTTTTCTATCTCCTACACCTGGCTCTGCTCCTTTCCTTCTGGGCCTTTATTATGGGGAGGTAACGAAATTTACGATGAGGCGGCCCGGCTCTTGAATGAGAAGATGACATGAGATTATGATTGAACAGTGGGAACCCCTCATTCATAATGTTTGACATCAGAACTTCGTTGACTGTTCCTGTTTGACGCCAAATATTTATTGTTTAGGATACAAAGTTTAAGAAATGTACGAGTATGTGAAGAATGTTGCCTACAGCTAAAAATTGTGTATTTAAGGAGCAACCCACTTAGTACAAATCGAACAGGCTCCTAGAATCTGCCCGTGTGTAGTTTCTGTGACTTCTGTATCCCTGCAGTAATAAACCTTTGGTCTTTGACGCCACCATCGAGAAGCCCGTGTTTCTGTTTATCTGTGCACCGAGACAGGTAGAACTCAGGGGTCTTCGGGTGTGTATCCCTGGCACCTCTGGACCTTAATTAGTCCAGAACTCCAATGTGGCTATAGAAGAACTGCAAGTGGCTGAGAACAGGTTTTTGAAGCGTTTATTGGGCGTCAAATATGGTTGTGCACGAAGAGCTGGGGGTCCCTTACTTGAGTGAAACTTTGGCCTGACCCCGCTAATTTTCTGGTTGAAAACATGGCATTATGAGGATCTGTCGCTGACCCAGAGGATATTGAAAGAGTGTATGTTGCTGGATCATGCACGTCATAGATAATGGTTAAGATATATAAGGTCCAGTTTTTATAGACTGGGCAGACCAGATCTATACAGTAACCTGGTAATGGCATCTAAACAGGATCTGTTTTGAGTCAGGGTTCCTTCAGTAGCCTATTGAAATTAGAGAGGGAAGAGCACAACTTGAAGAAACCTAGGGGCATATTATCAAGCCCCTTATCGCCGCATCATCGGAACTTTTCTGCCAAAAACGCAGCAATATTTGCATCGCCCTATTATCAAGGCAGCGTTGTCAATACGTTAATTGACTTAACGCTGCCTTGGTAATAGGGCCCCTTTCACAATAAACTCATCGTGAAAGGGGGCGTGCAGTTGGTGTTGCGGTGGGCGTTCCACCGCAACACCCATTCACTACGACGCTGTCACCTATTATCAAGAGAAGCGATAATAGGTGGCAGCGCCAAATTTAAGAACAGGAAAGACCTGTTCTTAAGGTGGCGAAATGAGGAGAAATGCTTCATTTCTCCTCGTTTTTGCATTTTCCATGTGTGCTGCCTTGTGCACCACACATAGAAAAAGCAAAATGCCAAGGTTTGTTTATGTACAGGAAAGTGTCCCTTCCTGTACATAAACAAACCTCTTTTTAAAAATGCCAATTTGTAACTTACATGTGTGCTGCATGCATGAAGCAGCACACATGTAAGTTACAAAATGGCATTTAAGCTTTGTTTATGTGCAGGAAGGACCACCTTCCTGTAAACCTTCCCTGCCTGCGCTGGCGTTAAGTTGAAAACTTATCGCCATCGCAGGGGGAAACGCTAGGCTGCACCATATCCTTGGTAATATGGTGCAGCCTAGCATTTCCGAAGTGGCGATGAGAGGCGTTAAGCCAAGGCGGCTAACACCTCTCTTCGCAACTTTGTTGGTAATATGCCCCATAGTATGCAAAACGTAATAATCCTGAAAACATCACCAACTACAAAGCTCTATCTCTTAGGTTCTTTCAGCACATACAACCATTTTCTGCTGACCAGGTTTTGTCTGGGTTTCTTCCATCTCACTAGCTTTCTCCAGGGGTGGCCATATAGGACAGCCTTTAATATCCTGCGGCTGCGACGTGAGTCTCCACAGGATTTGCTTCACTCTTTATTCTTCTGCCATTTCTATTCGATTCCCCGGAGGAAACTATTAGTCCCTGTTTTAAGAAGATTGAATTTTAGGCAAGGACGCCCAGCTCAGATTTATTTACTACTGCTATCTGAAGACTGTCTTATTTGTTCTCAATTTTCTTACATTAGCAGTAAAATACAAGGCATCATTTGACTAGAGGGCAGTATCCTGAAGGGCATTTTATCGACTCAGTCCCTAGCAAGTGACATAATAAATAGGCTTTACTTACTCATCGCTCAGTTTATTTTTACCACTGATTTTATTATTGTTCAGATTATAATGGATAATCTATTTATGAACTAACCTTCTGCATGTAATGAATTGTGCCAATTTTTAAAAAAGGAGATCGATCTGTCCCACTGAATTATATTATCAGCCTTATTGACTCCCTTACAAAAATCTTCAAGCCAGCAAGCAGGTCTTATTGTGAGTTCAAAATTGGATAAGGGAAGCACAGATTTTAAGTGATTTTCAAGCAAGTTTTCGTTCTAAAATCAGTAAGCTGGACCAGGTGTTTCGATTGATTTGTATTTATTGGAAGGAAGTGGTTGTAAAAGGCGGAGTGCTTTTTGTGGCTTTTTTGGATGTACGTACAGCCTTCGATCTTGTTCCACGAAAGTAACTATGGGAGGTGTTACTAGGGATAGACGTCCCAAAAAGTATTTTAAACATTTTAATTCGATTGGGCTTAGATAATACTGCACAAGTTAGATGGGGTGCCACTAGTCAAGTTACTGAAACTTTTCCAGTAAAGCGAGGAGTGAGACAAGGGTGTGTGCTCGCTCCTACACCTTTTACTTTATTTATTAATGGAGTGTTAGAGTTTTTAGATAAATATGGCTGCAACGCCTCAAAAATAGGGTTAGGTAGAGTCGGGGCATTGTTATTTGCCAACGACACTCTTAATTTCAAAATCACCCCAAGGATTGCAGCAACTTTTAAATGATTTTTAAAAGTTTTGTAAAGAAAGAGGCCTCAGCCTAAATGAGTCCAAGACCAAATTCATGATCTTTGACAAAGGAAAAAATGTAGCAAAGACCAGACCAATGTGGGCCGGTAGCACTAAACTGGAGAAGGTCCAAGCTTTTGACTACTTGGGGATTCGACTTACCTCTTCAATTAGCTGGACCCCACAGGTAGAAAAAGCAAAATTCCAACTAATTCAACAATGTGCCCACATAAATAAGATACACAGGAGGACAGTATCTAGGCAAATAGTCCCAGCTCTGCACATTTACAATACTAAGGTTTTGGGGAGGGTACTCTATGGGGTGGAACTTTGGGGTGCTTACTCTGTGGCCTCTCTGTCCACGGTTGTAAATCGATTCTTAAGATCGCTTGTAGATCTCCCTGCCAGTTCCCCTTTGATTCCTTTGTACTTTGACATTGCCCATAAACAACTTAAGCATAAAGTAAACCACAAAATAATATCATTTTGGTTTAGACTATGGACAACAGATGAGCTGGATCCCTATCGGGATGCCTAAGGGATCTTTTAAGATTTCCTCAGGTTGCATCTGTAAGGTGGTTTTCCCCCTTGCGTGATCTACTAGGGAAACTGGGGATGGACAGCTTTTGGTCTAACCTAGGAATCATGAGCAGTATCTCGAGAGACAAGCTGAAAAAGATGAACTGGGAAAAAATAGTACATTGGAACTAAAAGAACATGCCTCAGGTCTAACTAAAGTTTTTTTTAACTTATAAACATGTTACATGCTTTGAAACAGCAATAGATGAAATTACTCCCCCGTTGGCCCATAAGCTCTTTTTGCAGTTTAGATACAAGACCCTACCAACTAACTTTTTCTGTTTGAGATGGTGCACGTATCCTCCTGTAGCTGATTTATGTCCTGTGTGCAAATCCAACAGAATCTATTGTTCATTTACGTTTCTTTTGTCCCCATTATGTACTACTGAGAAAAAAATGGATAATACCACTATGTAGAGCTGATGGTCCGGGCCATTATCTTGAAATTCTGAGGCTGCTGTCTAAGGATACCCGTAGATTGATAGTCTTCGGCATCTCTCGTTTTCTGTATGCTATGTGGGTCAGGCGGAGGAAGTTACTACTCTGATTCTTGCCTCTTTATTCATGAATTTATACTGATTGTATAATGAATTGCTGCAATGTCTACTGTTAATCCTTGCTTAATTGATTTTATTATATGGTTTTATTGTTTTTTAAATGGAACCTGTGCTGTGATGTACTTTTTTGAATCTCTGAGTTTGTAATAAAGTTTATATGATGATGATGGTAATTAATTGGACAAATGGTTTTATGAATTTTATTATTTTTATAAAAAAAAAAAATATATATATATATATATATATATATATATATATATTTTTTTTTTTTTTCTCCAAGAATGCAGCACTCAACGTTTGTAAGGTTTAAACAGCTTTACTTTATTTCTCCAGCTCGGACCAACGCGTTTCAGCCATCACAGGCTTTGTTCACGGTAAGTGAGCTTTTTTCTATGTCCACTATTTATCCCAGTTCGCAGTAAGGGTGCATTATGGGACTAGTAGTTAATTACATTCCAAAGTGAAAATGCAACGTGTGATCACAATATGTACAATTCTCAACATTCTAATATGTATACGCTCTGCCTATGCGCACACAATGATTCAAGTCTCATATTAGCATCATATGTAGACAATATCTGTTGTACCGGGTATAGTACCCATTTTAAGCACCTATGATTTCAAAACATTATTATCCTTCTCTTCAATGTTAGATCGTTCTACAATAAATTCCAATATCCTGATACATTTTATCATTTCTCATTTCTCAGGCGCGCTGCTTTACGCGCATGCAATGGTTCATTTCTTCTGGTTCTATTATTTGGAGAATGATATTTTTAACAATGTTTTTAACAGTAGTCTCTTACATGGGTATAGTACCCCATAGTGCAGTGTTCGCTCACAGTCTACATTTTAGAATTAAGTCAATATATTTCAATTCTTATTCCAAATGTACGTAAAGTTCCTCATCAAAATTCATCCCTCTGGGCATCTTAGTTTTCAGTCTGATAATGAATTTGGATTCGATTTGTCGCAATTTGCGTAGCCTGTTACCCCCTCGTTCTCCCAAGTTGACCATATATATGCCAAAATACGACATTGCTTTCCAATCTCCTTTCTGACATGATATCATGTGTTTAGCTGTTGCATAAGCCATGTCCTTATTTTTCACAGCTCTGATGTGCTCTAATATTCGTTTTTTTAGAGCACAGGTTGTACTCCCAATTTAGCATGACCCACATTTACACTGTATCACATAGACCACATGTGTGGATGAGCAAGTTATTTTTCCTTCGATGGACGTTTTTTTACCATTGGGTTCGTCGTAGGTATTCTTGTTCAGGCCAATTTTGCCCGCTTTGCATGCATTACATTTTCGAAATCCATTCCGTTGATCAGTTAGCCAATTATTTTCCTTTCCAGGTTTCTTAGATTTAAAATGGCTTCTTACCAGTTGGTCTTTCAGTGAGGATGGTTTTTTGTAACTCATTTTCGGTCCATCACCTACGATTTTTCTTAGATCAGGATCTCCCGATATCAGATGCCAGTATTTTTGGATTTTACTCTTGATGATGCCACTTTCCTTACTGAAGGTTGTCCCAAATCTTGGTGATTCATCAGATTTATCTTTCACTCTTCTTGTAGTCAATATCGTTGATCTCGTTTTGGATTCAACTTTTTTCTTGCTTTTCTCAAGTATTCTTTCACTCTATCCTCTAGATCTTAGTCTTACTGTGGTTTCCATAATTTTATTTTCAGCGTCTTGTTCTTTGGAGCAGTTTCTTTTCATGCAAATAAATTCGCCATACGGGATACTAGCTAGCAAGGGTTGTGGATGAAAGCTAGTTCCATGGACGATACTATTAGTTGATGTTAGCTTCCTGAACAGTGTGGTTTGTAATTGTTCATTTTCTACATATACTTTGATGTCAAGGAAGTCAATTTCTTGTTCACTGATGGTGTGAGTGAACTGTAGTCCGATGTCATTGTCACATAGTTTTTTGAAGTATGCCTCAAAGTCACTTTTTGTACCACTCCAAATCAAAAACAGATTGTCGATGTAACGAACCCACAGTATTATTTTGTCTAGATCTGTTTGATTTATGGGATCCCATGCATTTAATTTCTCCCACCACCCCATGGTGACATTAACGTAGTTGGGTGAAAATGAAATTCCCATTGCAGTTCCACATTCTTGCTTGTACAGTTGACTGTCAAATAGAAATACATTGTTCGTTAAACACAACTCGATCATTTTCATCAACATTTCAGTGTGTCTACATTCCCCGATATTCCGCTGTTTTAGAAAATAGTTTACATGCCCCCAAGCCGATTTCATGTTTGATGGATGTGTACAGTGAAACTGCATCGATGGTGATCAGTAGGTAGTTCTCACTCCATGCAATGTCATTCAATACCCGTAAAAAGTCCCCGGTGTCTTTGATATAGGAACTCATGCTTTTAGCAATCGGTGCTAGGAACAGATCTACGTACTGGGAGATGTTCTCATAGAGGCTTTGACATGATGCCACAATTGGTCTGCCAGGTGGATTCACAAGAGTTTTATGGATGTTCGGCAGAAAATAAATCGTGGGGATTACTGGGTATTCATTCATTAGAAATTTCTTTTCTTCTTCATCCAGTAATCCATCTTGTTGCCATTTTTGTAGTAATCCATTTAGTTGCAGCGTCATCTGATTTATCGGGTTAGTTTGTAGTTTGGAATAATTGTCTCGGTTATCCAGTTGTCGTTTGGCTTCTCGTACATAGTCTTTAGTATTCATCAGGACGATATTTCCCCTTTTGTCTGCCGGCTTTATTGTAAGATTGACATCATCATTAATTGTCTTGATAGCCTGTCTTTCTCTTTGGGTGAGATCTTCTCTTTTGTTTCCTTTCCTTTTCGCCGTTAGTTTCTCTATTTCCTCTACTATGGCTTCTGAAAACATATCAATCCTATTGCCCGGTGACAGAGTGGGACAAAATCTCGATTTTCTCTTTAAGCCACTTTTGACTCTCCGGTCAGTTCTGATGTTCAAGTCTTCCAACAACTGTGTTCCCGAGATTTCCGATGACTCTTGTTCGTAGAGGAGTATGAATATATTCTGCAGATCAGGTATTTCTTCAATCTGCCAGTTCGGATTGGTATCTGATGGCTCACCATTCTCTGTGTTCAACATTAGTTTTGGGCGCTTTGCATGAAATTTCGCAAGTTTAAGTTTGCAAATATATTTGTATAAATCTATTCTTGTCTCTGTTGGATTGAAGTGTTTTTCGGGGCAAAATGAGAGTCCTTTATTTAATAGTGTTTTTTCTTCTTCTGTTAGTATATGCTCCGATAGATTGATTATCAAATTTTCTATTTCCGATTTCTCAGAGGGTATGACTTTTTTTCTTTTGGCTCTTCTGGTTTTCCTTGTGGTCCCGTAACGGGATTTTTTCCTCTTCCTCGGGGCTGGTATGATCCTCTTCCGCTGCTTCCTCCTCTGGACATGGATTTGTCCATGTTCCACAGGAGTACCTCGTCTAAAAAATCAAAACCCTGGTTGCTTGCTCCACTGTCAGATCCTCCGTTTTCACTTATCTCCGATCCACTTGTGCTGGCTGGTGCGCTTGGTACCCTTTGACGTTGAAAGTTCTTTTTGAGATGATCAAACCTTCTGGCGAATGTCAGAATCCTTCCTACCAAATAATCTTTTTCATCTCTTTTGAATTTTCGCTCTTTGCGTTCTTCTATTTCGGTCTCATATCTTTCAAGTCTGTCGTCCATTTCTTTCCTCATTTATGCTGACTCGTCCTTATTGATTTGTTGTTTAATATTTTCTTCTAGTTCATTTATCTTGATGGTAATATCATCTATATCAATTTTAGCGTGTTTGATAAGGATCCGCATCATGTTCAATGAGCATTCGGTATTATTTTCTAGCCAGTCTATAATTAGTTCTTTTTTTGTTTCAGGATGTGTGGGCATCGTAAAAATTCGGAGTCCTCTGGGAATTCTCTTTACTTCAATGTATTTTTGAAGTGCAATCACTTCCCAACTTTTATTGATTTATTTTTATACAGTTTTTCAATTTGATTGAACATTTGTTTCCCAGTACTTATTTGGGTTGTGTTGGCCGTGTTGGCGGTTCGTGGCGTGTTACCCCCATTTGAGGAGCTTTGGAATATTGCGTTTGCCTTGTCTGCGCGTTTAGCTACTCGCGCTTCCATTTTCGGTGTTTGTTTGTTTTCAATATATAGGTTGCGTATATTTTGGTTCACTCTGTTGCATATACGATTATCTCACAACCGAGCACTAGGAGTTTACAGCAAAAAGCAGTCTTTGTGTTTAATACAAACGTCTTTCCCCTCCGCAAGTCCTTCGAAGCTGCCGTACTGTTTACGGTTCGGCTTCACTTGTTGGCCTGCAAGGGACACATCGCTCGACACAGCTCTCTATTCAATGGCTGACATTGCCACTCACCTCCCGGAGACTCCCTCTTTGGCGGCGTCCTCCGACCCCGTCTTAGAGACGCTCGACCTTCGGTGGCTGTTCCAGAGTTCTTCTCCACGCTGTGAGGGCGGGCACACCGGAGTCACTTGAAATCCTCCAACAAAGCGATCCTCAGACTCTGTGCGCTCAACTGTGGGTTGTGATGACCTGTCATCCTGGGTTTTCTGGTTCCATGTTGGAACCTAGAGTTTGGAACCACATGATATCAAGGTTCCCATATCTTGTAATTCCATGTTTGTCAGTTGTTAGCTGACTGTTGGTTGGGGCTGATTAAATATAACCTACTGAAATTAATCCAGTGTGAATCTCACTTTATTACACTGGCGACGTTTCTGGATGGGATCCACTCGTGCAGGATAGCCTCAACAACAGGTGAATAGCTGAACATTAAGAGAAAATCTCACGTGACAGCTGTGTCGTTGAAGGAAGATTAACCAACATCTTCAAGGTACAGCTGTGGCCCAGCGAAGGAAACACGGTGAAGGACGTTGAGGAAATCGAAAACGCGATGAAAATCGGCAAAGGTAGACTGTTACAATTATTTTTAGGAAGAAAATTTAAAAAAAACGGACTTGGTAACTGACGTCGATTTTCGAGGGTGATTTCCCTAAGAAATAAGTCCTTTTGTTTGAGAAAAAGGTGGCGGACATCTTGGTTTGGGCGTGTTTCATGGAAGAAAAAAACAAGCAAGATCGCCCATAGAAACTGATACAATTGTTTCCTAGCGGCCATTTTAGGTTGGGAAAAGAAAAAAACAGGCCCAAATTGCCAAAGAAAGAAACATTTAATGTTGTGGCGGCCATTTTGACTTGGTTTTGAAAAAAGAAGACAAGAAAGCCCAATCCACCTTGGAAACAAGTCTGAATGTTTGTGATGGATTAGTCGCGGCCATCTTGGATTTTTTTTTTTTTTAATCGATTTTATTCGTTTTTTCTGTCATTTCAAGAGAATTGATACAACTGAAGCAGCGGTTTGGAGCGTGGCATTATAAGAATATATACTTCAATGGAGAAGGAGGACTGAAGGACCCGTTGTAAGGAAAACGAGTGAAAACGCGAGGGAGAGAAAAGTCGGAGGAGCTTGGCGGACAGATTCCACATTGAGGAACTTGAAGCCTGTCGACGGTGATGGGCACACCTTTTTGAGGGAAGGGAGGTGGTACTTTGTTGATAAAGATTTAATAGTGGTACAAGTGTAAGGGTTTTGAGTGGAATTGGTGCTGTAAAATGCAGAATGTAACTGCACCACCTTTCTTCCTGATGGAACCGGGTGAACCACTGATTAGGTGGAAAAAATGGAAAAAGATCTTTGAAAATTACGCAAGGGTGTGTGGTGCAAATTTGAGTGGTGAAAGGAAGCATGCTTTATTGATGCATTGTTTGGGCGGAGAAGGCCAAGAGATTTTGGAGACTCTTCCGGTCATTCCTCAAGCAGAACAAAGAGGATTGAATGAGTATGAGGTGTGTGCTAGGCAGTTGGATTTACATTATCTTCCTAAAGTGAGTACAATCATGGAAAGGTACTATTTCGGGTTAAGAGAGCAGGGTAAGGAAGAGAGTGTTGAGGAGTACATTACTGCTCTAAGAAAGTTGGCTTCAAGTTGCAAGTTTGGAGGTTTAGTGGAAGAACGTATTAGGGATCAGTTCGTTTTGAGATGCGTGAGTGATAAGATAAGGGAAGAGTTGTGGCTAAAGGATGAGCCTGCACTTGAAGAAGTAGTAGGTATTGCAAAAAGGGTTGAACATATGTTAAAATGCGTTGGGGAACTAAGCAAGGAGAAAAAGGATGAAAAACCAAGTAGTTCTTCAACACAAGAAGTGGTGTGTCAGGCTGTGAAGAGACAGGATGAGAAGAAAAAAAAAGAGGTGTGTGAGGAGGAAAGGTTGAAAGGGGAGGTTGATGGTGGAATTTCTAAAATACAGTCGGGTAAGAAATTCACAACTCCTTTTCAAGGAACCTGTTATAGATGTGGGAAATATGGGCATATGGCAAATGCGAGAGAGTGTCCTGCTCTCAAGTTCAATTGCAATGTGTGTGGCAGAAAGGGACACATTGGTAGAAATTGTAGAACAAGAGTTGGGAGAGCTATGAAGACTGAGACTAAGTTGGTCAGCTTTCAGATTAATGATGATGTTGTAGAACATCCTTCTGATTATGTGTTGATTGGGGAAGCAAGTGTGTTGATGAAATTTGATTCATGCTCACATGTTACTTTTATTTCAAATGAGGTGTTTGAAAATGTGTTTGGGAAGAAAAAAACTTTGTGTAAACCGGATATAAGATCGGCAGGTTATCAAGAACATCCCATAAAAATAATGGGTTACTTTTTTGACTGCATTGAATATAAAGGGAGGTATACAGAAGCAAAAGTCTATGTGGTAAACTGGGGTGACAACTTGTTGAGTTGCTCTCATCTGGCAAGGTTGGGTGTGAGTCTCAATCCAAATGCTCATCCAGTTATTCAGGTACAGGCTGTAGACAATGTTGAGAACAAGTTCATTAAGAACTATAAAGAGTTGTTCAGTGAGAAACTAGGATGTATAAAAGGTTACAATCACAACATCAAACTGAAGTTGGGTGCAGTGCCTGTTGCTGCTAAAGTAAGACGCATTCCAATTTGTGTAAAGGATGCTGTGGGTAAAGAGATTGAGAAGTTGTTGTCGACTGGGGTTATACAACCAGTAGAAGCGACTGAGTGGCTCGCACCAATTGTGGTCGCGAGGAAGCCTAATAATGAGATTCGGCTGTGTGTTGACCTTCGTGCTTTAAACAAAGAGGTAATAGTTGACAAGTACCCTTTGCCAAACATAGAGGAGTTGGTTTCTACGTTAGATGGGGCTTGCTATTTCACCACCTTAGATATGGCTTCGGCTTATCACCAAGTTCCGCTAAAAGAAGAGTGTCAAGAGCTTACTAGTTTTATTACACCAATGGGTGCATTCAAGTTCTTAAGAATGCCTTTTGGGCTGGTTTCGGCAGCCTCGGTATTCCAGAGAATTATTGAAGATCTGTTCAAAGGAATACCGGGGGTAAGATGTTATCAGGATGATGTTCTCATTTCTGGTAAGAACGAACAGGAACATGATGAGAGGGTTTGCCTGGTGTTGAAGAAAATGTTGGAAGTTGGTTTGACTCTGCGTCAGAGCAAGTGCAAGTTTGGTGTCAATGAACTGGATTATTTGGGCCACCATATCTCTAGGAAGGGCATTTGTCCAAAAAAGGATCTTGTTGAAACAATTGAGAAATTGAAGGAACCATGTTCAAAAGAAGAGGTTTCATCATTTTTGGGCATGGCAGAATTTTACAATAAGTTTGTCAGAAACTCTGCAGATAAGACTATTAATCTGAGGAAGATCATGTGTAAAAATGCTGTGTTTAATTGGACTGAGGAGTGTAGCAGAGAGTTTGACCAGGTGAAGATGGATCTGAGGAATGCACCAAATTTGCAGGCGTTTGTTCCAGGCGATCCAACGTTTATTGTAACAGATGCTAGCAGTAAGGGTCTGGGTACCTTGTTGTTACAGCTGAGGAAAGGCAAGGAGGTCCTTATAGCTTGTGCTTCGAGATGTTTGAAGGGGGCAGAGTTGAATTACTCTGTCATAGAGAAAGAGGCGCTTGGTATATATTGGGCTGTGAATAAATTCAGGAAGTTTGTTTGGGGTTCCTCCTTTACCGTCAGGTCTGATCACAAACCGCTAAAGGAAGTGTTTGAAAAGAAGGGATTAGACTCCATCTCGGCAAGAATAAGGAGATGGGTAATTTCTTTGCAGGAGTTTATGTTCAAGTTTGAATATATCCCAGGAAAAACTAATGTCTCGGCAGATTGTCTGTCTAGGTTGGCGGATGTTGTAGAAAATGTTGAGGAGGTTTTGGCTGACGATTTTGAGGCTGAATTAAAGGTGTGTGATGTTACCTTGGGGGCGGTGAAAGAAGATGCTTGGAGAGAGGAGCTGAGTAAGGATGAGGAATTGTTGGAGGTCATTAAATTGTTGGAAGATGGCAGGTCTCGTTCTTTAAAGAAGCCGTGGTCTTTGATTGCTGATGAGTTGGCAGTGGTAGATGGTTTACTCATGAGAGGTACTAGGTTAGTACCTCCTAATAACCTCAGAAGTGTTCTGGTGGACATGTCTCATGAGGGTCACTTGGGTATTTCCAAGACGAAAGAACGCATACAAATGGACTTCTGGTGGCCAGGTATCGATTTGTTGGTGGAACGCGCTGTTAGGGATTGCTCTTCTTGTCAGGCAAGTGATAACGTTTTGAGGACGAGGTCTTCTCCTATGGTTTGCAGGAGATTGCCCAGGTCCCCCTGGGATGAAGTTGCAGTTGATATTGTGGGGCCCTTACATGGCGAGCATCAAACTCCATTTATGTTGGTTTTATTGGATTTGTATTCTAGATGGGTTGAGGTCAGTTTGGTAAGGGAGATTACAAGTGAGTCTGTTATCTCCTTTTTGGAGTCTATCTTTAAACGTGAGAGTTTTCCAAACTCAATTCTTTCTGACAATGGGCCTCAATTTTGTTCTGGGAAAGTCGAGGAGTATCTCAGTAAGTGTGGCATAGTTCACAAGAAGATTTCTTTGTATCACCCAGAAGCAAATGGTGCTTTGGAGAGACTCAATAAAACTTTGAAGGAAAGCATTCAGTTGGCGAGGGTTAACAATTTGGACTGGAGAAAAGAGTTACAGAACAGAATTTCAGCTTATCGATTCTCTCCTCACTCTACCACAGGAAAGACCCCGTTTGAACTTTTCAAGGGTAGAGCACCAAATACTTGTTTGTGTCCTGCCTGGATGGCTGCAGACAAGGGTGTAAAAAATAATGGGGTGGGTGCATGGAGAGAAAGGGAATTGGAACTTCAGAGAAAAAGGAAAATTTATGTGGATAGGAGAAATTCTGCTAAGGATTCCAAGTTCAAGGTGGGTGAGGTAGTAAAAATCAGGGCTCCTGTGGGCTGTCTAAACTGGTCGAAGTTTTCTGTTCCTAGAACCATTTTGAAAATTTTCAAAAATGCTGTAAAGACGGAGGATGGTCGTATCTGGAACAATAGTCGTGTTTCTCATTTTGGTGGAAAGGGGAAATGTGATGATGCTGTTGCTGTTCCTGATCTGCGTTCTAATTATTCTCGCAAGAGTGTGAGAGTATGTAGGCCTCCTGTTCACTTGCGTGATTATGTCTAGATAGTTTCTTCTTTGCTTTACCTTTTCTTTCCGTTGCCTACTTCATTGCTGGACATGTAAACCTGTTTAGTGTTTAAGAGGGAGAAGTGTGATGACCTGTCATCCTGGGTTTTCTGGTTCCATGTTGGAACCTAGAGTTTGGAACCACATGATATCAAGGTTCCCATATCTTGTAATTCCATGTTTGTCAGTTGTTAGCTGACTGTTGGTTGGGGCTGATTAAATATAACCTACTGAAATTAATCCAGAGTGAATCTCACTTTGTTACATGGGTGCTCTGCAACGGGGCCGGATCAGGGCCCAATAACAATTTTTCTCCAAGAATGCGGCACTCAGCGTTTGTAAGGTTTAAACAGCTTTACTTTATTTCTCCAGCTCGGACCAACGCGTTTCAGCCATCACAGGCTTTGTTCACGGTAAGTGAGCTTTTTTCTATGTCCACTATTTATCCCAGTTCGCAGTAAGGGTGCATTATGGGACTAGTAGTTAATTACATTCCAAAGTGAAAATGCAACGTGTGATCACAATATGTACAATTCTCAACATTCTAATATGTATACGCTCTGCCTTACGCGCACACAATGATTCAAGTCTCATATTAGCATCATATGTAGACAATATCTGTTGTACCGGGTATAGTACCCATTTTAAGCACCTATGATTTCAAAACATTATTATCCTTCTCTTCAATGTTAGATTGTTCTCCAATAAATTCCAATATCCTGATACATTTTATCATTTCTCATTTCTCAGTCGCGCTGCTTTACGCGCATGCAATGGTTCATTTCTTCTGGTTCTATTATTTGGAGAATGATATTTTTAACAATGTTTTTAACAGTAGTCTCTTACATGGGTATAGTACCCCATAGTGTAGTGTTCGCTCACAGTCTACATTTTTGAATGAAGTCAATATATTTCAATCCTCATTCCAAATGTACGTAAAGTTCCTCATCAAAATTCATCCCTCTGGGCATCTTAGTTTTCAGTCTGATAATGAATTTGGATTCGATTTGTCGCAATTTGCGTAGCCTGTTACCCCCTCGTTCTCCCAAGTTGACCATATGTATGCCAAAATACGACATTGCTTTCCAATCTCCTTTCTGACATGATATCATGTGTTTAGCTGTTGCATAAGCCATGTCCTTATTTTTCACAGCTCTGATGTGCTCTAATATTCGTTTTTTTAGAGCACAGGTTGTACTCTCAATGTAGCATGACCCACATTTACACTGAATCACATAGACCACATGTGTGGATGAGCAAGTTATTTTTCCTTCGATGGGCGTTTTTTTACCATCCGGTTCGTCGTAGGCATTCTTGTTCAGGCCAATTTTGCAAGCTTTGCATGCATTACATTTTCGAAATCCATTCCGTTGATCAGTTAGCCAATTATTTTCCTTTCCAGGTTTCTTAGATTTAAAATGGCTTCTTACCAGTTGGTCTTTCAGTGAGAATGGTTTTTTGTAACTCATTTTCGGTCCATCACCTACGATTTTTCTTAGATCAGGATCTCCCGATATCAGATGCCAGTATTTTTGGATTTTACTCTTGATGATGCCACTTTCCTTACTGAAGGTTGTCACAAATCTTGGTGATTCATCAGATTTATCTTTCACTCTTCTTGTAGTCAATATCATTGATCTCGTTTTGGATTCAACTTTTTTCTTGCTTTTCTCAAGTATTCTTTCACTGTATCCTCTAGATCTTAGTCTTACTGTGGTTTCGCATGAAAAGAAACTGCTCCAAAGGAGAAGACGCTGAAAATAAAATTATGGAAACCACAGTAAGACTAAGCAAGGGTGAACCTTTCATTAAACTACTTTGCAAGAGTAAAACATTTCCTTCAGCAGGAATAAGCAGTGCCTAAAATGAGGATAGAACATTTCATTAAATGTAAAACATTCCATGCAGAATAAACATGTCATCAGGCCACACTAATCATGGCATTAGGCAGGGATAAACAACCCTGTCATAGATCCAGGTCATTAGACGGGGATAAGCCTGTCATCTGGTGAAGGTGCACACTTCCTTGCATAAGAGTAAACCTTTTTATATAGACTCAGGAATACCCCAGACCGGAGGTCAGGCAACATCACCTTAGGTAAGGCCAAAATTTCATTAGGCAAAACCCAAACATTTCCCAATCGGGAGTAAACAGGTCAGTAGAACTCAGGCCCCATCTTATTATGTCGGAACAAGACCTTTCCTTAGGCAGGCACAAGTATTTCAGCCGGCCAGAGCAACCTTGTCATCGATCAGGGCCTAGCAATAACTGTTACTAACCATTGCCCCAGGAGGGGGTTAACTTTCGGGCCCAGCAGTCCCTCGAGGGCTAGAATGAGCACCTTATTAGGTAGGAATCACCTTTCATTAAATTTAGAACAGTTAATTAGCCGGGTAAAACCGTTCAGTAGGTAGGGACCACCGAATTCAATAGTTTTCTGTAGGCATTCAGGGATTGCAGCACTAACCAGGAGCTTACACATGTTCATTAAAGATAAAACATTCAATTAGCAGAAGTTAACATTTCGCTGGTTAAGTGTAGGTACTCTGTGGTAAATATTTGATTTACCGTCCTAATTTCTATGCAGGTAAGTACTTAATCAATAATAACTCAATCGGAAAGAAAGAGGCAGAGTCCGTGGTGTTAGAGTTCTTAGGGGTTTTATTCCTTAAAAAAGGAATGGTCAGACCGGATATCATGTTCCTACCACCACTGGGGTGTAGGAAGGGATAGAGCAATATTTTATTGACAATACATAGCTTATATACTTAAGTCACATTATAGAAACTAATACAGTAGGCGTAACAGCTGAGAGAAACAAGATAAAATACACACGTGGTAGTGATACGTAATTAGAAGGCGTGAACTAGGCGTGAACATAGAGGTGTGTGCTAGAAACGTCACAGGTAGGTGTCACAAGTGGGTGGCAACAAAGCAGAATCTTGTAATGTCAGCAGAAATCTGAGGCCTGGATGCGCGCGCAGCTGCATGACGTGTGATTGACGTGAAACTAGAGGGTGCAGGGGACTTGACATTTACACTGGCGGAAAGAGACAGAAGTCTGGCATGTCAGATCAACTCGTACTTCTATCATATCTGATATCTGATGTTTGGGAACCATATTATCTAAACGGAAAAGGTCTCTGGGGCAGAAGCTATTCTATACTGACTGTGAGTGCGTGTATAAGCGCCTAAGTGTCTGCATGAGAATGCGAGGGGAATGGGCCTACCATGGTAACAGAGGCTATGAATTACTTGCACGGAGACAGTGAGGCCGGACCCTTTGCTCTGCAGCTGGGGGAATGTTTACTTAAACTAGTAGGCAGGAATGCATTTTCGAGGAGCGGAACAGATAATTCGAAGGTTGAATACAGTCTTGGCAGGCAGCAGGCCGAGCTAAGTGCCGTGAGCCGCGCAGGGAGTAAGGCAGAGGTCACGGGTACAGAGACAGCCTGGGCTGAGGCTTTCGGAGTCGGAAAGCAGGAAAAGGGCTCAATGGCAGAATTCAGGGCCTACTTCGCCAGAGCTGAAAAACGTGTAAAGTACATCACAAAAAGACGTTGGCATAGCATACTTAGAAACGGAATATTCAACCCATTCAGGGTGGATCTGAAAGAAGACATGTTAACGTTGGACGCAAATGTATTTGCGTCTTCATAGCTGGCACAGGAGGGAAGTTACATGCACTTTAAGCTGGTACATGGAGACGGTGGGGTGCACGTTAGGGAACATTACTTGACCATAAAATTTATATTTCCTCATTCCCTCCTTGTTCCCTACGGACCCTTCATGATATATCGATCCTCATGAATCGATCAGTCTGTTCTTGTAACATCATTTGTTCATCTCTCTTCGTTTCACGTTTTGAGAGAAAACTGGAATGTTCAATGCACGATGTGGCACACAGTCCACAAATCGCTGGCCCACACTGTAGGCACAGGCAGCAACTGAATACTATGACAAGGGCAATGCCTAGGAAGGATAGGATCTTCCATCCCCAAGCAGTTAACGTTGTCCAGAACCAACCGGACCAAGTCCAGGTGCCTGGATTCTGATGTATCTGATTTGCAATTTTATGAAGACGTGTAATAGCTTGGTATACCGTTGGCGCGTTTTCTGGAATGAAAACACAGCAACTTGACCCGATGACCTTACAAGCTCCGCCTCTGTCTGCCAAGATGACGTCAATAACAAGACGATTCTGAAGAACAACAACCCGCATGGCGGACTGCTCCTCTGTTAAGTTACCTAGGGCGGAGGCAGTTTCATTCACTACTGCTTCAAGTGTTCTAGTTAATCTGCGTATTAGTTTACTATTTTGGACGGGACCCGTGAAGAAAAAGAATCCTTTATTGAAATCTGTGTATTGCTCCCATGCCGTTTCAGTGTAGTCGACAATCGGGAGGTCTCTTCGGAGTCTATTCTTTACTAGATTTGTATTTCTATGATAATCAGGAGGCGCTAGAAAAACAGGTGGCAGAAGGAATGCAATGTAACAGGTACCATCCCAATCTGGAGGTAAGCGTATGTATGCGGTATGGCCACAAACAAAGTAGGAATGACGAGTAGCTCTAAAGGAAGATTTGCCTTGGTCACTGAATTCGACCACAGTAGTACATTTGCTATGACCTAAGTGTACTGAACCCTTCTTACTGACACATAAATCACCAGTGACTGGTAATACTGACATAGCAGGGAGAACTGGTGCAGCTTCGGCTTCGACAGTAAGAATCATAAGGTTAATTGTGTAATTACCTAATCCATATACTTCATTTTCTAGATCAGTTCCTATTCTAATGGGAAGTCCCTTCTTGTCAGGGTAACAGGCATTAAGCAGAACTAAGTTCAAGTTTCCCCAAACCCAGCTCCCTTTAAAAACAGCGACATCAGGATCTAAGGAATTTATTATTCTAAGCCATGCACCACAGGAGCCATTGTGAGTGAACGGGTACGGAAAGAGGGGCAGAACTCCCTTGTATTTCTGGTAGGGAGGGAGTCGGCCACATATCCAACAGTTTGTAGCATTGTTAGTCTGATGGGAGTGGTGTAACATACTAATGAAAGTGTTGTTGCGCAGCGCGAGTCTGTAAGAAAGTTCGTGGGGAGGTAATTCACTAAAAGAATGTTCAGCAGAAACATTGTAAGCAGATTGTTCACGCTTGAAGATAGGGTAGTATATGGGAAGCAATATACTAGCAACAATAATCAAAAGACTCAGAAAAAACATAACCAATAATGTCACTATACAGTGACTACGGAGTGATTTACAATATGTATGTTTCT
Source organism: Lissotriton vulgaris (assembly GCF_964263255.1). Classification (NCBI taxonomy): domain Eukaryota; kingdom Metazoa; phylum Chordata; class Amphibia; order Caudata; family Salamandridae; genus Lissotriton; species Lissotriton vulgaris. Next base: position 601,962,774 of record NC_141696.1, read on the forward strand.
TGAGTTGTCTCTCTCTCTCTCTATCTCGATCTAGGGGATACATGTCAGAAACTATTTAACCGATTCACCTAGGGGAGGACTTAAACAATTAAACTGTCTGACTTGCTAGATCGAAGTTTCATACGGTACTCCTCTTGGGGAGTTTTCTCTTGTTTGGTAACTTTAAAGTCTTTAGTATCGAGGCAGTCTTTGGAGGGGGTGGACGAGTCTGTTTCTGGCATCAGTTCATTGCATTTTTTTATATGGCTCGTATGGATCCACCCCTTTCGGCCTTCCACCTTGATAGAGGTCCGTGTTGTAAGAAGGACGGTCTTCGGCTCTTTCCAGCGGGGCTCCAGCGGACTTTTCCTGTCGAAGTTCCTAATTAGGACTGTGTCGCCGGGACGGACATCATGCGGCTTTACATCAGTGTTGTCAGGGAAGGCTGCGGCAACCTGTGAACGACATGATTGGAGTGCAGACATCAAGGAGGCAAGGTAATCTGTCAGCATATTACAATCAACATCGGTAATTTTCTTAGGTATGGGCGTCCCCCACATATTCGGTGGTCTTCCAAAGACCATTTCATACGGGGATAGTCCTGATCTCGAATGGGCTACCATTCTCATGTAGAACAATGCAACTGGCAGGGCGACTATCCAGTCGACCCCTTTCTCTTTACAGATTTTAGCAAGGCGGGTCTTTAGTGTCTGGTTATGCCTCTCTACAAGGCCAGCGGCTTCGGGATGTCGGACACAATGGAATTTCCACTGATATCCTAGCAGCAGGGAAACCTGTTTCATGAGTTCGGATGAGAATGGCTGTCCGTTATCTGAGTACACGACACGAGGCAAGCCGTATCGTGGAAAGAATTCTCGAACCAGCTGCCTGGCAGTGGTCGGAGCAGTGTAATCTGGGACTGGATATGCTTCGGTCCAACGGGAAAGTGCACAAACAATTACGAGGACGTACTTGAATCCTCGACAATGGTCCATCTGGATATAATCCATCTGGAGGACTTCAAAAGGGTGATCGGGAGGATGAAATCCACCTTGCTCTATAGGGACGCTTTTACCTGGATTGAACTGACAACAGATCATGCAAGTACGCACTTTCTGTTTTGCTGCTGCTCGTAAGTGTTTGTTGTACCAGAGATTCTGTAAACTGTCTAACATCGCTTTCTCTCCTAGATGTGCTGGACTATGTGCTGTATTGATTATGACTTGAACCATAGAGTCGGGGAGAAACCATGTAGATTTTCCCTTCGTCATCCAACCTTGATCTGTCTGGATCCCTCCTAGTTCAGTCCATTTCTTTATCTCATCTGCAGTAGCATGTGTCTGAATATCTATTACATCTAGTGCGGGATCCCTAACTGTCATACAATGTGTCGGTACTATTGTCTTTGTCACGTCAGTTGTCTGGGTGTGAGTCAATGCTGTATGTTTTGCTGTCTGGTCTGCCAGGTCGTTACCCTGGGAAACAGAATCTGTAACTTTAGTATGTGCTTTACACTTCATGACGGATATGCCTGAAGGCAGATGTATTGCTTCTAACAGTGCTTGAATGAGGGGACCGTGTTGGATCTTGGCACCATGAGAGGTCAAAAAACCTCGTTCTTGCCATAACATTCCGAAGTCGTGTACGACTCCGAAAGCATAACGGGAATCAGTGTATATGTTAACATTTCTGTTCTTGGCTAGTATACAGGCTCGGGTCAGAGCAATGAGCTCTGCCGCTTGAGCGGACAGTGTCTCAATACGATATGTTTCTTTAACTTCAGTTTCAGTGGTCACTGCATATGCGGCCACTAATTCTCCTGTACTTATTCTCATACATGAACCATCCACGTAAAGTGTCAGGTCTGGATTTGCCAATGGAACATCTGTTAAGTCTCGTCGGGGCTTTGTTACTGCATTAATGATCTCTATACAATCATGCGGGGCTGGATCTGTCATAATCAAAGGTAACAATGTTGCGGGATTTAGAATGCTGCAGCGTCTGATTTCTATGTGTGGCTGGAATAGCGTTAATTCATAACCTGTCAGTCGTGCTATAGTCAAGTGTTGAGTCTGAGTTCTGTTTAAAAGAACCTCTACAGAATGTGGAACTTGTACTGTTAATGGATGTCCTAATACAATCGAATCGCTCTGTCTGATTGCTAGTGCTGTTGCTGCTACTGACTTTAAGCACGCAGGGAGTGCCTGGGCTACTGCATCCAATGTACTTGAAAAATAAGCGCAAGGCTTATGTGAACCTGCTTGGTCTTGAGTGAGGACAGACAATGCTGTACCATCACGTTCTGTAACAAAAAGTGTAAAAGGTTTGCTGTAACATGGTGTCGCTAAAACTGGTGCTTGGCATAAAGCTTTCTTTAATTCCTCAAAGGCGTGTGTATGTTCCTGAGTCCAAGGAAGGGCAGTCGAAGTCGCTGCCTCCTGTGTTGTCAACTGAATGAGTGGTTTAGCTAGAAATGCATACTGAGGAATCCATTGTCTGCAGTACGAGGTGAGGCCTATGAAGGCCCGCACTTCCTTTTGTGTCTGGGGTTGTGGAATATTTACAATTAACTGGATACGGTCAGGAGTGAGCTGTCTCCCCACTTTGGACAGCAAGTGACCCAAGTACACAACTTGCTGAACACAGAATTGTAGCTTCGAAGGAGACACCTTGTGTCCCTTGTCGGCCAGAAAATGTAAAACTGTCAGTGATGCTTGTTCACATTCGGGTTCGCTTCGTGCGGTGATCAGCAGATCATCGACGTATTGTAGTAAGGCGGTGTTAACTGGCATTTGAATACAATCAAGTTGTCTTTTCAGTGCTTGACTATAGATGCTGGGGCTTTCTGTGAATCCTTGAGGTGCGCGTGAAAATTTGAAACTTCGTCCATTTAAACTGAATCCGAAAAGGTATTGGCTCTCTGGGTCAATGGGCACACTGAAGAAGGCGTTCTTGAGGTCAATTACAGTAAAGAACGTTGCTTCTGAATCAATGGCAGTCAATAGGGAAGAGATGTCGGGAACCACAGGGTACTGTGGTACAATGCATTTATTCAGTTCTCGTAAATCAATCACCAGCCGATATACTGGCGGTGCATTGGGATCAGTACGTTTAAGAATCGGAATGATAGGGGAATTACAGATGTTGGAGTCGGTCTCTACGACCACTCCTTGGGCAATGAGCTCTTCAATGATTTCCAGTAAAGCCACTACAGCATTGGGTGGTAACTTGTATTGTCTGATTCGTGGTAAAACAACACCTGGTTTCAGTGTAACACGGTATGGTGTAATGTGCATGCAGCCTACATCGGTTGGGCCTTGTGCCCACAAGTGTTCTGGTACATTTTTCAATCTAACATCAAACTCTCGTAGCACATAGTGACCCTTAAAGTCACGTAAGAAAAGTCTAACTCCTTCCGGAGAACAACATATCACTGCTCCTAGAGCCTTCAATGTCTTGATACCTAACAGATTTTCTGGACATGATTTTGTAAGTAACAAGTCTGTAACACGTGATAATGGACCCACAGCCAGGGGGACGGGTTTCGATACCTCATTTACAATAGGTTGTCCTGAAAAACCAAGGGAAACATTCTGTGAGCCTGAGAGGGGTGCCCCTGGGACTTCGTCGTGGCTGATTGTTGTGCGGCTTGCCCCTGTGTCTATTAAAAACTTTCTGTCTTTTCCCAATACTTGACTGTGTACATAAGGACCCTCTTGATCTACAGGAATCTCAATAAGAGGCAAGCCAAACTCCCTCTCTAGGCTGTTTCATGTGTATCGTGGATAATCGGGGTAATTAGATTGGGCATACTGGTACATCTGTTGTGAAACTTGCTGTGTTGCAGCAATGGGCTGTGGCTGTGACTGCGACTGTGATACCGCAGCGGTCTGTCCTGTATGTGATGAAGCATGCATAGGTTGTGAATTCTGTGAAGTCTGTTGCTGACCCTGGTCGTGTCTAGGCGGATGCGGTCTTTCTTTAGTTTTTCCTATTGCTATATTGTGTTTCAGGACCGGGCATTCGTGTACGTAGTGACCTGGCTGCTTGCAATAGTTGCATGTCCCTTTCACGGGAGCTGCTGAATTCTGGGTCTGGGTCGTACCCTTTCTCTGGCCATCGGCTGGAACCGACTGGGCCACTAACATTTTCATTTTCGTGTCTTTCATACGTTTCTGTTCATGATCCTGTTCTTCTCTAATTCTGTTCTGATGGTATTGTAACATTTGTAACATCTGGGATGGCGAATTTGCTTGCCATGTACTTTCAACTTTATATACACGAGTTTTAACTGCTGCCAGGGAATTCTCGACTAACTTTGATACAAAAAGGTGCGGGTACGATTCGCTACTTGGTTTAAGGCCACTATTAATAAGGAAACATTTCTCGAATCTTGAATAGAAGTCACTAGTATCTTCATCGTGTTTCTGTTTACAGGCTGAGATTGCATCCCAGTCTTCCTTTCTAGTTGTCAGTAATCTTGGCAGAACCTGTACTATCAAACCTGGTAATGCTTTAGTTTTCTCCCCAAGGCCTAGCCCTGGGGTACGAAGTTTTTCCTCGTCCTCTATTTCTGCCCATATTATCTTTTTGTCTCCCACCTCCCATTCTCTTTCCTTAAGTTTCTCGTAGATGCCTGTGGGCAACAATACCTTTAACATTTTCATGATATCTGCATATGTGTAATCTCCCATCAGTAGCATGTCTTTAAGTTCTCTGTGAAAACCTGCAGGGTCTTTATCATGACAGGGTACTAGTTTCTTCATTTCCAATAGTTCTAACTTGGTCAGAGGTGTGTGTACATACACACGTTTCAATGTATTATCGGTACCCATAACTGGATGTACTTCTCATAAGGGGTTCTGACTTTCAATGCCATGCAGACGCTCCATATGGTACATTTTTCTTTCTGGGGGCGGGGCGGGAACATATTGTGAACTCAAAAAGGTGTTATATCTGTGCCGTTGTTCTAGAATTATTTGTATTAACTTGGTACTTAGGCCTCTCCATCTATCCATGAGTAGTGCTTCTAATGTATCGTGTAAGGGACCTGGATCAGAATGTTTGTTTCTGTATAACGTGAGGAGGTGCTGAATCATGTATACACCTGCTAATTTCTGCTCGTCTGGGGAAAGGTTCAGAAATGTCTGCGCTACTGTGTCATCATTGTATATGTTCGGATTGTCAGCCCATAGTACTGCTGACCGGGCTAGTTCTTGTTCATCCATAGAATTGAGTACATGGTACCCCATTTGTTCTCGAAGCATTTTATCAGTCTCTTGGAACTGATGTTCAGGAGAATTCGGTTTTGATATGCCAGAGAGAAAAACTCTCTTGCTTTCTGGACGAATGCCTTTCCTAAGGTAAGTTCCCTTACCTACATACGCTATCGTATCTGCAGTTTTTTCTGGTTCTTCAGGTTCTTCAGGTTCTTCCTCCTCCTCGGAGGAAGCTCTTTCTTTCTCTTTTTCGTGTGTTTCTATCACTGCTTTTCTTATTTTCCTGTACATACTGGCTATGCAACCCCCTTTATCATGTTTTCCTTCGGATATATTTTGACCCCACTTGTTGAGTGCCTCTAATTCATCCTGTTCTGTCTCAGGCCTGTCTCGTTCTCTTATTAAGCAATTTATGAAAAAACGTAGTATATATGCTTGAGTGTCAACTTTCTGATGTGCCATGGCCTCCTTAATACTATCAGGATCTTCCCCAGTCTGGACAAAATGATATATTCTATCTAGGTGCTCTTTCATTCCTGAGAACAATATTAGGTAATCTGTAGCTTGTCGTAAGCGTAGCGATGCTATCAACATTCTATCGTCTTTGCCGGGTACTGGATCATATCTGCAAACTGAAAGCGGTCCTTTGAGTCTGTCGAAACGGGGTGATTGGGGCGTAAGGTGGTTCTGCATGTCCCTAAGGTGTAATCTGTGTGTTGCTGGCGGGGTCTGGTGACCCCCGGTCGCACCTCCTGAGGCAGAGGCTTGGGCATTATCCCTCTGTGGAGTCTGTATATGTACTTGAACTTGTCTTTTAGTAGGGTCAGGTAGAAACGGATTTGGTATATTAATTTTAGGTGCGGGAAGTGGTGGAGGAGGAGGAACGACAGGCTGTCGGACGGAGAAACCTTGTTGCGGTAATGGCGGGATATGGTCTGGAGGCGGGTTGCCATCTCCGTCACCGTCAGTAGGCGGGACGTGGGCACGCGGATTGGTGTAAGCGGGTGCTACATCGTTTAGATAGGAATTCAGAAATATGTCCTTAGTAGTCCTGTGATTTACTTTAGTTGGAACCAATGGTGGCGGCAGGTCTTTCGGTATTTCTGAAGTGGCTTCAGGCGAACCCTCGGCCACAAGATACATACCATTTACAAGATTGTTTCGTGCGCGGTCTACTTGTTCTGATTTTACTCGGATCCCTTCAGTAACTAGTTCATTTTCTCGAGCTTTATCTGATTCTTCTCTATGTCTGTCTTCTCTACGGAGTGCTTTTTCAGCACGTTTATGTGATTCTTTACGCCAAAATTCTATGGCATCTTTCTGAGATTGTCTGGCTTTCTTTTTCCATAGTGCTTCTTCTACCTTCATGATGCACTCGGCATCCCATGTTCCGGTGACAGGCCATCTGTGTCTCTCGTCTAGATGCTTAGTATAATCGGCCCATAAATCTAGATATAATATGGCATCTAAGCCATGTTTCTGATACATGAAATTTCCAGGAGTGTCCCTAGGGGGGATAGGAATTTCTTCCTCTAGTATCCCTTTCCTAGTTCCTATCTGCTTTAACTTATTAAAAAACGGCATCGTGTTTACTTAGTACTGAATGCTCAATCCTTGCTACTTAATTCTGAACACAGCTAGTTACACAAAAACACAATAATACACATTAAAAACAGTCACTCATACCACGACATTAATCACATGAAAGACATATGACTACCCCCCTATACTGGATGTACTGCTAAACAGCACAGATACACTGCTAAGAACAGTGCAAGAACTAGAATAACGGATATACTGCTAAACAGTACAGATACACTGTCTAAAACAGTGCAGACCGAATTTGTGTACCCAAACCCGTCCTTACCGGATACATAATAATGCACCCGTCTAGATACGTCCCAGCAATGGTACTCACCGGGAAGCACGGAAACAGAAGGCCTCGGAAAACTCGACTGGACTGGACCAGACTCGACTCGACACGTGGATGCTTCGGAAACTGGTGGGCCTCTTGACACCTCGGACCTTGCTTCTTTCGGCTAGGCTCTGGTCGGGATCCTCCGCACTCCTCACCGCCTCGTCTGGGTGCTGATCGCAGTCTTCGTCACCTCCTTGGGCCAGAGGGAGATACAGGAAATCCTGCCAGTACGCGTAGTTCCGTCTAACTGATGGCAGGGGACAGAGCTTGCAACGCACCAACCGGCGCGTGGGGTGGGGGAGGGGTCCCTATTCGGGCGCCAGAATAATGTGGTAAATATTTGATTTACCGTCCTAATTTCTATGCAGGTAAGTACTTAATCAATAATAACTCAATCGGAAAGAAAGAGGCAGAGTCCGTGGTGTTAGAGTTCTTAGGGGTTTTATTCCTTAAAAAAGGAATGGTCAGACCGGATATCATGTTCCTACCACCACTGGGGTGTAGGAAGGGATAGAGCAATATTTTATTGACAATACATAGCTTATATACTTAAGTCACATTATAGAAACTAATACAGTAGGCGTAACAGCTGAGAGAAACAAGATAAAATACACACATGGTAGTGATACGTAATTAGAAGGCGTGAACTAGGCGTGAACATAGAGGTGTGTGCTAGAAACGTCACAGGTAGGTGTCACAAGTGGGTGGCAACAAAGCAGAATCTTGTAATGTCAGCAGAAATCTGAGGCCTGGATGCGCGCGCAGCTGCATGACGTGTGATTGACGTGAAACTAGAGGGTGCAGGGGACTTGACATTTACACTGGCGGAAAGAGACAGAAGTCTGGCATGTCAGATCAACTCGTACTTCTATCATATCTGATATCTGATGTTTGGGAACCATATTATCTAAACGGAAAAGGTCTCTGGGGCAGAAGCTATTCTATACTGACTGTGAGTGCGTGTATAAGCGCCTAAGTGTCTGCATGAGAATGCGAGGGGCATGGGCCTACCATGGTAACAGAGGCTATGAATTACTTGCACGGAGACAGTGAGGCCGGGCCCTTTGCTCTGCAGCTGGGGGAATGTTTACTTAAACTAGAAGGCAGGAATGCATTTTCGAGGAGCGGAACAGATAATTCGAAGGTTGAATACAGTCTTGGCAGGCAGCAGGCCGAGCTAAGCGCCGCGAGCCGCGCAGGGAGTAAGGCAGAGGTCACGGGTACAGAGACAGCCTGGGCTGAGGCTTTCGGAGTCGGAAAGCAGGAAAAGGGCTCAATGGCAGAATTCAGGGCCTACTTCGCCAGAGCTGAAAAACGTGTAAAGTACATCACAAAAAGACGTTGGCATAGCATACTTAGAAACGGAATATTCAACCCATTCAGGGTGGGTCTGAAAGAAGACATGTTAACGTTGGACGCAAATGTATTTGCGTCTTCATAGCTGGCACAGGAGGGAAGTTACATGCACTTTAAGCTGGTACATGGAGACGGTGGGGTGCACGTTAGGGAACATTACTTGACCATAAAATTTATATTTCCTCAACTCATGAACCATTTCATTAAATGAGCCCTTCACCCCACAATAAACTTTCATTACGTCAGAAATCAGCATAACCTTAAACAAGAGCAAAGCATTAATCCCTGCTGCAATAACTCATTCTGTGAAGCAGTAAAACCTGTCATCAAGAACACCTATCTCCATATGCAGGCAATCATTTCATTAGACCCGAGGACATTTCATTAACTATTTGGCAGAGCATTTCTTCAAGGCAAAAATAACCATGGCCTAGGGTAAATGAGCATTGCATTGAGGCAGAAATAAATGTGCCATTAAATGGGAACACCCAAGTCATTAAGCGGCCTAAACGTCGCCTCTCAAACCCAATGCCGGACCTGGTCGGGAAATCAAGGTTCCTATAATGGTTCTGGCCCAGCTCAGGGCCCTGTCTGTCGGGTAGCCGCTCCTCACAGGCTCTCAGGGCCAGCAGGGCCCAACTTCAACTTTCCCCAGGGGAGGGGCAAACTCGAGGCCTCCTGCGGCCTTCCGCCCTCCACCCCGGGGGTTACCTGCTTTCTTCAGGCCGACCGGGCCCCTTGCGGAGGTTCGGGTTGCTGGGGTGAGGGCCCGTGTTCGTTTAACGGCCCTCCGGGGTATTCTGGGTCAGGCAGGGGAGGCCCGCAATACTCTGGCGCTTTCCTCGGGGCCTCCCTTCTGCCCCGACGTTGCCCCGGTCTTCCGGGGACTGCTCCGGCAGGTGGGGGGGGGGCTCGGACTCCCTCAGAGGCCTCCCTGATGTGGTAAGGCTGTTCCCTGGCCTCAAGCTATCTCCGGGGGCCCGGGAACTGATCAGGCACGGTGGGCGTGGCCGCAGTAGCCTATCGCTGCGCGGCGCAGGGTGGGGGCGGAGCCGGTGACTCGGCCGGCGCCCCCCGTCTCGTGGGGCTGGTAGGTGGCTTCAGGGCCTATGTGGCCCGCTTCTAATCTCCTCAGCCTGACTGGATGATCGCGGCGGCCTTCCCAAGGCTCCGGGGGCCACCGCAAGGACTTCCCGCAACCGGGCCCGGCGCGGCCCACAACACGACAGTGGCGGCCCTATCCTGGCACCGAGGGCCGCCGGGGGGGCAAATTACAGCTCTCCACAGGGCAGCTTTGGCTACACAGACCACTGGGGCTGCGGCGGTGAGTGGGGGCAGCAGCCCTTCTAGTCCCAGCTCGGGGTAGCTTCACTATTTACAACAAGGGGTGGTGAGGGACAGAGTCTCTGAATTAAGCAGAAAGCTCTCACCCAGTCAAGAGATCAGGGCTAAATCCAACACCGTTTTTTAGCTCACTGCACCATCCCAGTTTCAGAACCTGGCTGTATGCAAATTAGTCTGTTCCTGTCCCAGTGCATGATGGGAACAGGGCAAACCAAACTACAAAAGCCAATTCTTACACTGGGAAGGAAACAAGCTCCCGGGGACCGGTTTCTGGCATTACAGCCGTCTTCGGCCCGGTTTGCTTGAATCCTGATGGTGCAATGAGCAAGGGTCTCACATCTGAGAATACCCTTCCACGCTTAGGGTGGACAAAAATATTTACAACAAGGGGTGGTGAGGGACAGAGTCTCTGAATTAAGCAGAAAGCTCTCACCCAGTCAAGAGATCAGGGCTAGATCCAACACCGTTTTTTAGCTTACTGCACCATCCCAGTTTCAGAACCTGGCTGTATGCAAATTAGTCTGTTCCTGTCCCAGTGCATGATGGGAACAGGGCAAACCAAACTACAAAAGCCAATTCTTACACTGGGAAGGAAACAAGCTCCCGGGGACCGGTTTCTGGCATACAGCCGTCTTCGGCCCGGTTTGCTTGAATCCTGATGGTGCAATGAGCAAGGGTCTCACATCTGAGAATACCCTTCCACGCTTAGGGTGGACAAAAATATTTACAACAAGGGGTGGTGAGGGACAGAGTCTCTGAATTAAGCAGAAAGCTCTCACCCAGTCAAGAGATCAGGGCTAGATCCAACACCGTTTTTTAGCTCACTGCACCATCCCAGTTTCAGAACCTGGCTGTATGCAAATTAGTCTGTTCCTGTCCCAGTGCATGATGGGAACAGGGCAAACCAAACTACAAAAGCCAATTCTTACACTGGGAAGGAAACAAGCTCCCGGGGACCGGTTTCTGGCATTACAGCCGTCTTCGGCCCGGTTTGCTTGAATCCTGATGGTGCAATGAGCAAGGGTCTCACATCTGAGAATACCCTTCCACGCTTAGGGTGGACAAAAATATTTACAACAAGGGGTGGTGAGGGACAGAGTCTCTGAATTAAGCAGAAAGCTCTCACCCAGTCAAGAGATCAGGGCTAGATCCAACACCGTTTTTTAGCTCACTGCACCATCCCAGTTTCAGAACCTGGCTGTATGCAAATTAGTCTGTTCCTGTCCCAGTGCATGATAGGAACAGGGCAAACCAAACTACAAAAGCCAATTCTTACACTGGGAAGGAAACAAGCTCCCGGGGACCGGTTTCTGGCATTACAGCCGTCTTCGGCCCGGTTTGCTTGAATCCTGATGGTGCAATGAGCAAGGGTCTCACATCTGAGAATACCCTTCCACGCTTAGGGTGGACAAAAGACGGCTGAAATGCCAGAAACCGGTCCCCGGTAGCTTGTCTCCTTTCTGGTGAAGAATTGGCTTGGTAGTTTAGTCTGCCCGGTTCCCATGATGCACTGGGCCAGGGACAGACTGATTTGCATATAGCCAGGTTCTGAGCTGGGATGGGGCAGTGAGATAAATAACGGTGATAGATCAAGCCCTGATCTTTGGACTGGGTAAGAGTGGTCTGCTCAATTCAGACACTCAGTTCATCACCACCCCTTTTTCTGAATCGTTTTTGGCCACTATAGGTGTGGCAGGGTATACTCAGACATGAGTCCCTTTCTCACTGCTCCATCAGGATTCAAGCAAGCCGGGCCGAAGACGGCTGAAATGCCAGAAACCGGTCCCCGGTAGCTTGTCTCCTTTCTGGTGAAGAATTGGCTTGGTAGTTTAGTCTGCCCTGTTCCCATGATGCACTGGGCCAGGGACAGACTGATTTGCATATAGCCAGGTTCTTAGCTGGGATGGGGCAGTGAGATAAATAACGGTGATGGATCAAGCCCTGATCTTTGGACTGGGTAAGAGTGGTCTGCTCAATTCAGACACTCAGTTCATCACCACCCCTTTTTCTGAATCGTTTTTGGCCACTATAGGTGTGGCAGGGTATACTCAGACATGAGTCCCTTTCTCACTGCTCCATCAGGATTCAAGCAAGCCGGGCCGAAGACGGTTGAAATGCCAGAAACCGGTCCCCGGTAGCTTGTCTCCTTTCTGGTGAAGAATTGGCTTGGTAGTTTAGTCTGCCCTGTTCCCATGATGCACTGGGCCAGGGACAGACTGATTTGCATATAGCCAGGTTCTGAGCTGGGATGGGGCAGTGAGATAAATAACGGTGATGGATCAAGCCCTGATCTTTGGACTGGGTAAGAGTGGTCTGCTCAATTCAGACACTCAGTTCATCACCACCCCTTTTTCTGAATCGTTTTTGGCCACTATAGGTGTGGCAGGGTATACTCAGACATGAGTCCCTTTCTCACTGCTCCATCAGGATTCAAGCAAGCCGGGCCGAAGACGGCTGAAATGCCAGAAACCGGTCCCCGGTAGCTTGTCTCCTTTCTGGTGAAGAATTGGCTTGGTAGTTTAGTCTGCCATGTTCCCATGATGCACTGGGCCAGGGACAGACTGATTTGCATATAGCCAGGTTCTGAGCTGGGATGGGGCAGTGAGATAAATAACGGTGATGGATCAAGCCCTGATCTTTGGACTGGGTAAGAGTGGTCTGCTCAATTCAGACACTCAGTTCATCACCACCCCTTTTTCTGAATCGGGGTAGCTTCACAGCGCTTGGGTGGCACACAATGTCAGCGCTTCTTAGGGGGAGCACAGCAATTCTGGCAGACTACAGCGCACCTCAGCGTCACACCGGGAGAGCGCTCGAGGCAGTTCAGTCAGCTGTGGTGAATCAGGCAGTTCTGGGGGCTAGCGCTGCACATGGCCAGCGCTTAGCAGTCTCTTCAGCCTGGGCAGTTAAAACAGTTCATGCAGTCTAGGCAGGGCAGGACAGGCCACACAACAGTGGCAGGACAATTAACAGTCCGGGCAAATCACAGTTCTAGCGCTTAGAAGGGAGTGCCTAACAGCAATTCAGGCAGTTTAGTCAAGGGGGAGCTAGGCAGGACAGGGCCATGTAGCAGAGTCCGGTACCTGGTTGATCCCCCGCAGTCCTGTGGTAGTTAGGTTTTCTTCTTGGCGCTTGATGGTTCTTGCGCCCTTGTAAATAGCAGTTTCTTGTTTCTTGTTACTTGAAGGGGGTTGAGTTGAGGGCTGTAGGCAGGATTCCTCTGCAGGTCACTGTAGATCAGGGGTACTCATAGTACGGCCCGCGGGCCGGTGGCGGCCCGGCAAGCCTTCCTTGGCGGCCCGCCGGACCTTGCAGACATGTACCAGTTTAAAAAAAAAAATGCAAGAGTTTTAGTAAACACCGCCGGTTGATGCAGCCTGACTCGGAGAGGCTCTGCTCTAGGGGGGCCGGGAAATTCCAGCCATAGAGTGGAGCTGCAGGGGACTCAGAAGAGGTGAAACAGAACAAAGCCTCATTAACGATTTAATGGTCTTTTAAAGACCTGTGAAGTGCTCTGGCTGTGTGCGCGCCAGGCAAACTGACTCATCCCGGGCTGCCACAGAGGAGGGGGGGGGGTTGTTGGACAATTACAGTGATCAGGACAAACCCCGTGACTGATTGAACCGAGCCACTTGGAGATCACTCTGCACAGCCTCGAGTAGCATTTGTTTTATCAACACTGAAGGGATGAAAGTCTGAATCAGCCCAGCCTTATTTGGAATCTCTGCCCTCCGGATTACACCTGATCTCTGCTGCAGTGGTCCAGCCAGCTCTCGTGCACCCTCTACATTAGGGAGTCACTAATAATGTGATGCAGATTTTGGGAAGGCTGGGGAAGGTGGTTCGATGTGTGCAGCAAATAGCTCTTGCTTTTCGTGATATTTCTAATAGAATAAATACACCTTGCCTAGACAGAGATAGGGAGACCGAGATGGAGAGAGAGGGCGAGGGAGGGAGAGACAGAGGGAGGGAGAGACAGGGGAGGATGAGGAAGGGAGAGTGAGGGCGAGAGAGGGAGAGTCAGGGAAGGGAGACAGAGGGAGAGCCGGGGGGGTGAGGGAGGTAGAGAGAGGGAGAGTCAGGGGAGGGAGAGAGAGGGAGAGTCAGGGGAGAGGGACGGAGGGAGGGAGAGCCAGGGCAGGGTGAGGGAGAGGGAGAGTGAGAGTCAGGGGAGGGCGAGGGAGGGAGAGACAGAGGGAGGGAGTGTGAGGGGAGGGCGAGGGAGGGAGAGACCGAGGGAGGGAGTGTGAGGGGAGGGAAGGAGTGTGAGGGGAGGGAGGAAGAGAGTCAGGGGAGGGAGGAAGAGAGTCAGGGGAGGGAGAGAGAGAGAGTCAGGTGAGGGTGAGGGAGAGAGAGAGAGAGGGAGAGAGGGTGAGTCAGGGGAAGGCGAGGGAGGGAAAGAGAGTCGGGAGGGAGAGAGAGGGAGAGTCAGGGGAGGGGAGGGAGGCAGAGGCATAAGGAGGGAGGGAGACAAAGGGAGGGAGGGAGGGAGAAAGAGGGTGAGGGAGAGAGAGAAGAAGACAGGGAGAGAGAGGGAGGGAGACACTTAGAGAAAGGGAGGGAGACAGTTAGAGAAAGGGAGTGAAAGGGAGACCGAGAGAGGGAGGGAGACAAAGAAAGGGAGGGAGACCAAGAGAGGGAGGGATACAGAGAGAGGGAGGGAGACAGAGAGAGGGAGGGAGATGGAGGGAGGGAGGGAGGAAGTGGTAGGGAGTGAGGGAGACAGAGAGAGAGGGAGAGAAAAAGAGAGGGAGGGAGAAAAAAGAGAGGGATGGAGAGAAAGAGAGGGATGGAGACAGAGAGGGGAGGTAGAGAAAGAGAGAGGGAGGAAGACAGAGAGAGGGAGGGAGGAAGACAGAGAGAGGGAGGGAGGGAGACAGAGATAGGGAGGGAGGGAGACAGAGAGAGGGAGGGAGACAGAGAGGGATGGAGGGAGACAGAGAGAGGGAGGAAGACCGAGAGAGGGAAGGAGACAGAGAGAAGGAGGGAGACAGAGAGGGAGGGAAGGAGACAGGGAGTGAGGGAGACAGAGAGAGTGAGGGAGACAGAGAGAATGAGGGAGACAGAGAGAGTGAGGGAGACAGAGGGAGTGAGGGAGACGAGAGAGGGAGGGACGGCGAGAGAGAGAGAGAGAGGGAGGTAGAGAAATAGAGAGAGGGAGGGAGGAAGAGAAAGAGAGAGAGGGAGGGAGACAGAGAGAGAGATATGTGTGTATGCTCGGTCTTGTGGCTCAGTGGACAAAGACATCCGCTGCCAGGGCCTGTGTTCAACCTCATGGTCACAGGTTTTTTTTTGTCTCTAGCCCCGCCCCCTCTCTCACTGACCACGCCCCCACCGCTGCGGCCCTTGGCCACAAACTACACTGTAAATTTGGCCCCTTAGAGAAAGTTTGTGAGTACCCATGCTGTAGATGGTCCCTGGGTTCTCCCCCCGCCGGGCCAGATCAGTGGGCTAGCTCAGGGTACCTCACTCAACTTAAGAGGCAGCACCTAAGTCCTGTCACTCCCAGTGGCATAAGCCCCTGACTAGGCCCTACCGCCTAAATCTCCTGCGTGGGTTCCCCAGGTCAGTGATGCCCCAACTGACTGAAAAGTTTTCCTCCCTTTCTTTTTATAGGCCCAGGTCAGGTGACCACCCTCTGAGGCGGCAAAACTAAGCTCCGCACCTATTCTAGAAGGTGCCAGGAGTTTCCCTACTCTAACTGTGGGCAGGCAAGGCATGCTGGAATTGCAACAATGTATGGGGTCTCAGCCAGCTCCTGGCAGCTAGAATGCTCCTTAACAAGACCACGCTACAGTAGCAGGGGCCTATGGCAGCCATGTTGAAGGTAGAGAGCACCTGCACCTAGCATTGATTTTAATAATACACAGGGCATCTCAACTACACAGGGCCTATACAATTTTATTACAATGGGGGATATCCAGAATTTGGGGAGCGAAAAGCAAAATATTTCCGGGAAAAGGGCCAAGTCCAACAGAACTCCCCCCCCCCCCCCCCCCCCCCCCCCAGCCAAAAGTCATGGTAGACCAATCATCTCCTTGATGGTCTTCCCTGCTTGGGGCGGACAAAGGTGGACTCAGGCCCGTAACTTCCATGGCATCTGCCAGCTTTTCACCAATCAAACCACCCCACTGGTGTTCCCTAGTGGGATGTGGCCAAGACTGGCCTCTAGACAATCCAAAAGTCTCTGGCCCTAGCTCTCTCACAGAGTGGGGGGCAGTAGCCCCAGGCCCGTAGTACCATTGGACCACTCTCCTTCTCCTCCTTGCAGCTCCAAACGGCCACTGGTCATCCCACCTGGAGTCCGAACCCTCAGGCTGACCAGTCACCAGGGGCGAGGCTCTCCTCCCCCTACCTCTCCTTCTGGGGTTCCACCCATTCCTCCTAAGCGGGACACCCTCAGAACACCACTCTCTCCCCAACCTAGAGTCTAGACCCTTAGGTTGAACTGGTGACAGGGGCGAGTCCTCCCTCCTCCTGCACCCCCTCCCAGATTTCTGCACCCTCCCACTGGGAGAAGTACCGTACCCCTGGAAGTCAATTCGGTAGGGACCTGGATTACAGGTACCCCACCCTCCAGGTCAGACAACTCCTGAACCTGCAACCCCAGTCCAGGATCTAAACCCTGCGACTGGTCAGAACCCCTAACCATTGGAGCTCCGATTACTGATGCTCCGGATTCTCCTGACACGAGGGGATCCCCTTTACTGGAAGGCACGTCAGGACAGCCTAGGTTCCCAACCTGGGGTCCCCTTATGGAACTCTCCAGGCCCTGTGACTGCGGTTAGGGCACCTCGGGACACCTCCCCATCTCACTCCCTCCTGTAGATGAGATGTGAGGCCCTACAACCCTCTCACTTTCCTGGGACCTAGCTGGGCTTCTCCTCACCTCTCCCGCCTCGCTGGGTCAGAAAATCCCAGCAACACTCCCTTCAGGATCACTCCCCCGAACCTCGGGTACGCTGCCACCATTAGGAGTTCCTGACGCACTTAATTGTAAAGCTTTCAGCTCCAACTCCTTGAGCTGAAGCTCGTGCGCCAGCTTCCTTTCCTCCATAGCAAACTCCTTATCTTCCCTTTCTCTCTCCCTCTCGTGCTCTAGCTTAGCAAGCTCCAATCTCAATCGCCTCTCCTTCCTTCTGTCCTCATACACCTGTGATGACGTACTCCTCCTAGATACACTACTGCCTGTACCAGAACATCTTCCTGGCAACACATTTCCACTCATCACAGTGTTCAGTAGGTCTAGTCCTTCTGGAGCGCCCGCCTCCCCTTGTGTGACTTGACCCTCCTGTTCCCCATCCCCTCTCCACTCTGGGTGGGCCCTTACCCATGCCCTCACAGCGGTACGGAGCTCCTCCTTTGCGGATCTCCGCCCAACCGGCACCCCCACCCCCTGACAAAATTCCCAAGGCTGTCCCCCTGTGTATTCTTCCAGGTTGGCCAGCTGGAACTCCATTTTGCCAGGTGGGGACCCAGATGAATAAAGGAAAGCTACTAGGGCGTAGGTAACAATTCTGGGTCAAACAGGTCTCTACACACACTCTGCAGACTAGACAGTGGGGGGTCAATTCAGTAAGCTTGCAGGCACGATAGGTGTCCAGTCTAATTGTGGCGCACTCCGTCTCACTGGAGGGTGCTGTATAGTCACAGGTCCTGAATCCCACCGCTCGCCACCAATGTAAGAACTGGGGTCACCAGTTCCCCGGGGGTAGCCTGGCACGAGCAGGTAGGCAACCGAAAGCTTAGGTGTTAAGTGACTACACAGCACGCGCATCTACTAAGACAATAAAAGGCACGCAATGACTGACGCCACTCCAATGAGCTTGATTAAAAATCAAATAACTTTTATATAAGATTAAGGTTCAGGAGTGGAAAATCACAGTATCAATTACTCATCAAAGCATTTCATCAGAGGGGAGTAAAGGGAGCAGTTCAATAATCAATGTAGCATATTGCAAAAACCATTTGATGAAGGTATTAGCATTTCATTAGTTAACAATGAACATTTCATGAAAGAATTAGCTTGGACAACCAGCTCATCAGGCAAGGATGGGCGTATCCTGTAGCAAGAGTCCACAGGTCTTCAGGTAAGTAACCTGGTCAGTAGGCAAATCAATTAACTTTTCACCAAGTAAGGGTGAACCTTTCATTAAACTCCTTTGCAAGAGTAAAACATTTCCTTCAGCAGGAATAAGCAGTGCCTAAAATGAGGATAGAACATTTCATTAAATGTAAAACATTTCTTGAAGAAGAAACATGTCATCAGGCCACACTAATCGTGGCATTAGGCAGGGAAAAACACCCTGTCATAGATCCAGGTCATTAGAAGGGGATAAGCCTGTCATCTGGTGAAGGTGCACACTTCCTTGCATAAGAATAAACCTTTTTATATGCACTCAGGAATACCCCAGACCTTTGAGGTCAGGCAACATCACCTTAGGTAAGGCCAGCATTTCAGCCATGTTGAAGGTAGAGAGCACCTGCACCTAGCATTGATTTTAATAATACACAGGGCATCTCAACTACACAGGGCCTGTACAATTTATTACAATGGGGGGACATCCAGAATCTGGGGAGCGAAAAGCAAACAATTTCCCGGAAAAGGGACAAGTCCAACAAAAGGGAATTGCATTGATCAAATCTAGGGCCCATAAGTGCAGCAGCTACAGTTCTATTGTCCAGAGTAAGTTGCAGCATTATTAGTCTGAGCTTCTTAATCTAGAAGGTGCAAATTGAAACAACATACAGACCTAGAGCTCCATAGAAATATCGATCTAATTTGATACCAAGGCTTCACACAGATGATTTGGGAGAAGGAAAATACCTGCTGGAATAAGGCCAGAAAAAAGCAGCCTTTAAAAGAGAATTTTAGATGATTATAAATATCTGTCTTTTCCAATGTTTATGTGTAAACAATTTGTATCCATCCAAATCACCACCATTCATAGATGCTCTTGGGGGGAGAGGGTTGACTTTTAACGGGGAGAGGGACAGAGACTGACAGGATGAACCAAGATGAACTTGCAACTGACCAGCCCTACTGTATCTGACAGATAATCATTGCCTTCCCCTGGAGCAAAGGATTATTTTTAAAATAGGTTGCATTACTTTTAAGCCTCTTGCTAATGAAGGACTCTCTCTTATAAAAACTAGGTTCAAGAAATAGACCCGCATTAGAGTCTTTGTTCTTCTCAGAATCTTTTGGACAACCCAAAGTTTAAATTAAAAAAAAACGATGGGTAACATTTTTTTCTGTGTTAGCTCCGTGGATTTGTACCAATCCCCCCAAATACAGCTTTCTTCAGGCTACTCGAAGTTCAGACAGGCACTAGAGACCTAGATATTTCGGCAAGTGCATTGTTAGTGCAATCTCTCACTGTAGTTCTGTGATCATGGCTCTTTGCAGATCAGCGCCAAGAAACCTTGTGGTGTATGTGTGCTTTCACAAGCTCCTATAACATTTGAAAGATTAGCCGAGTATCCTCGTTTATGTATAAAACTTGCAGCCCAAATAACTCCTTAGTCTCACGAAAGGAAGAATGTAAATCATTAAATGGAGTGAGGATGTCACCTTAGGGTTAAATGATGATTGATCGGGATTCAGATTGAAAGGTACAGAGGAAAATTATTTTAATCTCCTCAAGGAACAAAAGTAAAAATCAGTTTTACGCTGTAAAATCGCATGGTTTGTGTATCAAAAACTGCTGACAGATCAAGCAATATAAGAACGTAGGTGTTATTACTGTAAGTAGCTATCCTTAAGTCAGGTATTAAAGTAGACTTGATACTCCTATTGGGGCAGACACCTACCACTGCATCATTAAGGACATTATTTGAATCTAGGAAGGTGACATTTAGCCCGCAAATCCTTAAGTAATTTCATGCTAGAGCAACTATTAGAGAGGGGTAGCTTCTTCCATTTGAGAAGTTCCAGGCAGACTGGGGTATACCCCAGGGTAAATTTCTGCTCCACAGGGCAATACTGGCGGCCCCCAGATGGCATTGGGGGATGGGCACCTCGGAACCCAATCATCACTCCACCTGTTGTAATATATTCACGGCAGGGGGGAAATCAAGGCAGTCACATGCCTATATAGAGCGATCAGTAATGACTCCCTACCACCCCTTACAACACAATGCTGGGCAACAGACTTGGGCGTTCTTATGGAAGATCAGGACCAGGGGGAACACACTAGCCAGGATCCCTACGATTTCGTGAAATGCCCAATTTTAATAAATATATTTTTATATTCTTCATTAGGCGCATCTCACCCCAATTATTCCATAGGGAGGATGTAGGATGCCCATGATGTGGAGAACTTGGGGTGGGAATTTACATGTTTTGGGACTGCTCGACACTGCTTACATACTGGCAGGAGGTCACGTCCATAGTGGTGAAAGGAAGTAAACTGATGGTTCTCTGTGCGCCAGCCCATTGTCTCCTTAGTCTGTTTCCCCACACTTCTAAATCAAGAGTTACTGGCAGATTCCAGGATCTGACCTTCATACTAGCCTAGTAGGAAATTATGAGGCGCTGGAAGGTGGCAGAGGGGCCTCGAATAGTAGGGTGAAGTCAGGAGTTGGAAACTTGGGCAGGCTATGAGAGTAGTGTATTACTTAGAAAGGTCCTCCTGATACAATCCCCAACGGAGAACCCATGGCATTAACATTTTGGAGAGAGCACAAGGAAAGAGCACCTAGCAGAGTGAAAGCAAGATAAAATAAGGGGAGTTATAAAAATATTGAAGAAATATTTCAGCACACAGAATAGAGGCTGTAACTTTATTTGAATTGTGTCACTTCATATAACGGATATCTATATACGACCTGGGCTGGGTTTGGGGGGGGGGCCGCGTTTAGAGGGTGTTTAATTATCCATTTTAGATTTAGGTCGCGATATACAACTACACAAATGTATGTAACCAATAAGATGACAAATACATTTCAAAGTGTAAATGCATGGAAAAGACAAGGAAAAAAGCAAAAAAACTGTTATTAAAAAAATCATGCTAGAGCAGCTACATTCTAACTGGCTAAAATCAAGCAGTGAGCCTGAGCAGCTCCAGCTCACAACTCGATTGATGGTCTCCGTGAGCCATACTGGCTGTTAAAAATGAAGGCAGATGAACAGCTTACAAGAGTTATAGGGTTGTAAGGCTCCTGAGTTATAGCAGCCTTGTAGGAGGCCACTATACACGCCATCGTTCATTCACAGTACATTGACTGAAGCTTAGAGTTGAATACTTCTGAGGGCAATGCCTTATATATCCCCACCGAAGGGGGGAACTGATCAAGTAGGCCAACAGAGGCTAGTGAGATAAAATTGGGTTCATTATAAGTAACCCTTAATCGGAGGTTAAAAAAGCACATCATTTAACACAGGGGCTATCAGATTTGATAAAAGACTATTCTATTCCTTCCACCCATCGGACCCATGAGCTGACTGTTCAGAGTGAAGGTAATCCCCACAATCTCTACTGGCTTTCATATGACGCCCAACAAATGTCACTATTGACCATAATTTTGTATTTTTAACTGCACGCAGCTTGAGCTGTCCCACAATTATGGGACATTTTGTACATGTTTGTGTGCTAAATGTTGGAAAATACTTCAAGATTGCATTAACTTGCCTTTAGAATTTCTCTGTACTTCACTTTTCAACGCAGGTAGCCAAAGTTCTAAAGTAGTCACAACTTCTCTGAAACTCTCTATACCAACCCCAACCCAAAGGGTTGGTTGAAAGGTTCAACCATACCCTAAAGGGTATGATAATGGGTCTCCTTGAACTCATGAGGTATCAGCGGGATGTCAACTGCCTTGCCATTTGTTCACCTACTTGGAGGGTCTGTAGAAGGGAGTTGGCTTTAGCCCCTTTGAACTGCTATATGGGCACCCTGTGAGAGAAGATCAGTTTGGTTAGGGAAAGCTGGGAGCAAGCTCTCAAGAAGCTACCCCAGAATGTAGTTGGTTACATGCTGGCATTCCCCAGACAGCCCGCTTCCAGACGCTCGCACAGGAGAACCGGCAAATGAGCCAGGAATTAATTAAACCAGTATTTATACAAAACAACTGTATTTCCCATGGGTAAATCCTGGCGCTAGGCAGTGGAGAAAAATCTGAAGGTATTACAGTTAGTCAAAAGAAGCCAGAACTCATCAGCAGGACATGGCTTACAGTGGAGCCATTGGATTAATGAATGTCAGAGGCCGTAAAAAACAAAGTCTTCAGTAGTTTCCTGAAAAGAGTTTCAAAATCAATGTGTCTCAACTGAATGGTAAGATGATTCCAGGCCTTAGTTCTTAAGAAAGCAAAAGATCTGCCTCCTTTAGTTTGAAGCCTAAAAGTAGGTGGGTTGAGAAAGTTAGTAGATGATCTCCGAATCCTAGAGGTAGTGTAGTGAGTAAATCTTGCATTTAGGTACTGTGGTCCTACTGCCCTGTAGGACCTGAAGGTAAGCAGAAGAATTTTGAACAGAACACTGGTGTATTGGCAGCCAATGAAGGATTTTAAAGACTGCTGAGGCCGACAAACAACATGGCAGTTTAAGAACTAGCCTAGTGGCAGAGTGTTGTACTACCTATAGTTTGTGAAGAATTGGTTTGGTGGTACCTGCACAGACTATTGCAATAGTCCACTGGTTTTCCTGCTGAAAGGGGAATGTAGTCAAATCATCTTTTTAATGATTTTATCAAGTTAAAACAAATTCCTGCCACAGCTTGTCAGCGGAATGAGAAGGAAGAATCAAATTTTACATGCAGGTTTTTACTACCTCAATGGTATAAGTCGGAAGGGGCTTGAAATTGGCGACCATAGCGTAGGATCAAATCTGCGGTCCTTGCCTAAAAGCATCATCTCAGTCTTATCACTGTTGAATTTTAGGTGGTTAGTTTGCATCCACATAATGACCTCCGTTAGACAGTTTAAAGTGTATCTCTGATCCAATGGATGTTTTATCCAAGGCCCGGATAAGCTGTGTATCGCCTGCATATGAAGTAGTTTCAATTCCAAAAGAGGGGCTCAATGAAATGTGGGGAGGGGTGTGTGTGTGTGTGTATATATATATATATATATATATATATATATATATATATATACTACTATAATAAAGAAGTAACTTTCAGACTTTGAGGCGGGTAAACTCGCGAACCACAGCGCCAATCTACACACCCGATACACCGTTGAAATCGGCTGGGTGTGTAGATGGTTATAGGCTATATACATTAAAAAAATGAACCTTATTTAAAAAATTTATATTTTCTAAAAAGTAGTCCATCCTAAGTAGCGACGGCCGCGACGTGCGTGGTCACGTCAGGAGCGGCGTCAGAGCTGCGTCCGAGGAGCGGTGGACTTGGCGCGGGGGAGGAGCGGTGACGTCAGGAACAGCGGACAGCAGCGGTACCAGCAGCGGAGAGGCGGACATAGCGCGGGGGAGGAGCTGCGGTGGACAGGCGGTGAGGAACAGAGCGGCGAGGACCAGACCGACGGCTGAGGTAAGGCTCGAGGACAATGTAGGGGCAGGCGGGTGTCGGCCCAGGCGGGGGACGGGGCAGGCGAGGCAACGGTGAGGAGCAGAGCAATGTCGGGGCAGGCGGGGGTCAGGGCAGGCGGGGGTCGTGGCAGGCGAGGCAACGGTGAGGAGCAGAGCTGTAGAGGCAGGCAGGTGTCGGGCCAGGCGGGGGACGGGGCAGGCGAGCCAACAGTGAGGAGCAGAGCAATGTCGGGGCAGGCGGGGGTAGGGGGAAGCCTGAAAGCTCCCGGAAAAGGTCGGGGCGGGCTGCTAGTATTATAATAAAGAGAGAGCCCAGACCTTTGAGGCGGGTAATCTCAGGAACCACAGCACCAATCACAACACCCAATACAGCGTTGGAAAGGGCAGTTGCAGCAGAAGGACATAGGCTATGCAGACGCCCACCATATACATTTAAAAGGTAAAAGAACCGTGCCAGTAAAGTAGCCCGTTGTGGGCGTGTCTGCGTTGTGCTGTGGGCGTGTGCTGGGGGCGTGACAAATGCTGGGGGCGTGTGGTACGTTCCACCCTTCATGCCATGTCTCATATCGTGTGCTAATCCCACCCTGCTCCCTTTAAATACCCCTGCACTCCATAATCATAACCCACCCTTACTCCTTAAAATACCCCAACACCCTTAAACAATAACCCATCTTAATCCTATAAATATACCCTGTACCCCAATACCCAAACCTATCCCTAAACACTAAAAATACCCCTGTACCCCAAAACCCAAACCTAGCCCTGAACCCTTTAAATACCCCTGTACCCCAAAACCCAAACCTAGCCCTGAACCCTAAAAATACCACTGTACCCCAAAACCCAAACCTGCCCCTGAACCCTAAAATACCCCTGTACCCCAAAACCCAAACCTAGCCCTGAACCCTAAAAATACCCCTGTACCCCAAAACCCAAACTTAGCCCTGAACCCTTAAAATACCCCTGCATCCCAAAACCCAAACCTACCCCTGAACCCTAAAAATACCCCTATACCCCAAACCCCAAACCTAGCCCTGAACCTTAAAAATACCCCTGTATCCCAAAACCCATACTTATCCCTAAACCCTAAAACTACCCCTGTACCCCATAACCCAAAACTATATCTGAACCCTTAAAATACCCAAACACCCCAAAACATATACCTCAGTACCCCAAAACAAATACCCCTATACCCATACTTACCTTATCCAAACATTAAAAAAAACATGCTTTTACCATTCATGCATTTACAACGAATTTCGTTGTAAATGTATGCGTGGTAAAAGCATATAAAATGTAATGCCATGCGTTATAATGGCATTGTGGAGTCATGGTACTTTCGTAATGAAAGTATGCGGAGTGATGGTATGCGGAAAGAAAGTTGCGGAATAATGGGTGTTTACCCTCCCCGTTAAGTACATTGGTGGCACGACGGCCCACATCTCCAGCAGCAACATACTCATATTTTTTCACCACCCATTTGAAAAATGCACAGGTCTCTCTCATTGATGGCCAGCACCGATATACACTTTTAGACACACCTCCTGCCACAAGTTCTAGAATTGCGAACTTTAGAGCTGGGGAGCTACGTTTGAATCTCGGCATCAGCTCAACATCCTGTGATTCCAGGCAAATCGCTTTGTCTCCTCGTGCCTACCACAAATGAATGTGTTCTTCTGTAATGTAAATTGCGCTCATGCCATGTTGTCGATTTTGCGCTATATAATATTGCAAGGAAAAATAAAGTAGGGAAACTCGAGTTCACACACTACTGAACGCGCACTCTTAAGTGCATCAGCAGTGCACTGTGAATCGGAGGGTTTCACAGGCCTGTCACAGATAAGAAATGCTATCAAAACGAAATCCTACAAAACAATACACTACTGGCCGGCAGCAATTCATACCCGAACAACGGCGGGACGGGCTGCTAGTATATATATATATATATATATATATATATATATATATATATATATATATATATATATCTGGAACACTCCAAACTCTCTCATCCAAGTAAGGCACTGACTCCGTGAAATTTTAGTTGATTCCAAATAAATTTATTCTTTCATTAAGGCTGCTTGACGCGTTTCGGCGGTAAGCACCCGCCTTGTTCACAACATCATGACAGACTGTGATTGTATTTATACCCCTTAGTCATTGCATTACATCATGCATGTTCCACTCCTGTTTCCACGCACATTTTAGCTTGTTTTTCACATATCACACTCTAGTCACACCCAGTTTCCATGGTAATATGGGGCGTTGTCCACTTTCAATTGACATAAACAAGTTACTTTCATTTTCACTGTTAATTAGTTACATCATCCGCCCCCATGCTTGGTTTCGTTACTATAGAAACCCTCCTGCCACATGAGCCTAGTGATTTACTCATTCCTTCCTTGCCTGTCAGTCGCTGTGTGTGTGCCTCGCTTATGCCTAATCTGGCCACTTTGCACGAGTCAATTCGCATTTAGAAACAGTTCCTCGGCGCTGGTGAGTTTGTAAACTGACACCATAGGGTAATTTTTCTGTTTGTTTGTGTTTCCGAGGTGTGTGGCCTGCGGCGCTAAACTATTTATATTGGCCGCGTGTTAGAGCGGGTGCAGTTGGGGAATGCTTCGGGGATATTACGTGCGCGTTATTGACACACACGATTCATTTTGGTTTCAGAGGCGCGCGTTTAACATACCGCCTCGTATTCGCATTACAGGAGGCTTATGTGAGCGGGCGCAGCGGGGGATGCTCTGGGGATATTACGAGCGCGTTAGTCCATGTGATTGCTTTGTTTGTTGGGCGCGCGTTAGTATGCACACCTCGCACTGTCATTCAAGGGCGCGCGGGGTTAGTTTGGGAAAACCTGTCATTGCTGCAGGGTGCTGATGCATTAACCATAGCGCGTGTTTTTTACTACTTTTGTCTAATCTCCCAGTGGACTTAGGTCACCCATTTCTGAGCCTTAACATTTCGAACATTCGATATGCTTTTCATTAATACATCATTTCCCAGTGGACAAAAACTTGGCGTTTATACAGTGCCTTGCGCTGGTGGATATTGACATTTCTAGCAACACAATATGACATCTATAAAGGTCCTATTCCCTTTACATATTTGTATTACTTTGCGGATGACAGATATGCAACATTAGCAGTAATTCCCAATGTGTTGACATATGTGTGCGTGAAGTGATTTGTATAAAATGCTGCTCTTGCAGGCTAAAACTGCTATAGGGGTCATAAACGTGCTAATATATACAGTGATAGTAAATTATTAAAACTGAACAATAGATGTTAACTGGATGGGACGGGGGAACTTATCTTTGACAGGATACAGGGCGTTATCATCAAGAACCATGATATCATAGTTAGAGATGGACACTGAGTGCTTCATCAGAGTTGAGACCATTCGGTATCTTAGAATTTAGCATTATAATGTACCGTGATTCTAGTCTTCTCAAACTCTGCAGGCGATTACCTCCTCTGGGGTTTTTTGGCACATTGTCAATGACGAAGTATGTTAATACTCCTACATCCCCTGCATGGGTTGTATTTATGTGCCTGGCCACAGGGTAAGCTAGGTCGTCATTATTCACTGCGCGGAGGTGTTGGAGGACTCTGATATGTACAGGGTGGATGGTGCTACCCACATATCTTTTACCACAAATACAATTTAGGACATACACCGCATGATCCGTCTTGCAATTGTATTTGCCTCTGATCTTGTACGGTCTCTTCCTAAAGGGTATATCCACTTTTGTGGTGTTTATCCCATGCTTACAGGCTTTGCATTTACTGCATTTGCTGAACCCTTTGATTTTTGACAGCCAGTCATCCTGTTTTTTAATGGCTGGTGCATTACAAACTAGGTGCTCCCTCATGGATTTAGCCTTCCTAAATGCTATCATTGGTCTCTTGCCACATAATTCTCCAATTACGGGGTCTCTTCTTACCAGCGGCCAATGCTTGGTCAATATTTTTCTGACCTGGTTATGATAGGTATTAAATCCTGTAATCATTCTTGGTGGCTCTGGTTTGGGAGTTTTCTCTGTCTTTTCTTGTTTTTTGGCAAAGAGGAGATCTTTTCTGTTGGTCTTGCTACATTTTATGTTTGCTATGTTACATGTTTTTTGACTGTAACCTCTCTTTCCTAGTCTTGTAAACAGGTTTTGTTTTGCCTCATCTAGTCCTGTCCTGGTACTGCAATTTCTGGTCATCCTTAAGCATTCTGCGTAGGGAATTGATTCCTTTAGGTTATGAGGATGGAAACTTTGTGCGTGTAGCACCGAGTTCCCAGCAGCAATTCATACCCGAACAACGGCGGGACGGGCTGCTAGTATATATATATGTGACCAAGCCCTCTGTGTAGGGCGAAACGTTATCCTGGCGTGGTGTGCGAAGAAATAAAAAACTCACCTGCACTCTGGGTCTTCCGTGTCCTTGTTGGTGTTAGCTGAACATTGATAGCTGGCGCAGCGAAGGGGCACACGTGGCGATATATATATATATATATATATATATATATATATATATATATATATATATATATATATATATATATATATATATATATATATATAAAACAATGCAGGGCTGAGTGATTAACCCATGTGTTATGGCAGAGTTTTTGGCTCTATTTAGCAGTGATATAGATCTTAGTCTTGCTCACATCTATTCTTAGCTTGTGTTGGCCCTTTTAAGCCCTTTCTTCCAGACCTAGAAGAGGATAGCTGTTTAATATGATGATAGATCCCTTATTCTTGACTCTAACCTGTCTATTCCCTATTGGCTTTGACATACTTAACACATTGGTATGGTTTATGTAGGTATTCTGGCAGAGCTAAGGGGCATTTCATCCCTTTCAGGCCTACAGGCCTAGAGCTAGAGGGACTCCATCTTGATGGAGCTGAGAGGCTTTTCAGGGTAAAGGTAATGTTTATAGTTAAGGCTGTTGTGTGCTAGAGGAAAATCCAGTTAGGACTGCTTCTTATCCGAGAAATGTGTTTTTCTCTTGGGCCCAGACGTAACAAGCAGATGGCCACTGCGGTTGCGTGGAAGCCTGGGAGCTGGCACAGGAATTCGGTAGGAGGCAGCCCTCTGGTGGAAATTTCCATGAGGGGAGAGGAATCCATATTAGTGAGCTACAGGAGAGGAGGAGTGTTCAGTTCAGTTTGGAGTTCAGTTCAGCGTGGTGTTCATTCCAGCTTGTGTGCAGTTCAGCCTGGAGCTCAGAACAGCTTGGAGCTCAGAACAGCTGGGAGCTCAGTTCAGCTTGGAGCTCAGAACAGCTTGGAGAGAGAGAGAGAGAATATCTGCTGGAGCTGCAGAATAGAGTGCAGTTCTTGAATGGAGAAAGAAGGCAGACGATTGCTGAAGATGAGGAGAGAGAGAGCAGTGCAGAGGGCATCAAAGAAGGCTGTCAGCTGGAGCAACTGAACCAGAGGCGTGGTGATGTGGTGAAGGAGGGAGAGACAGAGAGAGCCCTAATCCCACCAGAGGCAGAGAGAGAAATCTTCCTTCTAATAGGTGAGGTAGTCTGAACTAGTTACACTTACACTTACACTTTAATCTTGTTCTTATTCCCTAAGCTATTGTATGTTTAATCCTTTTTCTTTCAGCGGTGTGTTAAAGTTACTGCTAGTTATAGAGACCCCATAGTTTTGTATATGTATACTTTATTATTGTTACAATAAATGACCCCATTTTAATTAGTGAATTAGTGTGCATGAGTTTTTTATGATAAAGCTATCTTAGCTTCTAGCCAGTTGCCGGTGAGCCACTGATGGATCAGAAGGGAGTAGGAGCGCTTAAATCAAGAAATAACTCAATCACATAGTGTGTATATCTTTGTCCCCATACAGTGAGGGTAATCTTCTGTCCTGGTAGGTATTACTGTTTGAACATATGCTACCCCTGATCAGGTAAGTAATAGTGAGGGGGAGAGGAGACCTGCAACTAAGGGACCACGGTAATACACCCTCCCATAATCCTGTAAACAGCGTCTTCTGTTCCAAAGCATAGGTAACCTTTTTCTCCTAGTCAGATGTTATAGCCAGAACAGATGCTGCCCCTGATCCGGTAAGTCTGAATGAATAGAGAGAACAGGGAGCCCTTGAGCTAGGGAATTGTTGACACTAAGTAATTCGGCTATCCCATAATATTATTGTAGTAGCAGACCCTTAGTGAAGAGACATATATCTGAAGGTGTTCATAGGAATGTGGTCGTCGTTGATATGCGGCGTTAGTGAGAACGTTGGGGAGGATGACCAGCGTGTATACCCACAGGATTGTGGCTTGTGTAAGTGAGAGCGTCAGGGGGGATACTGGCGTGGAGGTTTGCCGGATTGCGAACCGTTTGGAAAAGAGAGCATTGGGTTCTGCAGGCCCATGTGTAGACGCACCGGATTGTGTGTCATATCTGCCCTGGGGTAGATTAGTCTGGGTCTGAGTGGCCGCGAGACTAACTGATGTATGAGTGTGGTGTAGGGTATGGATATCCTTAGTAATCAGTGAGTATTCTTAGTATCTCTATAGATTTAGTGGTGTTTTTAATAATATGAGCTTGTATATTGCGAGTTCCCCATCCTCAGGTAGGTACCCAGGTGCCTGGATAGATGGTCCTGAGGAGGGATGTGATTACGTTCTGGCTGGGTTGGAGGGGCCCCTAGGGGCTGATCCCATCTAATCAGAAAATCCAGCCATGACATCTGGCGTCTACGAACAGTTTACGAAACCTGTGTGACCTTGCCATGTGCTTAGATTGTTTCCCATGTGTTGTGTGGGAGTGCCCTGAGCGCCGGTTCCATCTGGCGTAATGTTGCAGTTTATGTAGCCTGTGTGACCTATGGGCTTGAACAGTTGCAGCGTGAGGAGATTGCATTACATCATGGCATTTGGTTTATTCAGGGTGGAAGGAATGGTTTTTATCTTGGTGTTTAACCTGTCAGGGTTGAAGGATGGCATTACATGAGGGAGCCAGTTACATCTTTGTGATGGTCCAATTGTATAAATGTGTGTAAAAAATGCTTTTAAATTGTCCATTAAATTGCTTGCTGCTTCTGCTTATGCTGTGCAATGTGAAATGTGTTCATTGTTATATGATTTGTGGAGTTCTTTACATATTGCTCCTTGTAAATATGGCTTGTGAATAGCGCCATGTTATTGTGGCTTGTGAGGTGCATGTTCTCATGTTGATTTGCTGTGTTCCTTGTGCATTGCGCCTTGGATATATTCTTTGTGAAAAGCTTGTCTTGTAAATATGGCTTGTGAATAGCGCCATGTGGTAATGGCTTGGACAGGGCATGTTATCATTACGTTAGGCAGGAGAGAGCTGGATCTCTCTCGAGTGCTTGGGGATAACGTTTTGAAAATGTGTGTACGTGTTATCTGTAAACGTGAAGAGATGTGCCCATGACTTTCCCATGTATCCGCGGACATTGGGGAATGATTCTGCTTGAGCTGCCAAAGGGTTAATATCTTGAATTGAGATGGCAGTCTTTATTTTTAAACATGCTGTTTTACCTTGCATGGTTATTTGAACTGACTATAAAAGTCAGTGGATTATTTGTGGTTTGATTTTGACTTCTACTGGTTCCTGGGTCTGCCTATGTGCTTTGTCAGCTTCTTGACGGAAAGGTAACATCTTGTGCTTTGCGAAGGGCTCTGTTAAATGCGTCTACGAATTTGTGTGGGTTTACCTTGGAACTGATGCGGTTATAAATCAACCAGTCGGATTGAGATAAGGGTTTGCACGGAGAGAGCTGTGTTCTTTTAAATGTGCTTTCTTAATATGCACCCACAGACGTGTGGAGAATTATTTTTGAATGCATGATTTAAAATGAGTGAAATGTTAAGGAGGTGGCCCGTTAGAATGCATGCTACGGGCTGTTTTCATTAATTATTTCTTTGAGGGTTTTCCATTTAGAAAGGAATGTGCTGGTTGCAATGATCATAGGTTGAGAATAATCAATCTTGCCCGACAGTGCATGGTAACATGTGCTTTTAATTAGTGAAAGGCAACCGTGTGCTTTTGGAAAAAAAAATGTGTGTATTCTCATTATTATTTTCCCAAATGCAAACTGAATTTTTTTTTTTTAATGTGACTGTATGCAGCAAAACCGGCATTGGTAAGTTAGCCAACTCAGTTAGAAAATAAATGGCTGTTTATAAATGTATGAATGTGGCCCTTTTATTCGGTTGGATTAAATAGCTTGCATGTTTAATTACGCTGTAATGCAAAATTACATGATGCCCCTGGTTGAACAAAATACATTGGTGAAATGTGTCTGCATTTTATGTTGTTTTAAATTATTTCTCTTTCAACAGCTGATAATATATATTTTTAATACCTTGCACGATAAACGTGCTGCCTGATGGATATATCTGCAGAGAAATGTTTAACCCAATAGTCCATGTTAATTCGTATTTTTTTTAAATGCAGACTGTATAATCTTGTGTGCATGACTGAGTTGCCCCTTACTAAATCAATGCCCATATTTTAATGTCTTGCCTTTAGCTGAATTAGTTAGACAAAAGTCTTTTTAGAAAGTGGAGCTTTTAAGTAGCAGTACATTGTAACAGAATTGTTTTTTTTTTAAATGCTAGCTTTCGTTAGTTAGAGCAATCAGGCCTGGGAACAAGCTTACAAGGAATTTGTTTGTCGACCTTGGCAGACCAGCTGGTTTGTGAAGACGGGTTTTTTCCTCTGCAGTCTTCGACTGCAGCCTGTCCTATTATGATTGGCTATAATCCAATTTTGTTCTGCGGACGGCATGTTTATGTAAGGGTGGGGTGAACTCGCTCTTCCTGGCTGTCAGCGCGGGCAGCTTCATTGCCTGCTGATAAGGGATTCTTGCAGACTCCTGATCAGGGAATGGGAGGCTTGCAGCCCCTGCTCCTGCTGTGAGATCATCATTTGGCAGTGATTCAAATTACTTCATACTGTAGCCTGGCTCCTGCTCTGAAGGGAGGGGCTGTCTCAGACAGGATTAGGGTATGTTAGGCCCTTCTGAATTCATTTAAAAATTAGATTTTGAATGTTTTTAATTAATTAGGATATTTTCTTTTCAATAATGAAAGGCACCCGGGGTGCTTTTTAAATAAAAATTTTTATTTTGCAAGATTAATGATACTTGTTTTCTCGTCCTAGGATTGCTGGGTTGTGGTGTTGGTGCGTGGGTCGGCCCCCCCCCCCACTTCCTTTATTATTTTAGTTTTTTACTTTCATGTTTTTATGTTAGTTTATTATTTTTGGAGGATGGATCCAGACCAGACCAGACCGGAAAGGTGGTGGATGGCCGCATCGGAGGAAGTGTCCGGATACTGAAGATGCCGGGTGGTGACCTACACTGATGTCCCAAAATTGACATTGGACTTACTTTTTTTTTTAAAACAAAAAACAATTTCACTTTTTTTTTAATTTGTGACAGAATCGCATAAGGATTTGGCTATATAATTCCTTGGCCTGCATTATTCCCATGTTTTTCTTTGCAATCACTATGAGCAGGCCCCACTTTTAAAAAAAAAAAAACAACACACATGTCACCTATTATAGTTTTCCTGTTTTCTTCAAAACAGTTTTTGCCTATGAAGGACTTTTTTTTTTTTGAATGGTGGTGCACACATGTGTTCCACAGTGTGAAGAAACTAGGTGTTATATATATACACCAGCTATCTTGTAGAAATGGGGTTGTCTTTTACTGTTCTTACATTTTCACCTTGATTGATCAAAGGGTGGTTACCCTAGACTTTAGGTTGTCCTGGGAGGTGTGTCTTTTAGTATGATTATGTATTAATGTTTGCCCAGACCTTGAAAATCATTTGTCATGTCTATTTCTCAGATTTCACCAAAATGTTTCCTTAAGTTGACCATAGTAGGTAGGCCTCATTTAGGCCCATTGTTATTTTCATCTCGCAAACAAGCCCCTACACCAATAGATTTTATGAGTCATCATTACCTTAAGTTGACCATAGTAGGTAGGCCTCATTTGGGCCCATTGTTGTTTTTATTACACATTTAAGTCCCTACACCAATAGATTTCATGAGTCATCATTAGCTTAAGTTGACCATAGTAGGTAGGCCTCATTTAGGCCCTTTGTTGTTTTTTCATTAGAATTTGAAACACATTTAGTTCTTAAGTTGTCCGAAGTAGGTAGGCCCCATTTAGGCCCCTTGCTGTTTTCATTCAACACATAAGTCCCTACATCACTAGACTTCACCAGTTATCACTAGAAGTTGAGGCACATTTAGTTTGAGGATGCTTTGGTTAGTTTCTGTTGTTATCAGATCCAATCTCAGATATGTTTCAGCATTCGAAGCAAGGGTGCTTTGATTTGTTTTCAGTTGGTTGTTAGATTTGTATTCACTACAATTGAGTTTCAGGTAGAATTTCCTTAAGTTGTCATTCATTTTAGAGAGTTTTTTGGTTTTTGATTTGTTGATAGATTGTGTTGATGTTTGTTTATATGGATGTTGTTGTGTATAGATGTTCGCAAGATAAGGATCTAAGGGTGGAATGTTATGGCAGAGTTTTTGGCTCTATTTAGCAGCGATATAGATCTTAGTCTTGCTCACATCTATTCTTAGCTTGTGTTGGCCCTTTTAAGCCCTTTCTTCCAGACCTAGAAGAGGATAGCTGTTTAATATGATGATAGATCCCTTATTCTTGACTCTAACCTGTCTATTGCCTATTGGCTTTGACATACTTAACACATTGGTATGGTTTATGTAGGTATTCTGGCAGAGCTAAGGGGCATTTCATCCCTTTCAGGCCTACAGGCCTAGAGCTAGAGGGACTCCATCTTGATGGAGCTGAGAGGCTTTTCAGGGTAAAGGTAATGTTTATAGTTAAGGCTGTTGTGTGCTAGAGGAAAATCCAGTTAGGACTGCTTCTTATCCGAGAAATGTGTTTTTCTCTTGGGCCCAGACGTAACAAGCAGATGGCCACTGCGGTTGCGTGGAAGCCTGGGAGCTGGCACAGGAATTCGGTAGGAGGCAGCCCTCTGGTGGAAATTTCCATGAGGGGAGAGGAATCCATATTAGTGAGCTACAGGAGAGGAGGAGTGTTCAGTTCAGTTTGGAGTTCAGTTCAGCGTGGTGTTCATTCCAGCTTGTGTGCAGTTCAGCCTGGAGCTCAGAACAGCTTGGAGCTCAGAACAGCTGGGAGCTCAGTTCAGCTTGGAGCTCAGAACAGCTTGGAGAGAGAGAGAGAGAATATCTGCTGGAGCTGCAGAATAGAGTGCAGTTCTTGAATGGAGAAAGAAGGCAGACGATTGCTGAAGATGAGGAGAGAGAGAGCAGTGCAGAGGGCATCAAAGAAGGCTGTCAGCTGGAGCAACTGAACCAGAGGCGTGGTGATGTGGTGAAGGAGGGAGAGACAGAGAGAGCCCTAATCCCACCAGAGGCAGAGAGAGAAATCTTCCTTCTAATAGGTGAGGTAGTCTGAACTAGTTACACTTACACTTACACTTTAATCTTGTTCTTATTCCCTAAGCTATTGTATGTTTAATCCTTTTTCTTTCAGCGGTGTGTTAAAGTTACTGCTAGTTATAGAGACCCCATAGTTTTGTATATGTATACTTTATTATTGTTACAATAAATGACCCCATTTTAATTAGTGAATTAGTGTGCATGAGTTTTTTATGATAAAGCTATCTTAGCTTCTAGCCAGTTGCCGGTGAGCCACTGATGGATCAGAAGGGAGTAGGAGCGCTTAAATCAAGAAATAACTCAATCACATAGTGTGTATATCTTTGTTCCCATACAGTGAGGGTAATCTTCTCTCCTGGTAGGTATTACTGTTTGAACAGATGCTACCCCTGATCAGGTAAGTAATAGTGAGGGGGAGAGGAGACCTGCAACTAAGGGACCACGGTAATACACCCTCCCATAATCCTGTAAACAGCGTCTTCTGTTCCAAAGCATAGGTAACCTTTTTCTCCTAGTCAGATGTTATAGCCAGAACAGATGCTGCCCCTGATCCGGTAAGTCTGAATGAATAGAGAGAACAGGGAGCCCTTGAGCTAGGGAATTGTTGACACTAAGTAATTCGGTATCCCATAATATTATTGTAGTAGCAGACCCTTAGTGAAGAGACATATATCTGAAGGTGTTCATAGGAATGTGGTCGTCGTTGATATGCGGCGTTAGTGAGAACGTTGGGGAGGATGACCAGCGTGTATACCCACAGGATTGTGGCTTGTGTAAGTGAGAGCGTCAGGGGGGATACTGGCGTGGAGGTTTGCCGGATTGCGAACCGTTTGGAAAAGAGAGCATTGGGTTCTGCAGGCCCATGTGTAGACGCACCAGATTGTGTGTCATATCTGCCCTGGGGTAGATTAGTCTGGGTCTGAGTGGCCGCGAGACTAACTGATGTATGAGTGTGGTGTAGGGTATGGATATCCTTAGTAATCAGTGAGTATTCTTAGTATCTCTATAGATTTAGTGGTGTTTTTAATAATATGAGCTTGTATATTGCGAGTTCCCCATCCTCAGGTAGGTACCCAGGTGCCTGGATAGATGGTCCTGAGGAGGGATGTGATTACGTTCTGGCTGGGTTGGAGGGGCCCCTAGGGGCTGATCCCATCTAATCAGAAAATCCAGCCATGACACCATGAAACAATGGTGTGACCAGAATACCACTGCTTGAGTTTCAGCCTGGTTAAAAAGTGTGGGTAATGGAGGGAGGTGTCGAAAAGGGAGTCACAGGGTGGGGGGATTTGCAAGGGGGGGGTCGTATATCAGGGAAATTTAAAGAAACTACCAGGAAATAGGCAGCCAGCCAGGCTCCCTCGCCCAAGCCAATCAAAGCTGCACGCAGCGTTGTGATTTGTCGCGACACCACCCATCCAGGGGTGAATGGGGTAGTTATGTTCTCCATGCAAGCTGCAATGCAGCCTGCATGGAGTAGGGCAGAGGGAGCATTACTGGTCCGACCAAACAGTCTGTGCAACTCAGGAGTGGGCAAACTACTACTCTCCTGCCCAGCTCAGAAAGCAGAGCAGCCCCCCCATCATGGCAGACATAAAACGGCAATAACTTAATTACCATTTTGTTTTGGCTTTCTTTCTGTGCGAGAAAGCAGTAGGGCGACACTCCAATTTTTTTTTCAATAGACTTAATACGATGAGCTAGCAGCCAGAACAGGAAATGTATTAATCAGGAATTAATGTGCATCTAGCTCCAGAATTGGCAATAATTAATCCATTTTTTTCAAACCATGTTCATCATGCAAAACAGCACATTTCTTATACTCCCCTGCTTCACAAAGGAGTCTTCAGTAGTTTCCTAAAAATGGTTTCAGAATAAATGTGTCTCAACTGAATGGTAAGATGATTTCAGGCCTAACAGCTATATTCATCAATCTCCCGTTTTGCGAGGCCCTAATAGCGAATTATAGCGATTCGCTATTAAGGACTCGCAAAACGGGATTCATGTAGGATTAGCAAAATGTTTTGAGATTCCTACTGATTCCTTATTTGCGATTAGCAAATTGCTAATCGCAAATAAGGAAAAACTCCCCATTCATTCCTATGGGCCAAAAGTCCCATAGGAATGAATGGGGAGTATTCCTTATTTGCGATTATCAATTTGCTAATCGCAAATAAGATTGCGATTTGAAGGGTGCCAGGGGTGTCCAAAGGACACCCTGTAGCACCCCTCAAATGCACATTTGAACAGGTGTTGCGCACACACATGTCCAGAGGACATGTGTGTGTGTAACATGCCAAAGAAAAAAATGCACTAAAGTGCTTTTTACTCTTTTTTCGCAATTTACCACGAAGTCAGATTTCGTGGTAAATTGCGACCAAATATTGCGAATTCGCAATTTCAAATAGGGTGATGAATTGGATTTAAGGAATCTCTATTAGAGATTCCTTAAATCCAATTCCTCGCAAATATGCGATTTCGCAAATAGCGATTTTTGCATTTGGGATGAAGAATCCCAAATGCAAAAATCGCACTCGCAAATGGCCAGATTCTCAGAATCTGGCCATTTGCGAGCGCAATTCAGTTTGATGAATATGGCTGTTAGTTCTTAAGAAAGCAAAAGATCTGCCTCCTTTAGTTTGAAGCCTGAAAGTAGGTGGGTTGAGAAAGTTAGTAGGTGATCTCTGAATCCTAAAGGTAGTATAGTGAGTAAATCTGGCAGTTAGGTACTGTGGTCCTACTGCCTGTAGGACCTGAAGGTAAGCAAAAGAATTTTGAACAGGACACTGGTGTATTGGCAGCCAATGAAGGATTTTAAAGACTGCTGAGGCCGATGAACGACATGGCAGTTTAAGAACTAGCCTAGTGGCAGAGTGTTGTACTACCTATAGTTTGTGAAGAACTGGTTTGTGGTACCTGCACAGACTATTGCAATAGTCCAATCTGGATGTAATCAGTGCAAATGCCACTGAATTTCTTGCTTAAAGTGGAATGTAGTCAAATCATCTTTTTAATGATTTTATCAAGTTAAAATTAATTTTTTCAAACCATGTTCATCATGCAAAACAGCACATTTCTTACACTCCCCTGCTTCACAAATCCAGTATACATTCTTTCCGAATTGCTTCTTGAAAAACGTTGCCGTCCACCCATACCCTAATTACCAGCTTTCTCTGTTCGGCGCTCCCTTTGCTCTCACACATCTTGGCACAGGGACCCCTAGATTTTCAAATTTCACATATTTGATCAATGGTCGAGCAGGTCTCAGTGGAGGTGCGTCCTGGAATTCCCAAGTGAGCCTAGGACAGCCCCTGTCCTTTCCGAGTGGTAATACCCCTACTCAAGGGCTTAATTTTGCTAAAATTAGAGTGCTGGGGCCCGAAACTCTGTACAAAAAAGCGTCCCAAATACCAGGGCTGCCTGCATAGTGCTGAAATCACCTCCAATCTCTTTAATACACGGCCATACGCCACTTACTCTTGTCAGTTCCGCTTTACCTCTGTGCCGCACCCCACCCACCCCGCCTCCTTTCTGTTCATCCTTTCCAATGTGTTCCTTTCTTGCCTTGCAGTCATTAGTTGATGAGGTTAACTAAGTGCTGTCCTAAAAGAATAAACGCTGGTGGGCCCCACCAGCGAACGCCAGTTCAGATTAAGTCTTACTCCTCACTAAATGATTTCTCCTTGCTTTCAGAAAGTTGGCAAGTGCGGTTTTATTGAGTAATAACAGAGGGCCGGCCCTAAAGTGGAAGAAGCGATCTCTCCCACCTGGGTAATTTCAGGGAAACAAGATCTCCCCGAAGGGACCTTCACTGTATACCAAGTCCAATCTTTGGATAAGATAGTGATCCAAGAAAGGAGATTTAACCAAATTTATAGGAGTTGGTGAAAGTGACCTGTGCGGTATAAAAAAACCCTCACATGCACCAAGTTCATGAAATGACCCAACACCATTTCAACCAAGGGATAGAGAGGCCTCTATCTAGGGCTGAGTCAATAACCTCCATGTTACAGCTTGCCTTCCTATTGAACCACCTAATCCAGAGTTGCAGCAGAGCCAGCCTTGATTTATCAAAAATTTGGGAGGTTTGGCTCTGTATGAAAGGTAGTAAGCGAAAGATTTATAATATGCCAGCAAATGTCTTTTTCCCCTCCCCTACTTGTAGGGGTGAGGTATGGATATCCCAAATCCCTGCTCTATACAAAGCCACTGAGACACTTCTAGTTGTATATTTTTACACAAGAGGTGGACTACTCTGTGTGAGGTCTTGGGCGGTGGGGGGGGGGAATAATTAAGACTAGCTCCAGCCACCCTAATTCGGTGCATACAGGAGATATTGGCTGCCTTGAGCAGAGTCAAAAGGGACTCCAAGATAGTGGAAATTGCCCACGCAGCTCAGGAACATCCAATTACTGACAAGGTCACAATATGCCTCTTCCCACACCACAATATGGGATTTCCCAACGTTGGTTGCTTGATCTAAGCTGCCCATAAAATAAGCAATACTCCACTAAGAAGTGCAAGGCTCTCAGGAACTTGCTCATTAAAACAGTGTTGTCTGCATAAGGTAGCGCCGGGACCAGAGAGTTAACAGTTTTTGGAAAGTTGCTAGTGGCTACCGCTAGGTGAGAACTCAAATTAGTAATATACATTTATAACAAACAGGAGCCAAAATGCACCTCTGGCGCACTCCA
The DNA here is from genome assembly GCF_964263255.1 of Lissotriton vulgaris. Lineage (NCBI taxonomy): Eukaryota > Metazoa > Chordata > Amphibia > Caudata > Salamandridae > Lissotriton > Lissotriton vulgaris. The sequence continues at coordinate 602,002,197 of NC_141696.1, forward strand.
CTGACTAAGAAATGTATCAGAAATTTCTCCAGCTGAACTGGAGTACACCTTTACTTCTACATTCTCATCCAGGGTATAGAGGAAATGCACCAAGGGGATTTTAACACCCTAATTCAACTGTATCAACCAAAGCTTGGTTCTGTTTACATGCTCAAAGTCAGTAGATCAATGCACAAAGGCTAGGTACAGTGGGCTGTGCCTGGTGTTCATGTATTTACATAGGATGAAGTGCAAGTTCAGGCACTGTACCTAGCCCAAGACAAAAGCCATATATAAATGTGTCCGGGATCTCAGGCAATTGAGGGGAGTCACCCAATGATCTTTACTGCAACATCAGTAAGGATAATCAGGCGTGAACATTTGATTTATTTAGGATCGTCCTTTTTGAAAATGGACACTGATCAAAGTGTACAAGAGTTAGGGCTCATGTTACTTGGGAAATGTTAAATTAGTAACAAAGGGACCCCCAAAGCTGAATGTTACATTTGAAGAGGTCCTTGAGTGACCCAATCTGTCATTGGGGCTTTACCGCTTGGGCATCTCATCGCTTTCTCCACTTCTGATAAAGAGGTATCAAGGGGAGGTGGGTTAACCGAAGTGGCTGAAGTAGATCTTTCTATGAATTCTCTTCCACTATATAAGAAATAGAGTTGATGTGTTTTATCCGAGCCAGATATGTTGCAGGCCAAAAGAGGGTTTGGCAGAGCATCCCTCGGATATTTACTGTATCCCAGAACATTTTGCTACTATTTACCATTGCTGCCCACTCAAGAGGTGACACCTTTGCTCAGGTTCCAGAGTAGTCTTTGAACCAGATGCAGAGACCTAAAATATGTCACCTGAACTTCAATAGGACTGGTCCCAATCCAATCCAATCCACCCTGCAAGTTAATAGAATGCCCTCCACATAACCACATTGAAAATCCCTGTGCCACAAAAGCCAGTCCAATGTATTATGGAGTTGTTCGGCCTAGGTCTCACCCCCTTCCCCAATTCTCCTGTAAAGGGGTACTCCAAAGAGAATCTTACAGGGGCAAGTCACGGGTGGGGGGGGGGGTTAGTTTATATGTACTCTGGTAGGAGTAGACCTCGGAGCCAGGAAATTCTGAATACTCAGATGGAGGTACCCCCCTTGAAGCTGTTGGACTCTGAAGGGAAGCTCAGAGCCACACGTTTGAACAGACCTACACCTCTGAGGCAGGAGGCTCAAAGGGTGGAACATCCCTCAACCTTTCATGATGTTCTAAACAGGGCTTTAAGTGGGATTAAAAAAGCTGGGGGGTGGGGGTGTCTCTGAAAGGGTCATTGCCAATGTAATCAAGGGCATGGCTCTACAACACACAAGCTAAAAATCTGTGCTTAGCATACATAGTGTGCCGCCGCCTTGTATTTTGCTATTTGTCATTGCATCCAGATATGATACAACAATGAACATAATACCTACAAGAAGTCAGGACTATTGGCTTCGTCAGTGGTTGTTAGTTGCATAAGATAAATAAGCAGCAACTATGGCTTGCATAGAATATTGAAAAAGCTTCCACTTAAAGCCCTGGTGACACCACAACAATGTTGCTGCTCCTGAGTTTCAAAAAGAGAAGGGAAATCCAGAGGGAAAATTACTAAATGATTTCACTTCCCCCCCCCTACAACGTTCACTTGGCATGATATCATGCCATAACTTCTCCACTGGTGAGAAGGGAGCAATGAACATGCTCACATCCATGTGCCTGCTGTCACTACAGTCCGGAAAAAACAGACCGCCTGTGCCAGGGCACAAACAGAGCCGAAAGAAACCCATTTTGAGGCCTCCTTTAAAAAAACTGCAGGTGCTCAGCACCGGCGAGACCCGGCCCATTTACAGCCCTGGTTCTAACTATGGGAATTAGGCTGAGGTTCCACGATGCGCTTCTATGCTGTGGAGGCCCCTTTTAACGGCACTCAGGCAAGTAGACTGCTGTGACTACAGGGATGCAAGCTGCATCTCAATCCTTTTTAGAGTGAAGCATCAAAGGGGAGCGTTCAGCCTGTAGCAACGCCGTTTTCTTTATAAAGCAATCCTCCATAAAGTGCTCTACATTAAATGGCACTTTATAACTGATCCCCACCAGAACATAAAGTGACTGATTATGTGAGGCTGAAGTCGCAGAAAGGTACGTTTGAGTGCCCAGCCTAATCCTTTTGTTTTTAAAGGTCGTCATAGGATTATCTATATCAGACTGGCCAGTGCTACTTTTGTTGTATGGCGTTTTAGGATCCGAGCGAAATTTCCTGATTCATGCCCTTATATAGGTACAATTCACATTGCCCTTATATAGGCATAGAAATCATACCCATATTTAGACACAGCCCATGCAGTCCAAATACAGGCATGGCTACTTCCACCCGTTCCAAATAGCCACAACGATTTCTTGGAAAAACCGGCTTAAGCAGTCAGGGACATCCCCTTGCTTGAATATTGATTTGTTCAAGAACTCATGAATTTTTCAAAGAACTACCATTCCCTTGGGGTTCTTTGATGACGTGTAATAATTCTAACAGCCCATTCTGGCCTATGGAGAACAGGTAGCCTTGAAATAGTGAAAAACGAAAATGGCTGTAATTCAATATTAGGACATGCCACACACATCAGGGCTTGTCCTACCGTATACTTACAATGCACCCTGCCCTTCGGCCTACCATAGGGGTGTCTGATATGAAGAAAAAGGAAGGTTCATGGACTGGCAAGTGTGTGCACTGGCCCAGTCAGCATGACAGTACCAGACTGCATGCAGGCTCTGCAATGACAGCCCTTAGACACATTTTACAATGCTGCTTCTGTGGGTGGCACAACCAGTGCTGCAAGCCCACCAGCGGTACAAAAGGGGTTGGTGATGGACGGAGCATCTGAATAAATCAAACACTCACACCCAGTAAAAAGATCTGGGTTTAATCCATCACCGTTCTTTAGCCCACTATGCCACCCCAGTTCAGACATGGCTATATGCAAATCAGTCTGACCCTGTGCCTCATGGGAACAGTCCAGCTCGAACTGCCAAGCCATGTCTTCCCTGGACCGGAAACAAGCTTCCGAGGACCGGTTTCTGGCATTCCAGCCCTCTTCAGTCCGGCTTGCTTGAATCCAGTGGCAAAGTGGGCAAGGGACTCACGTCTGAGCATACCCTGCCACACTTATGGCGGCCAAAAGCGGTACAAAAGGGGGTGGTGATGGACGGAGCATCTGAATCAATCAAACACTCACACCCAGTCAAAAGATCTGGGTTTAATCCATCACCGTTCTTTAACCCACTCTGCCACCCCAGTTCAGACACGGCTATATGCAAATCAGTCTGACCTTGTGCCTCATGGGAACAGTCCAGCCCGAACTGCCAAGCCATGTCTTCCCTGGACCGGAAACAAGCTTCCGAGGACCGGTTTCTGGCATTCCAGCCGTCTTCAGCCCGGCTTGCTTGAATCCAGTGGTAAAGTGAGCAAGGGACTCACGTCTGAGCATACCCTGCCACACTTATGGTGGCCAAAAGCGGTACAAAAGGGGGTGGTGATGGATGGTGCATCTGAATCAATCAAACACTCACACCCAGTCAAAAGATCTGGGTTTAATCCATCACCGTTCTTTAGCCCACTATGCCACCCCAGTTCAGACATGGCTATATGCAAATCAGTCTGACCCTGTGCCTCATGGGAACAGTCCAGCCCGAACTGCGAAGCCATGTCTTCCCTGGACCGGATACAAGCTTCCGAGGACCGGTTTCTGGCATTCCAGCCGTCTTCAGCCCGGCTTGCTTGAATCCAGTGGCAAAGTGAGCAAGGGACTCACGTCTGAGCATACCCTGCTACACTTATGGCGGCCAAAAGCGGTACAAAAGGGGGTGGTGATGGACGGAGCATCTGAATCAATCAAACACTCACACCCAGTCAAAAGATCTGGGTTTAATCCGTCACCGTTCTTTAGCCCACTCTGCCACCCTAGTTCAGACATGGCTATCTGCAAATCAGTCTGACCCTGTGCCTCATGGGAACAGTCCAGCCCGAACTGCCAAGCCATGTCTTCCCTGGACCGGAAACAAGCTTCCGAGGACCGGTTTCTGGCATTCCAGCCGTCTTCAGCCCGGCCTGCTTGAATCCAGTGGCAAAGTGAGCAAGGGACTAACGTCTGAGCATACCCTGCCACACTTATGGCGGCCAAAAGCGGTACAAAAGGGGGTGGTGATGGACGGAGCATCTGAATCAATCAAACACTCACACCCAGTCAAAAGATCTGGGTTTAATCCATCACCGTTCTTTAGCCCACTCTGTCACCCCAGTTCAGACATGGCTATATGCAAATCAGTCTGACCCTGTGCCTCATGGGAACAGTCCAGCCCGAACTGCCAAGCCATGTCTTCCCTGGACCTGAAACAAGCTTCCGAGGACCGGTTTCTGGCATTCCAGCCGTCTTCAGCCCGACTTGCTTGAATCCAGTGGCAAAGTGAGCAAGGGACTCACGTCTGAGCATACCCTGCCACACTTATGGCGGCCAAAAGCAGTACAAAAGGTGTGGTGATGGACGGAGCATCTGAATCAATCAAACACTCACACCCAGTCAAAAGATCTGGGTTTAATCCATCACTGTTCTTTAGCTCACTATGCCACCCCAGTTCAGACATGGCTATATGCAAATCAATCTGACCCTGTGCCTCATGGGAACAGTCCAGCCCGAACTGCCAAGCCATGTCTTCCCTGGACCGGAAGCAAGCTTCCGAGGACCGGTTTCAGGCATTCCAGCCGTTTTCAGCACGGCTTACTTGAATCCAGTGGTAAAGTGAGCAAGGGACTCACGTCTGAGCATACCCTGCCACACTTATGGCGGCCAAAAGTGGTACAAAAGGGGGTGGTGATGGACGGAGCATCTGAATCAATCAAATACTCACACCCAGTCAAAAGATCTGGGTTTAATCCATCACCGTTCTTTAGCCCACTCTGCCACCCCAGTTCAGACATGGCTATATGCAAATCAGTCTGACCCTGTGCCTCATGGGAACAGTCCAGCCCGAACTGCCAAGCCATGTCTTCCCTGTACCGGAAGCAAGCTTCCGAGGACCGGTTTCTGGCATTCCAACCGTCTTCAGCCCGGCTTGCTTGAATCCAGTGGCAAAGTGATCAAGGGACTCAAGTCTGAGCATACCCTGCCACACTTATGGTGGCCAAAAGCGGTACAAAAGGGGGTGGTGATGGACGGAGCATCTGAATCAATCAAACACTCACACCCAGTCAAAAGATCTGGGTTTAATCCATCACCGTTCTTTAGCCCACTCTGCCACCCCAGGTCAGACATGGCTATATGCAAATCAGTCTGACCCTGTGCCTCATGGGAACAGTCCAGCCCGAACTGCCAAGCCATGTCTCCCCTGGACCGTAAACAAGCTTCCGAGGAACGGTTTCTGGCATTCCAGACGTCTTCAGCCCGGCTTGCTTGAATCCAGTGGCAAAGTGAGCAAGGGACTCACGTCTGAGCATACCCTGCCACACTTATGGCGGCCAAAAGCGGTACAAAAGGGGGTGGTGATGGACGGAGCATCTGAATCAACCAAACACTCACACCCAGTCACAGAGTCCCTTGCTCACTTTGCCACTGGATTCAAGCAAGCCGGGCTGAAGACGGCTGGAATGCCAGAAACCGGTCCTCGGAAGCTTGTTTCTGGTCCAGGGAAGACATGGCTTGGCAGTTCGGGCTGGACTGTTCCCATGAGGCACAGGGTCAGACTGATTTGCATATAGCCATTTCTGAACTGGGGTTGCAGAGTGGGCTAAAGAACGGTGATGGATTAAACCCAGATCTTTTGACTGGGTGTGAGTGTTTGATTGATACAGATGCTCCGTCCATCACCACCCCCTTTTGTACCGCTTTTGGCCGCCATAAGTGTGGCAGGGTATGCTCAGACGTGAGTCCGTTGCTCACTTTGCCACTGGATTCAAGCAAGCCAGGCTGAAGACGGCTGGAATGCCTGAAACCGGTCCTCGGAAGCTTGTTTCCGGTCCAGGGAAGACATGGCTTGGCAGTTCGGGCTGGACTGTTCCCATGAGGCACAGGGTCAGACTGATTTGCATATAGCCATGTCTGAACTGGGGTGGCATAGTGGGCTAAAGAATGGTGATGGATTAAACCCAGATCTTTTGACTGGGTGTGAGTGTTTGATTGATTCAGGTGCTCCGTCCATCACCACCCCCTTTTGTACCGGAAGCCCACCAGCAGCATTTGGATTTACACGCCCTGGGCACACTCAGTGCACTGTATTAGGGTCTGACAAGTAAACCAAATAGTCAATCATGGAATCACCAATTAATACATACATTTTACAATAGGGAGAGCATATACACTTTAGCACTGATCAGCAGTGGTAAAGTGCCCAGAGTCATAAAATAGCCAACAACAGGTCAGAAGAAAATATAGGAGGAAGGCAAAAAGTTCAGGGATGACCCTGCAAAAAGGGCCACGTCCAACACAACCCCCTTCCAGCCAAAACGCAGGGTAGACCAATCACTACCTTGATGGGCTTCCCTGCTTAGGGCAATATAAAATGGACCTGGCCTGCAACAGCAGGGGCATATTCCAGTTAGACGCCAATCTGAACCCATTTCAATTCCTCTGTCCATACTCTCAGGGTCCACCAAGCTAATCCATGGGGAACCCTTTTCCTCACCTGTGGACACCACCTGTGCAGCATCTAACCGTAATCTGCTCACAGGTGTGTCCCAACAGATAGACAGCAAGTCACAGTGGCCACTGACAGTAGTCGGGGATGAGACCCAGGCCTTACCAGGCATCAGAGAGTGGGGGGCAGTAGCCCCAGGTGCTTGGCACCCTTTGTCCACTCTCCCTCCTGTCAGGGATGACAATCTGGCACTGACCCACCAGCCCCAGGCCTGTACTCGGTGGCTGGAGCAGAGAGTGGGGTGGGCTCTCCCACACCCGGTCCTCCTCCTTGGGGCTTTGTACCCTTCCACCTAGAGCGGTACCCTCTTACAGAATTGTCAGGGCAGGTGTCCTGCACAATTCGCCCACCAGTTCAGGGGTTCTATCCTGCAACTGGGTCACCAGGTCAGGGGGCACACCCTGAACATGGCCTTCCAACCCAGGGTCAAGACCCTCGGGCTGCACCGGGGTCGGAGGCTAGGACTCCCTCCCTCTGCACCCCCTTCCAGAGCACGGCAGCCTCCCAACTGGAGTGGTACAACTATAAGACCAACCGGTCAGGACACTGTTTATAGCTGTCCCTCCCTCCAGGTCAGACATCACCTGAACCTGGTTCTCCAACCTAGGGTCTAAACCCTCAGGCTGCACAGGGGTCAGAGGGAAGGACTCGTTCCCTCTGCACCCTCTTCCAGATGACTGTACTCTCCACCTGGAGTGGTACACCAAGAAGACAGACTGGTAAGGACACTGATCACAGATGTCCCTCCCTCCAGGTCAGGTAACCTCTCTACCCGGCTTCCCAACTCAGGAACCAAACCCCGCAGTTGAACACTTGCCTGGCGCACCAGGACTTCCTTGGGAGCACACATGCCCCCCCCTGATGGTAACACATAACTCATGTGTTGTGTGATAGTCCGCCTGGCGCGGATCTCCCAACCCCTGTCCATCTGACAGTGTGCGAACATCCCCCTGGACAGAAGTGGTGTCACCATGATTATTCACTGGTGACTCAACCCTTCTGGCTGGCCCCTGACCCATTGGTTCCTCCACTGGGGACTCTTTCTCCCTCTCACCCCTCCATCTGGACTTCCGCACCCTCCCAACTAGAGCGGCACTGCCAGACACCAGAACTACTGGAGCTCTGCTTACAGAGGCTCCATGTTCTCTAGACACTGGGAGATCCTTCTCAAATGGCCTAGCCCTCGACCTGATGTTCCCTTAAGAAACAATCCAGGCCCTGAGACTGGGTTCAGGTACCCTGGGACAGAACCCACACTCACTCCTCCTCCTCCGAGACAGGATGTGAGCCCCTACACCCCTCCCACTGCACTGGGACCTAGCTGGGCTACACTGAACCTCTTCCATCACACAGGACTGGAAGATACCTGAGCCACTCTTGTTGGAATCACTCCCCAATGCTTCTTCAGACCCTCTGGAATCCACCAATGGGTCAGAGAACTCGCTCTCCAACAGGAGTTGGCATAGCTCTGGAAAACAGGGACTTACAATATGCTCTCCCACAATTGGATCACACAGCCCCCTATAGGGGTTAACAAAACTATCCTTCACCTCACCATCCAGTGCCTCATACACGCACTCCACACCATTCTCCTCAGATTGGCAAGACAATATCTGCCTGTCTCTGTCACACAACCCACACTCTTCTGGACAGTCTCCACACTCACATACCAGGACTTCAACTTCAGGGGAACCCCTCTCCCTGCACCTCTCATCTAGAGTCAGTAGAGTGTTCCTCCCACCACTAGGACCATGAACCCCTGCACCGGTTACCCTATTCCACTCAGGGACACTGCGCACTACTGGAGCTACCTTATGTCCTTGAACCTCCTGGTGTATGTTAACCCCCTCCAAGTCAGGTGCCTCATCTCCGGGTGTGTGTACTACTCCCTCAGCACTAGAAAATTCAATTTTGCTGCCATCTGAGCTGGGCTCCACCTCCAACTCAGCAAAGATCTACCTCTGAGCTACACACATTTCTTGTTGCTGGGCTGAGACACTCATGGCCTCAAGCCTCTCGAGCTCCAAATGAAGCTTCCTCATCATCAAGTCATGATCAAACTGCATCTTCTTTTCTTCCAGGGCTAATTTCCTAGTTTCTAGCTCCACCTCTAGAGCCATCTTCTTTCTTTCTCGCTCCAGTTGCCCATTCAATTTGAGCTTGGCCATCTCCATTTCATGCAACCTGTTTTCTTTCCTGTCTGCCAACTCTTCTGGGGACAGACCTCGGGCAGAAACACTGCTACCCACTGGGGAGGGTGCACCCCTCTTCTCAGGACCCAGTGGCCCCCCAAGCTGCTGCTCTGCATCCTCATAATCCACTAAATCACCAGGGGAATTCCTTGCCGCCATCCAGGCCCTCAGCGCCTTGTGGTAGTGCTCCTTCCTGGTGATTCCAATTAGGGGATTTTTAAACTTTTTGCAGAAGCTCCTGAGCTGCTTGCTGGTGTAGCTATCTATTTTCTCTTCCTCCCAATCACAGTCAACAGATGCAACGGAGGCTGTCGCCTCCACGATGACTGAATCAGGCATGATTTTTAAAGTAAAATGGAGATCTCTGTCAAAAACAAGTATCAGAAGTACGTGGCTGCGTTATGGTCTGCACTCACTAAGTAGTGTTCACCAATCACTGTACAGGAGTCACAAATGCAAATACGGAATCCCTTCCACTGACTACCATTGTTAGAATTGGGGGTCTCTAGTTGGCTCAGGTAGGTACTTGTGACAAATAGGGACCCTCTCCTCTAGTAAGAGTAAGGGGGATTACACTCCCAAAATAACCCCTGCTCACCCTTTAGGTGGCGCAAGCAGTCAAGGCTTATTTCAGAGGCGGTGTAAGTTAAGCATTTATCACCACATACAGTAACCCAGTGACAACACTACAAATGGACACCACACAGGTTTTATATCAAAAATAAGTAATACTTTATGTAGAGTAACCAAAAGACCAATAAACGACAAAAAGAATCCACTGTACTATTAGCTTTCAAGATTTATTTTTAAAAAGGCTTAAATCAAGGTTCTGTGTGAGTCGGTAGCCCAGACGGGCTACAGCGTTGTTGAAAATAACAGTCTAGCAAATCCAGCGGACCGCGTCGGTACGGGCCCACTCAAAATGTCAACAGACTCAGTCACAGTACCTTTTAGTGGGGGCGGCCGGCACGGATGTGCGAGCCGGTTTTGGTGATCGTCGCGGTGCTGAAAGGAAGCGTTGCAGGACGCGTTGTCCCTCGATGCGGTGCAGGCAGCGGCCCGTTGACAGAGTCCGTGGATACAAGGCCCGCGTTGCAGGGTGAGACAGTGCTTCGATGCGGTGCTTGCGGTGTGGCGAATGAGTCGGAGTTCGGGAGCTGGCATTGATCAGTTCGGACAGCGGTGCAAGTCGGGCGGTGTGTCGCGAACCGGTGCCCAACTCCGGTGCGGTCACAGGACTCAAAATCAGCACCAGTGAACGCGTTGGTCAGACCAGTTCGATTTGTTGTAGCGAGGCGTAGCACGTCGCAGTGTCCCTCCAGTCGCTGTGCAGGCTACGGCTCGGTGACGGAGTCGGTGAGCGCAGAGCTTGCGTTGTTCCAGGCAGACGTTGCTTGATGCGGTGCCTACAGGACACCGGCCCGGTCGGGAGAGTCGGTCACAGCTCACTGCCTCTGTAGCCACTTGTTTCCAGCTGCAATTCACAATGGCTGGTGAAACCACTGGTCCTGGGACTTCGGTCAGGGGGCAAGGTCTCTTTCAAGCCCTTGGAGATCTTTGCACAAGTTGAACGAAAAGTCCAAAGTTCTTTCTCCTCTCTTTGGCAGTCAGGCAAACACTGCAGGCCAATCCCCCCAAGCAGCACTTCAGCTTGGGAATAGTCTCTCCTCAGTTTATTTCAGGTTCCTTCTCCTCAGCAGAGGTTTGGTCTTGTAAGTTCAGAAGTGATCTAATTTCTAGGGATCAGGGTCCCAATATTTATACTCCAAAATCCTTTGTTCTCTGAGGGGAGAGGGGCCTGTGCCCAGTCAAAACCAGTTCTGAAGCACTCTGTTTACCAGACTTCTCCTTTCCTTTCACAGGGCAGGCACATCAGATGCCCCACAGGAGTTGGAGCCAGCATTATGGAAGGCAAGTACAGCCATGGAGCACTTGTTGACAGTCTTCCTTCTCTTCTTTCAGTGTGCAGGGCAGAGACATCAGACGCACCACAGAGGGTGGAGCCAGCACCTGGGGGGGGGGGCGGGCACAGTCCTATTCACGTCCCAGGTGCAGCTCCTCCCTCCCATCTAGATGCAGATCTCTCTATTCACCACTGGGCTGACTCATTCTGTCTCCTAGACTCCCCAGCCCCGTCACTCACACTCTAGACAAGGAATACACAACCTAGCAGAAGCAGGCTTAAAGGGTTAGGCAAGCAAATGCCTACTTTCTAAAAGTTGTATTTGCAAACACAGAATATTAAAATAACTTCACTAAAACATGTATTTCCAGGCATACTAAACTCGACTTTCTACCATGTTCTCTAACGCCGGTTAGGATTATAAAATGTAATAATTCTAACAGCCCATTCTGGTCTATGAAGAACAAGTAACCTTGCAATAGTGTAAAACGAAAATGGCTGTAATTCACCATTGGGACATGCCACACTCATCAGGGCTTGTCCTACCTTATACTTACAATGCACCCTGCCCTTGGGCCTACCATAGGGGTGTCCGATATGAAGAAAAGGGAAGGTTCAGGGACTGGCAAGTGTGCACTTGCCCAGTCAGCATGACAGTACCAGACTGCACGCAGGCTCTGCAATGGCAGACCTTAGACACATTTTACAAGCTTCTGTGGGTGCCACAACCAGTGCTGCAAGCCCACCAGCAACATTTGGATTTACACGCCCTGGGCACAGTCAGTGCACTGTACAAGGGTCTGACAAGTAAACCAAATAGTCAATCATGGAATCACCAATTAATACATACATTTTACAATAGGGAGAGCATATACACTTTAGCACTGATCAGCAGTGGTAAAGTGCCCAGAGTCATTAAATATCCAAAAACGGGTGAGACAATTATAGGAGAAAGGCAAAAATTTCAGGGATGACCCTGCTAAAAGGGCCAAGTCCAACAACGTTATTATGTCCGACTTTACGTCAAACTAGGCACCTTCAAGGTATATATATATGCCTACACTTGCCCTAGCAAACACACAGTGGTTCAGAGCAGCTCGACTATCTACTTGCCAGACGCAGCTCGCTACAGCAAGTGCCGAAGGAAGCCGACCCTCCAGCTGGCGCACTGATCAAGAGGCTGCATTTCTCCAGGTGAGAATCCAGTTCCAGTGTTTCCAAGCTCCTCTCGCGGGGTGTTGGGAAATAGAGTCCCGAGACAGATACCAGACCTCCTTCATTCTAAAAACCAAGGTACGGAGCTGATTAGACCCTAAGAGAAATCTTGGTTAGATTCTTGGCAAAGAAAAACTAAACCTATGCTACACCTCACTTACTTCTTCCCACGTACTGGACTTAGGTTAGGAACATTGGGGTAGGCGTATTTAGAAGCACCAGTTGAGTACTTTTTAGCCTTTATTTATGTATGTATTTATCTATGGTTTAGAAACCACACAATGCTTTTACAGTATTATTTTATAATACTCTTCTTACTGTACGCATTATACTTTGCAACCAGTAATAAGATTGTAGAAGTTCACTTGAAAACACCCGTCTCTCTATTTCTCTGCACCTCTGATGAAACGAAGCATGCACGATTGACTGAGTAAAATATCTATCTATTGTTTCCACAACTCTGAAGATACGTTTATTCTTGGGGAAACAAAGTTGTCATGTTTACGCAGTTGTCAGAAACTAATCCCTTCTTGTGTATTCGAGAAAGCTTCTAGTGACCTCTGAGCTAACTGGCACTCGCAGTTAAGTCTAATTTATTTGATAGAGACCTAGTCAACATAAGTCCTAGGCCAAATCGATAGGATATATTATTCCAATGCGCAGAACCTATTGGGAATATAGGAACTACACAACACTTTTAAGTGCAACAACCTATACTGGAGGTTTATCTGAAGAACAAGATGTTACAGCTCGAAAGGAGATATACTGGTACCAGAACCTAGTCTTTTCTATGAGGGATCTTTGTGCTCTGACCCCCATACCCACATCTTAGAGGTACTTTGCCAGAAAGAGCTTAGCTGAGAAAACCAATGGTCGTTTAACACCCCCACCCACCCATCATTGGACTAGAGGAAACCACAGCAAATTAAGATAAAATTAAAGTCATTTGGCTTCTCCCAGAGTACTTTGGGTCTCTTTAGTACCAAATTAATTGAGGTCCTTCACGAAGAAATGCCAACTGTAAGAGCAAAAATAGGCCCCAGCCTAATGCACATTAGCAGTTGCCTGATAGACTGTCATTCTTTTGAACCAATATATCACGTTATTGCAATGTAATCCATATTTCCACCGCCATGCTTTTACGCTTTCACCACAATTATCTCGTTCCACAGGCGGAATGTTTGCCAATTTTCAAAGTTTCTAATGTTGGTGCTGGGCCATCCGAACCTCTTTGCACAAACACGACAGAAGCAAATTTGTCTGTAGACAGTGTTGTTTATTTTAGAAGAAACCCAATGCATTTCGGGCATTAAAGTGCCCTTCGTCGGGGGTCACTATAATCAAGTACAAAAAAAACAGTATTACCATTGGCATATTTTCGCATTAAATCTCTTCAAAAGCAATTCATTTAATTTTTGCACATAACTACAAAAATTTAACATACTTCATTGTGGTTCGTACATAAACAGTAAAAATACCGTCAAACCAACAACTGTAAACCAACGGGAATCTTGACCTTTAATCTATTCTGTGCTAACTCCAAAACTACCCCAACCCTTGTACCCCACTCACTCTCCCTTGATTTAACACAGCCAACATTCAACTTTACATTCATTCACTGTGTCTTTCACTCATAACTCCATTCACATGCTACTCAGTGCGCTCTTCATCCACAACCCACCAATACCCCTGTACGACACCATTCAAACCACAACTCACCTCTGCCTCTTCAATTTCCTTACTCGCTCACATCAACTTCCAAACACCCCATCATTCAACATTTTACTCTATATCTAATAACGCTTCGTACCTGCCATAACCAGGAACTCTCAAACATCCTCAGTTTCACCTCTCACAGATGGTAATCCCCTCCCTGTTCCCAGCCCTTCGCTTAAATACAGAAGTCTCTTCCTATTGGTCTAAGCTCTAGAGATTTACATTTCCCACCAGCAACATAACATAAAAAACGTACCAATTATCTGCAAAAACTCTATTACCCATAATCCATTAACATTGCACAACCACAATCTGCACGTTATAAACCAATGGTACTCTAGTGACTCGTAGTTATTTCCCCAACAGTCTCTGTGGGGGGAAGTTCATAAGAGTTTTTCCGCAGGTCTTCAACTCCACTGAATGACGAATCACATTGTTACACCAGCCGTGTGGAATGAAACGGTTTCCAATTTCAATCTTCATTTTGCTCATATTCTTTTGATGGGTGCTATCCCAGAAGAGGCATTTTTTGCAAATATATAACATAGTAGGGATGCACACCTTCTGGAAGAAAACGCGAGTGATAGGGCCTAGGCTCTTCTGGCCCACTCTTGGCCTGGTCATGCATTCCATACACTGCAGCTGCTGGGCACTAAAAGTGCTTTGGGGTGATAGCCCATCCACCTGGGCCTTGTGGTGCTCTGGGGGATTGCAGTCCCTGCAACTTCAGCAAACAGTCCTCATTTTGCAACACATCTTCCATTGGTCCTGTGCACCTTCACACATGGTAGTTGAAGGTCTAGTTCTATTGCTCATCCTATTCAGTTACTCTCAATTAGAATACTGGCAACGCAAAGTACTGATGGAGCAAGGTCTCGTGAAAAAGAAGACTTGCTCGGATTCAATCTTCTCATGCAACTACTCACCTACTGTTAAAACTGGTTTGTGGAAATAACAGTCACACAACACTATAGTATTAGAATGAAGCTTGCCTATGTGTTTTACTATCCAGTAACTCCAGTGGTGCTAAGATGTCTGCTAACTGAATTTCTTTAGTGTGCCTGCGTCTACTGCACCTACATAGTTTGACGTATCTAATGCTTGGAGAGAAACTATGCAGTAGCTAACAAGCTGACCGCTTGAAACTCACATGCTTGCAGAAAACTAATTCCAGCTATTCTAGTAATGCGAAAAGAATATTATTAAGTAAATGGTATTAGAATAGAGTTAGGTGGTATATAGTAATACCATTTATTTTTGATTTTAACATTTGTCTTTGACTCTTTCAATAGTGCTTATTATGAGATGGGCTTTCATGAGCCAGTCTATTACCTCTCATTTTGCTATGCATGAGTGATACGACCTAGGTGGAAGACTCCATGTCAACTCATTGTCCAAGGATGAAAACTGCTACATTCATGGGAACCATAATGACAGTCCTTGAGAACTACTGTTTTTTTCTTCTAAAATGTGACAATTACATTATGAAAACGGGTGGGAATAAAGACCGATGTATAAAACTTCAAGGTTGGATTTTAGACAAAGAACTAAAAGAAAATAATGAGAAATAAGCATGGCTGGATGATCACCTTCCCCTTGCTTCTCTAATCAGAATCAGGCGTTTCATAAATTTGAAACATTAATGGGTGGTACTAACATACAGGAAAGTATAATGGAGGTAGTTTTAGTTAGTTATTAGACTAGAGATGCTAGAGGCTGGGATGCTGTTAGAGAGCCTAGAGAAGTTCGAGACTTAGATGCTGAAGAAGAAACAAATTACTGAACCAATTATCTTAAGCAAACTAATTAGAAGATTGCAGAAGAATCGAGGAGGAAGTATGTCGGAGAGTTGTGCTACACAAAAGTCAGTGATCAAGAGGTAGTATGTCCTGAAGCCTTTGTTCACCAGATCTTTCCTGGGGGAGCCTTCCCAATTCCTAGGCCTGGGAGTTAGTTCACACCTTAATAGGTAATGAGATCTACATCTGTGTATGCTCTTTTCACTGTCCTCTCCCTTTTCATGCAGCGGCATTGCAAATGATAAATTAAAGTATATGATTGATCATTTGAATCTCCCTTCCTGTGAGAGATGGAGTTTTTGCTGTGTAAGTAGTTCACATGAATTTTACTCTAAGATAACATTTTAAGACACCCCTACTGATCTTTTCGAATGTTTAAGTATATTAAATCTTAACTTATTTCATCAACTAGTTCTAACTAAATGGTCCATTGACCAGAGGAAAGCACTTTCAGTGCTAGATGGTTAGGGATTAGAGATAACTAATCTTGAGAATTACAAGAACATGACCCCCAGCAGATGTTACCAGCGTGTTGTGAATGAATTAATGGGCCCAGGTGAGTATGTGGTTTCAGATTAACTTTTGCTGGTAACCTCCTGGATTACTACTCTTAAAATAAAAAATAGATTACATGAATGTCCCATTGTGAAAGGTGTGCAAATGGGTCCCAAGCCAACCACACCTCCTGACAACGTATCAATCAGTTTAATATCAAGAGGCTCTAGGTCACTTTTAGAAATCAGAGCTATCTACCTGGCTGAACATGTAGAAAATAAAGAAAAATTGCTCTTCACTCGAAAACTAAGGTCCATAATAATCAACAAAGAATTCCGTAAACATTAAATGGATAAGACCGCTATGTCAGGTTAAGCACAGACTAGGTGTTCAAACTAGTCATATGACCTGAAGCACACAATCAGGCCCTCCTAAAACAAATTTCCATCATTTATTTCACAAGAACCAAAGAAATTCCTCCTCCCAATACCATTGGGCACTACTTAACTGCCAACTAGAATGAATGCATTTTGGTTTTATACCAGACTGTTACAACACAAGAACTGGCACACAAATCAACATGACAAAACAACGCTAAAGTGGGTGAGAGTGGTAAGATCAATATTGCAAGCATTCATCTAAAAATCTAGTTAAAACTACCTTCTCAAAAGTGAACTACAGGAAAGTGGGGTTCTGTTGTAGTAATCTCCCACATTTTTGCCTAATCTGATGCACTTTGAGTGCACCCTGGGTCACTGCCAAGCAGGTTCCTAGCACCTGTGTGCTCTAACCTGTCCCACAGTTTCCACAATTGGAACGACTGTCCTACCTGCAAGTCCCTTGTAAGGGGCACCTATAGTACCTAGGACATGGTTGCCAGGGAAAGGCTGGAGAGCTGCAGCGTATATCATGCCACCCTCAGAGCCATCTCAAAAGGCACACCACTGCCAGTGCAGCCTGAGTGTACGGTACAGCCAAAAATGAAGTGTCGACAGGCACACATCTGTGCGCCATGCCTGCCTAGCACTGCTAGAGTGAAAGTCAACTCACTTTATTATACTACTGCATGATCATAATATTTAGCACATTTTACAATTCTCATAATCTGCCCTTAGGACCACTAGCAAGCTTTACAGCACAGTATGCATGATATACCAAGGATTACTCATCCAGGCACCATGTGTGAAGTAGTGTTCTTTACAATCTAAAAGCAAAGATTACAAAAGACCGAATATAATAAAAACTAAAGCAACATCTCACAGCAGTAACTGTGACGGTATTTCTCTAAAACAATTACCAGATATTTTGTCAATTTCTGGGTCGGGTATCTGCCTGCTAATAAAGGACTATTTGGTTGGTCAGGGGGAGAGAAATCCTCACTACTCAGGAATGTCTGGCTTCCCTACTGGTGTTAAGTCGTCCCCCCCTTAAGGTAGAGTGCACTATACTTCATCATGAGAGGTCTTATCTGTAGGAGCAGAAAGGCCCCTATAATATCTTAGGTCATTCTTAGATTGAAGTGCACAGTACAACTCTGAGTCTATTGTCAACAAACGTGTCATTACGGGTTTCCTAGCACCATAATGGCTTAAACCCGCCCCCCCCCCCCAACCAACCACTGGTGGGTTCCTGAATGGTTAACACCAGCCTGCCACCACTAGACAGTTTACTGGACTCCTGTGCTGGGAGACATTGCTCCCAGAAACAATAGCTTTCCAGGGCTGTTCAGTCCTCCCCCTCGTCAGGTAGACCATCTGTGGCAGGGGCGCTTCGAAGGCCTTGCTGCCTTAGAAACAACCCACAGCCTTTGTTAGCAAGGAGGAGCCGCCCCCCTTCCTGTTTTCACCCCTTTGTGGGAGCAGTGGGGGGGTACCGGGACAAGGTGTGCCCACCTCTATTAACACCACCCTTCAGGTGGGGGTAGGAGAGGTGAAGCCCACTCTGGTGCCCACCATCTTGCAGATGGAAGGCACCCTCCACGCAGGAATTATGCTAACTCTCCCACATGAGGCAAACAAACAGGGTGGCAGCACCCCCAAGGTCAGCAGCCCATTAGCTACTATCTTGCTACCCCAGTAATACTCCTATTTTTTTATATAGCAGAGACTTTACCCGAAGGTGTCAGAGCACTTCACAAAAGGAACAGTAGCAATACATGAGGAGAAAATTACAAGTGAGCAGGTTACAAAAGCAAAAGTTACATGAGGCAAAAGTGACAATTGTGCATGTATCAAGAGCAAACAAAATACAAGTGGTAGCAAACAATACTTTACAAGACGAAAAAGTGACATGTGTATGTTACAAAAGCATACCAAGTAGAGGTATAATATTTCAATAAACGGCAGATACTCAAAACACAAGAACAAACATTACATGAGGCAATGGTGCATGCATCAAAAGCAAACAAAATACAAACGGTAGCAAATGATACATTACACGAGGAATAGTGACAAATGCATATTACAAAAGAGTACACAATACAAGTAGAATACTGCAATAAATATCAGATACTCCAACCACAAGAACACACTGGGAAGGCACTTCTATAGTCATGTAAAACAGAATTACCTAGAAGAACATAAGTTACTTACCTGTAAACTGTGGTTCTCCAGTATTGGTGTCTTTCATAGATTCACATGCTTGAATATTCCCCGTCGTCGAAGTGGGAGTCCCACGGTACATAAAATAGCAGTAATATATATATATATAAATAAAATTACCATGATTATATAAATATATATACATACATAAAATACAGTAAAGTATCCAGAAAACTCAAAAGTACCATAGAACAGAATAGGCCCATAGAAAGCCCAAGGGAGAAACTCAACTTAGTAACATATCAGGGTCATTATGTTTTGGTCCACATTCCAGCCAATCAGGCTGTAGCTCCCTCTAGAACCTTCTCCTCAGAAGCCCAAGTCCTCAGATTTTCGTAGCACAAAGTAACCAAAAGTGCCTGAGAAGAGAGCCTCTGAGGGGAGGCAGGGAGGGTCGCATGTGAATCTATGAAAGACACACTAGAGAACCACAGTTTACAGGTAAGTAACTTATGTTCTTCTCCAGTATTAGGGGTGTCTTTCATAGATTCACATGCTTGAATAAGAGTAGAAAGCAGCAGTAAATCATCATATAAGTCATAAAGGTAACAGAAAATTTCAAGCATATAAGAACATATCATAAATATGTAATCTATCAATATTCAAGAGAAAAACCTTTCTGACTGGAGGCAGGTAGCAACAGAGGCTCACCTTTAATGGAAAAGATTCTGCAGCACTGCATGTCCTACTGCTGCATCTGCGGCATCTGTTGACTGCAGACAGTAGTGCTGCTTGACCACGTAGCAGCTCTGCAAATGTGCCGCAGAGGTACCCCGGCCAAGAGGGCAGTAGAAGCTGACACCGCTCTTGTTGAATGAGCACGTACTGGAGCTGGAAGAGGCCATTGATGACAAAAAGTAATGGTAGAAGAAATCCACCTAGTAATAGTTTATTTGGTAACAGGTTGTCCTTCGCAGGTCGGGCCATAGGCCACGAATAGTTGATCCGATTTCCTGAAGGATGCAGTGCGCTGAATGTAAAACTTGAGACAACGCTTCAAATCCAGGGAATGTAATGAACGTTCTGCAGGAGTTTGTGGATCAGGAAAGAAAGTCTTTAAAATGACCGGTTCATTGAGATGGAAATCACTGGGGACTTTCAGAATAAATTTAGGATTAGTACATAGCGTAACAGCCTCATTGTAGAACTGGAGAAAAGGAGGCTGAATTGTGAATGCCTGATTGTCACTGACACGCCTAGATGACGTCAAGGCGAGCAATAGGGCAACTTTCCACGTGAGGAATTTTAAGCTTGCTGAGTGGATGGGTTCAAAAGGAGGTAGGAGGAGCTGAGAAAAAAACCAGGTTTAGGCGTCAAGCAGGCGGAGGACGACGAATGGGTGGAAACATACAGAAGAGGCCTTTGAAAAACTGTTGGATGATTCTAGATGAATACAGCGATGTAGAACCATCATGACGGAAGCGGGAGAGAACTGCCAAAAATACCTTCAGAGTGGAGTGGGAAAGTCCTGACTTCTCAAGGGATAGGAAGAAAGGCAGGATCTGTTCTGGTTTGGCAGTCATCGGATCCAAGGCTTTGATGTGGCACCAGACGCAGAAACACTTCCACGGATAGGTTTTAATGGTGGAAGGAGCTCGGGGGTGCGCTAACACCTCTCTGCAATCAGCGTCGATGGTTAGACGCGCAAATTCATGGTGTTCAGGTTCCAGGCATGAAGCTGGAGGTATACCGGATCTGGATGGCAAATTTGCCCCTGCTGCATCATGAGGTGGTGAAGCAGAGAATGAAGCGATATTGGCTCGTTCTGGGAGAACAAGAGCAGGTCCGAGAACCATGGGCGCCGCAGCCACTTGGGTGCAATCAGGATGATATGGCAGGGTTGAAGCCTCATCCTGTGCAACAGGCGCGGAATCAGAGGAAGCGGAGGGAAAGCGTAGCTGAATTCGTTCAACCAGCTGACTCTCTGTGGGGATGAAGACTTGCAAAGCGTTGGCATTTTCTGTTGGTGGCAGTCGCAAAGAGATCCATCTGCGGCTGGCCCCACTGGCAGAAAATGAACTCGAGTTGGTTGGTTGAGCTCCCACTCGTGGTTGTCAGAGAGACCTGCTGAGCGAATCCGCCAGAACATTGGAAACACCCGGCACATGGATGGCTAAGATGAATTTGATGACAAATCACCCATTTCCATATCTCCTGTGCTTGTTGAGAAAGTAGAAGGGACCTCGTACCGCCCTGTTTGTTCAGGTAATGCATGCTGGTGGTGTTTTCTGTCCTCACCAGCAGAGATTGGCCTTGAACTATCAGTTGAAAAGGTTTCAGGGCAAGGAAGATCGCAAGAAGCTCTAGGCGGTTTATATGCCAAGTGCGTTGCATTGCAGTCCACTTTCCTTGTACCGACAGTCCTTCGAGATGCGCTCCCCAGCCCTCCAGGGACACATCGGTTGTCGGAGTAGCGTCTTGACAAGACAGACCTATGGATATGTTCGGAGGGTGAGCCCACCACTCCAGAGCCTCCTGAATGCAGGGCGTGAGAAGGATCCTGTCGTTGAATGATCCTGAGATCTGTTTCCACTGCTTGTCTAAATCCTCTTGGACGACCCTCATATGTAGCCTGCAGTGGGGAATCAACTGTATGGCGGAGGAAGCCATTCCTAGGAATGATTTCAACATCTGGACTGAAACGTACAGTTTTGACTGCAGGGATCGTACCATCTTGAGCATGCGGTCTTGTCTTTCCTGGGAGACAAAAACCTTTCCCAGCTGAGAATCTAGTGAGGCTCATAGAAAATCTCGCCGCTGAGATGGGCGAAAGTGTGACTTCTGGCAATTGCTGGAAAGGCCCAAGTCCCGAAAAAGGGAGATGCAAGACTGAGTGTGCTGGATTGCCAGTTGGAAGTTCGGAGACTTTATGAGACAATCGTCCACGTATGGATAAAACTGGATGCCTTGTAGGCGCAGAAAAGCAGCTACCGAGGCCATGATCTTGTTAAAGACCCTCGGTGCTGAACGGAGGCCGAACGGCAGGACTCTGAATTGGAAGTGTAGGTGTCACTTTAAAACGAAGATATTTTCTGTGCCTGGGGTGAATCGGCACATGAAAATATGCATCCTGGAGGTAGATCATGGAGAAGAACTCTCCGGGATTAAGGAATCTGGAGCAGGGTCAACATTTGATAGATCCAAAATTGGGCGCCATTCCCCCCGATTTTTTCTTGACTAGAAAAAAGCAGGAGTAAAACCCTTTGCCCTGCTGGCCTTGTGGTACTACCTCGATAGCACCCTTCCTGATCAACTTGAGTCAATAGTTCTTTGAAAAGGGGAGGAGGCGGGCCAGTAGGAGGGCGATTTGGAGGAAATTGTGAATTCCAAGGTATGTCCTTTTGAAATCAGATCTAGGACCCACTGATCGGAAGTAATGTTGGACCAATTAAAGATGTAATTTGAGATGCGACCTCCAATTCTTAAGGTCGGTGGAAAATTGACGCTGGGACTGTCACTGTTTCTTTGCATTTGAACCACCTCTGTAGGTAGTTTTTTTTTGGTATGGTCTGGAGGAGGTCTGACGACTCTGGGACTGGTAAGTTTGTCTTTGCCGGTTGTCATTGTAGGAGCGATATTGGTTTGATCCACGAAAAGTGGATCAGTTGCCACCTCTACCACATGCTCCTCGAAAAGGCCATTTTCTATATTGGAGATCCCAACGCCTTGGCCATATCAGTGTCTTTTTTGATCGATTCGAGGACCTTGTCAACATGTTTCCCGAAAAGCGATTCACCATCATAAGGTAGATCGAGGACTTTAGCTTGGACTTCAGGGCGAAATGCTGTTGATTTTAACCAGCCTTGACGCCTTAAAACAGCAGCTCCCGCCAACTGTCTAAACCCCGTAGAGGAGATATCAATGGCGCAGTCAATGATCTCTGAGGAGATCATTTCACCTTCCTGAATGATGGCTTGTGCTTCTGCGCGGATAGCATCCGGAAGTTGTGGGAGCAATGCTGCAATCTAAGAGCACATTTGGCGGTCATACCGCCCAAGAATAGCCAAGGAATTAGTAACCCTTACAGTGGTGGCTGCCATGGTGGTAAACTTTTTCCCTATGGAATCCAGCTTTCGGCCTTCCTGATCTGGAGGAGAAGTAAGGGGTGTGGAAGGATTGCGAGACCTCTTTTGGGCCGCCTGAGTAATGACGGAATCAGCCTTTGGTTGAGATACCAAACATGTTGGAGAATCTGCTGGTGCTTTATATATTTTTTTTAATCGAGTCTTGGCAGGACAGCCGGGATCGAATTCGGTCACTCCATCAATTTGAGACCTTCATCCCAAATGTGGTCAATGATTGGAATAGTGTGAGCTTGCCTTTGAGGTATGTCTTTAAAATCGTAGAGTAAACAGTCAGTCTGTTGGACGTCCAAAGTGAGATGAAATCTCTTTGGCAGCTTCCACAACTTGATGGTCCGCGCTGCAATGTCCACAGGAGGCGAAGCTAATGGCGACGTTGGTGGGGTTGAAGGTGTGTGAGCCCTGTAATCATCCCACTCGTGAAGGGCATTGTCGTCATCATTCGGATCTGCATTTTGAGGGTCAGGATCGTCATTGTCCGTATCAGGCTGGGCACGCACCGGTGACCTTGACGGAACTGGTGCAGAGGCATGCGGTTGCGGCACTGGAGAAACAGGCCTAGATGGAGGAAATCTGCGGTTATAATCGTCCAGCATGTGCTGCAGATTCCTTACCAAAGACAATGGTATCTGTGTCGTTTGGTCTGACATAGGTGCTTCAGACCTATCCACTGGAAAAAGATCTGTCCCATCTTAGACGTACTCTTCTTCCTCATCGTAATCCTGGCACTTAATGTGCAGCTCGGATGGACTAGACGCTTCTCCAAAGGTATTATCCAGCTCAGAATCATCATTGGAGTCCTCTTCCGCAAACTGAAATAATTTGTCAGGAAGAGTAGAACCTCTCTAATAGGACTCAATTGTATTAGAGGTATTCGTTTGAGCGTGGAAGCAGTGACCACTGTGAAGGTGGTAGCTGTGGCCAAAGAATGGTGCAGCGTTGACGTGGTGATTAGTCAACAGCCGGTTGAGGCATCTGCGCTGTGTCCACAGGCAAGGAATCCGTTGACGGATGTGACTTAGTCGACAAACATTTTTTCAGCGTTGACGAGGGAATGACTTGCTAGTCGTCGAAAATGGTCCCGTGGACGAAGGGTGGACCGTCGACGAGGTGGTAGCCATTGTCGACGGTGAGGCAGTCGTCGACGAAGTAGTCATCGACGAGGCAGGTCCTGTCGACGGGCAACGACCCGTTGACGATGCTGTAATCTTGGTAGACTACGAGGAGTGCGTCAACGAAAGGCGCGTTGACTGATGTGTCTTCATCGACTAGGGCGATTTAGCAGCCATCAACGAGATCTTCAAGACAGAGGTAATGGGCCTCACCTCATGTGATGTCGTCAACTAGGTGGACGTAGTTCTCGAAGATATTGAGCAAGTCGTCGCCGGCGTGGAGACAGCATCCACGGATTTTGTCGTCGATGGACGAGTCGACTAGCCCGTCGATGAGCCAGTGCCCGTTTGAGGAAGAAGGCATGGCTTTGGACATTGACGCCAGAGAGCCAGGTCTTGTAGGCACAATTGGAGGTAAATCCTGTGGGGAGACAACTTTAGAGATTTCAAAAAGTGTCTTTTTCTTAAGAAAAAGGAGAAGGCATCTCTGACTCCGACCCACGCTGAGGTCTTTGACTGAAAAGAAGAGACACTCATCCTCCGATACCACAGAGTCTGTGGTCTTAAACTTATGGAGGCACAGAAGGAGACGGGCCTCTCTGTCCCTGTAATGGCCGGATTTTTCGCTTAGATGGGATCAGCCCCTAGGGGCCCCGATAACCCAGCCAAAACGTACTCACCTCCCTCCTTAGAACGTATTCACAATGGATATGGATAGATATATGTATATACAGGTCGTACCTAAGGATGGGGAAATAGCAATACACATGCATGGATTTTCTATAATATCTTATTCACATCAGTTAGTCTCGCGGTCACTCCGACCCAGACTGATCTACCCCAGGGCAGATATGACACACAATCTGGTGCGTCTACACATGGGCCTGCAGAACCCAATGCTCTCCTTTCCAAACGGTTCGCAATCCGGCAAACCTACACGCCAGTCATCCCCCCTGACGCTCTCACTTATGCAAGCCACAATCCTGTGGGTATACACGCTGGTAATCCTCCCCAACGTTCTCACTAACGCCGCATATCAACGACGACCACATTCCTATGAACACTTATTGGGACAAATTCTCCTTTGTCTACTTGGGATAAAACGATAATAGGATTTGGTATGGTTTCCAAATAGTTTAATGTGCCTACTATCCTTGGCATCGAAGGTCCACGTTATTCCCTATTTATGTGATCACCTCTTACCTGAGTGGGATTACTCGTCCATTCATATAAATGGAAATCGCCTAGGACTGCTGTTTACCAGGATTGAACAAGAATACCAGGCACACATTAGTTCACTAAGAACTAGGATATTTATTGACAATGAACATACATCACAATACTATGCAACATAATTTCTGCAAAGAAAAGGTAAAGGTTAGAATGCGCGCTCATTAAAGAAAGGGCGGAGATCACCTTGTTAACGTGAAGTCAGGACTCGGCAGTCATCTAGGTTCCCTTCTCGTCTCTGTGTCCTGGCTCGCCTTGCAGTCACACCCCAGCCGTCACAAGTACACGTCTGCACCGCTAGGCTCAACCTCGTCTGCTTCCCTCCAGGCCACCGGAACCTCGCTGGTTATTAACTACCGTCTCTCTCTCTCTCTGTTTCAGTGCGCTCCGCGCTAATACTCCTTCAGTCTTTCTCAGAGAGTTTCGATCTTAAATCTTTCTCGGACTTCAAAGATGGCGACTGTCCGCCATGAAATAATTAATGGCAGAGATGCTAACGGCTAGATGCCGCCTACGGACTGACTGACGACTGACTAACACCTTCGCTAATATCAAAGCCCGTTCCTTCATGGAAAGTTACGGTGAGCCACCTGCCGCCCACCAAATTCTTGTACCTCCCCGTACCAAGGACACGTTCCCAGCCGGCCGGCCTGAAGTTGTGTCTTCGGAGTGGAGAAAAATACATTCCTTCGATAAGGGCCAGCCTGAGCCGGTTCTCTCCAAGCGAACAACAGCTTGAAACTAAAACACTACACTTGACATAGAAGGCCTCTCAAGCTACCAGGCAGAGAGCAAGATGGAGTCTCTCGTTTAAGGCCTACAGGGCCCGCAATATGCGCAACTCCATGGAAAATATCCTAACACTTTAGCAAATGGGCAAATCATGATTAATACTTATGTATCTATCCCCTAACTTAGATTCATAAGCCCTACACTAAGGAAAGGGACACGAAAATACTCTACTATATAAAAGGCAGGGATCCTGTCTATAGTCCTAATCCCTATGCTATGGGGGTGATAGACTGGAGTCACTCTCCATCATTCTCCCTCTTAAAGGAGCCAGAAAAGGGCAGCCATTACATTACACCCCTTGACTCCAGTCTATAAACCACAAACTAAATAGAACTCACATCAGTAGAAGAATAATAGGAAACAAAATTAACTGATCTATGCCTCTTGCTAAGTCTACAAAATTGAAGCAGGGAAGGAATGCACTGAATAAAGCAACAAATAGCTATTAAGACACAAATGGCGACGATAACTCCCCCTAAAATCTGTCGTAAAGAATGTAGGTCAGGTAACCAATTAAAGAGCCAGTCAAAGAAACCCTGATCTATATGTTGTCTAATTTCTGCAGTCAAGTCGTGGAGTTTGTCAATATGAGCTTGGATTGATTTAGAATGGTCGGACAAATTAAAACAGCATAGGCCCTCAAAATCAGAACATTCATGTCCATGTTTTAGCAAAAGATAATCAATAGCAGCGCGATTCTGTAAAATAGCTCTACATTCGCCTTGGGCATCTAATAACAGATCAGATAAAACAGTAGAGGTTTGGTTGATAGACTTAACCATCCAGCAGGCCATCTTGCCGATTGTTTTGGCATTGTACACAGCTAACGCAGGGACTCCAATAATAGAAAAAGCTAAACCAAGATATTCCGATTTAGAATAAAGATGGACAGAGGAATCACAGTCCTCATGCAATGACATTGAATCACGTACCATACGGGAATGTGAATTAGGATGTGAGGAAAACATTAATAAACTCAATCTAGTGATAGCACATGGGCCACCGGAAATATTTGCAGGAATATAAGGCCAGGATGAATTCCCGCAAGAAAAGAGCCATCCAGATGGCAATAACATGGAACGATAATAACTAGGGGCAACTAATAAACGTTTACAAGTCATATTATTTTTAACAGAGAGACACGAATTCGGAAGTCTCTTCAAACACAGCAATCGTTGATGAGCTGAAAAAGAAGTTGCAGCTTGTATCTTTAGCCTAATACATTCGGTGATAGCTTTTGGATCACATGTCATCATAAAACATAGGTCTGCGGGGGTAATGTTAAAAGTAATAATCCGGGAATGAATAGGGATATCGAGGTCTGGAAGAGCAGTACATAAGGGACAAAATTCGTGGGCCGCAAAATCGCCCAAGATAACATTTGGTCGGGCATTCGAGATATTAAAAATGTGTCGTAAAGTCTCGGTAGAAGCAGGGACGGCAACCAAGCAGGTCGCCAAAATGTCAGTCACAGACCTCATCGGTGTAAGACAGAAATGTGGAGAGTTCGTCACTCTCTTTGCGAGTGTTATCCAGAAGTTAGAGGACGTCGTCCACGCAGAACGCGGAACTCGGATACTTCCATCAGCCGACGTCGGTGAATCCTCTCCTCTCCCGGCGTAGCAGGCCAAAAGGAGTCCAACGCCGACACATCCTGCAGCAGCAGTCCAGAGAATGATCTGAAAGAATACAAATACAGGCCTTAATCATTCTCGTAAATAACATTTATCAGCCGGGACAGCTTCCCAGCCATCTTTCCCTGGCTTCATCACCAAAACGGTGTTGTCATGACCGGTCGCAATAATATCAGCCTGTTCAGGAGGATTTTTAGGCGATTGCACCCATATTTTAGCTCCAGGAAGATCAGATGATCCGAAGCCTTTTTGTCCTCGCACAGTTAGCAACGTTGGGGCAGAGCCTTTCTTGATCTCACCACTGAAGACAGGCATAATCAATAACTGAGCAACACGGTCAGACTTTTTAATCAATAAATCAGTCTCACTGCTATTAAGCAAGAGAACCTTGATCTCTCCCTGATAGTCACTGTCAATTACTCCTCCGAGCACTTGAATACCTTTCAGGGCAAGGCCTGATCTGGGGGCAATTAATCCAAAACTACCGGCAGGTATACAGACACCAATGCCAGTTTCAACAATGATCCGGTCTCTTCCATGTAATTTTGCATCATTTAAAGCATGCAGGTCTAGGCCTGCGGAACCTGGGGTCGCTCTACATGGAGCCAAAGCCCCGGGGGTAATTTCACAATACATGACAGTGTTGGACAAGGAATTAGGCTTTACATCCACATTTGGAGGAAACAAACGCATCAAAGGGGATTCAGCATGTAATAAAGGGCGATTATTTAAAATCAATAATGCTTGAAACAAAACATCTTTCCAATTCTTGTATCGGTCATCTGTCAATTTACGTAATTGTTCTTTTAGCAAACCATTCATTCTCTCAATCAAACCCGAAGCTTGTGGATAATATGGAATGTGAAACACCCAATCAATGTTATTTTCCACACAGAATTCCTGTACTAATCTTCCACGAAAGTGGGATGCATTGTCTGATTGAATTTGGAATGGGACACCATAGTACAGAATAAGCAGCTCCAGGGTTTTAATGGTATTCACTTGGGTAGCGTTCTTGCAAGGGAAAGCGACCAGGAGGCCACTATAAGTATCAACAACTGTACAAATATACTGACAATTCCTGCTCATAGGGAGTGGACCAATATAGTCAATCTGCCAAATTTGAGCGGGCAATTTTCCTCGATGTAACTGGCCTCGAACAATTTGAGGCACCTCCTTTTTTCTAGAATGCTGACAAATGGGACAATGTAGAATGACATCTTTAATTAAAGAAAAATGAATATGAATTCCCCTATCGGCAGCCCACCTGCTAGTGGCCTTTTCTCCAAAATGTCCCGCTTTCTGGTGGGCCCACTTCGCCAATCCCGCCAAATCAGAATCTTGCATATCCACCACTGCCTCAGCAATTTTAGATTTCTCATCTGCAATGTTATGAAAGAATTTATCAAGGGAGTCAATTGGAGTGTGAGCATCCACGTGAAAGATTGTTACAGTACTCTGCGGGAGCAACTCCCAAATTTCTTGCCATAATTCTCTTCCCCACAATTCTTTTGAATGCAATTCCCAATTATGAGAATGCCATGTTGGTAACCATACCGCCAGTCCATTCGCAGTGGACCAGGAATCAGTGAAAATATGACATGTGCCAGGCAATTCCTGTTTCAAAACCTGGTAAACTGCATAGAGTTCAGCATACTGACTACTCTTACCATCACCAGTTGTACTCAATAATTTCTGCGTGATTGGGTTATAGGAAACAGCCTTCCAATGTTTTTTCTCACCGATGAACTTCGCCGAACCATCCGTAAACCACACATGTTTTCTATCCTCCGCGGACAGATCATCAAATGATTTACCCCACTTAACAGGAGACTCCTGCACTACGGGTACGGAACAATCGCTTCCAGTCTCACTGGAGGGCGCCTGCGCCACTCGCTCATGTAAAACCGCTACACCTTTCGGACCCACACGTGCCCTGTCCTGAATGTACCATTTCCATTTAATCACACTCGCCTCTTGAGCATGTCCAATTCGATGGGATTTCGGTGAACTCAAAACCCACTGCATAATGGGAATTTCAGGCCTCAAAATCACAGCATGGCCTAGGGTCAGTTGCTCGGTATCCACCAGAGCCCAATAACAAGCAAGTAATTGTTTCTCAAAGGGTGAGTAACGCTCACCAGCCTCAGGTAACTTTTTAGTCCAAAAACCTAATGGCACTTTCTGTCTGCCCTGCTTTTGCCACAGACTCCAATTGGCATACAAACCATCCACGGACACATTCAAGTCCACATCACCTTCACCCACCGGCCACAAATCCAAAGCATATTGAATAGCTTCTTTAGCCAAACTAAAAGCATTCTGTTGAGACTCACCCCATTCAAACGCATTCTTCTTACGAGTGACTCGATATAATGGAGCCAAAATCTGACTTAGATGGGGAATATGCTGACGCCAAAAGCCAAACAAACCAATGAAACATTGAGCCTCTTTCCTGTTCCTTGGGATTGCAAAATCAAGGATTTTTCGCTTCACCTGTGGGATCACCTCTCTGTGACCTTCATGCCAATTAATTCCTAAAAATTTCACATTTTGGGATGGACCTTGTAACTTATCAGGATTAATTTCCCAACCTTTTGCTCGCAAACAGTCAAGGATTTGATCTGAATGTGACTGTACCTGATCTTGCGTTTCACCTTGAATCAAAATGTCGTCAATATAATGACACACCTGAACTTGTGGTTTCGTGGGCACTTCAGACAAATGCTCTGCCACCAGCCGGTGACAGATCGTAGGACTGTGCACATAGCCTTGAGGAAGACTCCGGAACGTCATTTGACGTCCATTCCACGTAAAACTGAATTGTTCCTGACACTCGGGGGCAATCGGAATTTAAAAGAAAGCATTAGCAATATCAATAGAAGCATACCATGTACCTGGATGCTTTTGAATTCTCTGAATCAAAGTGACAATGTCTGGTACTGCAACAGTCAATTTAGGTGTATGTTTATTCAATTCTCGATAATCAACAGTCATGCGCCAAGAATTATCACTTTTGCGCACGGGCCAGACAGGGTTATTCCAAGCAGATGTGACCGGAGTTATAACTCCCGCGTCAACCAAATCCTGAATTGTAGCAGTAATTTCTTCATGACCACCTGGAATACGATATTGCTTCTGAGAAACCACTTTCGTGGCTAAAGGAATTTTAATAGGGGGCATTCGCAAACGGCCAACCCGTACGGGTCTGGTCGAAATGTACTGTCTAGTTCCAAATTGATAACAACCATCATCCAAATGCAAAGTCATTCCTTTCAAAATGTCAATTCCAATTATATATTCCAAAAGTGGTACAACCAACACAGAGTATTCTCTACGAGGAATCCTACCAATTCTAATGTCAAGTGCAGTTTGTACTGCGGGGGTTTCTTTTCCACCTAAACCAGTAATTGTAAAAAACTGTCCTTTAAATTTCTTTGATTTACCATGAATTAAAGTGGCCTCCGCCCCAGTATCAACTAATGCTCGGGCCCTTTGGATATTACGATGTTTCCAAAAAATCTCAATATCTACATAGGGTCTGTTGTCTCTGTGAGCCCACTTGTGTACCGGAGCTTGACCTATTTCCTAGTCATTTTTCCCGCGTTCTGTCAACCAAGACAAATCAGGATAAATGCTCAGTTTTCTTCGGTATCAAAATGTCTTGTTCATATCCGTCTCCAGTACGAAACGGATTATTGTCATGTTCAAAAAATTGCGAATTACGGTCAGAAAGTCTGTTACGATCCTCCCTTCTTCTCATCTCAGGGGAATAACTCCTCTCCTCTCTATGTCTATTGGAAACACGATCATCTCTCCCCCTTTCACGTTCATCCTCTCTCCCCCTCTCGCCATTACGATGAGGGGATACATCACGTTCACAGCGCCGACCATCACGGCGATCAGAATTCACACGTCTCTCATCACCACTGTCATCCGAACCACGGTCATACTCATTCTTTCGCACACGACGGGCACCCTCCTTCCGATCCAAACCACGCTTACGAAACATGTCCCATAAGCGATTATTAGGCTCACCGTCAATGTCCTCCCTTTTGACACCATCAGCAATAAGAGCAAGAAACATATCACGTCTAGAGAACTTATAGTCCCCACCAGTACGACCCTCAGGTCGAGATTGCCTTTCAAGTTTAAACCACTCACCCAGCTCACCAAGCTGACGAACAGACTCAAGCACAGCAGACAAAGGATTGCCAGTTTGATTAATCAACAAAGTCATCATAACCTGCTTGTAAGCGACAGGCGAAGAACGGATAATTCGATTGCGCACAGAAGATGTTAAAAGACCATCCAACAATCTGTCAGAAGTGCTAAGAAAGATAGCAGTTTTCATGACTTCCTCCTTCAAACGTTGCGACGCATCGCGCAAAGTGTACCATGGCTTGTCATCAAGAGGCCAATCAGATTCAGTAGGATATTTGTGGTTACAGCCGTCAGACACAAGCTGGAGCAAGGTAATTTGACCAGCACCATTATAGTTCCGAAAATGATCCTGAATAGTGGAATCAGAACTCAAAGAGCAAAACCGCAAGCAATCAACAGCATCAAGAAAAATACTGGCAGCGCCGAGTTCATAAAGGCGTACCATCCAGGTAAGCAAGGCCTCACCAGGCCGTTGTCGAAATCGTTGTAAAATGTCACTAACCTCCTGTTGTGTAAAATCCTCAATACAAAGCAATACCAGCTGGATTACCAGGGGCTTGTTGTAATTTACGCCGAAACACAGGGTGAGCAGAAACCTCAGGAAGAGCTTTCGAGGAAGCCCGCATCTTAGATTTAGAAGAACAATCGGGCCAAGATACGTCATCCAAATGGGAAGAACGTGCACGGTCGCTATGAGGAACCGTATCAGTATAAGAAGCAGATTTACAGTCCCGTCCGGAGTGAGAAGATTCGCGCTTATCACCCTCCTCAGCCGAGGAGTCCGAAGCATTTGAATCCCAGATATTACCATCCCACTCATCAGGATTCCAATCCATTCCGGCTTTTGCTACAACCAGACGCACTTTCCGTGTCGATACCCGACCACGACGATGTTTGTACTTATATCGTGCAATGCGGACCGCAGCTCTTTCGGCTATGGTCTGATATGTTTCAAGTTTGTCGGCAAGCAATTTATTTTGACAACGCAAAAGAGTATGCGCATTTTGCAACTCAACACACTGTCCTTCCATGTCCTTAAATTGTCTTTGTAGCAGAACAAATCTCTCATGAAGAATTCTGTATGCATTAAGAACAATCCAACCTCTGCGTCCTAAAATAGGAAGCTCATCACCCTTCACTACTGGCGCTTTCTGTAAGCACGATACCACATCGGCAGGCTCCGCCTGCTCCAAACAAGAAAACCAATTTTCACTCAAACCAGTGGAATCAGCCCATTCACGAGCCAAAGCCTCGTAGGGCGTACACTCCCAACTGGGAATCTGAATCGGTAACTTGAAAACCGACGGTGATTTTTTCGCAAACATATTGACACGCAAAAATTATATACACAATTATATACAAAATATTATAAGAACGAGCCGAGCGCAAACTAACAAGATCAAAACAATACAGCGCACACAGGCTTCGTAAACAGTTCGTGACGCCAGATGTAATGGCCGGATTTTCCGCTTAGATGGGATCAGCCCCTAGGGGCCCAGATAACCCAGCCAAAACTTACTCACCTCCCTCCTTAGAACGTATTCACAATGGATATGGATAGATATATGTATATACAGGTCGTACCTAAGGATGGGGAAATAGCAATACACATGCATGGATTTTCTATAATATCTTATTCACATCAGTTAGTCTCGCGGTCACTCCGACCCAGACTGATCTACCCCAGGGCAGATATGACACACAATCCGGTGCGTCTACACATGGGCCTGCAGAACCCAATGCTCTCCTTTCCAAACGGTTCGCAATCCGGCAAACCTACACGCCAGTCATCCCCCCTGACGCTCTCACTTATGCAAGCCACAATCCTGTGGGTATACACGCTGGTAATCCTCCCCAACGTTCTCACTAACGCCGCATATCAACGACGACCACATTCCTATGAACACTTATTGGGACAATTTCTCCTTTGTCTACTTGGGATAAAACTATAATAGGATTTGGTATGGTTTCCAAATAGTTTAATGTGCCTACTATCCTCGGCATCGAAGGTCCACGTTATTCCCTATTTATGTGATCACCTCTTACCTGAGTGGGATTACTCGTCCATTCATATAAATGGAAATCGCCTAGGACTGCTGTTTACCAGGATTGAACAAGAATACCAGGCACACATTAGTTCACTAAGAACTAGGATATTTATTGACAATGAACATACATCACAATACTATGCAACATAATTTCTGCAAAGAAAAGGTAAAGGTTAGAATGCGCGCTCATTAAAGAAAGGGCGGAGATCACCTTGTTAACGTGAAGTCGGGACTCGGCAGTCATCTAGGTTCCCTTCTCGTCTGTGTCCTGGCTCGCCTTGCAGTCACACCCCAGCCGTCACAAGTACACGTCTGCACCGCTAGGCTCAACCTCGTCTGCTTCCCTCCAGGTCACCGGAACCTCGCTGGTTATTAACTACCGTCTCTCTCTCTCTCTGTTTCAGTGCGCTCCGCGCTAATACTCCTTCAGTCTTTCTCAGAGAGTTTCGATCTAAAATCTCTCGGACTTCAAAGATGGCGACTGTCCGCCATGAAATAATTAATGGCAGAGATGCTAACGGCTAGATGCCGCCTACGGACTGACTGACGACTGACTAACACCATCGCTAATATCAAAGCCCGTTCCTTCATGGAAAGTTACGGTCAGCCACCTGCCGCCCACCAAATTCTTGTACCTCCCCGTACCAAGGACACGTTCCCAGCCGGCCAGCCTGAAGTTGTGTCTTCGGAGTGGAGAAAAATACATTCCTTCGATAAGGGCCAGCCTGAGCCGGTTCTCTCCAAGCGAACAACAGCTTGAAACTAAAACACTACACTTGACCTAGAAGGCCTCTCAAGCTACCAGGCAGAGAGCAAGATGGAGTCTCTCGTTTAAGGCCTACAGGGCCCGCAATATGCGCAACTCCATGGAAAATATCCTAACACTTTAGCAAATGGGCAAATCATGATTAATACTTGTGTATCTATCCCCTAACTTAGATTCATAAGCCCTACACTAAGGAAAGGGACACGAAAATACTCTACTATATAAAAGGCAGGGATCCTGTCTATAGTCCTAATCCCTATGCTATGGGGGTGATAGACTGGAGTCACTCTCCATCATTCTCCCTCTTAAAGGAGCCAGAAAAGGGCAGCCATTACAGTCCCCCAAAGTTTTAGGTGGAAAAGTACGACAGTACTTACAGGTCTTCACTTCATGGTCCGGGTAGAGACAGTAAATAAATTTACTGTGTGGATCTTCATGAAAGAGACGCAGTTTTCCACAGGATGGACAAGATCTGAACAAAGATTTCCTTGAAGACGACATTTTGAGTAGAAAAAACAGCTAAGTAGAAAATGACTCCCTTCACACGACGTGCGGTAGAAAATGAGGACTTGGGCTTCTGAGGAGAAGGTTCTAGAGGGAGCTACAGCCTGATTGGCTGGAATGTGGACCAAAACATAATGACACTGATATGTTGCTAAGTTGAGTTTCTCCCTTAGGCTTTCTATGGGCCTATTCTGTTCTATGGTACTGGTTTTCTGGATACTTAACTGTATTTTATGTAATTATATTATTATGGTAATTATATTTATATATGCATATATTACTGCTATTTTATGTACCATGGGACTTCGACGACGGGGAATATTCAAGCATGTGAATCTATGAAAGACACCCCTAATACTGGAGAATTGAAGGACTTCCTTCAGATAATAGAGAGGGTGTGAATTAAATTTGGAAGGGTCTTCGCATGAGGAGAGCTTTGAAGGCCTGGGAAGAGGTAGTGGTCCGGAGCAGAGGCATAAGAGTTCCAGATTCTCACTGCATTGCCTGAAGAGGCTTGGGCCAGCGATCTTTCCTTCTTGAAAGTGGAAGGTTCAAGCAATACATTTTCTGCATTACGTGTTGTCTGGAGCCAGAGATTTTCAGTTTATTCACCAGGTAGTAAGGAGGAGTGTAAGGCTTTGTGGGTGATACAGGCAGACTTTTAGATAGATCTTGCCTCGATGGGAAGCCAACGGATGGTGGATAAAATGTGGTAGCTTCTTTTGGCCCCGTACATGAAACGAGCTGCTGAATGGAGGACAGATTAAAGGGGGGGGGGCAGGTGGGATTAGGAGAGGCCAGTAAGAAGAAATTTGCAGTAGTCCAGTCTTGTGAGAATCAGCAATTGGACCAGGGGTTTAAGGTCTTGCTCTGGGACGGAAGGACAAATCCCCCAAAGAAGGCGCAGTTGGCATCAAGCAGACTTCGCAATGGAATTGATGTGGGAGAGTAGATGGAGTTTTTGGTAGAGTGTGACACCAAGGGATTTTGCTCTGTAGACAATGATGGGTTTGTTAGATTCATCTGATCCAGCCATGATGGAACAGGAGAGGAGAAAGTGAAGGGGATGACAAAGTGAAGAGGAATTCAGTTTTAGAGGGATTCAGAATCAGTTGATGAGTTAAAGTCCAGTTTTGAATGGAGTTTTGAATGGAGTCTAGAATAGAGCTTGAGAGGGAGAGATCATGAGTGGGGGCCACATTAAAGGTAGATTTGAGTGTTGTCCACAGAGAGGATAGTGGATCCCAGATTTACTTAGGAGATTTCCCAATGGTTCTAAACAGAGATTGAACAATATGGGTGCAAGTATAAAGCCATGAGGAGCACCTTGACCTACTGCCAAAGGAGATGAGACTGTTGGCTATTTTGATCATTTGAGATCTATCAGAGAGGAAGAAAGCAAACCATTTAAGCAGAGTGCCCTCAATGCCTATTCTCTGTTGGAGAGTGTTAGGAGAGTGTTGTGATTGACAGTGTCAAAGGACGCAGAAAGGTCAAGAAGAAATAGAAGGCAAGACTCTTCTCCCCCCCCCAAATAGAGTAGTATCATCCATCACTTGCAGCAGGGCTGTTTCAGTGCTGCAGTTTTGTATAAAGCTGGACTGGAAATTGTCAAGAAGATCATGGTCCTTGATATGACGAGAATTGTTTCGCTACACATCTTTGTGATTGTCGCTAGAAAAAGGTGGGGTAGTGATGGGGAGGAAGTTGAGGTAGTTCGCATCAGCAGTGGGTTTTTTTAAGCAGAGGGGGGTGATCTGCCCAGTTTTGAAGGAAACAGGAAGGGAGCCTTGACAGGGATAGGTTAACCAGAGTGGTCCAATAGGGGAGCAAATGGGTATAGAAGGCAATGGCATTATGGATGGGGTCCAGCGAATGGTTGTAGGGCTTTGTTGCTAGGATGCATTTGAGGAGGGCATTTTCAGAGATAGGGGGTCAAAGTTCTGCCAAATGGCTAACGATTTGCACTCCTCTAGAGGGGTGGGATGAATGACCTGATCCACAAGTGATTTCACTTTTGTCAAGTATAGAAAATCTGCTGCTTTCTTTGTAAAATCCTCCAACTTGGAGGTTGGGGAGAGCAATTTGGATTCTTGATGAGATCAAATAGATTTAAAGTTTATTTTTGGCCAAGTCGAAGAGGGTTCTGAAGTGCGATGCTTTACCAAGAAGATGTGCTTGTGGTACTTTGATCTTGCTGAACGAAACACTGCCAAGTTATTGGAGGGCGGTGGTCTCCATTGTTTCTCCAGGAGTCTTGGGTACTTTTTCTTCATAGAGGAATTTGTTGAATCAAGGTGCTGAGGGAGTAGGCCTTTTCCTTTGGAAAGGAGCAATGTTATTGATTTGGACTGCACGGACTGAGGCATTGGGGGTGAGTTCGTTAACATCTAGGTTAGAGTCTAGCCTTGGAAGTGATAGCAAAGCGGATTTGCAGAGGGTATTGAGGTAAATATTTTTATTTTCACTGAACCAGGAGGTGCCCTGCCCTCCTTGGTTGGGCTAGAGTGATAGGTGAAGAGCGAATGGAATGAGGAGGTCAGGCCAGTCTACATGACTAGGGGGTAGCGATAGTAAGCATGCCTGCTTTTGAAATAACAAGGTCCAGGATTGAAGAGTGCGTTTTTTCTGTGCAGACTTGGATAAGATAGTTTGCAGAGAGGAAGGTGACCAGCAAATTCGCAGAAGAGTCTTGAGACGAGCCCCAGTGGAGATTGAATTCACAAACAAAGATCTGATAGTCACTTTGAGAGTATTGTTCGCTAATCAAGTCAGTGAGTTCCTGCATAAACTAAGGGCCGCTACAGGGCAGGTGGTGCATGGAATGTGAGGGGTGAGCGGTGGTGCAATTGAAGCTCAAGAGATAGACATTCAAAAGTGTGAAAGGAGCTGTTAGGAAAAGCCTTAAGTTGAAGGGAGTTTCTAAAGATGACTAACACCTCCCAAAACGTTAATTCTGTCATTTCTAATAGCCTGTGGGTGCTAGGAGATCAGAGTGTGAGGTATTGTTGAACCAGGTCTGAGAGAGGAAGAGCATGTCAATATTGTGAAGGATGAGGGTGTAGGAGATTTCAAGTATGTGTTTTATTGCAGATCTGCAGTTGTGGAGCAGACAGCGCAGCTCTGTGGAGACTATTTTGGTGACGGAGGCAATTAGGCTATGAGGAGAGATCGGTTAATTGTACATATACTAGGGTGCTCGGGAGGGTTTCGGGGGGGGGATGAGTGGTTCGACAGGAGATGGTTGGAATAGTGTAGATAGTAGGGTTACTTGGAGATGAAAGTGGAAGGGTGGCGTTAGAGGGCTTGTGTGAGTTTGCAGACAACTGGTTATGCTTGGCTATTATGGGGTGTGGGGGCAAAGTGCATCTCGTAGGAAGGTGAGTTTTCCAAAGAAATTGAAGTGTATGGAACAGTGGAAATCTTGGAGCTTAAAAGTGAAATGGTAGCTTCAAGTTAGAAGATGGTGATAAGAGCCTAGCTTATTTTCCAGAGAGAGTAGGGCAGAGCACGGCATGTTGGGTGGCTCAATGGTAACAGAAGGGGTGCAATTAGCAGTGGGAGGCAGTGAGAGGTTGGAGGATGGGAGGGGAGTTGGGGTATAAGGGTTCAGAGGTGCGGGAAAGGTGGTGGTTGAGAGAGCGGGCGTTGGTGCATCAGAGGTGAAAGGAGAGTTGTCTTTGTTGGCGTTGCAAGAAGGAAAGGAATAAAGTATGTAATTAGGGGTCAGTAGGTGAGTAGGGAGGCGGTGGGGCGGAAGGAGAGGTGAGGAATGTGTGGAGGTGCACCCCTGAACCCAGCTCAGGAGTTCCTGCCAACTTAAGATTGGCGAAGACACAGAAGATCCAGGTGGCCACCGCTTTGGACCCAGTCCTACTGCCTGTCCACACCGTCAAGAAACCTATACAGCATGATGATTTCCAGCCTAATAACAGTGTCCTAAAAAAGCCCAGAGTGTACTGATCAGTTTCGAAAGAGCCCCAGACAGCAGCTTTGTTTTTAAGAACAAGAAGGTCCTGCGATACAATGAAGACTCCTTCCAGATCTACCTCTACACCAAACTTACAGGAGGACTACTCGTCCAGAAGACACCCCCCACCCAAAGACAGCGATCTGCCCAGTAAGGAGAATACAGACATCTAAAGAAACCCTGGTAACCAGGACCAATTGTGTCCTGACATGGCCTGGCATCTCAACTTCCTCACCTGGCTGCTGGTTCTGTAAGTGACCTCCTGGTCTGAACCCCTGCAGCCTGAAAGCAAAATGGATGATCTCTATAGGTAAATACAAGCCCATTGCATCCTGCTGTCCTGGTTGTCATTTTGGTGCTACCTTGCCCCCCCCCCACCCCACCTCCTCCTGAAGATTCTCCTCAAGAGCACATTAACTGCTTGGGAGCAGTCTCATACCAATGTGCCCCTAGTGCCCATTGACTAGCATTGGTACTCCAGCAACCGGCTGCCCTATTCATGCTGGTGGTGCACCTTTAGTGCAGAATTGAACCTTGGTTCTAATCCTAAAAGGACCACACCAAAATTCTACGTAACCTGCAATTACCAACTTAGCTTTTTTCCCTCCCCCCCCATAGGATTGCATGTTGTGGACTTGAGCTAAACAATGGTCAGCCTTACAATGAAACAACTTAGTGTCTACAATTGACTTGTCCTACAATACCTGAACTGTAGGAGTTTGTTTTGCATCAAGTTAAGAAAATGAACTGAACAATAAAATAATCTGTAGTTTCAAGTATTACAAAGAGTTTACATTTTCTATACTGCAAAGACACTTGTATGCTTCTACAAAACCATTACACCTTATTTTGAAATATATTAAGGATTTGAAAGTAATAAAAACCCAACTTTCATACAGACAATTGGTCTGGATTCAGTCTTTGAATGAGAGACATAATTGTGTGTCAGAGTATGGACAAATGCTTAACACTTCGTTCAGATAAGCCAGACTGCTCAGCTAACACTAAATTTAGTGTAAGGAATTATGTACTTCATCCTCTGCTATACCTCTGGGACTCCCTGGACTATGCACACTACCTCCTTTGAGTATAGTATATATAGAGCCAGCCTCTTACATCAACCCGTAAAGTAATCTAGTGTAGATTTTTGTCAGGGGGGGTAGAATCTCACCCAGTTTTATATCCATCAACAATAAGCACTTGAGTAAGTTACTTTGTACGATTAGGTCAGCTAGGCATACTGATGTATTGACATCGGTCACTGGCTGGCCCATTTAACAAAAGTTTTGGAACACAGGTCGTCCCACCAACATAGGATCCCATGCCACTGTATCCTTTGTAAGGGGGGGGGGGGCGAGGCACAGCATGGTTTATTACTAATAGCCGAACAAACATTTGTGATGCAGCAATTTTACTGTATATAACATCAGAAGTCAGACGATTTAAGAAATTAATAAACCATTTATTCACTATAGTGCATTAAAAACAGACTAAAAAAAGGGCATGAACTAGTTCAAGGAGCATTTGGGAATCAATGCTTTCAGGTTTCTAGAATTCCTGAGACTCCACGTCTTTGGATTCTTGCATTGACCCCTTGGCAGTCTTTTTGGGGAGCAGCGAAGCTTGGATATTTGGTAGAACACCACCTTCTGCAATGGTCACACCAGCAAACAGCTTGTTCAGCTCTTCGTCATTCCTGACAGCCAGCTGGAGGTGCCTTGGCACAATCCTAGATCTTTTGTTGTCCTTTGCGGCATTTCCCGCCAGTTCCAGCACCTCTGCAGTCAGGTATTCCAGAACAGCCGCCAAGTAAACAGGAGCACCAGAGCCCACCCGCTCGGCATAGTTCCCCTTCTTCAGCAGTCGATGGATGCGACCAACCGGAAACTGTAGGCCTGCTCTGGAGGATCGTGTCTTGTGCTCACTTCCCTTTGGCTTGCCCACTTTCTTGCCACGGCCAGACATGATGCTGAGGAAAGGGGAGGGGGTTGAAGAAAAAAAAGCGTTACTGTGATGTATAACCATGCAATACTCTATATGAGACATTCGTCACAAACGCACAACACATCTATGACTCCGTTTAAGCACCCTTTGTACAATGACATTTGCTGGTAGATGGCTGAGCTCCTTGAACGAGTGTTATGAGCACATGGTCCTTTCTGCAGGCTATTTTTTGCTAGTTTGTTTACAATGAAAATGTTCAAGCCACCCAGAGCCCTATAAATGACTGAGGGTGGTCAGTGGAAAGGTGACTTTGAACATAACCTGTTAGGTTAAGGAGAAGAAAGTGTAGGGCAACCACTTGTGTTGGTTTGTCAGAAAGGTTAGCATGCTTCAATGCTCCGTGCACACTGCATGAAGAATGAAGAAAGACAGGTGCAAGTGACTAGTCTACATTAATTTACCCCCTCCAAAAAAAAATGTGCAACAAGCCTGCTACACTAAATTGGACCTCATCAGGTCATTCAAGAGACAGCCCATCTAAATCTGCCAAATCTAAAACAATTGGTGAATAAGTGTTCAATGGACAAGTTGCACGGAGAAGAACTAATGGATTGATGGTAGTCACAATTAGCACCACTGAAGAGTTGCATTATGCACTTCAAATTTAGACTGCAGATTTGTCTTGCACAAAAAAACGATAAGAGTGCACATCAGACCACTTTCCATATCTCAGTCCCTGCCACGTCCCAAAGATCTAATATCACATCTTGTGATAAGCCCAGAAACGAACAGGCATGTCAAATCCAGGCCCCTAACCCTTTTTCAAGTGGTCTGGAGCTCTGCAAGCTCTTGGCCACACAAATATTTAAGGCTCCTTAGCGTAAAATCATCAGGCAAATGGATGTGTAAAGCTTATGGTGTCAAAACTAGGAGTCATAGTCATATCTAATGCAATAGATCTAGTCTACAAGATCTAAAAAAGCAACAAACTCAACACAACTCAGTAGGGACCCAGTGTGCTAATGAGTCTCAGTACGTATTTGAGCCTGAAGTCCAGCATTGATAAAACCTCCCTATCACATTACTTTTCTTGGCCATTAACCCCTCCCCTTCTGGTGACTGAATCTCTCCGTCATCAGCCGTGGTCGCGCTGTGCTGATGGAGCGGTTCCGTCACGGCCCGCTCGGAACGCCTGCACGGATTCTGCTCCTGCGCTGAACGTTCTATTGAGTGGGCGGGGCCGTGACGGAACCGCTCCGTCATGAGCACTGCGCAACCGCGGCTGGTGACTGAGTGTTCAGTCACCAGCATGCACCCGCTGCGCGGCCGCCCCACCCCCTTAGCACTGCGGCGGAATAGCCGCCGCAGTTAAGGGGTTAATGGAGGGTTGGTGTATTCAGTGGAGTTTGGAGTATCTCACAATCTCAGATGAAGTTGCATTGGAATTGATGGATCCCATTGCTTGGGCAGGTACAGAGTAGGTTTGGGACAAGAAGATTGAAGCCAAACTGTCAACAGCCACAAACCACGAAGCTCATGTGGAAGCCTATTTCGGAGCTTCGAGAAACCACAATCCCATGTTCTTGAAGTGAGCAACTGCATGTCTGAGTGTTTGTAGTGAGCCGATGCAAGTGAACTGAATGGCTTCAGCCACTTCTCCAATTTTCCCCAGGCCCAATGGGGTCTTTGGTTATGCACATTTATACTGTGGGAGTCCAAGTACCTGGCTGTCTGTATGACTGGTTACAGTGGACACTCAGTCCTTCTGTAGTCTCACTAGTCATGACTTGTGGGGCTCTAAGAAACTGGGTTATTAGCAGAGTGGTAAAAGCCCCAATCAAATACAATACTGGTCAGAGTGAACCACAACATTCCCTAAATTAACCTGTGCTTAACCTCTGGTAGCGTGGCACAAAGCAGTCAGGCTTAACTTGGAGGCAATGAGTTAAGTATTTATGCAGCAATAAGTGAAAGAAGTTTACACCAATTTAGAAAATTAGTAAACTTTAATTTTTTTAAATTTGGTATTGTGAAGAAAGTTCATGCATGCAGGCTTTCCAGATGAGGCCTACCACTACTCTTCAAATGTGATTAAATAGTGGTAAGTAATGTATAAATTTACCATAAATACAGTTTAACAAACCTTCATTGCTAAATGGGTGACGCCATTTGAGAGATATCCCTGGATTTGTTTCCCAAAGTTGTTGATTAAATCAAGAACCATTAGATCTTACAATCATGGTTTTAATTGCTTTTTATCCTTTTATACATGTACAGTAAACCTTGAGATTGAACCAGTTAGACCTTCAATTGATCAATGAGAGTCTTCTACAGTTCACCTAACTAGTTTACCAGCTGGGCTTTTACACCCACTGTCACTTTACTCTGTACTTTGGAATGCGCCTGGAAAACAAACAAAAAAAGCCTCTTTGTGTTGCTTACACATGGTCCTGTCCCTCCCAAAGTGAGGGCCGCAGTGGCCTGGATAATGTTAATTGAATCTACATCTCGAGTGGAATTTTAGGAGTTGTACCGAATGGAACTGGGAAATATACATGGAAATAATACCCTGTACCCTTTCTCAGTGCAAGGCCAGATTCAAGCTTGCCCTTTGCCCGAATCCAAGTGGGCTGGGAGGAGAAAGTCAAGTACATTCAAAAGATAGCTATAACAGACCTCTACACACCACAAAAGGGTGGTGTAGTTAGATATTGAATAAAAGTGTAACTTGATATGAACAGCCAGTCAACGGACATTATACTGTTGTTCCTGGCCAGCGAAAGTACTCATTGAGAGAATAGAGAAAAAAAGTTTCAGAGCTAGCCTCATCTGCAGTTCGTTGGATAAAAGCACTACCCTAAAGGAATAAGCCTGTGTTGATCTCACATCTGTGGTGGTCTGTTATACTGGTTTAACACAGAGAGCCTTTGTTTTCAGCTAACAGGGTTATGCCATCTGCGATTAATAAACGTTTACAGCCTTTTGCATACCAAACAAAGTCCTAGACAATAGCCGAATATTCAGTTATAGGACTAAGTTTGAGAGGTATTTATGGGATAATTGGAAGACAGATATTGGGGGTGAGAAAGGAGTCACATTTAAAATGCGTGGCTGTTTAATTCAGGGGCCATCGAAGTGATGAACTGATTGCAAGTGATAGTTTTGCAACGACTACCTTATATGTGCCACAGAAGATAGAATATAAAAAGTAGTAAACATGGCCACAAGTTGCTTGCAAATTTAAGTCAGAAGATTACATGAAATTCTTTAAAGATGGGGATTAACCAATTGAAAAAGTAGTAAACATGGCCACAAGTTGCTTGCAAATTTAAGTCAGAAGATTACATGAAATTCTTTAAAGATGGGGATTAACCAATTGAAACCCCTGAAATCCATTAGCCATGTATAGGAACTTATTACAGCTTTTATACTCTAAAACCATTAACCGTTGATACTTGACCAGATTTGTATTGCAATAATGCTACTGGAATTATTAGAGAGACTTAAGTCCATGTTAAGTAGTTTGATTTTTACCAAGTTCAAATATGGGTGTCGAGTTCTACAAAATGAGAATCAGTTTTATTTTGCATTTGAAGTTTTGGTTGTAAAAGCAGATGCAACACATTTTTACACCTATTCACAGCTCTGGGAATCGGTAACATCTGCTCCTACATTTATTTTATAACATTAGAATAGAGTGAGCTCTTGCTTGTTGGGCTGAGCATATGGGCACCAGTTTCATGTAGCATGGGGTCCGCTATATGAAAGGTTTTCATTCTCCTACTCCTTCCCAGAGGAAGCCATTCCCATATGAATCTGAGATAAAGCTATGCATCTGTTTTGCATAAGTTAAATTGGCTACTGTAACTTGTTATCACCCATTGAATTTTGTAACAGTGGCGGGTCAGATCTGTAAATACCAAAGTGTGCAAAAAC
Organism: Lissotriton vulgaris; assembly: GCF_964263255.1. Classification (NCBI taxonomy): domain Eukaryota; kingdom Metazoa; phylum Chordata; class Amphibia; order Caudata; family Salamandridae; genus Lissotriton; species Lissotriton vulgaris. The sequence goes on from NC_141696.1 coordinate 602,046,988, forward strand.
TAGTGTTCACTGGAACATGCAGGTTTTGGTTTAATACCCAAAATCTGCACGCTAATCCCAAAAACGTAATTGGTGATTATTGCACCCAATATACCCTTGGTTTGGGTTGCCGCCCCCGCATAGCTGGAGTTACTGCAAATAATTTCTATATATCTATTTAATAAACAGCATAAAGTCTTTGACTGCTGTCCTTCAGAACTTTACTAGATGTCCCTTTCTAATCAGAAGCAACTTCCTAACAAGTTGCTCAGAGCTGCAATAACTCATGGGGTTACTAAGTATTCCTCTAGGAAGATGCAACTACTTAAAATGTCGTTCAAACTTTAGGGGGTTTGAGCTTGAAAACAAACGCACTCTTGCTATGCTAATAAACATTCATTTAATTCACTAGAAGTAAATATGCTAATGCTGGTATATCAATATTGCAACTTTCAATTGTCTTGATTGTTATTTAAACACTTTACAATAATCAAATTTTCTATCCACTGGTTAGGCCAAGTGCCTTCCACCAAATATAGGTACTAGCAATAAATGGTTGTCCAGTGCCTTCTACCACATTGTTGGCAAACTATTTGAGTGGGATTTTTACGTCACTGTAAAATGCCCTGTTGTGGGAAGAAGCAAAATGCAAGCCAATAGAGGATTAAGTTTCACACACAAACCGGGCAAATCCTAAAGTTAAAGAGCCCTTGAATCAAGTGATGAATCTTAAAAATGTCTCACGGAGATGCAGTTCCTGGTCATTACCAGGTATCCCCCCTCAAGACAATGCAAAAGCTTGGCTATTCCTTCATGAAGGGGCAGTTCCACAAGTTGTTACTAGGTATTCTTAAAAAGTCAACTGCAAAACCATTGAAATATTTTCATGAAACTGCAGTCCCACTTGTGAAGTCTATCTCAAGTCAGGGGCAACTGCTTCAAATGACCTGTACCAGGCTGAGGTGTGTGGCTTTAGTATATGAATTTGTACACAGGGTTCTGCCATTTTACTCATGTGTGCATTTTACTTAGGAAGAGTTGACCAACCCTGGTTCGTAAGGAGCAGAGTCAAATTACAGATTAATACACCTTTTTTTTATATCACCACACCTATAGGTGCCTTTAGTCACTGGCGAGTACAGTTAGATGATAGATTTTGTCTCTTTATTGGGGTGGAAGCTTTGCCAAGATAGTTTATACTGATAGTGCTTTTCCAACAACCCAATAGGTGAGAAGCAGTTGACCTTCAAGTCGGATACAAGTGGTTGAAAAGTCAGTCTGCTTTTCCAACAACCCAATAGGTGAGAAGCAGTTGAGTCCCTTCAAGTCGGATACAAATGGTTGAAAAGTCAGTCACAACCCTGGGTGTATCTTTAACCGAAAAATATGCGTATACACTGGCTACTTTAATGAATTGTGCTATTTTTCGGTAGGATACATGAATATGCCAAAGCTGGTTTATAGGTAGGAATGCTCCGTGGTTGGGAAGCGCAAGTGACTAACTATTTATATTTTTCGGGAACTATTTTTGTACATATGCATTGGCGAAAGGCAGTCGTTCAAAGTGAGAGCATCCAATAGCTGTACTGTTGACCTTCTGCAGGAGCGAAAGTGAGTAATTTGAGGTATTGGTCTACAAAAAGGGAAAGTGTTGATTGGGAGTCTATACTTATGTACCCAGTACCGTGGCATTATCTAGCAGAGACTTATTGATTTGCCAGGGTTTAATTCTCTTGAAAAGTCAAAACAAATTCAAAAAGAGCGGCACAACGAAAAAATGTACTACATTTCAGCCACCAGTTGATTAAAGTTACTTTTCTCTGATACTTATTTAACAGAATATACAATTTGAGAGCAGGGCAGCAGTAGCAAAGGTTAACTAATGACATTTCAGCGGATGACTGTGGTACTAAGGAGGGGCAAATTTGCCCAGAGCATTAATGTGCGTTGAAATGATAATACGGCCAAAAAGAACTTCAGTTACCGGCATAATTTTAAAAACCCGGTCGAACAATGTTCACCTCACTGAACAATTCCCGTGGCCCGGTCTATGGTGCATGCCATAGTGAACAAGCGTGATATTTCGAATACAAGAAACAGGGTTTCACTTTAAGCACGTGGTGTATCCTGCAATGTTTTATAAACTATCACACCTGGTCTCACAATTATTAGACGGCTTTAAGCCCTCAAATTAATAGAACTATTTAATTACATACGTTTAGCTTACTCCTGCCACACAGAGCAGCAGGATTGATATGACCGAATACGAACAAGTGTTGCCAAATCGGTAGGCCTGGTTTTAAAATGTGAGCGACCTGCTGTCTTTGCCAATGAACGTTTATTGGTGCTGGCAGCATTACCTGGAACATTGTCGCTAAAGTCAAGTTAGCGTACTAATCCCACAATACTTAGACTTTGTACCCTCGCTGACCCTAGAGGTTGTTGGCGAATAGTTACAAGGTGATGAAAACAATATTATGGAGTACGCAATGTTGCGCTCGCGCCGCAACGGTTTGTCACGGACAATGCATTTAACATGCGCAACACATTGATTTCGGTTTATAATTATTTTGAGAGATTGTGAGGGGATCCGCGCTCGTTTCTTAAATATAGTCACATTAGGAGAACTTACGCATTTTCTGGTCGCTATAAAATTTAGTCTGCGCATTTTACAGATACTATGCTGGAGTCATTTTTTCCAAGCATCAAAGTCAGCATTGCAGAATCGGACAGATTAGTACTTCGTGAACTAGGGAAAAAGGTAATCGACATGGGAGGGTCCGTACGTCAATAAAAAAAAAATATTAAGATCTCATCAAAGTCAATAAGAGCCAAAGGCTTACTTGAAAACAAACACAATTGAAAATTAAACATAATCAACATTGAGCACTTGCAAGCGAAGAAGGATGCTTGGAAACAATACTGTTTGAGGGCAAGGAAGAACAGATGGAAAACTCGCATAAAACCCACCACCAATGGAGTAAAACACCTCCTAAACAGCGTACGCTCACCGCTTTCACTCGCCCCACAGCCGCCTGCAACAACCTTTCGCTCACACAGATGATCTCAATCTGCGCGCGCCCAGCTTCCTTTTAAAGCCCCAGCAGTTAGGGGCTAACTGACACCTGCAATCAGAACGCAACGACTGCCACCTGAGTGTCAGGCGCGCACTCCCGCTTCGCTGCCCTGCCCAGTTCAGAAAAAGAGAGAGAGGTGTCAACTCACTCACACCCCACCCACCCACCCACCCCACAAAAAAGAACGTTTTTTTAGAAGACTTTATTGCTGCAATACGCTGCCTTCTCCAAATGTTGTAAAGACAAGGTATTACAATGACCCAAGTTAATTGTCGTGGAAGGATGAGGGGATACGTTGACCCAGTTAAGACTCAAGCTGTACACAGATCCATAATTGCTCAGTGGACCTAAGGCCATGTGCCACCTTAAGCCAGACCCAGGATTTTTGGTGAGGAGCATGTCGCATTCTGGGAACCGTAGTTTCGCTTTTGGCATTGTAAGCACTGCTGGCGCCCGGGCAACTAATATTTTGAGGCCCAGTGTTCAGAACAATTTAAAATGTACCCCTTAAAGCTAACTCAAGCGATTTTGAATTGCACCTTAAACTTTCAGAGCGGCCTCACGAAAACCTTAAGCTGCACAGCGTCCTCCAGCTAATTACTGGAAACAAAGTTTACCCAGCCTTGGAAAAAGTCAATATTTTTTGCACTTGCATCTAGATTTCCTTTTTTCTGTTCCAACAATATTTTGCCTGAAATTCGGCGTCTATTTAACTTATGCCTCCAATAGTAGGAAAGGCAGAAGAAGGGTGACTTGGTGGCGGGTTAGTGGGAAAGTATACATGACTAATATGACATCTCTTTTTAGTGGAGTTTTATATAGCACGAACTAGACCTGAAGGCATCATAGCGCTTTACACCAGTGCCAGTTACAGATGGAGACATTAGTTTTTAGGTCTCGGCTAGCGTAGGCTGCGCATGCGCAGTCTCGCTGGCGAGATCTTATGTCTCCAGAGTAGCAAGGCTTGAACCCGCCCCTCTTCTCCATTGGCTGGCTGCCTAAACGGCGGCCAGCCATTGGAGAAGAGGGTTCTGTGACGTCATTTTTGGAGGCTAAGCCCCGTCCGTTTCGGATTGAGGGGCGTGTTTTTTTCTTTCTTTCTCTCCTCGAAAAACACGCCCCTCAATCCGAAAAAGGACGGGGCTTAGCTTCCAAAAATGACGTCGCCTTCTCTCCCCCTACCCCTCTTCTCGCCTTTCTCCTGGGCTCTCCCCCTCCCGTCTTGGCCGATGCGCTCCCTGGCTGCCGCTGCTGCTGGGCTCTGTTTTCACGCCCGGGCACTCGAGGGAGTCGTCACATGATCGCAGTGGAATGTCATTCAGGCTCCATCTTGGGTTTGAGGGGAGCGACGGTCACATTCACACGGTCTTGTGTCTACTTTGCTCGCGACGTTGTCAAAGTGGTAAACATGTTCTATTGTGTGATGCTGGATATGGTGGTTTTGCAATCGGGTGAGGTTCTGAAATATGAGAGTTTAAATGTTTAGATGGTCATCACCTTTCTTGCGATGCTGAAGTATATTCGTTTTTGGGCTATCCGATGGGTTATGGTATCTTGTAGAAAGTGTTTTGGTATCTTCATTGGTGCGCTTGTCATTCACTATAGATGGCACCATTTGGGGATGGCCGCCAGCTCGCCTGGTGTCATGAGGAGGACCGTCCCATTTCTATGATGGTGCCTGCGCCTGTCTCCCGGGAGACGCGCCAGAAGCCACGCCTCTGCCTGCCCTGGGCCGCCTCTCGGAACGGCTGCTGGGTGTTGCTCTGACGGGAGGTGTTGGGGTGCGGCGGGGGTGGGTGATTTGTGATTTGTGATTTGTGGGGGTATTTATAAAGCGCAGCGGTCGCTCCGGAAGGAGCATCATGGCGCTGAATTTCCAGGTAGAGGATCGAAACACTTCGTAGTGGTTGTGGGAATTAGATGGCTGCCTTGGAATAGTCATCCGGAAGGTTAAAAATCCAAGTTTTTAGCAGTTTTCTGAAGGGTTTTTCTTGAGTTTGGTGTCTAAGGTTTTTGAGCATGAGGTTCCAGGCTTTTGTTGCCAAGAAGCTTAGGGTTTGTCCACCTTTTGTCTTCATGTTGAACCTGACAAGTAGGATGAGGTTGTCATGGGAGGAGCGGAGGGATCTACTCGGGTTGTAGTGGGGGAAGCGTCTGGTAAGGTATTTCGGGCCGGATTTATTGAAAGCCCGGAAGGCTACAATCAGCATCTTAAAAAATATTCTCTTGTGAAGTGGGAGCCAGTGCAGGGATCTTAGAGCTGCGGATATTGATGATTTTCTGGGCAGCTTCAGAACCAGTCGGGCTGCGGTGTGAAGTACACTTTGGAGCTTATTGAGTGTAGCCTTTTTAGCTCCAGCAAGGAGACCATTACAGTAGTCCAAGCGTGAGATTATTAGGGCCACTGTTACGGTTTTCCTGGAGTCTAGCGGTAGAAAGTCGAAGAATTTTTTTAGAGATTTTATAATTCCGAAGCATCGGCCCGCTACAGTCCTGACGTGTTGGTCGAAGGATAAGTCTGTGTCAAACAGGACGCCAAGATTTCTTGCAGTTGTTACGGTCTGGGGGGGGGCAGCTGATTCTTCCGGCCACCAGAGGGCTGGGCAGAAGATGGTATTTCTTCCAAATACCGGGTGGAACTGCACTGGGGGCTGTAGGGTGAGACATGGAGTGCTCAGTTGGGGGGGGGCGCTCCTGTAGCCCCAGAGCTCTGATGGGGGTGGCCTGTGCCCCCGCTGGGGGTGCTTCGTTGCTTTGACATGCCCCAGCCCTGGGCCCGTGGCTGGGGTGCTTCACCCTGACGCCCCTGGGGTGGGAGGGGGCCTTCGAGGTCTGGGGTCCTGCCTGCTTCGGATCTGGGCCCCCGCTGGGGGCTGCAGTAGCACCCGGACGGGGCTGCTGATCTTGGCCTTGGTTGGTGGTGCTCTTGCCCCGGGTCTTTGCTGGGAGATGTCCAGGCCATGCCACCCTGCCGGGGGTGGTCCAGCCTGGCTCCTGTTGGGGCATTGCCTGCTCTGGCTCTGAGTTTCCAGCTCTGGCATGGAGGGTTGTCCCACCCTAGCTTCTTGTAGGTGAGTTGCTGTGCCCCGCCTCCTTGCTTGAGGGGGGTTACTTTTGCCATTCCTTCTTGCTGCCGATGGCTCCTTTTTGGGGGACGAGGGGTGTCGGCGGTGGCAGCTGTTCTGCCTCTGCTTCTTGCACATGGAGTGTCTTTCTCCAGCTCCTCCGATTGGCATTATCTCAGCCTGGCTTTTGGAAGTTTTGTCCTTCCCTTGTTCCCTGCTGGAGGTGCGATCCAGTCCAGAAGGATGTCCTGTATGTATTGGTGCCGGGGTTTTGATGATTTGCCACGTGCCTCTGACTTGCTGCTTGGGGGTGCCTAGGAGTTGGGCCGCTGATTGGTGATGCACTGGCCCGGGGTCACTCTTTGAGGTTCCTTTGGGCCATTGCTTTGAGATGGTCAGGTGTGGGCCCCTCTGTGGGCTAGGGCCACACCTTCCACTAGAGGATCGCCGGCTCTGGCTGTCTACTGGGAATGTGCAGGTTCTGGGTTCTGTCTAGGCTTGTGATTGTGCTTTGAAGGGAAGAGGCTTCAGGAATGGTGGGGTGTACGCTGCTGACGGTGTGTGTGTTCGCCGGATTGGTCTCCCTTCTTGGAGGTACAGTATCACATTTTGGTTGTTGTCTCTGGGCGTGCTTGGAGGAGAGGGAGTCTTGGCGTTCCCTGTGGCAGCAGCTTTGGGCGCTTCTTGCAGATAGTTGTCTGTGTTGGAGGTTCAGTCCCTGTGTGTCCTCTGCAAGTTGTCCTGGTTCCGTGTAGCTCTGTGTGTCTGGGGGTGTGTGTCGGGGTGTGTGTGTGTATGTGTCTATGCGTGTGTGTGTGTATATATATATGAAGCAACCTCCGTCTCCTCGCGCACTTGTTCTCCTGGAAAGGGGAGACCTCTCGGTCACCCCGAACGTATGGCTGGGTGCCCCTATCGCCCGGGAAACATTTGCAGGCGGGGGGCGTGTCCCCAGCCGGTATGCCCAAAGTGGCGTGGTTGGAGCATGCCCCCGCCGCCTAAGAGGGTTGTCCTAATGCCGCGTTCTAATCTAGGACCCTGATCGATACTGTGACCTTATGCCCCTATACGGCTATAAATCCATTTATTCCCTATATTGGCATAACCGATCAAATGCAATATTCAGGAACTCGTCTCTGGCCTCACATGAACAGAGCCACATTTCAGAATCGCTTCCTCTGCCACTTCCTTTGCAGCTAATTAGTGCAATGACATAGCAGAAGTTACTATCTAAGATTCCTAGATTACACTCCGAGTTCTTCAACAAGATAAAAACTCAGCAACCTGGGAAAGCCCCGCTTGCTATGTTTTGATTAGTAATAGAACTCTAATGAGCACTGATAGACGATCACTTCCTAGTGACATCTTTATTGACGTCTTATGTCCAAAAACTTACGTCAAACAAGGCACCTTTCAGGTATAAATATTACCAACGTTGCCTTAGGCAAACGCTGCTGCTGCTGCTGTCTCGCTGAAGTTGCTGCTGTTATGCTGATGATACCATAGCTGCTATCGCTACTGCTATCGCTGCTAACGAGCGAACGATGGTGTGGTGAACTTAGGAGCCGTCCCCCTGCAAGAGCCCAGCAGATGCAAGCTGCCCGCGGACGCTGCCCCTCCTCCTCCTTGACGCGCTGAGAGAGACGCTGTCTTTTCTCCTGCAGAGAAATCCAGCCCCGGCGTTTCCAGCCTACCCTTGCGGGTGACTGGGATATCGAGTCCCTGAAGGAGATACCAGACCTCCATCATTCTATTCCAGAGGTATGGTGTTGACTAAACCCTTAGAGAGAATTCTTGAAGCAAACCTCGGCAAAACCAACTTAACTTAAAGCTACTTACTTACTCCCCTCCCAAGTATTAGGCTTAGGTCAGGTACACTGGGGTAGGCGTAGTTAGAAGCACCAGTTGAGTATTTTAGCCTAATGTATATATGAATGTATATATGTTTTATTCATTTTAAACCATTGTATGGCTAAGAAACCATATCAATGCTTTTACAGTATTATTTCGCAATACTCATCTTACTGTACGTACTTTTTATAATAACAAGTCTTGCAATTGTGGCAATTCATTTCTCTTGTACGAGAAGAAAGACTGTTCAATAAATGTTACCCTTTATTGAAAACGCCCGTCTCTCTATTCTCTACATATTGTGAAAGTAATCTGCACAACCACTGACTGAGTAAAATAACTGTCTATTGTTCACACGACTCTAGAGATTGACTCTTATCTGAGGAGCAAAGTTGTCATGTTGCACGGTTGTTGGAAAACGGAATCCCTTCTTGTCTGTACCAGGAAAGCTGATCACTTCCTATTCAGTCAAGAAAGTTTCCAGTGACCTCTGAGCTAGTTGGTAACAAACCCAATTAAGTTTAGCATAGTCAGTAGAGGCCTGGAAGACCCGCACTTCTACGCCGATACTACTGTTTATGTTATTCCAATGCGCAGGGCCTATTGGGAAAATAGGAACTACACTACACTAACACCCGCCCGGAAGTCCGTGCACTTTTGGGCGGGATGGGGATGCCGCCCCGCCTTCCCGCTGCATGTTAAAAGGCGCGGGAGTACAGGCAGGCGTCCTCTTGTTCCTGCGCTCTGAAGGCTGCACCACTCGTCGCTCGTGAGCCCTCAAGGGAATAAGCTGCAGTTTTTGAACGTGGTAATCATTGTTTTTTCTGTTTCAGTCGTCGAAGCGTATCAGGGATCCAAGGACCTGCACAGAACGTTGGATATGCCTGGAAAGAAGAATGGAAAGAGCTCCGAGATGGAACGGATGCTTCGCACACTGGTGAACCAAGTGTCGGCGATGGATAGGAAATTTGGTAAAGTGGACCGATTGGGTCGCAGCTTAGCGGCGCTCCAGAACAAAGAAGAAGCTCAGGCGGGGCCCTCAGGGAGACCTAAGAGGATTGTGGAAAGGGGCGACCACTCGGTCCCCCCGCACGTATGGCAGAGTACCACGATCCCCCCGGGAAGCCATCTTGGGCGGGTGGCGTGTCCCGGCTGGTATGCCCGAAGCGGCGTAGCCGGGGCGCGCTTTTTCCCGCCCTAGAGTGGGCTGGCCTAGACACTGACGCGGCTGGCCACGCCCTCGGGGCAGGCAGGGGCGGGTTTACGCCCGCCCTGAAGACGGATAAAAGGGGACGCAAGACCCGAAGGCATCCTCTTGTTCCTGTGCTCTGAAGCTGCACCTCCTCGCTGCACGTGAGCTCGAGACGGAACGAAGAGCCAATTTTGACCCACCCACCAGCCCCTGAAGACAGCAAGTGGTTTTAATAATGTCTGAATAAAAATTTGATGGATAACTCTGATTTTCGTTTACAGGTTATGGTGATTATCGTGATGACTTTGAGTATGCAATAAAGTCTGGTCGATTTGTGTTATGTTTTGCAAATAAAGTATTTCTGCTTTTGTGTTTATCAGTAAGCATGCTTTTAATGAAGTGGTTGTTGCTACTGTCTTTTCATAGGTAGTCATTTAGTAATTTAGTTAGCATTGTCGTATTTATTTTGGTCGGGCGGTAAGGTCATGATCGGTGAGCACTAATTGGAAGATCCCTATGAGTGGGCGTCACCCAACACGGATGGGAGCGCTCGGGAGAGGTGGCCATTGGCCCCTCAACGGGGAGGCGGTCCCTTCTAAGGATGGGTCGCCGAAAGAAAAGGAAAGGCGGTCAAGGCCCCTTCCTGGGTAGGAGGGGTTACAGCCCCCTCCTGGGGAATTTCCCGGGGCCAGTGACGTCTGCGACGGCAGATGTGGTAAGTTGTGTGGGGTTTGGGGGGAGGTCTACGCTACCTTCTAGATAACCTCACACGAGTCCTCGAACGACCTTTAAATGGCGTCGAGTTTATTGGTGCCCCCGTCAAGTCAAGGGAAATTGGTAGTTGCACTGGAGGTACGCCTCAGTCCTGTCGCCCCTCCCAAGTGGGGGGGGTATTTCTGGTTAGGGATCTTGACACCGGTTACGACCTTGCCGTTGGCCCTTAAACGTTAGGATGTACAATTTCAAAATTTCAAGTCAATGTTTTGTAGGATGTTAGTTCGGCTAGGAGAACCTCTGTATTAGAGAATCTGTTAAGGTTAGCCAAACATCGCAACGTGGTCATGAAATTGTACATTAATATAATGTTTTAATTTTTGTTTTAATAAATACGGCCGGGAGGGTCACTCCCTCCCTCTTCCAAAAACTTCAAGAACTGTTTCCGGTTTCCCTCCTTTGGGGATTGTGTTGAGAGGGGGTGACGGGTATCTCAGCCATATGGGGCCTGCTTTGCCAAACGTTACTCCAGGGGGGGACAAGGGGAAAACGAAGAAAGGGAAACGGGGCCCTAGCGAGGTCCCGGTCCCGATGGAAGTCCCGCTGGTCCCAATAACCCCAGCGGCCAGCCCGGTGCCCGCACCGGATGGGGGATTGCCAATCCCTGTGATTATCACACCACTGGATAAGGAACAGGTACCCCGCGAACTGGCGATGCATCTAGCAGCGGTGTTGCCTTGGTTAAAGAAGGGAGCGGGGGGATCCGCGGCTGCGGAAGATCCAGCTGAGGAGGCTAGGCAAATTATCGACCAGCTCAGGCAGGCAAGGGTCTATGGGGCAGAGAACATGCCTTCTATTCCTCTGCAGGTGGTGAACACGGCCGCGGTCGAGAATCAGAATAAGGCGACGGACACGACCGGAGGTACGACGGAAAATGGTAAGAGGTCGCTCCCAATTAACGCTTTCCGGTCTTATAATATACCGCCCCCCGGGTAATGCTGGCCCCTGGATATCGTCATTGGCCGATACTTTATCCCCTGTATTACTTAAAACGGCTAATTTCACCATTCTTGGTGATCTCAATATCCATCTTGAAGATGTTGAAGGTACTGTCAGTCAGTCGTTACTGTCTGATCTTGAAGTTTTCAATCTCTTACTGCGAAACTCTGGGGCTACCTAATCGGCCGGTCATTTGTTGGATCCGATCATTTCTAATCTACCTTATGACTGTTCCCAAAGGGCTCGCCCTTTAGGATGGACTGGCCATTTTGCGGTACACTTCATGCTACCTCTATCCCTACCCAACGCTAAGCCTTGTGTTGGTAAGGGTAAGCCGTCCTATCGGTGGGACATAACATGGCGGCATTCAACCAACATCTCACTGAATCTATTCCGTCTTTGGAAAAATCGGGATTAGAATCTAATGCTGTAGTCTCCCAGTGGCTAGGGGATGCTGTAACTGCACTCCTTCCTTCTACGTCTAATAACCACAGATCCCTTCATCCTCCTGCACCTTGGTTCTCTAATGAGCTAAAATTACAACGTGCCAAGTGCAAGGCCTTGGAAAGGAAAGGGAGGCTTTCTTACTCAACCCCTAGCAAGGCAGCCTATAAAGAAGCATTAAAAAGCTATCATGCCAACTGTAAATTGGCAAAGGCCACCTTCACGGCATCCACAATTACCCAGGCACAGAACTGTCCGCGGACTCTTTTCGCAGTGGTGAAGAGGCTAACTGGAGCAGATACAGTACCTTCTCCTCCGGCTTTGGATAAACCACAGTGGGATGCCATTGCAGATTTTTTTATCTCTAAAGTGGAGCGTATCTATGAATCTTTGATTACTCCTCCGCCATCTGTTGAGTCCTTACCGGCGACCTCTTTTGGTAGTCTTCTCCCCCTCCCCTCAATGCTCATCAACGACTGGTTACTGTTTGATGACACTACCTTTCTATCGTGCCTGAACAGTATTAGATCAGGCTCCCCTCGGGACCCAGTTCTTATGAAAATTCTAAAACTGTTGGATCTCGAACCTCGGAGAGTCCTAAGGAGACTCCTGAATACATCTCTTACTGAGTCTATGGTGGCACAGGAGTGGAAGCATGCTATGGTCGTTCCCTTGTTAAAAAAGACCGGCGCGGACATCACTAATTTAGCCAATTGTAGGCCCATATCCCTGCTGCCCGCATGTTCCAAAATTTTGGAACGACACGTGAACACCCAGCTGAATTCATTTGTCGAAAACGTGGGATTTCTCCATCCGTCCCAATCCGGGTTCCGCGCTAATTATTCCACTGAATCCGCACTTCTCGGGGTGACGGAGAGGCTTCGGCACGGCATTGATCGCGGGGAGACCTTTGCACTCATCCTTTTGGATTTGAGTGCAGCGTTCGATACCTTGTCCCATCCTATTCTTTTTGACTCCCTCCGCTCCCTTGGTGTTGCTGGATCTGCGTTGGCCTGGATTGCCTCCTTTTTAGGTGGACGTACCTTCCAGGTGTTTTCGACAGAAGCTGAATCTGCTGTCTACGCATCGGCACACGGCGTCCCCCAGGGGTCGATTCTCAGCCCTTTGCTGTTTAATATTTACATCAGACCCCTTGCTACCATCGTTGAGGACGCCGGCCTGACAATTTATTCATATGCTGATGACACGCAGATTGTGTTCTCTCTTTCTAGCAGTGAGGGCCATGAGGTCTCTGCCTTGAAATCTGGCCTGTCACGCGTTGCTGCTTGGATGCACGACCATCTGCTCAAGCTCAACGGTGACAAGACCGAGGTCGTCATTTTGGGCAAGAACAAAGATCTGTGGGGCCCTCGACATTGGCCGTCCGACATGGGTTCTCTGCCGAATCCAGCCCCCATAGCCCGCAACCTCGGTTTGCTCATCGACGACAGGCTCTCTATGAGACAGCAGGTAACAAAGGTCGCTGCAATCTGTTTTTCCATCTTGAGATGGTTGCAGAAGATCCTATGGATGTTGCCCTGCTCTACTCGGAGAACTGTCGTCCAGGCTCTTGTGATCTCCCGCATTGACTATGGGAATGTGCTCTATCTCGGGGCAGATAAGGCCACAATGAATAAGCTTCAGGTGGTGCAAAACTCTCCAGCTCGCTTACTGTGTAATGTACCCCGGAGATCTTCCACAGGTCTGGCTCTGCGTGATCTTCACTGGCTCAAAGTCCCGAACCGTGTAAAATTTAAAACCTTATGCCTTCTTTTTAAAATCCGGCAGGGTTCTGCTCCTAAATATCTGCAGAACCTGGTTCAAGTTTACAAGCCTGGTCGCACTTTAAGATCCTCCACTAGTGGCAATTTCTTGGTCCCTAGAGTAAAACTGGCCAAAATGGGCGGCCGTTCGTTCTCTTATCTCGGTCCAAAGATGTGGAATGCTCTTCCGCCGGCCCTGAAAGCTGAGACTGATCTCCTCTCTTTCCGGAAAAAACTGAAGACTTTGCTGTTTAACTAATCCCTCTGCATCGTTGGTTCTATTGGGCTTTGCTGCTTCCTTCTTTATCTATCCCTGGCGCCGGGAAACCCATTGAGGGTAGCTGTGCGCAATACAAGTTCAAATAAATAAATAAATTATGCCTGGCACAACATGTTCCGATGGCCACGAAAGAGATGGTGTGGGCGATCAAATACATTAATAGGTTTTCATTGTTGACGGACAATCGTGAGTTAGAATATGCCAAAACTCAGAAAGATTTGTGGCACCCCAGTGAATGGAGGGCAAAAATGGCAGAATTCAGGGTGGAAGAGTCTATGATGAACTGGATCAGGGCTTTTTCTGTTTTTGTAGCAATTATGGGGGAGCGAACACCAGAATTGTTGGGGAACCTTGCTTGCTACCAGACCAGGATCACGGGCTTCCATGAGAAATATGGAGGGGACGCATGGAAAGGGTACGATGTGTCATTTAGAAAAGCGAAAGAGTTTAATGAATCGCTGACTTGGGATTGTTTGGACACTGTATCTTGGCATGCGCAGTTCAAGACGGGCTTGGCGGGAGGATCAGGGTCGAGTGTGAACGGTTCCAGGGCTTTTCAGCAGAAACATCCACAGCCCTTTCAACCAGCCCACGGGGGAGAGACTCAGTCTAGATCGGGCGGGAATGGGAATAAGCGAGGGGTATGCTGGGGTTTTAACAAAGGAACGTGTAGTAGGCAGCAGGGAACGTGCAGGTTCAGGCATGCCTGCGCAGGTTGTGGGAATACCTCCCACCCCGAAACTAGCTGCCGATACAGAGGCAATGGTACTGGGGGAAAGGGGGTGCTAAGCAAGATTGACACGGTGCCTCGGATGACTAAGCAATCGCCCGTGGATATTTTGGCTTTGACTCCCAGGCTGAACAAATACCCTGATCATGTGTCCGCCGGGATCCTGCGAGATGGCTTCTCGTATGGCTTCAGGATCCCGGCAGGTGATTTTTGGGGGGCCCCCTTATGCAGAAACCAACTGTCTGTTACGCACAACCCGACGGTGGTCGCCACAAAAATTGCAAAAGAGGTTCGCTTGGGGCGGGTTGCGGGACCGTTTGGTGAAATACCAACGGCCAATTTTGAGTGTTCCCCATTAGGGGTAGTTCCCAAGAAGGAGCCGGGCGAATTCAGGCTCATTCATAATCTATCAGCACCAAGGGGGGCTTCCGTGAATGAGGCAATCGATGCTGGCATTTGCAGTGTGAGGTATGCATCATTTGATGACGCAGTGGTCATGTTGAATCGCCTAGGCCCCGTGCATTGTTGTCAAAATCGGATATTGAATCCGCATTTAGGTTACTACCGGTGCATCCCCAGGATCAGCACTTGTTGGGTTTCACATTTCAGGGGAAGTACTACATGGATACGTGCATGCTGATGGATTGTTCAATTTCTTGTGCTTATTTTGAAATATTTCGCTCGTTTCTGAAGTGGGCATTCTCGAAGGCCTCAGGGCACCAACATGTGATGCATTATCTCGATGATTTCCTGTTTCTCGGCCCGGCGGGCTCTCGGGACTGTGCACGGGCATTGCAGGAATTCTGCGTGCTCATGTGGGGTTTCGGGGTTCCGTTGGCGCCAGGGAAGACAGTGGGTCCAATTACCTTCCTGGAGTTTCTGGGTATTGAACTAGACTCCGTGGAGGGTTGCTTCCGTCTGCCGGCGGAGAAGATCGCCAAATTCAGGGCTTCCTTGCTACAATGTCTTCAGAAAGACAAGGTGACACTGCATCAACTACAGCAAACAGTGGGACAGCTGAATTTTGCACTGAGGGTTATACCGATGGCTCGCCCTTTCTCCCGATCCATTGCACCGGCCATGGTACGAGGCTGTCGGCAGAGGTTCGCCAGGACATGCTCATTTGGCTGGCATTCCTGGCGGATTTCAATGGCCGGGTAGTCTGGAGCAAAGCCCCGGCCTCGTCAGCAGACTTAGGTTTATGGACCGACTCTGCGGGCAGTGTGGGGTTTGGTGCGATCCTTGGTAACCGATGGTCGGCACAGAAATGGACAGCATGGTGGGAAGCAAGTGGCTTGACGAACAACATTGGTTTCCTAGAGTTATTCCCCATCTGGGTAGCGTTTTCGGCTTGGCCAGAAGAGTTCCGAAACCGCTCGTGATATTTTGGTCTGACAACATGACTGTAGTTGAGGGCATTAACCAGCAGGCAGCACGCTGCAAGTGGATATTGCGATTGTTGAAAGAAATTGTGTTGAAATGCTTGAAGCTAAATGTACCATTCAGGGCAAAACATGTGCCGGGAGTAGTGAATAATGCAGCCGATGCGCTCTCTCGTTTCAAAATGCAGGCATTCAGGGATTGTTTACTCTCAGCGGAGCTAGTGGCAGCGCCATTTCCCGAAGCATTGTGGCAAATCAGCGCCCCGGACTGCAAAACCTAGTGGCAGCCAGTTTAGTGCTCCGGACAAGGAAAGCTTATGAAGGGGCGTTCCGCTCATACTACGCCTTTTTGGGCCCTGCATGGGAGCATAGATGGGGTCAGGAGGGGCCCTTTACCCAATTTTTAGTGGTCCTTCATGAGGAGGGCCGGTGGGCGGCAACCGCCAGTCGGTATAAGGCCGCCATATCGTTTATGGCTCAGCTCCACGGGATCAGGGACCCTACGGACTCCTTTGTCGTCAGAAAGGCGCTGCGCGGCTGGCGGCACCTAGAGGGGCGCAAAAAGGATACCAGGCATCCAATAGGATTTGACAGGTTGGCCGCCTTGCTGGCGAAACTAGAGGAGACATGCTCCTCACCTAGTGAGGTTGTCCTATTTCGGGCAGCATTTGCACTGGCATTCTATGGGGCCCTGCGGGTAGGCGAACTAGTGGCTGCCAATAAAAGGGATACCGAGGGGGGTCTGTGCAGGGACCACACGCAAGTGAGAGGGGATTCAATGCTGATCACGATTGTCAGGTCAAAGACAGACCAGGAGGCCCAGGGGAGTAGCATTGTGTTGCAGCGCGCTCCGGGTAGTCCCTGTTGTCCAGTGCTACACGTTGAGGCCTACCTAAAACAAAGGGTGACGACGTGGGGGGGGGGCCTTGCTGCGGCATGCTGAGGGCACCCCGTTAACAAAGTTTCAGTTCCAGAGGGTGCTGGCGATCATGATTGCAGCTGCGGGCTTGAACCCGAGTGATTTTGGAACTCATTCGTTCAGGATAGGGGCCGCTACAGAAGCGACAGCCGGGGGTCTGCAGGCAGACAATGTTAAACAGTTGGGGCGCTGGTCTTCAAATTGTTTCAAACGTTACGTGGTGTTCCACATGTTGTAATTTACCGAAGAAGTGCACTCACGCTTGTTGTCTTTTGTTTGGATTACAGTTTCACGAGCCTGTGACGCAGGGCGGAAATTGGGACCGGCCCAGTGTCAGCTAACCACCACTTCAGGAACAAGGAATGGAAGACGAGTGGTCTGGGTCGTGGGCCACTCATACGTGAGGCGTGCCGCGGACATATTCAGGACAGGTGATGCGATTCACACATCTGAGGAATATGGTTTCAGGGTGTCCTTCCATGGGAAGGGCGGTTTGTGTATTGACCAACTGCAAAGTTTTGTCGAGGGATTGTTAGGGTGGCACAGGTCACCGCCATCAGAAGTCATAGTGCACATTGGGGGCAATGACCTGGCGAGGTTGGGCAGACGGGCTTTAATCGAACACATACTTTCAGCAGTTAGTTGGTTAGCAAAGACACTTCCGGAGTGCACAATAGCTTGGTCACACATGATTTCGAGGAGGGTATGGAGGGGGGGGTATTCAGATGATGGGGTACACCTGTCCAGGGTGGGGAATGACTTATGGATAGGAGACATGATAGCTTGGCTAGTGGGATTGAGGAGACATGACCTATAGGAGTTGTGGGGGGGCCAGATAGTTGGTCAACTATCTGGCCTGTGGCGGTAAGGTCATGATCGGTGAGCAGTGATTTCAAGGTCCCTTGTGGGGGCGCCACCCATTATGGATGGATCGCCCAGGGGGAGATGGCCATAGGCCCCTCCCAGGGGGAGATGGCTATATGCCCCTCCCACGAATTTCCCGGGGGCCGGATATCCGCTCCGGCGGAAGAGAGTGCGGGGAAAGGAGGGGAGTCCACGCTGTCCTTCTTACGGTTACCCCGCACGGGAACTTGGACGACCATAAGATGGCGCCGAGTGGAAGGGGGCCCCCATGACAAGGGAAGTTACACTTGGCTACGAGGGTAAAGCCCTCTGCGCATGCGCCACTCACACGAGAGAGCGGAAATTTGGTGATAGGGATCTGACACCGGTTAAGACCTTGCCGTTGGCCCTTAACGATAGGATGTACAAAATTTGTATGCAATGCATTATGTCATGATGTTAGACTCGGTTAGGAAAATCTTTGTGTTAGAGATTTGTTAAGGTTAGCCTGGATACCTGTCTTCATCAAGTGTAATGAAAATTGAATTTTGTACATGATAAATGAAATGTTTTTAATTTAAAGTTTAAAATTTTGTTTCATATTTTAATAAATACGGCCGGGGGGGGTCACAAGGCCCCCCTGCCTTCCAAAAGTTCAAACTGTGTCTGTCTCCTACCATTGGGATTGGTGGTGGAAGGGGTGGCGGGCATCCCGAACCATATGGAAAGGGGAGACCTCTCGGTCACCCCGAACGTATGGCTGGGTGCCCCAATCGCCCAGGAAATCTTTGCAGGCGGGGGGCGTGTCCCCGGCCGGTATGCCCAAAGTGGCGTGGTTGGAGCACGCCCCCGCCGCCTAAGAGGGTTGTCCTAACACCCGCCCGGAAGTCCGTGCACTCTTGGGCGGGATGGGGATGCCGCCCGCCTTCCCGCTGCAAGTTAAAAGGCGCGGGAGTACAGGCAGGCGTCCTCTTGTTCCCGAACTCTGAAGGCTGCACCACTCGTCGCTCGTGAGCCCTCAAGGGAACAAGCTGCAGTTTTTGACCCACCCATCAGCCCCTGTTGCAGAAATTTAGGAGTAAACAAAGTTGTGATTTGCAATTGATTGTGATGCATAAACGTCTTGCTTAGGCCTTTTTCTCCCATTGTAGATTGATTCCAAGATTGTGTATACAACTGAATACTTGTCTATAGGCCTTTTTTCCTTTGTAGAAGTGTGATGAACTATATGCAATAAAATGGTTTCTCTGTTATAAGACCTTTTCTCCTTTGTAGCAATGTTTATAGTATGTTGGATACTATTCTGGGACATCCGCTCTACAAGGGCGGGAGTAGCAATGAGGGTCATATATAGCTGTGATATAAGATTAGGCATAGGTTTTTTCCCCACTAGTAGGTAACTAACTGTCGTATTTATTTATTCTTCGGTCGGGCGGTAAGGTCATGATCGGTGAGCAGTGATTTCAAGATCCCTAGTGGGGGCGCCACCCATTATGGATGGGAGCGCCCGGGGGAGGCGGCCATCGGCCCCTCCCACGGGGGGCAGCACCCATTACGGATGGGATCGCCCAGGGGGAGACAGCCATAGGCCCCTCCCAGGGAGAGACGGCTATATGCCCCTCCCACGAATTTCCCGGGGGCCGGATATCCGCTCCGGCGGAAGAGAGTGCGGGGAAAGGAAGGGAGTCCACGCTGTCCTTCTTACGGTTACCCCACACGGGAACTCGGACGACCTTAAGATGGCACCGAGTGGAAGGGGGCCCCCATGACAAGGGACGTTACAGTTGGCTACGAGGGTAAAGCCCTCTGCGCATGCGCCACTCACACGAGAGGGCGGAAATTTGGTGATAGGGATCTGACACCGGTTAAGACCTTGCCGTTGGCCCTTAATGATAGGATGTACAAAATTCGTATGCAATGCATTATGTCATGATGTTAGACTCGGTTAGGAAAATCTTTGTATTAGAGATTTGTTAAGGTTAGCCTGGATACCTGTCTTCATCAAGTGTAAAGAAAGTTGAATTTTGTACATAATAAATGAAACGTTTTTAATTTAAAGTTTTAAATTTTGTTTCATAGTTTAATAAATACGGTGGGGGGGGGGTCGCAAGGCCCCCCTGCCTTCCAAAAGTTCAAACTGTGTCTGTCTCCTACCATTGGGATTGGTGGTGGAAGGGGTGGCGGGCATCCCGGACCATACACGACTACGCCAGCGGACACAGACACAGACCAATTTCTTTTGGATGCTGTTCAATCTTTATTCAGCTGTCGCCATAACGTTTCGGCGCAAAGCCTTGATCACATGACAGCGCAACAACATTCAAGGTGATTATTTAAAGTGCACAGTGCTGCATCATGATTGGACAATCATTATTTCATGAAAATAGGAGAAAGACTCTCAGGTGTTTCCTCAAACGCGATTAAGACATGATACATTCATACGTACTGAATTTTCTATATGTATAAATTCATGTTAAAATTCATATTTGTATTTACAAGTATGTGGAAATCATAGGTTAAATCCCATATTGTTGTAGCATCAAGACAATTCCCAAAAATTGCAGGTTAAATCCCTTAAGTATACCATTTCTTGATACTCAATTCGTCTATTCCCTCCTACAATCACGAAACAAAATATATAAATGTGCTTTGAAAGTGCATTTCCGTGCTATTTAAAACTATACTTAAATTTTGAAACAAAGTCGGCCTGAGCCTAAATCTTTCATTCATTATTTTGTGTACGTCTGCTTGCCTCAGCCCCCTTTACCATGCATTTAATAACCATCATATAACTATGACTCACAGGTATCCAATGTGCAATGTCATTTATAACATATTTCCCATACAGAGAACATAGATTGTTAGGGTCATTTAAGGATCCTTCTGGTTTAGTTCTATACATTTAATTTTATCATATTACATTATTGATTCAAATTTTCATATTCCAAGTTTCTTTTTTTCTTCATTTTCTCAGATATTATTTACAGGATTAACACCCTTGACACCTAATGATATTATGTTGTGTCAATGGACCGTGAGGTAAAGACCTTTCGTACGGTAGATCAGTCCAACTTTATATGTATGGTATGTGAATGAATTCAGGTACAGATGTTATATCACATAATGCACACATATTAACTATGTATACTTTTAATTTCTGGTGAAGGAACTATAGATTCAATCAATTATACAAAATGGAAGGAATTATAAAT
Source organism: Lissotriton vulgaris (assembly GCF_964263255.1). Classification (NCBI taxonomy): domain Eukaryota; kingdom Metazoa; phylum Chordata; class Amphibia; order Caudata; family Salamandridae; genus Lissotriton; species Lissotriton vulgaris. Next base: position 602,067,438 of record NC_141696.1, read on the forward strand.
GTTCTAAAAACCAATAAATAGATAAATAATGTTCCCAATAAATATTTAAATATTCAATTGTGACTTCATATATATACACCAAATTATATACAATACAAATTCCTTCTTCCTTTACCCTCATTTCATACATATATTCATTTAATACCATCTACCTTAATGCAAGCATGTATATAAATCTTCAGTAAGGTTTAACCCCCTGGCTGTTTGCTATTTAATTTCAGAATATAGGTGGTTTCCAATCGGCGTAACTTGGCCTCCCTATTGCCTCCCCTTCTGCTTGCCGTAATGGCATCCACCACATAATATGTGAGATCCTTGTTGTTACTTTGGTTATGTGTTTTGAAGTGGCGAGCCACCGGGTAAGTGTTGTCCTGCGATGTTATGGCCCTGAGATGTTGTGATATTCTTCTGTGTACGGGGAGCTTTGTGCGCCCCACATATCTAAGTTGGCATGGGCATTGCAGGATGTAAATTGCGTATTCCATTTTACACGTCAATACTTTAGTGATCCGATGTTCCCGATCACTAAAGCCATCCTTGTATGTCCGTTTATTGATACCATGGACACAGGCTTTACAGGTTTCACACCTGAAAAAACCTTGGTTATTTTTAAACCAAGATGTAGTGTCTAATATCTCAGGGCATGTGACAACTACTCTCGCTCTCATATTGGGAGCTGAGGAAATATAAATTTCTGGTCAAGTTGTGTTCCCTAGCGTGTACCCCACCGTCTCCATGTACCAGCTTAAAGTGCATGTAACTTCCCTCCTGTGCCAGCTATGAAGACGCAAATACATTTGCGTCCAACGTTAACATGTCCTCTTTCAGACCCACCCTGGATGGGTTGAATAGTCCGTTCCTAAGTATGCTATGCCAACGTCTTTTTGTAGTGTACTTTACACGTTTTTCAGCTCTGGTAAAGTAGGCCCCGAATTTCTGCCATCAAGCCTTTTTCTGGCTTCTGACTCTGAAAGCCTCAGCCCAGGCTGTCTCTGTACCCGTGAACTCTGACTTACTTCCTGCGCGGCCCACCGCGCTCAGCTCAGCCTGCTGCCTGCCAAGACTGACTACAACCTTCGAATTATCTGTTCCACTCCTCGAAAATACATTCCTGCCTACTAGTTTCAGTAAACATCCCCCCAGCTGCAGAGCCGAAGGGCCGGCCTGTCCCCGTGCAAGTAATTCATAGCCTCTGTTACCATGCTCCCATGGAAGGCCCGTGCCCCCACGCTTCTCATGCAGACACTCAGGCGCTTATACACGCACTCACAGTCAGTATAGAATAGCTTCTGCCCCAGAGACCTTTTCCGTTCAGATAATATGGTTCCCAAACATCAGATATCAGATATGATAGAAGTACAAGTTGATCTGACATGCCAGACTTCTGTCTCTTTCCGTCAGTGTGAATGTCAAGTCCCCTGCACCCTCCAGTTTCACGTCAATCACACGTCATGCAGCTGCGCGCGCATCCAAGCCTCCGATTTCTGCTGACATTGCAACATTTCTGTTTAGTGCCACCCCTTTGTGACACCTATCTGTGACGTTTCTAGCGCACACCTCTAGTTCACGCCTAGTCCACGCCTTCTGATTACGTACTAGTAACACGTGGATGCTGTTATCTTGTCTTCTCTCAGCTGTTACGCCTCCTATATTGGTTTCTATGGTGTAAATTAAGTATATAAGCTATGTATTGTCAATAAAATATTGCTCTATCCCTTCCTGGACCCTGTGTGGTGCCAGGAACCTGATATCCAGTTCCGGAACGATTCCTTTTTAAGGAATAAAACCCCTAAGAACTCTAACACCACGGACTCTGTTTCTTTCTTTCCGATTGAGTTATTATTGATTAAGTACTTACCTGCATAGAAATTAAGACGGTAAATTAAATATTTACGACATTTTGGCGCCCGAACAGGGACCCCTCCCCCACCCCACGCGCCGGTTGGTGCGTTGCAAGCTCTGTCCCCTGCCATCAGTTAGAAGGAAACTACGCGTACTGGCAGGATTTCCTGTATCTCCCTCTGGCCCACGGAGGTGACGAAGACTGCGATCAGCACCCAGACGAGGCGGTGAGGAGTGCGGAGGATCCCGACCAGAGCCTAGCCGAAAGAAGCAAGGTCCGAGGTGTCAAGAGGCCCACCAGTTTTCCGAAGTTTTCCGAGGTATCCACGCGTCGAGTCGAGTCGAGTCCAGTCCAGTCGAGTTTTCCGAGGCCTTCTGTTTTCCGTGCTTCCCGGTGAGTACCATTGCTGGGACGTATCTAGACGGGTTTGGGTACACAAGTCCGGTCTGCACTGTTTTAGACAGTGTATCTGTGCTGTTTAGCAGTACATCCGTTATTTCAAGCTTTTGCACTGTTTTTAGACAGTGTATCTGTGCTGTTTAGCAGTACATCCGGTATAGGGGGTAGTCATATATGTCTCAAATGTCTTTTCATGTGATTAATGTCGTGGTATGAGTGTGACTGTTTTTTTTTTTGTGCATTATTGTCTTCTTGTATAACTAGCTGTATTCAGTATTAAGTAGTTAGGATTGAGCATTCAGTACTAAGTAAACAAGATGCCGTTATTCAACAAGTTAAAGCAGATAGGAACTAGGAAAGGGATACTAGAGGAAGAAATTCCTATCCCCCCTAGGGACACTCCTGGTAATTTTATGTACCATAAGCATGGCTTAGATGCCATATTGTATCTAGATTTATGGGCCGATTATACTAAACATCTAGACGAGAGACACAGATGGCCTGTTACCGGAACATGGGATGCCGAGTGCATCATGAAGGTGGAGGAAGCATTATGGAAAAGGAAAGCCAGACAATCTCAGAAAGACGCCATAGAGTTTTGGCGTAAGGAATCACATAAGCGTGCTGAAAAAGCACTACGTAGAGAAGACAGACTTAAAGAATCAGATCAAGCCCAAGAAAACGAATTAGTTACTGAAGGGATCCGAGTAAAATCAGAGCAAATAGACCGTGCACGAAACAATCTCGTAAACGGTATGTATCTCGCGGCCGAGGGTTCGCCTGAGGCCATTTCAGAAATACCGAAAAATCTGCCGCCACCATTGGTTCCAACTAAAGTAACTCACAGGACCACTAAAGACGTATTCCTGAATTCCTATCTAGAGGATGTAGCACCCGCCTACACCAATCTGCCTGTCCGCGCCCTGCCTAACGACAGGGACGGGGGTGGTAACCCGCCCCAAGATCATATTCCGCCAGTACCACAACAGATTCCCCCTGTTCCGCCACCTCCACCACTTCCCACACCTAAAGTTGATTTACCGAAACCACGTCTACCTGACCCTACTAAAAGACAAATTCAAGTTCAGATACAGACTCCACAGAGAGATAATGTCCAAGCTTCCGCCTCAGGAGGTGCGACCGGGGGTCTTCAGACCCCGCCATTAACGCGCAGGTTACAGCTCGGGGACTTGCAGAGTCCTTTCACGTTCAAGTCACCCCGTCTCGACATACTCAAAGGACAACTTACAGTCTGCAGATATGATCCAGTACCCGGCAAAGACGATAGAATGATGATGGCATCACTACGGTTACGATCTGCTACTGATTTTCTGCTATTATTTGCAGGAATGAAGGAGTGCCTAGATAGAATATATCAGTTTATTCAGACTGGGAAAGACCCTGACAGTATTAAGGATGCCATGGAGCATCAGAAAGTTGACGTTCAAGGACAGATACTACGCTTTTTTATAAATTGCCTAATAAGAGAACGAGACAGGCCTGAGACAGATCAGGGTGAATTAGATGCACTCAACAAGTGGGGTCAAAATATATCTGAAGGAAAACACGACAAGGGGGCTTGCATATCCAGTATGTACAAGAAAATTAGAAAGGCAGTGATAGAAATACACGAAAAAGAGAAAGAAAAGGCTTCCTCCGAGGGGGAAGAAGAACCTGAAGAACCAGAAAAGACTACAGATACTATAGCGTATGTAGGTAAGGGAACTTACCACAGGAAAGGTATTCGTCCAGAAAGCAAGAGAGTTTTTCTCTCTGCCTTAACCAACCCGAATTCTTCTGAACATCGGTTTCAGGAGACTGATAAAAGGCTTCGAGAACGAATGGGGTACCATGTACTCAATTCTATGGATGAACAAGAACTAGCCCGGTCAGCGATCTTATGGGCTGACAATCCGGATATATACAATGATGATACCGTAGCACAGACATTCCTGAACCTTTCCCCAGACGAACAGAAATTAGCAGGTGTATACATGATGCAACACCTCCTCACGTTATACAGAAACCAACATTCTGATCCAGGTCCCTTACACGAAACATTAGAAGCACTACTCATGGATAGATGGAGAGGTCTAAGTACCAAGTTAATACAAATAATTCTAGAACAACGACATAGATATAACACTTTTGTAAGCTCCGAATATGTTCCCGCCCCGCCCCCAGAAAGAAAAATGTATCATATGGAACGTCTGCATGGCATTGAAAGTCAGAACCCCTTCCGAGAAGTACATCCAGTTATGGGTGAAGATCAACAGATGTTCCACTGACAAATCCAGACCTGACACTTTATGTGAATGGTTCATGTATGAGAACAAGTACAGGAGAATTAGTGGCCGCATATGCAGTGACCACTGAAACCGAAGTTAAAGAAACACATCGTATTGACACACTGTCCGCTCAAGCGGCAGAGCTTATTGCTCTGACCCGAGCCTGTATACTAGCCAAGAACAGAAATGTCAACATATACACTGATTCCCGTTATGCGTTCGGAGTTGTACACGACTTCGGAATGTTATGGCAAGAACGAGGTTTTTTGACCTCTCATGGTGCCAAGATCCAACACGGTCCCCTCATTCAAGCACTGTTAGAAGTAATACATCTGCCTTCAGGCATATCCGTCATGAAATGTAAAGCACATACTAAAGTCACAGATTCTGTTTCCCAGGGTAACGACCTGGCAGACCAGACAGCAAAACATACAGCATTGACGCACACTCAGACAACTGACATGACAAAGATAATAGGACCGACAAATTGTAGGACAGTCAGGGATCCCACATTAGATGTAATCGATATTCAGACACATGCTACCCCTGATGAAATAAAGAAATGGACTGAACTAGGGGGGATCCAGACAGATCAAGGTTGGATGACGAAGGGAAAATCTACATGGTTTCTCCCTGACTCTATGGTTCAAGTCATGATCAATACAGCACATAGTCCAGCACATCTAGGAGAAAAAGCGATGTTAGACAGTTTACAAAATCTTTGGAGCAATAAACACTTACGAGCAGCAGCAAAACAGAAAGTGCGTACTTGCATGATCTGTTGTCAGTTTAATCCAGGTAAAAGCGTCCCTGTAGAGCAAGGTGGATTTCATCCTCCCGATCACCCTTTTGAAGTCCTCCAGATGGATTATATCCAGATGGACCGTTGTCGATGATTCAAATATGTCCTCGTAATTGTTTGTGCACTTTCCCGTTGGACCGAAGCATATCCAGTCCCAGATTACACTGCTCCGACCACTGCCAGGCAGCTGGTTCGTGAATTCTTCCCACGATACGGCTTGCCTCGTGTCGTGTACTCAGATAACGGACAGCCATTCTCATCCGAATTAATGAAAGAAGTTTCCTTGCTGCTAGGATATCAGTGGAAATTCCATTTTGTCCGACATCCCGAAGCCGCAGGCCTTGTAGAGAGGCATAATCAGACATTAAAGACCCGCCTTGGTAAAATATGTCAAGAGAAAGGGGTCGACTGGATAGTCGCCCTGCCAGTTGCACTGTTCTATATGAGAATGGTTGCCCACTCGAGATCAGGACTATCCCCGTACGAAGTGGTCTTTGGTAGACCACCGAATATGTGGGGGACGCCCATTCCTAAGAAAATTACTGATGTTGATTGCAATATGTTGACAGATTACCTTGCCTCCTTGATGTCTGCACTCCAATCATGTCGTTCACAGGTTGCCGCAGCCTTCCCTGACAACACTGATGTAAAGCTGCATGATGTCCGTCCTGGAGACCTGGTTTTAATATGGAACTTCGACAGGAAAAGTCCGCTGGAGCCCCGCTGGAAAGCGCCGAAGACCGTCCTTCTTACTACGAGGACAGCGGTGAAAGTGGAGGGCAGAAAGGGGTGGATCCACACGAGCCATATTAAACTATGCAATGAACTGAAACCAGACCCAGGCTCGTCCACCCCTTCCAAAGACTGTATCGAGCCTAGTGACTTTAAAGTTTCCGAACGAGAGAAAACTCCCCAAGAGGAGTATAAACTCAAGCTTCGATCTAGCAAGTCAGACAGTTTAATTGTTTAAGTCCTCCCCTAGGTGAATCGGTTAAATAGTTTCTGACATGTATCCCCTAGATCGAGATAGAGAGAGAGAGAGACAATTCAAGAAACGTACATATTGCAAATCACTGCGTAGTCACTGTATAGTGACATTATTAATCATGTTTTTTCTAAGTCTTCTGATTATTGTTGCAAGTATACTACTTCCTATCTATTATCCTATTTTCAAGCGTGAACAATCTGCTTACAATGTTTCTGCTGAACATTCTTTTAGCGAGTTACCTCCACATGAACTCTCTTACAGACTTGCGCTGCGCAACAACACATTCATTAGTATGTTACATCATTCCCATCAGACTAATAATGCTACAAACTGCTGGATATGTGGCCGACTCCCTCCCTACCAGAATTACAAGGGAGCTCTGCCCCTCTTTCCGTACCCGTTCACTCACAATGGCTCCTGTGGTGCATGGTTTAAAATAATGAATTCCTTAGATCCTGATATTGCTGTTTTCAAAGGGAGCTGGGTTTGGGGAAACTTGAACTTAGTTCTGCTCGACGTCTGTCACCCTGATAAGGAGGGACTCCCCACTAGAATAGGAACTGATCTAGAAAATGAAGTATATGGATTAGGTAATTACACAATTAACCTTATGATTCTTACTGTTGAATCCGAAGCTGCACCAGTCCTGCCCGCTATGTCAGTATTGCCAGTCACTGGTGAATTATGTGTCAGAAAGAAAGGTTCAGTACACTTAGGTCATAGTAAATGTACTACTGTGGTCGAATTCGGTGATCATGGTAAATCGTCTTTTAAAGCTGTCCGTCATTCTTATTTTGTTTGTGGTCATACCGCATACATACGTTTACCTCCAGATTGGGATGGTACCTGTTATATTGCATTCCTTCTGCCACCTGTTTTCCTAGCCCCTCCTGATTATCACAGAATTACAAACCTAGTAAAGAATAGACTCAGAAGAGATCTCTCGCTTGTCGACTACACAGAAACGGCATGGGAACAATACACCGATTTTAATAAAGGATTCTTTTTCTTTTTAGGCCCTGTCCAAAATAGTAAACTAATACGCAGATTAACTAGAACACTTGAAGCAGTAGTGAATGAAACTGCCTCCGCCCTAGGTAACTTAACAGAGGAGCAGTCCGCCATGCGGGTTGTTGTCCTTCAGAATCGTCTTGTTATTGACGTCATCTTGGCAGATAGAGGTGGAGCCTGTAAGGTCATCGGGTCAAGTTGCTGTGTTTTCATTCCAGAAAACGCGCCATCTGTATACAAAGCTATTACACGTCTTCATAAAATTGCAAATCTGATACATCAGAATCCAGGCACCTGGACTTGGTCCGGTTGGTTCTGGACAACGTTATCCGCTTGGGGATGGAAGATCCTATCCTTCCTAGGCATTGGCCTAGTTCTAGTATTCAGTTGCTGCCTGTGCTTACAGTGTGGGCCAGCGATTTGTGGACTGTGTGCCACCTCATGCATTGAACATTCCAGTTTTCTCTCACAACGTCAAAGAAAGAAAGAAGAGCAAATGATGTTACAAGAACAAACTGATCGATTCATGAGGATCGATATATCATGAAGGGTCCGTAGGGAACAAGGAGGGAATGAGGAAATATAAATTTCTGGTCAAGTTGTGTTCCCTAGCGTGTACCCCACCGTCTCCATGTACCAGCTTAAAGTGCATGTAACTTCCCTCCTGTGCCAGCTATGAAGACGCAAATACATTTGCGTCCAACGTTAACATGTCCTCTTTCAGACCCACCCTGGATGGGTTGAATAGTCCGTTCCTAAGTATGCTATGCCAACGTCTTTTTGTAGTGTACTTTACACGTTTTTCAGCTCTGGTAAAGTAGGCCCCGAATTTCTGCCATCGAGCCTTTTTCTGGCTTCTGACTCTGAAAGCCTCAGCCCAGGCTGTCTCTGTACCCGTGAACTCTGACTTACTTCCTGCGCGGCCCACCGCGCTCAGCTCAGCCTGCTGCCTGCCAAGACTGACTACAACCTTCGAATTATCTGTTCCACTCCTCGAAAATACATTCCTGCCTACTAGTTTCAGTAAACATCCCCCCAGCTGCAGAGCCGAAGGGCCGGCCTGTCCCCGTGCAAGTAATTCATAGCCTCTGTTACCATGCTCCCATGGAAGGCCCGTGCCCCCACGCTTCTCATGCAGACACTCAGGCGCTTATACACACACTCACAGTCAGTATAGAATAGCTTCTGCCCCAGAGACCTTTTCCGTTCAGATAATATGGTTCCCAAACATCAGATATCAGATATGATAGAAGTACAAGTTGATCTGACATGCCAGACTTCTGTCTCTTTCCGTCAGTGTGAATGTCAAGTCCCCTGCACCCTCCAGTTTCACGTCAATCACACGTCATGCAGCTGCGCGCGCATCCAAGCCTCCGATTTCTGCTGACATTGCAACATTTCTGTTTAGTGCCACCCCTTTGTGACACCTATCTGTGACGTTTCTAGCGCACACCTCTAGTTCACGCCTAGTCCACGCCTTCTGATTACGTACTAGTAACACGTGGATGCTGTTATCTTGTCTTCTCTCAGCTGTTACGCCTCCTATATTGGTTTCTATGGTGTAAATTAAGTATATAAGCTATGTATTGTCAATAAAATATTGCTCTATCCCTTCCTGGACCCTGTGTGGTGCCAGGAACCTGATATCCAGTTCCGGAACGATTCCTTTTTAAGGAATAAAACCCCTAAGAACTCTAACACCACGGACTCTGTTTCTTTCTTTCCGATTGAGTTATTATTGATTAAGTACTTACCTGCATAGAAATTAAGACGGTAAATTAAATATTTACGACATTTTGGCGCCCGAACAGGGACCCCTCCCCCACCCCACGCGCCGGTTGGTGCGTTGCAAGCTCTGTCCCCTGCCATCAGTTAGAAGGAAACTACGCGTACTGGCAGGATTTCCTGTATCTCCCTCTGGCCCACGGAGGTGACGAAGACTGCGATCAGCACCCAGACGAGGCGGTGAGGAGTGCGGAGGATCCCGACCAGAGCCTAGCCGAAAGAAGCAAGGTCCGAGGTGTCAAGAGGCCCACCAGTTTTCCGAAGTTTTCCGAGGTATCCACGCGTCGAGTCGAGTCCAGTCCAGTCGAGTTTTCCGAGGCCTTCTGTTTTCCGTGCTTCCCGGTGAGTACCATTGCTGGGACGTATCTAGACGGGTTTGGGTACACAAGTCCGGTCTGCACTGTTTTAGACAGTGTATCTGTGCTGTTTAGCAGTACATCCGTTATTTCAAGCTTTTGCACTGTTTTTAGACAGTGTATCTGTGCTGTTTAGCAGTACATCCGGTATAGGGGGTAGTCATATATGTCTCAAATGTCTTTTCATGTGATTAATGTCGTGGTATGAGTGTGACTGTTTTTTTTTTTGTGCATTATTGTCTTCTTGTATAACTAGCTGTATTCAGTATTAAGTAGTTAGGATTGAGCATTCAGTACTAAGTAAACAAGATGCCGTTATTCAACAAGTTAAAGCAGATAGGAACTAGGAAAGGGATACTAGAGGAAGAAATTCCTATCCCCCCTAGGGACACTCCTGGTAATTTTATGTACCATAAGCATGGCTTAGATGCCATATTGTATCTAGATTTATGGGCCGATTATACTAAACATCTAGACGAGAGACACAGATGGCCTGTTACCGAAACATGGGATGCCGAGTGCATCATGAAGGTGGAGGAAGCATTATGGAAAAGGAAAGCCAGACAATCTCAGAAAGACGCCATAGAGTTTTGGCGTAAGGAATCACATAAGCGTGCTGAAAAAGCACTACGTAGAGAAGACAGACTTAAAGAATCAGATCAAGCCCAAGAAAACGAATTAGTTACTGAAGGGATCCGAGTAAAATCAGAGCAAATAGACCGTGCACGAAACAATCTCGTAAACGGTATGTATCTCGCGGCCGAGGGTTCGCCTGAGGCCATTTCAGAAATACCGAAAAATCTGCCGCCACCATTGGTTCCAACTAAAGTAACTCACAGGACCACTAAAGACGTATTCCTGAATTCCTATCTAGAGGATGTAGCACCCGCCTACACCAATCTGCCTGTCCGCGCCCTGCCTAACGACAGGGACGGGGGTGGTAACCCGCCCCAAGATCATATTCCGCCAGTACCACAACAGATTCCCCCTGTTCCGCCACCTCCACCACTTCCCACACCTAAAGTTGATTTACCGAAACCACGTCTACCTGACCCTACTAAAAGACAAATTCAAGTTCAGATACAGACTCCACAGAGAGATAATGTCCAAGCTTCCGCCTCAGGAGGTGCGACCGGGGGTCTTCAGACCCCGCCATTAACGCGCAGGTTACAGCTCGGGGACTTGCAGAGTCCTTTCACGTTCAAGTCACCCCGTCTCGACATACTCAAAGGACAACTTACAGTCTGCAGATATGATCCAGTACCCGGCAAAGACGATAGAATGATGATGGCATCACTACGGTTACGATCTGCTACTGATTTTCTGCTATTATTTGCAGGAATGAAGGAGTGCCTAGATAGAATATATCAGTTTATTCAGACTGGGAAAGACCCTGACAGTATTAAGGATGCCATGGAGCATCAGAAAGTTGACGTTCAAGGACAGATACTACGCTTTTTTATAAATTGCCTAATAAGAGAACGAGACAGGCCTGAGACAGATCAGGGTGAATTAGATGCACTCAACAAGTGGGGTCAAAATATATCTGAAGGAAAACACGACAAGGGGGCTTGCATATCCAGTATGTACAAGAAAATTAGAAAGGCAGTGATAGAAATACACGAAAAAGAGAAAGAAAAGGCTTCCTCCGAGGGGGAAGAAGAACCTGAAGAACCAGAAAAGACTACAGATACTATAGCGTATGTAGGTAAGGGAACTTACCACAGGAAAGGTATTCGTCCAGAAAGCAAGAGAGTTTTTCTCTCTGCCTTAACCAACCCGAATTCTTCTGAACATCGGTTTCAGGAGACTGATAAAAGGCTTCGAGAACGAATGGGGTACCATGTACTCAATTCTATGGATGAACAAGAACTAGCCCGGTCAGCGATCTTATGGGCTGACAATCCGGATATATACAATGATGATACCGTAGCACAGACATTCCTGAACCTTTCCCCAGACGAACAGAAATTAGCAGGTGTATACATGATGCAACACCTCCTCACGTTATACAGAAACCAACATTCTGATCCAGGTCCCTTACACGAAACATTAGAAGCACTACTCATGGATAGATGGAGAGGTCTAAGTACCAAGTTAATACAAATAATTCTAGAACAACGACATAGATATAACACTTTTGTAAGCTCTGAATATGTTCCCGCCCCGCCCCCAGAAAGAAAAATGTATCATATGGAACGTCTGCATGGCATTGAAAGTCAGAACCCCTTCCGAGAAGTACATCCAGTTATGGGTGAAGATCAACAGATGTTCCACTGACAAATCCAGACCTGACACTTTATGTGAATGGTTCATGTATGAGAACAAGTACAGGAGAATTAGTGGCCGCATATGCAGTGACCACTGAAACCGAAGTTAAAGAAACACATCGTATTGACACACTGTCCGCTCAAGCGGCAGAGCTTATTGCTCTGACCCGAGCCTGTATACTAGCCAAGAACAGAAATGTCAACATATACACTGATTCCCGTTATGCGTTCGGAGTTGTACACGACTTCGGAATGTTATGGCAAGAACGAGGTTTTTTGACCTCTCATGGTGCCAAGATCCAACACGGTCCCCTCATTCAAGCACTGTTAGAAGTAATACATCTGCCTTCAGGCATATCCGTCATGAAATGTAAAGCACATACTAAAGTCACAGATTCTGTTTCCCAGGGTAACGACCTGGCAGACCAGACTGCAAAACATACAGCATTGACGCACACTCAGACAACTGACATGACAAAGATAATAGGACCGACAAATTGTAGGACAGTCAGGGATCCCACATTAGATGTAATCGATATTCAGACACATGCTACCCCTGATGAAATAAAGAAATGGACTGAACTAGGGGGGATCCAGACAGATCAAGGTTGGATGACGAAGGGAAAATCTACATGGTTTCTCCCTGACTCTATGGTTCAAGTCATGATCAATACAGCACATAGTCCAGCACATCTAGGAGAAAAAGCGATGTTAGACAGTTTACAAAATCTTTGGAGCAATAAACACTTACGAGCAGCAGCAAAACAGAAAGTGCGTACTTGCATGATCTGTTGTCAGTTTAATCCAGGTAAAAGCGTCCCTGTAGAGCAAGGTGGATTTCATCCTCCCGATCACCCTTTTGAAGTCCTCCAGATGGATTATATCCAGATGGACCGTTGTCGATGATTCAAATATGTCCTCGTAATTGTTTGTGCACTTTCCCGTTGGACCGAAGCATATCCAGTCCCAGATTACACTGCTCCGACCACTGCCAGGCAGCTGGTTCGTGAATTCTTCCCACGATACGGCTTGCCTCGTGTCGTGTACTCAGATAACGGACAGCCATTCTCATCCGAATTAATGAAAGAAGTTTCCTTGCTGCTAGGATATCAGTGGAAATTCCATTTTGTCCGACATCCCGAAGCCGCAGGCCTTGTAGAGAGGCATAATCAGACATTAAAGACCCGCCTTGGTAAAATATGTCAAGAGAAAGGGGTCGACTGGATAGTCGCCCTGCCAGTTGCACTGTTCTATATGAGAATGGTTGCCCACTCGAGATCAGGACTATCCCCGTACGAAGTGGTCTTTGGTAGACCACCGAATATGTGGGGGACGCCCATTCCTAAGAAAATTACTGATGTTGATTGCAATATGTTGACAGATTACCTTGCCTCCTTGATGTCTGCACTCCAATCATGTCGTTCACAGGTTGCCGCAGCCTTCCCTGACAACACTGATGTAAAGCTGCATGATGTCCGTCCTGGAGACCTGGTTTTAATATGGAACTTCGACAGGAAAAGTCCGCTGGAGCCCCGCTGGAAAGCGCCGAAGACCGTCCTTCTTACTACGAGGACAGCGGTGAAAGTGGAGGGCAGAAAGGGGTGGATCCACACGAGCCATATTAAACTATGCAATGAACTGAAACCAGACCCAGGCTCGTCCACCCCTTCCAAAGACTGTATCGAGCCTAGTGACTTTAAAGTTTCCGAACGAGAGAAAACTCCCCAAGAGGAGTATAAACTCAAGCTTCGATCTAGCAAGTCAGACAGTTTAATTGTTTAAGTCCTCCCCTAGGTGAATCGGTTAAATAGTTTCTGACATGTATCCCCTAGATCGAGATAGAGAGAGAGAGAGACAATTCAAGAAACGTACATATTGCAAATCACTGCGTAGTCACTGTATAGTGACATTATTAATCATGTTTTTTCTAAGTCTTCTGATTATTGTTGCAAGTATACTACTTCCTATCTATTATCCTATTTTCAAGCGTGAACAATCTGCTTACAATGTTTCTGCTGAACATTCTTTTAGCGAGTTACCTCCACATGAACTCTCTTACAGACTTGCGCTGCGCAACAACACATTCATTAGTATGTTACATCATTCCCATCAGACTAATAATGCTACAAACTGCTGGATATGTGGCCGACTCCCTCCCTACCAGAATTACAAGGGAGCTCTGCCCCTCTTTCCGTACCCGTTCACTCACAATGGCTCCTGTGGTGCATGGTTTAAAATAATGAATTCCTTAGATCCTGATATTGCTGTTTTCAAAGGGAGCTGGGTTTGGGGAAACTTGAACTTAGTTCTGCTCGACGTCTGTCACCCTGATAAGGAGGGACTCCCCACTAGAATAGGAACTGATCTAGAAAATGAAGTATATGGATTAGGTAATTACACAATTAACCTTATGATTCTTACTGTTGAATCCGAAGCTGCACCAGTCCTGCCCGCTATGTCAGTATTGCCAGTCACTGGTGAATTATGTGTCAGAAAGAAAGGTTCAGTACACTTAGGTCATAGTAAATGTACTACTGTGGTCGAATTCGGTGATCATGGTAAATCGTCTTTTAAAGCTGTCCGTCATTCTTATTTTGTTTGTGGTCATACCGCATACATACGTTTACCTCCAGATTGGGATGGTACCTGTTATATTGCATTCCTTCTGCCACCTGTTTTCCTAGCCCCTCCTGATTATCACAGAATTACAAACCTAGTAAAGAATAGACTCAGAAGAGATCTCTCGCTTGTCGACTACACAGAAACGGCATGGGAACAATACACCGATTTTAATAAAGGATTCTTTTTCTTTTTAGGCCCTGTCCAAAATAGTAAACTAATACGCAGATTAACTAGAACACTTGAAGCAGTAGTGAATGAAACTGCCTCCGCCCTAGGTAACTTAACAGAGGAGCAGTCCGCCATGCGGGTTGTTGTCCTTCAGAATCGTCTTGTTATTGACGTCATCTTGGCAGATAGAGGTGGAGCCTGTAAGGTCATCGGGTCAAGTTGCTGTGTTTTCATTCCAGAAAACGCGCCATCTGTATACAAAGCTATTACACGTCTTCATAAAATTGCAAATCTGATACATCAGAATCCAGGCACCTGGACTTGGTCCGGTTGGTTCTGGACAACGTTATCCGCTTGGGGATGGAAGATCCTATCCTTCCTAGGCATTGGCCTAGTTCTAGTATTCAGTTGCTGCCTGTGCTTACAGTGTGGGCCAGCGATTTGTGGACTGTGTGCCACCTCATGCATTGAACATTCCAGTTTTCTCTCACAACGTCAAAGAAAGAAAGAAGAGCAAATGATGTTACAAGAACAAACTGATCGATTCATGAGGATCGATATATCATGAAGGGTCCGTAGGGAACAAGGAGGGAATGAGGAAATATAAATTTCTGGTCAAGTTGTGTTCCCTAGCGTGTACCCCACCGTCTCCATGTACCAGCTTAAAGTGCATGTAACTTCCCTCCTGTGCCAGCTATGAAGACGCAAATACATTTGCGTCCAACGTTAACATGTCCTCTTTCAGACCCACCCTGGATGGGTTGAATAGTCCGTTCCTAAGTATGCTATGCCAACGTCTTTTTGTAGTGTACTTTACACGTTTTTCAGCTCTGGTAAAGTAGGCCCCGAATTTCTGCCATCGAGCCTTTTTCTGGCTTCTGACTCTGAAAGCCTCAGCCCAGGCTGTCTCTGTACCCGTGAACTCTGACTTACTTCCTGCGCGGCCCACCGCGCTCAGCTCAGCCTGCTGCCTGCCAAGACTGACTACAACCTTCGAATTATCTGTTCCACTCCTCGAAAATACATTCCTGCCTACTAGTTTCAGTAAACATCCCCCCAGCTGCAGAGCCGAAGGGCCGGCCTGTCCCCGTGCAAGTAATTCATAGCCGCTGTTACCATGCTCCCATGGAAGGCCCGTGCCCCCACGCTTCTCATGCAGACACTCAGGCGCTTATACACACACTCACAGTCAGTATAGAATAGCTTCTGCCCCAGAGACCTTTTCCGTTCAGATAATATGGTTCCCAAACATCAGATATCAGATATGATAGAAGTACAAGTTGATCTGACATGCCAGACTTCTGTCTCTTTCCGTCAGTGTGAATGTCAAGTCCCCTGCACCCTCCAGTTTCACGTCAATCACACGTCATGCAGCTGCGCGCGCATCCAAGCCTCCGATTTCTGCTGACATTGCAACATTTCTGTTTAGTGCCACCCCTTTGTGACACCTATCTGTGACGTTTCTAGCGCACACCTCTAGTTCACGCCTAGTCCACGCCTTCTGATTACGTACTAGTAACACGTGGATGCTGTTATCTTGTCTTCTCTCAGCTGTTACGCCTCCTATATTGGTTTCTATGGTGTAAATTAAGTATATAAGCTATGTATTGTCAATAAAATATTGCTCTATCCCTTCCTGGACCCTGTGTGGTGCCAGGAACCTGATATCCAGTTCCGGAACGATTCCTTTTTAAGGAATAAAACCCCTAAGAACTCTAACACCACGGACTCTGTTTCTTTCTTTCCGATTGAGTTATTATTGATTAAGTACTTACCTGCATAGAAATTAAGACGGTAAATTAAATATTTACGACAGAGCTTTGCTGAATGTGATGGAAGCCCTTTTGGGTAGATCCTGGCCAAGGATAGGATCTTTGCTTACTGTTGGCCAATTCCTATTAATGATTTTTCGAATCTCCCTATGCTGTGCACAATATCCCATAATTATACGGAAAGGGGCAGTTTTCTTTGCTACATTGCTGCTTGTCACATTCGGCCGAATTTGTGTCTCAGCCGAGACATCATCTTAACCTAGCAGCTCTGATCTGTTTATAGCCATCGATTTCTGTATTGCTTGTTTGATGGTGTTGATGTGGGACCCCCTTTCCAAGAATCTACTTGTGCTGGCTTCCTGAGCTTTCTTTAACTCCCCCTCCTCACTACATAATCTTCTCAGACGTAGCATCTCCCCATATGGGATGCTGCGTATTAAGTGGGCTGGGTGAGTGCTGCTGGCGTGCAGTGTGGTGTTACCTGCCGTAGTTTTTCGGAATAACCTGCTTTCCAATTTGTTGTCATGCGTATAGATTTCAATGTCTAAAAAGGGAACCCGCTCCTGGCTCATCCTGACTGTGAAGTTGATATTAAATACATTATCATTAATTTCTTCAATGAATGTTTCAGCTTCTTCACGTCCACCCCTCCACACAACAAACAAATCGTCTATGTAGTGGTACCATGCAATAACATTTTCTTTCATCTCTTTTTCAAAGGTGGTTTTGACGACCAGTTCCTCCCAAGCTCCCATGTGCAAACATGCAAAGCTAGGGGAGAAACTGGCCCCCATCGCCACTCCCTGTCGTTGTCTGTACAAAAGATTATTGAACATAAATATATTATGTTCCAAGCAATACGTCAACATTTTTATCAACATAGCATTGTGTTCTTTATAAACATCAGACCTTCTTTCCAAATAATACATGACCGCATTAATTCCATCCTGGTTTAATTTAGGGAGATATTATAAAATACTGTGTAAATACATACACTTTCAGTATAATTAAAACCCAAGTTGACAGCGCCAAGATGGCCGCACTATTTACCACATACAAAGGCATAGACCTATTGGGCCCGCGACGTACTTGGACACGTGTCAGGTGGCGTCATTTTTAACAACCTACCACAGGTGGAATTTTGAGCTAGAAGGGACGGCGGTTTTTCGAAATTGCAAAACGCTGTGTTGTTGATTCATCGTGATCAACACATTAGGTATGTAATATCCTACTTTTCTCCTTCGACTTACTAAGGGCCGTGTATCTTTGTCACTCTGCTACTGTGCCCCACTAGCGAAATCATGTTTAACGTAAAAATAATGTGATAGGATTATTTTAATTTCGTAGGTAGTGCGGTATTGTAAATACACATGTCCGCATGCTGTCGTTTTTGCACCTTGCTTCTTAAAAAACAAGTTCAAGTTCAAGTTCGAGCATTTGTATAGCGCACTGCTCACCCAGAGGGTCTCAAGGCGCTTGGGGATGTGGTTCATTATTTGTCGAATAGCCAGGTTTTAAGTTCTTTTCTGCAGGAGATGTGGTTTTGAGTGAGGCGGAGGTGGGTGGGGAGTGAGTTCCAGGTCCTGACGGCAAGGAAGGAGAAGGATCTGCCACCCATGGTGGATTTTCGGATGCGCGGGACAGCCGCGAGGGCTTGATTGGACGATCTTAGTTGGCGGGTGGGTTTGTAGAAGGACAGTCGAGTGTTGAGGCATTCGGGTCCTAGATTGTAGAGGGCCTTGTGTGCGTGGGTGAGGAGGCGGAATGTAATTCTTTTGTTGACGGGAAGCCAGTGGAAGTCTTTTAGGTGTCCGGTGATGTGCTCTTGGCGGGGGATGTCTAATATGAGTCTCGCTGATGCGTTTTGGATGCGTTGGAGTTTTTTCTGTAATTTTGCTGTGATTCCGGCTTATAGTGTGTTACCATAATCCAGTCGACTCGTGACCAGTGCGTGGGTGACAGTCTTTCTTGTCTCAAGGGGGATTCAGCGGAAGATCTTTTTGAGAATGCGAAGTACGTTGAAGCAGGAGGATGAGACTGCGTTGACTTGTCTGGACATCGAGAGAGAGGAGTCTAGGATCAAGCCAAGGTTACGTGCATGGTCTGTGGGTGTAGGTGCTGTGCCCAGAGCGGAAGGCCTCCAAGAGTCGTCCCGGGAAGATCCTAGGATGAGCACCTCCGTTTTGTCTGAGTTGAGTTTTAGGCGGCTCTGTTTCATCCATTCGGCTACTTCTTTCATGCCTTCGTGAAGATTGGTTTTGGCGGTGTTAGGGTCTTTGGTGAGGGAAAGGATTAACTGGGTGTCGTCGGCGTAAGAGATGATGTTAAGGTTGTGTAGACGCGCGATGGAGGCGAGTGGACTCATGTAAACGTTGAAGAGGGTGGGACTGAGTGAGGATCCTTGTGGTACGCCACAGATGACTTCGGTGGCTTCAGAGTTGAATGGGGGAAGTCGGACTCTTTGAGTTCTCCCAGCGAGGAATGAGGTGATCCTGTCCAAGGCTTTTCCTTGTATGCCGATGTTGCTGAGGCGTTGTATAAGGGTGTTGTGGCAGACTGTGTCGAAAGCGGCGGAGAGGTCGAGTAGAATGAGGGCCACTGTTTCACCGTTGTCCAGTAGTGTTCGGATGTCGTCAGTCGCTGCAATGAGGGCAGTTTCGGTGCTGTGTTTGGCTCGAAACCCAGATTGAGATGGATCGAGGGAGTTGTTGGATTCAAGGAAGGCGGCGAGCTGGTTGTTGACGGCTTTCTCGATGACTTTGGCCGGGAATGGGAGAAGGGATATGGGTCGGTAGTTTTTAAGTTCTGAGGGGTCTGCTGTGGGTTTCTTCAGGAGGGCGCTGAGTTCGGCGTGTTTCCAGCTTTCTGGAAAGGTGGCAGAGTTGAACGAGCAGTTGATAACATCACGGAGATGGGGTGCGATGATGGAGTCCGCTTTGTTGAAGATGTGGTGGGGGTAGGGGTCGGTTGGCGAGCCAGAGTGGATTGAGTTCATTAGGCGGATGGTGTCTTCAGTGGTGATTGGGTTCCAAGCGCTTAGGTTGTTAGTTGGCTGGGTGGGATCTGAGGGGGGAGAGGAGGGTTGAACGCTGGGAGTATTCTCGAAGCTGTTGTGGATGTCGGCAATTTTGTTGTAGAAGGAGGATAATGCATCGCAAAGGTCTTGGGAGGGAGTGATGTCGTTCGATGCTGCGGTGGGGTTCGTGAATTCTTTGAGGATGTTGAAAAGTTCCTTGCTGTTGTGGGCGTTGTTGTCAAGACGATCCTTGAATGCTGATTTCTTGGTGGATCGAATTAGCTGGTGATGTTTGCAGGTGGCTGCCTTGAGGGTGGACATGTTGTCGGTGGTTGGATTTTTTCTCCATGTTTTTTCCAGGGTGCGGCATAGCTTCTTGGATTTTTTAAGGTCCTCATTGAACCAGGGAGCATTTTTTCTGGCTGATTTGATCTGGTGCTTTTTCAGGGGAGCTAATTCGTCAGCACTGTGGGTGATCCATTGCTTGAGATTGGTGGCCGCTTGGTTTGGGTCCGATGAGAGGGTGGGAGGGTTTTGGTTGAGTGATGTGAGGAGTTGGTCGGTGGTGATTTTGTTCCAGTTTCTCCGAGGAATAGGTTGTGGGCGGTTGTGGGCCAGGGTGGTTTTGTAGCTGAAGTGGACACAGCTGTGGTCCGTCCAGTGGAGAGCTGTGGTGCGATCAAAGGAGATGTGCTTGCTGGAGGTAAAGATAGGGTCGAGCGTGTGTCCGGCTACATGGGTGGGGGTGTCAACAAGTTGTTTGAGTCCGAGATTAGCCAGGTTGTCCAGAAGGGTGGTGGTGTTGCTGTCGTGTTTGTTTTCAAGGTGGTAATTGAAGTCTCCTAAAAGAATGTAGTTCTCGGAAGCGAGGGCATGTGGGCTGACGAAGTCCGTGATGTCATCGTTGAATTGAGTGCGGGTACCTGGAGGCCTGTAGATGAGGGTGCCTCTGAGTGTGGTCCTAGGGTCGGTGTGGATCTGGAAGTGGAGGTGTTCGGCGGTTGCAAGATTATCGTCGGAGCTGGTCGTGATTTTGATGGTGTTCCTATGGATGATGGCGATGCCTCCTCCTGTTTGATTGGTGCGGTCTTTACGGGTAATCTTGTAAGCGTCTGGTATGGCTATGGCGACGTCCGGTGCTGATGATGTGTTCATCCATGTTTCTGTAAGGAAGGCGATGTCCGGTGACGTAGTGTCGAGTAGGTCCCAGAGTTCAGTTGCGTGTCTGTGGACCGAGCGGGTGTTAAGCAGGATGCACTTCAGGCAGTTAGAGTCGGAGCTGTGTGTGGGGGAAGTGGATTTGGTGAGGGTCCTGATGCAGTTGAACTTGCAGGAGAGGCAGGCGAATGGGCCGTGGGTACGTCCTGGGGTGGCTTCGCAGCATTGTGGAGTGCGTCCGGGGTTGTGGGCGAGGAGAGTTGTGGCATCATATGTGACTCTAGTGGGCTGGGTATGGCGGGGACAGGCGCTGGGCGCGGTCCAGGCGCGGACGGGCGTAGACGGGCTTACCTTTGGCGCACCTTCGGCACGCATGGGGCACGAACGCTGCGCGTGGACGCTGCGCGCAAATGCATCCGTCATATAAGGATAGAGGAGGGGGAGGGGCAAGGGAGGGTCAGCTGGGAGGCGGGGCGGGCTGTGGGGGCCGGGCTCTGAGGCACCACCAACAACAATTAAAATGGCGGCAGCGCAGGAGAAACGAAACTGGAGGTAGGCTGGGGCACAAGCAATCGACAATGCTTGCTGCTTAATAGCGCTACAGATGTGAGAGTGATAGATAAAGCGCCGTGATTACAATACCCCAGAAGCGTTACCAAAGGCAGAGATATTAAAGCGCCGTCAATTACAATACCCCAGAAGCGTTACAAAAGGCAGAGATATTAAAGCGCCGTCAATTACAATACCCCAGAAGCGTTACAAAAGGCAGAGATATTAAAGCGCCGTCAATTACAATACCCCAGAAGCGTTACAAAAGGCAGAGATATTAAAGCGCCGTCAATTACAATACCCAGAAGCGTTACAAAAGGCAGAGATATTAAAGCGCCGTGAATTACAGTACCCCAGAAGCGTTACTAATGGCACAAATATGTTGCAATTGCACTCACGCTGCAGCGCTATACTGTGTAGGAAGCAGCAGTTAGGTAGATCAAGTAGGACAATAGTGCAGGTAACGATACCACTCAGGAGCAAGGGCGAAGGGAGCGACCACTTCTGAACTAGTCAGGACGGTCACAGCGCTTACGGGGGTCAGAGCGGGCTATGCAGTCCGTGGGAGGGAGGGTCAGCTGGGAGGCGGGGCGGGCTGTGGGGGCCGGGCTCTGAGGCACCACCAACAACAATTAAAATGGCGGCAGCGCAGGAGAAACGAAACTGGAGGTAGGCTGGGGCACAAGCAATCAACAATGCTTGCTGCTTAATCGCGCTACAGATGTGAGAGTGAGAGATAAAGCGCTGTGATTACAATACCCCAGAAGCGATACAAAAGGCAGAGATATTAAAGCGCCGTCAATTACAATATCCCAGAAGCGTTACAAAAGGCAGAGATATTAAAGCGCCGTCAATTACAATACCCCAGAAGCGTTACAAAAGGCAGAGATATTAAAGCGCCGTCAATTACAATACACCAGAAGCGTTACAAAAGGCAGAGATATTAAAGCGCCATCAATTACAAGACCCCAGAAGCGTTACAAAAGGCAGAGATATTAAAGCGCCGTCAATTACAATACCCCAGAAGCGTTACAAAAGGCAGAGATATTAAAGCGCCGTCAATTACAAAACCCCAGAAGCGTTACTAATGGCACAAATATGTTGCAATTGCACTCGCGCTGCAGCGCTATACTGTGTGGAAGCAGCAGTTAGGCAGATCAAGTAGGACAATAGTGCAGGTAACGATACCACTCAGGAGCAAGGGCGAAGGGAGCGACCGCTTCTGAACTCGTCAGGCTGCTTGCGCTTAAGACAACGAATGAATTAGACTCATTAGGGCTGTTCGATGCCTTCAGTATCACAACGTAGTGCTGTGCAATTAATACACATGCCAATACGCTGCCGATATTATATTTGGGTTTTCTTAAAAATATGGTCGCTTGTGCTTATAAGACAGCCGATTACTAGTTTGATCAGGTCTGTCTGATACTGTTTGTTTTAAACCCCATCACTCAGGTGACTACCGAGATAATACCTACAGCTTGAGGACTGTGAAATATGAGAGAAAAAATATATATATTGCACTAAACAGGACGGATTCGTACCTCAAGGTAGGCGATAGTACGAATAATGACAAGAGTATTCTATTTAATTTGACTGCCGTTAGCACTTACCAATGCCCATGACATCTCCCCGTGCCGTATAATTATTTATATAATTATTCGTATTCAAATCCTTCACTGCATTTTGAGCCAGCGAACCGAATCTTTTCATACGTGCCCGTTTATATTGTCCAGATCGTGATTATGGTTGAAGTCTCCCAATATATAAACGAATAAACAAACAGACAAACAACGCGCTAAGAGTGAGTGTGTCTAGGACAAACACTCATTTGCACTCTTTTTACTATTTCAGATCCTTGTATCTAGATAAACAATTGCATTGGAGCAAACTGGGTCGAGACACACTTGTGACCCAATGAAATGACTAATATTTGAGTTAAGTAAATGCTTTTGTGAGTTGGAGCTCTGTTTGGGGAATTCGGAATAAGAAGAACAAAAAAAACGAATTATAAGGATATAAAGGACTTCCCCTACTCTGTGATTGGATAATACCGTGCTCTGGAACAACTATTTCGGTACGAATTGTTGCATGTTTTATTTATTTATATGCATTTCATTTGGTTCTAGATATTGTATGTCTTTTTTGCTTTGGGTCGGTCCCATATAGTTGGTATAATTGGAAATACTAGTTTGCGATCACATCTTTACGGGATCGAGTTGCTTGAGATACGCATGTTTAGAGTATCTAGTTGGGCACATGCATCATTGACCTTGACGAAGGTTAATAATAGGACTAGAATCAAGAAACATCTCACTACTTGCGGTTATTAAGATCGCTCCCAGTTAAAATGCAGTGGAGAGAGATGATTAATTGTAATGTCAGATTTGGGATCGTTTCCGTAAATGTACACATGGAATATCGTTCATTTTTCGGTCTCACGAGCTAGAAGCAACAAAATAATGATGATAACGATGACAAAAACTTTTTCCTGTAGTGCCTTTGAATTGTGGTTTTAAGAGGGACGCATATGAGTCTGGTTAAACATAAAACAAAAAGAAATGCCGCTTATTGAAATGTCTAAATATGAAAGACTATAAAATTAGCTTGGCTAGCATCAAGATCACTGTGAATATATACTGTATAGCACTTGAATGTTTTTTAATATGGAAATTAGGTACCTTTTTTGTATATATGACAAAACACTATGGCTCGCTTTTATGTTTTATCTGTGTTGACACTGTCAATGTCTACATTTCTTGTGTTGTCTTGTATAGCATCAACATTGTCTTTTTATATGTTTTTTTAACTTTCAGCCCTGAAGAAGTTCTGTTCTCAGAACGAAACGCGTTGGCTGTTTTTTTCCCAAAAAGAAACATTAAACAACCATTGAAAATTTATACCAAGACTCAGCGTCTAGGTTTCCACTTGGATTGGATTGATTTACAAAGCGGTGCTCTTCCAAATTGGATAAAAAATATAGTTTGTGAAGCATTGGTTTAGTAGTACCTGCACAGACTATTGCAATAGTCCAATATGGATGTAATCAGTGCAAATGCCACTGGTTTTCTTGCTGAAGGGGGAATGTAGTCAAATATTCTTTTTAATGATTTTATCAAGTTAAAATACATTTTTTCAAACCATGTTCATCATGCAAAACAGCACATTTCTTACACTCCCCTGCTTCACAAATCCAGTATACATTCTTTCCGAATTGCTTCTTGAAAAACGTTGCCATCCACCCATAACCTAATTACCAACTTTCTCTGTTCGACGCTCCCTTTGCTCTTACACATCTTGGCACAGGGACCCCTAGATTTTCATATTTCACATATTTTATCAATGGTCGAGCAGGTCTCAGTGGAGGTGCGTCCTGGAACTCCCAAGTGAGCCTAGGACAGCCCCTGTTCTTTCAGAGTGGTAATACCCCTACTCAAGTACTTCATTTGCTAAAATTAGAGTGCTGGGGCCTGAAACTCTGTATAAGAAAGCGTCCCAAATACCAGGGCTGCCTGCATAATGCTGAATTCACCTCCAATCTCTTTTTTTTGTGTTGACATTTTTTATTAGCATTTCAGAAACATTAAACAAAAACAAGAAAACTCAAATACAAGTAATAAAGGTAAAGATCATATGATATAAATTAAAAAGTAAATCCATATATAGAACAATATTTAATATTATGCTATCTAGAACAATAAATATATATAACAATATATAAAGGAAAGATTGAAAAAGCATTTACAATCAAGTGATAAAAACTAAATGATAACAAATACAAACATGTTAAGAAAGTAGAAAAGGATTCCATATCTGTGAAAATAACTCTAGTTGATCTTGAATATTATATATAATCCTTTCATGCGAAGCATTTTGAATCATAGCAGATAACCAGGACTCTCGAGATGGTGGAGTGGAAGATTTCCATTGTCTTAATATACAGATTTTAGCTATAGCAAGCGCGGTATGTAGGAAACGAGATTGTGGTTTAGAAAGAGTGGGAACATTTCTGAAATCATGTAATATAATATTAGCTGTGGAAAGGGGTAAATACAGTGAGATAGACTTATGTAAGGTCTGACCTATGTAAGACCAATAATCTTTAACCAATGGACACGTGCAAAGAATATGAACAATATCACATCCAGAAGCATTACATCTCCAACAATTGGAATGCGGTAACAAGCCTGCCTTATGTAATCTAACCGGAGACCAATGCCAGTCATGTAGAATTTTAAATAAGCAAAACTTTTAACGAGCTTCTCGAGCTACCTCATCCAAACCATCTACTTCTTTCAACTATTCCATATCTGAAAAATAAGTCTGTAAACGTGTTTGCCATTTATGTCGGAGATCGCAGGATAATGGATGTGAAAATAATTGAGATGTATTTGTTTTGTAGAGACCTGAAATGACACCTTTCTGTTTGCCCCAAATTTGTAAATAAAACACTATTGGTGATATAGATAATGACCAAGGTGTGGAACAAAGAGCTTTGAGAAGAGATTGTCTAAGTTGATCGTATTTGGCATGCTGCAGCGGGGGTATGTTGAATTCATCCATTAACTGTGATAGAGGTTTAAGATCCCCATCATGGAGAATTTGGTCTAGTGTGAGAATGCCTGCCGATGTCCATTGAGACCATAGAAAGCTTCTACCTTTAATGGGTATTCTGGAGTTGTTCCATATAGGAGCATTTACATGTTATCGAGAATTAATGCCCAAGATACGATGCGCTCTTTGCCATATTTTGCGCATTGCAGACAATAAGGGTTTGCGTGGATCTATGCGGCTTGAACCAGATCCATATAAAACTGCAAGACCATTTGTTGCAGAGAGAAGATGATGCTCAACATGGACACAATGTGGTGTATTTAAATTATCTTGGAGCATGTATGAGAGCTGAGATAAATGCAAGGCAATGGTATAATGTTCAATGGAGGGAAGACTGAGACCACCATAGGAATGATGAGCATTTAATTTATGTATAGCCAGACGAGGTTTAATAGAACCCCATATGAAAGATTTAATTTTGGAATCTGTAAGGCGCAATGTGGATAAGGGAACATGAAGAGGAAGCATACCAAGAACATAAAGAAAGCGCTGTAACGTAACCATCTTCACAGTTTGAACTCTACTACATAAAGACAGACCCAGCGCTTTCCATTTATCAAAATCTCGTTGCATCTGAATGATTAAAGGCCCTAAATTATCTGATACCATGCCGTCCAATCCCTTATTTACCAAGATACCTAAATATTTTAACCGAGAAGGTTGCCAATGAAATGGATATCCCTGTATAACATCCCTTGAAGTGCCATCTGAGATGGGAAGTGCTTCACTCTTATCCCAATGTATTTTATACCCAGAAAATTCCTCTATAATTTGAAGTAATAATGTTAAAGATCTGTTTAAATCAGTAACAGTGAGCAGTATATCATCCGCATATAGATAAAGTTTAGATTCACCCACCGGTAAGGAAATACCAACCACATTGGGAGATTGCCGAATAGCGGCCGCTAAAGGTTCAATGGCTAATAAAAACAAAAGCGGGGAGAGGGGGCATCGGTGGCGGGTGCCTCATTGTATAGTAAAAGTATCAGAAGTAAATCCTCCACAATTGACCAGTGCAGTGGGTTGTTCATATAACAATTTAATCTTTCTTATAAATTGTTCTCCCAAACCAAATTTTTCTAAGATTAGGAATAAATAATCCCACTCTACTCTATCAAATGCCTTTTCGGCGTCTAATGATAATGCCAAAGCATCATCCTATAAAGATTTAGCAGTATGCAGAGTGTGAGCTAGGGAGCGTAAATGATTTCTGGAAGATCGACCAGGTACAAAGCCCACCTGAGTATTATGAATGAGAGAGGGAATGACTCTGCGCAGATGAGAAGCAAGAATACTAGCAAACATTTTAATGTCACAATTAAGAAGTGAAATGGGACGATAACTGCTACAAAGAAGTGGATCTTTTCCTGGTTTTGGAAAACTGCTATTACTGCTTTATTACATATATGACCTAAGGTGGAATTATGTTCGGCTTCTTGAAATGCCGCATGCAAACAGTCTATAATTTTATCTCCGGACCAGCGATAAAATTCTGCTGGAAAACCATCCTCTCCTGGTGCTTTGTGATAATGAAGTTTAAGTATAGCGTGAGAAATCTCTTCTTTACTAATGTCTTCATCCAGTATGGATGTATCTTCATCAGAAAGAGATGGTAATTCTAAGCCATTTAACAAAGACAACATTTTACCCTGATCCATATTTTATTTTTAATTTTAATTTCTTATATCGCGCTGGAATCAATCCCATAAGGGTATCTCCGCGCTTTGCCAGCCAAAAAGTTATCGTATTCATTAAATGCATTAGAGAGAGTGGAATGCTTCCTGGAAAAGGAGTGTTTTCAGGGTCTTTCTAAAGGATAGGTGGTTGGTGTTCATCCTTATTTCTATGGGAAGTTTATTCCATAGGGCAGGGCCAACTGATGAGAATGCTCGGTCTGCCTGCCTAACTCTTTTTGTTGCAGGGGGTTTTAGGAGTGCTTGGTTACTTTAACGAAGTGACCGGCTGGGTTGGTACAGTTCAAGAGATTGAGAAAGATATTTAGGACTGTCCCCATATAAGCATTTGTGGACCGTACAGCATATTTTGAAACTGATACGCTGCTGTATAGGGAGCCAGTGTAGCTCTGCCAACAAAGGCTTAGAGGGAGTCCTAGCCGGTGCACCCATGACCAGCCTAGCCGCCGTATTCTGGACTACCTGCAAACAACCTACTGCATCAGCGTTTGCTAGCGTCAGCAGGCCGTTGCAGTAGTCCAGGCGGCTAGTAACCAGGGCCTGCACGAGTGTCTTCCTGTAAGTATCAGGAAGATATGGAAATACTCGTCTTAGGAGGCCAATGGTGTAAAAGCATAATCCTGCAATATGATTGGTATGCTCCTTAAGGGTCAGTTTTTGGTCAATCTTAACCCCTAGATTTTTAACATGAGGCTTAGATATGGGAACTGGACCCAAGTCCAGCGGCCACCATTCAGGAGACCAGAGGAGGCTCGCCCTGCCGAAGAGCATAACCTCTGTTTTTGCAACGTTACATTGGAGGCAATTTGCGGCCATCCAATGTGACACTGCCCTCATACCCTCAGCAAAATTATCCTTGACTGTAGGGCCAAGGGAGCTGAAAGGGTAGAGGAGCTGGGTGTCATCAGCGTAGGAAACCGGTATGAACCCATACTTCCGCACAATCTCAGCAAGGGGGGCCACATATACATTGAACAATGTAGGGCTGAGACATGAGCCTTGTGGCACCCCCTTTGTGAGCGCCTTCGAGGTGGAACGATAGGGGCCCAGGCTGACAGATTGCGATCTCCCGGAAAGGAAACTCTCCAGCCAAGATAGTGCTGAGCCTCCGATCCCTACTCCCTGCAAGCGGCTGAGAAGGATGTTATGGGACACGGTATCAAAGGCCGCGGACAGGTCCAACAACACTAATATCATGGAACCTCCTCTGTCCTGTGACATTTTGATCTTATCAGTCACAGAGAGGAGGGCCGATTCAGTGCTGTGGTTGGGCCTGAACCCAGATTGTGATTAGTCCAGGCCCCCTGTCGCCTCGATAAATTTGGAAAGAGTGGTATTAGCGTGTTTCTCCGCCAGTTTGCTAATGAAAGGGAGAAGGGAAATGGGGCGAAGGTTGGAGAGTTCTGACCAGGGAAGGGTGGTGTTTTTCCGTATGGGGTTCACTACCGCTTCTTTCCAGGGTTGTGGAAGTTGTCCCTCGGCAAAGGAAAGATTTATAAGCTTCTGAATAGTGGGACCTAATGATTCCACCAAAGGGGAAATCATTTTTGCAGGGATCCGGTCAGTGGGGGAACCAGTTTTCATATTACCAATAAGGGTGGTCAGGTCTTTTAAGGTAACTTCTGGGATTGCATAGAGCATTTTATCAGGGGTCGTTGGGGGGAAGGTCTCAGGGACCATAGTCTCTAAAGGACCTGTGTAATTTTCTTATATATCCCCTCAATTTTTTCTTCGAAGAACTGGGAGATGTTATTGCAGAGCTCTTGAGTAAAAACATCTGGGCTCTCACATATTACAGGGTTGGTAAAGGTCTGTATGACTTTAAATAGCTCTCGGGTGGAATTACCTGCCTCTGTTATTTGGGAGGTAAGACTGACTTTCCTTGCTCTTTTTATATTTTTATAGTAGGTGGTCATAGCTGTTAAATAACGATCTTTGTCTTCTCCCTTATGTGATCGTCTCCATAGTTTCTCCAATTTCCTGCACCCCTGTTTTTCTGTTTTAAGGGCCTCAGTGTACCATACTTCCCTTTTAGCTATGGTAGGTTGCTTGACTGTTTTCTGGGGAGCCAGAGTATTAATGGCTTCCATCAGTGAGGAGTCAAATTTAGAGAGAGTTATCTCAATGTCATCCGAACTTGTAAGGACTGGCTGTTTCCAGACTTGAGTGAACCTATCAGGAGTAACTTTGTGCCATGGTCTGCGTTTAATGGCTTGCATGATAGAGTGATTGGTAGGTTCAGGTAAATGGATAAAGGAAAAATCTAACATTTTGTGGTCTGACCAGTAGATGTATTTAGGGGGATGGCAGTAGACATTAGGAAGGGTGGTAAAAATTAAGTCCAGAGTATGGCCACCAGTATGGGTGGGGCCATTATTACGAAGATGAAGGCCCAGCAGGGCGAGATCTGATAAAAGTGCAATAGTATCAGGGTGGTCTGCAACATCAGTATGAAAGTTTAAGTCTCCAAGTAGGATAAAATTTTCATTCGTTTTCATGTGGGGAGCTAGAAGTTCAGTCAAAGCTAGGGAAAACCCAGCATTCGGTCCGGGCGGGCGATACACTAGTGCTCCTTTCCAGTGTACCTTAGGGCTAACTTTTAGATGAAAAATAATTATTTCCATGGTGGGTAGCATGAACTGTTCTAAAACCCTAATATTCAGGTTATCTTTATAAACAATGGCGATCCCGCCTCCTATTTTCTCCAGTCGATCTTGGCGGAGAATTTTGTAGCCCATAGGTATTCCCAAGGTAATAGTTGGGATAGTGTGGGGTTTAAGCCATGTTTCAGTTATGAAACAAATCTCTGGCATAATACTATGTATAGAGTCCCAAAGTTGCATATGATGCTTTGGGAGGGACCTTACATTAAGTAAAAAACTTTTCCAGCCTTTAGGAGTGACTTTGTCATTGTTAGGGCTCCCAATTATAATGTTACAATGAGTAGCTTGAAAACCACATTTTAAACATGAAAAAGGTCTATTGGTACATCTGTGTGTGTCCTGGGGTTGTAAAGCAAGGAGGGCATGTGCAGAATACTTTATATTGGGGGCAGTCATAGACCTGTCCATGATGTGTGGGGCAGAGTGGTGGGCCCCTGGCCCCGTCCTGTCGCGGACGGGCGCAGACGGGCAGCTCTTTGGCAGGTCTTCGGCGGGACTGCGCGCGATCGCTGCGCGCTCCCGGAAGTGCGAGGGCTAAATAGCCCTGCGTTCAACCACTAGAGCGCTAACCGCTCCTAGTGGGAGCGGAAGTGGTGTCAAAAGCCTGCCACCCCCTTGCAAGACCGGGAGGTGGGAGGCGGATACTAGCGCTTCAGTGACGAAAAGGAGAGTGCCCTAAGACCAATGAATGATGCGGTGAGGTTGTGAGGCAATGCGGACTTATTATCAAATTTTAAAATACACAAAATGTAAATCACAGTCACGTTTTAAAAACACATTAAATTTCAGCTTCTCGCTATGTCTTCACATTTAAACTGCTACGAGCAAGTTTTAGCCAGCAAGCGGTATGGAGACCCTGCCACCGTCTCCACCCGCAGCGAACTCCTTCAGTGCTCCGCCTAAATAGCCCTGCGTTCAACCACTAGAGCGCTAACCGCTCCTAGTGGGAGCGGAAGTGGTGTCAAAAGCCTGCCACCCCCTTGCAAGACCGGGAGGTGGGAGGCGGATACTAGCGCTTCAGTGACAAAAAGGGCGTCTGGAGTGTATAAAGATTTATAATATGTGGCAAATTCATTAGCAATATCCTGAGGTCATGTTAACATGAAACCATTAGAGGATTGTTAAGCAGGGATAGCCATAGCAACCTCTCTTTGCTTCAATTGTGCTGCTAGAAGTCCACCCGCTTTTTCACCCTGTTCATAATGCCTCCCTTTCATTTTTTGTAAGGCATATTCCGCCTTAGTGGTGAAAAGAGAATTTAATGCCATGCATGATTGTTCCAGTAATTTTCGATTTTGTAAAGTAGGGCATTTAGTATATAAACGTGTGAAATTGGTAATGTCCTGTTCCAATTGAGTTTGTTTAGCAATATTTTGTTTGTTGAACTGGGCTGCATCTCGCATAAGTCTACCACGAATATCAGCTTTAGCAGCAGCCCATATGACCCTGTGAGAATCCACTGAATTTTGATTAAATGAGAGATAATCTTGAAGATGTTCTTGCAATCGTTTTTTTACCAAGGGGTGTTTTATGACGTTGGATGTTCATTCTCCAGGGTTTACGACCTGGTTTGGGTATCCCAGTCTGTAGACACAAGAGGACCGGAGAATGATCAGAGATGGATGCCTCCAAAGTACAAGAATCTTGGATCGATTGGACCGTTCTCTGAGAAATTAAAAAGTAATCCAATCTCAATAAGGTGCCATGGGAGGGAGATGTGAATGTATATTCAACATCAGTTGAGTGTGATAAGCGCTAATGATCTATAAGGCCGTTGTCTGCAATGATATCATTCATAAGGGCTCTGTCCGCTGCATTATTCTTATCAAGAGGTCCAGTTTTGTCCAAAACTGGATCTCTCACCAGGTTTAAATCGCCTCCGATGATGTATTGTGAGGCATCTATCTCCGACAGCAAACGATTCAAACGTAGAAAGAAATCTTTTTTAGCACCAGTAGGAGCATACACTGAACCCACACATATATGAATATCACCAATGCACATTTTTGCAGACATATCTGCCTTGTGAGTCTTCCCATGTTTTAAGTACACAAACTGGTAATGTTTTTCTGATAAGGATTGCTACCCCACATTTTCGAGTAGGGCCTGCTTCTGAAGAAATCCCATTGCTGATACTACTGTGGATAACTTTACCCAACCAATCTCTACGAATTTTTTCAGACTCGAGTGTATTAAGATGAGTCTCTTGAAGAAGAGCCACATCCACCTTTTTAGATTGTAAATAGGAAAAAACCTTCTTCCGTTTGATATAGTGTGTTAATCCATTGACATTCCAGGATATAGCACATAAATCATGAGCAAGGACCATGGTAGAAATTTTTTTTTAAAAAAATTGCGGCTTGCAAAAAGATGTGATGGAAATGGGTATAGAAGAGGAAAGGAAAAAACCCACCAATAAGAAAGATAAATAAAGATAAAGTATAGAAAGCAAATAAAGAAAGATTTATAGACTACAAAAGAATAATAGAAAGAGTATAATAGAATAACAATAGACTTTTAACCGCGGGTCTGGGTGCACTAGAGCACCGCTCTGGGCCGGGACTTCATGAATAAGGAAAATCCAGGTCTAGAACATTTAAAGAGAGAAAAAAGAGAGAGAAAAAAAGGCAATTTAATGTGGCCAATAACATTGATATGAGAAGCTAGAAAAGAAAAACCTGAGAGAAGAAAATGAAGTAAAAATAGAAAATATGAACTCAGCTGGTAAGGAATATGAAGGGATATAACATCTGCCCTTTAAAGGATAGCATATTAAGAGAGCATAACATTTATAATATAACATTTTGGAATTATATTAGATTTAAGTCATAGTAAACTAAATATTGATAAATATATAGGATTTGAAATATATAAATATCTAATAGGTCAAATATTCACCATCATAGATAAAATAACTATATTGCATGTGATAGATAAATAATGCACTAATAACCTATAAAGGACATCATCAAGAAATTTAATAGTAGTGAATAATCAAAATCCATACATAAATAATAGCCCTAATAAAAGATAAGCATGAAAAGTTAATACTGAGACATTTTGATGACTAATATACGTAAAATGCTACAGAGTTGTGACTATCTATTCATGAATACAGGAAGATAAATAGAACATTTTAAGAGGACAAGATAATTTAACCAGTAATACAGCACAGAGTTCATCTATATCTGTCAATTAGAGAGACATAAGCAAAAGTAGCTGCAATCTATGGCTTAAGTTATATAGGAGCCATGACATCAAAATTATTCCTCATTAGAGGCAGACGTTAGAGGAGAACTGGACTTATCTCGACGTTGTTCCTGAGTTAAGGTGGAGACAGTACTTAAGGCGGAAGATTTATCATCTTGACTGCGAATAGACCGTTCAAATTCTCTGCCTCTGACGGGATCCATGTAGATTGCGACGCACATCATCCACAGATGTGGGAAGAACTTGAGGATTCCGAGAAGGAGGAGGGGTAGGAGTAGACTGCGTGTCCATGTCTTGAGATGTCATGTCAACCAAAAAACGTTGTAAGTCATCTGGATTGTAGAAGTCTCTGGTGACCCCATTCTTAGAGACTCAAAAGCGTGCTGGATCAAGCAAACCACACTTAATGTCCAATTTCCTCAATTGAGGTCTCATGGAGAGAAACGCTTTCCTTCTTTCATTGGTGTCACGGGAAAAATCAGCTGCCAATCGTATTTCATAACCGCCATAACAGTAGGAACCATGAGTACGTGCAGCTATCACTAGTTGTCAAACTTGCTCATGCCTTAGGAAACAAGCAATAAGGGGTCTTGGATGTGTGTCTTTACCGTGCCGTGGAGGACCTAATCGATGTGCTCGCTGGATCTCAAGTGGTGGATTGAACTGAATGCCAACTAATTTTGGGAGTGCATCACACAAAAAGGCTCTAGTATTCTGGCCTTGTATTTTTTCTGGAAATCCCAAAAAAACTAATATTGTCTCTTCTGCTGTGGTCTTCTAAATCCACTAACTTACTACGCAGAAAAAGAAGTTCTTCATCTCTAGACTGCGTTGAAGCGATTTTATTTTCAACAATTGTCAAACGTTTATCAAGACCCTCCATTTTAGCATGGAAGAGTGCTATGTCAGCTCGGATTGATTTAGTATCTGAGGTAAGAGATGAAAGGTTTATATCCATGTCTGTTAGCCGACAGCTGATTGTTGAAATTTCTTGGAAAAGACGATCCATAGCAGCATTGGAGACCGCCGAGGAAGTATTATGTGCCTTTTTCGAAGTTGATGCAGTGGAGTTTTTCCCAGACATATTGCGTGGTTGTTTTAATACATCAGCAAATAAAAGTGAATGAGAATGTTTGTTTTCACTCTTGTTAGTAGACATTCACTTCTAACTTCAAATGTCGGGGAATATTTAAAACTGCAGACAAACAGCCCTTCAAGTAGAGCGAATGTAAGGCACCAAGGTGAGTAATCTTCAGTTGTGAATAAAGAAATAATTATCAGAGTATTAAATAAATTAGCACTTAAATGACTTTTAAGCCAGATTCCACAAAGCAAGATATAGTCAAATGCTATTGGAGTCAAAAACCGTTGAGGAAAATAGCGCAGCGGTTTTATGTAGATTAGTAGAGTAAGCAACCAGTAAGCCTGCAGCTGAAAAATCTCCTTATTTTAATGAAAAGTATCATAAGAGAAATAGGCTGCGTATAAATATTGATTATATCATTTGAGTATTGTGGTAGAGCATGAAAAGCATGACCAACAAAAATGAGCTCTTAAGCTGATAGACATATGTCTAAATGGAATATTGTAAAGACTTAAGTTGTGAGGAAAAAAAGAAATGAGGAGTTTGTGTTATATGAATAGCATTGATGCATATTGACGTACATGCAGACAGCATTAAATCTTCCAGGGAATGCCGGAAAAATCACTGCAACAATGATTTCCCTCACTTTCCTTCAGCAACAATCCTCATGTGAGAGAAAACAAAATGTAGATTGCGCAGTTCTGCACTTTGATTATTTCAAGGCTCAAGTGGAGTCCTCATTCATCATATATAAATTATAAGACCGGTAATATTACATCCAGACTGACGCCTGCAACACTTGTAGCCCAATTAGCAGGTAAGCAGTGAATATAATGTGCTATCAAGTCACTTCCTTTTTAACACGTCTGTACACCGATTACTTTTATCAAAGTAAAGCTGCCTTTTTTCATAAATAAAGATTGCTTCTTATATCCAGGTTCACATTGTACCATTCTTATTCCATTTAGCAGCGGAGTCAGCAGGAATACAAGTCACATGCTCCAGTGAACATAAATTATTACTGGACCCGGTGTACCATCGTTTTGGTCTTCCCATCGGAATGATCTCCCCTTTGCATCTGTGCATGCAAGCAGTTGAAAAAATCTTAACCTTAACCCAGAAAACATAAATTACTGCTGGGCCTGGCAGATGTGTGTAGGAAGGTGGATATCTGACTATGGTTACCCCCAAACTTTTTGCCTGGTGTTTAGCTGGTTTTTGACTTAGTTGGCCTGGGATCCTGCTATTCAGGGCCCCAGGCTGATTGCTCTCTCCTTAAAATGGACTCCATGTACCTTAGGTGCATAACACAATGGAATTGGTTCACCTTATAGGCCCCTGTAACAGTGTACCATAGGTACCCAGGGCATAG
Source organism: Lissotriton vulgaris (assembly GCF_964263255.1). Lineage (NCBI taxonomy): Eukaryota > Metazoa > Chordata > Amphibia > Caudata > Salamandridae > Lissotriton > Lissotriton vulgaris. Next base: position 602,103,102 of record NC_141696.1, read on the forward strand.
GTGTAGCCAAGGCCTGCCAGGGGCTGCAGCATGTATTGTGCCACCCCTGGCCTGGCCTCCATATTTGACACAACTGGCTGATCACTCAGCTGGGGTAAGTTGGTGTAATCACCTCTTACTTAGGTACAGTATGTCTGTGCCTAACCCTAAACTGGACACATATGTTCCTATCAGCCACTCCTATGGAAGGCCTCATCAATCCTGGAGGCAGAGTGCTTGGAAATATGTGAGATGGTGCTCTAGCATGAGCTGAGCCTGTCTGCAGCTGTCGGGAACCACTCCCTAAGCTGTTCCGGGATATTGCCATACCATATACTCTTAAGTGCATTATAATCCTCGCGGTTAAATGCTATCTTTGGTTTGGCTTTATCAAAACATGTCGAGTAAGGTGTCATACGAATTGGAATACTATCCCCTCGCCAGTTCTGGCAACGGGGATAGCATTCCACCCTTCTAGAGGGACACGACATGTGTGTAGCCTTAACCCTGGTTAAAGTTAAACAGAGCCTCAGCATCACAAAATGGATGCTGCCACCACAGACACATGTCTGACCTCCTGCTGCTGGGAGTCCTTCCAGAGAGGAGGGCCTGGACAAAGGGTTTCCTGCCTGGGGAGGTGCGAGCACCACCCCAGACAGGGTTTTGTGTATTGGGTAGGACAGGGCTGAATAGATTGAGACATGCCTGGGGCACACAAGGTGTCCCTGTGCATAAGCCAGCCCACACCGGTTCTGGGGCTTTCCAGCCCCAGTCCTGGCGAGGAGCTGGACAAAGGAGAGGGGGTGTAACCACCCCCCTTCCTGGTCCCACCCATAGGGGAGGGACCTAGCAGGAGATCCACCCCTCAGATGGGAATAAGAGAGGGAGCAGTGCCATTGCACAGCAGATCATCCCGAAATCAACTTTAAACAAGAAGAAGACTGGACTTCGACATCCTGCTGCACAGAAGACTGAAGAGAATCTCCCTTGTGGCCTAGGAGTGGCCACCCTGTGAACACAGGTACCAACCAGCAACTCAACGTCTGCTTTGCCGCCGCCGCCTCCCGCCGGAGACCGAGCCCAGAGCCCAACAAGAACCAGACTCCCAGACCTCTCAGAGCCCGATCCACAGTCCCTGCAAAGAAGGGACCCGTGGAGGCACCGAGTGACGTGGGACCGGACCTCTTGAAAGACACTCGAAAAGCTGACTGCGCAGCTTCTGAGGCATCCTCGACGTTGTGCTTTGGGGATTGAGAACCCCCACCACCGAGCAGCCCTTGCACCGAAGAGCAGCCCCCCAGCATCTCCACGATCTGCGTGGGGCCCTTTTGCATTGTGCCACTCGACGCGCCATCCCGGCCACTAGCCACGTGGTCAGCGGCCATCTTGGCGACGAACCCGAAAATTTACACAGCAGGTCTGGTTGCTCCAGACCTACCCAAGCTCCTGTAAAAAGGAGCACCCGCTCTGACCTTGCTGGTCCGAGTGAACAGCATCTTTCAACTTCTGCGTGGCTTGCATTTGCCAAGGCCTGTTTGCTCCGATCAGGTCGCCGACACCGCCAACAGCGAGAAGCCTACGTGGGACAGCTTGTGACCGACTCCTGGACGTCCTCGACCCCGGGTATCCACGTGGCTGCAGAAAGAAGCTACCCCACAACGCCTGTTTGCACCCGACATCGCCTGGTTCCAATCTGGTTCCACGGTAGTCACTGGTTAGTGACTTTGAACACTGTCCCCTCTGCTTTCAGGTCTTCACATCTTCAGATCCACCCTTGGATCCACCGGAACTCTTCTCATCGAGCCGCCTGCAGCATCTTCAGCTCCAAGCACCATCGACCAGCGTGACGAAACCCGACACAGCTTCGACCCTGTGCACCCGCTTCCTGTGGGTGAGGTAACTCAGCTCCGCCGGTGCTCCTGCACTGGTACACATCCCAAGGGCCTGTGTTTTAAGTTTCAGCTCCGTAGGTCACTCGGAAGGTTCCTAACTTTGTGCTTTTTACGCACCATAGACTTTGCATTGAGAAGTGCGTGCACTTTGAACACTGCACCCGAGTCCCGTGGGCCTTTCCCGACTTAGTCATTGCCAGTCTCAAATAGCTCCAGCGATTCCCAAGGCCCTAGGCCTCTTCACTTTCCTCTTGGTATCTCTTATACCACTTTCTTAGTATATGGTTTAGGTGGCCCCTAGGGCTCATCCATATTGTGCAACTTTTGTGTATTTTAAACTGTCTTGTGATTTTACGCTTGTGCTTCTGTGCTCATAAAGAGTCCAGGGGATTTTAATAGTTAATAAATCAATATATATTTTCAATATATATCTGTGTGGTGTCCCTTTCATTTGGTATTCAAGGGGGTTGTGTGTGGTATAACAGCTGGCTTCACATGCCTTTCAGAGTTTAGCCTAAGACTGCTTTGTCCACGTTACCACTAGGATAACTGGTCTACAAGGTTGAATTACAACCAATCATCATAAGGGTTGCTTGGCATGGTACAAAGTGATCACTAGAATTAGTGAGCATTATATACCAGGCCAACTTCTCACAATGTGTATTGAAACAATGTTTCTTGCTTGAAAAGGAACTGTGGAAAAATGCTTAAAAAGGCAACTTAATAAAATGAGAGGAGCAGTATTCCGCTTACTTAAAAATGTTGTATTAGCAGTCTTGTATAATAAAGGGAATTGTTGTTTTTTCCTCAGAATACAACACTTCAGTTATAGATGATTATAAAAAGGGCCGGTTTATCTCATAAAGAAAACATTATTTTGACCGGGAATGTTTCCTCCAGCCAGTGTCTTTGGAGTAACTCTTCAAAAGAGAGAGTTTCCCAGAAAACCAGAAAGTACTGGGTATACAACAGTAAAACAAGCACTGGCGTTGCCAATAGGTCTCGCAGTAGGAAAGTTGGAGCTATTGGTTTTGTAAATGACAAAGCCCTTTATGTTTTTAAAATGAAAAAAAAATAAGAGGCATTGTTATTTGCAATTGTAATGGCTCCAACTTTCCTACTGCGAGACCTATTGGCAACGTGAGTGGCGTTGCGTGTGTGAGTGGCGTTGCGTGTGTGAGTGGCGTTGCGTGTGTGAGTGGCGTTGCGTGGATGAGTGGCGTTGCGTGGATGAGTGGCGTTGCGTGGATGAGTGGCGTTGCGTGGATGAGTGGCGTTGCGTGGATGAGTGGCGTTGCGTGGATGAGTGGCGTTGCGTGGTGCTGCGTGGATGAGTGGTGCTGCGTGGATGAGTGGCGTTGCGTGGATGAGTGGCGTTGCGTGGATGAGTGGCGTTGCGTGGATGAGTGGCGTTGCGTGGATGAGTGGCGTTGCGTGGATGAGTGGCGTTGCGTGTGTGAGTGGCGTTGCGTGTGTGAGTGGCGTTGCGTGTGTGAGTGGCGTTGCGTGTGTGAGTGGCGTTGCGTGTGTGAGTGGCGTTGCGTGTGTGAGTGGCGTTGCGTGTGTGAGTGGCGTTGCGTGTGTGAGTGGCGTTGCGTGTGTGAGTGGCGTTGCGTGTGTGAGTGGCGTTGCGTGTGTGAGTGGCGTTGCGTGTGTGAGTGGCGTTGCGTGTGTGAGTGGCGTTGCGTGTGGCGTTGCGTTTGTGAGTGGTGTTGCGTGTGTGAGTGGCGTTGCGTGGGTGATAGTGGGCTTGCGTGAGTGGCGTTGCGTGTCTGAAAGACTAATACTGGGTCACTTGCTTCGCCGCTCGTCATGATCCCCGCATGTCCGCTTCCCACACTTGCTTAATTTTTATTAATATTGCTGCAAAGGCCCAGGGATAGCACACTGCTACCGGAGTGCTTGCTTCTGTTGCTTTGCATAACATCATGCATACTTGTTTTTAAATTTACTATTCTAGTGAAAGCTGATTGCGGTCTACTTTTAGGGTCTTGTGGCGTGTCACTAAAGAAAAGTTGCATTTTACTAGCTGATTCCTCATGTGATTGCATCTTCACTTGTAAATCCAGTGTATTTCACCAGCGCATTCATACCCTGGATAAAGTGGGATTTGATACTGTACATATTACGGCTGAATCAGGAGCGTGGTGCATCGGCCGGGCCTGATTAGAGGAGACTGCCTGCAAAGTGCCGATAGCTCTCTGCGGCAGACAACATGAGGCCCGGGTGAGACCTGCAATACGGCTGAATCAGGAGCGTGGTGCATCGGCCGGGCCTGATTAGAGGAGACTGCCTGCAACAGCCACAAGCTGGTGAGAGCGGCTGCTGTATCCTCGGTGTGGTGTGGCTTGGGAGGCGGCGGCTGGGGTCACACACAAACCTGGGAGTGCCGACCCGGCTCTTGGCCTTCACTCAGAGTGCCTGGCTGAGAGGGCGCCCCCTGGTGCGGCACCCCGGAAACTCCACCGGTTTGCTGGCGACTGGGGATGAGATGACTGGCTCGCCCTGGTGATCTGGATCTGCTGCCGCCCTGCATTGGGTGGAACATGCGGAGTGCCGATAGCTCTCTGCGGCAGACAACATGAGGCCCGGGTGAGGCCTGCAATACGGCTGAATCAGGAGCGTGGTGCATCGGCCGGGCCTGATTAGAGGAGACTGCCTGCAAGAGCCACAAGCTGGTGAGAGCAGCTGCTGAATCCTCCGTGTGGTGTGGGAGGAGTGCTGTTGCGGGGAGAGAGAGGGGAGGTGCTGGTGTGGGAGAGGGGAGGTGCTGGTGTGGGAGGAGTGCTGCTAGGGCAAGGCTGTGTTGTGGGAGGAGTGCTGTTGCGGGGAGAGAGAGGGGAGGTGCTGGTGTGGGAGGGGGGAGGTGCTGGTGTGGGAGGAGTGCTGCTAGGGCAAGGCTGGGTTTGCGGGGAGAGAGGGGAGGTGCTGGTGTGGGAGGGGGGAGGTGCTGGTGTGGGAGGAGTGCTGCTACGGCAAGGCTGTGTTTGCGGGGAGAGAGGGGAGGTGCTGGTGTGGGGGGGGGGGGGGGGGAGTTGCTGGTGTGGGAGGAGTGCTGCTAGGGGAGGAGAAGCCTGATGCCGGATGGGGGCGGGAGACCCTGGGAATGCGAGAGGCTGGGCTTGCATGCGATGCGCGTGCATGTACACAGGAACTGCATGAAAACCGCGGGGCTGAAAGCCCTTTGGTTTCACGATGTTTTCGCCACTTGAATTCTCGCTCCGCTCGATGCGCTTGCGCACATCGATAGGTTGCGAGCCCTAAAAAGGGGGGGGGGGGGGGTTTCCTTTCTGTGTTATTTGACTTTTGAGGTCTGACCTTCAGGCCTAGATACTAATTTAACTTTTAGTATTCAAATATGACACGTATTATTATATCTGCACACGACTAAGGTATTTTTTCTCTCTCAAAGTTTATTTTGTTATTATTTTAAAAACAATGGAATTCATTTATTTCATAACATTTTCAAGTAATCCTGCCCAAATTGACTGTCTAATACACTTGATTATCCCTATACATATATTTCAATCAAATTGCAATAAATCAATACACAAAAAATTAAAAATTTCATAACATTATGACAACAAATATAAAAAGTTTTATATAAAAAACAGAAGAAAGTCCTTTGTTGATGCGTTTCGGTGTATAGAAGCTGTTGTAACACCTTCAGGACAGACTTGGAATTAAAAACCAAACTTCTTCATTCTAAAATTAAATACATACAGTTAGTGTCATATATTCTAATGAGAGCTAAATGCATTAACCTAGTGTGCATGGTTACCCACGTGACATATTATTCAAAGTGTTCTTACTTACATATAAAGGATCTTGATATGTTTTAGGATTCCACACCCTTGAAAATTACAGTCAACAGTTCCTCTTCATAAGTAGTTGTACTGTTAGGTGTATTTCTTAATATCTCTAAGGAGAGAAAATCCACCAATTAGAGATATGTCTCAGATGGATTTAGAGCCTCTAATATGGGTTGTGGCGTTGTTACTTACTTAACGCGGAGAGAGGTATGTCTGTTGTGTCAGGGTCGAGTCTTTTTACTTTCGATTCTGGTCTAGGTCCCTTCTGATTATTTTCTTGGGTCTAGTCCTAAAAGAGAACATCTGTATCGGTATGGCCGTATGTTTTTTTAAAATGTGTCTCTAAAGCAGACCTCGGCAAAACATACCTCAGGATTATGTATCCATTCTCAGGTAATTCTTGAAACTTATTCTTTTCTCGTTTTCAGGGTTTTTCTTCACTTTAGACCCTTAATGTGGAAGCCGGGATTCTTCTTTTTGATTGACCTGAATTTAAAGATTTTAAATTATTACGCTTTAAAACCTTCTCTTACTTAGCAATCTATATTCCTTAATTTTAATTTTAACATTTGGGGCCGAAAATGCTCAATTTCATTAAGTTCTTTATATTCACGAGCATTTTCCGATATGATGAGTGCTAAGCATATATTCGCGTAATAGTTTAAACACTTCTATAACTCTGTTTTAAGTTTGCTAGTGCCGCCGTTATCACTAATAGTGAAAGCGCTGTTAGCCTAATGCCCACGAATTCACTTGCTGTCTCTGTTACTCAGCGGTTTGGTTTTAAACCGGTTTCCCTTATCCCCGATAAACCGAGCCGGGTTGAGTTTCGGGAGCCCTCGCTTATGGCAGAAATAACGTCCCGTTACAAATTTGCGTCTGGTATCTGTGACACATTAGGTGTTGTCACGGCTTACTATGCCCCTCCATATGGTCCCAGACTCCTTACCTTGATCAACACGAACTCTAGCGATCGACACGTCCTCTCTCCCGGCTACACGATGAGAGGATACGCCTGAGTCGGTTTATATAATCCACTAAATTTATCTTAATTGGCTGATTAATTACACTTGTGCGGTAGTTGTCACCGGAAGTCCCATCGCTTGCCGCCATAGTGGTAGTTTTTATGCATCGATTTTTGTAGGCTAAACTTGTCGATGTCTTTAGCTAGATATCTCAAAGAATAGGGTTAAATATTCTTTGAATTTACATGTGTCGAACTGTTCTATGCTCACAAAGGTGACCGAAAAGGGTTAGTTTAACTAGTATACCCTTCCGTATACATTGCCTGACTGCTATATGCGTTTAGTTTTCTGTATTTGTACGCCATTTTGGTAGTTTGTTTACATACGCCGAACTACAAAATCTTCCGGAAGAACAACTAAAACGGAATATCGACAGTGTGTTTATAGATTATTCCATTCACGAGTATTAAAGAAGTTATCAATTCATTTATATAAACTTCTAATCACACACCAAATTTGTGTATTGAAATGTGTTTCATGTAATGCATTCTCTTCCTTAGTACCATCATATTTCTAACATTTCAGAAAAGTTATCATTTCTTATCCATTGATAAATACGTGTACATGTTCATAGTTTCATTCATTTATCGTAACACATGTAACATTTGGCTTTTTCTGATTTGGCACTTCTATCTATCTGTTTTCAATTGTAAAGCAATTTCTCTATACTTCTGTAGCAACTGCCATCATTAAACGATGTTCACATTCTTTTCCATTATAATTGGATGCTATAGTGATCTCAAATTGTATACAGAGATAACCCCTAGATTCCATAGTAGTTACAAGTGCTGGTCAGCATGCATTGTAATTTACATAAAACTATATATGGTATAGGTTTACAAATGATGAACTATTTGTTCATAAGTAGTTCTCTCGTTTTTGTCTAGACACTTATGACCTATACCATAACTCTTAATGACATTTCCATAATTTACAGTGATTAGTAGTGTTTGTTGCAAGAATTCTCACTTCTTCCCTCTTCCTAATGATAAGTGAACTTGGTACATTTTTTAATCATTCAAATGGTGTCCTTTCGCCTATCAACATAAACATAAGTCATACTAAATCTTGCTCTTTACAGTCATTTTCATTCTCTAATTGAGTTAAGTATTTTCTGGGTCTTTTCATAACAGTAACAAGGGTATATGGTCCTATGGGCATACTTTAAAGATATATCTCATGGTATAGCCGGGAGAGAGGACGTGTCGATCGCTAGAGTTCGCGTTGATCAAGGTAAGGAGTCTGGGACCATATGGAGGGGCATAGTAAGCCGTGACAACACCTAATGTGTCACAGATACCAGACGAAAATTTGTAACGGGACGTTATTTCTGCCATAAGCGAGGGCTCCCGAAACTCAAACCCGGCCTGGTTTATCGGGGATAAGGGAAGCCGGTTTAAAACCAAACCGCTGAGTAACAGAGACAGCAAGTGAATTCGTGGGCATTAGGCTAACAGCGCTTTCAGTATTAGTGATAACGGCGGCACTAGCAAACTTAAAACAGAGTTATAGAAGTGTTTAAACTATTACGCAAATATATGCTTAGCACTCATCATATCGGACAATGCTCGTGAATATAAAGAACTTAATGAAATTGAGCATTTTCGGCCCCAAATGTTAAAGTTAAAATTAGAATTAAGGAATATAGATTGCTAAGTAAGAGAAGGTTTTAAAGCGTAATAATTTAAAATCTTTAAATTCAGGTCAATCAAAAAGAAGAATCACGGCTTCCACATTAAGGGTCTAAAGTGAAGAAAAACCCTGAATACGAGAAAAGAATCAGTTTCAAGAATTACCTGAGAATGGATACATAATCCTGAGGTATGTTTTGCCGAGGTCTGCTTTAGAGACACAATTTAAAAAAAAACATACGGCCATACCGATACAGATGTTCTCTTATAGTACTAGACCCAATAAAATAAATCAGAAGGAACCTAGACCAGAATCGAAAGTAAAAAGACTCGACCCTGACACAACAGACATACCTCTCTCCGCGTTAAGTAACAACGCCACAGCCCATATTAGAGGCTCTAAATCCATCTGAGACATATCTCTAATTGGTGGATTTTTTCTCCTTAGAAATATTAAGAAATACACCTAACAGTACAACTACTTATGAAGAGGAACTGTTGACCGTAATTTTCAAGGGTGTGGAATCTTAAAACATATCAAGATTCTTTATAAGAAAGTAAGAACACTTTGAATAATATGTCACGTGGGTAACCATGCACACTAGGTTAATGCATTTAGCTCTCATTAGAATATATGCCACTAACTGTATGTATTTAATTTTAGAATGAAATTTGGTTTTTAATTCCAAGTCTGTCCTGAAGAAGGTGTTACAACAGCTTCTATACACCGAAACGCGACAAAGGACTTTCTTCTGTTTTTTATATAAAACTTTTTATATTTGTTGTCATAATGTTATGAAATTTTTAATTTTTTGTGTACTGATTTATTGCAATTTGATTGAAATATAAGTATAGGGATAATCAAGTGTATTAGACAGTCAATTTGGGCAGGATTACTTGAAAATGTTATGAAATAAATGAATTCCATTGTTTTTTAAATAATAACAAAATAAACTTGAGATAAAAAATACCTTAGTCGTGTGCAGATATAATAATCCGTGTCATATTTGAATACTAAAAGTTCAATTAGTATCTAGGCCTAAAAGTTATAACACAGAAAGGAAACCCCCCTTTTTTTACTGTCTTTGGAGTCACATGACCTCCAATCTCTTTAATCCACTGCCATACGACACCTACTCTTGTCAGTTCCGCGTTACCTTTGCCGCATCCCCCCCTTTTTGTTCATCCTTTCCAATGTGTTCCTCTCTTGCCTTGCAGTCATTAGTTGATGAGGTTAAATAAGTGCTGTCCTAAAAGAATAAACGCTGGTAGACCCCACCAGCGAACGCCAGTTCAGATTAAGTCTTACTCCTCACTAAATGATTTCTCCTTGCTTTCAGAAAGTTGGCAAGTGCGGTTTTCTTGAGTAATAACAGAGGGCCGGCCCTAAAGTGGAAGAAGCGATCTCCCCCACCTAGGTAATTTCAAGGAAACAAGATCTCTCTCTGGAGGAACCTTTACTGTATACCAAGTCCAATCTTTGGATAAGATAGTGATCCAAGGAAGGAGATTTAACCAATGTTATAGGAGTTGGTGAAAGTGTCCTGTGTGGTGTAAACAACCTCACATGCACCAGGTTCATGAAAGGACCAACACCATTTCAACCAATGGATAGAGAGGCCTCTATCTAGGGCAGAGTCAATAACATCTATGTTACAGCTTGCCTTCCTATTGAACCACACTAACCCAGAGTAGCAGCCTTGATTTATCAATAATTTGGGAAGTTTGGCTCTGTATGAAAGATAAAATGAGGGCTAGTAAGTGAAAGATTAATAAAATGCCAGCAAATGTCTTTTTCCCCTACTTGTAGGGGTGATGTATGGATATCCCAAATCCCAGCTCTATACAAAGCCACTGAGACACTTCTAGTTGTATATTTTTACACAAGAGGTGGACTACTCTGTGTGAGGTCTTGGGTGGTGGGGGGGCATACTAAAGACTAGCTCCAGCCACCCTAATTCGGTGCATATAGGAGATATTGGCTGCCTTGAGCAGAGTCAAAAGGGACTCCAAGATAGTGGAAATTGCTCACGCAGCTCAGGAACATCCAATTACTGACAAGGTCACAATATGCCTCTTCCCAGGGCCACACACCACAATATGGGATTTCCCAACGTTGGTTTCTTGATCTAAGCTGCCCATAAAATAAGCAATACTCCACTAAGAAGTGCAAGGCTCTCAGGAACCTGCTCATTAAAACAGTGGTGTCTGCATAAGGTAGCGCCAGGACCAGAGAGTTAACAGTTTTGGGTAAGTTGCCAGTGGCTACCGCTAGGTGAGAACTCAAATTATTAATATACATTTATAACAAACAGGAGCCAAAATGCACCTCTGGCGCACTCCACTGACTAAGAAATGTATCAGAAATTCCTCCAGCTGAACTGGAGTACACCTTTACTTCTAAATTCTCATGCAGGGTATAGAAGAAATGCACCAAGGTGATTTTAACACCCTAATCCAACTGGATCAACCAAAGCTTGGTTCTGTTTACATGCTCAGTCAGTAGATCAATGCATAAAGGCTAGGTTCAGTGGGCTGTGCCTGGTGTTCATGTATTTACATAGGATGAAGTGCAATTTCAGGCACTGTACCTAGCCCAAGACAAAAGCCACATTTAAATGTGTCCAGGATCTCAGGCAATTGAGGGGAGGTCACCCAATGATGTTTACTGCAACATCAGTAAGGATAATCAGGCGTGAACATTTGGTTTAATTCAGTTCGCCCTTTTTGAAAATGGACACTGATCAAAGTGTATAAGAGTTAGGGCTCATGTTTCTTGGGAAATGTTAAATTAGTAACAAAGGGACCCCCAAAGTTGAATGTTACATTTGAAGAGGTCCATGAGTGACCCAATCTGGCATTGGGACTTTACCGCTTGGGAGTCTTATCGCTTTCTCCACCTCTGATAAAGAGGTATCAAGAGGAGGTGGGTTACCCAAAGGGGCTGAAGTAAATCTTTCTGTGAATTCTCTTCCACTATATAAGAAATAGAATCAAAGTGTTGTATCCAAGCCAGATATGTTGCAGGCCAAAAGAGGGTTTGGCAGAGCATCCCTCGGATATTTACTGTATCCCAGAACATTTTGCTACTATTTACCATTGTTGCCCACTCAAGAGGTGACACCTTTGCTCAGATTCCGGAGTAGTCTTTGAACCAGTTGCAGAGACCTAAAATATGTCACCCCAAACTTCAATAGGATTGGTCCCAATCCAATCCAATCCAATCCACCCAGCAAGTTAATAGAATGTCCTCCACATAACCACATTGAAAACCCCTGGGCCACAAAAGCCAGTCCAATATATTATGGAGTTGTTCCGCCTGGGTCTCACCCCATTCCCCAATTCCCCTGTAAAGGGGTACTCCAATGAGAATCTTACAGGGGCAAGTCGCGGGGGGGGGGGTTAGTTTATATGTACTCTGGTAGGAGTAGTCCTCGCAGCCAGGAAATTCTGAATACTCAGATGGAGGTACCCCCCTTGAAGCTGTTGGACTCTGAAGGGAAGCTCAGAGCCACACGTTTGAACAGACCCACAACTCTGAGGCAGGAGGCTCGAAGGGTGGAGCATCCCTCAACATTTCATAATGTTCTAAACAGGGCTTTAAGTGGGATTAAAAAAGCTGAGGGGGTGTCTCTGAAAGGGTCATGGCCAACGTAATCAATGGCGTGGCATAAAAACACACAAGCTAAAAATCTGTGCTTAGCATACATAGTGTGCCGCCCGACTTGTATTTTACTATTTGTCATTGCATCCAGATATGATACAACAATTAACATAATACCTACAAGAAGTCAGGACTATTGGCTTTGTCAATGGTTGTTAGTTGATTAAGATAAAGAAGCAGCAACTATGGCTTGTATAGAATATTGTAAAAGCTTCCACTTAAAGTCCTGGTGACACCACAACAATGTTGCTGCTCCTGAGTTTCAAAAAGAGAAGGGAAATCCAGAGGGAAAATTACTAAATGATTTCACTTCCTCCCCTACACGCTCACTTGGCATGATGTCGTGCCATAACTTCCACTGGTGAGAAGGGAGCAGTGAGCATGCTCACATCCATGTGCCTGCTGTCACTACAGTCCGGAAAAAACAGACTGCCTGTGCCAAGACACAAACAGAGCCTAAAGAAACCCATTGTGAGGCCTCCTTTAAAACAAGCATTTGCAATGCAATAGGTCTCGCATTAGGAAAGTGTGTGCGTTTGGTATTCTAAATGACAACTTTTTTAAATATCTGTTGGCTTGAAAATATAAAAAATAATAGCATTGTTATTCACAAAGCCAATAGCTTACACTTTCCTAATGCGAGTCCTATTGGCTATGGCAATGCTTGTTTGTAGCAAGCAAGGACAGTGCTGTTGTGGTGCTGAGTGATGTGGTGGTGTCCCGAGTGATGTGGTGGTGTCCCCCGAGTGATGTGGTGGTGTCCCCCGAGTGATGTGGTGGTGTCCCCCGAGTGATGTGGTGGTGTCCCCCGAGTGATGTGGTGGTGTCCCCCGAGTGATGTGGTGGTGTCCCCCGAGTGATGTGGTGGTGCCCTGATTGGTGCCACGGAGTGATATGTTGGTGCCCTTTAGTGATGTGGTGGTGCCCCTGAGTGATGTGGTGTTGTCCCAGAGTAGCCTGAAAAAAAGTCAAGAAGAATCCCGAGTACAACTCCCATAGATCTACTAATAAGACCACTGAGAGACTTCCTGCTTTTATAAATTATAAAATTGGCAGAGTCAGCACAAGCGTGTGTGATGGAAGAGCCACCAGTCTGAGCAAGTTGTGGAAGAAGAAGAGAGCGAGTGCGAACTGAATGTATCTGGAAGTGCTAGTTTATCTTTAACTTTGCTAATAACTATAAGCATGTCGGCCTTAGTCTCAACGCATCGAACATCGCAAGTGTTTAAATAAATTTAAACCGCGTCACGAGTCAGCAACTGAAATACACGTGTTTCCTGCATCGTCAAAAAGCACAGGTTGCACTACTCTTCGTTCTAGAAAAGGATTAAGAAATTCCTACAATGAACAAGGCGGCTCGCGCCCGACTTGCTCCGGTAGGAGAAGCCAAGTATAAACAGTGTACTGATAGATGACAAGTCCAGTGACTGAAACTTGAAATCACAGCCTTGAAGTAAATCAGATTTGCTGCACAGGAGGCTGATAACACATGCACTTCTCTCACTTAAAAAGTGCAGTGAAACATTGTTACTTTCTTTTAGTTTCAGAAATGTGTTAAGAATCCTCAAGTATGAACACACGCGCTTCACTTGGGTCCAATTTACAGCACATGCTGACTCGGTTTAAACATCGGACCGAAGACAAACGTTCAAGTAAGCAAATATATTGCATACAATAATATTGCAATCAATAAGAAAATGTAACACATCGGAAAGTGGAGGACTTACAGCAGACAACATTTCTTTAAACAATTCCTATTGTTTAGGTCACAAGGTCAGAAGCACGAAGGTCGCGCTGAAGAAGCAAACGTGTAGACAGAAAATTGATGCCCCCATTTAAAACAAGCTCTTGGCATTGCTGTGGCAGTGGGGGCGGGGGAGCGGCAGCCTTTGAAGTCTGATTGGGGGGGGGGGCAGGGAGTCGGAGTACTCAAACGTGGAACTGAGGGACTGAAACCCACTTGCCCTTTAGTAACTGCGCTCAGGCTGGTCACGTGTGCCAGTCCCGTCTCCACTGCCAGGCTGCGCAGGGTCGCCCTGGAGGGGAGGCACCCTGAACTGCTAATAACACAAGCATTGGAAATGCAATAGGTCTCGCATTAGAAAAGTTGGAGCTTTTGGTCTTGTAAATGTAATCATTTTTTAAGTTATATTTACGTTTTTATAATAGCAAATGTATTAATTTTGTTATTGTAAATGCCAATATTTATAGAATTTGCAAATGTGACACCTAAAGCATTATTTAACATCTTTTTGTGCCATTTGTAATAAAGCTTGAAACATTGAGAGAACATATTTGAACAAGTGGTGCTGTGGTGGTGCTGAGTGAGGGTGGGCGGGGGAGTGAGGGGGAGTGAGGGGGGGCGAGGGTGGGCGAGGGTGGGCGAGGGTGTGTGAGGGTTAGGGGCTGTGAGGGTGACTGAGGGTGAGGGGGGTGAGGGTGGGTGAGGGGGTGAGGGTGGGTGAGGGGGTGAGGGTGGGTGAGGGTGTGGGTGTGTGAGGGTGAGTGAGGGGGTGGGGGGTGGGGGGTGTGAGGGGGTGAGGGTGAGAGGGTTGTGAGGGTGTGAGGGTGAGTGAGGGTGTGTGAGGATGAGGGGTGGGTGAGGGGGTGAGGGTGGGTGAGGATTTGAGGGTGGGTGAGGAAGTGTGAGGGTGACTGAGGGTATGTGAGGGTGAGGGTAAGGGTGTGCGAGGGTGAGTGGGGGGTGTGAGGGTAAGGGTGTGTGAGGGTGAGTGGGGGGCTGAGGGTGAGTGAGGGGGTGTGAGGGGGTGTGAGGGTGAGGAGGGTGAGGGTGGGTGAGGGTTTGAGGGTGACAGGTTGTGTCAGGGTGAGGGGGTAAGGGTGGGTGAGGGGTGTGAGGGTGAGTGAGAGGGTTGTGAGGGGGGTGAGGGTGTGTGAGGATGAGGGAGTGAGGGGTGAAATGGCCTTGGTACTGTGTGAAGCAACATCTAGGTCCCTTTGGCTGTATGAAAAAAAATTACACCTCAAATGGCTGGGCTCTGCGGTTGCAATGGACTGTGCTTACGACAATTCAACAAGCACTGGCAAAGGCAGAAGCTAAACAGCTGAGAGAGGGGCCACATCCTGCACAACAGGGCACTGAGCTGTGAAGAGTTGCAGAATGAACTGTTGCACAGGGAAAAGAATCTTCATCTAGCCTCACCCTATCACAACACCCAGTCGGAAAATAATGTCACACTCATGCAGCCTTCCTTACATTGCCATGACTATCGAACCAGCGGATAATAAAGGCAACAGCAAATGGCTGAACCAAAAGCACACTCCCTCTGTACTGTGTGGTAAAATGGCATCTCTGATGAATAATTACAGCTCTGTCCGCAAGACCTAAAAACATTAAATTGCACAATTCTGCAACACTGATTAAGAATTCTATTTTCAGACTGCCATGTGATGCTAAAAAGAAAGAAACTGAACATTGTTATCAGGTAATTCGTCCCAGTCATCGATTTCAAACAAATTAAATGCCTGTTTTGAATAGGTTCGTTTTGGAAAGCGCACACTCACTAGATTCCCCAGTGACGCATGAAAACGTCCTACACATGTGTTCCAAGCACATCCCAAACTCCAGTTTTATGTTAACGGCTGTATTAGTCCAGGGCAACACATATCCGTGACGTCCACCACACTGCCAAGTCACCCAACCGGAGGGCGAACTGGGCTAGGCGTCATGCTCTCTGCAAAGCAACTCACATGACACCAAATCAAAATAAAAAAGCAACAAGAAAACAAACAGAAAAAAACAAGCTGTCATGATTTGCAGTAAGGGCAAGTGAGACATTTACCTACCTGCCCTACAACTTCTCCTTAACTAACACATACTGTACGAGTTTGTGTCTACCTTCTAATTATGTAAAAAAAAAAAAAAAAGACTCCTAGAAGCAATAAGATGGCACTGAGCAAATGAATGCATTAAATCTACTGCTAAGTACCGCCGTACTAGGAAATGAAAACAGCCCTAAGCATTTCACTCGAGCAAAATCAGTCTTAGCCGTAAAAGCGTCCATAAAAATAACAAGGTGCGACGGGCTGAGAGCTAGGGAGAGATTACATGCTGGGAGTGCGGATGGCCCTGAGAAACGGCAATTAGAGCATGCCAGGCTGAGAAAGGGGTAGAGTTTACTGTACGAGTTTGTGCCTACCTTCTAATTATTTTTTTTTAAAAACAAGCTGTTTGGTAAGCGCGGTCACCTTTCTGTATTGGCAGTGAAAAGGCTGCGACAACGAGGGAGGGGTAAGGGAGAAGAGCCGAGTAGCCTCTCGTTAAGAACAGAAAGCAGACTAATAACTATACAGATTGCAACCGCTCTTCGAAACAGCAGCATATAGGTCTTGTTTGGGCATGTGGAAGGCTGTGTGTTTTTTCCTTCTTGTCTATATTTGTAATTTGAAGCATTCTGTTAAAATGACAGCGCTCATAACGGAAAAGAAGCATGAAAGTACTCATTTTAAATAACAGCGATTGACAAAAGAGACACAGCTATGTATAGGAGCCTTCATACGATTCGAATGGGGCAGCAGGTTTGGAACACAAGCAGCATAGTAAACAACCAAGGGGTGTTAGGGATCACACTCCACAAAACAAGCAGGAAAGTAATCAAACCCAAGATGTGCTGCGATAGGCACAGAAAACAGTTGGCCGGCAGATACTCCGGAAGTGGATTATGAAAACGAAGACTGGAGTAAAAGCAACGCACATCCATTTACAAAAGAGACACAAAGCCAATAACTGGTGTCTTTGTGAGATTGGAAAGGAGACAGCAGCAAGATGGAGTGCAGGGTTGTTTCAAAATCGTGTCGAAATGTCGGAGCGAGAAGGCTTTTGATGTTAAAAGTAAAGCACTACGCTGATAAGAGTCACAATTACAGCTTCCAACTCACAACAAAAGCCAACGTACGATTATAAAGGAGAAAGTAAGCAAATGCAATGCATAGCGGTTTCACAATGCAATCCAAACCGGTCCAGAAATCATTGCAAAATGCTCTGAAGGAATCAACAAAAACGGCACGCTGATAAAGTCCAAATTACAGTGACATCTTTAAATAAATTAAGAAAGATTCCATTAACAAAAAGACACAGCTATATGTAGGTGCCTTTGTGCAATTTAAAACCCACCGGCAGCCTGAGTAGAGCTTGGGAGAGACTCTTTGGACATTAGGAAAAGGCACACTGAAGGTGGGAGGCGAGGCAGGGAGGAGAAATGCGAGAAACGTGTGAAGCAGGGGGCGGGGTAGCGGATACCTTTGAAGTGAAGCTAAGCTTCACTTCAAAGGCTTGTTGGCACAGTGCACGTAGGGGGATGACTGTGGGAGGGAGGCTGGCATCTGTGCACACGCTTTTTATGGCAACGCACATGCGTATTGAGAGAGCTTTTCACGGACACTTCATGGAATCGCCCGATCTCGGTAAGCTCTGTTTAAGCCCCTTTATATCTCGCTCCGCTCACTCAATGCGCATTGAGATAGGTCGCGAGACCTAAAAAGGTACTGAAAGGGGAACCAAATATATTAAACTTGAGGGACCAGGTGCGGGGGAGAGAACCGAAGAGAGCCGCATGCGCATGCTACCTGCTTTGAACGTTGGAAGGAGTGCTGTGTATCATAAACACAGACCGCTCACAAAGCCCTGCGCGCCGCTCCCACACAGACATTGCCCTCCAAGATTTATGGCTTATCTAAAGTTATAATAAAGACAGACCTACCGTTTCTGACTCCCTGCCGTCCTCTGTATGCAAACAATAACACAAAAAACTTTACTTAGCCAAACATGTAAGCCACACTGCTATGCACAAAACTTCACCACAAAAGAGTTGTGAATCGATTAATGGAATGTGGAAGAGAGCCGTTTTATACTGAAGTCGCCCAGAACCCGAAATAGCAAGAATCCACATTTATTGGAATAAATACATATGTTCCTTAGTGGGAACCGCACAACTCAAGGACATGGGTGAAATAGTTATCGTGGAGAATACTAGTTTTCAAATATACTGCCATGTACCTGGGAGCACCACGACATGTGGATGAGCTGGCACCTCAATTAGAGAGCTGCTTTCAGCTGAATCACAAGGTTACATGTGGTGAGGGCCAGCACGGGGGGTGTATATACACACACGTATACACACACACACGAGCTGAGACTTGGCATACAAGCATGTAAAAGCAGACAGCATGCAATATTTCATAGTACACAATGGGCGTACTCAGCTGATACATTATTAAAAAAACCAACATAGCTCCCAGTCCTATCCTACCCTTGAATGCTGCAATGGAATGAAGCATGCACTGCGATTACAACTAAACATTGTGAATGTTTTAATTTCCCACGGCACACGCGATTTACTTTGAATTTTGATTGGTGTGTACCGCAATTACAGCAAATGCTAATAAATAAGAAGACATGTGTCGTAATACGTGAAGTTGAACGAACACACACAACTGAGAAAGTTAATGTTGGGGACAGAGGGACATATTGACAGTGAGAATATTACAAACAAAAAAAAAAAAGACAGAAAATATGGCTTAATGCCACACATCTCTTCGATGTAAATCCAAAGCAACCCTAGCAGCCATTAAAACCGAACGAAAATATAGAAGGGAGCAACTAGAAACCCCCGGAACAAACTGGCAGATGTCCTTGTAGGATTCAGAGTGAACGTCTCCAATGTGTAACAAACATGCAGAAAGAACAGCAGACAGCTAGATGTGAAGGAGCATGTACGACATAATAGCTTTACATGCATTAACTGTACATTTCTCAAGAGGCATGACATGACTGCAATAAGCAAGCAATTAGTTTACATGCTATGCGTCTTATTGAAAACATTTGCCAAAAAAAACAAAAGACCATGTTGCTTGTAATGTTAGGAAACTTCCTGTGTTTAAAGCAAAAGTTGTGTAGCTTTTAGCGTCTGTGATGTCAAGGTATGGCGATGTCAACGTATGGCGTCGTATCAAGAAGAGCTGATATATGCTAGTTTGGTTTCATTTAAGTAGCAAACTAGATTGGAAAAAAATGCATTCACGCGGTGTGTACACACATGAGCTGAGACTTGGCATACAAGCATGTAAAAGCAGACAGCATGCAATATTTCATAGTATACAATGGGCGTACTCAGCTGATACATTATTAACAAGCTCTCTGCATTGCTGTGGCGGGGGGGTGGGCGGGGGAGCGGCAGCCTTTAAAGTCTGATGCCGAGGCTCAGACAAATGGAGGTGTGCGAGCGGCTCCCCTTCAAGTCTGATGGGGTGGGGGGTGGAGCAAATGGCGACGAGCACGCGCCCAACGCATATGCACTGGCCATATCCGCATTCCAAAGCCCTCTTTGTAGGTTTTTCTGGTGCCCCTCTATCTCTCGCCAGCAATGCGCAAGCGCATTCGCAGGCGAGACCTAAAAACTGCAGGTGCTCAGCACCGGCGAGACCCGGCCCACTTACAGCCCTGGTTCTAACTATGGAATTGGACCGAGGTTCCACAATGCGCTTCTTTGCTGTGGAGGCCCCTTTAACGGCACTCAGGCAAAGATACTGCTGTGACAACAGGGATGCAAGCTGCATCTCAATCCTTTTTAGAGTGAAGCATCAAAGGGGAGCGTTCAGCCTATAGCAACGCAGTTTTCTTTATAAAGCAATCCTCCATAAAGTGCTCTACATTAAATGCCACTTTATAACTGATCCCCACCAGAACATAAAGTGATGGATTATGTGAGGCTGAAGTCACAGAAAGGTATGTTTGAGTGCCCAGCCTAATCCTTTTGTTTTTAAAGGTCGTCATAGGATTATCTACATCAGACTGGCCAGTGCTACTTTTGTTGTATGGCGTTTTAGGATCCGAGCGAAATTTCCCGATTCATGCCCTTATATAGGTTTAATTTACATTGCCCTTATACAGGCATAGAAATCATACCCATATTTATACATAGCCCGTGCAGTCCAAATACAGGCATGGCTACTTCCACCCGTTCCAAAAAGCCACAACGATTTCTTGGAAAAACCGGCTTAAGCAGTCAGGGACATTCCCTTGCTTGAATATTGATTTGTTCAAGAACTAATGGAGTTTTCAAAGAACTACCATTCCCTTGGGTTTCTTTGATGACGTGTAATAATTCCAACAGCCCATTCTGGCCTATGGAGAACAGGTAGCCTTGAAATAGCGAAAATCGAAAATGGCTGTAATTCACTATTAGGACATGCCACACACATCAGGGCTTGTCCTACCTTATACTTACAATGCACCCCGCCCTTGGCTAAGCATGGGCGAATTTTGCGAATTCGCAAACTTCGTGCGAATTTGCGGGTTTGTTTTTTTGCGGGTTCGCTGGGTTTTTTGCGTGTTCGCGGGGATTTTTGCGTGTTCGCGAGCCGCTTGCATAGCGAAGATACCCATGCAGTCGTTTATGGGAGAGGGAGAGAGGGACAGAGAGATAGAAAGAGAGAAAGAGAGAGGGAGAGAAAGAAAGAGAGGCCGGATCTCTGAAGGGCCAGATTCCTGAGTTGCCCCTACAGAACATACAGCTTTTTATTTTTAGCAAAATGCATATGAAAATTGTGCTGTAAAGGTCTCTTTTAGTTTAACCCCTCCGGACAACTCAAAATGGGTGTATTTGCCATCCTCTCCCTTCTTCCTGTTTTTTATATCTGTAAGTGCTTCCTGAGGAGGTTTAATTCCTTGGACAGGTGCCTCGTTGCCTACTTGTAACTATTCTCTGACCCTGCTTCAAGGGTCAGAGAATAGTTGCAAGTAGGCAACGAGGCGCCAGGAAGCAATTAGCAGCAGGTGTCCAAGTTAAAGTTAATTTGTTTGTAACCCTTTTGTAAAAGGTTACAAAGAAATTAGGTTCAACTTTTACACCTGCTGCTGCAACCCTTGCTTGGCTGAAAATTCGTCCCCGCTGATTTTACCGCGATTTCGCGGATCGCGAAATATCCGCAAATTCGCCCGCCAAACGGATTTTACGCCCACCCTTACCCTTGGGTCTACCATAGGAGTGTCTGATATGAAGAAAATGGAAGGTTCAGGGACTGGCAAGTTTGTGCACTTGCCCAGTCAGCATGACAGTACCAGACTGCATGCAGGCTCTGCAATGGCCGACCTTAGACACATTTTATAAGGCCGCTTCTGTGGGTGGCACAACAAGTGCTGCAAGCCCACCAGCAGCATTTGGATTTACTCATCCTGGGCACTCAGTGCGCTGTACTAGGGTCTAACAGGTAAACCAAATAGTCAATCATGGAATCACCAATTAATACATACATTTTACAATAGGGAGAGCATATACACTTTAGCACTGATCAGCAGTGGTAAAGTGCCCAGTGTCATAAAATAGCCAAAAACAGTTCAGAAAAAAATATAGGAAGGCAAAAAGTTGAGGGATGACCCTGCAAAAAGGGCCAAGTCAAACAACGTTATTATGCCGGACTTTACGTCAAACTAGGCACCTTCAAGGTATATATGCCTACACTTTCCCTAGCAAACACAGTGGTTCGGAGCAGCTCGACTATCTACTTGCAGACAGCTCACTACAGCAAGTGCTGAAGGAAGCCAACCCTCTAGCTGACATACTGATAAAGAGGCTGCATTTCTCCAGGTGAGAATCCAGTTCCAGTGTTTCCAAGCTCCCCTCACGGTGTGTTGGGAAATCAAGTCCTGAGACAGATACCAGACCTCCTTCATTCTAAAAAAACAAGGTACAGAGCTGATTAGACCCCAAGAGCAATCTTGGTTAAATTCTTGGCAAAGAAAAACTGAACCTATGCTACACCTCACTTCTTCCCACGTACTAGACTTAGGTACATTGGGGTAGGCGTATTTTAGAACCACCAGTTGAGTGCTTTTTAGCCTTTATGTATGTATTTAGCTATGGTTTAGAAACCATACAATGCTTTTACAGTACTATTTTATAATACTCTTCATACTGTACGCATTATACTTTGCAACCAGTATTAATATTGTAGCAGTTTACTTTACTTGCATGAAAAAGAAGACTATTCAATAAATCCTTTTACTGCAAACGCCAGTCTCTCCATTTCTCTGCACCTCTGATGAAACGAAGCCTCCACAATTGACGGAGTAAAAAAAAAAAAAATCTATTGTTTCCACAACTCTGAAGATACATTTATTCTTGGGGAAACAAAGTTGTCATGTTTACGCGGTTGTCAGAAATTAATCCCTTCTTGTGTATTCGAGAAAGCTTCTAGTGACCTCTGAGCTAGCTGGCACTCACAATTAAGTCTAACATATTTGATAGAGACCTAGTAGACATAAGTCTTACGTCAAATCTATAGGATATATTATTCCAATGCGCAGAGCCTATTGGGGAATATAGGAACTACACTTTTAAGTGCAGCAACCTATACTGGAAGTTTATCTGAAGAACAAGATGTTTCAGCTCAATAGGAGATATACTGGTACCAGAACCTAGTCTTTTCTATTATTGATCTCTGCACTCTGGCCCCAATACCCCTTTCCAACATCCTAGAGGTACTTTGCCAGAAAGAGCTTAGCTGAGAACACCAATGGGCGTTCACACCTCCACCCACCATTGGACTAGAGGAAACCACAGCAAATTAAGAAGAAATTAAAGTCATTTGGCTTCTCCCCGAGTACTTTGGGTCTCTTTAGTACCAAATTAATTGAGGTCCTTCAGGAAGAAAGCCAGAGTGATAGGGCCTAGACTCTTCTGGCCCACTCTTGGCCTGGTCATGCATTCCATACGCTGCAGCTGCTGGGCACTAAAAGCGTTTTGGGGTGACAGCCCATCCACCTGGGCCTCATGGCGCTCGGGGGGGGGGGGGGATTGCAGTCCCCGCAACTACAGCAAACAGTCCTAATTTTGCAATACATTGGTCCTGTGCACCTTCGCACATGGTAGTCGAAGGTCTAGTTCTATTGCTCAGCCTATTCAGTTACTCTCAATTAGAATACTGACAAGGCAAACTACTGATGGAGCACTGTCTCGTGAAAAAGGAGACTTGCTCCGCTTCAATCTTCTCATGCAACCACTCACCTAGTGGTAAAACTGGTTTGTGGACTAACATGCAGTCACACGACACTATAGTATTAGAATGAAGCTTGCCTATGTGTTTCACTACCCAGTAACTCCAGTGGTGCTAAGACGGCTGCTAACTGAATTTTAGTGTGCATGAGTCTACTGCACCTATGTAGTTTGACGTACCTAATGCTTGGAGGGAAACTTTCAGCACTGTGCAGTAGCTAACAAACTGGGCACTTGAAACTCACATGCTTGCAGAAAACTAAATTCCAGCTATTCTAGGAATGCGAAAAGAATAATATTAAGTAAATAGACTAGAGTTAGGTGGTACACAGTAAAACCATTTATTTTTGATTTTAACATTTGTCTTGGACTCTTTCAATAGTGCTTATTATGAGCCTGCATTCATGAGCCAGTCTATCCCTCTCATTTTGCTATGCATGAGTGATACAACCTAGCTGGAAGACTCCATGTCAACTACATCATCCAAGGCTGAAAACTGCTACATTCATGGGAACCATAATGGCAGTCCTTGAGAACTACTGTGTTTTTTTTCCCTAAAATGACAATTACATTGTGAAAACAGGTGGGAATAAAGACTGATGTATAAAACTTAAGGTTGGATTTTAGACAAAGAACTAAAAGAAAATAATGAGAAATAAGCATGTTTGATGATCACCTCCCACTTGCTTGAATTAGGCGTTTTTATAAATTTGAAACAATAATGGATGGTACTAGCATACAGGAAAGTATAATTGAGGTAGTTTTAGTTATTAGACGAGACACTAGAGATGAGAGGCTGGGGGCTGTTAGAGAGCCTAGATAAGTCCAAGACTTAGATGCTGAAGAAGAAACAAATTACTGAACCAATTATCTTAAGCAAATTAATTAGAAGATTGCAGAAGAATCGAGGAGGAAGTGTGTCAGAGAGGGGTGCTACACAAACGTCAGTGATTGAGAGGTAGTCTGTCCTGAAGCCTTTGTTCACCAGATCTTTCCTGGGGGAGCCTTCCCAATTCCTAGGCGTTAGTTTTCACACCTTAATAGGTAATTAGATCTACATCTGTGTATGAGTTTTCACGGTCCTCTCCCTTTTCATGCAGCGTCATTGCAAAGTATAAATGAAAGTATATGATCGATCATTTGAATCTCCCTTCCTGTGAGAGATAGAGTTTGTGCTGTGTAAGTGGTTCACATGAATTTTACTCTAAGATCATTTTAAGACACCCCTACTGATCTTTTCTAATGTGTAAGTATATTAAGTCTTAAGTTATTTCAACTAGTTTTAAATAAATGGTCCATTGACCAGAGGAAAGCACTTTCAGTGATAGATTACCAGATTGTTGTGAATGAATTTATGGGCCCAGGTGAGTATGTAGTTTTAGATTACCTTTTGCTGGTAACCTGCTGGATCACTACTCTTAAAATAAAAAAAGATTACATGAATGTCCCATTGTGAAAGGTGTGCAAATGGGTCCCAATCAAACCACACCTCCTGACAACATATCAATCAGTTTACCATCAAGAGGCTCTAGGTCACTTTTAGAAATCAGAGCCATCTACCTGGCTGAACATGTAGACAATAAAGAAAAATTGCTCTGCAGTCAAAAACTAAGGTCCATAATAATCAACAAATAATTCCATAAACATTAACTGGATAAGACTGCTATGTCAGGTTTTAAGCGCAGACTAGGTGTTCAGACTAGAAATATGACCTGAAGCTCACAATATCAGGCCCTCCCTATACAACAGATTTCCATCATTTATTGCAAAAAAAAAAAAAAACAAAGAAATTTCCTCCTCCCAATACCATTGGGCACTACTTAACTGCCAACTAGAAAGAATGCATTTAAATTTTATACCAGACTGTGACAACACAAGAACTGGCATACAAATCAACATGACAAAACAACGCTAAAGTGGGTGAGTGGTAAGATTAATGTTGCAAGCATTAATCTAAGAAATCTAGTCATACCTACCTTCCCAAAAGTCAACTACAGGAAAGTGGGGCTCTGTTGCAGTAATCTCCCGACTTTTTGCCTAACCTGATGCACTTTGAGTGTACCCTTGGTCACTGCCAAGCAGGTATGTATCACCTGTGTGCTCTAACCTTTCCCACAGTTTCCACAATTGGAACGACTGTCCTTCCTACAAGTCCCTTGTGAGGGGACTGTATGGTACAAAGGACACGGTTGCCATGGAAAGGCTGGAGAGCTGCAGCATATATCATGCCACCCTCGGAGCCATCTCAAAGGCACACCACAGCCAGTGCAGCCTGAGTGTATGGTGCAGCCCAAAATTAAGTGTCAACAGGCACACATCTGTGCACCATGCCTGCCTAGCACAGCTAGAGTGAAAGTCAACTCCCTTTTTATTATAGTACTGCATTATAATAATTAGCACATTTTACAATTCTCAATCTGACCATAGGACCACTAGCAAGGTTTACATCACAGTACGCGTGCTATACCAAGGATTACTCATCCAGGCACCATGTGTGCAGTAGTGTTCTTTACAATCTAAAAGCCGGTTACAAAAGGCAGACTAATAAAAAACAAACTAAACCAACATCTCACAGCAGTAACTGGTGACAGTACTTCTCTAAAAAAAAAAAAGATTACCAGATATTGTCAATTTCTGAGTCAGGTATCTGCCTGCTATCGAAAGACTATTTGGTTGGTTGGTCGGGGGGGGGGGGGGAAGAAATCCTTACTACTCAGGAATGTCTGGCTTCCCTACTAGTGTTAAGTCCCCCTTAAGGTAGGGTGCACTATACCTCATCATGAGAAAGTAGAAGCAGAGAGGCATCCATAATATCTAAGGTCATTCTTAGATTGAAGTGCACAGTAAAACTGAGTCCATAGTCAAACATTTCATTACGGCTTTCCTAGCACCATAATGGCTTTACTGAGTCCTGGGATGTTTGGTATCAAACATCTCAGAATAAACCTGCACTGATTCGATGCTCCGATGTATTATCCCATGCTTCCAGGGGTCCCTTCTAGAGGGGACCGCCCCCAACAGTGGGTTCCTGACTGGTTAACACCAGCCTGCCACCACTAGACAGTTTACTGGACCCCTGGGGTGGGAGACTTTGCTCCCAGAAACAATAGCTTTCCTGGGCTGTTTAGACCTCCCCCTCGTCAGGCAGACCATATGTGGCAGGGGAGCTTCAAAGGCCTTGCCACCTTTGAAACACAACCAACAGCCTTTGGAAGGGGGGGGGGGGGGCTCCTCTTGCTAACAGTTTTCACTCCTTTGTGGAAGCAGGGGGGGTACCAGGACGAGAAGGTGTGCCCACCTCTATTAACACCACCATTCAGCTGGGTGTAGGAGAGGTGAAGCCCACTCTGGTGCCCACCATCTTGCAGATGGAACGCACCCTCCACGCAGGAATCATGCTAACTCTCCCACATGAGTAGAGCACACACAGGGTGGCTGCACCCCAAGGTCAGCAGCCCATTGGCTACTATCTTGCTACCCCAGTAGCACTATTTTTTTATGCTTTTTATATAGCACAGACTTTACCGAAAGTGTCAGAACGATTCACAAAAGGAACAGTAGTGATGCATGGAGAAAATTACAAGTGAGCATGTTACAAAATCAAACGTTACACGAGGCAAAAGTGAATTGTGCATGTATCAAGGGCAAACAAAATACAAGTGGTAGCAAACAATACTTTAGAAGAGAAAAAGTGACGTGTGTATGTTACAAAAGCATACAAAGTAAAGTAGAGGTATAATACTGCAAACAATGGCAGATACTCACACAAGAACAAACATTACATGAGGCAATGGTGAGTGTATCAAAAGCAAACAAAAAACAAGAGGTAGCAAATGATACATTACACGAGGAAAAGTGACAAGTGCATGTTACAATAGAGTACAATACTGTAATAAATGGCAGATACTCCAACCACAAGAACACACTGGGAAGGCACTTCTATAGTCATGTAGAACAGAATTACCTAGAATGGAAGGACTTCCTTCAGATAGAGAGGGTGTGAATTAAATTTGGAAGTGTCTTCGAATGAGCAGAGCTTTGAAGGCCTGGGAAGAGGTGGTGGTCCGAGGCAGAAATTAGGTCCAGATTCTCACTGCATTACCTGAAGAGGATTGGGCCAGCGATCTTTCCTTCTTTGAAGTGGAAGGTTCAAGCAATACATTTTCTGCATTACATGATGTCTAGAGCCTCCAGAGATTTTCAGTTTTTCACCAGGTAGCAAGGAGGAGTGCAAGGCTTGGTGGGCAATACAAGCAGTCTTGAAGATAGATCTTGCCTCGATGGGAAGCCAACGGAGGGTGGATAAAATGCGTGTGATGTGGTAGCTTTTTTTGACCCCATATATGAAACGAGCTGATGAGTTGAACAGATTTAAGGGGGGAGCAGGTGGGATTTGGGGAGGTCAGTAAGAAGAGAGTTGCAGTAGTCCAGTCTGGAGAGAACCAGCGATTGGACCAGGGTTTTAAAGTCTTGCTTTGGGAAGAAACGGCATATCCACCAAAGAAGGAGCAGTTGGCATCAAGCAGACTTTGCAATGGAATTGATGTGGGAGAGTAGATGGAGTTTTTGGTTTGAGTATGACACCAAGGGATTTTGCACTGTCAACAATGTGTTTGTTAGATTCATCTGATCCATCCATGATGGAACCGGGGAGGAGGAGGAATTCAGTTTTAGAGGGATTCAGAATCAGTTGATGAGTTAACATCCAGTTTTGAATGGAGTCTAGAGTATAGCTTAGGATGGAGAGATCATGAGTGGAGGCCACCTTAAGGTAGATGAGTGTTGATGTCAGTGGATCCCAGATTTACTTAGGAGATTTCCCAATGGTTCTAAACAGAGATTGAACAATATGGGTGCAAGTATAAAGCCTTGAGGAACACCTTGACCTACTGCCAAAGGATATGAAGTACTGTTAGCTATTTTGATCATTTGGGATCAGAGAGGAAGAAAGCAAACCATTTAAGCACAGTGCCCTCCATGCCCACTCTGTTGAAGAGTGTTCGTGTTGTGATTGATGGTGTCAAAGGACGCAGAAAGGTCAAGGAGAATTAGAAGGAAAGAATCCCCGAGTATCCGCAGGACTTCATCCATCACTTGCAGCAGGGCTGTTTCATTGCTGCAGTTTCGTATGAAGCTGGACTTAAAATGGTTAAGAAAATCATTGTCCTTGATATGATCATTTCGCTACACAGCTTTGTGATTTTCGCAAGAAAAAAGGTATGTTAGTGGGTGGAAATTGTTGAGGTAGTTTGCATCAGCAGTGGGGGTTTTTGTAAGCAGAGGGGTGATCTGCCCAGTTTTGAAGGGAGCCTTGACAGGGAGAAGTTAACCAGAGTGGTCCAATAGGAGAGAGAATGGGTATAGAAGGCAATGGCATTATGGATGGGGTAGAGAATGGTTGTAGGGCTTTGTTGCTAGGATGCATTTGAGGGCATCTTCAGAGATGGGGGTCAAAATTCTGCCAAATGGCTAACAATTTGCACTCCTCTGGAGGGGTGGGATGAATGACCTGATCCACAAGTAATTTTGCTTTTGTGTCATAGTTAAATCTGCTACTTTCTTTGTAAAATTCTCCAACTTGGAGGTTGGAAAGCAATTTGGATTCTTGATGAGATTGAAAAGATTTAAAGTCTATTTGTGGCTGAGTCGAGGAGGGTTCTGAAGTGCGATGCTTTTCTAAGGAAGATGTGCTTGTGGTACTTTGATCTTGCTGAACAAAACGTGGCCAAATTATTGGTGGAGGGCGGTGTCTCCATTGATCTTTGGAGAGGAGTGAAGTTATTGATTTTGACTGCAAGGACTGTGAGGCATTGGGAGGAGAGTTACATAACATCTAGGTTAGCGTCTAACCTTGGAAGTGATAGCAAAGCGGATTCGCAGAGGGTACCGAGGTAAATATTTTTATTGTCACAGAACCAGGAGGTAGCCCTCTTAGGTTGGCCGAGAGTTATAGGTGAAGAGCGAATGGATTGAGGAGGTAGTCAGCCCAGTCTACATGACTAGGGGTAGCGATGGTAAGCATGCCTGCTTTCGAAATAACAAGGTCCAGGATTGAGCCCAGAGATTTCTTTGCAGTGTTGGATAAGATAGTTTGCAGAGAGGAAGGTGACCAGCAAATTCGCAGAAGAGTCTTGAGACGAGCCCCAATTGAGATTGAATACACCCACGAAGATCTGATAGTCACTTTGCAAGTATTGGTCACTAATGAAGTCAGTGAGTTCCTCCATAAACGAAGGGCTGCTACAAGGCAGGCAGTAAATGGAATCTGAGGGATGAGCGGTGGTGCAATTGAAGCTCGAGATAGGCATTCAAAAGTGTGAAAGGCATTCAAAAGTGTGAAAGGAGCAGTTAGGAAAAGCCTTACGTTGAAGGGAGTTTCTAAAGATGACTAACACCTCCCCCAACCTTGTTAATTCTGTCATTTCTAAATATAGAATAGCCTGTGGGTGCTAGGAGATCAGAGTGTGAGGTATCCTTGAACCAGGTCTATGACGAATAGCAGGTCAATATTGTGAAGGATGAAGGTGTCTGAGATTTCAAGTTTGTGTTTAATTGTAGATCTGCAGTTGTGGAGCAGACAGCGCAGCTCTGTGGAGACTTTTGTTGACTGGGGCATGTGGGCTTTGATGAGTGATAGGGTATTGTATTTATACGAGGGTGCTCGGGAGGGTTTAGGTGGATGAGTGGTTCTGAGATGGTCGGAATAGTGTAGATAGTAGGGTTACTTGGAGATGAAAGTGGAAGGGTGGCGTTCGAGGGCTTGTGTGAGTTGGCAGACAACTGGTTATGCTTGGCTATTATGGGGTGTGGGGGCAAGGTGCATCTTGTTGGAAGGTGAGTGTTCCAAAGGAATTGAGGTGTATGGAAAAGGTGAAATCTTGGAGCTTAAAAGGGAAATGGTAGCTTCAAGTTGGGAGATGGTGGTGATAAGAGCCTAGCTTATTTTCCAGAGAGAGTAGGGCAGAGCATGGCATGTTGGGTGGCTCAATGGAAACAGAAAGGGTGCAATTGGCAGTGGAAGGCTGGGAGAAGTCGAGGATGGGAGGGGGATTGGGGTATAGGGTTCAGAGGTGGGGAAAGGTGGTGGTTGAGAGCAGGCGTTTGTGCATCAGAGGTGAAAGGAGAATTGTCTTTGTTGGCGTTGCAAGAAGGATAGAAATTAAGGACATAATTAGGGGCAGTAGGTGAGGAGCGAGGAAGTTGGGCGGAAGGAGAGGGGAGGAATGTGTGGAGGGGCACCCCTGAACCCAGCTCAAGAGTTCCTGCCAACTTAAGATTAGCAAAGACACAGCAGAAAATCCAGGTGGCCACTGCTTTGGACCCAGTCCTACTGCCTGCCCACACCTTCAAGAAACCTATACAGCATGATGATTTCCAGCCTAATAACAGTGACCTAAAAAAGTCCAGAGTGTACTGATCAGTTCCGAAAGAGCCCCAGACTCCCAAAGACAGCAGTTTGGTCTCTAAATAGAACAAGAAGGTCCTGCGATACAGTGAAGACTCCTTCCAGACCTTCCTCTACACCAAACTTACAAAAGGACTACTCGTCCAGAAGATACACCCCGCCCAAAGACAGCGACCTGCCCATTAAGGAGAAAACAGACATCTAAAGAAACCCTGGTAACCAGAACCAATTGTGTCCTGACATGGCCTGGCATCTCAAATTCCTCACCTGGCTGCTGGTTCTTTAAGCGGTCTCCCGGTCTGACCCCCTGCAGTCTGAAAGCAAAATGGATGATCTCTATAGGTTAATATTGGCAGCCCATTGCATCCTGCTATCCTGGTTGTCATTTTGGTGCTACCTTGGGGCACCCCCACCTCAACTCGTGAAGATTGTCCTCCAGGGCACATCAACTGCCTGTGAGCAGCCTCATAGCAATGTGCCCCTGGTGCCCATTGACTAGCATTGGCACTCCAGCAACCGGCTGCCCTATTCCTGCTGGTGGTGCACCTTTAGTGCAGAATTGAACCTTGGTTCTAATCCTAAGAGGACCACACCAAAAGTCTACGTAACCTGCAATTACCAACTTAGCTTTTTTCCCTCCCCCATAGTGTTGTGGACTTCAGCTGAACAATGGTCAGCCTTACAATGCAACAACATAACTTAGTGTCTACAATTGACTAGTCCTACAGTACCTGAACTGTAGGAGTTTGTTTTGCATCAAGTTAAGAAAATGAACTGAAAAACAAGACAATAATCTGTAGTTTCAAGTATTACAAAGTTTACATTTTCTTTACTGCAAAGACACTTGTATACTTCTACAAAACAAGTACACCTTATTTTGAAATATATTAAGGATGTGAAAGTAAAACTTACCTGCAGCTAACACTAAATTGAGTGTAAGGAATGTTTTACTTCCATCCTCTGCTATACCTCTGGGACTCCCTGGACTATGCACACTGCCTCCTTGGAGTATAGTGTATACGGAGCCAGCCTCTTACATCAACCCGTTAAGTGAGCGAATGTAGATTTTTCCGGGAAGGGGGGGGCGGGCGATTAGAAACTCACCCAGTTTTAGATCTATCAACAATAAGCACTTGAGTAAGTTACTTTGTACGATTAGGTCAGCTAGGCATTTTGATGTATTGACATCAGTCACTGGCTGGCCCACTTAACAAAGGTTTTGGAACACAGGTTTCCCCCCCCCCCATATAGGATCCCATGCCACGGTATCCTTTGTAAGAGGGGGAGGCACAGCATGGTTTATTACCAATAGCCAAACAAACATTTGTGATGCAGCATTTTTACTGTATAGAACATCAGAAGTCAGGCGATTTAAGAAAATAAACCGTTTATTCACTGAAGTGCATTAAAAACTCACTAAAAAAGGCATAAACTAGTTCAAGGAGCATTTGAGAATCAATGCTTTTTCTAGAATTCCTGAGACTCCACGTCTTTGGATTCTTGCATTGACCCCTTGGCAGTCTTTTTGGGAAGCAGCGAAGCTTGGATGTTGGGTAGAACACCACCTTCTGCAATGGTCACACCAGAAAACAGCTTGTTCAGCTCTTCGTCATTCCTGACAGCCAGCTGAAGGTGCCTTGGCACAATCCTAGATCTTTTGTTGTCCTTGGCGGCATTTCCCGCCAGTTCCAGCACCTCTGCAGTCAGGTATTCCAGAACAGCCGCCAAGTAAACAGGAGCACCAGAACCCACCCGCTCGGCATAGTTCCCCTTCTTCAGCAGTCGATGGATGCGACCAACCGGAAACTGTAGGCCTGCTCTGGAGGACCGTGTCTTGTGCTCACTTCCCTTTGGCTTGCCCACCTTGCCCACTTTCTTGCCACGGCCAGACATGATGCTGCGGAAAGAGAGGGGGGTTGAAGAAAAAAGCGTTACTGTGATGTATACCCAAACAATACTGTGTATGTGACATTCATCACAAATGCATAACAGATCTATGATTCAATTTAAGCACCCTTTAGACAATGACATTTGCTGGTAGATGGCTGAGCTCCTTGAACGAGTGTTATGAGCATATGGTCCTTTCTGCAGGCTATTTTTTGCTAGTTTGGGTGGCTTGAACATTTTCATTGTAAACAGAGCCCTATAAATGACTGGGGTGGTCAGTGGAAAGGTGACGTTGAACATAGTAAGGTTATGGAGAAGAAAGTGTAGGGCACTCACTTGTGTTTCGGTTTATGTCGGAAAGGTTAGCATGCTTCAATGCTCCGTGCGCACTGCATGAAGAATGAAGAAAGACAGATGATGCAAGTGACTAGTCTACATTCATTTACACCCCCCCCCCCCCCAAAAAAAAATTGTGCAACAAGCCTGCTACACTAAAATGGACCTCATCAGGTCATTCAAGAGACAGCCAATCTAAATCTGCCAAATCTAAAACAATTGGTGAATAGTGTTCAATGGACAAGTTGCACGTAGAAGAACTACTGGATTGATGGTAGTCACAATTACCACTGAGTTGCATTATGCACTTCAAATTTAGACTGCAGATTTGTCTTGCACAAAAAACGCTAAGCATGCATATCAGACCACTTCTCATATCTCGGTCCCTGCCACGTCCCAAAGATCTAATATCATCTTGTAAGAAGCCCAGAAATGAACAGGCATGTCAAATCCAGGTCCCTAACCCTTTTTCAAGTGGTCAGGAGCTCTGCAAGCTCTTGGCCACAAAAAGATTTAAGGCTCCCTAGCGTAAAATCATTAGGCGAATGGATGTGTAAAGCTTATGGTGTCAAAAATAGGAGTCAAATCTAATGCAATTGATCTAGTTTACAAGATTAAAAAGCTACAAACTCCACAACTCAGCAGGGACCCAGTGTGCTAATGAGTCTCAGTAGGTATTTGAGGCTGAAGTCCAGCATTGATAAAACCTCCCCATCACATGACTTTTCTTGGCCATTAATGGAGGGTTGGCGTATTCAGTGGAGTTTGGAGTATCTCAGATGAAGTTGCATTGGAATTGATGGATTCCATTGCTTGGGCAGGTACAGAGTAGATTTGGGACAAGAAGATTGAAGCCATACTGTCAACAGCCACAAACCACGAAGCTCATGTGGATGCCTATTTCTGAGCTTCGAGAAACCCCAATCCCATGTTCTTGAAGTGAGCAACTGCATGTCTGAGTGTTTGTAGTGGGCCGATGCAAGTGAACAGAATGGCTTCTGCCACTTCTCCAATTTTCCCCAGGCCCAATGGAGTCTTTGGTTATGCACATGTATACTGTGGGAGTCCAAGTGCCTGGCTGTCTATGCGACTTGTTACAGTGGACACTCAGTCCTTCTGTAGTCTCACTAGTCATGACTTGTGGGGCTGTAAGAAACTGGGTTATTAGCCGAGTAGTAAAAGCCACAATCAAATACAATACTGGTCAGAGTGAACCACAACATTCCCTAAATTAACCTGTGTTTAACCCCTGGTAGCGCGGCACAAAGCAGTCCGGCTTAACTGCAGCAATAAAGTGAATGAAGTTTCTACACCAATTTAGAAAATTGGTAAACTAATTTTTGAAAATTTGTTATCGTGAAGTTCATGCATGCAGGCTTTCCAGATGAGGCCTACCCCTGCTCTTCAAATGCGATTAAATTGAGTGGTAACTAATGTATAAATTTACCATAAATGCAGTTTAACATAAACCTTCATTGCGAAATGGATGACGACTTTTGAGAGATCTCCCTAGATTTGTTTCCTAAAGTTTTGTAGAATAAATCAAGACCCATCAGATCATCCGATCATGGTTTTAATTGAGTTCGATCCTTTTACACATTTACAGTAAACCTTGATTGAACCAGTTAGACCGTAAATTGATCAATGAGAGTCTTCTACAGTTCACCTAACTAGTTTACCAGCTGGAATTGTACACCCACTTGTCACTTTAGTATGTACTCTGGAATGCGCCTGCAAAAAAAAAAC
This sequence comes from Lissotriton vulgaris, assembly GCF_964263255.1. Classification (NCBI taxonomy): domain Eukaryota; kingdom Metazoa; phylum Chordata; class Amphibia; order Caudata; family Salamandridae; genus Lissotriton; species Lissotriton vulgaris. The sequence continues at coordinate 602,137,491 of NC_141696.1, forward strand.
AGCCTCTTCATTTTGCTTACACGTGGTCCTGTCCCTCCCAAAGTGAAGTCAGTGGCCTGGATAATGTTAATTGAATTTACATCTTGAGTGGAATTTTAGGAGTTGTACAGCATGGTACTGGGAAATATCCATGGAAATAATGCCCTGTACCCTCTCAATTTAAGGCCAGGTTCAAGCTTGCTCTTTGCCCCAATCCAAGTGGGCTGGGAGGAGAAAGTCAAGTACATTCAAAAAGGTAGCTATAACAGACCTCTATTCACCACAAAAGGGTGGTGTAGTTAGATCTTGAAGAAAAGTTTAACTTGATATGAACAGCCAATGTCAAAAACAAGGAATGGACATTAAACTGCTGTTCCTGTCTAGCGAAAGTCCTCATCTAGAGAAAAAGAAAAAAGTGTCAGAGCTAACCTCATCTGCAGTTGGTTTGATAGTGCACTACTCTAAAGGAATAAGCCTGTGTTGGTCTCACGTTTGTGAAGTTCTGTCAATGCTGGTTCAACACTGAGAGCCTTTGTTTTCAGCTAACAGGGTTATGCCACCTGCGATTAAAAAATTCACAGCTTTTTACATACCAAACAAAGTCCTAGACAATAGCCCAATATTCAGTTCTAGGACTAAGTCTGAGAGGATTTTGTAAATATGTGGCAATTGGAGGACAGATATTGGAGGGGCGAGAAAGGAGTCACATTTAAAGTGCGTGGCTGTTTGATTAATTCTGTGGCCATCGAAGTGATAACCTGATTGCAAGCGATAGTTCTGCAACGACTACCTGATAAGGGGGTTTATATATGCCACAGAAGATAAAATATAAAAAGTAGTAAACGTAGCCAAAAGTTGCTTGCAAATTTAAGTCAGAAGATTACATGAAATTCTTCAAAGGTGGGGGATTAACAAATTGTAACCGCTGAAATCCATTAGCCATGTATAGGAACTTATTACAGCTTTCATATTCTGTGGAGACAAAGAAGGGTACGCAGTTCCCCAGGACAAGAGGGGGGTGGTATGTTCCAGGAGATTAAAAATGGGAGAGAGACACCCGAAGAGTTAACTATGGTATGGAAAGGGGAGGGGAGTCCACCCTGTCGGGACCTAAAACCCTCACACCCAGCAAGCTAGGTGTCATGCATCATCATATGGGTTTTTGCTCCTTGTCAAGCTGGCAGGCACCCAGATGGGGCTCTTTGCCGGAGATCTTTTGTCCCTGCCACTTGGTGCATGCAGGTTCTAAGAAGGGGGTGTGTGTGTGTGGATGTGCGCCGTGATGGTTAAAAAAAGTTAGGTAATCCACTGACTATTTTATTGCCGTGTTTAGCTACTTTATTGAAAGAAATGGTGAGGTGGACCTCCTAATGAAAAACCCAGGACGGTCTACTCTACCAAGTGAGAAGATGTGTATGGTCAACATGTTTCTTGCTAGTGTTCCTAGGGATACAACGCAATTAGTCAGGACCAGGTAAAAAACTAAAACACTATCTACACCTTGTGGATGGCACAACTGTTACCTACTCCACATGGAAATCGGAGGTGGGTCGAAGATCCTACCTCGTCTGAGTGTAATCCTAGTGTGGGGGAAGCTATGCTTCAGCTGTCTCCTCCTGTCCAATTACTAAATGGTCTAGGTTCGCCGAGTGCTGCACCGTCAACCTACCCAGGCATCTGACCGACGAGGCTCCCCCTTCATATTCTAAACCCATTAACAGTTGATACTTGACCAGATTTGTATTGCAATAATGCTACTGGAATTATTAGAGATTTAGAAGCCATGTTAAGTAGTTTGATTTTACCAAGTTCAAATATGGGTGTCGAGTTATACAAAATGAGAATCAGTTTCATTTTGCATATGAAATTGTGTTTGTAAAAGCAGATGCAACACATTTTTACACCTATTCACAGCTCTGGGAATCGGTAACATCTGCTCCTACATTTATTTTATAACATTAGAATTGAGTGAGCTCTTGCTTGTCGGGCTGAGCATATGGGCACCAGTTTCATGTAGCATGGGGTCTGCTATATGAAAGGTTTTCATTCTCCTACTCCTTCCCAGAGGAAGCCATTCCCATATGAATCTGAGATAAAGCTATGCATCTGTTTTGCAGAAGTTAGATTGGCTACTGTAACTCCAGTTATCACCCTTTGAATTTTGTAACAGTGGCGGGTCAGATCTGTAAATACCAAAGTGTGCAAAAACTAGTGTTTACTGGAACATGCAGGTTTTGGTTTAATACCCAAAATCTGCACGCTAACCCCAAAAACATAATTGGTGATAATTATTGCACCCGATATACCCTTGGTGTGGGTTGCTAACACCCCCCACAGCAAGAGTTACTGCAAGTAATTTCTATATATCCTTTTAGATAAACAGCATAACGTCTTTGACTGCTGCCCTTCAGAACTTTACTAGATGTCCCCTTCTAATCAGAGGCAACTTCCTAACAAGTTGCTCAGAGCTGCAATAACTCATGTTACTAAGTGTTCCTCTAGGAAGATGCAACTGCTTAAAATGTCCTTCAAAGTTTAGGGGGTTGGAGCTTGATAACAAAAACTCTTGCTATACTAATTTAATTCACTAGAAGTATGCATGCCAATGCTGGTATATCCATATTGCAACGTTCAATTGTCTTGATTGTTATATAACACTTTACAATAATAAAATTTTCTATCCACTGCTTAGGCAAAGTTCCTTCCACCAAATACTGGTACTAGCAATAAATGGTTGTCCAGTGCCTTCTACCACATTGTTGGCAAACTATTTGAGTGGCATTATTTTTACGTCACTGTAAAATGGCCTGTGTTGGGAAGAAGCAAAATGCAAGCCAATAGAGGATTACGTTTTACACACAAACCGGGCAAATCCTAAAGTTAAAGATCCCCTTGAATCAAGTGATGAATCTTAAAATGTCTTTCACGGAGATGTAGTTCCTTGTCATTACCAGGTATCCCCCTCAAGACAATGCAAAAGCTTGGCTATTCCTTCATGAAGGGGCAGTGCCACAAGTTGTTACTAGGTATTCTTAACAAGTCAACTGCAAAACCATTGAAATATTCTCATGAAACTGCACTTGTGAAGTCTATAAGTCTATCTCAAGTCAGGGGGCAACTGCTTCAAATGACCTGTACCAGGCTGAAGTGTGTGGCTTTAGTATACGAATTTGTATACAGGGTTCTGCCATTTTACTCATGTGTGCATTTTCCTTAGGAAGAGTTGACCAACCCTGGTTCGTAATGAGCAGAGTCAAATCACAGATTAATACACCTTTTTTAGGAATATCACCACACCTTTTTATAGGTGCCTTTAGTCACTGGCGAGTACAGTTAGATAGCAGATTTTGTCTGTTTATTGGGGTGGAAGCTTTGCAAAGATAGTTTACACCGACAGTGCTTTTCCAACAACCCAAGAGGTGAGAAGCAGTTGAGGCCCTTCAAGTCGGATACAAGTGGTTGAAATGTCAGTCACAACCCTGGGTGTATCTTTAACCGAAAAATATGCTTATACACTCTGGCTACTTTAATGAATTGTGCTATTTTTCGGTAGGATACATGAATATGCCAAAGCTGGTTCATAGGTAGGAATGCTCAGTGGTTGGGAAGCGCAAGTTACTAACTTTCTATTTTTCGGGAACTATTTTTTGTACATATGCATTGGCGAAAGGCAGACGTTCAAAGTGAGAGCATCCAATGGCTGGAGTGTTGACCTTCTGCAGGAGCGGAAGTGAGTAATTTGAGGTATTGGTCTACAAACGGGAAACTGTTGATTGGGAGTCCATACTTTATGTACCCAGTACCCGTGACATTATCTAGCAGAGACTTATTGATTTGCCAGGGTTTAATTCTCTTGAAAAGTCAAAACAAATTAAAAAAGAGCGGCACGACAAAAAAAATGTACTACATTTCAGCCACCAGTTGATTAAAGTTCCTTTTGTCTGATACTTATTTAACAGAATATACAATTTGAGAGCAGGGCAGCAGTAGCAAAGGTTAACTAATGACATTTCAGCGGATGACTGTGGTACTAAGGAGGGGCAATTTTGACCAGAGTATTCATGTGCGTTGAAATGATAATACGGACAGAAGGGCTTCAGTTACCGGCATAATTTTAAAAACCCGGTCGAACAATGTTTACCTCACTGAACAATTCCCGTGGCCCGGTCTATGGTGCATGCCATAGTGAACAAGCGTGATATTTCGAATACAAGAAACAGGGTTTCACTTTAAGCACGTGGTGTATCCTGCAATGTTTTCTAAACTATCACACCTGGTCTCACAATTATTAGACGGCTTTAAGCCCTCAAATTAGTAAAACTATTGAATTACATACGTTTAGCTTACTCCTGCCACACAGAGCAGCAGGATTGATAAGACCGAATACGAACAAGTGTTGCCAAATCGGTAGGCCTGGTTTTAAAATGTGAGCGACCTGCTGCCTTTGCCAATTAACGTTTATTGATGCTGGCAGCATTACCTGGAACATTGTCGCTAAAGTAAAGTTAGCGTACTAATCCCGCAACACTTCGACTTTGTACCCTCGCTGACCCTAGAGGTTGGTGGCAAATAGTTACAAGGTGATGAAAACCATATTATGGAGAACGCAATGTTGCGCTCGCGCCGCAACGGTTTGTCACGGACAATGCATTTAACAAGCGCACCACATTGATTTCGGTTTATAATTATTTTTGAGAAATTGGGAGGGGGTCCGCGCTCGTTTCTTAAATATAGTCACATTAAGAGAATTTACGCATTTTCTGGTCGCTATAAAATTTAGTCTGCACATTTTACAGATACTATGCTGGAATCATTTCCCCCCCCCCCCCCCAGCATCAAAGTCAGCATTGTAGAATCGGACAGATTAGTACTTCGTGAACTAGGGAAAAAAGGTAATCGACATGGGACGTCAAGAAAAAATAATTAAGATCTCACCAAAGTCAATAAGAACTAAAGGGCTACTTGAAAACAAACACTTACAATTTAAAAATAAACAATCAACATTGAAGCACTTGTAAGCGAAGAAGGCTGCTTGGAAACAATACTGTTTGAGGGCAAGGAAGAACAGATGGAAAACTCGCATAAAACCCACCACCAATGGAGTAAAACACTTTACCTCCTAAACAGCGTACGCTCACCGCTTTCACTCGCCCCACAGCCGCCTGCAACAACCTTTCGCTCACACAGATGATCTCAATCTGCGCGCGCCCAGCTTCCTTTTAAAGCCCCAGCAGTTAGGGGCTAACTGACACCTGCAATCAGAACGCAACGACTGCCACCTGAGTGTCAGGCGCGCACTCCCGCTTCGCTGCCCTGCCCAGTTCAGAAAAAGAAAGAGAGGTGTCAACTCACTCACACGTCACACCCCACCCACCCCACAAAAAAGAACGTTGTTTTAGAAGACTTTATTGCTGCAATGCGCTGCCTTCTCAAAATGTTGTAAAGACAAGGTATTACAATGACCCAAGTTAATTGTCGTGGAAGGATGAGGGGATACGTTGACCCAGTTAAGACTCAAGCTGTGCACAGATCCATAATTGCTCCTTGAACCTAAGGCCATGTGCCACCTTAAGCCAGACCCAGGATTTTTGGTGAAGAGCATGTCGCATTCTGGGAACCGTAGTTTCGCTTTTGGCATTGTAAGCACTGCTGGCGCCCGGGCAACTAATATTTTGAAGCCCAGTGTTCAGAACAATTTTAAATGTACCTCTTAAAGCTAACTCAAGCGATTTTGAATTGCACCTTAAACTTTCAGAGCGGCCTCACAAAAACCTCAAGCTGCACAGCGTCCTCCAGCTAATTACTGGAAACAAAGTTTACCCAGCCTTGAAAAAGTCAATATTTTTTGCACTTGCATCTAGATTTCCTTTTTTCTGTTTCAACAATATTTTACCTGGAATTCGGCGTCTATTTAACTTATGCCTCCAATAGTAGGAAAGGCAGAAGAAGGGTGACTTGGTGGCGGGTTAGTGGGAAAGTATACATGACTAATATGACATCTCTTTTTAGTGGAGTTTTATATAGCACGAACTAGACCTGAAGGCATCATAGCTTTTTACACCAGCGCCAGTTACAGATGGAGACATTCGTTTTTAGGTCTCGGCTAGCGTAGGCTGCGCATGCGCAGTCTCGCTGGCGAGATCTTATGTCTCCAGAGTAGCGAGGCTTGAACCCGCCCCTCTTCTCCATTGGCTGGCTGCCTAAACGGCGGCCAGCCATTGGAGAAGAGGGTTCTGTGATGTCATTTTTGGAGGCTAAGCCCCGTCCGTTTCGGATTGAGGGGCGTGTTTTTTCCTTTCTTTCTCTCCTCGAAAAACACGCCCCTCAATCCGAAAAGGACGGAGCTTAGCTTCCAAAAATGACGTTGCCTTCTCTCCCACTACCCCTCTTCTCGCCTTTCTCCTCTCCTTTCTCCTGGGCTCTCCCCCTCCCGTCTTGGCCGATGCGCTCCCTGGCTGCTGCTGCAGCTGCTGGGCTCTGTTTTCACGCCCGGGCACTCGAGGGAGTCGTCACATGATCGCAGTGGAATGTCATTCTGGCTCCATCTTGGGTTTGAGGGGAGCGACGGTCACATTCACACAGTCGTGTGTCTACTTTGCTCACTTACGACGTTGTCAAAGTGGTAAACATGTTATATTGTGTGATGCTGGATATGGTGGTTTTGCAATCGGGTGAGGTTCTGAAATATGAGAGTTTAAATGTTTGGATGGTCATTACCTTTCTTGTGATGCTGCAGTATATTCGTTTTTGGGCTATCCAATGGGTTATGGTATCTTGTAGAAAGTGTTTTGGTATCTTCATTGGTGCGCTTGTCATTCACTATAGATGGCACCATTTGGGGATGGCCGCCCGCTCGCCTGGTGTCATGAGGAGGACCGTCCCATTTCTATGATGGTGCCTGCGCCTGTGCCTGTCTCCCGGGAGATGCGCCAGAAGGCACGCCTCTGCCTGCCCTGGGCCGCCTCTCGGATCGGCTGCTGGGTGTTGCTCTGACGGGAGGTGTTGTGGTGCGGCGGGGGTGGGTGGAACTGCACTGGGGGCTGTAGGGTGAGACATGGAGTGCTCAGTTGGGGGGGTGCTCCTGTAGCCCCAGGGGCTCTGACTGGGGTGTCCTGTGCCCCCGCTGGGGGTGCTTCGTTGCTTTGACATGCCCCAGCCCTGGGCCCGTGGCTGGGGTGCTTCATCCTGACGCCCCTGGGGTGGGAGGGGGCTTTGAGGTCTGGGGTCCTGCCTGCTTCGGATCTGGGCCCCCACTGGGGACTGCAGTAGCACCCGGACAGGGCTGCTGATCTTGGCCTTGGTTGGTGGTGCTCTTGCCCCGGGTCTTTGCTGGGAGATGTCCAGGCCATGCCACCCTGCCGGGGGTGGTCCAGCCTGGCTCCTGTTGGGGCATTGCCTGCTCTGGCTCCGAGTTTCCAGCTCTGGCATGGAGGGTTGTCCTACCCTAGCTTCTTGTAGGTGAGTTGCCGTGCCCTGCCTCCTTGCTTGAGGGGGGTTACTTTTACCATTCCTTCTTGCTGCCGATGGCTCCTTTTTGGGGGACGAGGGGTGTCGGCGGTGGAAGCTGTTCTGCCTCTGCTTCTTGCACATGGGGTGTCTTTCTCCAGCTCCTCCGATTGGCATTCTCTCAGCCTGGCTTTTGGAAGTTTTGTCCTTCCCTTGTTCCCTGCTGGAGGTGCGATCCAGTCCAGAAGGATGTCCTGTATGTATTGGTGCCGGCGTTTTGATGATTTGCCACGTGCCTCTGACTCGCTGCTTGGGGGTGCCTAGGAGTTGGGCTGCTGATTGGTGATGCACTGGCCCGGGGTCGCTCCTTGAGATTCCTTTGGGCCATTGCTTTGAGATGGTCAGGTGTGGGCCCCTCTGTGGGTTAGGCCCACACCTTCCACTAGAGGATCGCCAGCTCTGGCTGTCTACTGGGAATGTGCAGGTTCTGGGTTCTGTCTAGGCTCGTGATTGGGCTTTGAAGGGAAGAAGCTTCAGGAATGGTGGGGTGTACACTGCTGACGGTGTGTGTGTTCGCCGGATTGGTCTCCCTTCTTGGAGGTGCAGTATCACATTTTGGTTGTTGTCTCTGGGCGTGCTTGGAGGAGGGGGAGTCTGGCCTGGGCTCCCTGTGGCAGCAGCTTTGGGCGCTTCTTGCAGATAGTTGTCTGTGTTGGAGGTTCAGTCCCTGTGTGTCCTCTGCAAGTTGTCCTGGTTCCGTGTGGCTCTGTGTGTGTGTGTGGCTGTGTGTGTGTGTGTGGCTCTGTGTGTGTGTGTGTGGCTGTGTGTGTGTGGCTCTGTGTGTGTGTGTGGCTCTGTGTGTGTGTGTGGCTCTCTCTGTGTGTGGCTGTGTGTGTGTGTGTTTGTGGCTCTGTGTGTGTGTGTGTGTGTGGCTCTGTGTGTGTGTGTGGCTCTGTGAGTGTGTGTGGGGGGGTCTCTGTGTGTGGCTCTGTGTCTCTGTGTGTGTGGGTCTGTGTGTGGGTCTGTATGTGTCTCTGTGTGGCTCTCTGTGTGTGGGTCTCTGTGTGTGTGTGGGTCTCTCCGCGTGTGTGTGTGGCTCTCTGTGTGTTTGTGTGGGTCTCTCTGTGTGTGTGGGTCTGTGTGTGTTTGGGGTCTCTGTGTGTGGGGGGGTCTCTGTGTGTGTGGGTCTGTGTGTGTGTGTGTGGGTCTGTGTGTGTGCGTGGGTCTGTGTGTGTGTGTGTGGGACTCTGTGTGTGTGGCTCTGTGTGTGTGTGGCTCACTGTGTGTGGCTCTCTGTGTATGGCTGTGTGTGTGTGGCTCTGTGTGTGTGTGGCTCTGTGTGTGTGTGTGGCTCTGTGTGTGTGGCTCTGTGTGTGTGTGTGGGTCTCTGTGTGTGTGTGTCTTTCTGTGTGTGTGTGTGGCTCTGTGTGTGTGTGTGGGGGGGCTCTGTGTGTGTGTGTTGGGCTCTGTGTGTGTGGCTCTGTGTCTGTGTGGGGCTCTGTGTGTGTGTGGGGTGGCTCTGTGTGTGGGGGGCTCTGTGTGTGTGGGGGGGCTCTGTGTGTGTGGGGGGCTCTGTGTGTGGAGGGCTCTATGTGTGTGGGGGGGCTCTGTCTGTTGGGCTCTGTGTGTGTGTGTGTTGGGCTCTGTGTGTGTGTGTTGAGCTCTGTGTGTGTGTGTTTTGGGCTCTGTGTGTGTGGGGGGGCTCTGTGTGTGTGTGTGTGTGTGTGTGTTGGGCTTTGTGTGTGTGTGGCTCTGTGTGTGTGTGGCTCTGTGTGTGTGGGGGCTCTGTGTGTGTGGGGGGCTCTGTGTGTGGGGGGGCTCTCTGTGTGTGGGGGGGCTCTGTGTGTGTGTGGGGGGGGGTCTGTGTGTGTGTGTGTGTGTGTTGGGCTCTGTGTGTGTGTGTGTTGGGCTCTGTGTGTGTGTGGTGTGTGTGGGTGTGTGTGTGTGTGTGTGTTGGGCTCTGTGTGTGTGTGGGGGGGCTCTATGTCTGCTAATACTCTCTACTACTCTCTAATGCTCACCTATTGCCATTGTAAATGACAATACCATTTATTTATGTTTAAAAAAAAATGGAAAAATTGCCATTTGCAATGCCAATAGCTCTAACTTTAACAAAGCCGAGGCCATTGCATTGTAAATGCTTGTTTTTTGGTTAGGCACTGGGAGATTAAGTGATTTGCCCAGAATCTTGAGTGTCCCTGCCGAGGTTCGAGCCCGGTTTCGCAGCTCCGAGGTCGAACGACCTAACCCTTACCCACATTCTCTCAAATGTGTTTCGGATTCAAAGTGAAAGTGTTAATTGCCAGAGAGCTGCAATCACAAATTAATCTCCATTCACAACTAGTATTTTCACTGCAATGGGGTAAATCAGAGCACTGTACCCACGATTTTCACAATTCCATCGGGTGAAATCTGATCATTTTCTCATTAATTCTTTCTCTTTTCCTACCTTGTATGTATGTATGTATGTATTGTGCACTTGTATAGCGCGAATCTGCCACCCAAAGGGTATCCTGGCGCTTTAGACTCTACTGAACAATCAACACAGACACGTTGTTTAAGCTGTTCTAGGGAAGAGATGAGTTTTCAGACTTTTCTTGAAGGGTGGAAGGTCCTCCAAGCTCCTCAAGGACAGAGGAAGGGAATTCCAGAGCTTTGCAGCTGCGTGACCAAAGGACCGGCCCCCCATCCGTAGCCTGTGGATCCTCGGAACCACCACCCGATGTAATGAAGAGGAGCGTAAAGGTCTTGCTGCGTGGTACCAAGAAAAGAGGTTCTGTAGCATGACTGGACCTTGGTCATGTAGAGCCTTAAAGACCAGGCAGGATGATTTAAAAAGAATTCGCTGTTGAATTGGCAATCAGTGGAGGTCTTTAAGTGCAAGGGAGGAGGAGGCAGCACGCGGCCTAGAAAGAGCCAGCTTCGCAGCCATGTTTTGAATGCGCTGCAACTTATTGATCAAAGTGCCAGGTGCCCCCAGAAGCAGTGCAATACAATAATCTATCCTGCTAAGGATAATGCCACGCACTGAAGTACCGGAAAATTATCTACCACCTCCCAATTATAGTTATAGTCACAACCAATCCCATTCCCATTACCATTAATCAGTCAGTTGGCAGTGTAGAAGGTACAAGCATTTATTAGAACAAACAAACTCTGCCAGAGGAGCTCCTTGCAACCTAACCCCACGAGGTCCGCCAAGAAGATTGCTGGCACACGGTCAGAACATCACATATATACAGTTGCATTTGCAGAATCATGGCCCAACATGGAAAAATACAAGCTGGTACAGTTTGGTACAGAAAGGAAAGTCCATATATGGCACACAAAGCACTCTTGGTTTAGCTCATCCCAGATTAGCAAGGTAGAACAGGTGACTCCCTTCTGCCAGCTTCGAGACAGTCCGCCCCGCACCCCTCCTGGAATGTGCTTTTCGGGCCTTCTCCTGCTACCTACAACCTTGACAGGCCTAACGAGCTGAAACAGCAAATCTTGCAACAGTTGGGTTATTTCTCAGGAGAACGCTTTTAGAAAAAGGGAATGAATGGGGTCTGTTAATGTAAGGCTTCGAGCGAGGCCACAAAATGGCGCCGGTCAGGCCAAGAAAGTGTAAAATGCAGAGAGTGGTGCAAGCTAGAATTCTAAAATATGACAGATGGATTTATGCTAACGTTTGCGTGCATATGCTAAAACATTTAGATACATCATGCTAATTTTGAAATATCGATTATGGGTACTGTATAGTCGAAAATCGATGCCGGTTCCTCAAACCCTTCTTTTAGCGTGGTGTAGCTAAATACAGAGGTCGGGCATGCTAATCTCTAAAAATATCTCAGTTAATGGCCATCAATTCATGAATCTCCTTCTGCAGCATCTGAAGTTTCGAGGGTACTGGGGCAGGCACGCATAGTGTGGTGACTCGGGAGGCACAATAGGAGCAACAGGCCGGGCCACATTGTAAAAGAATGCAGCAGGTAAAGATGATACCGGCTGCTCCGGCCAAAATCAACAACAGCTTTCATCCCCAGGTGGACAGGAGCCCCCAGAACCAACTTGATAGTGACCACGACCCATTATCAGTATGCATTTCAGAGGCAATGCGGTGCAATTTTTGAATGGCCAGATGGACAGAGGGGGCGGAGTCTGGAATATACACACAGCAAGAGCTACCAATCACGCGGCATGCTCCACCTCGATCAGCTAAGATAACGTCTAAAACCATACGGTTTTGGAGCGCAACAAGCCTCGTCGCCTGAAGCTCAACAGTTAGGTTGGCTAAGATGCAGTGCTTAATTTGTAAAATATGAAGTGCAGGTGCTCAAATGTTTGTCGGAGGCAACACCCACATTTCTCCGGCTCCACCCACTACCTCAACTGGCTCCACCCACTTACTATATTAGCTCCACCCACATCTTCAACTGTCACTGTTAAAAGTCATATGTAATAACTCAGACTCAGAGATACACCTGGGCACAATGAGGGAACCAGACAATTGAGTCAGATCAGTAGCAGGGAGCAACAGTAGACCAATTTGGGATCGTATCTTGTATGCTGCCAACAGATGAGTGTAAAACCGGTCATGGGGGTTCCATGTCCTCCACGCGTATCAAAGCACCAGGCCTACACCCCATTCTATCAGACCTGTCAATGTCCCCCCCCCCTCCTGACCCACTGGGCACCGTACTCTTTCAGATGCCTTTTTTTCTGTTTATGTCAGTGCCATTGTGTGTTGTGTTTGCAACTCTGACACAGTATCTTTTCTCAGCCTGTGTTGTGCGTGTGTGGCCTGCTACCAGCCTTCAAAGTGGAAACTCAGTTTCTGTGCAAGGCAAACAGTGCTAGGCACATGCCTCACTCACCACAGCAAAGCGTGAGGCAAGGACGAGAACAGGACATGCTTGTTAGACTGTGGCTCTGTCAGCTTATGTCATTGATACTCTGGGTGTGAATGTGCTTTGTGTGCACTGCAGACTGCAGAGGCCTACTGCCAGCCATCTATGTGCACAGATAGTGCCAGGCTCAAGCCTAACCAGTGATCACTCCACAGTGCTGCTCATATTGATCTTATCCTCCCCCAGTGGTGCTTCATATTGAGTAGGTCCCAAAGTGCTGCCTGATCCATATTGGTCACAGCCATAGAGCGCTGCTCTGTTAAACCAGAGACCTCAAGCCAGCGAGAATAACCCCATTTTAGCTGTCCTATCGAGACAGCCTCTTTTTAGGCATAGTGGCTATTTTTGGAAACCGACCAATGATAGGTGTCAGAATTGCGGACAAGACATAGCCAGGGGGCTGCATTGTAATGTACATGCCCCACTGTCATCAATCATCCTAATCAACGTGTTCACAAGTGTATGTTGGCCTCAGCAGCTACGGCGCTGTGGTGTGCCGGCCGGACTATGTCACTCTGTAAAGTGTAGGTGGCCTCAGCAGCCCATGTGTGACTTCACTTAGGTGCAGCAGCGCAAGAGGCGCTGTGTAAGGGAGTGAGTCACAAGTGGTCGCAATGTCTTCATCTAGTGCGCAGAGTGGAGCTCAGGATTGACTGTGGCGCTGCTTTGTGCAGTGGTCTGATCGAGGTCGGGCCAGTCTATTTGAGCATAATCTGCCATCCGACTCCGGACCTCTTTATGATGAAAGTATATACATGGCACCTGCATGCATCATGCATGCTATTCAAATGCTACACTGTCACAAACATACTGTTGAGACAGGCTGTGGGTGGAAAATTAGCTCCAGCATGAGAGATGATTATGCATCTGACAATCATGCAGTTCTTGAAAAACACATATTAAATGCTTACATTTCATAGAATTGTTTATCCCTTTTCAAAATGTAGGAGACGTAATGCTGCCCTGGTAATGGTATATGTATCTGTTTGTAAACACTGCCATTCCCTACGCAAGAAAACCTGCCCAAAACAGTGGGGGGGGGAGGGGGTCAGGGGGGTTGACTGGGGGCGGGGGTGTGAGGGAGTGTGGGAGAGAATGTGTGTATGTGAGAAAGAATGTGTGACAAAGTGAGTGTGTGAGAATGAGGGAGTGGGAGAGTGAGTATGTGTGACAGAGTGAGTGTGTGTGTGTGTGTGAGGGAGAGAGAAATGTCGTCCAAATAATACACTTGCAGGCCATCCCTCTTCAACATAATATAGCTTTTGCATCAACTGAAGAGTAATTATTGAATCAGTAGACAAGGCGAGGGGTACAGCAACCAGGAAGTATGTGGGGGATGGCACAATTCTGACCCTGAGCAGTTTAAAAGCCACAGAACAGTCAATTCTCAAATTAACCATACGAATGAATGTAAACCATTTTTGCTAACTAAATCAATTCGCTTAGATTCACTGTCAGATGGGACATTGAGCAAAGCATTCAAATTTAACTCGCTGGCCGTGGCGCACTGGCAACATGTGCTGTTTGTGAGTTCCTGTGTACAAACAACGCAGCTCCGGCTACCGCCTGTGTGTGTTTTTTCCCCGTTTTTTTTTGGGGGGGGGGGTGGGGGGGGGGGGAATAGGTGGTGGGGGAGAAGACCAGGAAGGAGATAAGCAAATAACTTGGTAGTGGCAGCTGAAAGTAAATGTTGGCCTAAGGGCTACGTCCTCTAGCCTAGGGGTTGGTAATTGGAAACGCTGCTGGTAAAGACAAGAGCTGGATGTTTAAGAAGTAAAGATCTAGGTAGAGAAACGAGATAAATGAACGTGAAGGGAGACCGGGAAAGGGGCGGCTAAGAGTTGATGTCCAGTGGAAGTCTTCAGTTTCATAGGGGACTAGGGCTTCACTCCCGATGCCAACTCAACCGAATCTTTTCATTCCAAGTGACGGAGCCTGTCTTAGGCAGTGCGGCTATTCTCTGGTGTGGTGGCAAAGCAGTGAATGCGCGCGCATTGTTCTTGCTGCATACAGCCCCAACCCCCACAGATTTGATGAGCCTGCCCCTGCCCTGGTCCGAAACTGAATCCATTCCCAGGGCCAGCAGTATTACTGACCCATCCATCCAGGCAGCCCGGGCCGGCCGCAACAATAGCCTAATAAAGCCACTGCACTACTGGCAAATTGATTATGATGATGATCAAAGAAAACGGGGGATAACGATCAAAAGTAAACTAAGTTCAAGAAAATTTTATTGATAATAATAAGAGAGAAAGCCAGGTGTCAAAACAAAGTACAATGTGATATCAAGTTAAAAAATCTGAGCAAAATAATACAGTCATACATATATAAGCATCATAATAAGATAAATCTGGGTGCAAAATGGAATAAAAAAGGAAAAGTCAAAGATAAAACATGTTAAGCATAAAATATGAAAAGCATAAGAACATGAGTAAGAAGGAAAAAGTTGTTACAATGAAGGATAAGTGGAATGTATCGAGCGATTAAGGAGGCTTAGGAACTTCTTGTTGTGAGGGTGGAGGGTGAAACAAGCGTTTACTACAGGATCAAAAGTAAACTAATCACGGTGCCTGCTGCCTGCAGTGCAAGGCCCTGCCTCACCTGCGCAGCCTTAATTATTTTTTAAATCTTTATTTGGCCGCCGGCTGACGCCGCCTACCCCTGTACCCCAGGCCATCATGACCAGACTAATCAACATAAATCAACTTTATGATGAAAACAACAGTATTCACGGTGCGGGCGCCTGCGACCTGCCAGGCCCTGCCCTGCCTGCAGCCTGACCTATGCAGCTTTATTTTTTTTTAAATCATGATTTGGCCGCCGGCCTACGCCGCATACCCCAGGCCTGGCCATCAAGACCGTCACCACACCAGACCAATCAACATAATAAATAATTAATTTAAAAAACAGTAATCACTGTCGCGCTGCCAGGGCCTGCCTGCGCAGCTTTATTTATAGGCCGCCGGCCCAGCCTACTACCCCAGGCCATGCCTCGCTCGCCCTCACCTGGTGAGCAGAGCTTTGCAGCAGTAGTCTGTGAGTGTGTAGCCAACCTCAACGTTGTCGGTCCAACCAGGTCCTGACTCCCGCTACTTTGAATGGCGGGCGGCGGCGTTGAAGTACATCAACCACCAGATAGTGAGGTGCGGGTATGCTGGGGCGGGTGTGCATGAAATTAAAGCAGGCAGCAGCAGCGAATGCACACGCATTCAAAATCTGCGCACGCGTGCCGGCCTCTGCCGCGCACAGCCCCAACCCCCCGCAGAAGACCAGGAAGTTGAAGAAGTGAAACTGAGAGTGAGGACGGAGAAACTACATTGAGAAGAATCTGAGTCAGTCAGTCACATCGTCACTGTGAGACAGTCACAAAGTGTTTTGTTGTCAACACGACTCGGTAACTTACACTAAATGACAGCAGCAGCACTTACGTACTTCAGCAGAAGCAGCAGCACAGCCCACGCTCTCTGTGCCAGTGCGATCATTCATTATCAATTACTGATGGTGCAAGTGCACTTAATGAGCGTGACTGACTGTAGTAGACCCGGCCCTGATAATTAGGTGCCAGTGCTAAGCACAGGCAAGCTCCGGCTCAAATTATGCCCTGCTAAGATGTCAGTTGTTATGTTGATGACATTTTCCACTATCCTAGACACCTCCTTATTTCTCTGCTATTGAATATGGGTCCCCAGAACGGCACTAAACCTTTGCTAAAGTCTGTGAATTGTTGTAAGGAGGTGTCGGTCTGATCAACTTCGGTCTTGATGAGCTGCCTACGTTGTCTAATAGGTACCGCAGTGGGTGTTGTGCGTACAGGGTGTAGCTGATGCGTCTTGTGATAATCAGATGGTGCTAGGTATACAGGTGGGTATAGGAAGGACAAGTAACAGTGCCCGGCCCAATTGCGTGGTAACCAGGTAGATGCATTTTCTCCACAGACGAAATACACATTTGGTGGTGTAACTAATGCAGGGCTAATGCATTTCTTCATACGAAAGGTATAATTGCAGATACTATCTCCAACCCGGACACGGCCTATTCCTTGCACACAAAATCCGGAGGAAACATTCAAAATAGGAATGGGTACAATACGATCACCTGTGACATTTCGTGCAACAAAAAGCTGGAAATATTGAGAGGCATTGAAATGGCTAAAATCCTTAAGTTCTTCCTGCAACCAAGTATCGTTCCTAACCACCATGTACCTGTTCATGCATGCCTGAGGGTCTATTGTCCCCCGTCCCCCATTTCCCGACTGGTTAAAACCCCCATGTTCGTCAATAAAAGACATGACCACATTATATTCTTTCACCTCAGAATCCCTGCGACTATTACCCCAGTGACGATATATGGCCGAAAACAGTCTGAACCAAGCCTCACAGCTTCCTATGTAGGACAAGGGTAGTGAGAGAAACAGATCGTGGTTGTGCACCACGGATGGCAGGAGCCCACAAACCCAGCAATCAGTAACGTTAGTAACACTATGCGTCTGATGAAGCATTTCAACAAATACATTTTTGGCATAAGTCTGGCGATGTCATTCTTTGTGAGGTGCTAAAGTGTACAGCAAATGCTCAGGTGGGGCAGCAGTGGTCGGTAAGAAATCCTGCAAAGGGTATTTATGCTCCAAGTATACGAACAAGCCCATAAACACAGCAATAATGACGGCTATAACCACTATAAATGCTACTTTGACCCTTGTGGTCCATGTGGAAAATATTGGCTCATAAAACGGTACGTGACGTAGTGCAATTGGAAATTCTTCTTCTAAAACAATACGGCCAAAAGGGTACATTTCTAGCTAAAAGTCCAAAAATAAACTCGGGCCTAGCAGTCCGTCCTGCCAGAGGGTTCTTCTCCCTGTGTCCGCCAGAGTCTCACAGGCAGACTCCTTCCGTTCATCCCAAGCAACCAAAGAATTATTTATTTATTTATTTTGAAAGTTTTATAGAGCGCGAACAAGATCTCCGCAGATATCAGAGTGCTTTACAGAGGAGGGGAGCATATATAAACAGATACATCAATAGTGATAAAAGTACAGTTAAGTGATATCATAAACAATCAGGTAAGTCAATTTCACAAGTCATACAAAAATGCAAAGGGTTCGAACAAGTAGTACAGTTCAGTATCGAGTCTTTGAAGTTAATCCACAGTAGTAATTCAAGTGCATTTAGCCATGAGGATAGCTTTTACTTCTTTCTTAAAAAGTATGGTAGAGGAGATGAGCCTGGTTTCAGGAGGGAGTGAGTTCCAAATCCTGGGTGCCATCCCTGAGAAGGAGCGTTTATAGGTTTTTTCCTTGCGGAATCTTTTAGGCTTTAGCAAAAGATTGTTTGTGCCTCTAGTGTTTCTGGAGCCTCCAGAAATCGTCAGCTTCTGAGCGAGGTATCTATGTGAGCTCAGGTGGACAGCCTTGTGCGTCAAGCAAGCGATTTTCAGATGTATTCTGGCTTCAAAAGGCAGCCAGTTCAGGGATTTGAAGTCAGGGGAAATGTGTGAGTGTTTTTTTGATCCAGTGATGAGTCTCGCTGCGGCGTTTAGAGAGGCTCTTATGGGTGCCGTAGTAGCTAGGGGGAGACCGCAGAGGGCGATGCTGCCGTATTCTATTCGAGGTATGACTAGTGATTGTACCGCAGTTTGGAAGTCTTTGGCTGGAAGGAAGGGTTTAAGTTTCCTTAGGGTGTTGATTTGGTAGTTCGCTCCCTTAGTTGCTTTGTTGATGTGTTCCTGCATGCTGAGATTGGTGTCAAGTGTTATGCCCAAAGATTTTGCTGAGTCCACGATGGTGGGTTGAACATTGAGTGCCGTTAGGTGTTTAAGCCACATTAGTGCGGTAGTGATCTTCGCGGGAGGTGAGATCAGAAGGAACTCTGTTTTAAGGGCATTGAGTTTGAGATGATTAGCGGCCAGCCAGGATTGGGTGCTTCTGATCGTTGAATTCAAGAGCATGATGTCTTTGGGTGATTGTAATTTGAGATAAAGTTGGGTGTCATCGGCATACATGTGGAAGTGTACATTGGATTCTTGTAGCAAGGTGGTGAGAGGTTCCATAACTAGGTTGAACAAAGTTGGGGATAGGGAGGATCCTTGTGGTACGCCTAGCGATACAGGTATTGGCGAGGACATCAAGTTGTTGCTCTTGAATTTCTGCGACCTGTTGTGTAGAAAGGACGTGAACCACTTGAGCACAGTTGCAGATAGACCCATATGGCTGAGATACCCGCCACCCCCTCTCAACACAATCCCCAAGGATGGGAAACCGGAAACAGTTCTGAACTTTTGGAAGGCGGGAGGGAGTGACCCTCCCGGCCGTATTTATTAAAATATGAAACAAAATCAAAACATTAAAATAACAGTTTCATATTATGTACAATTTCATTTCCACATTACGATGTTTTGGCTAACCTTAACATATTTCTAATACAAAGGTTCTCCTAGCCGAAACTAACATCCTACAAATACATTTTAACTTGAAATTGTACATCCTAACGTTAAGGGCCAACGGCAAGGTCGTAACCGGTGTCAGATCCCTAAACCAGAATTACCCCCTCACTTGCGAGGGGCGACCGCACAGAGGGCTGTACCTCATGTGCACATACCAATTTCCCTTGACTTGACGGGGGCCCCAATGAACTCGACGCCATTTTATGGTCGTCCGAGGACTCGTGTGAGGTGTCTAGAAGGTAGCGTAAACCCCCCTCCCCACCCCACACAACTTACCACATCTGCCGTCGCAGATGTCCTGGCCCCGCGAAATTCCCAGGAGGGGCCCGTAGCCCCTCCTATCCAGGGAGGGGCCTTGACCGCCTTCCCTTTCCTTTCGGCGTCCCATCCTTAGAAGGGACCGCCTCCCCGTTGAGGGGCCAATGGCCACCTCCCCCCGGGCGCTCCCATCCGTAATGGGTGACGCCCCCACCATAGGGATCTTCCAATTACTGCTCACCGATCATGACCTTACCGCCACAGGCCGGATAGTTGACCGGCTATCCGGACCCCCCACAAAACTCCTGCCTAAAGGTCATGCTGTAAACTCTTTAACCAAGCTATGAGGTCTCCTATGAGTAACGCATTCCCCACCCGGGACAAATGGACCCCATCCTCCAAATACATACTGTCCCCCTTGATACACCCATGAGGAATAGAATGCAATGCATTTGAACGAAACAATCTACCCAATTTGTTATTGACTTTCTTCACCGAATGATTTATAGCAGACACCGAATTCGCCCCCCGCCACACCTTACGTGGAATCATATGGGACCATGCAATTGTGCACACTGGAACCCTTCTCGCCAACCAACTTACTGTGGAAAGTATCGCCTCGAGAAGAAGTCGTCTACCAGTGGTCACCAAATCGTTGCCCCCAAGATGGACTATGATTATAGATGGCGGTGACCTTGTCCGTCCTAACAAACCCTCGAAAAAGGATTGAAAATGGTCAATACAGAGCCCGCCCCTTCCGTAGAAGGTCACCCTGTACCCGTATTCCCCAGCCATGTGAATCATGTCACCTGCTTTGAATACGTCCGCGGCACGCCTCACGTATGAGTGGCCCACGACCCACACCACTTTTTCCGCAGCCGGTGATGCTTGACCGCTGGTTCCCAGGTGTCGGGTCGACTGCACAGTCCGCCCCGCCTCGTAAGCTTGCGAAACTGTAAACCAAACAAAAACAAGAAGCGTGAGTACTTGGTAGCAGCTTCACAACATGTGCAACCGCACATACCTTTTGTAACAATTCGAGGACCAACGCCCCAATCGTTTCACTTTTTCCACACTCAGACCCCTGGCTGTAGCCTCAGTAGCAGCCCCTATCCGAAAGGAATGGGTCCCAAACTCGCCGGGGTTCAAGCCCGCGGCCGAAATTGCCATTGTAAGCACCCGCTGGAACTGAAACCTCGTCAGTGGGGTGGCATCAGCGTGTCTCAACAAGGTCCCCCCCCATGATGCCGCCCTCTGCGCTAAATATTCCTCTACGCAAACAACAGGGCACATGGGAGATCCGGGGATCCGATGTATGACTACGCAATCCCCAATCGCACCCTGATCGGCCTTGGACCTGACAAACGAAACAATCATCGTCTCCCCCTTAACCTGAATGTGCTCTCGGCACAGTCCTCCCACCGTATCCCGCTTGTTCTTTGCCACCAGTTCGCTTACCCGCATCGCCCCATGGAATGCTAACGCAAAAGCGGTCCGGAATAACACTGTTTCATACTGGGATGAACATGTCGCAGGGAGTACGGATAATAACAGGGCCAACCTATCCAGACCTATCGGGTGCCTCTCATCTACTCTGCGACCCTCAAGGCGTTGCCACCCACGTAGCGCTTTCTGCACAACGAAAGACGCTGTCGGGTCCTGGATCCCATGAGCCCTTGCCATAAAGGAAATGGCGGCCCGATGCCTCTGGGCCGTAGCTACTGATTTGCCTGCCTGATGTAAAGACAGCAAAAATTTTACGACAAACTCTTCCTGGCCCCAAAGCTCCCCCCTAGCAGCACCCAAAAAGGACCAATAGGAACGGAACGCCCCTTCATATGCCTTCCTTGTCCTGGGTGCTAAACTCTCTCCCACGAGGTTTTGTAGTTCGGGGCACCGAGAGACCAGAGAGCTTCGGGAAAGGGTGCCGCCACCGGGTCCGCTGTGGGCAGAAAACCCCAGAAGGCCTGCATACGGAAACGAGAAAGCGCATCAGCCGCTTGGTTCAGTACCCCCGGCACATGTCTTGCCCTAAAGAGCACATTCAATTGCATACACAATAACACAATTTCTTTGAGCAATCTCAGAATCCATTTGCATCGTGCTGCCTGACTATTGATACACTCAACCACGGTCATGTTATCAGACCAGAACACAACAGAGTGATCCCGGAACCCCTCAGGCCATGTTTTCAGGGCCACCAAAATAGGGAAAAGTTCGAGAAAAGCAATGTTACTCGTCAGCCCGCACTCGTGCCACCATGACGGCCATTTTTGGGCCGACCATTGATTACCGAATATGGCGCCAAAACCTATACTCCCCGCCGAATCTGTCCACAGCCCCAGCTCCTCGGAGGACACCGCCGGCTTGTTCCAGACAATTCGACCATTGAAATCCGCCAGGAATGCCAACCAAATGCGCATGTCCTGGCGAATCTCTGCCGAGAGCCTCGTGCGGTGGTGTCCCTCTTTAAGACCGACCATGGCTTGTGCAATCGAGCGGGAAAAGGGCGGGCCATTGGCATTACTCTAAGGGCAAAATTCAACTGACCCACAGTTTGCTGCAATTGATGCAAGTTCACCTTAGTTTCCCGAATACATGTTTCCAGGGAGGCCCTGAATTTCCCCACCTTTTCCTTGGGTAGCCGAAAGCAGCCTTCTTCTGAATCGAGCTCTATTCCAAGAAACTCGAGCGAAGTTGATGGCCCCACAGTCTTACCTGGTGCCAATGGCACACCAAAATGACTCATCAGGCCACAAAATTCTTTTAAAGCCTGTGCACATTCTGGATCCCCGGCTGCCCCCAGGAACAGAAAATCATCAAGATAATGCATAACATGCTGAAAACCCGTCTTTCTCGTGAATACCCATTGCAGAAAACAACTGAATTTTTCAAAATAAGCACAAGATATGGAGCATCCCATTGGCATACATTTATCCATGTAATAGCGACCCTGAAACATAAAACCAAGGAGACGCTGATCGTCTGGGTGTACCGGGAGCAACCGGAACGCTGACTCGATGTCTGATTTTGCCATCAGCGCTCCGGGCCCCAGGCGATTCAACATGGCGACGGCCTCATCAAAAGATGCGTACCGCACCGAACACACTTCCGGGTCTATCGCATCATTCACGGAAAGACCTCGTGGGGCTGACAAATTATGTATTAGTCTAAACTCACCCGGGTCCTTCTTTGGGACCACTCCTAAGGGGGAACAAACAAAGTTAGCAACTGGTGGTATAT
Organism: Lissotriton vulgaris; assembly: GCF_964263255.1. Lineage (NCBI taxonomy): Eukaryota > Metazoa > Chordata > Amphibia > Caudata > Salamandridae > Lissotriton > Lissotriton vulgaris. Next base: position 602,159,750 of record NC_141696.1, read on the forward strand.
CGAATGGTCCGGCAACCCGCCCTCGAGTCACCTCTTTCCCAATCTTTACCTGTACCACCGCCGTATTTTGGAGGACCGACAGTTGGTTCTTACAACGTGCCTTACCCTGAAAATTCCCCACTGGAATGCGGAAACCATACGAAAACCCGTCTCGCAACACCCCAGCGGAGACATGATCCGGGTATTCATTGAGCCAAGGAATCATTGCCATGGTATCAACCGGGGTAGGTAAAGGCGCCCCTCGGACTATTTCAGACCTGTTTGGCGTTTCCCCAACCACCGTTATCACCCGTTTTGGCTCTGCACATGGTCTCAGGATGCGAGGACTGTCCACACCCCCCACAATCGTGCCTAAACTTGCATGACCCCTGGGGCCTTGTACATTTTTCCCTATTAAAATTCCAACAGATCCCCTTTTTACCTGCGTTGCCACTCGGCTTCGAGTGATGCTCGTTACCTGCCCCCGTCCGAAAGGGCGTCCCAGACGAATGGCGGGAAAACTCACCCCCGCTACCCCCCGACAATGGTGCCTTAAACATGCCTGAATTCTCCATCTTTTGCCAAGAAATGGAGTCGTAACAATCCCAGGTCAAAGCTGGGTCGTGCTCCTTGGCCTTCCGAAAAACATTATCATAGCAAAACCACTGATTGCCCTCATATGATTGAGAATACTCCATGATACGTGTCTGATATATGGGCAACTCGGGCAACAACTCAGGCCTTCGTTCCCCCATAATTGAAGTGAATATGCCAAACGCTCTGCCCCAGTTACCTATGTTCTCATCGACCTTAAAGGCGGCCATCTTTGCGCGCCAAACACTCGGATGCAGAAACTCTTTTTGACCCTTCACATGCTCGATCTCGTAGTGATCGGTAAGCAAAGAAAACATGTTTACATACTTATCAGCCCAAATCTTTTCCTTGACTTCAATTGGAATATGCTGGGCCACTTTCTCCCTCCGTGAGGGTACAGACCCCTCCCCCGCAATCAGCAGTAGCCGCTTACCTAAATTAGAAGCTGTAGTCGCTGCCGAACTCGTGCCCGCTGCGGTTTCACCCACCGGAGCCTGTGGGGGAACAGAAGATGATGCCTTCGCAGCCTCTCTAGATTCTCGCAGTTGCCTCATTACTGCCCTGGCGTCATCTGCCGTGGTGCCCTCACTATCTTTCCCCAACCACGCTGCCAGTTGTGCAGCCAACTCGGGAGGCATATCCCCCCCGTTCACAGGGGTGACTACGACGGGGATCGGTTGCCCCTCCTTCGGAACCGAGATTGGCTCCTCAATCGGTGTATCGGGAACCGGGGCCTCTCCCCCAGATGCCCCCCTCTTGGACCTCTTGCCTCTACCGCTGGGGACTACACCCGGCAATGCTGGCCCGACGATGCGCTTCGGGCCTCCTGCCCCGTTCATTGCCGCCATCTGCTTCTTCATCTCGGCCATATCCTTTACGAGCATGCGGAGCATCTGATCGGTACCGACCCGCTTTCCGACCTTCTTGCTCGGCATTCTCCAACGAAGATATCTGAAAGAACAAGGACAAAATTACAACGCTCAAAATTGGCTCTTCGTTCCGTCTCGAGCTCACGTGCAGCGGGGAGGTGCAGCTTCAGAGCACAGGAACAAGAGGATGCTTCCTTGGCTTGTTGCTCCTTTTATCCTTCTTCGGGCGGGCGTAAACCCGCCACCGGGGGCGTGGCTGGCGGCTTCAGTGTCTAGGACAACCCACTCTAGGACGGGAAAAAGCACGCCCCGGCTACGCCGCTTCGGGCATACCAGCCGAGACTCGCCTCCCGCCCAAGATGGCTTCCCGGGGGGATCGGGGTACTCCACCATACGTTCGGGGGGACCGAGTGGTCGCCCCTTTCCATTCTTGTGTTTAATAGTTCGAGTAAATTCTCATGTTTGACGGTGTCAAATGCAGAGGAGAGATCAAGGAGGATGAGGAGGCAGGTATCGTTTTGATCTAGGATTTGAAGGGCGTCGTCAATTATGTGAGTCATAGCAGTTTCAGTACTGTGATTTGCTCGGAAGCCTGATTGATGAGAGTTGAGGAGATCAAACTGGTTAATGTGTTTAGACAATTGTATTTGTGCGCATTTTTCCAACAGTTTGGCAAGAGTCGGAATATTGGTAATGGGACGGTAGTTGTTTAGGTCAGAGGGGTCGGCTGTAGGTTTCTTTAGTAAAGGTGTGACTTGTCCAACTTTGAGGGAGTCGGGAATGGTCCCTTGTTGAAGTGAACTGTTAATGATTTTCGTCCAGAGTGGAAGGAGCGACGGCGTAAGGTCTTTGACAGCGTTAGCAGGAAGGGGGTCCGTGAGGTGATTGGATGGTTTCAGAGTGCTGAGCAGTCTGCCAATTTCTTCTTCCGTGTAGGTGACAAAGGATGACCATGTGGCATTGTTTTTTGGTTTAGTGGGTGCTATGCAGTGGGGTTTGGAATAGAGGCTTGCGTCAATGAGGAGATCATTCTTTATGTTGTCGGTTTTTTGGATAAAGAAAGAGGCGAAGTCTTCGCAGGAGGGAGCTTCGCACATAGTGCTGAGAGGTTGGGGTTGTTCCTTGGATTGTGTTCTGATAAGCTCAAACAGCTTTCTCGGGCGATTTTTGGCTTGGTCGAGCTGAAGGCTGAAGAAGTCTGATTTTGAGCGTTTTATTTTCCTGAAGTAGGCATTTCTCTTTTTCTTCAGGGTTTTTAGGTTCAGTGCAGAGGGAGCTGATCTCCAGGTGCGTTCTGCCATTCGCATGGCACGCCTATCGTCATTGAGACTCCCGTCGTACCAGGGAGTGGAAATTTTTGCGGAGGCTTTTTTTAGCTGCAAGGGTGCGGCTTCATTAATTATTGAGGTCATAGTGTTGAGATAGTGATCAGTCAAGGATTGGACGTCCGTAACGCCAGTAGGAGGAAGTAGTAAGTTGCAGCTGTTGGGGGGTAGAGAGTTTGAGTTTAGTTTTTTCATTTCTCTTTTCCAGACTTTGGGCCTGGAGGATTGAACAGGGTTAAATTTAACTTTTTCAGTGATGAAGAATGTGATAATATGATGGTCTGACCAGTCACAGGGTTGGATAGATTCGAGTTGGATAGAGGCCTCTTTGGAGATGATAAGGTCGAGGATAGAGCCTTTCTCGTGAGTCGGACTGTTGCATATTTGAGTGAGGTCAAAGGCGTTAAGGAAATTCTTCAGACCTTTTACCACCGCATCATTATGATCGTTCCAGTGGAGGTTGAAGTCACCAAGGTATATTTGTGTGAGTTGTCGCCCGGAGTTGGTTGAGATCAAATCCATGATTTGTTGGGAGAAGGTAAGGTTGTCGCCGGGTGGGTGGTAAATGCCGTGAAGAGAGCATATCGGTTTGCCCTCATTGATAATATCGAGGCAGATGTATTCACAGGAGGTTGGGGAGGGTAGGGAAGGGGAGGTTACTTTCAAGACAGAGAGGTTGCTCCTGTATATACATGCGATTCCGCCACCTTTTTTTTTGCCAGACCTGTCAAGTCTAGTGATGTGGTAGTTGGGGGGAACCAGAATGTCCATTATAGGTGTACAAGATTCTGTTAGCCACGTTTCAGTCATGATGATTAAGTCAAGATCCAATGTTAAGATGAGATCAGCGATTGCGGAGGAGTGTCTATCGGCTGATCTGCAGTTGAGGAGAGTGCATTTGAGGCGGGTGTGTCGAGGGTGGAAGGGGGTTCTAGAGCGAGGGGGACTTTGCTCAGGTTACTATGGATAGCGATTCTGTTGTTCAGTGTGGGGGGTCTAAGGGGATTGGAGTGAATCGTAGGAATGGCGGTGAGAGTGTCGGGTGTGTTGCTATGGGGAGCTGGGTCGTAGGAGCGGAGGAGGGTGATTGTGTCGAGGTCCGAGAGAGGGTTGCAGGAGCGATGGGGGCGTTTTTCACGGTTGTGAACAGGGATTGAGGTCCAGTGCGGTGGGAGTCGAGTGCGAGAGTTCGCCGCCCGGGTGGAGGACCAGTTGGGAGGGGTGGTGATGGTGGAGGCGCGTGAGGGGTGTCTGGGGTGTGTGCTGAGGAATTGTTCGATGATGTGAATGTCTTGTTTGATCTGGTGGAGGGTGTTGGGTGAGGGGTGACTGGAGTGTGTGCAGAGTAGTTGTTGTTTGATGATGTGCATGTCTTCTTTGAGCTGGAGGAGGGAGGCCGTAATGTAGTCCAGTGGGGGAAATGTGTTGGAGGTGGGGATGGGAGGGTTGGGCGTGGATGACATAGGGGGGAGGTTGGTGGTATGGATGAGAGTATTGGTGGTAGGCGGAGAGTGCAGGGTGGAGGATGGGCGTTTGTTAGTGGTGACGGGGGTGGCGGTTGGGTAGTGGGGGGTGAGACTGGGGGGGAAGTGGGATTGTAGATGGTTCTTTTTTGAGGGGGTGGAGTTGAGTTGATGGAGGTGGTGTGTTCTGTGTGATTAGTTAATGGGTGGAAGTGGGGGCTGAGAATGGGGGGATAAAGGGTGGGGTTTGTCTTTGTGCGTGTCGGTCTGGTGCTGATCTAGGTAAGGCGGGTTGCGGGTGGGAGCTGTGGTATCAGGGGTGAGAGGAATCGGGATGAGGGCTGGTGTATGGGGGGGAAGGGGTGAGGAGGTTGGTGTATGAGGGGGAGAGATCTATGTCTGAGCTTGAGGGGTGTGGGGTAGCTATGGTAGGTGGGTGAATGACTAAGGTGCCGGGAGTAAAGGAGAGGTGCATGTCATTTTGGGGCTGGGCTAGGTTCGAATGTTTGTGGTTTGAGGCTGTGGTGTCAGGGGTGACAGGAATGGGAGTGGTATGAATGGAGGTCAAGGTGAGGTTGGTGGGGGGGGAGGGGGTGCCGCTGGAATATGTGGGCGAGGGATCTATGTCTGTAATTGAGGAGTGCGAGGTAGCTACATTAGGTGGGTGAATGTCTAAGGTGCCGGGGGTGGAGGGAAGGTGCGTGTCGTTTTGGGGTTGAGCTAGGTTAGAAGGGTTGTGGTTGGGGGCTGTGAATTCAAGGGTGATAGGCCTGAAGGTGCTATGAGTGGGGGTCCGATGATTGGAGAGGTGTTGTTTGAACGTGGGGAACAGGTTGTCTAGTAGTTCCAGGTTCCTGTCTGTGGATTGAATTAGGATAATCCTGTTATTGTAGATAGTGATGGTGGTTCTGCCCGGGAAGAGTTGGGATGGTGTGATGGAGAGTTTTAGGCCATGCGCGAAATTCCTGGAGGTGGAGACGGTGAGTAAGGTGAGGAACGATTTTCTCCATTGGGATCTGCGTGTGGTGTGGAAGATGATATCAATGTTCAGTGAACCATTGACTGGTGAGAAGTAGGTGTCTGCAAAGTGAGTTTCAGGGTGGGACCTCAGGAAGTTGTGTTTAAAGCGTTTAGCGGATTTTTTAGTGAGTGAGGGTGGGTAGTTGATTCTATATGTGTGCTTGCCGATGGGTTCCATGATGGGAGGACAGTCTAGGTAGGTGTGGGAGGGTGCACAGTCATAACCATTTGCATGGGCCAAAAGTGACACTAGTGAGCAGCCCAGTATATGAGGTAGTAATCGGTGCTTACAGGAATAAGGCTTGAAATGGGTGCAGGTTGCACAACTGTAGGGTGCACAATAATGCTATACGCAGAGTACAGATGCAGACAATAATAGTGAGATAATCAGAAGTGACACTAGTGAGCTGCCAAGGTATTTGAGGTAGTAATCGGTGCGTACAAGACTAACACTTGAGATGGGTGCAGGTTGCACAAGTGTAGGGTGCACAATAATGATATATGGGAGCAGAATACTGATGAGGACTGTAAGTTACATGGAGCAGGGGTAACACCAATGAGCAACTAAAATATATGAGGTAGTAATCAGTGTATACGGGAAAGAACAGTGTAATGAGTGCAGGTTACATCATGTGACAAGTCTATATGAGATATGAGATATTCGTCGGTACATTATAGGAATAGAAGTGAATTCGATGTGGGTTATAAACAAGTGCAGAATAAAGTAGAAGTATAATACTGACAAAATACTGGAATAAAATAACTGTGCAGACCATAAAATACCTAAATCGAAAGTGACATAGTGAGTAGTCATAAATATGTAAGGTACAGGAGTCAGTGGCAGAATACAATTGCACACAAAAGTTATATGAAACAACAAGTGACATTAGTGAGCAGCAAAAAATATATGAGGTAGCAATCGGTGCATTACAGGTGACGATAAAGTGGGACGTGCAAGATACAATTAGGAATATAAAAATATAATACCACTGTAAAAGGCAAAAATATATGAGGTAGCAATAGGTGCAGAAAAAGTGAAATGTGCTGGATACAATTAGGAATATATTAATAAATACCACTGTAAAAAGGCAGACACTCTATCAAAATCCAACGTGAAAAAACCAAGCTGTGTAAATTGTGCAGCCGATAAGAGTAGTCTAAAAGGCCTTAGGTCGATGGTAGAAATGACTAGTCCATGATGGTCGCCCAAAGATAGACAGACTAAGATGGCCAAACCGATAGGGGAGATAGAAATATTAGTCCTTTGTCTGTTGCTATTACTTTGAGCTCAGGGAAGGACAGTTTCACTTTCTTTCGAGCAGGCACTGCTCCTAGCTTGCTGGGAGGGAAAAGTGGGGGAGTTAAGCTGTGGAGCCTCGTGGACATCAAAGGTACCGGAGGGGATTTATTTCTACAGTTTTATGGCCCCGGCCATTTTGCACAAAGGAGGTAGTTTAAAAATGTGAGCAGTTTTATGGCCCCAGCCATTTTGCACAAAGGAGGTAGTCTAAAAATGTGAGCAGGCGGGTGGGGTGAAATAAATACCTTATGCCTCCGTAAGCGTGTTGAGCTTGCCAGCAGAATTTTTGTGGTTGCAATGCTTTAATCCAGGTGTGACGCAGACCCTTCTGAATGCAGCTATATGTGCTGTGTGTTTGCCTCAGGGCTCCAGACCTTCCAGGGGACGTGAGCTCAAAAGTTACAACAGGGGTTCCAAACCTGTATTTCCCTGAGCGGTGGGGAACTCAACAACAGATATCCACTCCCGGTGGGGCCGGCTCCTGTCGGCCCTCTAGCTCTCGTTAGTCCCAAAGCTCACTTCAGCAGCTCCTCAGCGGCGCTACACCTTCGCATTCGTCCTCCGGTGCCGCCGGGGGCAGACTCCACTCAACCGGCGTCCTTCCTGGTCCCGCATCCAGCCTCCTGTGCTGTGGAGCGGGCGGGAGGGGGTGTCCGCCGTCGACCCCCGGCCAGTCCAGGCACAGCAACCAGCGACCTGCGCCTTGGAGCGGGCGGGAGGGGGAGCCACTCTCAGCCTCTGACGCCGCTGGGACTCCTCTGTTGTGACTAGTGCAGGCAGATGATCCGCGGGGTAGGAGCCAGTGCAGGCCGGCTCTCAGAAAACTCATCCGCTCAGTCCTCTGCTGTGAGCCAGTGCAGGCAGATGATCCGCGGGGTAGGAGCCAGTGAAGGCAGGCTCTCGTAAACCTCATCTGCTCAGTCCAGTCCAGTATCAGACCGCATGTGCTCCGGTGCAGTGGAGCGGGCAGGCGGGTCCGTTGTCGTGGTCTCGTCCCTTTGTAGTCCCAGCACAGCAACCAGCGTCCTCTGCCCTGGAGCGGGGGTCCTCTCTCAGCCCTCCGACGCCGCAGGGACTCCTCTGCTACAGCGATGATCCACGGGGAAGTACAGGCCCAGCAGGCTCCCGGAGCTTCAGCCGCACAGTCCCGCAGCGCGATGGGGGTGCCTGAAGGCGAGTGTCCAGTAGCCGATCGCCGGGCTTTGCAGGTTCCAAACCTCCGACGATCAGGTAAACGGGCAATCCTGGCAATCCAGTTACTTTTGTTGTTATTCCAGTTACTTTTAGTGAGGACTGGTGGGTGCTAGCAGGGATAAAGCCCTAAATGGGATCCCAAGCACTGGGAGCTCATAACGGGAGCTCCTACCAGGCGGCCATCTATCTCCCGAGCCCGGGTGCTGCTCCGTTCGCGCCGCCCTCGCAGACTTCCACCCTCGGGACTTGTTCTTCTCCCGCCTCTGCAGGTAGAGCAAACTGAACCAAAATGGATTTGTACGATCCCCAGACATTAGGCGTAATGGTCTTTGGTGGTTTCATGGAGATTTCCGCCATTGGAATCTTTCTTGTGTCCACTTTCTCAATGAAGGAAACATCCTATGAGGAAGCCCTGGCCAAACAGAGGAGGGTGCTTGAAAAGACCCAGTTTCCGTTGTACAACCTGGCCTTTTACGCTATTTGGTCTTCTTTCTGAACAGAGCACAATGATCAAAGTTCCCGCTCTCAACGGGATCAGTCCAGTGTCTCGCTCAATACCTCAGACCAACAAGCTAGCAAACCCTAACTATTCAATCGAGTCTTTCCTTATCTCCTAGTGGTGGGGTCTGAGGCACCGTTATTTGTTTTCCTTGGCCGCAGGTTGTATCGCACATGACCCGGAACTTCCTGATCAGAGAATAGTTCACCAGGTACCTTTCGAACATGAGGACTTTCGCTTGCCGGGGTACTAGAAGCAGGATTCAAAGCAATTGCAGATTCAGCGGAGACCAAGTCATCTGGTCTCGTCACTCCCTCCTCTAGCCTTTGTTCAATCTCACGGGCGTCGGAGAAGGGTACAAATGCAGCAGCTCTCTCAGTTTCCTGCGTCAGAATTCCCCCCAGGCGTTGCTGATCATAGGGAAATGGGAGCGGCAGCCTCTTCAGATGGGAGACATGGATCCAGTGCTTTCTCCCATCCACTTTAACCGCTGTCCGGGTGGCGAGTAGAATTTGCCGTGGCTCCGACCACCTTGGAGCCAAGCTGGTGTCACGCTCAAACTTTTTTACCAGTACCCACTGGCCGGGCTGTAGGCGATGTCCAGGGCCCTCTGGCAGGGGCTGCAGTACAGAGGCTACCTGCTGATGAATAGAATGAAGATCTTTAGTCAAGGCATATAGGTAATCGATCAACATAGGATATTCAATGTCTGAGAAAGATCGTGGTCTGGGTACCCCCCATACATTAGCGGGCCTACCAAAAATAATTTCATATGGTGAAAGGCCAGATCGGGAGTGTGGGGTAACACATAGTGACATAAGGGCTAGAGGCAAGGTGTCAGGCCATTTCAACCCTGTGCTTTCCTGTATTTTGGCCATCTTGAGCTTAAGAATACCGTTGTATTTTTCCATGAGCCCTGCTGATTGTGGATGCCGGGCAGCGTGGAACTTTTGCTTAATCTGTAGGCCCTCGCAGATATTCTTGACGAGGGCCCCATGGAAGTGCCCCCGTTGTCCGACCAGATCAAGCGGGGCAAACCGAAGCGGGGCACAACCTCTTTGAGAAGGGCCTTAGCTGTGGCCATGGCAGTATTTTCCTTAGTGGGGTAGGCCTCAACCCATTTGCTAAAAGCACAAACTACCACCAGGACGTATTTCAAATTGTTGACACGCTCCATATGAATGTAGTCCATTTGGATTACTTCAAAAGGCAGCGCTGGGGGGGTGCAAAATTCCCACTCAGGACATTCTCTCCCTTCCCCGGATTGTGTTGCAAACAAACCATGCAGTATTGGACCAACCGGACAGCCGTCCTTTGGATATTAGGGTTGTTCCAAACTGGATCCAGGAGCCCACAGATACCTTTCGCTCCTATGTGTGCAGGGCCGTGCGCCATAGTCACAACAGCCTGTACTAGTGCATTGGGCAGTAACCATCTTTGCTTTTCTGTCAGATCAACCCAACAATTATTTTCATCCAATCTTCCTACCTCCTTTTCCCATTTCTCTAATTCTGCGGGTGTAGCCTCCTTCTGTAATACTCTCACACTTTCCATGGTGTTATCGAACAATTCAGATTCCTCCACCCACCTTGCGGAAGAGTTCACAAACATTGTTGACATTGGGGACTGTGCTGTCTGTTTGGCCACCTGATCTGCAAAGGCATTTCCCTCCCCCACCTCATCCACTATTGCTTTGTGCGCACTGCATTTGATGATGGCTAATTTCTTGGGCAAGGTGAGGGCGTCTAACAGGCGCAAAACCAGGGGACCGTTTTGAATTTTCTGACCATGGGAAGTAAGAAAACCCCGCTCCCTCCACAGCCGCCCAAAGCTATGGGCCACGCCGAAGGCGTATTGGCTGTCAGTGTAAATGATGACTTCGAGTCCCTCACTTAATTCGCAGGGTCGCAGGAGGGCCAGAAGTTCAGCAGCTTGGGCTGACCGATGAGGTACTCAGAATGTTTCGACTACTGTCTTCAAAGTCGTAATTGCATATGCAGCTGTTGTTGTTCCATCTGCTAGTTTAAAACAGGACCCATCTACATATGACTCCCCTTGGGGTTCAGCTAGAGGAGTGTCCGTGAGGTCGATCCTGCCCTTAGTTTCTTCCTCAGTGCGATAAATGCAATCATGTATGTCATCAGTAAATTCACTCGTAGGGAGTGGTAACAACGTGGCAGGATTCAGTGTTGCACATCGGGTGATCGTAATATGTGGTGCAAACAATGTTAGTTCATACCCAGTGAGGCGTGCACTTGTAAGATGCTGTGTTTTTGTTTTGTTTAGTAATGTATCCACAGCATGCGGCACCATCACTGTCAAATTGGAATTTAGGACGAGTCCTTCCGACTGCCGGATTGCCACCGCAACAGCTGCAGTGGCCCTCAGACAGCTAGGAAGTGCTCTTGCGACATTATCCAGTGTGGCTGACAGATAAGCGCAAGGTCTTTGCTTACCACCAAAGTCCTGCGTTAACACTGAAAGTGAGCAACCGTCGACCTCATGCACGTATAGTACAAAGGGTTTACGGTAGTCAGGAGTGCCCAAGACAGGAGTGGAACATAAAGCAGTTTTTAAAGAGTCAAAAAAGTGCTGGCATTCATCCGTCCAGGGGAGGGGTTCATGCACGTCCTTAGTAGTCAGATGCAACAGAGGTTTAGCAAGAAGGGAAAAGTTAGGTATCCATTGGCGGCAGTAAGAGGTTATGCCAAGAAAAGCGCGAACTTTGCGTTGCGTGCAAGGAACAGACATTTTAGCAATAGTAGTAATAAGTTCAGGTGTTAGTCGTCAACCCTCCTTCGATAGTAGATGACCAAGGTAGGTCGCCTCCTGTCGACAGTATTGGAATTTTGACAAGGATACCTTGTTCCCCTTAGCAGCCAAATGGTGCAGTAATTTAACGGTGGCAGTTTTGCAACCTTCTTCTGTGTCCGAGGCAATCAGTAAGTCATCCACGTATTGCAAAAGGACATTACCCTCCGGCAAGTCCAGATCATCTAATTAAGCCTTAAGGGCTTGGCTGTATATACTCGGGCTTTCAGTATAGCCTTGAGGTGCGCGACAGAAGCGGAAGCTGCGTCCAGATAATGAGAATCCGAAGATCTGCCTGCTATCAGGATGAATGGGGATACTGAAGAAGGCATTCTTCAGATCTATGACCGAAAAGTACTGGGCAGTTGGCGGAATCATCGTAAGGATCGTGGTGATGTCTGTCACCACAGGATACTGTGGCACCACAATTTTATTGACAGCTCTAAGGTCAATCACAAAACGATAAGCAGCGTCCTGACCCGGTTCACCAGAATCAGAGCTTCTTTTCAAAACCGGGAGAATTGGGCTATTGCAAATATTAGCAGCCGTTTCCTCCAGTACTCCCTTGTCGATCAGGTCTTGTATAATCGACAGCAAAGCCCGTTCCCCTGCAGGTGCTATTTTGTACTGCAGGATGCGTTGCATTTTCGCGCCTTGTTTCAGCGTGTGAACCGGGGGAATATCCAACTTACCCACATCAGCATCCCCTGTTGCCCAAAGCGTGGCTGGGATGCCATCAAACTCTGGGAGAAGAGGTTCATTTTTGGCAAAACATTGTTTCATGTGTTCAGTGCAGGGTCGAATTGTCAAATAAACCCCATCAGCAGAACAATGGATTGTCGCGTTTAATTTCTTCAACATATCCAAACCCAACAAAATGTGAGGTCAGCAAAAGAGGAGTGTCAATAGTGGCGGGACCGATCGAGAAGGGGAGAGGTTTGGAGATGGGACTGACAACTGGGACTCCCGAGAATCCCACTGAGACATTATTTTGCCCGGACAGAGCCGCCCCTGGAACCAATGATCGAGCAATTTTTTATTTTATTTTATTGAATTTGTATTGCGCTCAGCTACCCACAATGGGTTTCCCGGTGCCAGGGACAGACTGAAGAAAGAGAACAAGCAGGTGCAAAAAGAGATCACAAAAAAGGGGAAATCAAAACAGAAAAGTCTTCAACTTTTTACGAAAAGCCAGCAGATTAGTTTCTGTTTTTAACGCCAGCGGGAGAGCATTCCACATCTTTGGTCCGAGATATGCGAATGAACGGCCTCCCATTTTTGCCAGTCGGATTCTTGGAATCAGAAAATTGCCATTATTAGAAGACGTTAGAGAACGGCCAGGTAGATAAGGCTGGGCAAGGCTATGAAGGTAGGTAGGGGCAGAACCCTGACGAATCTTGAACAAGAAACACAGTGTTTTGAAGGTCACACGATCTGAAATTCTCAGCCAGTGCAGGTCACGCAAGGCTTGTATTGCGGACGTTCTCCGTGGAACATTGCGCAAGAGGCGAGCGGCTGAGTTCTGTACCACTTGGAGTTTATTAATTGTTGCTTTATCCGCTCCAAGATAAAGCACATTGCCATAGTCGATGCGAGACATCACAAGGGCCTGGACGACAATACTTCGAGTGGACTCAGGCAGCATCCATAAGATCTTCTGCAGCCAGCGTAAGGTGTTAAAACAGACTGCAGCGACCTTGGTCACCTGCTGCCTCATCAAAAGTTTGTCGTCAATCAAGAATCCGAGGTTACGAGCAACAGGCACAGGGGTAGGCAGAGGACCCATGTTGCATGGCCAGCATAGCATGTCGCATGGCCAGCATAGCAACAGAACTATTCATTGCTCCCGTGTCAATTAGGAAATTCTCAGAAGTCCCCAACACTTCCCCCTTTACATAAGGTCCCTTTTGATTGACCGGGATCGACACTTGGCCCCTACTCTGTCCCTGGCTGTCCTATGCTTGTACATATGCATCCTGATCTTCGTATTCGTAATCATCATGATAGTACTGCTTGCCCTGATGGTTATCGAAATGTTTACGTTCAGACTTGCCTGATCCTTCTTCTCTGCGCATATCATTCCGGTCGGGGCCTCCTCGTCCGCGTCCTCGCCCTCGGACTGCTCCGTTTTGGGCAAGCAACAACGGACACTGTGCTTTCCAATGCCCCTCCTCTCTACAATAGGAACACTGGTTCAAGCCCACAGTCGGAGCCCCGCCCATGCCTCGGCCTGTACCCGCCCCTCTGGACATAGGCCCTCCAGCTCCTCTTCCCTGTCCTTGTCCCCGGACTACCTGCTGCAGCAAAACTCGTGTTTTAAGGTCTTTGGCCTTCTTTTCCACTTTCTCCTTACATTCATTCTCTCTATGTTCATAGTACTGGGCCATGCTTAAGATCACAGAAGGGGTGGAGGTAGTCCAAGTACTTTCTGCCGCTTGCAATCATGCAGAAACTTCCGGAGCTAAATTTGTAACGAATCTGTTCACAGACAACCTAATTCCACCTTCCGTAGCCAAATCCTGCCCGCTAAAGTCAATAAAAACTCCTTCAAACCTAGTGAAGAAGTCGGACACACTTTCATCCTTTTTCTGCCGGCAAGCGGTCGGCTTGTACCAGTCAACCTTACGTGGAGGTATCAAGGTGTGCATAAAGGCAATAATTTTTGCAGGCAAGGATGTTATTTCATTCCTAGGCTTGTCTCCCGGTTTGCGATCTCGATCCCACCCTCTTAACTCGTCCCACGTACCCCCCATTTCACCGTGATCAGAGTCATGCACCTGCCACCATATATCAACAGGCACAAGCAACCCAAAGAATAGCTCGACGTCTGCTAATGTCATTACAGCAGAGGCCGCAGCTTCGGTCAGTTCTTTGTAGTAGGCGGTAGGATTATTTCGGGGGTCGGGCAGTTGGGATTTCAGAGCAAGGACCTCACTTCTTTTCCATGGAGTGTTGTAATGGCAGAGTTTTTGGCTTTATTTAGCAGTGATATAGATCATTAGTCTTGCTCGCATCTAGTATAGGTATTCTTAGCCTGTGTTGGCCCTTTTAAGCCTTTTTTCCAGATCTAGAAGAGGATAGCTGCTTAATATGCCTTTATTCTTGACTTTAACCTGTCTATTGCCTATTGGCTTTGACATATTAGATACATTGGTATGGTTTATGTAGGTATTCTGACAGAGCTAAGGAGCATTTCACCCCTTTCAGGCCTACAGGCCTAGAGCTAGAGGGACTCCATTTTGATGAAGCTGGGAGACTTTTCAGGGCAAAGGCAATGTTTATAGTTAAGGCTGTTTTTCACTTGGAGAGAACCGGTCTGGGCCAGCCCTTATCGGTAGGCTGTATTATTCTCTGTGTTGAAGACACCACAAAAGGCTGGCCAGCTGGGTGTGTGTCCTTGATGCGAAGTGGTGCAGAGATCTGGTGGGCGGCAAGCTGCTGGCTGGAACTTTCCATGAGGAAACAGCATTCTATATCAGTGAAGTGCAGAGGCGGAGTCAGTCAGTCGAGGAGAGAGTCGAGGAGAGAGTGGAGCAGAGGGTGAGTCGAGGAGAGAGTCAAGCAGAGGGTCAGTCCAGCAGAGAGTCGAGCAGTGGAGTGGAGTTGGCAGAGAGAGAGAGAGGGTTCAAGCTGGAGAAGAGCTGAGTTGAATAGTGAGCTGGAACTGAAGGAAGCAGTCAGAAGCAGTTGCTTATCAGGAGGAGGTGTGAATAGCTGGAGTCTGAAGTAATGCCTTTTAGAAGAGATAGAGGAGAGATCGTGGACTAACCTATGGGAGCAGATGGAGTTAATTGGACATTGGCGCAGAGACAGAGTGAATAAGCTAGTGGAATGAACGGTGATCAGAGCGGCAGGAACCATTAAGATTGAAGACGGAAGGTAGAGATAGTTCGTGTGGGGGAGAGGAGTCCAGAGACAGAGTGATCAGCGCAGAGGTGTACCCAAGAGTGCAGGAGAGAGAGAGAGCCTGAGATGAGCCAAGGCACAGACGAGAGAGGAACCCAGATGACAGCTAGAACAAGACTTCACACTAATCAGGTGATATTGTTTTCATCACATTAGCTACACTTACACTTTATGTCTAATCTTTTCCCTTTCAGCGGAGTGTTCCTGTTATGTGTAATCCTTCTCTTTCAAGCGGTGTGTTCTACCTATAGTCTTTGTTAGATCTGTATAAATGTTTATATTGCTGTAATAAAACAACCCCCAGTTTGTAGAAAACTGGCACGTGTCCCCTTGTATTCTTGTTCAATCCAGGTGAACAAAGCTCCTAGGTGTTTGCTAGGCACGTGAATGGATGAGTAATCCCAATCAGGTAAGTGGTGATCACATAAATAGGGAGTGAGTGGACTTTTGATGCCAAGAATAGGGAGCACACGATATTAATTGGCTAACTCCTAATATTATAGTAGCAGACCCTTAGTGAAGAGACTTCCCAATATATATATATATATGTATAGGTGTTCATAGGAATGTGGTCGTCGTTGATATGCGGCGTTAGTGAGAGCACTGGGGGGTCGAACCAGTGTGTATACCCACTGGATTGTGGCTTGAATAAGTGAGAACACTAGGAGGTTGAACTAGTGTGTAGTTTCGCAGGATTGCGAACAGTTTGGAAAAGGGAGCATTGGGTTCTGCAGGCCCATGTGTAGTCGCACCGGATTGTGCGCAATATCTGCCCTAGGGTAGAACGGTCTGGGTCAGGTTGGCCGCGAGACCAACTGATGTGAATAAGTGTGGTGTAGGGTATGGATATCCCTAGTAATCAGTGAGTATTCTTAGTATCCCTATAGATTTAGTGGTGTTTTTAATAATATGAGCTTGTATATTGCGAGTTCCCCATCCTCAGGTAGGTACCAGGTGCCTGGATATAGGTGGTCCTGGGGAGGGAAGGTGAGTACGTTCTGGCTGGGTTGGAGGGGCCCCTGGGGGCTGATCCCACCTACTCAGAAAATCCAGCCATTACATCTGGCGTAGTCGGCATCTTACGAAGCCTGTGTGCCTGGCCATGTGCTTAGATTGTTTCCCATGTGTTGTGTGGGAGTGCCCTGAGCGCCAGACATTACATCTGGCGTAGTCGTCATCTTACGAAGCCTGTGTGCCTGGCCATGTGCTTAGATTGTTTCCTATGTGTTGTGTGGGAGTGCCCTGAGCGCCAGACATTACATCTGGCGTAGTCGGACAGTTTACGAAGCCTGTGTGCCTGGCCATGTGCTTAGATTGTTTCCCATGTGTTGTGTGGGAGTGCCCTGAGCGCCAGACATTACATCTGGCGTAGTCGTCATCTTACGAAGCCTGTGTGCCTGGCCATGTGCTTAGATTGTTTCCCATGTGTTGTGTGGGAGTGCCCTGAGCGCCAGACATTACATCTGGCGTAGTCGGACAGTTTACGAAGCCTGTGTGCCTGGCCATGTGCTTAGATAGTTTCCCATGTTTTGTGTGGGAGTGCCCTGAGCGCCAGACATAACATCTGGCGTAGTCGTCATCTTACGAAGCCTGTGTGCCTGGCCATGTGCTTAGATTGTTTCCCATGTGTTGTGTGGGAGTGCCCTGAGCGCCAGACATAACATCTGGCGTAGTCGTCATCTTACGAAGCCTGTGTGCCTGGCCATGTGCTTAGATTGTTTCCCATGTGTTCTGAGGGAGTGCCCTGAACGCTGGTTCCATCTGGCGTAATGTTGCAGTTTATGTAGCCTGTTAGATCTATGGGCTTGAACAGTTGCAGCGTGAGGAGATTGCATTACATCATGGCATTTGGTTTATTCAGGGTGGAAGGAATGGTTTTCATCTTGGTGTTTAAACTGTCAGAGTTGAAGGATGGCATTACATGAGGAAGTCAGTTACATCTATGTGATGGTCCAATTGTATAAATGTGTGTAAAAAATGCTTTTAAATTGCCCATTAAATTGCTTGCTGCATCTGCTTATGCTGTGCAATGTGAAATATGTTCATTGTAATATGATCTGTGAAGTTCTTTGAATATAGCTCCTTGTAAATATGACTTGTGAATAGCGCCATATTATTGTGACTTGTGAGGTGCATGTTCTCATGTTGATCTGCTGTGTTCCTTGTGCATTGCGCCTTGGAAATGTTGTTTGTGAAAAGCTTGTCTTGTAAATATGGCTTGTGAATAGCGCCATGTGGTCATGGCTTGGACAGGGCATGTTATCATTACGTTTGGCAGGAGAGAGCTGGATCTCTCTCGGGTGCTTGGGGATAACGTTTTGAAAATATGTGTACGTGTCATCTGTAAACGTGAAGAAATGTGCTAATGATTTTCCCATGTATCTGCAGTCGTTGGGAAATGATTCTGCTTGAGCTGCCAAAGGGTTAATATCTTGAGTTGAGATGGCAGTCTTTATTTTTTACATGCTGTCAACATGCATGGTTATCTGACCTGACTATAAAAGTCAGTGGATTATTTGATGGTTTGATTTTGACTTTTTTTTTTTTGATTCCTTGGTCTGCCTATGTGCTTTGTCAGTTTCTTGACGGAAAGGTAACATCTTGTGTTTTGCGAAGGGTTTTGTTCATTTCACATTCCTTTTGAAATGTGTCTACGAATTTTTGTGTGGGTTTGCCTTGGAACTGATGTGGTTATAAATCAACCAGTCTGATTACGGAGAAAGCTGTGTTCTTTTAAAATGAGTGAAATGTTAAAAAGATAGCCCGTTAGAATGCATGCTACGAGCTGTTTTCATTAATTATTTCTGTGAGGGGTTTCCATCTAGACAGGAATGTGCTGGTTTGAGAATAATAAATCTTGCCCGACTGTGCATGGTGACATGTGCTTTTAATTAGTGAAAGGCAACCATGTGCCTTTGAAAGGAAAAATGTTAAAATGTAACATTATTATTTTCCCAAATGTAAATTAAAATGTATGCTTTTATAAATGTGTCAGCAAAACATTAACTTAAATACAATGTTGAAATGTATCTGCATTTTATGTTTTCTTTTCAGCAGCTGACTATGGACCATGTTAATTGGTTTTTTTTTTCTCAAATGCAGAATGTATAATCTTGTGTGCCAAAGGTAGTTGCCCCTTTCTAAATAAGTGCCCATATTTTAAGTGTCTTACCTTTAGCTGAATTAGTTGGACTAAAGTCTTTTTAAAAACTGGAGTTTTTTTTTAATTGGCAGTACACTGTAACAGAATTGTTTTTTAAATTCTAGCTTCCGTTAGTTAGAAAATAAGGCATGAGAAATTTGTTTTTCGACCTTGGCAGACCAGCTGGTTTGTGCAGACGAGTTTTTTCCCTTCATTCTGCAAGTTTCGATCACGTCTCTGTTCGTTATGATTGGCTACAATCCAATTTTCTTCCGCGAACGGCTTGTTTATTTAAGGGCGGGGTGACCTGGCTCTTCCCTTGGTGTTAGTTAGTTGTAGTGAGCCTGGGCGGGCTTCTCTGATCAGGGAAATGGGAGGCTTGCAGTGCCCTGCTGATGCTGTGAGCTCATCATTTGGCGATAATCCAAATTTTTTCACACTGTAGCCTGGCTCCTGCTCTGAAGGGTGGGACTGGCTTAGTAAGGATTAGGGTATGTTAGGCCCTGCACAAAGTTGTTAAAAGTTAAATTTTGAATGTTTTTAATTAATTAGGATATTTTCTTTTGAATAATGAAAGGCACCCGGGGTGCTTTTTAAATGGAAAATTTTATTTTACAAGAATAATGATACTTGTTCTCTTGTTCCTAGGTTGCTGGGTTGTGGTGCGTGCGTGCGTCGGCCCACCCCCCTCCCACTCCCTTTATTGTTTTAGCTTTTTACTTTCATGTTTTTATTTTAGTTTATTATTTTTGGATGATGGAACCAGACCAGACCAGACCGGGTAATGGATGGCCGCATTGGAGGAAGTGTCCGGATACCGAGGATGCAGGGTGGTGGCCTACACTGAAGACTTTTGGACAGAATTTTAAAAGGATTTCATGAATAATCACTTGGACGAGCAGGCCCCACTTTTAAAGCAAAAAATATGTCACCTATTATAGTTTTTCTGTTTTCTTCAAAACAGTTTTTGCGTGATTTCAATGAAGGACTTTTTTGAATGGCGGTGCCCACATGTGTTCTTAATGTTACACCAGCTATCTTGTACAAATGGGGTTGTTGTAGTTTTTTACTGTTCTTACATTTTCACCTTGATTGATCAAAGGGTGGTTACCTTAAAATTTGGATTGTTCTGGGTGGTGTGTCTTTTAGTATGATTATGTATTAACGTTTGCCCGGACCTTGAAACAGTACTTCTCTGATTTCACTTTAAATTGACAAATGTCAGCAGGTAGGCCTCATTTAGGCCTATTGTTATTTTCATCCCACAAACAAGCCCCTACACCAATAGTTTCATGAGTCATCATTAGCTTAAGTTGCCTATAGTACGTAGGGCTCATTTAGGCCCTTTCTTGTTCTCTCATTAGGAGTTGAAACACATTTAGTTCTTAAGTTGACAATAGTAGGTAGGCCTCATTTAGCCTTAAGTTGTCCGAAGTAGGCCAATTTAGGCCCCTTGCTGTTTTCATTCAACACATAAGTCCCTACATCACTAGATTTCACCAGTTATCATTAGAAGTTGAGGCACATTTAGTTTGAGGATGCTTTGGTTAGTTTCTGTTGTTATCAGATATGTTTCAGCATTCAAGTCAAGGGTGCTTTGATTTGTTTTTAGGTTTCTATTCCCTACAATTGAGTTTCAGGTGTAATTTCCTTGAGTTGTCATTGTTTTTAGGGAGTTTTTTAGGTTTTGATTTGTTGATAGATTGTGTTGATGTTTGTTTATCTAGATGTTATTGTTTATAAGATGTTCGCAAGATAAGGATCTAAGGGTGGATGGCAGAGATATTTAGCAGTGATATAGATCTTAATCTTGCTCACATCTAGTATAGGTATTCTTAGCCTATGTTGGATAGATTATGTTGATGTTTGTTTTGATGGTTGTTGGCTTTATTTAGCAGTGATATAGATCATTAGTCTTGCTCGCATCTAGTATAGGTATTCTTAGCCTGTGTTGGCCCTTTTAAGCCTTTTTTCCAGATCAATAAGAGGATAGCTGCTTAATATGCCTTTATTCTTGACTTTAACCTGTCTATTGCCTATTGGCTTTGACATATTAGATACATTGGTATGGTTTATGTAGGTATTCTGACAGAGCTAAGGAGCATTTCACCCCTTTCAGGCCTACAGGCCTAGAGCTAGAGGGACTCCATTTTGATGAAGCTGGGAGACTTTTCAGGGCAAAGGCAATGTTTATAGTTAAGGCTGTTTTTCACTTGGAGAGAACCGGTCTGGGCCAGCCCTTATCGGTAGGCTGTATTATTCTCTGTGTTGAAGACACCACAAAAGGCTGGCCAGCTGGGTGTGTGTCCTTGATGCGAAGTGGTGCAGAGATCTGGTGGGCGGCAAGCTGCTGGCTGGAACTTTCCATGAGGAAACAGCATTCTATATCAGTGAAGTGCAGAGGCGGAGTCAGTCAGTCGAGGAGAGAGTCGAGGAGAGAGTGGAGCAGAGGGTGAGTCGAGGAGAGAGTCAAGCAGAGGGTCAGTCCAGCAGAGAGTCGAGCAGTGGAGTGGAGTTGGCAGAGAGAGAGAGAGGGTTCAAGCTGGAGAAGAGCTGAGTTGAATAGTGAGCTGGAACTGAAGGAAGCAGTCAGAAGCAGTTGCTTATCAGGAGGAGGTGTGAATAGCTGGAGTCTGAAGTAATGCCTTTTAGAAGAGATAGAGGAGAGATCGTGGACTAACCTATGGGAGCAGATGGAGTTAATTGGACATTGGCGCAGAGACAGAGTGAATAAGCTAGTGGAATGAACGGTGATCAGAGCGGCAGGAACCATTAAGATTGAAGACGGAAGGTGGAGATAGTTCGTGTGGGGGAGAGGAGTCCAGAGACAGAGTGATCAGCGCAGAGGTGTACCCAAGAGTGCAGGAGAGAGAGAGAGCCTGAGATGAGCCAAGGCACAGACGAGAGAGGAACCCAGATGACAGCTAGAACAAGACTTCACACTAATCAGGTGATATTGTTTTCATCACATTAGCTACACTTACACTTTATGTCTAATCTTTTCCCTTTCAGCGGAGTGTTCCTGTTATGTGTAATCCTTCTCTTTCAAGCGGTGTGTTCTACCTATAGTCTTTGTTAGATCTGTATAAATGTTTATATTGCTGTAATAAAACAACCCCCAGTTTGTAGAAAACTGGCACGTGTCCCCTTGTATTCTTGTTCAATCCAGGTGAACAAAGCTCCTAGGTGTTTGCTAGGCACGTGAATGGATGAGTAATCCCAATCAGGTAAGTGGTGATCACATAAATAGGGAGTGAGTGGACTTTTGATGCCAAGAATAGGGAGCACACGATATTAATTGGCTAACTCCTAATATTATAGTAGCAGACCCTTAGTGAAGAGACTTCCCAATATATATATATATATGTATAGGTGTTCATAGGAATGTGGTCGTCGTTGATATGCGGCGTTAGTGAGAGCACTGGGGGGTCGAACCAGTGTGTATACCCACTGGATTGTGGCTTGAATAAGTGAGAACACTAGGAGGTTGAACTAGTGTGTAGTTTCGCAGGATTGCGAACAGTTTGGAAAAGGGAGCATTGGGTTCTGCAGGCCCATGTGTAGTCGCACCGGATTGTGCGCAATATCTGCCCTAGGGTAGAACGGTCTGGGTCAGGTTGGCCGCGAGACCAACTGATGTGAATAAGTGTGGTGTAGGGTATGGATATCCCTAGTAATCAGTGAGTATTCTTAGTATCCCTATAGATTTAGTGGTGTTTTTAATAATATGAGCTTGTATATTGCGAGTTCCCCATCCTCAGGTAGGTACCAGGTGCCTGGATATAGGTGGTCCTGGGGAGGGAAGGTGAGTACGTTCTGGCTGGGTTGGAGGGGCCCCTGGGGGCTGATCCCACCTACTCAGAAAATCCAGCCATTACAAGTGTACACCCATTGCTCCTGAAATCGGGCGTCTATCCGTGCCCGGGTGATCTGTTGGTTATCATCGCGCAGTTCGGGAACTTCGGGATGATAAATGGGATGGACCTCTCGCACAGGGGTGCTGCGAAGTCCACTGAGACAGTGGGTACTGTGAAGTCCACTGAGGGCTTTTTAGGAACAATCTGCCCCGATACTGGACCAAGGTGACTACGTTTTTGTATACCTCCTGTGGGGTCAGATTAAATCTATGAGTCCAGTCTCGAATCTCGTACAGTACCTGAGGAGCACTCCCGTTATCGAAGCTGACCTCCCAAGACCAAATGAGGGAATTAGACATTTGGAATATCACATGTTGTTGCATCACCGGTTCTAAATCTTTCGCTGTACTCCATATGTCTTCCACTGTATATGCATCACTCCTTATCGATTTGACGGCCTGATCTGATAACACTTCCTTCTCACCATATGCCACAGATGATCTAGTGAATAGTCGTTTACCATCCAACCCTCCGGCTGCCCCTCTCGGGGTCTGATCCGCCATACCGGGTGTGGTGCTGGCCGAATGAGAGACCCCTACGGGACTCGGGATGCTCAATTGTACGCGAGGGAATGGTAGGGCCTGTCTAGAGTCAGGGACAAGGGTGACCAGGTCCCCCGTGGAGGGGGATGGAATGCCGGCGTCATGTCTAGGGGTGACAGAGCCTCTTTCCTCTGGTGCGGATGCTTAGGGTGCAGCCGCCGTTTGAACAGGGACCGCGGGATATATGCGCTGCGGGGCATATGACGGAGGAGGTCTTTTGTCTAGCAGATCCTCAATCTCATCCTCAGCTTCATTTCGCGTTACATAGCTTTTATCAACTTGCAGCCTAAATCATCTGTCTTCTTTTTCAATATTCTTTTCTGTTCTATTTTTGTCATGTGCAATAGCTTTCTGTGTTATTGTTTGCCCTTGCTGTATCTTAAGTAATTTTTCTGACCAAATACGCCTTCTCTTTGCCTCTTTCTGCCATTTGTTAAGAGTGTCAAACATGGCCTGTCGGCTGCGTTTAACAAAGATGCGTTCTTGTAAATACTGAATCTTTTTCTCATCAAAGGATCCAGTTTTCGGCCACTGTAGGTCTACGTTATCCTTGGTGTATTTATGCCACAAGGAATTAAAGAGAAGGGGGCCAATACCGTGTTTGCAATACATATCGTGACTGGGTGTTCCTTCCGGAGGGGCAGGTTGACTTTCGTCTAACCTCACGCCCTCTGGGTGGACACAGCCAAAGCATAATTTACTAAAGCACGGCATTTTCCTTCTCTATTCTACGTGAGCTGAAAAGGAATCAAGTATTATTATTCACAACAACAGAATCAAGTCACATCAATCACAGTTCTTTCAATCACATGGCCATGTTCTCATTCAAATAGACATACGCACGTTTGCAAAACAAAACCTTCAATTGGACATAAAACAAGACATTCTTATACATGACAAAACGAAAGAAATACCAATATTCTGCAAACAGAAGGTGGAGCCCGTCGACTCCCACCTATGGAGAACCCTTTATCCAAATATCCAAAGTTGCAAAGATCACCTTTCAACAACAGTCTTGTCCTTAGACTGCCTGGAGATAGTTCACACAGGTTTCTAAACCACAGACCAACCTACAGGCCATCCAACAGTATTCATGGTTCACCTCCCGGACTATGCTGGCTAAGCCCGCTTTTGCAAGCGCAGCTTCAGATCTGTCCGAGTGCTACCCAATCTCAACTGTCGGCGTTCCGGAGAACAATCCGGCTGAGTGAGAACCGCAGTCCCCACGAAAGGCGTATAGTTGCTATCTCCAGTGTTTCCACAAAAATCAAACCAGAGGCATCTGCACATGCAATTTCAACGTTGCCCCGTCAGACCCCCTATTCAGAGTATCTCCATGACCACAGGTCGCCAAATGCCAAGTACCAAGTCCAGAATCCAACACAAGACAGGACAAAACACTCACCTGGTGCACAAAGGTCTGATTGCACGTTCTCCACTGCCAACTCTCGATAGGGCCAACGTGGCTGGTACTCGGGTCACACCCGAAGGACTCCGGCGTGGGGCCACTAGCAGCTGAGGTCCTCGTGATCGGGAGGGCGAAGCAAAGCCCCAAATTCTTGTTAGTCTATTCTGTAACCCCCCCAATCTGGAGCACCCCTTTTAATGTCCCGATTGCCGTCTGAAATACAGAGGGACGACCCCAACGCGGAGTCCCGGCGGAGTCGCCAACTGAAGTACCGGAAAATTATCTACCACCTCCCAATTATAGTTATAGTCACAACCAATCCCATTCCCATTACCAATAATCAGTCAGTTGGCAGTGTAGAAGGTCCAAGCATTTATTAGAACAAACAAACTCTGCTAGAGGAGCTCCTTGCGACCTAACCACACCAGGTCCGCCAAGAAGACTGCTGGCACACGGTCAGAACATCACATATATACAGTTGCATTTGCAGAATCATGGCCCAACATGGAAAAATACAAGCTGATACAGTTTGGTACAGAAAGGAAAGTCCATATATGGCACACAAAGCACTCTTGGTTTAGCTCATCCCAGATTATCAAGGTCGAACGGGTGACTCCCTTCTGCCAGCTTCGAGACAGTCCGCCTCGCACCCCTCCTGGAATGTGCTTATCGGGCCTTCTCCTGCTACCTACAACCTTGACAGGCCTAACGAGCTGAAACAGCAAATCTTGCAACAGTTGGGTTATTTCTCAGGAGAAAGCTTTTAGCAAAAGGGAATGAATGGGGTCTGTTAATGTAAGGCTTCGAGCAAGGCCACAAAATGGCGCCGGTCAGGCCAAGAAAGTGTAAAATGCAGAGAGTGGTGCAAGCTAGAATTCTAAAATATGACAGATGGATTTATGCTAACGTTTGCGTACATATGCTAAAGCATTTAGATACATCATTCTAATTTTGAAATATCGATTATGGGTACTGTATAGTCGAAAATCGATGCCGGTTCCTCAGCACCACCTCTGGTCTAGCCTGGAACGGAAGCAGGGGAGAATTTTCCGCAAGGTACGGAGTAGCAGCATGCATGTGGAAATGGTTTTATTAACAAAGCCGTCCATCTGGAGGTTAGAGTTAAACATGACTCCGAGGTTGCGGGCAGAGTCCGCCGCCACCACATTGCCCAAGGAGGAAGAAGGCCAAAGATCAGTCGGCAAAGGGCGCAGGACGCGGTCCGAGGAGCAATGGAGTACCTCGGTCTTGGAGCTATTAAATTGGAGGGAGTTGTTTCTCAACCAGTCGGCAGTGGCGGTCATACAGTGATGGAAAGTCTCTGTAACCGCCGCATCTTCTCCTTCAAGGGAGAAGATGAGCTGGGTGTCGTCGGCATAATTAATCACTGAGATGCCGACAGATTTGATCAATTTTATCAGGGGACACAGGTACAAATTGAACAGGATGGGACTGATCGCAGACCACTGAGGGACACCCTGTCCCACTCTCCTAATGCCTAATCGAAAAGGTGGTAGTGCCACCACCTGGTGCCTGTTCTGAAGATAGGAAATCAGCCAGTCCCGTGCCAAACCTGCTATCCTGGCCTCCTCCAGCCTGTTGATAAGAATGGAGTGGCTGACCGTGTCGAACGCGGCCGACAGGTCGAGCAACACTAAAAAGGCTGCTCGACCATTGTCGACCCGAGATCGAAGGGTGTCCAACATGACCACCAGCGCCGACTCCGTACCATGGGCTGGCCGGAAGACGAACTGGGCCACATCCAGACAGATGTTACTTTCCAAAAAGCTGGATAGAGACCGGGTCACAAGTTTTTCCATGATCTTGACTGGAAAAGGAAGCAATGAGATTGGCCGATAATTAGACAGACAGGTGGGGTCAAGTGTAGGTTTTTTTAGGAGAGGGGAGACCACCGCTAGCTTCCAGCTATCAGGAACCGTGGCAGTGCTAAAGGACTGATGACAGATGGAATATAAAAGTTGGAAGAGTTCTTTCTGAAAGGATTTCCAGTATTTGTGGGGAAGTGGATCCAGAGGAGAGCCAGAAGACACCCTATTTGCTAATGTACAGAACTCATCGAATGGAGGAAGAGTAAAACTTTCCATCCGACGATGAGCTGTCTGTTCTTCCAAATCAACTAAAGTAGGGGAGGATACAGGGACAGCCAGAGTCCGAAGGCCGGACGTGCCTGGAATAGTGAGAGCACTCAGGATATTGGCAATTTTATCCTCAAATGCCTTTGCTAAGGAGTCGCAAAGGGATTGTGAGGCTGGGATGTTATTGGCCGCGCAAGCAGGCCTAGAGAGGTCATTTACTATTTTAAACAGAGTCTGCGCTTTATTAGTTGCTTGCGTCAGCGTGACCTCAAAATATTTCACTTTGGCGCATTTAATCTGGGCTTTATATTCCGACAGTGCTGATTTGTATAGAAATTTAGCAGTCTCGGAATAGGACTTCCTCCAGACCTTTTCTGCCTGCTTGCACCGGTGTTTCAGTTGAAGTAGGTTGGTCGAGTACCATGGCATGGCAGGTCTACGCTTAACTTTAGATTTTCGTAAAGGAGCCAGCGTGTCCAGCGAGTTGGTGATTTGCTGGCATAAGCTAGAATAGCGCGCCTCGACATTCTCCTTCAAGTTAAAATCACCGGAAAGCAGAGAAGTATGGTCAGGGTTATGCAGGAGTTTAGACCACTGCCTGTTCACTTTGATGGAGTTCAACCCATTCCTTCTAAGAGATTCTGCAGGAAAGTAAAGGGAAAAGTGAACCAATGCATGGTCTGTCCAGCATTGGAAGGCTAATTCCCTAATTACCACCAGAGAGGCTTCTGAAAAAACCAGGTCTAAGACATGACCCTTCGTATGGGTCTGAGAGAGTACCAGCTGTTGCAGCTGAAGGTTGCTACAGGCCTGGCACAGTTCTCTATAGGCTGCATCCAGAGGCCCATCAGGCCACAGATTGAAGTCTCCCAAGATAAGTAATCTAGCATGCGAGTTTGAAAGATCGTAAATTAAATCTACTAGATCTGGTATCTTGGCTAATGCAGAACCCGGCGGTCTGTAACAGAGCAGTCCGGATTGCAAAACCCCTTTGTGTCCTTTGAGCGAAAAGCCCGTAAGTTCAAACCCTTGGACCGCTTTGACCTTGAATAGAGAGAAGGCCAAGGACTCTCTAAAGATGAGACCTATTCCTCCACCTCTATTCCCCAGCCTCGGGCAATGCATGATTTTATAACCCGGAGGACAAGCCAGTCCGAGTTCTACATCGATGTCTGCTCGGGTCCTCATCTCAGTTAGAAAGAGCACATCCAGACCATAAGAATCTATGAGGAGTGCAATTTCAACATGATGTTTACAAAGTGACCGGACGTTAAGCAGACCGCAGGACAGCACTTCTGATTTAACGGAGTTGGTGCTCAACACTTGGCTTGCCTGGGGGCGTAGCTGAATAAGCTCAGTCCTGGAGTATGTGACGGGAGATGAAGAATCAGGGGCAGCATGGCTGGCGCTGGGCGCGACCGGTGCGCGAACGGGCGCAAACGGGCTTACCTCTGGTGCACCTCCGGCGTGCCTCCGGCGCGCCCGCTGCGCGTCAACGCTGCCCGCTTGGGAATGGCACATCTTTTATAGCCGTTAAGCGCGGGAGTCCTGCGAGGCCGATCTCTGGCCCCACACCCAAGATGGCGCCCGTTAATCGGCACCTCCTGGCTACCCACACCCAAGATGGCGGCCAAAATACCGCGATGCGCTTCCAAGAAGTCCTGAGTCCTAAGTCCCGCAAAATGCGAGTGGCGGTACAATTATAGTGCAGGTAAGATCTATTTATACCCCTGGAGATGTCCCCAGCGCGAGAAGGCGACTGCGTCCTAAGTCGAGCAGCGCAGTGGTGCAAGTGCACGTGAAGTGAGTTTAAAATTAAAACAACAAGGGAGCAGCAGCAGCTTACGCGAGCGTGCAGTAGCAGGTAAAGTCTACCTGGACTGAGGGAGTTCCTGCTTAAGTAGATTCCACTGAGCGCGGGAGTCCTGCGAGGCTGATCTCTGGCCCCACACCCAAGATGGCGCCCGTTAATCGGCACCTCCTGGCTACCCACACCCCAGATGGCGGCCAAAATACTGCGATGCGCTTCCAAGAAGTCCTGAGTCCTAAGTCCCGCAAAATGCGAGTTGCGGAACAATTATAGTGCAGGTAAGATCTATTTATACCCCTGGAGATGTCCCCAGCACGAGAAGGCGACTGCGTCCTATGTCAAGCAGCGCAGTGGTGCAAAAGCATGTGAAGTGAGTTTAAAATTAAAACAACAAGGGAGCAGCAGCAGCTTACGCGAGCGTGCAGTAGCAGGTAAAGTCAGAAGGTAAAAAAACATATTTTTGTGAGCAGGCATGTCCCATGTTCACTTTAAAGATGTAGACTTGTGTGGTTAGACAAGGATCTCCGACTCTGCGGAGTAGGAGCATAAGGAAGAGACAGGAAAAAGAGAAGGAAAGAGGGGTAAGAGAATGGACAAGCCAGAGAGGTTAACTAGAGAGGGAAAGGTGGTATGGATAGAAATGAGATGGAAAGATGGATGAGATAGTGAGAGGCGTAAGAGAAAGAGAGAAAGAACGTTTCTTGTAAGAAAGAAATATGGCCACGTACAAAATTTAGGAATTGTGATTTCCTATTTGCTATTCTTGCCGTATCACAATTAGGAAATCACAATTTCCAATGTTAGAAAATATTAGCTAGCAATTCCCAATGGATCGCAAATCCACTTACCTCATGAATATTAATGTGGTAGGTCCCAGTTTGCCATCCATTAGGAATGATAGCCATCACAGGGATGGTGACGACGGACCATGTCTGTGACTGTTTTTAAATAAACAGGTTCATTTTCCTTAAAGAAAAAAAACGGGATGTATTTAAAAAGAAAAAAATATAACTTTGATGTTTCATTTTTTAAGAGCAGGCAGTAGTCCGTGGGACCGATGCCTGCTCACAGAAATATGTTTTTTTACCTTCTGAAAGGAGAAGGAGTACCATTGGGAGCCCGTCTCATTTGCAAATTGGTTACCACCTCCTTCCAGGAGCTGGTACACTATTAATGTTTTGCTACTAGAATTCAATTGCAAAAAATTGATACATCCCATTCAAATTAGGTATTTGGAAAGAGGTGCCCAAAACAAGTCCCTTCCAAATACCGAATCAAAGACACAAATTACGATTCAGTAACGTATTACAGGGTCACAATTTGTGCTTTGAACATATGTAAAAGCATTTTTGCAATCAAACTGCCAAATGGACTGTTGACAGTCTTAAAGTTAGGATCTTTCTCAGTTTAGGAGTAGTAAAGTTAGGACTCCTAACTTTAGGACTCCTAAATGCCTTCTGTGAATGCCGAAAGTCTTAAAGTTAGGATTTTCTCAGTTCAGTAGTAGTAAAGTTAGGACTCCTAACTTTAGGACTCCTAAGTGCCTTCTGTGAATACCGATTTTTCTCATTTTAGGAGTAGTAATACTCCTAAACTGAGAAAAATCCTAACTTTAAGACTTTCGGTATTCACAGAAGGCATTTAGGAGTCCTAAACTTAGGAGTCCTAACTTTACTACTACCAAACTGAGAAAAATCCTAACTTTAAGACTTTCAGTATTCACAGAAGGCATTTAGGAGTCCTAAAGTTAGGAGTCCTAACTTTACTATTACCAAACTGAGAAAAACCCTAACTTTAAGACTTTCGGCATTCACAGAAGGCATTTAGTAGTCCTAAAGTTAGGAGTCCTAACTTTACTACTCCTAAACTGAGAAAAATCCTAACTTTAAGACTTTCGGTATTCACAGAAAGCATTTAGGAGTCCTAAAGTTAGGAGTCCTAACTTTACTACTCCTAAACTTAAAAAATCCTGACTTTAAGATTTTCGGTATACACAGAAAGCATTTAGGAGTCCTAAAGTTAGGACTCCTAACTTCTGTGAATACCGAAATGAGTAAGTGCCTTCTGTGAATACCAAAATAAGTAAGTGCCTTCTGTGAATACCAAAATGGTAGTAAGTTTAGTATTTTGTCTTAAGTTAGTTCTGTGAATCGGGCCCAAAGATCTTAGAGAAGGCTGGTAGCAGCGAAATGGGCCAATAGTTGGAGGGTAAATTGGGGGCAGCATTGACCTTTTTGAGGAGAGAGAGTATCATGGGATGTTTCCAGTCGGGTGAGACAGTGGCTTCCTGCAAAGAGATATTCAGGAGGTCCATGACCACAAGTAAAGATGGCGGTTCTTGCTGCTGGAGCACAGATATGGGTAGAGGATCCCTATGTGATCCAGATTTAATACTGTCTAAACGTTTTTTTAGAGTAGCTGCGTTTATCAAGGGCCATGTATCCAAATGATTAGAAGGTATGTTAGACGTACTATCCTGGTCAGAAAGCTTGTTATCCATGGAGGATGGTGCAGGTGTTACTAGAGGGGAAAAGTGGTTATCGTACTGCACACGGACTATGTCCAGGTATATTTTCTAGACCTTCTGAACTAAGAAGGTAGCCAGATCCTCACATTGCTGTTTATTGAGTGAAGGGGGCCTATATTTTGTTTTGGAGCCTGTGAGCTTCTTTACCATACTAAAAATGTTTTAAAACAGTCGAGGACATCAGAGATGGTGGATGAAACATAGTCAGCACTGGTAGTTCTGTAAAGATTATGATAACATTTTTTGGCAGCTTGTAACTATTTTTAGATTCAGGGGTATAATTCCTTCTCCACCTGCGTTTCATTGCTTTGCATTTGGCCTTCTCTGTTTTCAGAGTTTCAGTGAACCAAGGTGTGGGGGACCGATGATTATTAGCCTTCTTTTTCGAAAGAGGTAAGCAGATATCAATGGCATTGAGGAGCCATTTCTGCACAGCAGTAGAAAGCAAGTTCACCATTTGTTTAGAAATGGGCATGTGGGAGCACAAAATCTTGTTTAGAATAGTAATGTCTAATTTTTTCCAGTCCCTAGTTAGAGTTCCTGAGACTGAAACGGTGGGTGCAGAATTCTCAGGGAGTTTCAGATAAAATGTAGTGAGAAAATGATCCCACCAGCATATAGGAAGTGCCGGAGAGCAGTGAATCCCAGAGAGATTTGAAAAAAATGGGGTCAAGCAGATGGCCCGCCTCGTGCGTGGGGCCAGAGTTAATTAGGCTAATATTTAAGGCTTGTACACACAAAATATACTCCAGCGTCTAGAAAAACAGAGATCAGAAAAAGGAAGTTCCTACTACGAATCAAAATTGTGAAATGACAACAAACATACAAGTTTATGTATATGGATTCCCATCATTCACCAAGCCTGGTGATTAGCTTCATCATTTGGGTATCCCTGGATGTACACAATGACAGACTGGCTCTATGAATATAAGAGCTTACGAATGTCAGGTAGGTATGTCAACCAAGATGAGCAAGATATAATATGTGGGACCGAGTTTATTTTGATATTTTAAATGCAGTGCAGAATAATAAAGTGCGAAGATATAAAATTGGTGCGTGAACAGACTAACAATTCTTGTGGTGTCAGTCACGATCAAGGATTAAAAACGTGAGTGCCAGGACTAGTTTTAATAAATAGCTGTCCTAAGCAGTGATGGTCAACATGTTTCAGCACTTAAAGGCGAAAGATAAAGCCATGTGCTTTCGTCAGGACCTCAACAAGACAAAATAATATAAACTGCTATTTATAATACTTCAAAAAAGGATATGGTGTGAGTACTGCTTCTCACAATCCCGTTTCCATCTCAATATCTCCAGTTTTCTGAAAAATAAATAATAACATAACACACATATGATTCTATATATAGGAACAACCAAGATAAGTTCCTGTAAGTTTATGATTAGTATGTTTAATCCCAAACCATCTATGCCGAAAGTATACTTAAACATACTTACTTAGTTTTTACACTAGCGCTATATACGCTTATAACATGAACGATGTGCCTAGAACAGCATGGAAAGTTTAGGTCTATATATAATCTCTTCTCTGATTTTCCTGGGTCCATATCCATTGTTATTAACTATCTTGTCCCAAAAGAGGCATGCTGTGTTTTACCATTTATGTATTTGCTTGTAATATCTTGAAACCTAAGTCACCATGGGGTACTGATTTGACAATTAAATTAAATTAATGCTAACACATGAGCAATGAGTGATCAACGAATATTTTTAATCTCATTGCAATTAGAGTGAATATTATATCCTGCAGAGAACTACAACTTTTTACTCCCGCTGTAGCCCCTTTTCTATGTTCATGGCATTGGGGTTATTACGATACCTCTGATTGTCATGCCTCTGAGTGATTTAGAACCCCTTGTGAGTATAGATAATACCGAAGCAGACAGCTGGTATTACGCGCGTCCTTGGAACTACAGAAACTTCCATTTCTGTTGAAGTTCCGATCGTAGTCTCGCGATACTCACAATATCGCGGGAACAGGAATGAGACCCGGAAGACTCCAGTAATCACATGGGATATATTATCCCGATCGCCCACCCGTTCGGTACCTCCCCGACGGCTCTGCTGACCGTCCGAGGTACCGACGGATAGGTAGGTGAAGGCTACACGTTTACCCAACTTTGGAGGCAATTTTGGTTTAACGCGTTGGATTCAATAAGTGGGAATACCGGTCTCATACGCATTGCTGTAGCTAGACTAGACACATTAAGATAGCGACAATCAGCAAACAGTGTTGCTTAGACATAAATGATGAATACAGCATGGTCCCTATTACAAACTTAAAACTATGGTGATTTAGGATTTTTGCATAGCAAGCAATACTCATTGGCTATTTTCAAAGGTAAAATTCTCTCCACATTGGATTCGAAAAGCTTGACCTTCTGCATATATGCCCATGCAGTGTATTGTTTAAACATACTGTTATTTTGAGGTCTGCCTGTAAGCATTTAGGTCAGTGTTAAACTACACATACTATGTGAATGTATCTGGTGCCAAATTGTTTTTGTGGTTGTGTGCTGTGGATAAGTTGTTATTGTTTTGATGTAAAAGTCTGATACACCACAAGAATTTTAGTCTGGTGTATTCTTCCTTTTTAGAGCGGTGCCTCCTATACCCTGAGCTGTTGCCAGGTGGGGTGAGGCCTGATCTTCCTTATCTTTAAGGTAAGATGGAGTTATGTACCACTCAGGGACATATATATGATGGTATAATGCTTTGTGGCCACATATTAAGAGAGAACTTATCTTGGTTGTTCCTATATATAGAATCATATGTGTGTTATGTTATTATTTATTTTTCAGAAAACTGGAGATATTGAGATGGAAACGGGATTGTGAGAAGCAGTACTCACACCATATCCTTTTTTGAAGTATTATAAATAGCAGTTTATATTATTTTGTCTTGTTGAGGTCCTGACGAAAGCACATGGCTTTATCTTTCGCCTTTAAGTGCTGAAACATGTTGACCATCACTGCTTAGGACAGCTATTTATTAAAACTAGTCCTGGCACCACAAGAATTGTTAGTCTGTTCATGCACCAATTTTATATCTTCGCACTTTATTATTCTGCACTGCATTTAAAATATCAAAATAAACTCGGTCCCACATATTATATCTTGCTCATCTTGGTTGACATACCTACCTGACATTCGTAAGCTCTTATATTCATAGAGCCAGTCTGTCATTGTGTACATCCAGGGATACCCAAATGATGAAGCTAATCACCAGGCTTGGTGAATGATGGGAATCCATATACATAAACTTGTATGTTTGTTGTCATTTCACAATTTTGATTCGTAGTAGGAACTTCCTTTTTCTGATCTCTGTTTTTCTAGACGCTGGAGTATATTTTGTGTGTACAAGTCAGTTTAGGGGCTACATATTCCAGATAGTCTTTAAATTTTGGCCTCTGACCCTAATTAAATTTTTTTGTTGTGTGTGGTAATATTTAAGACTGCCAAATCAGAAATGAGATTCATAATAATTTTGCATGTCGGATCCTCTAAATGTAAATTGAGGTTGCCCAAAATTGAGAAATTGGCTGTAGTCATAGTCAGAGGAGTTAACAGATCAAGGAAGGAAGAGGACCAGGTGCAGACTGTCCAGGGGGATGATATACGAGCATACCAGAGATAGTGAAATTAGGGGTCAAGGCCAGCTTGAATCGGGATGCCTCACAATTCGGAAACAAAAGATTTTCAAATTTACACTGGTAGTCCTTTTAAAAAATAATGGCAATACCCCCATCAATCTTAGCAACTCTATCTTTCCTAACTATTGCATAGCAGCAACATCAGGGCCAGCGCTCTCATGGAGCCAAGTCTCCGTAAGAAAGATGGCGTCTGGTTGTTCATTGACCAGTATGTCAAACATGTCAGATTTGTGCTTACGGAGGGAGCGGCAATTTGTGTTAAGAAAGGAAAATTCCCTGTTGAGTGGGGTTGCCTGCTTAGTGTTGTACGTTTTATTGCCTTTGATAGTATTTAAGTTGTCTTGAGTAGTATCTGGGGAGAAAACCGCAACTAGAGCATATTTCAGCATTGTCACCTATATGTAGTCGGGTACACTCGGGGGGCAGAGATATACAATAGGCCTTTAATTGATCAGGTGAATATTGGAGTCTAGGGGCTCTCATAGATCGTGAGACCGTGGCCTCCTTGTTACTATCTTTAAGCTGCTCTTTGGTTTGGGGTTGATGGCAAAAGGGAGAAGGACCAGGGATTCTGGCCCTAGGCCCGGGCCAGGCACGGACAGGCGCAGACAGACTTGCCTTAGGCGCTCCTGTAGCGCGACCACTGCGCCTCCATGGCATCGGCCTTTAAGTACTCCCTACCTAACGACTTACGTGTGACAACGCAGGGGTTGTGTCGCACTATGCAGGTCCGCCCTCCATGCAAACAGCAACAGCTGCGGTGGACCGGGGTCGGAACTTGCAAGTGCGTAAGTGAAGTTTTTAAAGTCAAAATGTGGCAAACAAATAAAGTACAGAAAATATACTATAAGAACAAAATGTACGTTTCTTTTTGTAAAAGCGCTGCCAAATGTGCTAAACGCGACATACAGACATCCGCTGCACGTCTGTGGCATCAGCCTTTAAGTTAGGTAGGTTAGGTAGATAGTGAAAGTGAGAGAGAGAGAAAGAAAGGTGAGCTAAAGAGAGACGGAGTAGTGGGATTGATGTGATGTAGAGAAATCAGGTAGAGTGAGGTCAGGTAGAAAGTGGTGAGATATATATAGAGAGAGATGAGAGGGGTAGAGGTAGAGGTGAAGTATAGAGAGTCAGAGATAGAAGTAGAGTTTTGGAGTAAAGAGAGATGTGATGCGGTGGAGGTGAAATATGGAGAGGTGAGATGGAACCAGAGTAGAGAGTTCGCAGAGAGCCCTAAGGTATAGAGAGTTGAGGAATTGAGCGGATATAAGGAGGAAGGGATAAAGAGGTTGGCACAGAGAATTGTAGAGATAGAGGTAAGGTCATGAAAGACAGATAGAAATAGATTGGAGAGGAAGGGGAATTGAAAGAGATGAGATAGATAGAGGTGAGGTAGAAAGGATATAGACAGAGAG
Source organism: Lissotriton vulgaris (assembly GCF_964263255.1). Taxonomy (NCBI): domain Eukaryota; kingdom Metazoa; phylum Chordata; class Amphibia; order Caudata; family Salamandridae; genus Lissotriton; species Lissotriton vulgaris. The sequence goes on from NC_141696.1 coordinate 602,195,234, forward strand.
ATCAAAGATAGCTAGATGGGCTAGTTATATGGATACGTAGAGATTGGTAGAGAGAGAGAGGATAAAAGAAAAGATTGGAGGGGAAGTGATGAGAGACATGACATATAAAGTGTGTGGAAGAGGTGACAGAGTAAGCCAGAGAGGAGCAGAAATAAGGAAGAGAGGCTAGCTAAGAATTAGTTATCAGTGAGTTAGAGAGAGATGAGATACAATACAATAGAGAGAAGGAGATAAAGTAGACAAAAGTGATGTAGAAAGACGGGAGCAATGGAGAGAAAGGCAAAGTCGACAGAAGAAAAGAGAAAGTTACAAGAAAGTACACAAGGAGTAGAGAGGTAAAGGGCATTGACATAGCTTGGTTAGTAAGATTGGGGTGGGGTGTAAGCTTCAGATCTCCTAGCAATCTTGCTGGCATATCTTGTTAAAATATGTTATGTGAAGCAGGACACGAGGGGTGCTTGAGAGGCAGTGGAAAGAGAGAGGAGTGCGGATTGTTGGAGGAACCTTTTTTTAAATATCTGTTTATTAATTTCAGTAAAAACAATGACACCAGATGACCAATTGAGAACATGGCGGCTAGCAGCAGCAGCTAGTCAGGAGGCTCCGGGAGGCTCAGATATCCGGCTGACTGCGGCTCGTGGATGGAAATTGCTACGCGAGGAAAGAAACTACTGTGAAGGCACCGCGTCTATTGCAATGAATTACATTTAGTCTAAAATTATCGCGGCACTGGGAGAGACGGCGGCGTCTCGGGTCTGTAGTCTGCGGTCCGCGCTGTGCGCTGTTTGCTGGGCGGAGAGAGAGCTGAGAGAGTTGCCGGTGTTTTTTAAATGTTTTATCACGCCGTTCGTTTTTGTGGCAGCGCTGAGAAGTCTTGCAGGGCTCAGAAGAAGTTGGAGACGGGTTTACTCCTGCGCTGTCTCGGGATCTGTGGACCTGGAGAGAGCACACAGTGAGGAAGCGGCGGAAGCCACCAGAAGCGGCAGCCCACACACGGACTGCCTGAAGGTGAGAGAACAGAACATCATTAGCGCTGAAGGGGGGGTTGCACGGTGGGCAAAAGCAGCAACTGAGGTGAGAGAGGGTCGTAGGGCGGCAACAAGGATCTCATATATGGGGAGAAACTCTGCGTCAAAGCAGCAAGGACTATCTCACCCAGAATGCACCAGGGTGGCTGTCCATAAGAGCTTTATAAAATCAGTGAGCACAGTCACAGAAGAGAGCTCGGTTGGATTAGCTTCTTCGCATATGTCCGATATTGAGTCGCAAGGGGGCCAGGCTTCCGGATATACGCTTAGAAGCAAAGGCGGAATACAAGGAGGTGGATGGACGGATATTTCACCGCTTGCACCACCTAAATCCAAGACCAAAAATAACAAGAAGACTGGCAGAAAAAATAATAATCCCAAAGCACAAAAGACTGTCTATAAAGTTAAACCTCTTTACAAACATACTTTAAAGCAATCCTCTCTGTTTTGGAGCTTAAACCCTCAACGGTCTCAACGGTCCCCACTGCTCTTGATTTTCCAGAGGGCCTCCTTAGCCCTAATAGGTACCATCTTCTGGGGGAATTAGATCAAGATCAAGATCAAGATCAAGAGTTAGATCAAGCAGATATATTAAGGATGCAGATCCCAGAGATGAACGAAAATGTGTACAGGGTACAAAATAGCAAGATAGCAAGATCTGATAATGAGGATTTAGTAATTAATGCTAATTCTGTGAAAGATGTCCCTGCTATTCCAGTCATTATGTCTTCCGAGGCTGAGGACAAGGTTGTTGAGTCAATGCTTAGTGATCAATCTGTTTTGTTAATGATTCAGTCCTTAAGCCGTGAGGTGAAAAATGGGTATACGGCTTCACAGAAGAATCAGCAAGAAATAGTTATTCTGTGAGAAGCTAGAGGAAAAGATTGATTCCTTAGCGGCTAGAACCACTGCATTAGAATCTACTGTTACTGATCTAAAAACGCTTGCCTTCCAACATACGAAGAAAATAGACGACTTACGGCAGCGTGAACAGGGATACCAGGAGAAATTGGAGCCGTTAGAAAATGCACAAAGGAGGAATAACCTGCGCCTTATGAAAGAGCCAGAAGGGGCGTAAGGAAGCGATATTAAGGAGTTTATTGTTAAACTTATTAAGCAAGTGACTGCAGTGGAAGTCTCAGAACAAGATCTGATGAGAGACATTCAAAGAGTTCATAGGGATCCATTTCGATTAAATCCGAATAAAACTAGACCCAGGAAAATATTAGTTCACTTTCTGACTTACACTTTAAAGGACGAGATCCTTAATAAGACGCTAAAAAGCAGTTCCCTGTCAGCAGAAGGAATTATCTTTCAGATTAGGTCAGATGTTTCTTCTATTACAGCATCTAGACAGTGGGAGCTTGGCAAACTATTAGATCCCTTTAGGCAAATGGGTGCCACAGCTCAATTGAAATTTCCTGCATCCTTAAAAATAATGTATAAGAATAAAATGAGAACTTTTAAAAGGGTAGATGAGGCGGAAGCTTATCTCCAACTGATAACAGAGGACTGCAGAGGAGACGCAGGGGAGAGGGGCTAAGGAATCTGGCATCTTACTCTCCCGAGAATATCCTTTTGTAAATAGCCGTACTCTCGTTATTTTTTCTGTTTTTGTTTTTCCTTTTCTCACTAATATCATAGATGTTTCAGTTCATCCGGATATCTGGGGAGGGAGCCTCAAGGCCTTGAGAAGGGCCAAGAAGAAGAAGGGGGGTTCTCCAGGGGAGCACAGGGGTGGGCAAGGATAGGGATAGGCAGAGTAGGGGGGGAGAAGGGTAGTGGGTGGGGAGCATGTGGGGAAAAAAGAAAAAAAATGTCCAAATCGCCAAATTAGGATACTCAATAGTTTACGCCTACATAGAAAACTATGCCACAGGCTAAATTAGCCCCGTAGGTATATATGAAGGTTTGGACATGGAACTTAAATGGCCTGAGGGTAAAACATAGAAGAGAGAGGGTATTTCAATATTTGAAAGATGCGCCCGAACATATTTTTATCGTGCAAGAGACGCATTGTACAGAATATGAGTTAAGGGAAATTTGCAGCAGTAAAAAATGGATCCAGCACGTTATATGCACATCACAGCAAAGTACTATTAAAGGGGTTGCAATATTGATTAAAACAAACCCAGCTATTATAGTGAAAGAATCAAGAGTTGATAAAAAAGGGAGATGGGTCATAGCAAGAATAAAACATCACTCTTATAAATTTACATTAGCTGGATACTATGGCCTGAACTCAGACGATCCTCTTCCCCTCAGGGAATTGTTGGTCAAACTGTTAGATTTTGATGATCCCTTAATTTTAGCAGGGGATTTTAATCTAGTTTTGGATCCCCAAATGGATAAGTCATATAAGCTTAAGTCTACTCATAACCCCAAAACAAGCTCTCTTCTAATTAATGCAATGCATCTGTTAGGCTGGAAGGATATTTGGAGGAAAAAATGGGGCACAAAAAAGGGATTAACTTTCCATAATAAAAAGCTGGGGCATAAGTCTAGATTAGATTTTTTTCTAATCGCAGATGAGCTATGCGGTGCTGCTCACAAAGTTAATAATGTAGGAGCACACATTTCAGATCACTCGGCAGTCTCTTTAGTTTTGAAACTTTCGGATTCGCAAAGTAATAAAAGATGGACTATGGATAGAAGTATCTTGCTTGAGGAGGAGGTACTACAGAAACTGACGGTAGAGCCAAAAAGTTTTTTTGAGATTAATTTAGGGACGGCCGCACTTCCAATTGTATGGGACTCCTATAAAGCTTTTTTGAGAGGGATAGTGGTTGCCATTCAGTCCTCTAGGCATAAAACGTTTAGGGCGAAGACATCTGAGATTGAGACCAAAATTTACAAACTAGAGCATGATCTCTTAGACCCAAACTCAGTGGCGGAAGCTAATATTCGGAAAGAACTGTTATTCTGTAAATTACAATTGGAAGAGATTCTTGATGCCAGACTCAGAAAGCAATGGCAGGCCAGTTCCCTCGCTCATTTTGAATATGGGGAAGCTAGTGGAAAGCTGTTAGCTTGGAAAGCAAAAAAAGAGCAAAGCAGGAATACGATCAAAGGAGTTCAGCTGGGCAATACAGGAGTGATCTCAGAAAATATTTCTGATATTGAGAAAGCTTTTTTTAACTATTTTGATCTGGTATATAAGGAAGACTTAGCTCCACAGGACGATTTAATTCACTCATGGCTTGAACAATACGCAGTACAACAAATTGATGATGAGGCATCTAATAACCTAAATAGAGAAATCAGCTTGAAAGAAATATTGGTTGCAATAGATTATGCAAAGAGAAGTAAGGCCCCGGGCCCGGAGGGGCTACCGGCCGAGCTATATAAAGCATTAGCTCCAGTAATCTCCCCCGTTCTTCAGATGCTTTTTGCATCTATTTTTGAGGATGGAGGTGAAATCCCCTCTTCTTGGAATGAGGCCACAGTCGTTCTTATTCTTAAACCCCTTAAACCAGCGTCGCAGTGTGATTCTTATAGGCCCATCTCGCTGCTGAATTTGGATTATAATTTTCTTGCCAAAATATTAGCAGAGAGATTAAATGGGGTAGCTGGCAGATTATTACATTCAGATCAAAAGGGTTTTGTGAGGGGGCGGTCCATACAAGATCTGACTCAAGCATTAGTAGGGGTATTTGATGTCGCATCTCTATATAAACTTCCAATGGCGATCATAACACTAGATGCCACTAAGGCATTTGATCGCGTAAACTGGGTATATTTGGCAAGAGTCTTGGAAAGATGTAATTTGGGCAGTAATTGTTGTAGATCTATATCCTCTTTTTATCATGGTCCAATAGCCAGAGTGTTGATAAATGGCAGTCTCTCAGCACCCATAAAAATTAATAGAGGCACAAGACAGGGCTGTCCTCTTTCACCCCTGCTTTTTGATTTATACACAGAACCATTGGCTGAAAAAATCAGGCAGGGTCAGAATATCCCCTCTTTCAAGTATAAAAACTGGGAGAAAAAAGTGTCTCTTTATGCTGACGATATGATGGTATACACCTCAGATCCAATTAAAGCAATCCCCCTTATTTATAGTGCTGCTGCTAAGTTTGGGCAAATATCAGGATACCAGATTAACCAGTCTAAGTCTGAATGTATGGCCTGGAACTTAACGACTTCAATTTCAATTTTGAAACATGAGATAAGATACCTGCGGGTCCAAATCACGCAGGACATAGAACAATTAACAGATAGAAATTTGGCTAAAATTGAGAGAGAATCTGCTGAATCCTTGAAGAGTTGGTCACTTGTTCCCCTTACTTTAATAGGGCGAGTTGATATCATTAAGATGATGCTGCTGCCCAAACTAATATTTTTATTCCAGAACATCCCGTTAGCCTTCAAGGAAGTTAAGCTAAGGAAAATCCAATTTAAATGGAACTCTTTTGTATGGGCCTCAAAGGGTATAAGGATTGCATGGAAGAAGTTGCAAAGAAAGAAAAGTAAAGGAGGACTGTGTGCTCCAGATCTGAAATTTTATGCCTGGACTTTGTTATTGAAGGCAGGGATAATGCTGTTAGACACTCCAGATAGTACAGAAATAGGTATAATGTTTGAGACAATGATATCCGGAATCCAAGGAGGAGCTCATGGTTTTTTGCTGAAGTTTTTTCAAGAAGCTTCGTCTAAAGATGTTGAGAGATATGGCCTACGTTTGGGCCAGAGTAAGAAGATCATTGAGCATTCCATATTACTCAGCCATGGCTCCTATCTGGGAATCGCCGGGTTCTTCAGAGTGGACTAAAGATTCTTTGGTTATACCCCTGTTGGATGTTAATTTAAAATGTTGGGGTCAGTTGATGCCCAAAGGGGTGCTGTTAAGTTGGGATGAGATCTGCATTCTAACCAAGAACAATTTATCGAAGTTTAAATATTTACAAATTAAGAGTTGGAGTCAGGCGACTGGATTGGAAATCGGAGTTAAGACAGTGTTGGAGGAACTTCTTCTGGGGAAGAGCAGGAAGATCAAGACATCAACTCTGTACTGGACCATCCTAGAAGCAGATGACGGTGATTTTACCTTGCCAGTTCAACTATGGGGAGAACAGGTTCCGGATGCGGAGTTGGAGGAGTTATGGCAAGTATCCTTTGACCTACTATATACCACAGCCTCTCCCGCCAATTTAAAGCACAACCATCTTTTTTCTCTTAACAGAGTATATTGGTCTCCTGCTAGGTTGGCTAAATTTTCTAAAGGCTCGACTCCCTGTTGTCGAAAGTGTAAGCAGGAAAAAGCGGATGACCTTCACATGTTTTTAACCTGTCCTGTTCTAAGTAATTTTTGGGCCACTGTAGCGGAAGGTATGAAAAATGTGTTTAATTTTGATATACAGGTCTGTATATCACTTGTATTTTTTGGTATTTTTCGTAATTATGAGGAACTCCCTCAAGATATAAATAAATTGTCTTTATATTTAATTATTCTGGCACGCAGAGAAATATGCAAACTTTGGGTTAAAGATATTGCACCTTCATACCTAGATTGGATAAATGCAATTAAACACACATTGAACTTAGACAAGGCAGTTTGTAAGAGAAGGAAGTATTTATGGATTCCTTGCATCAATTGGCTGGATAGGATGTAACTGTTGAGGTCCAATGATTATGCCTTTTTGCAGAGTGAATCACCCCAGGATCAGTTCTAGGGCCTGGAAAGATAGACAAACTTAATTGACTACCTCTCTTTTGGTACTTTGTGGGTATCTGCAGAAGTGCATCCATTAAGATCTTCAGAGTTCAAGGAGGGGCCTATCCGCTGCGTAGTGGGTGGCATGGACTTGGTACTCTGAGAATATCTTCTGGCGTATGAGGACAAAAAAAAAACAATGACACCAAAGAACAAAAGTTCTGTTACAATGAAGCAATAGGGAACCAAACCCCGCCCCATCCCTCCCAGACCCTCTCTTTGGCAGAATAAACAGAGGTCCAGTGCATTGAAGAAGTACCTGCGGCTCAACAGCTACACATATGCAGAAAAAAATAATATCAATGACAGCATTATACAAAGTCTTCCAATAGGGCTCCTAGTAGGAGCACACAATGAAAGTTCGTGGGGCACAAGAGAACACCTACAGTAGAACAGCAAGTTTGATAGTGTGTAAGTCTGATCCGGGAACTAGCCAGTATATGCATTTGAAGAGTGCATTGTGTATACAGGTTTACAGCAAGTCTGGTCTGGAGAACAAGCATGCAGTGAGCGGTGTCCAGAAGTCTTTGGGACAAGATGCCTCAGGCAACTCCTCCTCATAAGTCAATATTTGAGTTTTACAGTAGAGCAAATCACAAAGCCATTTTTTTGTCGTTGGAGTGGATTTGGCACCCCAACATTGCGCCACAGCCCTCTTGGCGAACAGGGTGGACACTGCCACTATGTGTCTGTTACAGTGCTTGAGGCGTTTTACATATCCTAGTAGGCAGAATTTGGGAGTGCAGTGCACAGGTTCTAATATTATATCAGTAAGCAATTTCATCACTTCAGACCAAAAGGCAAACACACCTGCACACTGCCATGCCACATGTAGAAAATCTGCATCTACCATTCCACACCGCACACAATTAGCAGTTTCTCGCAGGCCATATCTATATACCTGTACGGGGGTATAAAAAATTGATGTAAAAATTTGTAATGAATTATTCTGAGTTTACAATTGCCCGTGAGGCGACCGGTGAGGGCATAACATGCCGTCCATACATCTGGAGTGAGGGCAGTCCCCAGAGCTGCTTGCCATCTAAAATAGGAGGGATGCTCATTCTGCTCCCTCTCTTGAAGAACGCGTTCTAAAGTTTAGTTATTAGGCCCCGTCGCTCTTCTCCCGCCAGCATTGCCTACAATGCCAGTAGAGTTGTAGGTTCCGCCGGGTAGTCCGCATTAGAAGTACTGCATCTGATTCTACATGAGGCTGATATCTCTGTGGGAAGTGCCAATAATGCGCAAACTGAGCCTGCGCACAGAGGTAGTACAGTCTCAAATCTGGGGCCTCAAATCCCCCCCCATTCAAATGGCTGCACCAAAAGATTCCATCTACACCTATGTTTCTTACCGCCCCAAACAAATGTTGACAATGAAGATTGAAGGGTTTTGAATAGCGCCATATTCAATCTGATAGGGATATTGACGAAGAAGTAGAGCAGTTTGGGGAGAAAGGTCATCTTTACAACTGCTATTCTATCCGCCAAGGAGAGAGGCAGATGTGTCCACCGCTCAGGTTGTTCCGCAATACACATGATTGGGCAGCCATAGTTCTCTGAGACCACCACCTCTGGATCTCTATGCAGCCAAACCCCTAGATATTTCACGAGGTCCGATGATCAGGTTAGTGGATATTCCAGCTCAACCTCCTCAGTGTGTGCCATCAGGGGAAATACCACTGATTTTGACCAATTGATCCTGACACCAGAAAAACATTCAAATGTAATATACTCCCGGAGCAGCTCTGGTAAATACACCTCAGGTTCGCGTACATACAATAGCATGTCGTCTGCATACAGAGAGACAACCAGCGGTCTCTGTCGGAATCTCAAGGCAGCTGCCCCATGCTGTTGCCGGAGTTTTCAGGCTAGGGGCTCAAGTGCGAGCGAGAATAGTATTGGCGACAGCGGGCACCCTTGCCGTGTGCCGCATTCAATAGGGAATGGAGACGACACCCAGCCATTCATTCAAACCCGAGCGATTGGATTTTCATACAGTACCCTGATCCATTAAGAAAAAAAGGGAGAAAAGCCCATCCTAGTCAAAACCGTGAACATGAATGGCCAATGCAAGGAGTCAAAAGCTTTAGCAGCATCTAGCAGCACTGCAACTGCTTGGAAGTCGGAGTCAAAATAATGTAAAGTAGAAAAAATAGTGCAGAGATTATGTGTGGTAGAGAGCGCAGTGACGAACCTGGACTGGTTGGGTAGAACCAAGAGAGGAACCAACGGTTGTATTCTAGTAGCGATCATTTTTGCAAGAATCTTTGCATCGATATTAATATTCGCGAGGGGCCTATAAGAGTCGCATTTATTTAGAGGCTTGTCAGGTTTTAACAGAGTCACCAGCAGGGCCTCCTTGAGGGAAGGTGGTAACACACCCGTTTCATATGCTTCCTCATATACATCTAGTAATCTGGGGGCAAGTTCCGTCGCATATGCCTTATAGAATTCGCTAGGCAGGCCGTCCATACCAGCTGCCTTACAAGTCAGTAATTGCATTATGGCCATCTTAACATCTTCTTCATCAAACGGCTGTACTAGATATTCTCGATGTGAGTTAGAGAGCCAACCTAACGCAATATCATCTAGGTATGTCCCAATCTCTGTATACCGATGAGGATTATAACTTCCCAGTTTGGTACTCAATATGTCAAAGAAAAAAGAGCTGCCTCCCTGCCATCATTAATCTTCAGTCTCAGATACTGCTTGAGAGTCTTGTTGCCTTCTTTTCAATTGTTTAGCATGCTCTACTGCTGCCTTGGGAATTGTGAAGATCTTGTAGTCGCTGTCTGAGCCTATATTCAAGCGGGCAGGGTAAAGGATGGCGTATGGACCCCTTCATTTTGTAAAAACTTTTTGACAGTCCTAAACTCTCTGCACGCCACTTGTACAGCCACAGTAAAGTCTGGGAAGAAGGAGAGTGTGTTTCCCTGATGTTCGATCACCCCTTTTACCCTGGCCATGCGCAATATAGTGTCTAGGTCCCTGTAATTAAGCACTCGAGCAATCACAGGGCGTGGCGGAGCGGTTGCGACCAGTTGAGCTGCAAGGGAGCGATGAGCACGCTCAATGATAAACATGGGTGACAATTGTTCAGTGTCAAAGATAGCTATGATCAATGTTTCGATAAAGGGCTCCATTCTCCTCACATTCGTCGACTCAGGCAGCCCCGTGATTCGCATATTATTCAGTCGAAAACAAGCCTCCAAATCTTAATTCTTTGCGTGAATAAGAGAGAGGACCTTTTCTATGTTTAGAGATTTTCCTGTGACATCGCTCAACCCATCCTCTGTGGCAGATACCCTTTGCTCAACTTCCCCCATATGGGCGTTTTATTTCTCGAGCTGGGACGACATATGATCAAGACGTTGGTTAACAGCCGCCATTGTGCCCTCCATAGATTGCAGGCTGCACTGCATGGCTAGAAGAGTGGTTTCCAATGTGGGTTGTCCGACATCCTGGGCATCAGCTTCCGAGTCCGATGTCCCCTTCTATGAGGGTTTGGAGGCTTTGCGCACCTCAAACGTGAGGCGAGGTTGTGATTTGTCAGACCGACCCATGATGGCTATAAGAGGGAGCTCTCTGTTGCACAGGGAGGGAGCAAGCGCCCCTGAACCAGGAACCCACAACAGCGCAGGTAAATGGACCTTTGCTCAGGCAAGTGATAACAAGCCCCCCACGTCACTCAGCAGGAGGGATTAGAAGTAGAGGCACTGCTCATTCAAGAGAAAATAGCCAGCTAATAAGGGCGGTGCAGGGCTCCCCACCACCCCAGAGTGCCAATTCACCAATCTACCAGTGACCACAGATACATGGAGCCAAGTAGACCAGTGATCCAATGTGTGGGGGGGAAAAGCGCAGCTCACAAAAGCCAAGTCCCAAGTCTCAAGTCATCAATGCAAGACCATTAGAGGCCGTATATGTTGAAAGGATGAACGTAGGCACATCTAATTTCTGACTTCTTTATTCAAGTAGTTCGGTACAGCGACACCGAACACAATAGCAACCTCCAACCCTCCTCCTTCAGCAACTGCCTTCCCTCCTCCCTACATTCTCTCCAAGCATGCATTCCACACATTCCACACGTGCACACACAGACACGCGCTAACACACACACAAGACAGACCACGCGCACAACACAACACATACAACCAATACCACACACCCTCCTCCTCAACAGCTTACAAGACACTAACCAAAAAGTTACCCTAGCTTAAAATCAGTAAACCGGACAGGCAACTTCCTTGTTCTATTACCACGGCGTAAAGTCTCACCTTCAACACCAATATTGGTACAAGTGGAACCTGGTTCAATAACATCACTAACACCACTCCTACTCCTGATTACATCACGGCCAGAAGTGTCACATCTGCTACTACAACTACTCGTACTTCCATTTGACGCCACATCCTTCATTAGTCCAAAATCATCACCTAACATATATCCACTACACACTCCTTCATCAACACCAGATCGTGTACTTACCCCGCCATCCCTCTCATTGCAAAGACTCAATTGGCGAAAATTCCACCTCCTACCGTCCTCCAACTCTACTGCACTACCAAACACCTTAATTACTCTCAGGGGTTTAGACCATACACTTTCACCCTTCAGCACAATTCTAGGGTTCTTTACCCGAACCATTTGACCTATCTTAACCAACGGCCAACTACATTTACTTCCATGATACTGCTGACTGAGATCCTGATACTTTTTGACCTCAGATCTAATCTCTTTATCTATATCGTTGTTATTGCACTGCACTTTATCATTCCTTTTCCTCAACCACCAAGGAACTAACCCAGTAAATGGTTTCCTACCTCTCAAAACCTCAAAAGGTGTTTTCCCTGTGGCGGAATGCGGGGTGACACGGTATGCAGTCAATCTTTCTTGTAGAGCCTTCCTCCAAGGTAACCCTGCACTCAATGCTAATTCAATCACTTCCTTAACCACCCTATTGAAGCGCTCAACCTGACCATTACTTTCGGGATGATATAGTGATGATTTGATGTGCTTGATGCCCATCACCACTAAAAATTCTTCCATTTTTTGTGACACAAACTGAGGCCCATTATCCGAAACCAGAACTTCCGGGACTCCTTCCCTTGAAAACACATCTTCTAAAAACTCAATGACCACATCCGTTGTCATCCCATTTACCATTCTTACCTCAGGCCATTTCTAATAATAATCGACTAATACAATGGCATAACAATCCTTTGCTGACAAAGCTGAAAATGGACCCATAAAATCAATAGCAACTTTTTGCCATGGATACTCAGGTAACTCCACCATAGTTAAAGGAACACTCAACGGCTTTGCCACCTTATCACTGGTACAACAAACTTTGCAGTTCCTCACTAAACGATCCACCATAGAATCAACTCATTGCCACCAAAATCACTCTTTAATTCTCCTTTTTGTACTGGACATACCACCGTGCCCCATGTGACTCTTCTCAACAATGTCCTTCCTTAAGCTAAATGGAGGCACAATTCTATCTCCTCTTAAAACAATATCATTGACAACACATAGTTCCTCTTTAACTTTCCAAAATGCAGCACATTCACCACGTAAGTTAGACTCTCTTGGCCAACCATTAATAATGAACTGTTTAAACTCTTTCAAAACAATATCCTTGTCCATCTCGTACATCCATGACGCCTCAGACACTATGTTATTGACATCCTTTCCATCAATCAAAAATACCTCCTTGATGGTAAAAGCTATTTCACAATCACTGTTAATTTCAGTTCCTGTCGAATCTACATTGGGTAATCTTGAAAGACCATCCACAACCACGTTATCCTTACCAGGGATATATTCTATGTCAAAACTGAACATTTGCAACTTTGAAGCTAAGCGGGCTAACCTAGGAGTTAAATTCTTCCCACCTTCAGGTCTCAAAATATTTACCAAGGGTTTATGATCGGTACAAATTTTGAATTTTCTCCCCCACACGTACATCCTAAATCTCTCAGCAGCCCATGAAGCAGCCAACAACTCCTTCTCTATCACAGAATAATTGCGTTCTGATTTTGTCAACGTGCGTGAAGCATACGCAACTACCCACTTTTCTGATTTAACATGCTGAGAAAACACAGCACCAATGCCATACCCAGATGCATCCACCGACAATATACATTCAGCAGTTGGCAAGAAGGGTTTCAAACATGGTGTAGTGAGAATTTCTTTCTTCACCTTTTCAAAACACATTTTTTGTTGCTCACCCCATGTAAATGCTACACCTCTTTTTAACAATGACCTCAATGGTTCAACTTTAGAGGCATAATTTTCAATAAAACGTGAGTAAAATTCTGTTAACCGTAAGAATGACATTAATTGTTCCTTATTTGTAGGTTCAGGAACAGCTAGAATTGCATCCACATGACCAATTTTTGGTCGAATACCATCCTTGGATACAACATGTCCTAAATACTCCACTTCAGGTTTTCCAAAGACACACTTTTCATTTTTGATAGTTAATCCACTACTTCTCAATGCTTCTAATACAGCATATAAACTTTCATCATGACATTCCTTATTCCTTCCATATATTAAAATGTCGTCCTGGAATACTTTTGCATTTTTAATGCCTTGTAAAATTCTGCACATCTCTCTTTGAAACACTGCAGACGCGCTTGCAAGGCCAAAGGGCATACGTTTATATCTAAACATTCCCTCTGTGGTAATGAATGCAGTACAATGCTTAGAATCTTCATCTAAAACAATTTGGTGAAATGCTCTTGTCAAATCTATCTTGGAAAACCAAGAGGACCCACCAACAGAAGACGTAAGTTCTTGTAAATTTGGAAGAGGAAATGTGTCGACCCAAATGGCGTCATTTAGACACCTTAAATCGACACACAAGCACAAATCGCCATTGGATTTAAGGGAAATCACCACTGGCGAAACCCAATCTGAACTCTCAACTGGTTCAACAATTCCATCCTTGCACAATTTTTTTAGTATTTCACCCAATTTCTCTCTATAACTAATAGGTACGTTCCTAAGTTTTTGTCTCACGGGACACGCACCTTCTCTTAAAATGATTCTATGTTTGAATCCAATCATCTAGCCGATGCCATTGGAAAATACATCAGGGAATTTTTCCTTAAGAAATGAATAGTTGTTCGTATCACGACAATCATTCTGAATAGAATAAACAGGACAATCTAAACTAGGATCAATTTTCATACCCAAGTCAGTTATGTGTGGCCATCCTAAAATGGTTGCACCTTTGTTAGCCACATATATTTTACCTTGACACGAATTATGTCCAAAACTAATCTTAGCTAATATAAACCCTTCTAAAGGTATTTTATGTCCAGTATAACTTCCAGGGTGTACATCTGATCCTAATAATGATCTGTTTGGCCAAAGTGATTTAAATAGATCCATGCCCATAATGGTATACCATGCACAAGAGTCTACCATTACTTTAACTTCTAGACCGTCAATGTTGACGATGCATGATGGTAATTTTTTAACTTTACTCGTCCCCTTAACTGACTCATCATGTACACTGCAAACTTCACCTACCACATGAAAAATATCATCTTGACCATCTTCTTGAACACAATTAATGTCATCTTGATCATCTTCTTGGATACAATTAACCTTAGCCTTAAAGTTGTGACATACTCTAGTGAAATGTCCCTTTTTTTTACAGTTGGTGCATATTTTATCAAGTGCAGGACACCACTTATAGTTAGCTAAATGGTTGGTAGATCCGCACCTATAACATGCAAACTTCTTTTGCTCATTGCTTTTCTCGTAACTTTTCCCATTACTTTTCTTGTTAGGATAATTACTAAACAACTTATTATCATTCTTGAACTTGGATTTGTCACCCTTATTTATCACATTAATTGAATTAGATTCAGAATCTTTTTTCTCATTTCTAACTTCACGAATACATTGGTCCGAAATTTCCACACCTCTAGCTACTTCAATGGCATTTTTTAACGAAGTACTACCTGATGACCATAACTTTTCTTGAATGTTTTTAGATTTAGTTTTCATAAGAATTTGGTCACGTAAAACCTGGTCATATGTCATACTCTCAAACTCACACGTAACAGCTAACCCCCTTAAAACTGAAACATACTGATCAATCGACTCATCCACTTTTTGAGCCCTCGAACAGAACTTGAACCTTTCCATGACAACGTTAATTTTCCTCCCAAACCTCTCTTGCATTTGTTTAACAGCACATTGATAAACACCCATGTCGCCAGCATTCTCAATTTTAGGTACATTTTTGAACTCCCTTAAACCTACTGCACCAAGTCTATGTTTAAGTAAAGACACTTTCCTTTCCTGTGAGCATTCTTCTTCATCCAAAACCTCAACATAAGCTTCAAACATATCAACCCATAAGTCCCATGCAATAGGAGGTTCACCAGATTCCGCTAAAAAAAATGGCGGTGGGTGAATTGAAGACATTTAGAATACGTAAAGAAAATACAAATGCAAAAAAAAATATTTCTTCTGATAAGTATAACTCTTGCACAAAAAGTTCACCAAAGTTCCGGTTATATCATTAGTTGTACTTCAAATTGGGCAAAATGTTCACCAAAGTTTAATTTGAATCTTCCCAGAAAGAAAACGACTTGTAAATCCAAATAATGCAGTATTCCAGAATTCACCATTAAATTCACTGGTCAAGAAAGGTAAATAAAAGATAAGCGCTTACTTAATCTATTAAGCGCTGGATAGTAAAAGGCTCCTTAATGCAAACGATGTAAAAATAATAAAATGTTCGGCGCTCGGCACTTATTGTTTAGCGCTCGCTCGTTGCTAGGATACCTTAAACAGAATTAAAGATGGCCGCCACGTTGCGTTATGGTGCGTGATGATGCAGCGACGCTAATGACACACTACGGAAGCTCGCAGGCGTGTCTTTCGCGTCATCCAGTTGCGAAGAAACAATGAGAATGAGAACGTGGAACATGAAGTGCTCACGCTCAATTCACTCACGCACGGAAACCCAGCTGCTTGAAAGATGCAAGGCCGCTTGAAAGATGCAAGACGCAACGGCGAGTATTAAGCGTCACTGAAGGCATGAATTCCCATCAAAACTTTACCACTCAAGTTCTGCCGATAGGAAGTTCAAAAGCGCACCAGATATCCATGGCTCCAAAGATCGATAGAAATCCACAGGAACAGTAAATCCATTCTGGGGCAAAAAAAATTGTAGAAGAAAGAAAAAATAATAATTCACGAGAAAATTGTGCTCAGTGCCGCTGCTGAATCCCGCTCGTCGCCATATGTTGAAAGGATGAACGTAGGCACATCTGATTTCTGACTTCTTTATTCAAGTAGTACGGTACAGCGACACCGAACACAACAGCAAACTCCAACCCTCCTCCTTCAGCAACTGCCTTCCCTCCTCCCTACATTCTCTCCAAGCATGCATTCCACACATTCCACACGTGCACACACAGACACGCGCTAACACACACACGAGACAGACCACGCGCACAACACAACACATACGACCAATACCACAGTATACACCTGCTAATCAGAGCTGCAGGCAATCCCCAGGAAGCGTGGGAGAATGTCGCCAGGTAGGGAATAAAAACTATAGTCTGCCTGTCAGCGGAAGATAGCAGGTAACTTTCAACAGCGCGTGCCTGTGGGCGATCGCTGTGACTCAGTTTGCATGTCTCCGAGGCAGACGCTGTAGGCAGTATGCTGAAAGGGAATCCGCGCCGGGAGCCCACAAGGTAGATCTGCTGCAGCCTACCACTTGGACTAGCAAAGCCACCGTGGCCGCCCGCACACCACAGCGCTCGGCAGCCGCACCCAGGCCACAGACCGCCCCATGCCCACACCCGCCTCCGCAACCGCAGGCCCAACACAGGTCGCGACCCTACTCACCTCTGTCAGCACCGGGGGCACAGGCGCCGTCCTCCTCCATCTATCTCCTCAGCTGCGCTCGTGCTCCAGGGGCCCTCTCACCACCATTCCCTATCAGAGCTCTCTTTAAGCCACAGAGCCCGCGGTAGTGCCCAAAGACCAGCAATCCGCCATAAACTCCATCGATGATGCTGGCACCGAACGTGCCGCAGCCGACACAGGAGACGATCAAGGAGGCCCCCACTCTCAAGGCCTTGCGGGGGCCGCCAATTCGTGGCCGGAGAGGTGATATTTACAAATGAATAGTATACAGGCTACAGGCAGCAGCAGGCTGAAAGGGCAAAACAATGCCACCAAATGATGCAGGGGGTCTAAGCCAAAGGAATCACCCCCTCATACCTCCAGATGGCTAGGATTCCAGGCAGATATTAGGCGGATTATATCTCAGCCGGGCAGAGCCTCACACAGGCGCGGCCATCTTGCCGTGCACCCTCTAGCGCCTCCTTGTTAGGGGTACTTAATACACAATTGTTTTAAAACTAACCAAGTTTCAAGGTGGAGACGAGAGATTGCTAAAGTGTGTGCCTGTGTGTTTTTGTCAGTGTGGGCATGTAGACATTTATTTATTTATTTATTTTGAAAGTTTTATATAGCGCGAACAAGATCTTTGCAGATATCAGAGCGCTTTACAAAGCAGGGAATACCAACAAGCGAGTGAAAAGCTGGTCATTAGGGTGTAAAGTGGAACAGGTACATCAAAAAATGCAAGTATTACAAATAAATGTGTGCATAGATAGTCAGGTAAGTCAATAATACAGGTAAAACATATAGGGCCATATGTAGGTAAATGGCATTTACCGAATCGTAAATACCGAATTTTACCGATTCGGTATTTACAATTCGGTAAATGCCATGTAGGTAATTATTCTGTAAATATTACCGAATCGGTAATATGCGGTAATTACCGAATCGGTATTTACCGATTCGGTAATTGCCATTGATTCCTATGGGCCTTGAGGCCCATAGGAATCAATGGCAATTACCGAATCGGTAAATACCGATTCGGTAATTTTACCGATTTGTCAAGGGGGACAGGGTGTCACTTTGACACCCTGTAGCACCCCTGATTTTGGCTTGTGTGCAATGTGACACACATACATGCCCTTAGGGCATGTATGCGTGCCACATGGCACAGGTGTACATGCACAGATGTGCATGTACACAGAAATTCGTTATTTACCATGCCATTGTATTTCATGGTAAATAACGAATTTCTAAGGGCCTGTGGCACTGTTTCCAGTGCCACCTACATCCCAAAATTCCGATTCTGTACATTTACCGAATCGGTACTTTACCGATTCGGTAAAATTACCGATTCGGTAAATATACAGAATCGGTAATTTTCAGGCCCCCTACATCTGGAATTACGAATACCAGTCGGTAACGGCCGAAATCGGCCGTTACCGACAGGTATTTTCCCACCTACATATGGCCCAGTGTCGTAAGGATCGAGCAAAATAATACATATCGGTGCAGAGTCTTACAGATCCACATTAATAGGTCAAGTGTATTTGGCCATGAGAATAGCTTTTACTTCTTTCTTAAAAAGTGTGATGGAGGAGATGAGCCTGGTTTCAGGAGGGAGTGAGTTCCAGATCCTGGGTGCCATTCCTGAGAAAGAGCGTTTATAAGTTTTTTCCTTCCGGAATCTACGAGGTTTTAGCAGAAGATTGTTAGTGCCTCTAGTGTTTGTAGAGCCGCCAGAGATTGACAGTTTCTGAGTGAGGTATCCGGGAGAGCTCTGGTGTACAGCCTTGTGTGTCATGCAGGCGATTTTCAGATGTATTCTGGCTTCAAAAGGCAGCCAGTTCAAGGATTTCAAGTCAGGGGAGATATGCGAGTGTTTTTTTGACCCAGTGATGAGTCTCGCTGCAGCGTTTAGAGATGCTCTTAAGGGTGCAGTAGTCGTTAACGGAAGACCGCAGAGGGCGATGCTGCCGTATTCAATTCGCGGGATTACTAGTGTTTGTACTGCAGTTTGGAAGTCTTTGGCTGGCAGGAAGGGTTTAAGTTTCCTCGAGGTATTGATTTGGAAGTTCGCTCCCTTAGTAGCCTTGCTGATATGCTGCTGCATAATCCGACAGACACCCCACCAAATACGACTGAAAGCATCTGTATTCAACTATGTGCTACAAAATTCCACTTCTTAGGGGATGTAACACCCCAAACACCCACCCTGAACCTATGCCCCTGGTAAATAGGCTCAATAAGTTCTAGCAGAGGAGGCAGGAGGACCAGGCCCTCCCAAGGGAGCCCTCTCGTCCACTCAATGCCATCACCAAGAATAGGGCCAGTTTGTTTCATTTTTAGAGGTTCACATGTGCCTGCCACTAGGGCCAGACTGAGAATGTAAACTAGCCCTGGCAATTAAGTCAGAACAGCCACGTGGGAGGGTGTGGGGGGGGGGGGGGGACACTGCTGCTGCTTTTGGTACAGGGGGCTGATTTGCAGCACTGATGTACAACTGGCCCCCTGTACCAAAAACGCCCCCCACTGGTCAAAAACCGGTTCTCACCCTTCCGGCCCACCAGGAAAACAGTTTCCTCTACGGCCAGTCCGTCCTTGCCTGCTGTCAGTGTTTTTTGCCACCTCCACACACTTGCAGGAGAACAAGCAGTGAATCAGAATGTTTCTTGTCTGCGTCACAGGGCAGCCATTATGGAGTGCAGCCACGTCTATTATCCCAAGGCTGTGACTTAGAGGGGGTCCACTATAAGGGTATTTCATTGAAGAAAAAAAAAAACAATCCTTCTCTGTTTGCTGTGGAGACTATGAAAAGCAGATTCTGTAACCCGTTAGCCTACAGCCAAGGTATTAACTATGGTGAGACTTTTGGTGAGACCTGGCGGAGCTTAGACCCAGCAGTGGTTAAAAACATCCTCTCCATGGGACCCTAACTTTAAGACCGAAAACAGTGATCGATTTTTCAAGTAGTGCAAAAATATTTTCCATGTCAGTGACGCAGTTCCTGTTCACATTTCACGTTTTTCTTGAACCTTTCCTTGTTAAGCATATTTGTATTTTTTGCAGCAGGTGTTTTCCCATTGTTATTTTCATGCAGCATAAGAGGATTGTGAAGCACATTCTATAATCACCTCTAGGCGACTTTGTGTGTTCAGGGTGAGCATGGCTGTTCATGACTGGAGCTGATGCAGAAGGCAGTGCAAGTTTCTGACAGTGCCTGTAGAGGGTCATAAAGGTGTTCAGATGTCATATTCAGGCAATTTTTGGCCTCTCTGCAGAGCAAATTAACATGTGGTGAGGGAATAAGTAAATCTGTGCATTGTCGTGGAGTAGTGGCGCGGTGGTGTGATTTGGCTGCAGCGCCGCAGAGCCTCCTTCCTGGGAGTAAAAAAAATGCTTGCACCAGGTGGGCCTTACCTACTCCCAGTTATTTCCAACTAAGCTCAAAGTGTTGGCGAATCAGACCAGATATTTTTTCTTTGAACTTGCTTGACGCCTGGGACTGGATGGAACAGTGCCATTACAACATCCTAACGCGGCCCTCCAAGCCCCACTAAATTATCTGTAAGGGCCAAATGCCAAAATCGGATGATCTGCAGCATCTGCCGCTGGGACCGCGGATACTTCCAGCGGCTGCTCTGCCGTGATATCAGCAATATTCACCCCAAGCAATAACACCTCAAGATGGCGCCCAAGGAGGTAGAAGTGGGAGGCCGCAGTGAAAGGGACCCATGTTATGAGGTAACAATGCAGGGGCCTAGACATCAGGAGCGGGCCCCCTGCTGCCCTTTCATCTTCCCTGGCGGGCTCGCGCAGCTGGTGCAGCCCGTGATCGCTGGATCTGCAGCCTCCATCCGCCTGTGTGGCGCGATCGCAGTGTGTGGAGGAGGGCCCATGACCACAGCGGACGGGCGGGACAGGTTACATGACCGATAGAGGATTTTAATTACAGCGCTCACCCCCTACATATGACGAAGCTGCTAACGCCCCCCTAGGAGAGTCAAGATAGACATCAGCTTTTTGTCGAGCATGAAAGCTGGGTGGAGACCTGGGGACTTGTTTTAACACCCCTCCAGCTAATGACACAGGTGGACTGTAGTGCCCAGTATAGGAGCGTGGGAGCATTTAGACCAGGGATCAAGTGTGTGCAGCAGTTGTGAAAAGAGGTGCAAATACTGAAGATACTGCTTCTTTTGACTGTCTGGCTCCTTTTCCCCTCTTGTTCTTCCTCCGTTGGGTCGGCTCCCTGGTTTTCCTTGGACTTGGCCCTCGTAACTTTTGGACAGGAACTCATGTGCACCCCGCCATTTTGGGACCCTCTCCTGTTGTCGCTCTTGTCCTGAGTGCATCTTGCCATGTTGAGCTGGTTTCCATTGATGCCCACGACCCGGGTCCTCTATTTTGTTGATTCTTGTCCTTTCCTTTGGTCCCTTGGGTTCCATCCTGCTGACCTCCAAACATTTCTCTTACGCTGGACTGCCTTGTCTCTTTCTCCGCCTCAGGTCCCCCTCTCTCCTCTCACCAATCTCAGCCTCCAACTCTTCTCCCCCACATACCGCTCTCTACCCCTTTTATTTTAATTTAATTTAATTTATTTTTATTTCTCTTTTCACTCTGTAAATATGTGATATATACTTGTCCAAGCCGAATCGCTGGTAAAATGGAATCCTGAGAATATCTACTCTTTGTATATATATATGTATATAGAGATAACTCTAACCACTAGTATATGTAGAAGACCTTTGTACTCACTACTATTCCTATGTGATTCTTAGAGTTTATCCATTTTTATCTCTTCCTTGAGTGACTTTACAACTTGTACATTTGCAATTGTTTTCCTGTTTGCATCTTTTATGTAACTCATGTCATCCTAAATCCTTATGTATCGCAAATGGTTCTTTTGTAAAGCGCTCTGACACCTTTGGGTAATGTTCGCGCTATAGAAAATCGCATTAAATAAAATAAATAAAATAAAATAAAATAAGTTACAAGACCTCAACCCAAAGTACACCAAAACAACGCCCTGATGCTGCTAGAGGAGGCAGATGAAGGCAGCAGCGAGGCCATTGAGGGAGGGAAGTGTGCATGGATGAAGCCCCCTCTCCGGCTCAGGCAAGAGAGGAAAAAATGCAGGCGCTGTCAGCGGTGACCACTCTGGCCTCTGAGCGCCGTTCCCACCCACTGCAGATGACACATGATTCATTAACAGAAACTGGCTCTATCTCCTCATTGATCAGCGTCTCTTTGGTGGTCCATCCTGTCGTTACTCCACAAACAGCGTACATGCTTGCTTGAGGTTTCCATGCCACCACAACATGACAGCCCCTGCAAATTATTTCTAGGCCCCTCCTCCATTGCAGGCCACTCATGCAATGCCTAATCTAAACCTAGTCTTCATCTAACAATCCACAGAGCCGCAATGGGTCCATATGCGTGGTTTGCAGGTCCCCAACACGGAGACTCACTTCCCCTTGACCTGGCACCAGAGCAGGATTCTGGGTTGCGTCACCCCTTGTTGAGGAATTTCTTCAGGAGGCACATTGCAGGCGGGAATGTCGTCTGGCTGCTGAGGCGATGGCGCAGTCATTGCTACTGCACCACACACTCAGGGTTTGCCCGCAGCACCCTCATATGGATTTGCCGCACAGTTCCCTTCTGGTATCTTGCCACAGAGATAGACCCTGAGGGATGATACCTATTCATGGAGGGGTGGAAGGACGGACACCCACTCCTTCTAGGCAGCATCTATGCACCGAATATAGCACACCCAGCCTTCCTTGCACACCTCTCAGATGTTCTCACTAAATAGGCACACATTTCCTGGGTGGTGGGTGGAGACTTTAACTGTGTCCTCAACCCTGCCCTGGATCTTTCACACTCTGCAGTGCCAAATTTCCCTACCATAGCAGCAGCAGCAGGCCTATCCCAATGGCTCACAATCTGGTCCCTCTTGGCCAGCTGGCACACTCTTGAACCCACCACAAGTGACTACTCTTACTATTCTCCCCCTCACGATTTACACGTCCACCTGGACTATATGATATGTCCACTGCTGTGCACTTACAGATAGTCAGAGCGGAATATCTGGTTAGAACCTTCCCTGATCATAATCCACTCAAGCCACATTTCGAGTAGGGAGTGCCACGTCCTGTCCTTCCCACGTGGCATCTTCAGCCTCTTATGCTGGAAGATGCTTCATTTTGACTCTTAAACCGAGAAACTATATCCTGCAACATAGAGGAGAACTGGGGCACTGCCACTACAAGACCCTTAGAATGGGAAGCCCTAAAGGTAGTATTGCATGGTTATTGCCTTAAGTCATTGGTGGGGGCAAGAACAGATCTCCATAATGATCTATCCTGACTGGAAAAGTCCTTACATACACTGGAGATGGAAGCTTTTAAAACCCCTGCCACAGATCAGGCTCTTGAAGAGTCCGGAGAACGACATGCCTGTCTGATAGATCAACTCAGGTGACTTCAGAGCCTACAAAGCCAAGATGCACGCAGAGGGCAATAAACCTGTCAGGTTCCTGGCTTGACTACTGAGCTGCACAACACTAGTTACCCCAATAATCATAATTGGTCAATCCACAACCTGCTTGGCAACTAGTCAGTCATACATTTATGCCACATTCACAGAACATTACACAATTTTTGTATAATCCCCGATTCCTTAGCCGAGAACCTCATATATGTACGTTCCTTGAGGGAATTACTCTACCCGTATTGGAAACCGTGGTTTTTTGAGGACCTCCAGGCACCCATCACAGATCAGGACTTATGGGTGCCATCTGTGGTTGACCCACATGTAAAACCCCTGGACTAGATGGCTTTCCAGTCAAGCCCTACAAGGCCTATGAGGACCTCTTTGTTCCTAAACTCCTTGAGATGTATCAGTGCGCACTAACCGAGGGCTGTCTACCTCTGACGTTGCGAGAATCTCTGATTGTCTCACTACCGAAGCCAAGCAGTGACCCCCTCGAGGGGGCACCTATTCAGCCACTATCCATGTTAGTGACTGATTATAAAATACTTAGCCGAGTCATTGCAGGGCGTCTGTTGGAACACGTGTCCCACTTGGTACATGGGGACCAAAATGGCTTCATCCCTAACTGCTCAACCACTCTAAACATCCATAGACTCCACAGAGTGTTAGAATGTGTGCTGGCCCATTGGCTGTATGGAGCGCATCTAATCCTTGACCTAGAGAAACCGTTTGATATGCTGGACTGGGAGTTCATGTTTGCCACGCTCCTTCAGATGGGCATCACCGGTTGCTTCTCACACCTCAAACGACTCTTTTACACAAACCCTGTGGCCCAAGTTAAGATATCACAGCACATCTTGGACCCGAAAATGATCATCGGGGAATGTGCCAGGGGTGCACGTGTTTTCGCT
Organism: Lissotriton vulgaris; assembly: GCF_964263255.1. NCBI lineage: Eukaryota > Metazoa > Chordata > Amphibia > Caudata > Salamandridae > Lissotriton > Lissotriton vulgaris. The sequence continues at coordinate 602,219,271 of NC_141696.1, forward strand.
CCTCTTTGCGCTGGCAATGGAACCACTTGCCCAACGTCTGCACCATGATGGACAAGCATGGGGCATCCCCATGAGGAATGAACTGCATACTGTCTCTTTTTATGCGGACAATGTACTCATATACATCTGATTGCGCCATATTCTTATCTCCTTTTAACTTATCTTACCACTCCCAATAATCCTGGGTCGCCTAGATCTTTTTATCTGCTGAGAAGTGTAAAGGGTAGAAACCCAATACATTCACCTCCATCAGTAAGAACTAAGCAATTTGGACTCGGAAAGGACCACTGACTCCGACTTACAATTTAGGGGCTTTATTACAAAGCCAAAAACACCTGAACATACAAACACCTCATAATGAGGTTAAAGAAATACATGGGCACTAATACAAAATTCATTCTACGGACCAACCTAATTCGGTGCAGCATAAAAAGAATAAGCAATTCTAAAAAGATTAAAAAAGCGACAACTGCTCCAATATCGAAAGTAGTCCTCATCAGTCCTACAAAAAGGAAAAATAATCACTTTATCCTGTCCCTATACTAAAACTAAGGTGTCATCCCTGCATAACATCTCCCAGGCAAGATCGAGAAAAAGGTGTCAGCTCTTGACGACTTCCTAAGAAGTACACTCACGTTGCAAGGATCAGTAGCTGAAGCTTAGTCTTCCTTCTAAGAATCAACCCCTTCTCTTACCCTCCTAACGGCTCTCTGCCCTCTCCTCCCTCGGGGCACTATCCCTAATACAAAGTGATCATTAAGTAGAACACTCCCCTGTAACACCTTGTCTGGCTGGGCACCTCTCTTAGGTACCTTTCCGTTGAAACTTGTACTCTGTCCAGCTACGGTTGATATGTCCTTGGGTCTCAGGCTTCTTACAATCATTGTCATTCCAGGATTCACTGTTGCAGGTCTCCGCCATACCTAAATCCTAAAACAAAGAGCATCAGTCTAACTAACGAGAACGATGTCCTTGCACCTGCAATAGAAGGCATGTGAAAGAATCAACCTTGCACGCATGGGAAATATGCTAACTGCGTTCAACCGAGATCTTTTCCAGGGAAACACATTTCAGCCTACACAATTCAGCTAAAATAAGAAATCACTAATAGGCCTTTCATGGTAAGAACGTAAATATTCATTTAGGCCTTTACACAGCCAGGACTATACGTATTCAATTAACATTGCATCTATAAGCATTACATTTCTTCACCTTAAGGCACATTTAGTTCTCCACACGTGCAGGCTTTTACGGTGCATGTTTAAGTCTAATGCATTGGAGTGCAGGGCGGATATACAGACGTGGAGGCTGAATATATTGTCTAACAGGTGATACTTTATTGTCAGTAGCCACAGTTTTCAATTTGGTAACAGGGTTGTAAGTCTCTTCCTCTGGGTTGTTTTTTTTCTCTCTCAGGGTGGGTGGGTATCCAAGCCTGTTCCGGTCCTCCTTCTTCGGGTTGGATGGAGATGGATTGTGGATCTGGCTCGGCAAATTGTGCTAGCTTCACCCGGAGGCTCGCCAAGAGGAAAGAAAGGGAGCCTGTCAGTTTACTGTGGCACAGGTGTTAACCCGTCACCTACACCCGGTAGTGCCTAAGGAGGTAATGGGCTGTGACAGGGTAAGAGGTAGCCCAAAAGAATAGGGTTGTTTTGAGGTATTTTAATTTTTATGGTCAAATGTGTCCCCTAACGTGTACCCCAACGGCTCCATGTACAAGTTTTAAGTACATGTAATTTCCCTCCACAATCGAATCTGAAGACACAAATACATTTGCGTCCAACGTTAACATGTCCTCTATCAGATCCACCATGGATGGATCGATAATTCAGTTCCTAAGTATGCCGTGCCACCGTCTTTACATGGTGCACTTTCACGTTTTTCCTGGTTCTGCCGAGCTAGGCCCTGATTTCTGCCTTCGAGCCACTTCTGTCTCTGCCTCTGAAAGCTGCAGCATGGAGATGCATCCCTGACCTCTGCCTTACTTCCTGCCAAGCGAAGCGGTGCCTGGCTCGGCCTGGCCTGCCTGCCAAAACAGTATTTTGCCTTCAAGTTATCTGTCCAGCCTCCTCGAAAACACATTCCTGTCTAGTGATTTAGGTAAACATATCCCTGGCTGCAGAGCAAAGAGCAAGCCTTCCTGTCTCCGTGCAAGTAATTCACAGTTCCCGTTGCCATAGTAGGCCCATGGCCCCGCACGTAGACACGCAGACACCTATGCACGCACTAGCATTCAGTGTAGTATAGCCCCTGCCCGAGAAACCTTTTACTCCAGATAAAACATCCTCCAAACATGAGATATCAGATATGTTATAGGTCCAGGTCGTCCTGACATCCCAGACTTCTGTCTCCCTTACTAGTGTTAAAGTTCTCCCCAGTTACACGTCTATGTCACGTCATGCTAGTTGCGCGCGCATCCGCACTTCCTGCTGACTCTGCAGAACTCTCTATGCATCCACCCACTTATGACACATTTCTGTGACGTTTCTAGTACACGCCTCTGTGCACACCCTTGTACACGCCTTTTCTGCTACGCACATGTGTTCTTATCATATACATTTCACTTGTCACGCCTACTGTATTCGCTGCCATTGTGTCATTTTACTATATATATCATGTACTGTTAATAAATCGTTGGCATCTTTCTGCCATCATTGCATACCCGACCCCTTGTATTGATGGAATTGATTTCCATGACTCGAGTCATCATTTTGATTGAAGCCCTTATGACTCAGACACCACGGACTCTGCCTCTCATTTGATTGAGCTATTCTTTACTTATCTGAAATTATATGGCAAACTCGTATACGGTAAAATATTTACCACAGTTTAACAGCTATGAAATGGTTGGATTGTCAGGGCTTAGCATGAGAACTGCGGGGGTCAGGGTCATGATAGAGTGGACTAGACAGGTTAGCGCTTTACAGTAGCAATGCCTTTGTGCTCCCCTTGCTCAAATGACCCCTGGTTCCCCTCTCCACCCCCCTCCCGCAGCAGTACCAACCCACTCTCCCCAGAACCAGCATCACTCACCGGCTCCGACGCAAGTTGCGGTCGCTCCTCAGGTTCCTCCGGTGGACGCCACCACTCTTTCGTCCAGTGGTCGTCGGTCTCCGCCTCTTCTCTGCTTTGGTCGGCGTCCTCACTCCCGGTGTTCTGCTCCGCACCTTGGCCCTTGCTCTCGGTGTCCTGCTCCTGGTCTCGATTCTCACTCTCGGTGACCTTCTCCATGTCTCGGTTCTCGCTATCGGCATCCCGCTCCACGCTTCTCTATTCTTCCGCGTTCGACTCCTCCTCCAACTTCCTCCTTCTGCAGGTCAAAGACGCCTCCTTCTGCGGTTGCCCCATTTTTACAGGTCCAGTCACAGCGTTTCCAGGGTTGACTCCTTCTACCTCTGCCTCTGGGCCTCGCTGTGGGGAGATAGGAAAGGTGGGTGTGTCTTTTTTTGCTTCAGATGTTGCCTGTCTCTGCCCTCATAGTTCCATCCTTTACACGCAGGGGATTCTGGTTGCGGTAGTCCCGAGTGTTTTAGTCCCCTAAAGTTCACCCTCTCACAATTACACATGAACCAATTCATGAAGCATTTGCAGTAAACAGTTGCATTTTAAATGTAGTTCTACCCTTTCAATTAACACAAACGAATTTCCTAACATTACACATACATTGTTCATTATTCAGTCCACATTTTCCAAAGATTAATACTTCATTCAACACAGTAATATATGCGGTGTAGGCTATCCGTTAATATAATGCACCCATACAATTTTCAGAATATCATGACTAGTGCCATCACCAAATCACAATTCCCTGGAGAAAGAACCGAACTAAACAGAGCTCATAGCCAATCTTCCTTGTTGGAACTTGTTGGAACTTCTCTAGATTTTTAATATTCTGATAGGGACTGTTTCTTGCTCTCTAAGGGACTTTTCAACTTGGTTCGCCCTGTACCACTGATAAGCTCTAGCAAATCCCCACAAGTAGACCACACAAACCACAATGATAATGATAGGCTTCAGAATATATTCAAGGATACCTTCCCCCAAATTCGCAAACCAGCTTCCCACCTTTCCAAATCCTTTGCCAACTTTTTCCTGAACCCCCTCCTCAGTCAGATCCTTGATCTCATGATGGATCACAGTGATGATACTTATATATTTCTCCAGATCCTTGCTGTTATCTGGTACATAAGTACAGCACTCTTGAACCTTCAACATTTTAGAGATTCCGCCCTCTTTTGCCATTGCAATATCTAAAGCAAGACAGTTCTGCATCACCATCGTCCTTACCGATAACATCTCTCCATCAACAATTGTTAACGACTTAGCTGTGTTTGTCGACAATCAATCTATCACAGTCGCCGACTTTCTTATCTTCACATCATTTAAAATCTCTCCCAGACCTGGTATTACCGCTCCAAAAATATCTCCAATCACTGCTTCTGCTCTTGCATCTTTTCTCGTTCTAGAATGCTTTTCACCTTCCAACTATTCTAAGTTGTCTGCGTGGTATATCTTAGGAAAAATCATACCCAAATAACATGTACCATACCAATGCGCAGGCATCTTACATAAGCATTTCTTCCACACACATAATATACCGTTGGCACCACTTGGACCGAACCTTGCAGAAAGTACTTTGCGGACGCTTCCATAGTGAAGACATGATCACACGAACTTTGTCCTACATAGACCATATCATAATAGGACTGCACATGTTTCAGACACAACTTCCCCTTCTGTATTAGGTCCAATGCTATAGGGCCATAGCTTCCCTTGGCTCTGTGAGCTCTCTCTTCATCTGTCCAATCTACTGGACTTTCTCCAGTGTGACGTGTTTGTGTTAGCTGTATTTATCTATTTTCTATTTGATCTACAAACTTCTTCTCTACATCTGTTAGTGAACAGGTCAGATTATGTCTATGGGCAGAAGAGGTATCTAGCATTGTAGCTGGTATGAAATACTTTCCAATCCTATCTTCCTGCTTATAATAATCATACTTACTCAGGTGCTTATAAGCTGGTACCTCTGAAAGCACTGCTTCATAATTCGAAAAGAAGTACTCATAAGGGCCTCTCCATAGAATATACTAAGCAGCAAACTACATGTAATTCCATAAGTCAGTGGAAGATGATGATACTTAATACCCTCATCCACTAAGGCAGGCAACTGCATACACACATAACAATCTTTTGCATCCATCGCCTCCACATAGCAGCTTGGCATACGCGTTAAGCTTAACATCACATCTAGACAAATCTACATGCAATCTACAATTATTATGATCTAGCACAGCCTTTTCAGCTCCTATGATGCCATTTTTCTTGGTTGAAGTACTAGGTGTAGGCGTTCTCCTCACCTCTCTGACTTCTACCTCATGTGGAATAGCAATTTACACACTAACTACGACTATTGAAACTACCACTCCTACTATGAGTGTGCCATTCGTACATTTGGACATACGGTTTGGATTTCCAGCCTCCATTCTCGTTGGCGGCTAGGATTTTAGCAAACAAACATTTAAAGTCTCTTTCTCCACCACAAGTTGCTGTTTAACCAGTTCAAACGCCAATCCAGAAGTGCTGGAGATTCCCTTTTACAGTACTTTTTGTTCCTTATTTACACAGTTCGCAGAAGTCTACTTTAACCCTCTTTTATTTATTTTTCTCCCACTCGGGCCTAGGTTATCTTCTTTAAGCATTCACACAAGAAAGGAGGGGGGCAGGGAGCAAATTTTGAAAAAAACGAGGTCCAGTACCAAAGCTCCCACAGATAGACGTGTCTGCACTAAGGTGGCAAAAGTTCCTCTGAAGAAAAGAAAGAGGTAAACCAGGAACTCTTGGTCCGACAGGAAGTGAGGTAGTAAGGAAAGAGAATTTGCTTGTTAGTCACACTCTTAGATGGTTGGTGTGAGGTGTAGTAGGGAAATCCCTCCTTTTGTCTCTGGTGCCCTCAGACACTCTTGCGAGTGTCATATTTCATCAGAGGGCGTTGCTCCTCGTGTGGGTGGCGCTGCAGTCTCTCACGGGCCCCGCAAGAGGGCTCTTTGGTGGAGATCTTTTTAGGAGATGACGCAATTGTGCTTGTGGGTGTGAGGGCCTAAGGAAATGAAGTGAGTTAAAATGACCATACGGTACCCAGAACCAATCTATTCAAGGGTCCGGAAGCTCAATTAAAAGGATGTGGGTCCTGGAGATTCCCTATGAAAACAAATAAGAGGGGCGGTTGTGTAACTAGCCGCTACTCACAGGACGGGTGCTCTAGTGAACAAAAGTGTAAATAACTAGGTCAACATGTTTCGCGCTCTGTAGTGGTCCCTACTGGATTCGTAGGCGCTTCGTCAGGACCAGAATAAACGGGACTATCACTAAAATAGTGAAGGATTAAAAAATGGCAGGTGACAAGCCTAGAGCCTGTGAACCTGTGGTACCATATTCTTCAAGGTGTAGAGCGTCTTAGCGCTGATGGGTACCTATATCCTTCGTACTCATCCCCAACCTAGTGATACAAAACACATAATTAGGGAAAAACAAGCATAAAAAAACATTCATCATCTGTATAGATTCTTCCTCTTATCAAAGTCCTCTATGGTAATGTGCCCTTTTTATAATATGTGAACAACCAGGTATCTTATAGTGAACACATGTATAGTGTGTGGTGAATCACAGGAAGGTTTTGTGAGGTAAAGGGTGGTGCTCTGTTTATATATATAACAGAGCAACAGGAGTCGAGTGCCTCCAGGCATTCATATGCTAGTTCACTGTCTGTGGTGAGAGCAGTCACAGTGTGTATCGCCAATGGAAGACCTGGTGTAAGTGCTTAGAAAAACTCACTGGGCAGTGCCAACCTACCAGGAGAGGAACCACCCACACATGAGTCAGGAGCCACAACACAAGCGTTGATCGCAGCTCGCGCTTACCCAACCCAAAATGACAGGTAGCCATGCTGGTATACAGTGGGAGGTGTGACCTTGTAAAGCAGCCGCGTCGCAAATATGCAAACCGGCAAACACCCCCTAGAAATAATAAAGATGACAACAGTTGTGGAGCCTACCCCTTGAATGCGAAGATGAGGCTCCTTCGACACCTGCTCGGTCGGAGGCTGGAAACTGAAATGGCAACGTAGTAAGTATAAATGCCTGTGTTGTCAACACAGGGCGCAACAAGGAAATGTGGCAAAAACAAGAATCAGGAGCCCACCAAGTGTCGCCTCCTGGTGCCGCAAATGTACTCACAAGTGTCCGCCTCTCCGGTGCAGTACGACCTACCCTTCCGTGTCAGTGTCGGGATGGTGAAGGAATGCTCTCTCGCGTCTCCATTTAACCAATCTTGCTTGGTGGGACAACGCGGAGCAGCTGGGTCGGTCCCCGCGTGATGACGCATCACGCTGGTGTCAGAAGGAAAAGTGCTGTGAGGGTGGTATGAAAGACTAGGCAGAAACGGCGGCCATCTCAGAATGACTGAAGTAACAAGTGATAGTCTGCTGTGTAGTCTGATGGTGTACACTCGTAATAGAGTGCGAAACTATGTACAAATGAAAGGAGCCCACCAAAGTAGTGAGTCCGGGGTGTATCCGTTGTATGCGCTTGCACACAAAGGGGGTTCATGACCGGATTAATATGATATTAATAAGTGGGTGATGGTGTGCATGGCTGTGGCTATGGGAACAGAGTGACGCTCGTAACAAGGGTGTGAAACGTCGCACAAATAAACAGTGCCCTCCAAGGTGGGGGGTCTGGTGTGTTGGCAATTAAAAGGCAATGCATGTCCTGTAAAACATGAAGGAGATGCTCATAGCGGAAACAGCAGTACAGCAGAGGCCTGTCAAGTGAGCCCAGGCAGCGTGGTCCAAAGACACCGCAAGGTACGGCCGTGACCCTGTCCGGAACTCCGGGACCCCAGGTGGGTCCTGGTCAGTGAGTTTAGCTGGTGTAGTATGTTCGAGGCCACAGCCCAGTATAAATGGATCCGGCATGTTATCCTAAGACTTATTACCACTTAATTTAGGCGATATCCTATATGGGGTGGAAGGTGGGTGGTGGTGGGAGAAGGAGGTTAATAAAAAACTTAACTCAGTAAGATCCTCATGTCCCTAGGTTGGATCTGTGATATTGAGATAGTATGATGATAGCATTGTTAAGTGTTCTATCCATAGAGGTTGGATCTGTGGTGTTGAGATAGTGTAATGATAGCATTGTAAAATGTTCTTTGCATAGATGTCAGGACCATGAAAGGAGAGTCTTTCAGGAGTTCAGTTCAGCCCAGGGTATCTCATCATTCAGTCCTACAACGTCACATCTGAATCTATGGACCCATCTCTGTGCATGTCTGAACAGGGTTTTGGTGGTCCAGCTCTGGTTGGAGTCAATCACTGTCCATCTCATGCTAATAGCGGGGTGTTTCTCCTCTGAGAAATGGGCAAGCATTTTGGTGTTGGTTTTGCCTCTCCGAATTGGGCATTTATGCTCGCCAATACTGATCTTAACCTGTTGTGTCGTCATACCGATGTACCTCTTGCCACACGGACAGATAATGGTGTATACACATTTCTTAGTGTTACAGTTCATGTGTTTTGTCTGGCGCCATGGTGTTTTGAGGCCAATATCAATTTCTTTTGAGGCTGTTGTTTCAGCACAGGAGGTACATGACCCACTGGGGTAGTGTCCCACGATGGGTGGTAAGGCCGACAAGGTAGATTGTTTCTCCTGAGTGGATTTTGGTCGTGTGTGGACAATGTGATCCCTTAGATTCTGCGTCCGTTTAAATGCAAATAATGGGGGGGGACCTGGTGTGAATGTCCCGGTTTTCAATATGTCCGAGTGCCTTCTCACTATCTTCTGTATGGTGTTAGATTTTGGCGTGAAAGTGGTGACACACGTGAGTGTGTCTGATTGTTGCTTCTCTTTCACTTCAAGAGGAGCAGCTCGTGGGTTATTCCTGGCCCTTTTATATGCCTGACGTATGATGTTATTTGGGTTGTGTTGTTTTTTAGGTCGAGGACCGTAGGCTGCGCTTGCACAGTTTGGTCCGAAGATTTAATGTTTTTTAGTTAGGGGGCTTGAACCCGCCCCTCTTTTCCATTTGGCTGGCCTCGTAAATGCTGGCCCGCCATTGGAGGAGAGTGGCGTCACTCCCTTTAAGCCCGTCTTTTTTGGATTCGGGGGCGTGTTTTTTGCGTTCTTTCTCACCATGACATCATCCGTCACTCAACAAAAAACACGGCCCCCAGTCTGAAAAGGACGGGGCTTAGCTCAAAAAAATGGCAAGCGCTTGTTTTTTTTGCTGTAATCCGTATTTCACCATTGGTGATTTATGTGCTTTCTCAGTCTTTGCTCTTATACTTACTGTGACCGCTTAATTTACTGCTGCATGCTTTGGTCATTGTTACGGAAGGTATTGCACACAGCGCATCCCACTCTCATTTTCTATTGTTTCCAAGTAGTGGGTCAACACGTGCCCTTTTCTATCCTTACATCTGAAGACGTCCATCCCCACCTCCCGTCCTCTTCAACTCCTGCCCCAAACCCTTTGTCATTTTAGTAATCTGGTGACCTTTCTTGATCTTTCTGCTCTTCATCTTGGTGATTGTAAGATATGAAGCAGCAGGGCAAAATCATTGACAATTGTAATTGTTTAATGTTTGAGACAGTGTGTTTGGTTAATCATGTTCCTTAATTTGCTGTGAAACATTGCTGTAACAGTCACTGATGGAAAAACATAGTAATATGCACTTTGAAGGCTCTGGTTATAAACTCCGATATATCTGCTCATGTCACTAAAGCGTGTGATCCAGCTCACTTTATTTTGGGCAGTGTTATTAATAGCGCCCAGAAACCCGTCCCCAAAGGTATTAATATGAGGCATTATGTTTGTCATGTTTACGTCCCTATGCCTTGCGCTCCCTAGTGCTGCTGCTGCTCATTATTCAGAAATATAGTGCGTGAAGAAAGATATTTGTTCTGTGTTTGGTAATAGCATCCCAGCCAGCAAACATCCTGTTTTCCCCGTGCTCACGAGGTCTGTAATTCAGCGCGTCCGGAGATCGCGTGCCCGCTGATGCTGGTGCTTTAACACCCTGGCTGCCTGCCTCTGCCCCTTTTGGAACAGAACAGCGCAAGGAAATCCGTATTCACGAAACAACCAGAAGCCATAAACATTTCCTGCTCCACCGCTGGGTAATGAGCTAGAAGTTCGAAGTCTCTCAAGAGGATTTACTAAGTGCATCCAACTGCAGGTTGGAAATGGAGAAGACTAAATTCCGTGCCCATGATGCATTACAATGTGTATTTGTTAGCCTCATGTTCACCCAGAGGAGGCTTCTTGGTGCAGAATTACATGTGGGTGGTTGTACCCAGTGCAGTGGTACTCATTTCATCCACCCCAGAGGAGTGAAAGGCTGATGGAACTCCTGAATTAGAATTAAAACTGTGACCAAGAGGTCAATGCCTTATTCCTTCCGTGGATGCACTAGTCCACTGAGCCACCAGAGCCAACATATAGGATGTGATGGAGTCTGGCAACAGGTATTACATTATTACAGCTGTAAAACATTGCAAAGATAGTGCTTGGCACACGCATTTCCGGATTAACATACATATAAATAAAACAAAACACTTGCTTAAATATGCTCATGTGTTTATGCAGTCTTTACATTTAATCTCCGTTTTTTCTATTGTTTAAATAATAGTATTTTGATAATGTTTGAATAAATGTTTTCCCTCCCCCCCAGGGTTTGCCGCTAACCTCAGAAATAAGGGACTTTGATGGTTTAATGAGGCTTTCTGGCAGGATTGAATGTGAAGGGCCTAACCAACACCTCTATGATTTTGTGGGAAATATCAGGCTGGACGGACATGGGTAGGTGGAGTTTTTTTTAGTAGAATGTGATCCCACACCGAGTATGCCTTCTTCAAAGTATTAACATTTTCAAGTGCTCCTCCTGTTTACCTATCTATCCTGTTACAGTGCTTTGGCACCTGCGGGTTTTAGTGCGCTTTATACATTTTTATCATATTATTTCATATCATTGACATGTCTCATCTAAGCGTCAGACTGTGTAGAAGCAATATGGAATTTTTCATCATGCCTCATTTGTGTATTCGTTCACTTAACTTGATTAATGTTCTCTGATTGGACTGTGTGTCCCTGGTTAACTGATATTTTGCTGTAAGCTATAACAAAATGTATGGATTGAAATTGTCTCTTTAAAAGCAGTTTACCTTATTGTATTTGTCCAAAACTTCAGGCAATGAAGTGAACGCACTTTGACATCTGGTTCCTCAGAGTCAAACATTATAACAAATGTTGCTGCATCTGGTTTGTAAGGGACTTTCTTTTCACAGCTATTTCCATCAACCATCTACTGCATTTCAGATGCAGACTTCCAGGTAGAACGAGTTTCATTTGTTGTCTATTCCACTGGAAAGGCGAGATTTCTACTCTAGAATCAGAATAGCATTTTTCTAGAATCCCGTCACAGGTCGACTAGACCTTTTTACCTGTCATAGAGTGTAGAAGGCAATCTCTCTTAACAGTGTAATATCAACTTGAACGATCCCCATTGCTTTCCCCAAAGAACCACTGACTAAAGATCGAGTTTAAAGATTTATTATAAAGCCAAAAACAGTTGGGTATATAAACACCTCAGCAAAAGATTCAGAAGATAAACAAGCACTAATACAAACATAATTCTACGGAAAAGTCTTAACCGGCTAAGAAACAATACAAGTATCAATTCCAAAATCATCAGGCTAACAAGAATTGCTATAACCTGGGTTTTAGTAGGCATCGGAAAAGGAAGGAATAAATCCAGATTAATCTGTCCCTACACTATACTAAGTGACATCCCTACTTAACAAAGTTCCCTCCTATCAAAGGTGTCAGCCGTAGTGACTTCCAAAGAAGCACACTCACTTTGTTCGGACTTAGCCTAAGAACCCCTCTTGCATAGCAAAGCTCTCTGCCTGACCAACATCTTCCTTCGCCCTCATGCGCATCTGCTCTGTCTCCCCTTCGGGGTGCTGTCCCTAATACAAAACCCCACATTATGGACGACACGCCCTAAGGTACGCCCCTCTCAAAGGTATTAACTTTCAGTAATTTCCATTACGACATCTTCATCCTTGTCCGTTGAAAACGTCCTTGGGTCCCAGAGCCTTCTTCTCTTGAAGTTGCTTCCCTAAATTCCGCAGCCACTCCTCCATGTCTGGGACTACCATCCTAACGCTCATACACAATGGGCCCTTCTTCTACAATCTCTAGTTAACCTTGCACCTGCAAAAGAACGCACATAAATCGGCTCACAGTTCCATGCTACTTGCAATTAATTTTCTAAAGCAACCTTCTAGAAAAGACATTTCCATGATTTAATGTCAAGTGAAACATTCTCAATTCGGCCTACACAGTCTTTTTCCCCACCTGGGCCTCTGCACGTTTCTGGGTATCACATCCTAACATGAGCAATACATTTTCGTTCATTAGGCCTTCATCATTATAGCAAAAATACATTTTCTAAACACATTTTCTAACTTAAGCACTTCTATCTCATTATATGAATACAATAATGAATTTCTAATAAAGCATCTTAATACATTAATGAATTGGGTAAATACTTCACTGCAAACAATATTTCTAGATTAACTTGGCATTAGTATTTTCAAAACACTTTACGTTACTCTATGTAAATTCTGGCACATTATTTCATAGCCCTACATCACATTTAAACATGATTATAGTCCTTTATATATGTGAGTGCTGATTATTCATGAATATGGTGCACCTCTACAATTTCTGACTCAGTTTTGCGCTCTCTCAGTCCCCCCTTTGATGACCTGAGTCATCACCACCAGCCCAACATCTCTTAGGGTAGGGACCGAGCTACACAGAACTTGTCGCAAGTTTCCCTCGCTTGAGCATCTCCAATGCCCTTAAACTTCGATATTGATTGTCTTGCAAGTTCTCCATTCTCTGCTCTTGTACTCTCATCGACCTTGTCAGCCTATTTGACCTATACCATTTATAAAGTCTCAGCAAACCCCATAATCCGATCACACATGCCACTATGATGATAAGGGGTTTCAGTGTGTATCCAAGGAAACTCCTTCCCAGGCTTGCAAACCAGTTCCCAACATTTCCAAATCCCTTGCCGACTGTTTCCCATGCATTCTCTTGCGTCAGATCCTCAATTTCGTAATGAATTGCAGTAATGTTACGTATATATTTCTTCAGATCCTTGGAATTATCTGGAATATACGTGCAACATTCCTGAACCTTTAAAAGTTTACAGACTCCGCCCTCTTTCGCCAGAAGGACGTCTAGAGGAAGACGGTTCTGCAAAACCATTGTCCTTATCGACAGCATCTCACCCTCAATCAACACCAATGACTTAGCTGTACTCATTGACAGTTCATCTACCACAGTTGCCAACCGCTGTATCTTCACGTCATTCAAGATCACTCCCAACATTGGTATTGCTGCTCCAAACACATCCCCCACTATCGCACCAGCACTCTCTCCTCGCTTTACCCTCGTCAAGTGTCCACCTTCCAAAAGAGCAAAGTCCTCTGTGTGGTATATCTTAGGAAAAATAATCGCCAGGTAACATGTCCCATACCACTTATCAGGCAACCTCACGAACGCATTTTTCCCACAGACAAAGTACACCGTAGGGATCACTTGTTCCACACTCTTTAGGAAATCCTTGGTGTAATATTCTAATGTGAAAGTATGTTCACAAGTTGTATGGCCCACATACACATTTTCATAATACGTCTGTGGTCTGTGAAGGCACAACTTACCTTTCTGTACCTCGTCCAATGCTATCGGACCATAGCTTCCCCTTGTCTTATGCAACTTCTCCTCATCCGTCCAATCTACTTTACCTTGCCCTGACGCCTGCAACTGTTTTTGTTTTTGATACCTATCTTCTACCTGTTCTATGAACTTTTTCTCTACCTCTGCCAATGAGCAGGGCAAATTGTGTCGGTGAGCATATGAGGTGTCTATTTCTCGTGTTGGAATGAAAAAGTATCTAAGTCTATCCTCTGACTTATAATAATCCCACTTGTTCAAGTGTTTATAAGCAGGGACCTCTGGAAGCACAGCATCATAATTCGAAAAGAAATATTCAAAATGATTCCGCCCATAAAATATGCTAAGCAGCAAACTACATGAAATTCCATATGTCAATGGCAGGTGATGGTATCTAATACCCTCATCTACTGAAGCTGGCAACTGCATACACACATAACAATCTTTCGCATCCATCGCATCAATGTACTCATACAACAACTTTGCATACGCATTCTTTCCAAAGTTTCCTTTAGACAAATCTGCATGTAATCTATGGCTTTCTTCCACTAGCAAAGCTTTCTCAGCTCCTGTGTTAACCTCTTTCTGGCTAGGAGTGGTAGGTGTAGGCGTTCCCTCGACCTCCACTTCCTGCTTTTGTGGTGCTAAATAAGGAACTAAAACTACTAAAAATATAAAGAATATCACTACCCCTATAAGTGTGCCTATAATACACTTTGCCCTACGAGTCGGGTTCCCAGCCTCCATGATCTCAGAACAGTGTGGTCAGTTTCCAGCAACAACACAAAGCCTCTTTTCCTTGCTTTTGAAAGTTCTTGAATCACCTCTGGAAGCAGGATTCCCTTTAGTTCTCCAATTGCATCCACGCCAGACAACCCTAACCCTTCTCCGTCCTCTCAGGGAAGTCCCTACATTTTTTCTTCTTCCTCTCGGCCCTAGATATATTTAACAGCTATTTACAAAGTCTTTTATTGATCAATGATGATATTTGCTCCAACTGCACATAGCACGTAATCCAAGAGTTCCATTCGAAGGACTACTGAATCATAAGCAGGTATCTCAGGACCAAATGTAGGAAAGATCAGTCTATTCAGGATTAAGTCATGTATCTTGCTTAGGTAAGGGGGATTAGGAATTGTGAGTGTCTATGCCTTCAATTTCCAGTCCAGGTACCAACAGTATCGCTTCCAACTTAACGTTGGGGATCGTACTGGTCACAGTCACTGACCTCACCCTCCCGGACCTCAGTACACCTGGCATTTGTCAAAGGGTAGGTCCACTCCGGAGTGGCGTATCTTCGACAAGGTACTCTCACCCTCCTTGATCTCCTCAGACCTTTTTCCTCTGACTCTTGGTTTTCCCCTTCCGGGTCTGATTCTTCAGGTACAGGTGCAAGATCTCTTTCAGAGGCTAGCCTCACGTTCAGTCGTCTTCGCCTCTCAGGCCAACTTGCCTCTGTGCTGTTCTCTCCTCTGCTTCTCGTTGGCACACCCTGCTCATCACTGCCTTCAGCTTGCTCTGGGTTGAGATCACCTTCACAGCAATTTCCCCATTCAGAGGCAGATTCCGTGTCACTGTCGTCGTGATCTCCTTCAGCTCGGTCGGATGAATTACCAGCTTCTTCAGACACCCCCACAGCTTGACTTGTCCCCTCTAGTGGATCTTCCTCCACAGCTGGATTTCCATCTACGAGAGGAGCTGTTTCTTCCAGGGGTGCTGGAACTCTTCGGGTGTGAGAAGTATGTATTCAGTTCGGCAATCCACCACACTTCACGGTAGTGTTCGTCACCAGGATAACCTGAAACGGGCCTCGCCAGCGCACATCCAGGCAGCTCTTTCTCACGTGCTTCCACATCAGGACCCAGTCACCTGGACACAGGTCGTGACAAAGGTCTCTAGAAGCCGGGATTTCAGCAGTCTGCACCTGAAGAGACACAGAATGGATGACATCAGATAGTCCCTTGCAGTAGTCAAGAATCAGATCATCTGTGATATTTAGCAAGGCTGCTGAAGGGACGGACGGCAATCTCATAGCCCTCTCCATCAACACCTCATGGGGTGAGAGTCCTGTCCTCCTGTCTGGTGTACTACGTAAGCTCATTAGCACCAACGGTAAGGCATCTGGCCATTTCAGGGACGTGGATGAGCACACTTTCGTCATTCGAGCCTTGTGTGTTCCATTTATTTGCTCTACTATGCCAGAAGCCTCTGGTCGATAGCTACAATGCAGTCTCTGGTCAATGTTCAGTGCAGAGCAGAGCATTTTCACAACTTCACTGTTAAAATGCATCCCTCTGTCCGATTCCAAAGAGGTCGGGACGCCGAATCTTCGGAATTAACTCCCTCACCAATAATTTTGCTACTGTGAGTGTATCGCACCTACGAGTTGGGTATGCCTCAACCCACCTGGAAAACACACATACAATCACCAAGACATATCTGAGGCGATTACACCTCGGCATTTCAATGAAATCCAGTTGCATCCTATTGAAAGGCCCACCAGACCTTCCAATGTGACTCAGTGTGACTGGTGTCCTTTTCCCAACATTCATTTGTTGACACGTAACACACCTCTGACATACTGCTTCCGCAGCCGTTCGAAACTTGGGATTGTACCAAGTCTGCCTGAACACTCGCATCATTGCATCCCTTCCCAAATGCACAGGACCATGTATCTGTCGAGCCATCGGGCTCACCAGCTCATTCGGCAACACAGCTCTCCCATCAGCTGAAATCCACAAGTCCAGTTCCCCTTTGATACAACCAAAGGTCACCCACACTCTTTTCTCGAACTCTGACGCTTGTTCCTGCATCTTCCTCAATTCATCCCAGGTATCAGCCACTTCAAGTATCATGTTTAGCTCGGTCCCTCCCTGCATCCCCTCGATAACTTGATCAGTAAATGAGTAACCTTGTTCTGCACAATAGCGTGCAACTTCATCAGCATAACGATTACCCAAGGACACAAAATCAGCACCTTTGCTGTGTGCTGTACATTTCACCACAGCGATTTCTGCTGGACCCTGCAGAGCCTCCAGCATTAACCTGACAAATTCTCCATTCCTGATAGGGGAACCTGACGATGTCATGTAACCCTTTTGAGACCACAACTGACCGAAGTCATGAACCACACCAAACCCATATCGGCTGTCGGTGTATATGGTGACTCGAATTTTGTTGGCTGCCAAACAGGCACGCGCCAACGCAATTATTTCAGCCACCTGAGCGGAGTGTACTCCTTCTAGGCAGGCAGCTTCGACTATCCCATGAATCGTGCAAACAGCAAAAGCCGCTCTTAACTGTCCAGCACTGTCTCTTATGCATGAGCCATCAACAAAGTAAATTTCATCAGGGTCTTCCAATGGCTCATCGACAATGTCTGGTCTAGGTTTGGTGCACAGTTCAGTCACCTCAAGGCAGTCGTGGTCTTCACAATCATCATCTAATACATTTGGCAATGGCATTAACGTAGCAGGGTTCAAAACCGAGCACCTCTTAAGGGTCACATTCTCCGCGGCAAGTATAACCTGCTCGTAGCGTGCGAGCCTATTGTTGGTCAAGTGCTGCGTTTTGGTCCTGGTCATTAACAGTTCTACTGAATGTGGAACATGTACCACCAATGGATGTCCCATCACAATGCTTTCACATCTCTCAATGCTGACACCTGTTGCAGCAACGGATTTGAGACATCCGGGCAACGCTGCGGGTACTGGGTCTAAGGTAGCCGAGAAATAAGCAACTGGTCAACGGACACCTCCATGATCTTGGGTTAAAACTGCCAACGCGCAAGCCTCTTGCTTGCAGCAGAACAATGAAAACAATTTGTTGTAATCAGGCATTCCCAGAGTCGGAGCACGACATAAGTCCTCTCTCAACTCAAGGAAAGCCATCATGCAGTCTGTGTCCCATGGTACCGGATCACTTACGTCCTTGAGCGTCAGTTTCTGCAAGGGTTTCGCTTTCAGGGAAAAGTTAGCAATCCACTGGTGACAGTAGCCAACCATTCCCAAGAACATTCTAACCTCTCTCTGTGTCGAGGGCACCATCATTTTCATTATGGCCTCTATCCTATCTGGAGATACCTTTCGTTTGCCCTTTTCTATTCTGTGTCCCAGATACTGGACTTCAGACAGACAGTACTGTAGCTTGCTGGGAGATACCTTGTGACCATTTTCTGCCAGATGGTTCAACAAAGCGATGGTGTCTATTCTACAGGCATCTTCTGTCTCTGACGCAACAAGGAGGTCGTCTATGTACTGTACGAGAACCGAGTTCTGGGGCAGTACTAGACTCTCAAGATTCCTTTTCAACAATTGGTTAAAGATCGATAGGCTCTCTGTATACCATTGAGGGATACAACACCATGTTAACACGCGATCTTCCAGCTTAAATGCAAAAAGAAATTGGCTCTCCTCATGTAATGGTATTGAGAAGAATGCCTGACACAAGTCAATCACTGTGAACCACTCAGCCTGTGCTGGAATCTGAAACAATATCACTGATGGATTCGGTACCACTGGACAGCATGGAACAACTATGTCGTTCACTTTTCGTAAATCCTGCACAATCCTGAACTTCCCGCTAGGCTTCTGCAAGCCCATGATCGGAGAGTTACATGGACTGCCCATTGCTTCCTTCAGAATTCCCTGTCTAATCATGGATTCAATCACAGGTTTTATCCCCGCAATTGTTTCTGGAGTCAACTTGTACTGGGGTGTTCTTGGAAACTCTGCATTAGGTCTCACTTGAATCTTTACTGGCTCCACTCCTTTGATCAATCCAATCTCCTCTCCTGTAAAGTCCCAAACTTCCTGTCTGACTGCCTCTCTCAAATCCCAGGGGAGTTCCTCCACCGTTAGTGCAGGATACAGTTCTATGCACACATGTTTGTTTGCAACCTTAAAGGCAGCATCATCATCATTTGTCTCTAACTCTACTCCCTTAGGTGTACAGTAGATGGTGCAGTTAAGTTTACACAACAGATCCCTTCCTAGCAGACACACAGGACTAGAATCGCATACCACGAATTGGTGGCTGTCCCTGAAATTCCCTATTTTTACTGGGACTGGCTCAGTCGGTGGGTTTGTCATCCTCCTATTTGCGACCCCTACAACTTGGATAGTTTGTCCGGAAAGTGGTAAGTTAGGAACTACTGCAGACCGTACCGTAGAACGAGTAGCACCCGTATCCACCAGAAAGGTGGTGGGGTGTCCAGCTACATCAGCTTCTACAAAGGGTCCCCTCTGGTCTATCTCTAGTACTGCTCCTAGGGTACAATTCTCCTCTTCACTCAGGAACCGTCCTGTCACTGGGTCAAAGTGATAGTACTCGTCTCCGTCTACCATGAGAGGCATCTGCTGGTAAACCTTGTTCCCTGCCGCAATCTTCGGTGGCTGGGGAACCAGAGCTCTAGGAGCAGGAGTCCCCCCTTTTGCCGCCTTGAACTTAGCTACTGTTGCCCTCAGTACTTGAGGGGCGTGACTCTCCTCCTCCTCTTCCTGTACCTGATTTTCCGGGTTATGGGGACACTCGCGTCTCCAATGCCCGATCTCATGACACTGATGACACTTAGTTGTCTTTTTCAGAGTCGCCAGATCTACTCTTGACCTTGGGCCATCCTCATTGTCTCTTTTCTGACCGCCTGATTTCCTCCCTAATGTTCCATTTCCAGACTGACCCTGTCCTCCCGGTTGCATCTGGACTAGCATCAGCTTATCCCTGAGCTTCTTAGTCTTAGAGTCTATCTCATCACTGCAGTACCTTGCATACCTCAGGATCTCGTCTAGAGGTTTGTTCTACTAACAAATCAAATGCTGTTGTATCATGAGACAGATCTCGGGTCTCAGTCCCAGAACAAACTTGGACATAAACTGTCCCATGTCCTTTGGATCCATCACATCCAATCCACTGCACTGCTTGAATATCTGCAACAATCTCTCATAGTACTCATGGACTGTCTCCTTCGGTTCTTGTCTAGTTCAATTTATTTTCACCCAATCTATGTCCTGTGGTGGTACCTTAGTCTTTAACCATGTAATCGCCTGTTCGTACTTTATCATCACCCTTGGTGAGGGACCATTCGTAACTGCATCTCGTTCTGGCTCCTCTGTGGGCCATTCAACACTGACCTTACATGCTATCCACAGGTCCCCCGGAACCACAATGTCAAACAACGTGTTCAAATCAACCCACTGTACCTTCGAGATCTTAACGAACCTCTCTACCTGCTTGTACCATTCTACTGGACTTTCCCTCAATTTAGGAAATGTGTTCGTAAAGGCAGCCAAATCTCCCCTGCTCCAGGGTACATGCACATATCCTCCGTGAGTCACCTCCCTCAAGGGGTACGCCTCTACATTTGTCAACCCCCCTCCTGGAGATGTCTCTACAGTGCTCCGCCTAACACTCTTCTTCCTTGACCACCTTTC
The DNA here is from genome assembly GCF_964263255.1 of Lissotriton vulgaris. Lineage (NCBI taxonomy): Eukaryota > Metazoa > Chordata > Amphibia > Caudata > Salamandridae > Lissotriton > Lissotriton vulgaris. Next base: position 602,239,505 of record NC_141696.1, read on the forward strand.
CTCCCATTTGTCCAGTTGGACCCATGTTCGGATTCCCACAATTAATTCTCTGATGTGGGTTTTTAATCTGATCACTCTCTTCTCGTCTAGATCTTGGTCTGAATACTGCAGCCTATAGCCACCCTGCAATGCCTTTGTCCTGGTCAGATCTACTGAATATTTGTTCGCTAGTTCAGTTAGCTTCTCGTGAGCTGTCCTAGCCCTACGAGTCACATCTTTGGCTACGAACAATAGTTCATCCGGTTCATAGAGTTCTATTCTCTCCAGGGGTATTGTACCTTCTACTATTTCCTCCACCTCTGATTTAAGTCTCAGCACATCTATTCTCCTTGCCTTTATCGCTGCTCTCAATGTGCCTTGACTAGAGGTTTCACTAGAGTCCCTCCCCTTACATTCCTGACTCACTCGTCTGTCCTCCTCGGGTGTGTTATGGGGAACACTTCCTCGCTCCCATCTTTCACGGTCCCAGTATTGTCTTCTATCTGTAGGAATAGGGGGGGACGCTCCCCTATTTTCTTCCCCCCCACGGTCCCATTCCTGTCGGCTTCCGTCAGACGTACAGTGAGACACCCCCCTATTGTCCTGACCTCCATTGCCATAACCATCCCTTGACCTGTCGCTCTGGGTATCCACGACCGTCTCCCAAGTACGCAAATCTGGCCTCAGTTATCTAATCGGCCTTGGCCGTGGCCCTCTCAAATCCATCGGTCCTCTTAAACCCCCCTGTTCTCTGGATAAGTCTGCTGATGCTGCCAAAGGGGTTCTCCTTTCTATGGGTCTGGACCATTGGTTCCACTCGTCCGCCACATTACTTCCACCTTCGCTGGTATTCCTTTCTCTATCTATTTGTGGCAGACTCTCGCTTTGCAAAACATTAGCACTTACACTCACCGGGCTCTCAGGCGGATGCTCCTCTCTCTCTTTGGTGGCGGGTGCGGGACACAGGACATCCTGCGAGGCGGGGTAGGCTTCCGCCTCGCTTCCTGTCGGCCATTGTTTTTCACGAAACTCCCCGGCCCGAGCAGGAAGGCGGGTACCGGCAATGCCGGACCAGATTCGGGGGCGTTCCAGAGAATTGGCTTTCTGCTGACGTAGCGTGACGTAGCCAAAAGTGAAACATTCTCGGGAACGCCCCCGAATCTGATCCGAGATTGACGGACAGAGCCCTCTCCCAATGGCTAGCCTCCATTTATGGAGCTAGCCAATGGGAGGAGGGGGCGGATACCCGACCCCACAGAGAAAATAGGGCATGCGTACTTCGTACTTCGTACGCATTTGCTAGGCAAAACCTAACGAAGAAGAGGAAATGGAACTCAACAGTTAGTGATAAGGACTGTATCAGGACCTTTATCATTGCAGTTCTCCACAGCACAAAAGTGAGGAACTTCCAATTATGTTAATTCTTGCTGATTTTCATTTTTCTCCCCAACATATGCTCTTTTTACACCAGATTGGAGCACAAGATCAGCCGTCACTGGTACAATCCCCATAACCCTTGGTTCCTCCTCCACCAGCTGTGGGTGATGTTATTGATTTTTAGGGAACTCTGGAACCGGTTATTGCGCCTATCATTCTATTGTGGCATGACAATTAGTAACCTTCTACAGTTACTTCAGAGGAACCACTAGGAGACATAGCTGAAGTTCTGCAGCAGGATGAAGAAAGAATTGGGTGAGAAAAAACAGGCTACACTTTACTTTTGGACATACATTTGAAGTGTATACATATACCCATAGCATTCAAAGAGAAGTAATACTTCTTATATGATTTTAAGAAGAAGCCTAGGCATCTATCAAATGGGACAATTATGGCATAAGGCTGGATGCTTTTAAAAACGCCGGCCCCTTCTCCAGCAGTGATAATGAGATTAAGCTCCTGTGTTGCTCAAAAGCCATCCAATGCGAAACTCTTCAGCCTCAGATGCCTAAAGATAATGAAGGAACAAAGCAGGCACACACACAGCCTCCTAAATAATGAATGTGTATGATTATAGACTTTTGCAGAAAGGAAGTTCTTCATGGCTGCCATCCTGATAAAGGGAGAACATATCAGAGCCCTCTTAGGAAGTTATAGTTGACAGATGTGACCAGGCAAAATTCAAAAATAATTTGAGGAAAGGAGAGTTAGCTCCTGCAGCAGTTATAAGTGCTTCCATGGACGTTTTCCAAACGCAGCTGTTCAGCAACTGGAATTGCAGCAGTTCATGCAGACACGGATGGTTCTCCAGCATATCGGTATGACCAGATGTTGAGGGAAAGATTTTTGATCTGCTCTACGATGGAAAGGAGTTCTTTAGAAAGTAAGTAGACAAAGCCTCCAGGCTACTAATGTTGATTTTTACACCACACATCTGCTATGGTCGCTACAAAACAGGTGCTCTAATTCCTAAACGCGCTGCATCAGTAAGAGGAGGCTATTCTACACAGCTCTAAATAGCTGTCATAGAAGCAGAAGAAATATTCACATAGAACTCAGTTAAGGGGAAATACTGTCCCAGTTCACAGTTCACAGCGAGGTCTACCTGTCCAAGTCTCAGGAGAACTTGATTCACCACAAGTAATGGCACCAATCTTTTTTCCTGACGGTGGGTAAGCAGAATGTTGCAGAAGATTCAGTTGGGCAAAGCAATCAGTTTAACACGCGGACACAGGACAGAATTCATAATGGGCACATGTTTATCAGTAAGCCCACCACAAAACAAGTGGCCAGTAGAAGCCCCTGGCGGAGCTCAAAAAGGCAATTCTAAATGTGCTGCTAAAGTGGGCCATGAAGAAGATTCCAATAAAAACAAAGCAATTAGGAGAGTTGAGGTCTACCTACCTCAGGAAAGTATTTAGTATGATCACATTTCAAGGCATTACCTTTCTTCTACAGCAAGGGTAATATCTAGTTACTGTCAGCTTTCAGGATTCCTATTTTCATTTACTCATGTATCAAAACTACATTGTATTTCTTTGTGGCTGGTCGACCACAAATTTGAGTGGCTTCCTGCTAGCCTGAACCACCCCACAGAACTTTTAGCAGAAGCCAGACTTAGCTTGCAATCTCTCTCATGAATCAAAAACAGCAAGTTTTAAACAGATTACATATCGGTTTGCAGCTTTGTTTCCACCACCAGCAACCTCAGCTGCAAGATCCCCTTTTTAGGTCTCGGCCTGCGAGGGCTGCGCTTGCGCAGTCTCGCTGCTGAGATTTTATGTTTTTCAGTAGTGGGGCTTGAACCCGCCCTTCTTCTCCATTGGCTGGCTTCCTAAACGGAGGCCAGCCATTGGAGAAGATGGGCGTCTGTCCGTTTAAGCCCCGTCTTTTTGGGATTTGGGGGCGTGTTTTTTCATGTTCTTTCTCTCCTCTTCCCATTGGCTGGAATTTCACATTCCAGCCAATGGGAAGAGGAGAGAAAGAAAAATCTGAAAATGACGGTGCTTTTCGGAGAGTCATTTCTGCTTGACCGCCGCCGGAGAAGCAAGGGAGAACGTCTGAGTCCTCCGCCCCAGCCGGTGAGTGCTCGCTTTTCTTGCCTCTGCCCCCTGTTTGTGCTCCATTGTGATTGTTTTTCTGCCCTCGGTTCCCTCATGGTGATTGTTTTTCTGCCCTCTGATCCCACGTTGTGATTGTTTTTCTGCCCTCTGTTCCCTCGTTTTTCTGCCCTCTGTTCCCTCATTTTTCTGCCCTCTGTTCCCTCGTTTTTCTGCCCTCTGTTCTCTTGTTTTCTGCCCTGTTCCCTCATTTTTCTGCCCTCTGTTCCCTCGTTGTGATCTGTTTTTCTGCCCTCTGTTCCCTCATTTTTCTGCCCTATGCTCCCTCATTGTGATCTGTTTTTCAGCCCTCTGTTCCCTCGTTGTGATCTGTTTTTCAGCCCCCTGTTCCCCTGTAGTGATCTGTTTTTCTGGCCTATTCTTGCCTCTGTTCCCTCGTTGTGATCTGTTTTTCTGCCCTCTGTAACCTCGTTGTGATCTGTTTTTCTGCCCTCTGTTCCCTCGTTGTGATCTGTTGTTCTGCCCTCTGTTCCCTCGTTGTGATCTGTTTTTCTTGCCTCTGTTCCCTCGTTGTGATCTGTTTTTCTTGCCTCTGTTCCCTCGTTGGGATCGTTTTTTCTGGCCTCTGTTTCCTGTGTGTGGCTCTCTGTGTGTGTGTGGGGCTCTGTGTATGTGTGTCGGGGGGGCTCTGTGTGTGTGTGGGGCTCTGTGTGTGTGTGGGGCTCTGTGTGTGTGGGGGGCTCTGTGTGTGTGGGGCTCTGTGTGTGTGACTCTGTGTGTGTGTTGGGGGCTCTGTGTGTGTGTGGGGCTCTGTATGTGTGTGGGGCTCTGTGTGTGGGGCTCTGTGTGTGTGGGGGGCTCTGTGTGTGGGGCTCTGTGTGTGTGTGTGGGGGGCTCTGTTTCTGTGTGTGGGGCTCTGTGTGCGTGTGGGGGTTCTGTGTGTGTGGGGGGGCTCTGTGTGTGTGTGTGTATTGGGCTCTGTGTGCGGGGCTCGGTGTGTGTGTGGGGCTCTGTGTGTGTGTGTGTGTGGCTCGCTGTGTGTGTGTGTGTGACTCGCTCTGTGTGTGTGTGTGTGGCTCGCTGTGTGTGTGTAGGGGGGCTCTGTGTGTGTGTGTGGAGCTCTGTGTGTGGGGGGCTGTGTGTGTGTGGGGCTCTGTGTGTGTGTGTGTGGCTCGCTGTGCGTGTGTGTGTGTGTGGGGCTCTGTGTGTGTGCGTGCGGCTCTGTGTGTGTGTGGGGGGCTCTGTGTGTGTGTGTGGGGGGGAGGGGCTCTGTGTGTGTGTGTGTGTGTGTGTGTGTGTGGGTTTGTGTTACTATCCTTGTGGGGACTTGGGTGTGATAACACACTCACGCTGTGGGGACTTGATTGCACTGTGGGGACCTGAACCCAGGTCCCCACAAGACAATGTCTTCTAAATGATAAAAAATGACTTCAGGAACATGTGTGCCAATTTTTACAACTTTTTAAAAAATTGCCTTGTGGGGACCTGTGTTTCTTAAAGTGTGTTTATAATTTTGCTCGCTCTGCCCCTGTAGACAGGAGGTGGTACTGCAGTCTTTAACACACTTTGCATTTAAACACACTTTGCTCACCAGAAACACACATTAGCAGCAGAAAGGACGGACATTTCAAAGTAAAAGCTGCATAGCACTATGTTTATCCAAATATTTTTCATTTCAATAACCTTTTTTATATTTATTAAAATTAACTTTATTGACATTAAGCTAATGAATTTCGACTTTTGGGGTCTGTAAATTGTCCATTCTTTTTTGACATTGCTAGAAGCAATTGGGTCAGTTTTGAATCCCTGAATACTTCACTATTGCCATTTTATCCGTATTTGCAATTAAATAATGATGATGGAGTAGAGTGGCATAGAGCTGAGTAGAGTGGTGAACAGTTGAATACCGTGGTGTAGAATGAAGTGGCATACAGTAGTTAGGTGTAGAGGGGTGTGACAGGGTGGAGGGGCTTACATAAGGGTGGAGTAAAGTGTTGTTGATTGGAGGGCCATAGAGTGGAGAATACTAGAGTAAAGTGTTGTAGAGTGGAGTAGCATAGGGTGGATCAGAGTGTTGTAGAGTGGGGTTGTGTGGAGTAAAGTGGAGTGTTGTAGAGTGGAGGAGAGTGGAGCAATATAGAATTGAATGGCATAGCGTAGAGTGGAGTCAAGTGTCATATAGTGTAGTAGTATAGAGTAGTGTAGAGTGGTATCTAGTGGTGTTAAGGGCAGGTTCTTATAGTGGAGAGGTGTACAGTGTCGTGGAGTGTCAGAGTGCAGTGTAACAGAGGAATAAAGTAGAGTGGGATAGGGTGGAGTGTTGTAGAGTGGAATGGAGTGGTGCAGGGTGGAGTATCATAGAGTATACTGTCGTAGGGTGGAGTAAATTGTCATAGAGTGGAGTAGAGTGGCATAGAGTTGACTAACAAGCAGGGATGGGCTGGCGGCGGTGCTGGTAAACTCCGCTACATGGGAAGCACATTCTTTTACCGAACTTCATGCTCCAAGCTGAGTGTGAAATCTTTGCAAGCTCTGCCAGCGGAGCAGAGTTCACCACCCATCCCTAGTGTAGAGTGGAAGGTCACAGAGTGGAGGAGCGCAGAGTGGATTAGAGAGTCATAGAGTGGTGTGGAGTGGCATTGAGTGGAGGCTTGTTGAGCAGAGGGACCTAGAGTGGAAGGGTGTATAGTGGAGGGGATTAGAGTTGAGTAAAGTGTCCTGGAGTGGAGTGGAGTGACGTAGAGTGAAGTAAAGTGGTATGGAGTGACATTGAGTGTCAGAGAGTAGCATAGAGTGTCGTAGAGTGGAGTGTCGTAGAGTGTCGTAGAGTGGAGTGTTGTAGAGTGGAGTGTTGTAGAGTGGAGTGTCGTAGAGTGGAGTGTCGTAGAGTGGAGTGTCGTAGAGTGGAGTGTCGTAGAGTGGAGTGTCGTAGAGTGGAGTGTCGTAGAGTGGAGTGTCGTAGAGTGGAGTGTCGTAGAGTGGAGTGTCGTAGAGTGGAGTGTCGTAGAGTGGAGTGTCGTAGAGTGGAGTGTCGTAGAGTGGAGTGTCGTAGAGTGGAGTGTCGTAGAGTGGAGTGTCGTAGAGTGGAGTGTCGTAGAGTGGAGTGTTGTAGAGTGGAGTGTTGTAGAGTGGAGTGTTGTAGAGTGGAGTGTTGTAGAGTGGAGTGTCGTAGAGTGGAGTGTCGTAGAGTGGAGTGTCGTAGAGTGGAGTGTCGTAGAGTGAATTAGAGTCACACAGTGGATTAGAGTGGAGTGACAGAGTGGAGCAGAAAGGCCTAGAGTTAAGTGGCGTAGAGTGGGGTAGTCTAGAGTGGAATAGAGTTGAGTGGAGTGTCATAGAGTGGAGTGAAATGAAGGGCTCAGAGGAGTGTCGTAGAGCAGTGTACATTAGAGTAAAATGTTGCATATTGGAGTAAAGTGTTGTAGATTGGAGTAAAGTGTTGTAGATTGGAGTAAAGTGTTGTAGATTGGAGGAAAGTGTTGCAAAGTGGAGTAAAGTGTTGTAGTGTGCAATGGAGTGGAGTGGCATAGCATAGAGTGGAGTTGAATGTCATAGATATGAGTGGCATAGCATGGAGTGTTGCTGTGTATAATACAGTGTTCTGGGGTGTAGTAGAGTGGAGTGGCATAGAGTGTCATGCAGTAGCATAGTGTTATAAAGTGGAGTATCATGCTGTTACATAGAGTGGAGTGTTGAAGAGTGGAGTACCATGGAGTGGAGTGTGCCAGGAGTAGAGCATAGTAGAGTGAAGTGTCGTAGAGTGGAGTAGAGTGGCATAGAGTGTAGTAGAGTAGAGTGGAGTGGAATGGTGTGGTGTAGAGTGGAGTGGATTAATGTAACATATAGTACAGTGGAGCAGCATAAAGTGTTGTAGAGTGGCATAGGGTGGCGTAGAATGGAGTGTTTTAGAGTGGCAAGAAGTGGAGTAGAGTGTCATACAATGGATTTCATAGAGTGGCATAGAGTGTTGTATAGTGGGGTGGTGTAGTCTAGAGTGAAGTAAATTGCCAGAGTGGAGTGGCAGCTGAGTGCTGGGCAACCCTTCACATCAAGAAAGACCTCCTGTCCCTGTGTCATGTGAATGGGGTGCAGTGCTCCCGTAACAAGGGTAATATTATCTGGCTTTCATTGAAACAATGGGTACACTTGACCCAAAAACTATACCTTGGGGAATGTTTTAGAACAGAGTAAGTGGTCTTTGGAATACTTTCACACCCTTATTATGAGTGGGACAGTACATTTCTGTATGAGCAGTAACTCTTGCTACAGCAACTACTGGAATGATGAGATTTATGAAAAACAGCATACCCCAACAACTTCAGCCACAATTCTGATGTCAGCCCACTAAGACCCTGATTATGAGTCAAGTGGAGAGAAATTTCAGTATGGAATTCTCATCCACCTATTCATGAGCGGGCCAAAATTACTACATAGAACCCGATTTTAGTGAGTGGTAATTCCACAAGAAAAAAATCACTTAAGGCCATTGGCTGCAGCAGCCTAGCTACATGCCTTGATTCTTTTTCATGCAGGGCCAGTACTAAATGCTCACCCATCAGAGCTTGTCTTAACCTCCCTCTACTCTCTACACCCTCCTTGCTCCAACATCACCCCATACAGAAGCCCCTGCAAATATTTACGTCCTACTCAGAGCAAATGGTAAATGTATGCAACAAACCCTCCAGAAATAGGGTTTCCATGTGAGTTTGCAATGGTACATTTGATTCCACATGGTATTTCCCATTCCATGGATTCTAACTAGTAATTGTGCATTACTGGGGTGGTGTTACATGTGGATTTAACACCCCATCATTACTGTGTAATGAGTGCTTCCATTGTAAAAGAGTAAGTGCTATTGTCCAGAGCTCTGCTCATGAACCTGCGAATGTAGCAATTAAATGTCTGCACAAATACCAAGGTCATGTGTTCTTAAATCTACCTCATGTCTCTTTAATCCAACACTAGAAACTCTCTTATCATGGTCTGTTTGTCTTTCTCTTCCACCGTCTTTCGGCTTTGTTTCTTATTGCTCCTCTTGCTATAAATGAATGTCTGATGCTGAAAAATAAGTGTCAGTCCCCAAAAATGAGTACCGGTGACTCCCACTGGCAACCATCAGCTCAAATTAAGCACTCTGTGTAACTCATAATCAGGCCCTAAAATGAGATTATCACTACCAACCTCCTGTTCTGCATCACAGACACCAGTGCTTGGAACAATAAGGTATTTCCATGTGATCTGCTTCCCCTCATGCTGGTGGGCAGAAGCTTATACCTTCCTCTAACTCTCATAATTCAACAACCACCATCAACATCTATTTGCAATGGCATGATAATATCTTAATAATAATATATTTAACAACATCAAAGCACCCTGAAGTGGCTTTTCCATAACTAGGCTCTCAAGCCCACCTGCTCACTAACATGTGATGGATTATCCTACCACCCGCTTGGCTACCCAGTCCACTCTCATCCCTGTTTTGGTTTAGTGCTCCTCCCTGGCATCTTTCTTTTTAGTTACTGATCTGACTTGGATCACTAACCATAACTAATTTTAAAAGCCTGCGCCATTTTATAGGCAGGCATGTGTGATGCACGTGACTACAAAATGATGAACAGGTTCACGTCAAGAGGTTCTTAAAAAAAAAACTTTAGGCATGCTGCACAGCATCAAGGATGATGTGCAGCATGGATAAAATCCAACAGGTCAGAAAAGAGGGACCAATTAGATTTGCTAGTGCTTGTTTTTTATTTACAGCTGATTAATGTTTATTTGCAATTGAATAGGTAATAATACACACAAACAGCACTAATATCCACTATGCACATGATATTAGTAATTATTCATGAGTTAGCTGAAACAGAAACACAGTAAAACCTGATTGTAGTTTTCAGTGCTAATGGAGAAATGAGCGAAATTTTTACTTATCATTTCTAGTGCTAAAACGGGAAAAATATGCGTATGAGGTCACTTTATACTATTCATCGGACATAATGTCCCAGAAAGAGGTTTCATTAATCTTTATTCCTCCTTATCACACCATTTGATGCAGCCTGCTGACTGACATACTTTAAATCGAATGAGCACTTTTAAAATTATTTCTTAGTTTGTAATTCACTCTTTCCTCTGGACATTTGTGGCCTACATTATGGGAACTATATTTGGTTTAACAAGTTACGTATTTTTTTTTTTTAACAGATGACAATTACAATTAAGAGCATTGAAACTTGCAAATCACGTTTATGTGTTGGTTTGTAGGTTGGTATGTAACACATTACACTATTAAATAATAGGCATTTACTATTTTTGGGAGTTTCAATGATGTACGATGAGAAAAAAAGACGTTTTTGTGCAAAGTAACTTCAGTGATTTCCTTGCAAGTGCCCTGCTTGCATTACACTAAATATTGCTTTCATTTAATTAGGTGTCTTCCTCCATTGGAACTGCCTTTCATTTTCAAAAACTGTCTCATTAATCTCCAGTCTTCTACTGTGTGCTGCTTCACCTTTCCTTCAAAGTGGTTAGATTGTTGATTGTGGTCATAGCTTTGAGTTTCATTCTAGAGAGTGTGCTACAAAGAGTGTCATTGACAAGGACTTGAGTTTGCCTAATGTGGATATTACTTGGGCTGGGTTGGCTAGAGAGGGTTGAAGTGGTATCAATTGCTGCCTTTGGTAGAAAGCATTGCAGGTTGCAAAGATCCAGACCTCATGATTGTGCATTGTGGTGGCCATGACCTAGGTACACTTACTGCGGTTGGACTGGAAATCCTAACAAAGGATAACTTTGCTCATTAAATGGCACTTTTCCCTCACACTGCTTTGGTGTTCATTTGCCAAGAGCAGAAATGAAAGTGGCCAAAGGAATTCTGTCCGCAGATGGACAAAGCCAAGAAGCATGTCAATAAAACTGTTTCTGAATCCCTCAGAGACTTCAACATGGGCTCTATCTACAACAACAATGTATGCTTTGACATGGAAAGTATATGTAGAAATAATAGTGTTCACTTCGCAGAGAAAGGCAACAGGATGTTCCTAAAGAACTTCAAAGACTGCACCCTGTATTATGTTTAGTTATCACCTACACATCATAAACACAAAGGCTCTTTTCAGTGTCAACCCATTCACTAAAGACGTTTTCTTTATTTTAAATTGCAATTTCTTAAATCTCATGCGGATCTACAGATCTGTTGTGGATTCACAAACCAAAAGCGCTCACCCAATACGCACCAGTAACACTACATAATGTCTTATTGGACATATGAGTGGGTCATCACTGTAAGAGAAGGTGTGTAAGTAAAGTGTGTGTGTGTGTGTGTGAGGTGTGTGTATGGGTCTGTGAGTGGGTTTGTGAGAATTTGAGTGAGTCTGTGAATCGATGTCAGACTGTTTCTGTCAGTATGTGAGAGGGTGTATGACTGTCTCTTTGTGTGAGTGGGTGTCAGAGTGTCTGTCTGTGTGTGTGTGTGTGTGTGTGTGTGCGTGAGTGTGATGCATGAGTGTGAGAGAGTTTGTATGGGCAGCAGAGTGGGTGTGAGAGTGTCTGTCTCGGTGTGTAAGTGGATGTGAGAGTGTCTGTCTGTTTGTGTGAGTAGGTATGAAAGTGTCTGTATGGGCATCAGAATGGGTGTGAGAGTATCTGTGTGTGTGTGTGTGTGTGTGGGTGTGTGTGTGTGTGTGTGTGTGGCTTTCTGTGTGTGTGGCTCTGTGTCCGCGAATTCGCTCTACTACTCTCTAATGCTCACCGATTGCCATTGTAAATGACAATACCATTCAGTTATGTTTTAAAAAAAAAAATGTCATGAGCAATGCCAATAGCTCTACCTTTAATAATGCTGACACCATTGCATTGTAAATGGTTGTTTAGATTGTCTGTCAGGATCTCTGATTGTTTCTCGAATTCAACAATGGTGTCACAATTTCTTCGTAGGCGCAAAAACTGTCCCACTGGCAAGTTGTTCCTCAGTGCCTTCAGATGATGACTCTCATACACAAGAAGACTATTCCTGTCCGTGGGCTTCCTGTAGTTGGTGGTATGTAATATGCCATTTTACAAGGAGATCAACAGGTCTAGAAATGGAATCTGCTGGCGTGACCTCGTACTTGTGAATTTTAAAAATGGATCCAGTGTGTTTACCCAGTCGCAGAACCTGACGCATAGTTCTTCGTCTCCTTTCCAGAAGAGGATAATGTCGTCGATAATTCGTTGCCATATCAAGACATTCTGTCTAAATAGATTTGATTCGCCCAGGATATGTTTTTTTTCCCTCAAAATCCGCCATATAAAGACAGGCCAGACTGGGAGCGAATGTGCTTCCCATGCTGGTACCCTGAGTTTGGTGGTATAGTTGGGATTTGAAGGCAAAGAAATGTTCCTTAAGTGCGATGGAGGTACATTCACATATGAAGGATATTGGTGTCTCCTAGGGCCATGGTGTGATGTTCCGTAACGTGGCTTCCAAGACCTCCAGAGTGGTGCCTTGGGGTATGTTCATATATAAGGCCTCCATGTCCATGGTTACCAGTATGTCAATGGTTCCTGGTTCGGAAACGTTCTCTATCAAATTGAGCACTTATGTTGTTGTCTGCTAGTTTTAGGATGATGTTTGAATCTTCCGTAATGGACTCGAGTATCTTTCTGTCTTCATTGGGCAAGTTGTTGTAAGGGTGTTTGTGGTTTCTCCTGCCACATCTTTAAGGACGGCATGTTCAAATGTTAGGATTTCATTAAGAGTCATTGCAGCTGTGGAAGTGAACTTGGAAGGTTTCTTCAGGCCTGTCTCAGTTGGTTGTGTATCCGGTTTATCTTGAAAGAAAGCCTTTAATCGCACTTTCCTAAAGAACTGCTTAAGTTCTTGTTGAAGGCGGAATGGGTCTTCAGTTGGAGTCGGCACAAACCCTAAACCTTTCTCCAAGAGTTTAGTTTCACCACTGGTCACTGTTTTTGAGGATAAGTTCACAACTAGAGTCTCTGTGCTCTCGTCTTATTCTTCTGTGTCGTTGCTTCTTGGTCTTGCCACTGGACCGTCTTGGAGCCTCCTCTTCTTCTGCCTCTTCCTCTGCCCCTCCCTCTGTTGTAAAAAGGGGGGTTTGGGAATTGGTGAAAAAAGGGGGGTTGTTGTAGATGGTGTCCCGGTAGCATATTCCACATCGGTGGTTGTTCCATCCATTGTCTCTGATATGCCAGTGGTTGGAATGGAGTTTGGGGGAAGTTGTGCAGCAATGGAGGTGGAAATTGTCTTCGTGCTCCTCTGTTACGAGGTGTGTAGTCCCTTCCTTCATTGCTTGAGTCACTGCCGAATGATCCCGATCTGCTGGACCTGTTGCTACTACCCTCCTCAGTAGAAGTCTCACTGTTCTGAAATTCGTAATCTTCCTTTGTATAGGGATACACCTTTTCTTTACTGAAGCGCTTCACATCCTTCTGAAGTTTTGTTATTTTTTGTTTCGTCAGGAACTCCTTATGCTCATTCAATTCTTTACTGATTTCCGATAGTCGGGATTTGAATGATGTAATTGAGATCCCTGCTTTTAGACCATTCTCAGCCAATGTGACCTGGATAAGGAGTTCATCAGACAGGTGTTTGGCAGTGTTGATAATTAACACAAGCCAATCCCTTGTGCATTTCCATGCAATTTTTGACCATTCAGTGTGGAAAGTGAGGTCCTCTAAGAAGATTCTTGGTGAGAGTGTCCCTAGGAGCCCGTTGGGCGCTATGTTGGCCCTTAGATATTCTGTCATGATGATACCATGAAGTGCTGTTTTAATCTGTAATTTCCTCAAGGATTGTAGAGACTTCCAGTCATCATCTTTACTCCCTGTCGCTGCACTACCATCTTCGGCCAGTAGTGAAGGAGCCCGGAGAATATCTGCCACCATATCATCATCAAAGCTCAGGCCTGGCGTGTCCCTGTTGTCTGGCGGGGATATACACTGTCACTGCTCTCAAAATAGTGTAATGTGATAAGAGAATCTTAAGGGAAGTGTTCAGAGAAGAACAAAAGAAAGGAGAAGATACACATTTGTCCCACGGCTTGCTGCCGTACTTGAATATTCACACAAGAAAGGAGGGGGACAGGGAGCAAATTTTGAAAGACGAGTTCCAGTACCAAAGCTTCCACAGATATACGTGTCTGCACTAAGGTGGCGAAAGTTCCTCTGAAGAAAAGAAAGAGGTAAACCAAGAACTCTTGGTCCGAGAGGAAGAGAGGCAGTAAGAAAAGAGAATTTGCTCGTTAGTCACACTCTTAGATGGTTGGTGTGAGGTGTAGTGGGGAAATTCCTCCTTTTGTCTCTAGTGCCCACAGACACCCTTGCAAGTGTCATATATCATCATAGGGTGTTGCTCCTCGTGTGGGTGGCGCTTCAGTCCCTCACGGGCCCCGCAGGAGGGCTCTTTTGAGGAGATCTTTTTAGGAGATGCCGCAATTGTGCTTGTGGGTGTGAGGGCCTAAGGAAATGAAGTGAGTTAAAATGACCATACGGTAGCCAGAACCGATTTATTCAAGGGTCCGGAAGATCAACTAAAAGGGTGTGGGTTCTGAAGATTCCCTATGAAAACAATAAGAGGGGCGGTTGTGTAACTAGCCGCTACTCACAGGCCGGGTGCTCTAGTGAACAAAAGTGTAAATAGTACTAGGCCAGCATGTTTCGCGCTCTGTAGGGGTCCCTACCAGATCCGTAGGCGCTTCGTCATGACCAGAATAAACGTGAGTATCACTAAAATAGTGAAGGATTAAAAAATGGCAGTTGCCAGGCCTAGAGCCCGTGAACCTGTAATACTTTATTCTTCAAGGTGTAGAGCATTTTAGCACTGATGGGTACCTATATTCTTGGTACTCATCCCCAACCTAGTGATACAAAACACACAATGAGGGTTTACCTCTTTCTTTTCTTCAGAGGAACTATCTTCATTAAACACCTATTTACAAAACACAGTTCATTCGCAATCTACAATGAGTTCAGATCCAATTGCAGCTAAAACATGTTGCAATATTTCGAGACGAACGTCTACCATTTTATGAGGTGATGGTTCAAATCCAAATGTTGGGAAAACTAATCTGTGCAAGATCAGAATCTGCACCTTGCTCAAGACTGGAGGTTTCGGAACCGTGATTGTCAACACTCCTTCGATTTCAAGTCCAGGAACTAGCAGTACCACATCGATTATCAGTAGAGGGTTCCCGCTGACCACCTCCCGGGAACTCACTACTCCCGGCATCAGTTACTGCGTAGGTCCACTCTGGGTCAGCGTATCTCTGGCAAGGCACCCTTGTCCTTCTTGACCTCCTCAGGCCTTTATTCTGCTCTTCGTCGCTCTCTTCCGATTTAGAGACCTCAGACACAGGAGCAAGATCTGTCTCGGGAGCTGGTCGCAGATCCATCCATCTCTGTCTCTCGGGCCACGCTTCTTCTGCTTTCATCTTGGTCACTCTACACATCACTTTCTTCTGCTGAGTCAGACTCTAAACAACTCCCAACATGACTTTCTTCCTCAGAGTCAATGTCCGGGTATTGGATACCATAGCTCTCCTCAGCTTGGCCTGGTGAGCATTTAGCTTCGTCAGCAACCTTCACAGCTTGGCTTGTCCTCTCTTGTGGCTCTGCAGCCACAGCTGGCTTTTCTTATTTGTGGGGCGAGCTGTTTCTTCCAATGGGGCTGAAACTCTACAGGTGTGAGAAGCATACACCTAGTTTGACAATCCTCAACACTTCACTGCTGTGTTTGTTGCCAGTATCACCTAATAAGGGCCTTGAGACCGACCATCCAAGCAGCTCTTCCTCATGTGCTTGCGGACAAGCACCCAATCCCCTTGGCACAGGTTGTGGCAAAGATCGCTTGAAGCGGGAACAGTGGCAGTCTTCACCTGCTGAGACACTGAATGGACCACATCAGCTAGTCCTTTGCAGTAATCAAGGATCAAGTCATCAGTGATATTTATCAAAGCTGTGGCTGGTACCGCTGTCAACCGCAATCCCCTCCCCATTGAGACCTCATGCGGGGAAAGACCAGTCCTCCTATCTGGGACACTGCGAACACTCATCAACACCGAAGGCAATACATCAGACCACTTCAGGGATGTAGACAAACACTCTTTCTCCATCCATTCCTTCAAAGTTCCATTAATCTGCTCCACTATCCCAGAAGCCTCTGGTCGATAGCTACAATGGAGTCTCCGATCAATACTTAAAGCAGTGCAAAGCAACTTCATGATCTCACTGTGGAAGTGTGTTCCTCTATCCCACTTCAAAGAGGTTGGAAAACCGAACCTAGGAATCAGCTCTCTCAATAGCAACTTTGCTACAGTGAGGGAGTCACATCTTCGTGTTGGGTAAGCTTCCAACCACTGTAAAAACACACACACCACCACTAAAATGTACCTCAACCCATTGCACCAAGGCATCTCAATGAAATCCAACTGCATCCTATTGAAAGGTCCCCTGACCTCCAAATGTGACTCAAGGTAACTACAGTCTTCTTTCCAGCATTCATTTGTTGACAGGTAACACATCTCTGACACACAGCTTCAGCAACCGCACGAAATCGTGGATTGTACCATGTTTGTCTGAACAGTCGCACCATCCCATCTCTTTCTAGGTGCACCACACCATGAATCTGTCTTACCATTGGGCTCAAAAGGTCATCAGGTAACACTGCTCGACCATCAGTCGAGACCCAAATGTCATCCCCCTTCTCACATCCTGACTTGATCCATTACTCCCTCTCCTGTTCCAAAACCTCTTCCTGCAGGCGCTTGAGCTCATCCCAAGTGTCTGCCATGGCTAACCTCATATTGAGCTTGGTTCTCTCTTGGCTCTCTCCTGTACAGTCTCCAGTAAATATACACCCTTGTTCAGTGCAAAAACATGCAACTTAATCGGCGTACTTATTGCGGAGAGAAACAAAGTCCGTTCCCCTTCCATGTGCTGCATATTTCACAACAAAAAACACAGTTGATGGACAGAATGCAGAACAATGCCTTACATTCACCCCAGTACAAAGATCTGGGCCTAAATACATCGTTTTTTTGCACTCCACACCACCCTAGGTCAGACAATGGTTATATGCAAATCAGCCTTGACCCTGTGCCTCATGGGAATAGTCCAGCCCGAACTACCAAGCCATGTCTTCCCTAGACCGGAATCAAGCATCCAAGGACCGGTTTCTAGCTATCAGCCTTCTTCAGCCTGGATAGCTTGACTCCAGTGATGTGGAGAGCCTGGGACTCACGTCTGAGCATACCCAGCCCCCTTGGGGTGAAAATTGCAAAAAACACAGTTGATGGACAGAATGCAGAACAATGTCTTACATTCACCCCAGTACAAAGATCTGGGCCTAAATCCATCGTTTTTTTGCACTCCACACCACCCTAGGTCAGACAATGGCTATATGCAAATCAGCCTTGACCCTGTGCCTCATGGGAACAGTCCAGCCCGAACTACCAAGCCATGTCTTTCCTAGACCGGAATCAAGCATCCAAGGACCGGTTTCTGGCTATCAGCCTTCTTCAGCCTGGATAGCTTGACTCCAGTGATGTGGAGAGCCTGGGACTCACGTCTGAGCATACCCCAGCCCCCTTGGGGTGAAAATTGCAAAAAACACAGTGTGGCATTGTTCTGCATTCTGTCCATCACCTGTGGTTTTTGCATATTTCACAACAGCAATGTCCTTCAGACACTCTAAGGCTTCCAATAGTCATTTCACATATTCTCTATTTCTGATGGGAGATCCAGATGATTTCATATAACCCCTCTGAGACCATAGCTGTCCGAAATCATGAACCACACCAAACTAATACTGGCTGTCGGTGTAGATGGTGATTCGTATTGAAGGACTGGGTTCTTTAAGTCCCAGCGGTGCCAGGGCACAACACCTGAAACCTTCGTGGGTAACCTGCTCCGGCGTACGAATGACAGAGACACGGGACACTTCCTTCGGCGTCAAAGATTCAAGGTTTATTTGCTGCAGGGAACACAGAAATCACAGGAAGTACATTGAGTGTAGTTCGGGGAGACTGCTTCAAATTGGTTCTGTGGATCGCTCCTTTTATACAGTTTTTACCCATAGGACAACATGGCACACAAAAGTTTACAACCCGGTTCCCACCATTATCCCCCAGAGGGGTCGCTTTGGTCACTTTGATACACATGAGGTCCGGAACATAAGTGCGGAAACATTTGGTGGTTCCCAACTGTAAAAACCCATCTTCCCAACATTAGTGCATTCCAATCGGCAGTAAAACAGATCGAAATAGGAACAAAGACAGGTGCAGAGGAAGACGGAGACAGTGGGGAGATCGGAAAGGGTGTAAAAGGGGAGGTATCGGGAAACACGAGATACAGGCATCAAAGGGACATGCCTAATGAGATGCACGGCTGAGACAACAAGTCCGTGCGGCAAGATGAGCCTCGTGCGGCGCCATCTGCTTTACAGTAGCATCCCCCTCGTCATAAAGACACTTACAAAGGACATGTGTCTTCCGCAAATATCTTGGGAGTCCCAGGGTCGCGAAGCGGACAACGTCCGTTCGCTGGCTACTTGAGGGCAAGAGACAAAATGGATGCCGTATCTAAGATGGAACCCGTGGGTACAGATAGAAATACCCACGTAACAGACGAACGGTTTAGGTTAGCACAGCGAAACTGCGCATACTTACTAAACTCGTCATTTGCGGTTCATAGATACCAGACTCGACCATATTCGTGCGAGTCGAAAACACCACTTACAATTGTCACGGAACCTCAGACGCTCCTTTTGCCCTCATGTAGGCAAGCACTAGTCGGAGTCATATTCGATATTCATCAGACCATCGAGATGTTGCTGTAGCATAGCTCTGTCCAACCGAGTCCCCTTGGTAATAGGTGGTTGTCTCATACACGTTGTAGCACAGAGGCCACATAAGGCAGGACCACACTGCACACAAAGGCAACACGTGAACAGGAACACTACAACGACTCCGATGATCATCAGAATCTTCCAACCCCAAGTCGACATCAAGCCCCAAAACCATCCAAGTAGCGTCCAATCCCCTACATCCACGTGTATGGATTCGGAGATCTTATGCAACCTCGAGATGGCTTGATAGACAGTTGGAGCGTTATCTGGAATGAAAATGCAGCAGCTCGAATGGATCACCTTACATACCCCACCTCGATCTGCTAAGATGACATCTAAAACCATACGGTTTTGTAACGTCATAAGTCTATCCGCCTGAAGTTCTGTGGTGATATTACCAAGGGCACTGGCAGTAATATTAGCTGTCGATTCTACCACTCGAGTCAACTGTCTCAGGTTCCTACTATTAACCATAGGTCCCCAAAACGGGAGGAAACCCTTGAAAAAGTCTCCTGCCTCTTGACCGGCAGTATCCTCTTCGCTAATTACGCCTCGCACAACTCTAGTCTTATGATAATCGGCATCTACAGTGAACGTCGGAGGCAACAAATTTGCAATGAAGCATGAGCCCATGAAGTCAGCGGGCAACCATGCATATGCACGATCATAGCAGATAAAGTATGTACCCTTGGCAGCCAGAAACACAGGGGACGAGACCATCGGCAGTATGTAATTTTCAGTGCAAGCACTTGCTCCAAGTCGGGCTTGCGATCTTCGGCCACGACCCATGAGACAAAAATTACCAGTGTGGGGTACGACCCATATCGGAGGCGAGCTTTTAAGCTGCTTTTCGCTAGTGAACGCACTATATTCACCTCTACTTAGGACCCTATAGGCCTGTACCTCTTCTTCGGGAATAAGCGAGGGATCATAGATATCGCTGTCTAAATCCTCTATTGCTATCGACAAAGGTTTTTGATACGAGGTAGGACCAGAGTAGGGGGAACGTGGTTCTCGAATGGGGTGGAAACCCAGTGCGCTTCGAAACATTGTTTGAAATGCTCGAGCTGACCCTTGGGAACTATACGGTAACACCAGATATGGAATTCCCTTATCCGTAGTATGTGGCATCAACCCACACACCCAACAATTAGTAGTGTTAACCACTAACTGATGCTGATGAAGGAGCTGAATAAAGGAATTGTTGCGGAATTCTACACGTCTAGCCTGTTCGTGTTCTGGTAACATATGAAAAGAATGAGGAGAAAAAGTGGAGGTAAGTTTAGGGTCAGGAGTAGGAGTAGGTGTAGCAGAAAGTAAGAAGTAAGACATTGTGTAATACACCCCACCCGCCAATAATGCAGAAGCAGTCAAAAACAATACAAATAGTTGGAATATAAAACATTTGGTACGACTGAGTTGCTGCAACTTGAATCTATGAGCCTGAGCTCCTTCCAAATCATTCAGCTTCGAGAATGCCATTCCCTACGACCGTCCGCAACGTTTCTTGACGCACTTCGTTCTGTGTAGCAATAGTCAATCCCTAGGAGTTCCCAGGAACCGACGGCCTTTAACCTAGTGTCAAGACCTACTATCCAGAAGGAAGTACGCGCGCGGCCCTACGGCCTTTAATGCACAATATGTGTATGCAAAAACAAAGTCTCTCAGCTGGGAAAGCAAAAAAGTATAAGGAATGAAACTCAATATATATACAGGAATAATCACAGTAATATGAATGTTCAAACTGATCACGGAAAACGGGATAATGCAGTTGTCAATACAGCAAAGCAGGATCTTTTATTAGTCTTTAGTGCTAGATCGTAGAAAGTATCGAGTTTTCCCAGGACGTGTCTGCTCGTCAAACAAAGGATCCGTTAAAGAGGCAGCGTCCCGCTGATCAGTTGAGTGTTGTGGTCTTGAGTCTTTTGATGATAATTGTTCAACAGTGTCTTTCTGCTGCGCTGAGGATTCTCCAACAGGCTGCGCGTCGCTGAAGGGTACAAACGCCGGCAATCCTTCGGTTTCAGTTGATGCAATGCCTCTCCTTACCCACGGGTCTGTCGGCAAAGGGATAGGGACCTTTTTGGTATGGGTGGCATGCACCCAATTCTTGCGTCCCTCGAGACGAACAGCAGTCCTCGTGGCAAGGAGAACCTGATAGGGTCCAGTAAACCTCGGGTCCAGGTTATTCTTGCGTGAAAAATTTCTCGTCACCACCCAATCTCCGGGCTGGAGCTGGTGGCCTGGACCCTCCGTCTGCGTCGGCAATGCGTCGTAAACCTGTTGGTGAATTAACCTCAGTTTAGCAGTCAAGTCATGAAGATAATCGATCAACATTGGGTACTCAAGATCACAGAACATTCCTGGCCTAGGAACCCCCCACACATTCGCAGGACGGCCGAACACTATTTCATAGGGACTAAGCCCTACTCGGGAGTGTACAGTCGCCCTAGTTGACAGTAATGCTAAAGGTAAAGCGTCAGGCCAAGAAAGACCAGTCGTAGCCTGAATCTTCGCTAACTTTAGTTTAAGGGTGCCGTTGTACCCTTCAACCAATCCAGCTGACTGGGGATGATTGGCGCTGTGGAATTTCTGATTAATTCCAAGGCCCTTACACACACTCTTCATCACACTACCCACAAACTCACTTCCGTTATCTGACCACACGACTCTAGGCATTCCATACCGAGGAAAATATTCCTTCAGTAGGATTTTCGCAGTAGACAAAGCAGTATTGTCTTTGAGAGGATAGGCCTCGATCCATCGGGAGAATGCGCAAACCACAACTAAAACATATTTCAGGTTATTGCATCGCTCCATATGGATGAAGTCCAATTGAATCACCTCAAAGGGGCATGAAGGGGGAGCAAAACTGCCAGGAGGAGTTGGGGTTCCTTTGCCAGGATTGTACATCATACACACCATACAATTCTTCACCAGTCGTTCAGCACATTTTGTGATACCATCATTCTTCCACACAGGGGACAATAATTTGCAAATACCTTTCGCGCTAATATGTGCTAACCCATGCGCCATTGTCACAACGGCCAGCACATACGCATCCGGTAACATCCATCTTTTGTGATCAGACAAATCAATCCAACAACCATTCGCATCCAACTTTCCCGTACTTTCTTTCCACTTCGCCTTTTCAGTCTCGGTGGCCTCATTCTGAATTTCTTTCACACTTTCGATAGTGTCTTCACACATGCTCGATTCTGTAGGCCACCTAACCGAACTCGTCACATACATTCGAGTGCTAAGGTTCCGGGCAGTCTCCTTAGCAATCTCGTCTGCAAACGCATTACCACGACCAACATCATCCGTCACCTTACGATGCGCACTACATTTAACAATTGCAACTTGCATAGGCAGCGTCAGTGCATCCAAAAGATCATTCACAAGCTGGCCATGCTGAATCTTCGTACCATGCGACGTCAAGAAACCTCTCTCTCTCCACAATCGTCCAAAACTATGTGCGACACCAAATGCGTATTGGCTGTCGGTAAACACATTCACACGTTTCCCTTTTGCTAACACACACGCTCTAGTAAGAGCAATCAGCTCTGCAGCTTGGGCAGAATTCTGATTCAACCTTGCAGTCTCAACAACCGTATTCAACGTTACAACAGCGTAAGCAGTAGTCACATCGCCATTCGGCAACTTAAAGCATGACCCATCCACATACAATGTACCGTCCGGATCTTCCAATGGGGTGTTTTTAAGGTCCACTCGACCTTTTGTTTCTTCCTCTGTCCTCAAGTAGCAATCATGTTCTGCTACTTCATCTGACTCTGTGCTAATTGGTAACAAAGTTGCCGGGTTCAGAACATTACAACGTTTTATTTGAATGTGGCTTGCCAACAGCGTCAACTCGTACCCAGACAACCTCGCACTCGTCAAGTGCTAAGTTTTCGTACGATTCAAAAGAGTGTCAACTGCATGCGGAACCATCACCGTAAGCATATTATCCATGACCAATCCTGCTGATTGTCGGATGGAGACCGCAGCTGCCGCAGTTGCTCTCAAACAACTCGGCAATGCTCTAGCTACTGGGTCCAAGGTCGAGGAAAAATATGCACATGGACGTTGCTTACCACCAAAAGGTTGCGTTAAGACACTCAAAGCACAACCTTCCCTCTCGTGAACATATAACGTAAACGGCTTACTGTAGTCAGGAGTACCTAACACAGGAGCCGAACACAATGAATCACGCAATTCAGAAAAACTTTTCTGACATTCTTCCGTCCATGGTAAAGGAGTTGAAA
Organism: Lissotriton vulgaris; assembly: GCF_964263255.1. Lineage (NCBI taxonomy): Eukaryota > Metazoa > Chordata > Amphibia > Caudata > Salamandridae > Lissotriton > Lissotriton vulgaris. The sequence goes on from NC_141696.1 coordinate 602,262,085, forward strand.
CATCCTTGCACGTAAGAGCCACCAATGGTTTCGCTAGCAATGAAAAATTCGGAATCCATTGCCTGCAGTACGACGTGATACCTAAAAAGCACGCACATCTCTTTGGGTTGTTGGCACAGCCATTCGCGCAATTGCTGCAATTCTCTCTGGGGTCAACCTCCTTCCCTCCTTTGACAATAAGTGACCTAGATAGGTTACTTCTTGACAACAATATTGGAGTTTAGAAGGGGACACCTTATGATTCAACTCACAGAGATGTTGCAGCAACGACACCGTAGCAATTTTGCAAATGTCCTAAGTATCAGCAGCCACCAATAAGTCGTCGACGTATTGGATTAAGGCCGCACCGACCGGCAACCTAAACGCATCCAGTTGACCCTTCAAGGCTTGGCTGTAAATAGATGGACTTTCACAGTAGCCCTGAGGAGCGCGTTTGAACCGGAAGCTGCGTCCACCAAGAGAGAAACCGAAAAGGTCTCTGCTCTCCTCGGCAATCGGGATGCTGAAAAACGCATTTTTCAAATCAATCACCGAAAACCATGATGCAGAAGCTGGAATCAGAGTCAGTAGCGCCGTGATGTCAGGCACAACAGGGAATTGAGGAACCACAATTTTATTCACCTCCCGTAAATCGATAACAAAGCGATAAACAGGCGGTTTTGAAGGATCAGTACGTTTAAGAATGGGCAGTACAGGGCTGTTGCACACGTTTCCCCGAGTCTCTTCAATAACATCTTTCTCGATCAAATCATAGATGATCGCTAACAGTGCCCGTTCACCATCAAGGGAGATACGATATTGGGGAATACGTGGCAGTCGCACATTAGATTTCAACTGTACAACATAAGGGGAGATATCAAGTAGGCCCACATCGTTGGGACCCGTCGCCCACAAAGACGCAGGAAGAGAACTCAATTCCGGTGGGAGCTTATCGAGGGACAAGTACATGGGAGAGACAACCCTCTCTCCTAACGTAAGCTTTACACCCGCAGGAGAACAATACAAAGTCGCATACAAACGTTTAAGCAAATCCAGGCACAAAAGATTTTCACCACAACCCGTAGTCAAAATCAACGGAGCTTCTAGCTCACGTGGCCCAATTGTAAGAGGCAAAGGGCGCGAAACTGGATTGCTAACAGGGGCGCCAGAGAATCCAACGGAAACATTTGTTAAGCCAGACAAAGGTGCGCCAGGGAGTTTCGAATGCTTGATGGAACTTTTCGCTGCACCAGTGTCCAACAGAAAAGGCTCAACGACGCCCGATGTAGCAACTGCGACGTAAGGCCCTCTCTGATCAACCGGAACTGATACCACTCCCTCTCCTTGTCTTTGGCTGTCCTAGTAATTACTGTCGTCAGTTCCCTGATCGACGTAATAATCGTCTACATTGTACTGCGCAGATCGTCCTTGCGACGATCCACGTTGATCGAAACAATTATCGGAATTTGATGAGTTATCTGAGCGATCGTTCTGAGCACCACGACCTCTACCACGTGATGCCTGCTGCGAACCACCACGACCTCCTCTAGATGAGTTACCACTATTACGTTCATTCAAAACAGGACAATTGAATTTAATGTGACCCTCTTGTCTACAATAAGCACATTGATTGTACCCTAACGAGGATCTTTGGGAAGAGGAGTCATTACGAGTTTGGGATCTGTTCGATTGCGGCTGCGATCTATTTTGTTGCGAATTATTCTGATTCGAACGTGGAGGATACGCTTGCTGAAGCAGCACTTTAGTTTTTAGCTCTTTGGTCTTTTTATCAGCACGGTCGTTCTCGTCTTTCTCTCTGTTCTCATAATATTGCGCCGTAGCCAATATCTGAGCTGAAGCAGAAACGGCCCATGCACTTTCCGAATTCCTCAATTTATTGCTCAAATCGGGCAGCAAGTTCGAAACAAATTTATCCACAAACAATCTTTGACCTCCCTCGGTACCCATATCCTGTCCACTATGGTCAACGAATGCCTCCTCAAACTTCGTGAAGAAGTCGGAAACACTCTCGTCCTTCTTTTGCTTACAAGCTGACAATTTGTCCCAATTCACCCTCATGGCTGGCATAAGAGTTTTCATTAACGCTATTATTCGTTGAGGAAGATCAACAATCAGCTGGTCGGGTTTAGCAGCAGCCGTTTGTCCGGCATCTGCCGCGACAATAGCAGCCCAAGCACCACCTAATTCATTCGGATGGTTTTCATGACGAATCTTAGCCCATACCGGTTGCGGTACGACATTGCCGAACAACATGTCGATATCGGCTAGATTAATTACCGTAGCATCTACGAGCTGCGATAATTCTTTGTAATACCCTGCAGGATTCTTGCGAGGGTCAGGCAAAGATTGCTTCACCTGTAACACCTCCGAGCGTTTCCATGGAAGATGTATCCATATTCTCTGGAAATGCCCCACTGTCGTCGGAGGTTGAGCATTAGGATTAGGTGGTATCCAAACCGGTGGAACTTCACGCATGGGATATTGGCCAGACTCGTCTGGCTGTTGTTCAACATCCTCGACAAACAAGGCATGAGGAATCGGAGCGGGGCGAAAAGATAGTAACCGCTCAACAGCACGTCGAACGTTAGTATCCACTATCAGTCCATTCGAGAACTGAAGCTGAAGATCAGACAGGGCGGTAAGCACCTCATCAGGCGCATCGGCCGCTATTTGATCATGAAGGAATTTACACATTTCATTGAACACATATCTCTGGGTTGGTATATTGAATTGACAGAATGTTTCGAGGACAACACGAGGTGGACTTCTAAGAGGATTTACCATCCAACCCATCGCCATATTATATAGCGCAACGCGTTCTCTGTTTCCAGGAAGCTGACTACGTCTCTGAGGACCATCGGAACCAGCGGACCCATGAACAGGTCCGAGCGAATGAAAGAAGCTAGCCGCAAGAGGAGAATTACGACTACGAGTAGAGGGAGAAGTATAGGACACAGGACTAACAAGTGAAGGAGTAGAAACAGTAGCAACAGCAGGAGTTAGCAAAACAGGAGCAATAGCAGGAGCAGTAGCGGGAGCAGTAGTATGTGGAAGCGGAGGAGCAGTAGGGATAGCAACAGGCAAAGGAGCAGGAACAGTCGGAAGGGTAGGTGCAGGTTGAGGAGCAGGCGGAGGAAGAATAGGCGGAAGAATAGGTACGGCAGGAACCACAGGAGCTGCGGTACCCTGTACGTACGGAGGTGGCGACTTCATAAGATAAGACATTAAAGGATCCTCAACTGCCTCTTCCTTCTTTTCCGACTCCGTAGACAAAGCGGGATAACATTTATCTACGGTCATACGCTGTAGTCTATCAAACACTTCCTTATCCTTAACCTCCTTATCACGCTGAAATTGCTCTGCTTTCTTCACTATGGTAGCAACATTATCTCGCTGATTACGTTTAGTCTGTCTGATGTCTTTCTGTCGGGCTTCCTTACGCCACAACCGAAAGGCATCAAACATGGCCGGCCTTGACTTTCTCTCAAACAATTTAATCTCTAGATTATCTAAGATCGGGGCCTCGAAGCTACCATGAGGTGGCCAACGAAGGTCGCCGTCCTTCTTTGTGTATTTAATCCAATAATCGTTAAAGGTAATTGGGCCTAGCCCATGCTTACTGTACAGTTCATAAGTGGGAGTTCCAACCGGAGGTATCGGACACGAGTCCTCCAGTCGGGAATCCGTACCACAAGGTCTGAAACAACTAAACAAAGTACTGCGACCAGGCATCTTGCACACTAGCCGAGTTTCACAAACTTCAAGGGTTACGGGATTTACCAAGTCCCAGCAAAGAACAAAACCCTCGGTTTTTGGCGGCTGCAGTCGTCAAACAACACAACAAAGTACGCTAGCAAAGTGTCACCGACAAAAACACTCACACAGCGTTAACAACAAAAACACTTGCTAAAGTGTCAACAACCAAGAACTCTGGGAGCGACCCACAAATACTTAACTCAAAGATCGATGGCGTCACCAGGAAGGCCCGTCAATCGTCTCGCTATACCAAGGTCTACGCCAGGCGCCAAAACAGGTCTACAGTCAGGGCAGCAGTCCGTCGCAGCCGTCAGGAGGCGGGAATCTTCGCGGGAAAAGTCTTCGGGCCACTTGTTTCGACAACGGGATCGATGAAGCGGAGTGCACCTTCCCTCGGAGATTTCACACGAAGTTCCTCACGATCGTCGGGCTTGGACCGGTACCACTGATGCAGCCCCACGTGGGCGCCAACTGAAGGACTGGGTTCTTTAAGACCCAGCGGTGCCAGGGCACAACACCTGAAACCTTCGTGGGTAACCTGCTCCGGCGTACGAATGACAGAGACACGGGACACTTCCTTCGGCGTCAAAGATTCAAGGTTTATTTGCTGCAGGGAACACAGAAATCACAGGAAGTACATCGAGTGTAGTTCGGGGAGACTGCTTCAAATTGGTTCTGTGGATCGCTCCTTTTATACAGTTTTTACCCATAGGACAACATGGCACACAAAAGTTTACAACCCGGTTCCCACCATTATCCCCCAGAGGGGTCGCTTTGGTCACTTTGATACACATGAGGTCCGGAACATAAGTGCGGAAACATTTGGTGGTTCCCAACTGTAAAAACCCATCTTCCCAACATTAGTGCATTCCAATCGGCAGTAAAACAGATCGAAATAGGAACAAAGACAGGTGCAGAGGAAGACGGAGACAGTGGGGAGATCGGAAAGGGTGTAAAAGGGGAGGTATCGGGAAACACGAGATACAGGCATCAAAGGGACGTGCCTAATGAGATGCACGGCTGAGACAACAAGTCCGTGCGGCAAGATGAGCCTCGTGCGGCGCCATCTGCTTTACAGTAGCATCCCCCTCGTCATAAAGACACTTACAAAGGACATGTGTCTTCCGCAAATATCTTGGGAGTCCCAGGGTCGCGAAGCGGACAACGTCCGTTCGCTGGCTACTTGAGGGCAAGAGACAAAATGGATGCCGTATCTAAGATGGAACCCGTGGGTACAGATAGAAATACCCACGTAACAGACGAACGGTTTAGGTTAGCACAGCGAAACTGCGCATACTTACTAAACTCGTCATTTGCGGTTCATAGATACCAGACTCGACCATATTCGTGCGAGTCGAAAACACCACTTACAATTGTCACGGAACCTCAGTATCTGATCAGCCGCCAGACAGGTGCGAATCAAAGCAATGATTTCAGCCACTTGTGCGGAGTATACTCCTTCTAAACAAGCGGGTTCAACCACTCCTATGATGGTACAGACAGCAAAGGCTGCTCTCAACTGGCCAACATTGTCTCTTAGGCATGAACCATCGACAAAGAAAATTTCAATGGGGTCAGACGGAGTTCAGTCACATAGAGAAAGTCATGGTCTTCACAATCTTCTTCATCTGCATTTGGCGAAGGCATCAATGTAGCGGGAATTAAAACAGAACACCTTCTCAGAGTCACATTCTCTGTAGCAAGTATGATCTGCTTGTAGCGTGTGAGTCTATTGTTGGTCGGGTGCTGTGTTTTAGTCCTCATCATCAACAATTCAACAGAATGCAGAACTTACACAATCAAAGGATGACTCATAACAATGCTTTCACACCTCTCAATGCTGACACCTGTTGCAGCAACAGATTTGAGACATAAGGGCAATGCTGAAGCTACTGGATCTAAAGTAGCTGAGAAGTAGGCAACTGGTCTACGGACACCTACATGATTCTGAGTCAGAACTGACAATGCACAACCTTCTCGCTCACAACAGAACACTGAAAAAGACTTGTTGTAGTCAGGCATTCCCAGAGACGGACCACGACACAGGCCCTCTCTCAACTCTAAGAGCGCCATCAGACAGTCGTTGTCCCATGGTACTGGATCACTCACATCCTTGTGCGTCAGCCTCTGCAAAGGCTTCGCTTTCAGGGAGAAATTGGGAATCCATTGGCGACAGTAGCCAACCACCCCCAGGAACATTTTAACTTCCCTCTGAGTGGTAGGTACAGCCATGTTCATGATCACCTCAATTCGATCTGGTGACACCTTTCTCTTGCCTTTCTCTATTCGATTACCCAAGTACTGTACCTCACTCAAAGAGTATTGCAAGCGGTTTGGGGACAACTTGTGTCCATTCTCTGCTAGATGATTCTGTAAGGCAAGCAAGCATCCTCCGTCTCCGAAGCAATGAGGAGATTATCGATGTATTGCACGAGAACAAAGTTCTGCGGCAACACGAGACTCTCAAAATTCTTTTTCAAGATATGATTAAAGATCGATGGACTCTCTGTGTACCCTTGAGGGCTACGACACCACGTTAACAAACTGTCTTCCAGCCGAAAAGGCAAATGAAAATTGGCTCTCCTTGTGCAGAGGTATCGAAAAGAATGCTTGGCACAGATCAATCACTGTAAACCACTCTGCTTTGCATGGAATCTGGAATAGTATCACGGATGCATTCGGTACCACTGTACAAGATGGAACCACAATCGTGATACCCTTTTGCAGGTCTTGCACTATTCTAAATTTCTCACTCGGCTTCTGTAATCCCATAATGGGTGAGTTGCATGGACTGCCCATTATCTTCTTCAGGATTCCCTGCTTGATCATGGAATCGATTACAGGTTTGATCCATGCGATCGTCTCTGGCAACAAATTGTACTGAGGTGTCCTTGGGAACTCAACATTTTGCCTTATTTGTATCTTAACTGGTTCCACCCCTTTGATCAATCCTAATTCTTCTCTGTAAAATCCCACACATCGAATGAGACAGAGTCTCTCAAGTCAAATGGAAGCTTCTCCACTGTCAACACAGGGTACATCTCTATATAAGAATGCCTATTTGCGATCTTAAAGGTGGCATCATCATCGTTGGTCTGTGATTCCACTGTCTTGGGGGTGCAATAGATGGTGCAATTGAGCTTGCACAAGAGATCTCGTCCTAACAGGCAGACTGGACTTGAGTCGCACACTACAAACTGATGTCGCTCTCGGAAGGTTCCTATTCTCACAGGAATTGGCTCGGTCAATGTTTCATTAATTTTCTTATTACTCCTACGACTTGGATTGATTGTCCCGAGAGGGGTAGGTTGGGAACTACTGCAGATCTCACAGTAAAACAGTTAGCGCTAGCATCAACCAAAAGGTGGTGAAATACTGTCAACATCCGCCTCTACAAACGGTCCCCTCTTGTCTACCTCTAAGATTGCCCCAAGAGTGCAGTCTTCCTCCCCCTTTAGGCATCGTCATTTCAACGGGTCTGAGCTGTACTCATCGAAATTCTCAAAAAGGGGCATCTGTTGGTACGTACTACCTCCTTACGAAATTATCGGAGGTTGCGGAACCTGCACCTGTGGGGCCAATTTCCTCCCTTGGATAGACCTGGGTCTCATCACTGTATTCACAACCTCAGGTACCTGCATCATCTCCTCTTCCTGTTGGACCTGGTTAGCTGGGTTCAATCTACACTCGCGTTTCCCATGCCCGATTTTCTGACAAAGGTGACACACATTAGTCTATTTCAGTGTCGCCACATCCATCCCTGTCTTGGGGTCCACAGGTTTTCCCTCTCCTTGGCGCTGATCATTCTGAGTTCCTCTCAGATTGTTTTCCTGTCTTCTCCCTAGCGGTCCTCCACTTAGCTGTATCTGGAGTTCCCTATCAGCGGTTTGCATTTGGACTAGCATCAGCTTATCTTTAAGCTTTCTGTCTTTTGAGTGCACCTCAGAACTGCAGTATCTGGCATATCACAGTATTTCATCCACTAACTTGTTCTGCCAGCAGATCAGATGCTGCTGAATCATGAAACTAATTTCTGGTCTCAAACCCAGGACGAACTTGGAAACAAACTGTTCCATATCTTTGGGGTCTAAGGTATCTAGCCCTCTGTACTGCTTGAAGGCTTGTAGGAGCCTCTCGTAGTACTCAAGAACAGACTCCTTTGGTTCCTAAATGGTTCAATCTATCTTAACCCAATCAATATCCTGTGGCAATATCTTGGATTTTAGCCATGTGATCACCTGTTCGAACTTTTTCATGACAATAGGTGAAGGACCATTTGTAACAGCATCCGTGTCTGGTGCAGAACTTGGCCAATCAACTGCCACTTTACAAGCTGCCCACAAGCCACTCGGTACTACAATGTAAAACAATGTATTCAAGTCAACCCAGAACACCTTCGAGATTTTAACAAACCGATCAACTGCTTGTGCCATTCGACAAGTTTCACCCTCAGCCGAGGAAATTCATTCGTAAATGCTGCCAAATCACCTCTACTCCAACGTACATGCACATACCCTCCGTTAGATACCTCTCGCAAAGGGTAATTCTCTACTCCTACCATTCCCCCTCCTGGAGGCAGTGTCTCTCCTACACTCCTCTTGGTGCTCCTCTTTTTGGACAGTATTTCCTTCCACCTATCAAGCATGCTCCATGCGAGTATACCTATAATCAATTCTTGAATGTGAGCTTTCAGCCCTGTGACACCTTACTCTTCCAGTACCTGAACACTGTACTGCAATCTGTGACTTCCTTGTAGCATCTTTGTTTTAGACAAATCCACCTCGTATTTTTTTGCCAAATCTGTCAGTTTCTCATAGGCTGACCATGCCCTATGAGTCACATCCTTTGCTACACACAGTAACTCATCCGGTTCATAAAGTTCCACTCTTTCCAAGGGCAAGTTCCGATTTATTATCTCATCTACCTATGCTTTCAACCTCACCACGTCCAACATTGTTGCTCTTATAGCAACTTTCAGGGTCCCTCAACTAGATGCTTCACTCGATTCTTCATTCTCCCTGCTCTGTTCTTCACATCGGTTCCCTTCTGCTATGTCCATAAGGGCTGGTCTGTTTCCTGCATTTCCATGATCCCAGTCTCCTGTCATCCTGTCATTCTGATTCCTCACTGGTGGTTCCCACATCCTTAGATCGGATCTTTAATCGGCTAAAGACCTTGGTCTCCCTATCCTTAAATCCACCTGTCCCCTAGAGGAGTTTGCAGTGGCTGGTATTGGGGTACTCGATTCTATGTGTCTCGGTAGGTGAGCTATCCCACTCGCTGCGCCATTCCTCCAGAGTCAGTTCCCTCTCCAGCTACCTACCGTGCCAAACTCTCATTCCTCACTTGATCCGGATTATATACTGACACTATGGGGCTGATGGTAACCGGCACTGTAAGAGCATCAGGCAACCTTCTAGCACCTGAAACTCATTAGCTTCCGAACCTACTGGAGTCTGCGTACCCGTCCCTTCTGATTTTCCCAACTACTCTTGCATTAGACCTGAAAATTTCAGGTATCAGAGCCCTTTACAAGAACACTAGTACCGTTACAGAAGGACACATTTATTTTTGTAAGGCACAGGAGATTAAGTGATTTGCCCAGAATCACAGGATGTTGAGCGTTGTTGCTGAGACTCGAATCAGGTTCGGCAGCTTCGAGGTCGACAGCTCGAGCTGTAAGGCTAAATCCTCTCCCCAGTTTAAGCCTGTGATTCTCCAATCCCCTCTGTCGGCACTGACTTTCCCTCTTCTGAGTTTGGGTTATATGGAGGTGGTCTCTCTGATAGTAACCTTTCTAAAAAGCTGTCATCTGTGTCACTGTCGTCTTCCTTGATACTCTTCTTCTCGGTGTCTCCCACCTTCACCATCAACGGGAATAGCCTATCCCCCTCTATAGTTCCCACTCTCCATCTCTTTTCCAATGTTTCCCATCGCCCATCTTGAAATGCCCTGATCGACCTTTTCACCCTTTCCTGACTTTGTTCTCTTTTCCTGTCATGGGCTGCTCTAATCTATGCATGTAGCACCTCAAACTGTGTTGGTCTGGGTAGGGAACGTAAGGAAGACCTCACCTTTTTCAATTGGTACAACACTTCCAACCTGAAAGTACCATAACGCGGAAAAGTCATTTCTTCCTTTTCCTCAGTCATTTTATGCCAATTCTCGAGCCAAAGTATAGAAAGTAATCCCATGTTCGTAGCCAATTAATGGGCTGGGTATCCTCAGGTGGAGCTTCTTCTCCCCCTCGAGTAACCACTCCCCTATCTCCTCTGCATAGATCTCATAAAACTTCAAAACATTTCATGGTAAAATCAACTTTTATTTCTCAATTGTCTTCGCTCTACTTCCTGATGACAATCCACCAATACCAGCGCGGCTTCACACCAACCGAACTATCGCAGCGCGGCACTCTATGACGTCACTCTTCCTCCGCTTACAGCAGTTCCCCTCCTTTACAATTCAGGTCTCACACACTCACGCATCTCTTTCATACAATGAAATAACTGTCCGCGAAACGACCAAACAGTCACTTCTCTGACTGTCTGTCCAACAAACGACCGGACAGTCTCTCACATTTGTCAACCTCAACTCTGGCAACGGTCTGTCCGTGAAATGACCGGACATCTACCTCGGACTAATTGCCCACGAACAGGCAGACAGTCATGTACCTAATCGATAGGATCCAATCACTCAATTTTTCCACATACAGTAACCCACAACCTGCGTCGGTACTCACGCATCATACACACGTTTCCGTATCACTGGTGGGTCAGTCAACAAAGTCTCATGACTCCCACAATCACTGGTCAGACAATTTCAACTCTGGGTGTCTTCTGCACCACAGTCTCTTATCCCAGGATCTCAAAAATCAAATCTCATGGACCGCCCGCGTTCAGCCCAAAACTACATTCACTCAACTCTCGTTCCAACTCTGCAAGTCATAACAAACCGAAGCAACACCACAATCTACAGACTCACTCTTCGTCAGTTTCCGTCCACTCACGATCCGCCGGACAACCATCACCTTGGGCTCTTCGGCTATTGGACTCAATGACAACCATTCTCTACGTCTCCCCTTACTCCAGAGATAACCATCCTACTCTGCTACCAACTGATTGGGCCAGATTCTTAGCTCCGTTTATCTTATCCTACCACTCCTAAGAATCCTCGGTCGACTGGGATCTTTTTATCTGCTGAGAAGTGTATAGGGGAGAAACCCAATACATTCACCACCATCAGTAAGAACTAATCAATTTGGACTCGGAAAGAACCGCTGACTCGGACTTACAATTTAGGGGTTTTATTACAAAGCCAAAAATAACTGAACATACAAACACCTCATGACGAGGTTGAAGAAATACATGGGCACTAATACAAAATTCATTCTACGGACCAACCTAATTCGGTGCAGCATAAAAAGTATAAGCAATTCTGAAAAGATTAAACAAACGACAACTGGTCCAATATCCAAAGTAGTCCTCATCAGTTTTATAAAAAGGAAAAATAATCAGTTAATCCTATCCCTACACTAACACTAAGGTGTCATCCCTGCATAACATCTCCCAGGTAGGATCGAGGAAAAGGTGTCAGCTCGTGACTACTTCCTAAGAAGTACACTCACGTTGCAAGGGTTAGTAGCCGAAGCTAAGTCTTCCTTCTAAGAATCGACCCCTTCTCCTACCCTCCTAATGGCTCTCTGCCCTTTCCTCCCTCGGGGCACTATCCCTAATACAAAATGATCATTTAGTAGAACACGCCCCTGTAACACCTCCTCTGGCTGGGCACCTCTCTTAGGTAACTTTCCGTTGAAACTTGTACTCCGTCCAGCAACAGTTGATATGTCCTTTGGTCTCAGGCTTCTTCCAATTCTCGTCATTCCAAGATACACTGTTGCAGGTCTCCTCCATACCTAACTCCTAAAACAAAGAGCATCAGTCTTACTAACGAGAAAAATGTCCTTTCACCTGCAATGGAAAGCATGTGAAAGAATCAACCTTGCATGCACAAGAAATCTGCTAACTGCCTTCAACTGAGAGCTTTTCCAGGGAAACATATTTAGGCCTACACAATTCAGCTAACATAAGAAATCACTAATAGGCCTTTCATGGTAAGAACGTGAATATTCATTTAGGCCTTTACACATCCAGGACTATACGCATTTAATAAACATTGCATCTATAAGCATTACATTTCTTCACCTTAAGGCACATTTAGTTCTCTACACATGCAGACTTTTATGGTGCACGTTTAAATCTAATGCATTACATTATACATGAAGTACTTTATTAAGCATTTGCTGTAAGCAGTTACATTTTAAATGTTGTTCTACCCTTTCAACGAACACAAACTCATTTCCTAACATTACACATACATTTTATATTATTACGTCCACATTTTCTAATGATTAATACTTAGTTCAACACAGGAATATTTGCGGGTGCTGACTATCCGTGATTTTAATGCACCCCTACAATATTCAGAATATCATGATTCATGTGTCAGGTTTCACTGGTCGAGAGAGCGGCGACTCGAGCAGCGCGCTCCCACCGCATCAAAACTACATTTCCCAGCAGGCAGAAGGGACGTCACGTACGCGACGCACGGTGCGTGTGCAATGCGGAAACAAAGGGGTTTCGTTGGATCCAGGCGGCGCCAATAATTCCTTGGTTGTGCCTTGAAGACGGTTGGTACCTTCAGAGCTGCGGTAAGAAAGCAGAACTCTTCCGCGCAATCCCGTTCTTTTGCTGTTTGATACCTTGGACCAAATGAACCACGCATTCGGCGTGGAGACTTGATTCTCGAATACTTTTTCCTCTCGGATGAGAGGGAACCGGAGGTCTTTTACGAGTGACATTTACTTTGGTGTATGTGCAGGGAACCGTTGTGTTTGCTTTTCACTCTTAAGCAACCCACGGTGGTGCAACCTGGATGTACAAATACGGAACCAAATAGCCTGGGGTGTGTTCCTAATGCACACTGCATAACCTCGTCAATCATTTGTGAAGGATCAGTGATTCCATTATCATTTTACGTTGTTATTTCCTATACTTTTCCTTCCACAACCCTTGTTTAATATTTACCAAACGCATGAGACACAGGAGGGGTACCTTAACAGAGGGATGGTGCTTACCCATTGATGCTTATGTATTCCTTGTTTAGGTAGGTGTGTGTGTTCTTCAGTAACATAGCGTAGCCAATATTACTTCAGGATGTTCATGTAAAGCCTCTCTGTATGTCGTTCTACAGCTGGGTAGAGTCCCTGGTACCGCCTTCCTTCATATCTACTAAAGAAACAGTCTGTTCTATTTTTCTTTACAGGTACGAGTGTGGCTTGGGGGTAGTCATTTGTGTATAGGAATCCAGAGTAGTGGGTGGGATAGAATCGCACACCCGGGAGGGGTTTCTGAACAAGTTGTTCTTTGTCGTTTCAGATCTCCCTCCCCGCTGTTCCCTTCCTTTCCCTCCCCGGTTGTGTTGTAAACTTCAGACTTTGAGGTTGTTCATAGGGGAGGTTATAGCTATTTCAACCTAGCCCCGAAGAGGCCAGAAAGCAGAGCCTGACATCATGACACCCAACTGGAAATCAGGGACATAGGGAGGGCCCTGGAAGAGTTCTGTGCTGCCTCGGGATTAGGAGTCAACTGGGCTAAATCTTGCCTGTTCCCGTCAGTCTGCACTTCCCACCCCACCTTTTGATGATGGACATTCAACCTTTATGATGGGAGCCGCGCATGTTTAGGTATCTTGGCATCTGCATCTACAACAATGTCCTGGACATGATTGATGGCAAATTCACAAGAGCTTCCCCCTATGAACACAACTGACATTCTGAAGAATGCTCCCATTCACAGTTCAGGGCCTTGTATGACTTTCCAAAATGGTGATGTTTCCTCGCCTTCTTTATTACTTCCACTATCTCCCGGTGCATATACCTTGCTCCACATTCGGCACTCTCCATGGCATTCTGGGAAGCTTCATTTGGAGCAAGGGTAGAGGTTGTGTTGCACTCTACAAGCTCCAACTACCAGTAGATATGGGGGGGCTGGGAGTTCCCACTTTTGAACATTACTACCAGGTAATACAGTTACAATGGCCATCACACTGATTAGCAAGTCATCTCCTGGAAGAGCTGGGGCTACGCCCATCAAATTGAGTCGCTGTAATCAATCTGCTTTTCACAAAAAGGACAGATCCTAACTACAACACCCCCTTAGCCCAAGGCAAAACCCAACACTTTCCTAAGGCGGGGTAAGAAAACACACCCAAATGTAGGTAAAATAACCCATACAATATTATTGATACAATACTTCAAAAGGTAGGCCGAATAGATCAGTCATGGTAAATGCCCAAGTACCAATAGGACAATTGAAATAAACGGTCAAAATAGAATGCAGTCTATACATATAGCAGAGAATAGCAAAGGATAGAATAGAAATAGATTAAAACTGGTTAGGGACACCTCACCGTCTGATTCTTCTGCCACATCCTTGCCCACTCAAGCTGAGGGGAGTCCGTTTCTGCAGCCCAGGCAGGAATTCCAGTCAGGTATCAAGTCCCAACACCATCCCACAGCAATACGGCTATTCTGTGGTGAACTTCCATCTGGCCCGCTGAGGCTCCCAGCTTTAATACTCAAAGCGAAGCTTCAAGAAAGTCTCAAATCCTCTTCATTAGGAAAAATCGAGCAGGCTAGTACTGGCTTGCGTCAAGGCCAAGACAAAGGGCTGGCCAAGCCTCTGTGTTTTGACTTCGAGGCAGAGTTGCACATTCAACAAATAATATCCAGTTCACTTTGGTCAGTGAAGTGCAGAAAACAAGTGAAGAGTGAAAAACACATAAGGAGCAAAAAACCTTCAATCTCCACTTTATGGCTACGTGCGAGCACAGAACATGGCGTCAGTTATGAAAATGGAGTCAGTTATGCAAACCCTGCCATGCACACAGAGAAGCTTAAATCAGAACAAAGTTAGAAAGAAAGATGACATGAAGCCATGTCAAAGCCAATAGTAAATAGTGCAGTGAAGCAAGTATAACTCAGAGAGCAATATTGACATGAGGCCATGTCAAAGCCAATAATAAGAGCTCATATCGAAATGTACTGTTCTACTCCGTAACAGCTCTCACTAAGCAGGCATATATATGGCAGTTCTACATTAAGGCTAGAATAAAATAACACTCTAAAGTCAGTTTAAGATTGTGGTAGTTGACGGTCATCATGGGATACTCAACCACAAGAGTGGCACATTCATTACATTACATCCCATGACCATCGACTATCACCATCAGCATATATCAAGAAATCTAATAACAATGATTTATAACGGTCCATCCTTTGACCAATGACTACTATAACATATTGGTCTAAAAACAACTATCTGGGGACAAAGCATAGATGAGAGATTAGGCACACACTGAATTTAGCAACATAAAGATACTAGAATACATATGGATAATGCTATACCACCTAGAACAGAGTGAAGTTTACCAAAATCTGGCAACCACCCAAACAACCAATCCCACCACTCCTTTTCAACATCCTGCTTGACATCTCTAGCCAACTTGTGTAAAGCATCAATGTGGGATTGAATTGATTTAGAATGATCTGAAAGGTTAAAGCCACACATTCCCTCAAAATCTGAACATCCATGATCATGTTTTAAAAGCAAATAGTCAATGGCCGCTCTATTCTGCAATATTGATTTCCGTGCCCCTCGCACGTCCAATAAAAATTCTGTCCAAGCAGTCGATGTATGATTAATATTTTTCACCATAAGACATGCTAATCCACTAACAGCTCCAGAGTTATAAATTGCTAGCCACGGAATACATACTATTGAAGCAGCTGTAGGGAATGAGCAACTTTTGTGGTCTGACACCCTATGATGACCCTCAACCACCACCATTTTTAACTGACTTTAGTGTGTTATGTTACCCTAGCCTTAATGTAGGATAGTCTTGCATATGCCTGCTTTTCTTCTGTTCTATAATCTTGCTGTCTTTCAGTAGAATAGTTTCGCCAAGAATAGAAGGTGTGGGATGTTGAGGTGCAGTGTTGTGGGTGATGGTGCACACATGTGCTCAATGTTGGATACTGAGGAATTAAGTGTATAATGGTATTTGGGTCAGGTGAATTATGACTTTGACCTATTGGCTTTGACGTGGTCTAATGTCATTCTGTTTTCTGACTTTACCTTGCTTTATAGCAGTGCTGACTATTGCATTTTGACCGGCTCTCATATCATCTTGCTTTTCAATTTCATCTTGCTTGGAACCTTTCTGTGTGCATGGCTTAACTAACTCCATTTTCATGACTGAAGCCATTTTCTGTGCCTGCAAGAAGCTGCAGAGATAAAAAGCGGTACAAAAGGGGGTGGTGATGGACGAGGCATCTGAATCAATCAAACACTCACACCCAGTCAAAAGATCTGGGTTTAATCCATCACAGTTTTTTAGCCCACTCTGCCACCCCAGTTCAGACGTGGCTATATGCAAATCAGTCTGACCCTGTGCCTCATGGGAAAAGTCCAGCCCGAACTGCCAAGCCATGTCTCCCCTGGACTGGAAACAAGCTTCTGAGGACCGGTTTCTGGCATTCCAGCCATCTTCAGCCCGGCTTGCTTGAATCCAGTGGCAAAGTGAGCAAGGGACTCACATCTGAGCATACCCTGCCACACTTATGGCGGTACAAAAGGGGGTGGTGATGGACGGAGCATCTGAATCAATCAAACACTCACACCCAGTCAAAAGATCTGGGTTTAATCCATCACCGTTCTTTAGCCCAGTCTGCCACCCCAGTTCAGACATTGCTATATGCAAATCAGTCTGGCCCTGTGCCTCATGGGAACAGTCTAGCCTGAACTGCCAAGCCATGTCTTCCCTGGACCAGAAACAAGCTTCCGAGGACCGGTTTCTGGCATTCCAGCCGTCTTCAGCCCTGCTTGCTTGAATCCAGTGGCAAAGTGAGCAAGGGACTCACGTCTGAGCATACAAGTGCCACACTTATGGCGGCCAAAAAGCGGTATAAAAGAGAGTGATGATGGACGGAGCATCTGAATCAATCAAACACTCACAACCAGTCAAAAGATCTGGGTTTAATCCATCACCGTTCTTTAGCCCACTCTGCCACCCCAGTTCAGACATGGCTATATGCAAATCAGTCTGACCCTGTGCCTCATGGGAACAGTCCAGCCCGAACTGCCAAGCCTTGTCTTCCCTGGACCGGAAACAAGCTTCCGAGGACCGGTTTCTGGCATTCCAGCCGTCTTCAGCCCGGCTTGCTTGAATCCAGTGGCAAAGTGAGACTCACTTCTGAGCATACCCTGACACACTTATGGCGGCCAAAAAGCGGTACAAAAGGGGGTGGTGATGGACGGAGCATCTGAATCAATCAAACACTCACACCCAGTCAAAAGATCTGGGTTTAATCCATTACAGTTTTTTAGCCCACTCTGCCACCCCAGTTCAGACGTGGCTATATGCAAATCAGTCTGACCCTGTGCCTCATGGGAAAAGTCCAGCCCGAACTGCAAAGCCATGTCTCCCCTGGACTGGAAACAAGCTTCTGAGGACCGGTTTCTGGCATTCCAGCCATCTTCAGCCCGGCTTGCTTGAATCCAGTGGCAAAGTGAGCAAGGGACTCACATCTGAGCATACCCTGCCACACTTATGGCGGTACAAAAGGGGGTGGTGATGGACGGAGCATCTGAATCAATCAAACACTCACACCCAGTCAAAAGATCTGTGTTTAATCCATCACCGTTCTTTAGCCCACTCTGCCACCCCAGTTCAGACATTGCTATATGCAAATCAGTCTGGCCCTGTGCCTCATGGGAACAGTCCAGCCTGAACTGCCAAGCCATGTCTTCCCTGGACCGGAAACAAGCTTCCGAGGACCGGTTTCTGGCATTCCAGCCGTCTTCAGCCCTGCTTGCTTGAATCCAGTGGCAAAGTGAGCAAGGGACTCACGTCTGAGCATACAAGTGCCACACTTATGGCGGCCAAAAAGCGGTATAAAAGAGAGTGATGATGGACGGAGCATCTGAATCAATCAAACACTCACACCCAGTCAAAAGATCTGGGTTTAATCCATCACCGTTCTTTAGCCCACTCTGCCACCCCAGTTCAGACATGGCTATATGCAAATCAATCTGACCCTGTGCCTCATGGGAACAGTCCAGCCCGAACTGCCAAGCCTTGTCTTCCCTGGACTGGAAACAAGCTTCCGAGGACCGGTTTCTGGCATTCCAGCCGTCTTCAGCCCGGCTTGCTTGAATCCAGTGGCAAAGTGAGACTCACTTCTGAGCATACCCTGACACACTTATGGCGGCCAAAAAGCGGTACAAAAGGGGGTGGTGATGGACGGAGCATCAGAATCAATCAAACACTCACACCCAGTCAAATGATCTGGGTTTAATCGATCATCATTCTTTAGCCCACTCTGCCACTCCAGTTCAGACATGGCTATAAGGAAATCAGTCTGACCCTGGGCCTCATGGGAACAGTCCAGCCCGAACTGCCAAGCCATGTCATCCCTGGACCGGAAACAAGCTTCCGAGGACCGGTTTCTGGCATTCCAGCCGTCTCAGCCCGGCTTGCTTGAATCCAGTGGCAAAGTGAGCAAGGGACTCACGTCTGAGCATACCCTGCCACACTTATGGCGGCCAAAAAGTGGTACAAAAGGGGGTGGTGATGGACGGAGCATCTGAATCAATCAAACACTCACACCCAGTCAAAAGATCTGGGTTTAATCCAGCACTGTTCTTTAGCCCACTCTGCCACCCCAGTTCAGACATGGCTATATGCAAATCAGTCTGACCCTGTGCCTCATGGGAACAGTCCAGCCCGAACTGCCAAGCCATGTCTTCCCTGGGCCCGAAACAAGCTTCCGAGGACCGGTTTCTGGCATTCCAGCCATCTTCAGCCCGGCTTGCTTGAATCCAGTGGCAAAGTGAGCAAGGGACTCATGTCTGAGGATACCCTGCCACACTTATGGCGGCCAAAAAGCGGTACAAAAGGGGGTGGTGATGGACGGAGCATCTGAATCAATCAAACACTCACACCCAGTCAAAAGATCTGGGTTTAATTCATCACCGTTCTTTAGCCCACTCTGCCACCCCAGTTCAGACATGGCTATATGCAAATCAGTCTGACCCTGTAACTCATGGGAACAGTCCAGCCCGGACTGCAAAGCCGTGTCTTCCCTGGACTGGAAACAAGCTTCCGAGGACCGGTTTCTGGCATTCCAGCCGTCTTCAGCCCGGCTTGCTTGAATCCAGTGGCAAAGTGAGCAAGGGACTCACGTCTGAGCATACCCTGCCACACTTATGGCGGCCAAAAAGCGGTACAAAAGGGGGTGGTGATGGACAGAGCATCTGAATCAATCAAACACTCACACCCAGTCAAAAGATCTGGGTTTAATCCATCACCGTTCTTTAGCCTACTCTGCCACCCCAGTACAGACGTGGCTATATGCAAATCAGTCTGACCCTGTGCCTCATGGGAACAGTCCAGCCCGAACTGCCAAGCCATGTCTTCCCTGGACTGGAAACAAGCTTCCGAGGACCCGTTTCTGGCATTCCAGCCGTCTTCAGCCCGGCTTGCTTGAATCCAGTGGCAAAGTGAGCAAGCGACTCACGTCTGAGAATACCCTGCCACACTTATGGCGGCCAAAAAGCGGTACAAAAGGGGGTGGTGATGGACGGAGCATCTGAATCAATCAAACACTCACACCCAGTCAAAAGATCTGGGTTTAATCCATCACCGTTCTTTAGCCCACTCTGCCACCCCAGTTCAGACATGGCTATATGCAAATCAGTCTGACCCTGTACCTCATGGAAACAGTCCAGCCCGAACTGCCAAGCCATGCCTTCCCTAGACCGGAAACAAGCTTCCGAGGACCGGTTTCTGGCATTCAAGCCGTCTTCAGCCCGGCTTGCTTGAATCCAGTGGCAAAGTGAGCAAGGGACTCTCGTCTGAGCATACCCTGCCACACTTATGGTGGCCGAAAAGCGGTGCAAAAGGGGGTGGTGATGGACGGAGCATCTGCATCAATCAAACACTCACACCCAGTCAAAAGATCTCGGTTTAATCCATCACCGTTCTTTAGCCCACTCTGCCACTCCAGTTCAGACATGGCTATATGCAAATCAGTCTGACCCTGTGCCTCATGGCAACAGCCCAGCCCGAACTGCCAAGCCATGTCTTCCCTGGACCGGAAACAAGCTTCCGAGGACCGGTTTCTGGCATTCCAGCCGTCTTCAGCCCGGCTTGCTTGAATCCAGTGGCAAAGTGAGCAAGGGACTCACGTCTGATCATACCCTGCCACACTTATGAAGGCCAAAAAGCAGTGCAAAAGGGGGTGGTGATGGACGGAGCATCTGAATCAATCAAACACTCACACCCAGTCAAAAGATCTGGCAGTTCGGGCTGGACTGTTCACATTAGGCACAGGGTCAGACTGATTTGCATATAGCCACTGATTTGCATATAGCCATGTCTGAACTGGGGTGGCAGAGTAGGCTAAAGAACGGTGATGGATCAAACCCAGATCTTTTGACTGGGTGTGAGTATTTGATTGGTTCAGATGCTCCGTCCATCACCACCCCCTTTTGTACCGCTTTGGCCGCCATAAGTGTGGCAGGGTATGCTCAGACGTGAGTCCCTTGCTCACTTTGCCACTGGATTCAAGCAAGCCGGGCTGAAGACGGCTGGAATGCCAGAAACGGGTCCTCGGAAGCTTGTTTGCGGTCCAGGGAAGGCATGGCGTGGCAGTTCGGGCTGGACTGTTCCCATGAAGCACAGGGTCAGACTGATTTGCATATAGCCTTGTCTGAACTGGGGTGGCAGAGTGGGCTAAAGAACGGTGATTGATCAAACCCAGATCTTTTGACTGGGTGTGAGTGTTTGATTGGTTCAGATGCTCCGTCCATCACCACCCCCTTTTGTACCGCTTTGGCCGCCTTAAGTGTGGCAGGGTATGCTCAGACGTGAGTCCCTTGCTCACTTTGCCACTGGAGTCAAGCAAGCCAGGCTGAAGACAGCTGGAATGCCAGACACCGGTCCTCGGAAGCTTGTTTCCGGTCCAGGAAAGGCATGGCTTGGCAGTTTGGGCTGGACTGTTCCCATGAGGCACAGGGTCAGACTGATTTGCATATAGCCATGTCTGAACTGGGGTGGCAGAGTGGGCTAAAGAACGGTGATGGATCAAACCCAGATCTTTTGACTGGGCGTGAGTGTTTGATTGGTTCAGATGCTCCATCCATCACCACCCCCTTTTGTACCGCTTTGGCCGCCATAAGTGTGGCAGGGTATGCTCAGACCTGAGTCCCTTGCTCACTTTGCCACTGGATTCAAGCAAGCCGGGCTGAAGACGGCTGGAATGCCAGAAACCGGTCCTCGGAAGCTTGTTTCCGGTCCTGGGAAGGCATGACTTGGCAGTTCGGGCTGGACTGTCCCCATGAGGCACAGGGTCAGACTGATTTGCATATAGCGATGTCTGAACCAGGGTGGCAGAGTGGGCTAAAGAACGGTGATGGATCAAACCCAGATCTTTTGACTGGGTGTGAGTGTTTGATTGGTTCAGATGCTTCGTCCATCACCACCCCCTTTTGTACCGCTTTGGCCGCCATAAGTGTGGCAGGGTAAGCTCAGACGTAAGTCCCTTGCTCACTTTGCCACTGGATTCAAGTAAGGCGGGCTGAAGACGGCTGGAATGCCAGAAACCGGTCCTCAGAAGCTTGTTTCCGGTCCAATGAAGGCATGGCTTGGCAGTTCGGGCTGGACTGTTCCCATGAGGCACAGGGTCAGACTGATTTGCATATAGCCATGTCTGAACTGGGGTGGCAGAGTGGGCTAAAGAACGGTGATGGATCAAACCCAGCTCTTTTGACTGGGTGTGAGTGTTTGATTGGTGCAGATGCTCCGTCCATCACCACCCCCTTTTGTACCGCTTTGGCCGCCATAAGTGTGGCAGGGTATGCCCAGACGTGAGTCCCTTGCTCACTTTGCCACTGAATTCAAGCAAGCCGGGCTGAAGACGGCTGGAATACCAGAAACCGGTCCTCTGAAGCTTGTTTCCGGTCCAGGGAAGGCATGGCTTGCCAGTTCGAGCTGGACTGTTCCCATGAGGCACAGGGTCAAACTGATTTACATATAGCCATGTCTGAACTGGGGTGGCAGAGTGGGCTAAAGAACGGTGATGGATCAAACCCAGATCTTTTGACTGGGTGTGAGTGTTTGATTAGTTCAGATGCTCCGTCCATCACCACCCCTTTTATACCGCTTTGGCCGCCATAAGTGTGGCAGGGTATGCTCAGACGTGAGTCCCTTGCTCACTTTGCCACTGGATGCAAGCAAGACGGGCTGAAGACGGCTGGAATGCCAGAAACCGGTCCTCGGAAGCTTGTTTCCGGTCCAGGGAAGGCATGGCTTGGCAGTTCGGGCTGGACTGTTCCCATGAGGCACAGGGTCAGACACAGCCACATCTCCGGACATCTGAGAGACCTGCACTGGCTACCAGTCAACAAGAGAATCACCTGCCGTCTCCTCACCCACGCACACAAAGCCCTACACAGCCAAGGCCCGAGATACCTCAACAGCCGCATCAACTTCTACACTCCCACACGCCAGCTCCGATCAACCAGCCACGCCCTCGCCGCCGTCCCCCGCATCCGCAGAGCCACAACAGAAGGAAGGTCCTTCTCCTACCTGGCCGCCAAGACCTGGAACTCCCTCCCGACCCACCTCCGCCTGATCCAAGACCACCTCGCCTTCAGGAAGCAGCTCAAGACCTGGCTGTTCGAACAGTAGCGGACCCCCCCCCCCAAGCGCCTTGAGACCCTCCGGGTGA
Organism: Lissotriton vulgaris; assembly: GCF_964263255.1. Taxonomy (NCBI): domain Eukaryota; kingdom Metazoa; phylum Chordata; class Amphibia; order Caudata; family Salamandridae; genus Lissotriton; species Lissotriton vulgaris. Next base: position 602,284,691 of record NC_141696.1, read on the forward strand.
GTAGTGCGCTATATAAATGTTTTGATTGATTGATTGATTGATTGACTGATTTGCATATAGCCATGTCTGAACCGGGGTGGCAGAGTGGGCTAAAGAACGGTGATGGATCAAACCCAGATCTTTTGACTGGGTATGAGTGTTTGATTGGTTCAGATGCTCCGTCCATCACCACCCTCTTTTGTACCGCTTTGGCCGCCATAAGTGTGGCAGGGTAAGCTCAGACGTGAGTCCCTTGCTCACTTTGCCACAGGATTCAAGCAAGGCGGGCTGAAGACGGCTGGAATGCCAGAAACCGGTCCTCAGAAGCTTGTTTCCGGTCCAGGGAAGGCATGGCTTGGCAGTTCGGGCTGGACTGTTCCCATGAGGCACAGGGTCAGACTGATTTGCATATAGCCGTGTCTGAACTGGGGTGGCAGAGTGGGCTAAAGAACGGTCATGGATCAAACCCAGATCTTTTGACTGGGTGTGAGTGTTTGATTGGTTCAGAGGCTCCGTCCATCACCACCCCCTTTTGTACTGCAGAGATGAAAAGGGCATGTTTTGCTTTCCTCCTGTTTTTCACACTTTACTGACTAGAGAAAACTGGTTCCTATCAGAGGAATGTACATGCTTTGTCCTGAAGCCATAGTAAAGGCCTGATCAACCGATACCGTGGCCTTGGAGCAGGCTGGTGCTGACTCTCATGAGAACGAGGGGGCGATGCTCACTAGGAGCTTTGTCTTACGTCTCCACTTGTACTAAAGGAGGTGTCTGGGATCTGTTCGGTGGAAGTTCAGCGTGGGACAGACGTGTTGCCACAAGACCGGGGCTTTGTGTCACGGCTGTTCTCCTAGCCCGGCAGAGAAACGGACTCCCCTCTGTGAAGTGGGGCAGGGGATCTGCATGCGTTCGGTGAGGTGTCTCTGCTACTAACCGTCTCTTGATTTGTCACTGATTCTTTCCTTTCCTTCTTATTTTCTGCTTCTTACATTTATATACATGTATATTTCTACATATATTTTTGCCTTGATTGTGTTTCAATCGTACTATTGATAAGTTAGAGTCTGCTATGATAGATTCATTTAGCTTACTGTGTGGTGTTATTATAATGTACTAATAAATGTATCCCAAATAAACCAATTTGTCTTTTCCTTGTCATAGGAGGTTGTGTGTTTATACTTCCTGGCAAGTATTCTGTTGTAGGAGGATGGGTAATTTCCCTCCTGGCAGGTATTGTGCTGAAGGAAGTTGTTCCACTCCTGGCAAGTGATTTGCAAAAATATATCTTGTCGTAGGAGATTGTGTGTGTTTATTTCCAGACAAGGATTCTGTCATAGAGAGGATGGCCTTTTTGTGAAAATCAGATCCATTACAGCAGCCAAACTCATGTATTCAGATTTCGATAATAAATGCATTTCAGAGTTCCAATGTTCGTTAAGCTGAACAGCTTCTCTTACCGTTCGAGCATGAGCTGATGGATATAATGGAACATCATCAGACTTAATCTACCACCTGTTATATTTGCTGGAATATATGTATAATCCACATTCCCACAGGAAAATAACCACCCTGCAGGCAACTTGACATGCCTGAAATGAATGGCCGCAGATACTATATTTTTGCACACCATATTGTTTTACACACTCGCACAAACATTGTCGTATCTATGTTGACATAAATTCTTTTGCTGCCAAGACAACGCGGATACATTTCTGTCAAGTCAAACTTGAACACATTTACCAATGATAGTTGGGTCACAAGTTAAATTGTAATAAACGTTGCCTTCAGTAATGTTGAAAGTTATGACCTGGGTCATATTTTTCCAATCATTATCTGTAGCTTCTGGACAAAAGGGGCAGAATTCGTAAAGCGATAAATGGGATCTCACATCATGTTCCTCTACAGGTCCGTCTGCATTCGTGACATTGAAAGTCTGCAGCAAAACTTCTACAGGGATAGGCACAGTTTCAAGGCATGTAGAAACGACGTCCAGAGTGCTTTTCATGGTTGACATGCAGAAGTATGATCTGTTGAGCACAGTTTGTGCTAAGTACGACCATATATTATCCCTCTGAGTTAGCATCGCTGTCAGTCTGCGTTGTCAATGGCCACTTCGGGTGAGAGGCTCCTCGCACCCCCGGCCCCACCCTCACGTGCCGAAAAGGAGTCCAACGAGTGCAAGCAGAGCACAGACACGCCATACTGTGATCTAAAAGAAAAAAAAAGAATAATCAGGTATTACTCATTCTCGCAAATAACATTTGTCAGCAGGTACATGTTCCCATTTCTCTTGCCCTGGCTTCATTATTAACAGAACATTGTCCTTTCCTGTTGCAATGATTTCTGCCTGTTTGGGGGGTCTATTTGGAGACTCTGCCCACACTTTGGCTCCTGCATTTTCATCAGTGGAGCCAAACCCTCCTTCCCCACGTACAGTGAGAAGGGCTGGGGAAGTCCCCTTCTTACCCATCCCTCCTTACACTGGCATGATCACCCTTTGAGCAACTCTTTCTCCAGATTGTATCATCAGATCAGCATCTTCACTAGTAAGTAGGATGACTTTAATTTCACCTTGATAATCTGCACCAATTACACCTCCCAGCACTTGGATGTCCTTTAGAGCCAATCCAGATCAAGGGGTAATTAAACCAAAGTGCTCTGGGGCTATCTGAATTCTCACTCATGTCTCAATGCGTGTAATGCCTCTCGGTTTTAGTCTATACAGTTTCAAGCATGCAGGTCAAGCCCTGCAGCCTCTGGTGTCGCTCTGTACGGAGCTAAAGTTCGAGGAACTGTCTCCCAATAAAGAATGGTATTGGTAGCCACATGAGGTTGAATCTGCAAAGCTGGAGTTAACATTCGCATTAAATGTTTTTCTGCATTTGCTAAACGTCTATTATTCAAAACTTGTAAAGCTTCACGCGAAGTGATCTCGCCAACATTTCAAGGTACCATCAGACAGCTTTTTCAAATGATCTTTCAACAGTCCCTTCATGCGCTCAATCAAACCCGCAGTCTGTGGGTAATATGGGATGTGAACAATCCACTCAATGTTGTGCTGTACACAATAGTCCTTCCCCAATCTACCTTTGAAATGAGACCCGTTATCACTTTGAATCTGAAATGGAATTCCATAATACAAAATCAGCAAGTCTAACATTTTCAATGTATTCAACGAGTAGCACGTTTACATGGAAAAGCTATCAAATATCCAGAGTATGTATCCACAGCCGTGCACACATATTGACATCCCCGACTAGGTGGCAGGGGCCCAGTATAATACATTTGCCAAATCTGTGCTGGTAATTTACTTCTACCTAGATGACTTCTCACTATCTGTGGGACTGATCTATGTTGGGCATGCTTACAAACAGGACACTGCAAAATCCCCCTTTTGATCAAGTCTAGGGGAATGTGTATCCCTCTATTTTCTGCCCACCTGCTAGTAATCTGCTCTCCAAAGTGTCCGCACTTCTGATGTGCCCACTTCGCAATCCCAACCAGGTCAGAATCCTGCTTTGCCACTTCAGCCTCTGAAATATTAGCTTTTTCATCTGTGAGGGAATTAAACCAGCAGTCAAGTGAGTCGGTGGAACAATGAGTATCTGCATAGTACACGGTTACTGTACTTTGTGTCAACATGGTCCAGGTCTCTTTCTACAATTCCTTGCCCCACACCTCTTTTGCATTTATCATCCAATTATGAGCATGCCATGTGGGAAGCCAAGTTGCTAGCCCATTGGCCGTGGACCACGAATCAGTGTCAATATGACATTTTTCTGGCAATTCTTGTTTCAAAGCTTGATACACAGCGTAAAGTTCTGCAAACTTGCTACTCTTTCCTTCTCCAGTCGTAGTCAACTATTTCTGGGTCACAGGATTATATGACACCGCCTTCCAGTGCCTATTAGCTCCTATATACCTGGCTGAACCATCAGAAAACCACACATGCTTCTTGTCCTTCACGGACAATTCGTCAAATGGCTTACCCCACTTTACTGGAGATTCCTGTATCTCAGGTACATCATGCAACACCTCTGTCTCTGCCATTGGCGCCTGCTCCATTTGCTCATGCAACACTGTGGTGCCTCTGGGACCTACTCGGGTCCTATCCTGTATATATTCCACTTCCATTTGATTACACTGGCTTCCTGTATATGTCCTATTCTATGCGTCTTAGGGGAACTCATCGCCCACTGCATTATTGGTGTTTCAGGTCTCAAAATCACATCATGCCCTGTGGTCAATTGCTCAGTATCCACTAGAGCTCAATAGCATGCAAGTAACTGTTTTTCAAAGGTACTGTACCGCTCTCCAGCATCTGGCAGTTTCTTTGTCCAAAACCCTGAAGGTACTTTCGTTCTTCCCTGCTTCTGCCACAAACTCCAATTAGTGTATGGTCCTTGCACTGTCACATTTAGATCAACATCTCTCTTTCGTACTGGCCATAAACCAACGCATGCTGAATAGCCTTCTTTGCTAATTCAAATGCGGTTTGCTGCTGCTCTCCCCACTCAAATGCATTTTTCTTTTGCGTAACTTTGTATAAAGGGGCCAAAATATGACTCAAGTGAGGAATGTGCTGTCTCCAAAAACCGAACAAACCAATGAACTATGAGCTTCCTTTCTGTTTCGTGGCACATCAAATTCTCTTATCTTTTGTCTCACATGGGGCACCACCTCTCTATGTCCCTGATGCCGCTGGATACCCAAAAACTTTGCACTCTGAGAGGGTCCTTGTAATTTTTCGGGATTGATCTCCCATGCCTTGCTCTGCAAATGCTCCACAATCCTGTCTAACTGAGTTTGCACTTGTTCTTGTGTCTCTCCCTGTATCATAACATCATCAATGTTATGACAAAGCTGTACTCCAGGAATAACTGATCCTTCATCTAAATGCTCTGCCACCAGCCGGTGACAGATCGTGGGACTATGCAAGTAGCCTTGAGGTAAAGTCTTAAATGTCATTTGTCTACCATTCCATGAAAAGCTAAATTGCTTGTGACATTCAGTGGCTATTGGTATCAAAAAGAAAGCATTGGCAATATCCACAGTCGCATACCAAGTCCTAGGGTGTTTCTGTATTTTCTCGATTAAGGTACTGTATCTGGGACCGCGGCTGTCAAAGGAGGTGTATGCTTGTTCAAATAACGATAACCAACTGTCATGCGCCAAGAATTATCACTTTTACTCATGAACCACACAGGATTATTCCAAGCAGTATTTATTGGGGTCACCACCCCTGCCTCTATTAAGTCCTGAATAGTTGCACTGATCTCTTCATGCCCACCTGGAATTCTGTAATGTTTCAAATTAATTACCTTTGTAGCCTGAGGCAACTTCACTGGGGGGATCTTTAAATGACCCACTCTCACAGCGCTAACTGAAATATACTTCTTTGATCCAAATGGATAGTACCCATCTTCCAAATACAAAGTCATTCCCTTCCAAATATCAATTCCAATAATATATTCATAAAGGGGCACAATCAATACAGTATATTCTCTTTTTTGGTATTCTCCCTATTTTCATGTGGACCTTTGTCTGCACTGCTATTGTCTCTTTACCACCTAAACCTGTAATGGTGAAATACTGTCCTTTAAACTTTTTGGGATTTCCATATATCAAAGTGGTCTCCGCTCTGCTATCTATTAGAGCTCAGGGCCCTCTGAATAATACAATGTTTCCAATGAATTTCTACATCAACATAAGGTCTATTTTCTTTGCGGGCCCATCTCTGCACCAGAGCTTGACCTATTTCCTAATCTTCTTTATATCTGTTCTTTGCCCAGGTCAAATCCGGATACATTCCTTCATATCTATAAGCAGGAAATGTCCTATGAATTATCCACAGACACCTAGTCCAATTGGGAGAGGGTGGAAGTTGGGAAAAGCATGAGGGAGCAGAGAAACTGGTAATGGACTGAATGGAGGGGCAGCTAGAACCTCAGGCTGTGTTAGCTCTACTAGCTTGCAACTGTATTAGGAACTGCAAACTGTCAATATGTGTCTGCTGTCTAAATGACCTCAAGTGCACTAACATGTGCAGACTTCCTGTCTGCGAAAATCAAACAGACGCAGAGAATAATGACAACAAATGTGAACGAAAAATTGTGTTTATGTTCACTCGTGACATACATTTTCTATGTAAGATGTAACAACTATAATTTGAAATTGTAAGTGAAATGTATGCTTATGATCTATAGCAATATTTGAGGAAAACAATGAAGTTTTATCGTTATTTTATGGACCATATTGTTATTATTACAATTAATAATCAAAATCATTTTCAAATCATATTGAGTTTACCCAATCTAGTGGAATTAGATTTATTTTTCCTCATATTATGATGAATGTGTATGCTATTTATCAAAAATATGAAAAACTGTTTTTTTCCGGCTATGGGTGCTAATCCAATAATATCAGACAAAAGGCAAAGAGTGATGACTTGCTATCATATATTTCCCATCTATAGGCATCCATACCTTGCAAAAAAAATCATGTTAGAACGCATCCTCCCCTCCTCCCCACCCGAGTGGTCCCAATGGCCTAAATTTGGGGTCCTGGCTCATGGCCTAAACATGAACATGATGTGGTACATCCTGGGTAATGCTACGGGCATGATGTGCATAGCTTTTTGTAAGGCCTTAGTCAATGACGAGCTCTTACCCTCCTAGGTGTGTACTAACACCGTATATATGGGCTGGTGGGACAGCTCCCTGTAGTCACACTCTGGCGGAATTTAGATGAAAGCTGTTAGTGTCCCTGTGATTCACCTACTGTCCAAGATTAATGGAGGCTCAGGAATAACCATCTTACCACTCCAAGATTGATTTTCACTGTTAGCTAACAGTACCAACAGGCACCCAAGCCAGTGTTTTCTCTTTGCTTCCCTGTTGTATTTATTACATGTTTCTCCATCCCAATGCTCAGTGAGCGGAGCAACGTAGATGCAATACGCCTAAGATATAAAACAAAGCGCAATGTCGTCTGGGGTGCTGTTTGGGACTTGCGGTCAGTCTGTCAAGACTACAACCTTTCAATCTTTACTGACAGTAATGTGCAGTTACTGTACGTGGGAGCAGCCATGTGGCATGCAGACACCTCAATTCGTCGATGTATGTATTATTGGCAATAGGGTGATGTCTGGAAGTTGTATTATCAAGATTGCGGCCTTCAAGGCCATGTGACATTAAAGTCTGGTCACAGTGAGTGGGCAGAGTCACATGATATATTGTTCAGGAAAACATAAACAAGTGTTCGTTTTGGCAAACAAAGCAATATATTAAACATTCTTGATATTATGTATTAAGGAAGCTTGCATCGCTACCCTAGTAGGTCTTTTAGGAGCCAGTATCATAATCCTCTGTCACTGTGTATGGCATACGTAGAAGTGGATATATTAGGAAATGGCTAATGTGTACCCTACCTATGTTTAATATCCACTTAGCAGGATATCTATACATAATCTAAGGGTGTTGGATAAGCATGTTCTTATACCTTATTGTGTAGTTATATTAGGAACTCACATCATGATCCTCTACCAACTTGTATGTTAACCAAATTGGAAGGTCATTGTCCTCATGACTGTGTGGAAGGTGGTGGTTGTTCAAGAATAGTGTGAGGGGTATCCTAGCAATACTGTAAAAATGGCCTCATACCCATAGTGAGGTGTGGCTTGATCAAGCCATGATGTTGTTCCTCGGATATGTAGTATATGTAAGTTGAGAAGTAAGGGGGTGTATATTACAATCTTATACTGTTGCCCCATACTATTTTCCTCGTTGATTGTGTAGTGTATTAATGTTGTTCCAAGGAATATCATCTTTGAGGCTCTGTTTGTGTGTTACATCTGAACACTCATCTCTGGTCCCACATTGTTTGGATCCTAGTGATATTCTGGGCCATTCTCACTTTTTCCAATAGTGTTGATTTTATATCTTCTTCGCTGTGTCCTTTGGATATTAAATGGTTAGTCATTCTGGTTGTGTTTCTGCGGCATCTAATTGTACTACGATATTCTGTCATTCTCATGCAAACCTTTCTAGTGGTCATTCGTATATATCTGAGGTCAAATGGGCATGTGATCATATAAACTACGAGGCTTGAATTACAATTAGTATGGTTTCTTTTTCCCCCACGGGAAACCGGGGCAAGATTGAGTGTATCGGTGTGTGTTATATGCACAACCATGCATCGGTCACAAGGGAAATGTCCTTTGGCAGGGGGAAGGTTCCACCGTGCATTTTGGTCTCACGCCCAATGTTAGTTTTTGGTCTTGAGTGGACTAGCATGTTCCTTATGCCTGTATAACGTTTGAATGGAAAAAATAGTCTAAGCAGAGGTAATTGCTATTCAATATCCCCATGTATTTGTTAATGACCTTTTTCAGTTATTGAAACATTTGTATAAGTTGTCACAGATACCACTTGTTCATTGTCATGTTTCTCTCTATCAGGAGGCAATCCCTAACACTAGATCTGGCCCATTTTCCACCTTCCATATTATGTGTGCAGGATAGTGTGTCTTTTAATTTTTCTCTCAGTATTTTTAACTCTGATTTGAAATCCCAGAGACTGGAACAGTTCCTCCTGATTCATAGGAACTGTCTGATCGGTAGATTCTTTCTTAGTACTCTATGGTGTGCACTGTCTAATCTTAAAATACTGTTTGTTCGCAGGTTTTGTAGCACATCCCCCCTTATGCTAGTATGAAGAGACCAAGGAAAGGTAATTTGTAGTTGCTATATGTTATGGTGAAGTTGAGGAATTCATTTTTGGAATTCAACCATTCGAGAAACTTTCTAGGTCTTCCTGACGTTTTATGACATATTAGGAGACTGTCATCTATATATTGTCGCTATAGTCTAATTTCCACATGAAATTGGCTATTTGCCCTGATGTGACTTGTCTCAAAAAGATGGACAGAGAGGCTTGCTATACCAGGGGCAAAAGTTCTTCCCATTGAAGTCCTGTGTTGTTGCTCATACAGCATGCCTTCAAACTCAAAATAATTACCTTTCAAGGCTAGTTTGGCCAATAAAATAATAAAGTCAATGGGCGCTGCCCATTCCCATGGCTGTTATCTCAGAAGGCCCTCTATAGCTCTTAAACTGTCCTCTTGGGATTTGCTGGTATAGAGGACTTGTACATCCAATCCCATTTGTAATTCTTCCTCTTTATGTTTATATTTCTGATGCTGATTTCCATTCTCTTACAAAGCTGCAGAAGAGAAATGGCTATCGGCGTGTGGGCCTCAGACAGCCACTGTAAGGGGGTCTGTGACCAGTGTTTCTCTCCAACAGCCCTGGCATTGTTGGATTAAGCCACAGATAATGTGATGCAGGACCATTCACATGAGGATAGATTTCACAGGAATACTATCATAAGTGAGATAAGAGAGGGCAAAAGCAGAGGAGTGTCCCCCCTTCTCCCAAAGCTGAATGATAATCAGATGGGCACGAAAATCTTCCTACATGGTGGCGGCCATGTAGCTTCTCCCTCTGACTAAAAGTTTAAAATGCTCATAAGCACAGCTAGAGAGTGAAATACACTGCAAGAGCTTTGCTAACCATCTTCAGAGAGGAAAGGCCCCTCATGTAATAAAGAAATTAAATTGCACTATGATTTGCAGCAAATGTCTCAATATTAAAAAATATTTTTGAATTTGACTGAATCTAGCTGTAATTTTAGGCGTTACTTTGTGGTTTGCATTTGTATTTTTGTGATCTTCCTTGGAACTGCTGTAATGTAAACAGCTAATTGCAATGTGAAATGATCTTCATGTAAAGCACTGACACCAACTGGGTCATGATATCTTCCACCATCACTTTTTAGAGGTTGTGGAGGTATGCAACATCGTCCCTGAAGGACAGCTCCAGACCAAAGGAGAGACAGGAGGAGGTAGGGGGAGAAGAGACAAATAGTGACAGTCTAAATAACTGGTAGTCACCTTCTGCCTTCTCACAAAAGTAAAGAGCTTATGCTCTTTTTAGCACTGTATTACGAATGTATTTCTAATATCACAGACCAGGCCTCTTCAGCTGGGTATCACCACCTCAAACCCATTGGGCAGTCCTGTATCACAATAATAGATAGTGCAGGGCTCTCACTACAGACAAGCAATGCAGGACTTGTTCCATACAGGGAATGGGGAGCGTAGAGGGTGTGTGTGTGTGTGTGAGAGTGAGAAAGAGCACCTATGTATTAGACCCGGCATGAAGATGTTCAGCTCTCGTAAAATTCGAGCCTTGGCATACTGGTGGCAATTTTTGACATACCATTGCGATCTATGGCAGGATAGTGACCACTTCTTCATAAGCCAGGCTCTGGAATAATCATTTAACTCTTGGCATATTTTAAATCAATTATGGCATGATGGTGCCCAGGTTTGGTATGACATTTGCCCTACAATAATGGTGGTGGTTCTTGGACCATAATTAAGAATTTGTGACACACTGATCCCATCCCAATAGGAATCTGATCATAGGGTAACAGTGGCAATTCCTGGCGTATTAGTCAGAATGTCTTTGAGAATCTACTAGTAAAATTTAGATAGATGCTGACAATGGGAAGTCATGTGAAATTGCTTTTCTAAACTGCCCCTTTCACTTAGGGCTTTTTAGATGTATTTTGGAAAATACAATTAATAATGATTTTCTTTCCACAAGCCCTGAGTGATAGTAGTGCTTCCTCCGTTTGTCCCCTTGGGCAATCAGTGGCAGGTACCACCCATTTTGAAGACCACAAAATAGGTCAGCCAGGTGAAGAAACAGTGTGAGATGGTTGCAGGTGTGATATACTACTGATAAAACTGGCATCTGCAGTACGATAAAGCTAGCCTTTATGTGCCAGCAATACCAACAGTGCTATGTTTTATTATAAAGACATCCTGGTATAGGTTGAGAATATAATTTGACTCCAAGAATTGTTGCACTTGTCTTGATTCAATACCTATTCTGCAAAATGGAAGAGCGGGAATAGGGAATAAGCTGCTGCCATCTTCAGACTTCAAAGGCTTACTTCAGTAGTTGGCATATCAAACATTTTCACCGTTTTCCAAGCTGTGTTTATGTCAAGACACTATAACCTAAGAGAGCAGCCTACATCCATCCGGTCTCTTGGCTCAAAATAGACAAGAAAAATAAAAACACTTAACCGCATCCGCGCTAGCGGAATTCTGCTCCTGCGCTGAGATATTCAAAAGCGCATGTTACGTGACGAGCTGGGCTCGTCATCAGCGTGCGAGGAGTCTACGCCAAGACGAGCCCAGCTCGTCATGAGCGTGGAAGGGGTTAAAAAGGAATGGTTTTGAGGTGTTTTTCCCTGAATAAAACTCCTACAAATGCCTCCACAACACCAGACCCCAATATTGCAATGAGAGGATCTCCTTCCACGTACACAAGAGAAACCTCCAATCTGCCGACCTCGCCGAAATTACGGGCATCCGCAGAGCAAGAACAGTTGGAAGAGCCTTCTCCTACATCGTGACTAAGACCTGGAATGAGCTCCCGATCGACATTAGACGTGCCCCTCCCTGAACATCTTCAGGAAGACACTCAAGACCTTGCTCTTCAACTGAACGGACCTGCTTTACCTCTGTCCAGATTGACAACCTGGACAGAAGAGCAAGCCATCTTATCAGACATCCAGTACGGGTTTCGTCCAGGAAGGACTGATTGTAAATAAGTATACAGTTGCACGCCCCGGTACAATCTATTTAGCATTCATGGATTTGTCTTCCATGTTTGACAGAGTGAACAGGGGTAAACTCTGGCAATCCATGCTGGCTATTGGGGTAGATGACAACATTGTTTCTTTCCTGGAAATTCTTCATCAAGCTACCAGGTCAGATTTTCCCAGGAACTCAGAGTTTCCCGCCCTGTGGGTATAAAGAGAGGTGTTTGGCAGGGTTGCATTTTGGTGCCTTTTTTGTATAATTTATATCTTAATGATTTAGATACTGCATTACAAGACACCATGGTTGATTTTCCACAAGTAGGTTGCCGAGGATTCCCAGTTTTATTATACTCGGATGACGCAGTACTTATAAGTAGGACCGCCAGGGGGGTTATAATCGCCACATCTACTCTTTTTTCCGCCTTTATGACAGACAGGGAGGTATCCATTAACAATTCAAAATCTTTTGAAATGCAGATAGGCACCTGCACAAAAAATAACTCTCAGTTTAGTGTTGTTACCGCGAAGGTCCCCCGCACCAAGGTTTTTTCATACCTGGGAGTAATACTTGATCATTAGAACAGGGGCCCATTAAAGCAGAGAAATAGGGATGACTTCACACGTGCTAACACCGCTGTTGTTAATTTTGCTACAAAATTAGGTAAAAGGCCCATAGCGGCTTTGCTACAAATATATCAGGCCAAATGTATCGCGTTGGCTGCTAATGGAAGCGAAATATGGGGGCACTTGGCTATAGAAGATCTGCAAGTGGCTGAGAACAGGTTTTTGAAACATTTATTGGGCGGCAAACATGGTTGTGCACGAAGAACTGGGGGTCCCTTATTAGAGTGACACTTTGGCCTGACCCCCTAATTTTCTGGTTGAAAACATGGCATAATGAGGATCTGTTGCTGACCCAGAGGATATTGAAAGAGTGTATGTTGCTGGATCATGCACGTCATAGATCATGGTTAAGATATATATGGTCCAGTTTTGATAGACTGGGCAGACCAGATCTATACAGTAACCTGGTAATGGCATCTAAACAGGATCTGGTTTGGGTCAGGGATTCCTTCAGTAGCCTATTGAAATTAGATAGGGAAGAGCACAAATTGAAGAAACCTAGGGGCTTATTATCAAGCACCTTATCGCTGCATCATCTGCACGTTTCTGCCGATAATGAGGCGATATTTGCATCGCCCTATTATCAAGGCAGCGTTAAGTCAATTAACGTGGCTTAAAGCCAAGTTAATTGACTTAACGCTGCCTTGGTAATAGGGCCCCTTTCACGATAAACTCATCGTGAAAGGGGGTGTGCAGTGGGTGTTGCGGTGGGCGTTCCACCGCAACACCCATTCACTTCGACGCGGTCACCTATTATCGAGAGAGGCATAATAGGTGGCAGCGCCGAATTTAAGAACAGGAAAGACCTGTTCTTAAGGTGGCGAAATGAGGAGAAATGCTTCATTTTTCCACGTTTTTGCTTTTTCCATGTGTGCTGCCTTGTGCAGCACACATGGAAAAAGCAAAATGCCAAGGTTTGTTTATGTACAGGAAGGTGTCCCTTCCTGTACATAAACAAATCTCTTTTTAAAAATGCCAATTTGTAACTTACATGTGTGCTGCATGAAGCAGCACACATGTAAGTTACAAAATGGCATTTAAGCTTTGTTTATATGCAGGAAGGACCACCTTCATGTACATAAACAAATCTTCCCTGCCTGCACTGGCGTTAAGTTGTAAAACTTATCACCATCGCAGGGGGAAATGCTAGGCTGCACTATATCCTTGGTAATATGGTGCAGCCTAGCGTTTCCAAAGTGGCGAAGAGAGGCGTTAAGCCAAGGCGGCCAACACCTGTCTTCGCCACTTTGTTGGTAATATGCCCCATAGTATGCAAAACTTAATAATCCTGAAAACATCACCAACTACAGAGCGCTATCTCTTAGGTTCTTTCAGCACATACAACCATTTTCTGCTGACCAGGTTTAGCCTGGGTTTCTTCCATCTCGCTAGCTTTCCCCAGGGGTTGCCATATAGGACAGCCTTTAATATCCTGTGGCTGCGACGTTAGTCTCCGCAGGATTTGCTTCACTTTTTATCCTTTTGCCATTTCTATTCGATTCCCCGGAGGAAACTATTAGTCCCTGTTTTAAGAAGATTGAATTTTAGGCAGGGATACCCAGCTCGGATTTGTTTACTACAGGTATCCGAAGACTGTCTTATTTGTTCTCAATTTTCTTAAATTAGCAGTAAAATGCAAGGCATCATTTGACTAGAGGGCAGTATCCTGAAGGGCATTTTATCGACTCAGTCCCTAGCAAGTGACATAAAAAATAGGCTTTACTTATTCATCGCTCAGTTTATTTTTACCACTGATTTTATTATTGTTCAGATTATAATGGATAATCTATTTATGAACTAACCTTCTGCATCTAATGAATTGTGCCAATTTTTAAAAAAGGAGATCGATCTGTCCCACTGAATTATAGGCCTATCAGCCTTATTGACTCCCTTCAAAAAATCTTCTGGAAGCAGGTCTTATGGAGAGTTCAAAATTGGATAAGGGAAGCTCAGATTTTAAGTGATTTTCAAGCAGGTTTTTGTTCTAAAATCAGTAAGCTGGACCAGCTGTTTCGATTGATTTGTATTTATTGGAAGGAAGTGGTTGTAAAAGGCGGAAGGCTTTTTGTGGCTTTTGTGGACGTACAGCCTTCGATCTTGTTCCACGAAAGAAACTATGGGAGGTGTTACTAGGGATAGACTTCCCAAAAAGTATTTTAAACATTTTAATTCGATTGGACTCAGATAATACTGCACAGGTTAGATGGGGTGCCACTAGTCAAGTTACTGAAACTTTTCCAGTAAAGCGAGGAGTGAGACAAGGGTGTGTGCTCACTCCTACACTTTTTACTTTATTTATTAATGGATTGTTAGAGTTTTTAGATAAAGATGGCTGCAACGCCCCAAAAATAGGGTTAGGTAGAGTCCCGGCATTGTTATTTGCCAACGACACTCGTAATTTTAAATTCACCCCAAGGATTGCAGCAACTTTTTAATGATTTTTTAACGTTTTGTAAAGAAAGAGGCCTCAGCCTAAATGAGTCCAAGACCAAATGTATGATCTTTGACAAAGGAAAAAATGTAGCAAAGACCAGACCAATGTGGGCCGGTAGCACTAAACTGGAGAAGGTCCAAGCTTTTGACTACTTGGGGATTCGACTTACCTCTTCAATTAGCTGGACCCCACAGGTAGAAAAAGGAAAACTCCAACTAATTCAACAATGTGCCACATAAATAAGATACACAGGAGGACAGTATCCAGGCAAATAGCCCCCGCTCTGCACATATACAATACTAAGGTTTTGGGCAGGGTACTCTATGGGGCGGAACTTTGGGGTGCTTACTCTGGGGCCTCTCTGTCCACGGTTGTAAATCGATTCTTAAGATCGCTTGTAGATCTCCCTGCCAGTTCCCCTTTGATTCCTTTTTACTTTGACATTGCCCATAAACAACTTAAGCATAAAGTAAACCACAAAATAATATCATTTTGGTTTAGACTATGGACAACAGATGAGCTGGATCCCTATCGGGATGCCCTAAGGGATCTTTTAAGATTTCCTCACGTTGGATCTATAAGGTGGTTTTCCCACTTGCGTGATCTACTAGGGAAACTGGGGATGGACAGCTTTTGGTCTAACCCAGGAATGATGAGCAGTATCTCGAGAGACAAGCTGAAAAAGATGTATGGGGAAAAAATAGTACATTGGAACTAAAAGAACATGCCTCAGATCTAACTAAAGTTTTTTTAACTTATAAACATGTTACATGCTTTGAAACAGCAATAGATGAAATTACTCCCCCATTGGCCCATAAGCTCTTTTTGCAGTTTAGATACAAGACCCTACCAACTAACTCTTTCTGTTTGAGATGGTGCACGAATCCTCCTGTAGCTGATTTATGTCCTGTGTGCAAATCCAACAGAATCTATTGTTCATTTACGTTTCTTTTGTCCCCATTATGTACTACTGAGAAAAAAATGGATAATACCACTATGTAGAGCTGTTGGTCCGGGTCATTATCTTGAAATCCTGAGGCTACTGTCTAAGGATACCCGTAGATTGATAGACTTCAGCATCTCTCGTTTTCTGTATGCTATGTGGGTCAGGCGGAGGAAGTTACTACTCTGATTCTTGCCTCTTTATTCATGAATTTATACTAATTGTATAATGAATTGCTGCAATGTCTACTGATAATCCTTGCTTAATTGATTTTATTATATGGTTTTATTGTTTTTTAAATCGAACCTGAGCTGTGATGTACTTTTTTGAATCTCAGATTGTAATAAAGTTTATATGATGATGATGGTAATTAATTGGACAAATGGTTTTATGAATGTTATTATATATATATATATATATATATATATATATATATATATATATATATATATATATATATATATTGGTTGCTACCATGCCTGCTACTGATCCTTTGCCTTTCATCCTTTTTTCTTTGGGTGTTAGTGCTTTTATTACACTTTAAAATGGCACACCTGCTTCTGGTGAGTCATGTGACCAAGCTCCGCTTGCGGAGCGAAACGCGTCGAGGAGAGCACTCGCTTTATGATTGCGGAATAAAATTTACCACTGCTGACACAACTTTGGTGTGATGGCGATTTACTAAAATCTTGGATTTGATACTTGGGGAGAGAGGTCTGCGCCTGCTAAGTCCGCGTGGATAGTGGACGGGACTGTTTTATATATATATATATATATATATATATATATATATATATATATATATATATATACATATATATATATATATATATATCAGATCCACATCCTTTGTAACGCCGGGACACCGGGACAGCGGTGCTTTAAGGGGCAAAGGTTCCCCTTCGTAAAATGCAGGTCCACAAAACGTAGCAGCGCTACGTATAATGCACTCCCCTCGAGATACCAGGAATCAAAAAGTTCTCAGCAAAATGCGCTTTTCCCAAAATCCATATTTATTTAAAGTGCAGCATCGTGATAAGTCATGGAATCACAAACCCAACGCGTTTCGGCGAGGAAACTCGCCTTGATCATGGGTCAAGGCGAGTTTCCTCGCCGAAACGCGTTGGGTTTGTGATATATATATATATATATATATACGATCCAAACCTTACTCATCCAGATAAAAGAAAAGGCGCTGACTCCGTGGGCTTCACGAAAGGGATTTGATTCACCCTATACGTATGGCTTTACGCGTTTCGGCGGACAAACCGCCTTGGTCACAACACCTTTGCATTTGAAAAAGACAGTTTATATACAAAAGCACCACTCGATGGTTGGAGCAGTCTGATGACGTTTTTTGTTTACCGTGGCTTTTGAATAGGCATAGAAAAAATCTTTTCTCACACGTTTCTAATGCAAGATTTGATCGTAAATGGGCATTACTTTCCAATTTTAGATTCTAATCCACTGCAAGTGCAGTTTGCAACCTTAAACATGATTATAATTATGAATTCATTCAGAATGTTTCAATGCAATACATTGCAAAATTCTTAATAATCTATGCCCAAACCAATGGTAGTAAATTCATTCAGATATGTACATAATGATATAAATGCCTATATACACGCAGCCAACAAAAAAGAAGGGATTGTAAAAGTGCTGAAAATAAACACTAACTGTGAGTAATTACCTTAATAAAACATAGTCAAACCACACTTTGATTTCATTTCACTGCTGTCACATAATATGCCTTAACGACATAGCTCCTATGCAATTCATCTTTGTAATTTAAACAATCATTTTGAAACGGCAAAAGGATTTTTACAATGGAATTGAGCCCAAGTGGGCATTCTGATAATTCTATGCTCACACATAAATACCACAGTTTGTAATGCTTTAAGGCCATTCAGTACTAGATTAGTTGGTTCATTACTCGTGATTTTCCTATTTTTGTTACTTTGTGTGCTCCTAACAAAAAGAAATTAAATGAAAAAGTGCCTCATATTTTTTTTAATGAATACGTGTAGATACTTTGATATTACACTAGTATCCTCACTGTTAAGGTTCAGAGGAGTGGGATACGTAGAATTTGCATGGAGCTAATCTATTGTTATTTATGAATTACATATATGCACTTTTATGGTTTTACTGCTGAAAACCGAATAAAGTTGTTTGACTGATTATTCAACTTTCAATAGACAATTGAGGAATAATTGCTAATAAACATTTTGCAGGAGTAAAGTGCAAAGTGAGGAACCAATCTACCAGCTTGTTTTTTTAATTGATTGGAGCCTGTGTAGAAGATATATGGATATCCTCAGATAAAACAGAATTGCATTGATCCAATCTAGGGCCAATAAGTGCAGCAGCTACAGTTCTACTGTCCAGAGTAAGTTGCAGCATTATTAGTCTGAGCTTCTTAATCTAGAAGGTGCAAATTGAAACACCATACAGACCTGGAGCTCCATAGAGATATTGATCTAATTTGATACCAAGGCTTCACACAGATGATTTGGGGGAAGGAAAAGACCTGATGGGATAAGGCCAGAAAAAAGCAGCCTTTAAAAGAGAATTTTTGCATATTATAAATATCTGTCTTTTCCAATGTTTATGTATAACCAATTTGTATCCATCCAAATCACCACCATTCAAAGATGCTGTTGGGGGGGAGAGGGTTGAGTTTTAACGGGGAGAGGGGCAGAGACTGGCAAGATGAACCAAGATGAGCTTGCAACTGACCAGCTTAACTGTATCTGACAGATCTTCATTGCCTCCCCCTAGAGCAAAGGATTATTTTTAAAATAGGTTGCATTACTTTTAAGGCTCTTGCTAATGAAGGCCTCCCTCTTATAAAAACTAGGTTCAAGAAATAGACCCGAATTAGAGTCTTTGTTCTTCTCAGAATCTTTTAGCCAACCCAAAGTTTAAATAAAAAAATTAAAAAAAGATGGGTGACATTTTTTTCTGTGTTAGCTCTGCGGATTTGTAACAATCCCCCCAAATACAGCTTTCTTCAGGCTACTTGAAGTTCGGACAGGCACTAGAGACCTAGATATTTCGGCAAGCGCATTGTTGGTGCAATCTCTCACTGTAGTTCTGTGATCATGGCTCTTTGCAGATCAGCGCCAAGAAACCTTGTGGTGTATGTGTGCTTTCACAAGCTCCTATAACATTTGAAAGATTAGCCGAGTATCCTCGTTTACATATAAAACTTACAGCCCAAAATAACTACTTAGTCTCACGAAAGGAAGAATGTAAACATTGAATGGGGTGAGGATGTCACCTTAGGGTTAAATGATGATTGATCGGGATTCAGATTGAAAGGTACAGAGGAAAATCTTTTTTTTTTATTGAAAACCTTTATTTTGTAAAAAGAAAGTACAGTTACAGACCTACAACCACGGAGGCTGGTTGTTACACGCACCACCAGTAGCACAATAATACACAGCTCATCAGCCGACAACCCGAGGGCCCGGCAGCGAAAAGTCACGATATGGTGGAAAGCATGTGGCAACAAGAGGATAAGTGAAAGGTTTTACATTTTATATTTTTTATGAATAAATAACAAAAACTGAACACAAAAAAGAATTGAGGCGATACCGTGCAATGTAGTGACTGTCTCATATGGTAGGGGGAGACAAATGATTAATAAGCAGTGCTATGAAAAAGGAGAGATCCTGGAGAGGGGGGGGGGCCGAGAGCACACCGATACATCACATACAACAGGAAGCTAAGAATCTGAAACGCACAGTAAAGGGAAGAGAGGAATATCAGGAGCTTCAATGAAGGGGGGAGTGCAGATCTCTCCACGGTACGAATTCCATTGACCCAGATCCTTCCCCATTTCTTGGGCCTACCACGGGAGACATACACTATTTTTTCTCTAAACATGGACCAGTCCATGTTTTCTTTCCAAGTTGAGACTGATGGTGCCCTCTGAGATCCCCACAATTGAGCTATGTCTCGTTTCGCAATCATGTTGCCCAGTGTGACCCATTGAGTCTGAGCAGCAGTGCAGTCATTCGGCTCCCAAATATTCAACAGGCAGCGTCTGGCCTCAGGCAATAACTCAACACCCGTCACTTCACCCATCACCGCATGCACTCGATTCCAGAAAAGCACCATTTCCGGACATTCCCATATAATGTGAAGGAAGGTAGCAAGCATACCACAACCAAGCCTACACAGCCCATCCATAGAATAACCCATATGTATCAAACGTGGACCCATGACATAGACACGGTGCAGAATCTTCAGTTGCACCAGTCTGAGACGTGCCGGAATCGCGACCTCTTTAGGTGAGGATATCGCAGCCTGCCAGTCTTCATCGTCCAATTCCAGCCCATCGCCAGTCCAGGCACCCCGAAGTTGTACAAGAAGGTCCGAGCGGTCGTTAATAAGTTTTTTATAAATAAGAGAGATAGTGCTGTCAGGGACGTACCCGTCTAGCACTCTATCTTCCAGGGGGGAAGACTCCGGGATCGTAGTTCCAGCTGGGAAAACCGATTCGAGTGCGTGTCGGACTTGGAGATATCAGAAGTATTCCCTGTCACCCAATTTATACTCCTGCTTGAGTTCATCAAAGGTCTTAACTCTGTCCTTGGCCTAGAGGTCGCCCACTTTACTGTTACCAATAAGGTCCCATCTATCAAATCCCTTCGACGTCCATAGACCACCCAGTTTCTCTGCAGCATATAAGGGGGTCGCTCTAGTCGGCACCTTCCCGGAAAGCTGGAAACATGCCGAACTCAGCGCCCTTCTGAAGAAACCCACAGCTGACCCCACCAAACTCAAAAACTACCGCCCCATCTCGCTCCTCCCATTCCCGGCCAAAGTCATCGAGAAAGCTGTCAACAACCAGCTCGCCGCCTTCCTCGAAACCAACAAATCCCTCGACTCCTCACAATCCGGCTTCCGAGCCAAGCACAGCACTGAAACCGCCCTCATCGCAGCAACAGACGACATTCGAACTCTACTGGACCATGGAGACACAGTCGCCCTCATCCTCCTCGACCTCTCCGCAGCCTTCGACACGGTCTGTCACAGCACCCTTTTACAACGCCTCAGAAACGTCCGAATCCAAGGAAAAGCACTGGAATGGATCACCTCGTTCCTCACCGGAAGAACCCAGAGAGTCCGCCTTCCACCATTCAAGTCAGAGGCCACTGAAGTCATCTGCGGCGTACCACAAGGATCTTCACTCAGCCCCACCCTCTTCAACGTATACATGAGCCCCCTCGCGGTCATCGCACGCCAACACAACCTCAACATCATCTCCTATGCCGACGACACTCAACTGATCCTATCACTCACCAGAGACCCTAACACTGCCAAAACCAACCTGCACGAAGGAATGAAAGAAGTAGCAGAATGGATGAAACACAGCCGTCTGAAACTGAACTCAGACAAAACAGAAGTCCTCATCCTAGGCACCTCCCCCTCCGCCTGGGATGACTCTTGGTGGCCAGTGGCCCTTGGAAAAGCACCCATCCCGACGGACCACGCACGGAACCTGGGCGTCATCCTGGATTCCTCACTCTCGATGAACAGACAAGTCAACGCCGTTTCTTCATCTTGCTTCAACATTCTTTGCATGCTCAAAAAAACATTTCGCTGGATCCCCACCGAAACTAGAAAAACAGTCACCCACGCTCTGGTCACGAGCCGACTGGACTACGGAAACACCCTTTACGCCGGTACCACCGCAAAACTCCAGAAAAAACTCCAACGCATCCAGAACGCTTCAGCTAGGCTCATATTAGACATCCTGCGTAAAGAACACATCTCTGGTCACCTGAAAAGCCTCCACTGGCTCTCCGTCAATAAGAGGATTACTTTCCGACTCCTAACCCACACACACAAAGCACTCTACGAAATCGGACCCGAATGCCTCAACACACGACTGTCCTTCTACACCCCCCCCCGCCAGCTACGATCCTCCAACCAGGCCCTTGCCACTGTACCTCGCATCAACAAAACCACCATGGGAGGTAGATCCTTCTCCTACCTGGCAGCTAAAACCTGGAACTCACTTCCCACTCACCTTCGCCTTACTCAGAACCACCTAGCATTCAGAAAGCAACTTAAAACGTGGATTTTTGACAAGTAAGTCCCCACCCTTCTTCAAGCGCCTTGAGACCCTCTGGGTATGTAGCGCGCTATATAAATTTATTGACTTGACTTGACTTGTCCGTCCATCCCGTACCCGTGGTTGCACTACACCATATTCGCACCGCCACCCCAGTGGGACCCGTCGGGTTCTTCCTAGCGGCTCTAGAGTAGAGCGCTCTATTATAGTCGCCCCCGGGCAGCTGCCACCTATCCATCTCAAATGCGGGATTCGGAACAGGACCGTACATGGCATGGTTAACAGCACGTAGTTGGGATTCCCAGTAGTAGCGTTTAATATCAGGCAACGCAATACCACCGTCATACCAGGGCAAAGTCAATTTTGCCAATGCAATGCGCGGTCGACCGCCCCACACCAGCTTCCTCTGTAGGCCCTCAATTTCGCGGAAATAGCTAGCCGGCACCAAATCAAGTATATTTTGGATGGCATACAAGAATCGGGGGAGAGACATATTCTTGAACAGGGCTGCTCTTCCCTAGGGGGACAAAGGCAAGCCACACCACCCCGCAACATCCGACCTAAGCCGGGAAAGCGGAGGTAACAAATTCCGCTCATAGCGGACTGTGGGGTCCAATGAAATGTAGATCCCCAAGTACTTAAAGCCGACTCTAGAAACGGGTATCGGGCAAACGCGGCATAGAGAGGGTAAGTCTCCCGTGAGTGGGTAGATACAAGACTTGGCCCAATTAATAACTAAACCAGAGTTCTTCCCAAAGGAACTCAAGACGTCGAATAGGACACCCAATGATTTGCGGGGAGAGGTAAAGTACAACAATATGTCGTCGGCGTATAGCGATATACGATCCTCGAAGTCAGGGGACCATCGAATGCCCTTAAGCGAAGGTTCCCAGCGGAGCCATGCGGCCAGGGGTTCAAGGGCAAGCGCGAAAAGGAGTGGCAACAAAGGGCATCCCTGTCTCGTGCCGCGTCCAAGAGCAAAGGGTTCCGAGGCCCTGCCATTGACGACAACCTGAGCCAGTGGTTGCTCATACAGAAGCCTGATCCACCCGATGAACTTAGGGCCAAAACCGAACTTAGCAAGGGCTGCCCACAGATATGGCCACTCCACCGTATCGAAGGCCATCGAGGCATCAAGTGAAACCAAGATGGCCGGCTCCTCAAGAGACCCCGCCCGTGCTAAGACGCCATGAAGACGGCGAAGATTGAGCGCGGTGTTGCGATGGGGGATAAAGCCGGATTGGTCTGGATGGATCAAGTCACTGATCACCGTAATCAGCCGGCTTGCCAAGAGCTTCGCCAGGATTTTGGGTTCCACATTCAAAAGCGAAATCGGCCAATACGATGAACAGTGTTCACGGGGCTTGCCATCTTTATAGATGACCACAATGGACGCCAGTCTCTGATCCCGGGGAAGAGACCCGAGACCTCGCGATGCCGAGAACATCCGACGAAGATGTGGAGCCATTTTGTCAGGGCACAGCTTGTACAGTTCAACTGGTATACCATTCGGACCTGAGGCCTTCCCAGAACGAAGTGAGTGGATAGCGAGCGCTACTTCATCGGTGGAAAATTCCGCCTCCATAAGCTCCTTGTCCGATTCCGACAGGCTGGGCAGCGCGATATCCCGAAGCAACAAGTGCGAGTCCTCCTCCGGCCTATCCGAGACCGGCGCATAAACCGTCTGAAAATGCTGGGCAAAGACCTCAACTATCTCAACCGGGTCCACCACTCGCGTACCATCCACTTTTTCAGCAACAGGCACCACCCGATTCAATCTATCCCTTTTGTCCAGCCAAGCAATAAACGTTCCCGCTTTATCACCAACATCATACAAACGCCCCTGCTGCTCACGATTCATTGCCTTGGCCGCGTCAGTCACCAGAGCCCTATATTCAGACTGTTTAAGGGCCAAAGAGTGTAGTCCCCCAGGTGTGACCCCAGACTCCATCTGTTCCTCCAACTCAGTGATTTCATTCTCCAGGCCCACCACTTCCGCATTTTTGCGCTTCCTCTCGTTAGCAATCAAGGACAGGGTTTGACCACGGATCACAGTTTTATAAGCCTCCCACAAGGAGACAGGGGAGGACACCGATCCCTCATTCTCTGCAAAGTAATATTCCATGCACTTAACCACCTCCGTTCTAATCTTGGGATTGCGAAGGTGCCAGGGGTTGATCGGGGCGATCCGGCCCCCGGCCCCCAATTGTATATCAATAGTAAGCCAGAGTGGAGAGTGGTCTGAAATCCCCCTAGCCAAATGCCTGATTTCCCTTACAGAGACCATCTGCACCGCTGGTACGAGGATATAATCAAGCCTCGAGAGACTCCCATGAGCTCCAGAGTAAAAAGTATACTGGAGCTGCCCAGGGTGCAGTTGCCTCCAACAATCAACTAGACCCAATGTGTTCAAGAAACTCCCCAGCCATAGCTGCGACGCGGACAGGAGTCTGGGGGGGCTACGGTCTTCATCCCCACTGACTACTGAATTAAAATCGCCAGCCCACAACCAACATGCCATCAGGAAACCACAGGATCACCCTGCCCAAATCAGTAAATGTGGTGGACTGTAGACCGGGCGGAACATACACAGACAAAATGGAGCTCGTCTACCCCTCCCACCTACCCGTAATAGCCGCATAGCGGCCTCTATCGTCCAGAATCGTGTCGTCTATCTCCAGGGGAAGGGCGTTCCTAACCAGGACACCCGCCCCTCTCGGCCCAGTGGTAAATCCGGAATGGGCCACCAAACGGTAGCCTCGTCTATTCAGTGCATGGCACGTATTGCCTACTAAATGTGTCTCCTGGAGTAAAACTATATCTGGGGAGCATCGCTTCAAATATTGCAAGACTATCCCCCGTTTTATCCTATCACCAAGACCGTTAACGTTCCAGCTCAGCTTCCTCAGCCCCCTACCCCCCATCCCAGTAATGAACACTCTGCCTCCCCCGCCACGAAACAGGCACATAGGATAAAATCTGAAACAAAGCGCGGCCTCGATACAAACAAAAAAGAAAAGACCCCCCCTCCACTCCCAATGGAACCCTCGAAACACCCCCCCCACCCTGCACCCCTGCGGTAGACCAGAAAGCCACCCCAACTTCCGTTGTGCCTGTCGCCCCATTAAACTAACCTACAAGAAGAAAGAAAAAAGTCCCCAGAGGAGGAAGAGTCCCGATTCCCCCCACCCCCGGGTATCCACACTGTATAAACATAACAGTCACAGAGCCACTGCCATAAGTCCATAAAATTGGCTCGCCGGTGCAGACTCACTACTCCTGTTCTTCCAAGCCGCCTTCGGCGCCTCTCGAATTCTCTGGGCTGGTACGGTGTGTTGGCAAAGTGTCCAACCAGTCACTGGCCACCTCGGGCGGTCAAAAGAGAGCGCACGTTCTTCATATTCAATCCTCAGGCGGGCCGGAAAAAGCATGGCGTACTTCAGTCCCATGTCTCTGAGTCTCCTCTTCACCCATACGTTGTTTCTGTATCGCCTGTGTGAAGTCCGGATAAAAACTGACCGACGCATTCTCAAATTTAGTGGGACCATTGGTGCGTGAAGCTTGCAGGATAGCGTCCCTGTCCCGGAAATTAAAAATCCTGGCTATTATAGGCCTCGGAGTGGCCCCCAGCTTAGGCTTTCCACCGGGGACTCTATGAGCACGCTCCACCGTGAAAAAGTTACTGAGGCCCTTTGGTGCCAGGTGTTTTAGAACAAGGTCTTCCACCAGAAGGTCTGTAGACACGTCCGCGGAGTTCTCCGGAACACCTACGATGCGGACGTTGTTGCGCCTGGCCCGGCTCTCGAAATCATCCAGCCGGCGGGCAAACAAGTCATTGGAAGTCCGGAGATTGCGAACTTCGACCTGGAGATCCGAGACATCCGTGGTCAGGCTTGCGGTCTTGATGTCCAGGGACTTGACCCGCTCATTGGTTTTCCCCAAGTCCGTCCTAATAAGATTGACTTTGATCGCCACCGTGTTTATCTTAGCTGCAAGGGTTTCATACTGCTGACCCATAGTTGTTCTAACACTTGCGATGGCGCCCATAACATCCTTCAAAGTCGGCTCTTCAGTTGTAGAAGGACCATCGCCAGTCTCCTCAAGGACCTTGCTCGCTCCGCCTGGGGATCCTTTAGGGCGAGTAAAGCGATCTATGGTCTGAGATTGGGTAACCCCTCCTCGGTATGAGCCCCTGGTGGCCCGCTTCTCGGTGTCCGCCTTGCCCGCCATGATGGGCGACGAGCTCTGACGGAACCGTTGGGATCTGGTCAGAATGATTCCCTTCGCGGCAAGCCTGTAGAGGCAAGAGGGTGAGGATCAAAAGCAGGCGTAGGACTGGCAGCAGAATCAGGTCAGCCGTGCAGATCGGCAGCAAATCGCCGTCAACAATGACCAAGAGCGAAACCAAAAGTACCACAGGGGCAGTGGCCGTGTCACACCAGCCGTTGTTGTTCAATTGCCACCTGGGTACCCCAGGGACTCAAGCCCGTGGATGATCTACGATATAGGCCGCAAATTTTAGAGCGCAGTAAGTCCGGTTCCCGGTGTCCAAATCGATTTTTGAAAAAAGTTGTTGTATCAGCAGGGCATCAGCAAAAGGTACCCGTCGTCCAAATCAGGATGTTTTGCAGGATAGATGCGGGAGGCGGAAAGGGTCTCGGGAGCCCTGTGCTCACGCGTCCATCTTGGATCCGCGCGAAGCTCCTCTGAGGAAAATCATTTTAATCTCCTCAAGGAACAAAAGTAAAAATCAGTTTATGCTGTAAAATCGCATGGTTTGTGTATCAAAAACTGCTGACAGATCAAGCAATATAAGAACGTAGGTGTTATTACTGTAAGTAGCTATCCTTAAGTCAGGTATTAAAGTAGACTTGATACTCCTATTGGGGCAGACACCTACCACTGCATCATTAAGGACATTATTTGAATCTAGGAAGGTGACATTTAGCCCGCAAATCCTTAAGTAATATCATGCTAGAGCAACTATTAGAGAGGGGTAGCTTCTTCCATTTGAGGAGTTCCAGGCAGACTGGGGTATACCCCAGGGTAAATTTCTGCTCCACATGGCAATACTGGCGGCCACCAGATGGCATTGGGGGATGGGCACCTCGGAACCCAATCATCACTCCACCTGTTGTAATATATTCACGGCAGGGGGGGAAATCAAGGCAGTCACATGCCTATATAGAGCGATCAGTAATGACTCCCTACAACCCCTGACAACACAACGCTGGGCAAAAGACTTGGGCGTTCTTATGGAAGATCAGGACCAGGGGGAACACACTAGCCAGGATCCCTACGATTTTGTGAAATGCCCAATTTTAATAAATATATTTTTATATTCTTCATTAGGCGCATCTCACCCCAATTATTCCATAGGGAGGATGTAGGATGCCCATGATGTGGAGAACTTGGGGTGGGAATTTACATGTTTTGGGACTGCTCGACACTGCTTACATACTGGCAGGAGGTCACGTCCATAGTGGCGAAAGGAAGTAAACTGATCGTTCTCTGTGCGCCAGCCCATTGTCTCCTTAGTCTGTTTCCCCACACTTCTAAATCAAGAGTTACTGGCAGATTCCAGGATCTGGCCTTCATACTAGCCGAGCAGGAAATTATGAGGCGCTGGAAGGTGGCAGAGGGGCCTCGAATAGTAGGGTGAAGTCAGGAGTTGGAAACTTGGGCAGGCTATGAGAGTAGTGTATTACTTAGAAAGGTCCTCCTGATACAATCCCCAACGGAGAACCCATGGCTTAACATTTTGGAGAGAGCACAAGGAAAGATCACCTAGCAGAGTGAAAGCAAGATAAAATAAGGGGAGTTATACAAATATTGAAGAAATATTGCAGCGCACAGAATAGAGGCTGTAACTTTATAAGAATTGTGTCACTTCATATAACGGATATCTAGATACGACCTGGGTTTGGGGGGGGGGGGGCGGCGTTTACAGGGTGTTTAATTATACATTTCAGATTTAGGTCACGATATACAACTGCACAAATGTATGTAACCAATAAGATGACAAATACATTTCAAAGTGTAAATGCATGGAAAAGACAAGGAAAAAAGCAATAAAACTGTTATTAAAAAAATCATGCTAGAGCAGCTATATTCCACCTGGCTGAAATCAAACAGTGAGCCTGAGCAGCTCCAGCTCACAACTCGATTGATGGTCTCCGTGAGCCATACTGGCTGTTAAAAATGAAGGCAGATTTAGGAAAGCTTACAAGAGTTATAGGGTTGTAAGGCTCGTGAGTTATAGCTGTCAGGATTTAGACGGTACCGCGCCTACCTAAAACTACAACTCCCATGAATTCCAGGCTAAAACTACAGGTCCCATGCTCCTTTGCGGTCCCAGGATATAGCGGGGCGGAACCATGGGGAAGTGCTCGTGATTCTGTTTGTTTCCGGAAGAAGGTTGTTTCCAGTTTTCATCTGCTGCCCTTGGCGCCTCTCCTTTCCGAGAACTGTGATGCCTGAGGTTTCCAGAAGGTAGAACTGTGTAATGCTTGAGCGCTACCGCGCATTTGCTTGGTCCTTGTGTT
Organism: Lissotriton vulgaris; assembly: GCF_964263255.1. Taxonomy (NCBI): domain Eukaryota; kingdom Metazoa; phylum Chordata; class Amphibia; order Caudata; family Salamandridae; genus Lissotriton; species Lissotriton vulgaris. The sequence continues at coordinate 602,312,982 of NC_141696.1, forward strand.
TGAAAGGCAGATGCTTCCTGCGTGTGTCATTTCTATCACCTCACAGCTGAGAGAGACTAACACGGTTGGTGTTAGATTACTTACTAAGGTGGATTGTTTCTTGTTACAATCGAACTCCGGATGGGGTTGCATGATTGCTTTCCAGTGACGGGTTGCAAGGGGAAGGCCTCCGCAATGCCGGCACGAAGTATCATATAATTGGACAAATACTTACCTGATTGGATTACAAATGCTAAAGCGGATGATGGTAGTGAAGTTAACTACATCATGCCGTATTTAGTTATTTCCTGATGTTGGATATCCATTAGAAACGTTTGCTATTTTTTGTTTTACAAGCAGAGGAGGTTTCTGCTTCTTCTGTGTTACATTTGCTTCAATCTTTAATGACTCCGGATTGCAGTCATCAATATTCCTTTGAAGTGTTTGCCTTAAGAGTTAGATTACACTATAGGTGGGGGTATGTATCTAGAGTGTCATTAGTCTATAGCATTGTCCTGGTTTTTTTTCTCCATTTATTTCATTGTGTGCATCTTGTATTATACAGAGGCAGAAGGGACATAAGAAGTCACTGCTGTGTGAATTGGCGAACACGAGTTTCATGACAGGTGACTTAGAATGTGTACCATATAGCGAGAATTTAATGAGAGTAGTATTGTGAACATTGCTAATGATGTGCATTTCTTTTACAGCTTCTTTTCCCCGCTGACCCCTCCTTCTATTCTTTTCTTTTGGGTTTTTTCCCTTTTGGGGTTTTTCCCTCACCGTATCGCCTGAACACCCTGTGATATATAATCAGGGTGTTTGGGAGGTCGGGAGGTGGAGCATTTCTTCTGCATGCGGATCCTGCGGAGTGCGATCTTGACAGGATCACGAGCCCACGAATTACACTCTGCCTGATCCGTGTGTGGGGGAAATGGCGTCCATGGAGGATGTGTTGCCCGCTCTGGTGTTGGTACAGCAGGAGTTGGCCGCCTCTAAGGCAGAAACTGCTGCCTTAAGGGAAAAGGTGGATAGGTTGGGGGGTAACCCTTTTAACGCTTCTGCCCCGGCCTCCACAGTACAGGTTACAGTTCCGCCTCCCATTCCTTTGGCTAATCCTGAAAGATTCTCCGGTGACCCACGAAAGGTGCAGGTATTCCTGACTCAGGTTCTTATGCATTTTTCGTGTAAACCGTCTTCTTTCCCTACGAATCATTCCAGGGTGGCATTTACTATCTCTTATTTAGTGGGGGATGCGGCAAATTGGGCAGTGCCCTTAGTAAAACGAGACGACGCTATCCTATCGGATTGGTCTGCTTTTCGAACAGAATTCGAAAGGGTTTCTGATCGGCGGGTTACGTCTTGTAGCGCTGATCGAGAACTTCTAGAATTACGACAGGGCAAGGGAGAACTGGTTTCTTATTTGACAACATTCAATAGGTTGGTGGCAGAAGCAGAATGGCCAGAGGAAAAAAGGATGTCCCTTTTTTACCTAGGGTTAAAAGAGGAGTTGAAAGACATGGTGGCTCAGGTGGATCCACAACCCACAACATATGTGGACATGGTGAATTTGGCCTTAAGGTTGGATAGTCGTTTAACTGAGCGAGGGGGTAGTAGAAGACGGTGGGACAAAGGTACTTATAGTTATGAGCGAACCCCTCGCAGAAGTCTAGTAGGAACAGAAGCGGCTCCTGAGCCCATGGAGATCGGAGCTCTTAGGGCTCCCTTGTCAAGGGAAGAAAGAGAGAGCAGGCGAGTACAGGGCCTGTGCATGTACTGTGGAAAGAAGGGCCACTTTGTTCGGGATTGCCCTTCCAAACCCAAGTCTTCAGGCAGCTTTAACCGGTTTAAGAAAGTGGCAGTGTCTACACATATGTCTGATACGGCAGTAAGGGAAGAAGAGAAACCCAGGGATGAAGGGAGACAGGAATGGAAACTCACCTCACTGTCCTCTGCGGGACCGGAGGAGACGGAAGCACATCTTGTGGTAGCCATGACTATTGAAAGTGATCATGAACAACATCAGGTTATGGTAATGCTAGATTCCGGAGCCACAGGCAATTTCATCGATGATGGTTTAGTAACACGTCTAGCCTTAACTCGTATCCCTAGAGAGAACCCTGAGGATGTTTTGGCTGTTGATGGGCAGCCGTTAACATCAGGTCAAATAACAGAAAGAACCAGTGGATTAGGTTTATCTTTGGTATTGCATGGATACGTACACTCAGAGATCCTGACTTTGAACATCATAGCTGCTCCTCAATATGAGGTCATCCTAGGTATGCCTTGGTTGCATCGACACAATCCTGTGGTGGATTGGAAGACAAAGTCTTTTCATTTTTTACCCGAATATTGTCAGGATCATTTAGTACCATGTGTTCCGGCCCATGTTGCGGTGTTAACCACTCCGTTTTTGGCTGCCACTGCAGCTGAAAAGAATGTCCAATTACCCAAAGAATACAAGGAGTATAGTGATGTCTTTAGTGAGAGTAAAGCTGAAACCTTACCCCCTCACAGGGAGTATGATTGCTGCATTGACTTGGTAGAGGGGGCTACAATACCAACCTGCAGAGTTTATGCCTTGTCTGTGCCTGAGACTATCCATTTAAGAGAATACATAGATCACTACGAGCGTTTGGGGTTCATTAGGCCTTCCCGCTCTCCAGCAGCATCTCCCCTGTTTTTCATAGCAAAAGCTAATGGAGACCTGAGAGCCTGTGTAGACTACCGCGTATTAAATAAAAACACCATCCGCAACCGCTACCCTCTCCCCCTCATTCCAGTATTGCTAGACCAGGTGAGAGAGGCCAAGATTTACACCCGTTTGGATTTACGTGGGGCATATCACCTGGTCCGTGTACGTGAGGGGGATGAGTGGAAAACAGCATTCAAGACGAGATTCGGTCTTTATGAATATTTGGTGATGCCCTTTGGGCTTTGTAATGCTCCGGCGGCATTTCAATTTTTCATAAATGATGTGTTGAAGGAGTATGTGGATAGGTTCGTGGTAATGTACATAGATGATATCTTGATATACTCCCAGGATGTTTCATGTCATACCGCCCAAGTGTGTAAGGTTCTGGATAAACTGAGGGAGCATAGATTGTATGTAAAGTTAAGCAAATGCGAGTTTGGGGTGCAGGAAGTGGAGTTCCTGGGAGTAAATCTTAGTCCCCATGGCCTACAGATGTCTGATAGAAAGGTAAAGGCTGTCCAGGACTGGCCAGCCCCAAGAAACGTGAGAGAGGTGCAGAGCTTCTTGGGTTTCGCGAATTATTATCGCCGGTTCATTCTGCATTTCTCTCAGATAGCGGTTCCCATCACAAAACTGTTAAGAAAGGGATTACCTTTTCTATGGACTTCTGATGCTGAAGAGGCTTTCCAGGCTTTGAAAAGAGCCTTTACTACAGCCCCGGTGTTGGCACACCCCGTCCTGGAAAGACCCTTCATAGTTGAAGCGGATGCTTCTGATGAAGCCATAGGCGCGATTCTATCCCAGAGAGACCCAGACAATGGCCAGCTTCATCCTGTTGCCTATTTGTCCAAGAAATTGAGCCCTGCAGAGGGCAATTATACTATAGCTGAGAAAGAACTGTTGGCTATCAAAAGAGCGTTTCAAGAGTGGAGACCTTATCTCTGGGGGTCGAGTCAAACGGTGACTGTATACACCGATCATCGCAATCTCCAATATATGACCTCAGCGAGACATTTAACGCAAAGACAAATGAGATGGATGCTGTTCTTTTCTGAATATAACTTTGTGGTAACTTTCCGTCCTGGGGTAGAGAACAGGAAGGCAGATGCTTTGTCTAGGCAGGAAATATGTACAGTGCCATCTGAGGAAGTACAGCATTCCATACTCCCTTCTACAAAGGTTGTATGTGCGGTTCGCGCTGAGAGGTTCTTGGGAGAGATTAAGAGTTCCAGGTCTTTTGGGTCATGGGAGCGCTGGGCTGCTAAGAAACCTGGCAGGAAGGTGAGACAAGGATTGCCTTTTCAGGGGGAGAGCTTGTTCTTGCCTACTGAAGAATTGCGAAAGAAAGCCTTTAGTTGGTGTCACGAAGTTCCTTCAGCGGGTCATCCAGGGGTTACCAAGACAGTGAGACTGCTTCGCAGACATTTCTGGTGGGAGTCTTTGTTTCTGGATGTTTCCAAATGGGTAGGGAAGTGTGAAACCTGTGCCAGAGCAAAAGGAGAAAACACTAAAAGCAAAGGTCTATTGATGCCTATGCCTACTCCTGTTCGCCCTTGGCAAAATATCAGTTTAGATTTCATAACAGGCCTACCTTTGGATCAGGGTAAATCAGCGGTTTTGGTAGTGGTGGACAATTTGACAAAGATGGGGCATTTCATCCCTTGCGTAAACCTCCCTACGGCAGGGCAGACTGCTCAATTGCTGGCTTCACAGGTCATACGGTTGCATGGCATCCCTCGAGTGATAGTGTCAGACAGGGGACCACAGTTCATCGCTCGCTTTTGGCAAATGTGGTGCAAGGCATTGGGCATAGAGTCAGCACTCTCTACCAGTTTCCATCCTCAGACGGATGGTCAAACGGAACGCCTAAATCAGACTTTAAAGAAATACCTGCGCTGTTACTCTGAGGCAGCCCATGAATCCTGGGTGGACCTACTCTGGATGGCGGAATTGTCATATAACAATACCTGGCACAGTTCAACAGGCATGTCGCCTTTTAAGGCTAACTTTGGTTTTGATGCAAACACTTTGCCAATCAACATCCCCGCTGAGTTGTCAAATCAACCCACTGTGAGAGAACGTGTTATGGCCTTAAGAAAAGTGCATAGGGAGGTGCAAAAACATCTGATGAAAGCCAAGGAGGTGTACAAGAAATGGGAGGACAGACATCGAGCTCAGGGTCCTCTGTTCCAGGTGGGTGACAGGGTGTGGCTGTCAACACGATACATCCGTTTCAAAATGAGGAGTGTGTTTCACCCGCGGTTTATTGGACCATACCCCATAGTGAGGCAGGTGAATCCTGTGGCGTATAAGTTGAAATTGCCGAATTCTTTGAGAATCCATCCAGTGTTCCATGTGCAGTTGTTGAAGAAAGCCTTTTCCTCGCGCCTGAAGGCGCCGCCTCCTGTACAATGCGATGGAGGCTTGGAGTATGTGGTGAAGTCTATTCGTGACTCCGAACGCCGTAGGGGGGTGCTTTGGTACTTGGTCTCCTGGACAGGCTATTCAGTTGAGGATGACTCTTGGGAGCCGTGGCACAATGTACATGCCCCGAGGGCGGTCAGATCATTTCATGCAAGGTTTCCTGGTAAGCCTGGACCTAGGAGGCGCTAGGGAGGAGGGCAAACTGTCAGGATTTAGACGGTACCGCGCCTACCTAAAACTACAACTACCATGAATTCCAGGCTAAAACTACAGGTCCCATGCTCCTTTGCGGTCCCAGGATATAGCGGGGCGGAACCATGGGGAAGTGCTCGTGATTCTGTTTGTTTCCGGAAGAAGGTTGTTTCCAGTTTTCGTCTGCTGCCCTTGGCGCCTCTCCTTTCCGAGAACTGTGATGCCTGAGGTTTCCAGAAGGTAGAACTGTGTAATGCTTGAGCGCTACCGCGCATTTGCTTGGTCCTTGTGTTTGAAAGGCAGATGCTTCCTGCGTGTGTCATTTCTATCACCTCACAGCTGAGAGAGACTAACACGGTTGGTGTTAGATTACTTACTAAGGTGGATTGTTTCTTGTTACAATCGAACTCCGGATGGGGTTGCATGATTGCTTTCCAGTGACGGATTGCAGGGGGAAGGCCTCCGCAATGCCGGCACGAAGTATCATATAATTGGACAAATACTTACCTGATTGGATTACAAATGCTAAAGCGGATGATGGTAGTGAAGTTAACTACATCATGCCGTATTTAGTTATTTCCTGATGTTGGATATCCATTAGAAACGTTTGCTATTTTTTGTTTTACAAGCAGAGGAGGTTTCTGCTTCTTCTGTGTTACATTTGCTTCAATCTTTAATGACTCCGGATTGCAGTCATCAATATTCCTTTGAAGTGTTTGCCTTAAGAGTTAGATTACACTATAGGTGGGGGTATGTATCTAGAGTGTCATTAGTCTATAGCATTGTCCTGGGTTTTTTTCTCCATTTATTTCATTGTGTGCATCTTGTATTATACAGAGGCAGAAGGGACATAAGAAGTCACTGCTGTGTGAATTGGCGAACACGAGTTTCATGACAGGTGACTTAGAATGTGTACCATATAGCGAGAATTTAATGAGAGTAGCATTGTGAACATTGCTAATGATGTGCATTTCTTTTACAGCTTCTTTTCCCCGCTGACCCCTCCTTCTATTCTTTTCTTTTGGGTTTTTTCCCCTTTTGGGGTTTTTCCCTCACCGTATCGCCTGAACACCCTGTGATATATAATCAGGGTGTTTGGGAGGTCCGGAGGTGGAGCATTTCTTCTGCATGCGGATCCTGCGGAGTGCGATCTTGACAATAGCAGCCTTGTAGGAGGCCACTATACACGTCATTGTTCATTCACAGTACATTGAGTGAAGCTTAGAGTTGAATACTTCTGAGGGCAATGCCTTATATATCCCCACCGAAGGGGGGAAACTAATCAAGTAGGCCAACAGAGGCTAGTGAGTTAAAATTGGGTTCATTATAAGTAACCCTTAATCAGAGGTTAAAAAAGCACATCATTTAACACAGGGGCTATCAGATTTGATAAAAGACTATTCTATTCCTTCCACCCATAGGACCCATGAGCTTACTGTTCAGAGTGAAGGTAATCCCCACAATCTCTACTGGCTTTCATATGACACCCAACAAATGTCACTATTGACCATAACTTTGTATTTTTAACTGCGAGCAGCTTGAGCTGTCCCACAATTATGGGACATTGTGTACATGTTTGTGTGCTAAATGTTGGAAAATACTTCAAGATTGCATTAACTTGCCTTTAGAATTTCTCTGTACTTCACTTTTCAACGCAGGTAGCCAAAGTTCTAAAGTAGTCACAACTTCTCTGAAACTCTCTATACCACCCCCAACCCAAAGGGTTGGTTGAAAGGTTCAACCATACCCTAAAGGGTATGATAATAGGTCTCCTTGAACTCATGAGGTATCAGCGGGATGTCCTCTGCCTTGCCATTTGTTCACCTACTTGGAGGGTCTGTAGAAGGGAGTTGGCTTCAGCCCCTTTGAACTGCTATATGGGCACCCTGTCAGAGAAGATCAGTTTGGTTAGGGAAAGCTGGGAGCAAGCTCTCAAGAAGCTACCCCAGAATGTAGTTTGTTACATGCTGGCATTCCCCAGACAGCCCGCTTCCAGACGCTCGCACAGGAGAACCGGCAAATGAGCCAGGAATTAATTAAACCAGTATTTATACAAAACAACTGTATTTCTCATGGGTAAATCCTGGTGCTAGGCAGTGGAGAAAAATCTGAAGGTATTACAGTTAGTCAAAAGAAGCCAGAACTCATCAGCAGGACATGGCTTACAGTGGAGCCATTGGATTAATGAATGTCAGAGGCCGTAAAAAACAAAGTCTTCAGTAGTTTCCTGAAAAGGGTTTCAGAATCAATGTGTCTCAACACTTCTAGTGGCAGAGTGTTGTACTACCTATAGTTTGTGAAGAATTAGTTTGGTGGTACCTGCACAGACTATTGCAATAGTCCACTGGTTTTCCTGCTGAAAGGGGAATGTAGTCAAATCATCTTTTTAATGATTTTATCAAGTTAAAACAAATTCCTGCCACAGCTTGTCAGCGGAATGAGACGGAAGAATCAAATTTTACATGCAGGTTTTTACTACCTCAATGGTATAAGGCCGAGTGGGCTTGGGATTGGCGACCATAACGTAGGATCAAATCTGCGGTCCTTGCCTAAAAGCATCATCTCAGTCTTATCACTGTTAAATTTTAGGTGGTTAGTTTGCATCCACATAATGACCTCCGTTAGACAGTTTAAAGGGTATCTCAGATCCAACTGATGTTTTATCCAAGGCCCGAATAAGCTGTGTATCGCCTGCATATGAAGTACTTTCAATTCCAAAGAGGGGATCAATGAAATGTGGGGAGGGGGGTGTGTGTATATATATATATATATATATATTCACTGAAAAAACCATAGGTTTCACACCAGTTATAGTTAGGAATTAGCATTTAAAAAACCTATGAAATTCACTGAAAAAACCATAGGTTTCACACCGGTTATAGTTAGGAATTAGCATTTAAAAAACCTATTAAATTCACTGAAAAAACCATAGGTTTCACACCAGTTATAGTTAGCTGGAAATTTTACTGATATAAAACCATTGAAATTCCCACGTTATAGTTAGTCGGACTCACTATAACTTGCGCGTACAATGCACTGCTGATGACGTCACATATTACATCACTCATGACATGGTCAGTGACATCACTCATGACATCACTGATGACACCATCCAGTGAATGTGTGCCTTTCTGAAAAATAAATATATTTTATATTTGTATATATTAAGATCGATGGAAGAATAAATGTTTAAATAAGTGTCTAAATGGATGTTGTTTTTTAAAAAATTGATTGGTTAACTGGCTTATTAAGTGTATCTTAGTGAATACATATATTAGCGAGTAATGTTTAAATATTTAAATATATGTATCAGTGTTTTACTTTGTGTATAAGTGGCTGCATGGGTTGGTGAGTAGCTACATATGTGTGTATATGGGTTATTAGATGTTTTTTTTAGTATCAGTATGTGTGTCTGTATGGTTTGGTGGGGCTGTTACTTAGCACATAGATGCATCAATGACTGACTCACTGTTTGTATGTGTTTTGAAGACAGCATTTGTGTAGGATTGTATGGGTGGATGAGTGTGTATATGTGTGTGTTAGAGAGTGAATGCCTCTCTCACTAGTGTCTTTATGAGTAACTACATATGTTTTAATCTTGTATATATGAGAATTAATGTATATAAGTAAGTATATGTGAGACTGAGAGATTGAAAGAGTTCCTGTTTAAATAAATATGTGTTTCTATAAGTGATTGTTTAAGAAAGTAAGTATGTGTAAGTTTCCTTAGAAGTAATGTGCTAATGTGTGTATAGTTGTATATGCAAATAAATGGATGTTTATTAGTTTATTTGCATGTGTGAGTATCTGTATGAGTAAGTTTTTGATGACTGTCAGTGTGTAACAGAATGAATAGGGGTATCACTACATATGATGAGTGAGTATATGTATGAGTGAATACATAAAACTGTTGGTGAATGTGTGAATTTGTATATAGATGGTGAAATTACTGAATTGGTTGTTGTAACTGGTATGGGTATATCCACTTTTTTGTTAATGTTGGTTTCTATTTTTGAATATGTGTTTCAAAGGTTACTTTACAGTGAAAGGACGTCTGTCACTGTGTTACAAGGATGGTGTCATCAGTGATGTCATGAGTGATGTCACTGACCATGTCATGAGTGATGTAATATGTGACGTCATCAGCAGTGCATTGTACGCGCAAGTTATAGTGAGTCCGACTAACTATAACGTGGGAATTTCAATGGTTTTATATCAGTAAAATTTCCAGCTAACTATAACTGGTGTGAAACCTATGGTTTTTTCAGTGAATTTAATAGGTTTTTTAAATGCTAATTCCTAACTATAACCGGTGTGAAACCTATGGTTTTTTCAGTGAATTTCATAGGTTTTTTAAATGCTAATTCCTAACTATAACTGGTGTGAAACCTATGGTTTTTTCAGTGAATTTCATAGGTTTTTTAAATGCTAATTCCTAACTATAACTGGTGTGAAACCTTTGGTTTTTTCAGTGAATTTCATAGGTTTTTTTAATGCTAATTCCTAACTTTTTATACAGACTCATACCTATGTGTTTTTTAGTGAATTGCTAAAGTATGTTTTTGTAAAAATGAACACTATAATGTATATTGAGATAATATTTTTAATTTAAAATAGTTTTTTTTTTATATTTCACCCTGGTGCGCTTCCGGTACGCACACCGGTGCGCGTACCGTCAGCGCACTAACAAAAAAAAATAAAAAAAAATAATGAAGGAGTAACCATAAGGAATGGTAACAGAGAGAGTGGTGTTAAGAGAAAGAGAGCTAAAGGGAGGAACACAGAGAGACTGAGTAATAGATAGTAAGACAGAGAAAAAATGTAAGAGGAAGTAACTGAGAAAAAGAAAAATGAATAAGGGAGCAAAAGAAAGAAGACATAGGAAGAAGACTAAAGCAGAGGTTAAGGGAGAATGTAAATGGATGTTGAAAATAAAAAGAAGGACAGTTAAGTATGGGAATGACAGGTAGTGACGGAATCAGAGGAAAAGAATAGCAGTGATGGAGGGAAAGTAAATAGCAGTGAATATAAGTAAAGAGGGGTGAAAGAGGGTACATGTAAGTTAATAAGGGTAACACATGGGGAGTAATAGAGAGAAAGAAGAGAGAGAGAGTAAAAGAAGGACTGTCACAAAGGGACTAAGTGAACCAGTAAAAAAGGTAAGTGAAGGAGTGTGCATAGGCAGAAGTACTGAAAGAAATTGAATGTGGTAGGAAGTAAACATGGAAGAAAAGGATAAGTGAGGAAAGCAAAGTAAGGAAATAGGTGTGCGGTAGGGTGACAGAAAAATAGTGAAAATAAAACAAAAGGTGATAACAAAAAACATTTTACAAACACACTTACCATATAATCTATGCAAATTTGTATCTGTGAAAGATAAAGGAAAAAACATGTTATAATTACATAAAAATGTATAATAAAATAGAAGAAACAGTTCATGAGGTTTAAAAATCTACAAACGTTTACTAAGAAATGAAGCAATAGTGAAGGATACAAAAACATAAAGAAAGTAATGTAGAAAGAAAAAAAAAGGAAAAAGAAATAGTTAGAGAACAAATTCCTAAAGGTAAATAAGATACTAAAAGAATGTAAAATATCAAAACAAAATGAGTAAAGATAAGAAAGTAAAAGAAAAATGAGTGAAAAGGAGAGAAGTCAGATTGATAAACTATAAATAAAATAGAGGAATAGAAGATGATTGAGAGTGAGTGAAGTGAAGTCACAGAGTGAAGGGATGAAAGAAATGAAGTTATTATAGAACGATGGATAAAACAGGAGTGAGAGAGTAAGTACAAAGAAAGACAAAATGAAGAACTAACTGAACTACAGTACAATGAGTGTGAAAGAAAAAAAAATGGAGAAAGAGAAAGAGGGTTAGGAAACTAAAGCAGTGGTACTAAGAGAATATGAAAAAGATAAAAAGTGGTGGAAGGAACAGAGGAAATGCAGATAGTTCCTATTAGATTAAGAAGTTGTGAATGAAGTGCAGTAAAGAAACAGCAATGAAAAAAGAGTGTAAATTAGTAAAGAGAGGTAAATAAGGGTGAAAAAGAAAATGAGTGTATAACAATGTGAACACAATATAAATTACACAATGCAAACTACACAATAACTTCTACAATATGTTACATTATTTATTTTTGCTGTTCTCAGAATATATTGAATTCCACTTAAATTAGTGAGTTCAAAGTCTTCATCATATAACAGCGGGAAAAAAAAAACACAATCTAAAAGATTGTGTTTAAAAAAACCCATTCAAACATACATCTCATATATGTACACTAATCTTTGATTCACTTACTTTTCCATGAGGCCAAATAGAAGATAGTGAAGGTCCTTTTCGTGGAAAAAAGTCTGCTGTGCCTTATAAGTTCCATTTCATCAACGTCCTATGAAAAAAGATCTAAAAACATCATACCATACACAATCCTCACGGCCAATTTGTGTCTGATATATCAGTATTTTTTACTTTGAGATCCACTTAAAGTATCTACATGAGATAAATAATTTAAAATATTAGATTAACTAACTAACTAAGTAACTTTTATTAACTATTCCCGTCTTCAAAGGCCAATTCCCTTTACTAAAACTTTGGTTTTAAAAACACTAGATAAGAATTTGTAGAGTCATAAGGCAAACGTTATTTATAAGTTAAATGAGAATCATTGCAGTAACTCCATCCATTTTCAGATTTTAAGTAGCATGTATAATGTCCTGAGGTGGTCGAAGATCCATCATGATAAATAATAGCTTCAGTTGTAAAGGTCCTTCCAGAAATTGATAACTGAGAAGCCACAAAATTTTTGATAGAAGTTGTCAATTTAGTTCCATCAGGTCTACATCGTTGGAAAACTAAAATGATATACTGCCCATACCTTTGTATAAATAGTGTGGACAGCATTGTACATTTACATTGGGTACACACCATATTATGATCTGCTGCTTTAACTAGATTTTTAAAAGACACTGATTTACAGTCTGGTAAAGTCAAATATATAAATCTTTCAGTGTCTATTCTAGTAGTACTTGATAAACTACAATTGTGGCAGTCATGCTGCCATTGATAAGAAAGACTGAAAAGATTATCTACATCTACACCTTCATCTTCCAAAACACCAAACATATACATTAAAAATTCCTGACAATCCTGTTGAATGTTCTGTGAAAATTTATCTTGACCAGAACACAAATCTAAAATATTTCGAATTTCTGTTACACTTTCTATTTGTGGTGTACAACTGCTACATTTCTGAAACACAGAATTCAATAAACCACACATTCTTTGATCCCGATTTTCATCAATCTGTTCTTGTAAACTTTTAAGAAAAAAAACAACATTAACCACTACATTAGCATAGCAGTTGACACCAGAACTATTTTCAAACTGAAATCCAACAACATTTTCTCCACAATTCTTTTTCTTCCTGTTTTCAATTACAGTTTTCTCTACTTTTTGTCTTTTTGCAACTACCTCACTACAATTATCCTCATTTCTTCTTTTTCGGCCTACCACACGTTTTTCAAACAGAGGATATTGAGGCAAGTGTGGAGCATACTCTCTTCTTAACCTATTGTATTCTTTAACACAATCTAGATCTGCAGAAATCTTTGTCTCATCACACGCAATCAAGTACAATCCTGATAAAGTTCTGACTCGAGATAATGCCACATATGCCATACCCTCTTTAAACACAGATCTTCCAATGTTCACCAAAGCACTATCTACACTTAAACCTTGAGATTTATGAATTGTCACCGCATACGCCAAACAAACAGGAAACTGTTTTCGGCGAACATATAAGTCTTTTACAAGTAAAAATCTAGCAGAACAACGACTTATTTGTTGTACTTCTTCAATGCCATCAAATTTTATTTTTAAAAATTCAATTCCATCTCTATTTCTGTAGTTCACAAAATCAACAACATAACCCATTGCTCCATTTACCAGACCGCTTTCAACATTTAAATTCCTTCTCAAAATGATACGACAATTTAAACACACATTCAGAGTCTTTTCAAAACCAGCTGTTTTTGAAATACTTTTCTCCAATGAATGCAATTTAGTTTTCAAATTTTCTGACAAAACAATTGTTGCACCCATATGCTCTATTTTATCTATTGCTTCCAGTTTCACAATCTCTTCATTTTCTAAGTCTAACATTTTTTGGTTGAAGATGGAACATTCTTGCAGAGTTGGCATCAAACATATCCCAGATTTCTTCTCAGTCATTTTTTTAAAAATATTCTCTGGAAGAATGTTTTCATTTGGATACAAATTTGAAATTAATCGACTATGCAAAGCTTTTTTCCCTTTCTCAGTCACTTTTCCAATTCTTACATCTTGTAGAATATTTTTATAATCTTCATCCTTGGCCTGTCGCATATTTTGAAGCAGTTCAGCATATTTAAAATTTAGCCATATATTAACATTTCCAATGCTTCCAAGGGACTTCCTGGTATCTTCATGCGTGAGCATTTTAAACACTGGTTGTCCTTTTACTGGAGTCAACTGCAATAGATCTCCAAAAACAATAATGTGTTTTCCTCCAAATAACACATCATAGTCTGTTTTAAGAATTTCTTGCATTCTCAAATGCACAAAAGCAAGCATTAGATTTGAGACCATGCTTACTTCATCTATGATAAGAAGTTTCATTTTCTTCAAGACTCTTGAAACTTCAGAACACGCATCTCCAGATAGCTTGTTGTAATGCAATTTATTATCATGTTCAACTGGCAGCATCAATAAACGATGTAGAGTAATCCCTTTAATGTTATGTGCTGCCAGACCAGTTGGAGCAGTTACAACACAAGACAGTGGTGAATCAGTCCTTTTCTGCAGATAACTTGCAACGGCTTTAATTAGAAAACTTTTTCCTGTCCCCGCTTCTCCACTTACGTACAATCGGACAGGGTCAAATAATATACATGAGCACTCTTTTTTCTCATGTCTGAATCCATGTTCAATCTGCTCTGTGACTTCATCATATATCTTTTTCTGCTCAATGTTTAGTTGCTTTACCAAATCTTCTAAGTTAACTCCATCCTCTTGAGCTTGTTCCATAGCTCTTTCCACCTCATCCATGGCAGTGGCAGCTTCATTTTGGATAATTGGTCCTCCTAGTGGATCCTGGCTCAATGAAGTAGAACTCTGACTATCTTGAGAACTGTTTCTAGCTATCTCTTCAGCAATTGTAGTTTCTTGCTCTATTTCTTCATTCAACATTTGCAGATAATTTAGAAAAATAGGACATTCTATGGTATCCTTAGTTGCATTAAAAGAGTCTTCATAACAGAGAAAATCTCCAAGTAGTTCCTCTTCTGTACGCCATGGCTTAAAGAGTTGCAAAAGAGCTAAATAGTAAAATTCTCTTTTGTCTGGAACTTCACAACTCAATTTTCGATGATTAATCAAATGGCCTTTTTTCTGCTTCACTAGACATCCTTCATAGCCAATGAGTGCATATTTTCCATTATTGATATCTTCTGTGATGTTCCTCTTATAACTGTAGTTTTGAAGAACTTCATACAACCATGTGTTCTCAAGGTGAGTACTTCTATTTGGATAGTATGTATCCAACATATTTGTCTTCAAAATATCTGTACTGTTTGGTTCTTTTTCCGCCAAATATTCAATTTCTTGTACAGATTTCAAAACTCGGTTTCGTGTTGCAGCAAGACCAAGACTCACCCAAATGATTGTTCTTGATTTGGCATAGAGACTTGCTGATGATAACCGATCAGAACATTCATATGCTCCAATTTCTCGATGCGACAACATCTTCAGACTGAAACTGTATAATTTCTTGCTTAGACTCTTTTCATGTGAAATATCCTCCCACATTTCCTTCAATTCTGTCTTTTCTTTTTTGGTGATGTAAGATGTCACATATCGAGCCACAGCAATAGAGTTGTCAGCAACGAACTGAATATCCATGTTAGCATTCCACATGGACAAAATCACTGGGTTGTAATCGTTGATGTACTTAGATTCTTCATTTCTTTTCAAATTATATGTATTTTTGGGAGATTTCCTCGTCACAGTATGTCGTAGAGATGACATCAAATTATTTACTCTTCCCTTAGAAATCACTGGTCGAGGAAATGCAAAACGACATTTCGTGTAGTACTTTTCCTTGTTTTTAAATTTTCGACGACAGTACTTTCCACAACGATCAGATTGAAAACGTAAAACTTGTTGCCTTAAATTGTTTTCTTCAGTAGATTTTGGAACAGCACATGTTGAATACTCTTCAATGAAACTCATCACTGTTTCATCTGAATCTGATCCAAATTTGGGTGCATCTTTAATCCACAACAACATATGTATATGAGGAGCACCTCTCGCTTGATATTCCTTCCTCCAAAAGAAATCCAAAACCTCTCCAAGGGGAGGATTTTTTTTGTTGGTAATAAAAGACATCATAGCTTCAAATCTATGATTAAAATATCTGCAAACATTCACTGGATCTAAAGAACACAGTTCTCCTGGTGTTTTCAATTCTATATTTGGTATGTTTTCATTTGCCTCTCGTAGAAATTGAAGTAAATCGTCCCATGCATACTCAGCACAGCTAAGAGTGAGGAACCATGTAGGAGTTCCTAAGTTTCTTAGCATACATTTCAATTCTCCATGACGACGAAACCAATACTCGTTGGTTCCACGTTGACATGCCATGAGATTGATTAGCTGAGATTCCAAAATACTGTCTTGCAGATTAACTTTCTCCATAAAGTCCCTTGCACAAACATTCTGCAAATGAGGTCCACTTTTTAATATATGATTAACTGCATAAGAAAGCCCAGACAAATCACTTTCAAATAGTAGATGAAATAAATATGGAATGCATTGACGAAACCTTGGATCTTCTGCATATAATCTTAGAGTCCGGTATTCAGCTGCAGGAATTTGAACTGGTCGATCATCATATCGTCCACCACAACCTGTTGGAAATAATTGTGGAAAACAACGAGCTTCCAAACTTTCTTCCCATACACTAATGGGACTTCCTTTTGCTGCTTTCATTTGAAACAAGTCAATTGCATTTCCCATTACTTCTTTGGAATGCAAAGGATGAACAGTATAATGTTCATATATTTCTTCAGTTCTAGACACATCAACTTTTTCAATTTGACCAACTGAAGAATCACTATCTTCTTCTATAGCTGTTTCCTCTGCTCCAACACTTACATCTTTGTAGTACTCATTGTTTTTGACCAAATACAACGTTGCCTTCTTGACTTTTTTAACATCCACTAAATCTTGCCAAATTTTCTTACTCTTTGTTGGAACCCCATTAACTAGAATAACTAAAGGATCTTCTTCTACTCTTTCTACACCAATTGTATTAATATTTTTCTTAACATCTAGAGGCAAATAAACAACTCTTCCCTTTAATCCTCTCAGTAAATCTGATGGAGGCAATTTCCCTGTCTTAGGCTCCATGCGTACAATAGCCTGAAAAGGATGGACACATTGAATCAAAATAGATTCATAAGTATTTAGATCCATCAATTCAGAAGGAATATCTATCAACTGAAGATTATTATAAACTGCTCTAGCAGGCATTCTATTTTCATTTAATTTTTTCAAACAATAATTACAAATACGCTGATCCAAACTCAAATCAAAAGAATTCTCCACCAACAAATAACTTACAAAATCCTCCCATTGACTATTATTTTCCATTTCACTTTTTGCATATAAATCAACTAACCTGGTCTGAATTTTATAATGAGTCCGTCGACAACACACACAAGTTAAATTAGGCCTCTCACTTGATTTCACCTTAAACTTGATAATTTCCTCATCAAACTTTTCAATACTTGAAATTTGTCCATTATCTTCTGCATTACCATCCATTACTATATCTATTTCTACACTGTCCTCTTTGTTCCCAAAATAACAAAACTCAATTTCTTCACAAATAGTCTTCACATCCACTTCAGATCCATGCAAAAGAGCACTATTTAACTGTTTAAGCTTAAGTGCAGGACTTTTTGCATAATACAACTTCCTCACTAATTTCCTTACGTTATTATGATGCACTGCTAACATCCTAAAATGATGAAAAACACTCCGACAAACTTTTCTAGAAAGACAAGCTAGTGAATGCCCTTGCAAACCTGTGCTTTCTCTCACTCTGCAAGGATCTAACTCTTGCAGGATCTTCATTTTTTGTTTGAGACTTTTTTTACTATATGTACGTAAGAAATTTCGAAGCAAATCGATTGATTCCTGTCGCACACTACAAATACTACTGCATTTCCATGTGTACACTGGAACCTTAGTACGTCTCCCTAAAACTTCATCAGCTAACACCTCTTCTGCATCTCTAGATACAAGTTTCTCTTTTTCCATCACACAACTATCTTTCACCTCATATGCACGACCACTGGTGTCAACTGCATGCACCAAATCATTTTCCTGAAAGTAACTCTCCTCATTGAAAAAAGGCTCAGAACTTGAACTATGCATCCATTAACCAGAAAATACTTCACAAAAATTACTCCGATTAATAATTCTTTTCCATCTACTGTTCGATTTGAAAACATCAATTGCCTTATTAAGTATCCTAATTCTATTGATTATTAAAATAAATAATTTTTTCTTAACTTCAAAAGCCTGATCAACAATCTTTTCTACACTTTTCTTTTTCTTGTAAAAAGCAGCTTTTAGTTTACTTTTCTTATCATTGTTTAGCAAATTTAAAACTACCCTATTGCGAAACATTCGCCTACGAATGTCCCTAAAAACATTTACCCTTCTATTGCTATCCATTCTCTTCTCTCCTGCTCCAATGGAAACATTTTTTGTGGGCTTCTCTTTCCTTTTTAGATTTGTTGACTTTTTCTGTATATTCACATTAGCAATATCATTTTTTTTTCTACGACATATGTTGCGAAGAAAAGACTTATTGGCTTACCAGAAGCTTTTCTGGTGTTTTTTGAAGTACTTGTTGAAGAGGATTCCATAAACTCTGTTGTTGATGTTCTCCTTTTCCGTATGTTATTTTTGATATTTCTTTGCTTTGAAGGCATTTTTGCTTCCTTTTCAGAAGTTGATTTGAATCTGTTGTTCTGTTAAAAAAACACATGAAAGACCACTATTAGCAAACAACAAAGTAATGTTAAAAAGCAAACAATATATACAATAAATTGCAACATATTTAAGTTTATACAATAGCAACTCATGGCTTTATTTATAAAGGCCTTGCGCCACCAGTGCGTCACTTTTTACCCATGTTTAAAGTAATGCACCAGCTGCACATGGCAATCATAAATAAGGGCCAAATGCAAATACCAATCATTTGCACCCACAAATCGATTTTTGAATAACATGTAAGAAACACTGCGTAGAACCTAAGTACAACCACTCAATATCATCAAACAAAGTCAGGGTCTGATTTATAAAGGCCTTGCGCCACCAGTGCGTCACTTATTACCCATGTTTAAAGTCATGCATCAGCTGCACATGGCAATCATAAATAAGGGCCAAATGCAAATACCAATCAATTGCACCCAAAAATCGATTTTTGAATAACATGTAAGAAACACTGCGCAGAACCTAAGTACAACCACTCAATATCATCAAACAAAGTCAGGGCCTCATTTATAAAGGCCTTGCGCCACCAGTGCATCACTTATTACCCATGTTTAAAGTGATGCATCAGCTGCACATGGCATTCATAAATAAGGGCCAAATGCAAATACCAATCAATTGCACCCAAAAATCGATTTTTGAATAACATGTAAGAAACACTGCGCAGAACCTATGTGCAACCACTCAATATCATCAAACAAAGTCAAGGCCTGATTTATAAAGGCCTTGCGCCACCAGTGCATCACTTATTACCCATGTTTAAAGTGATGCATCAGCTGCACATGGCATTCATAAATAAGGGCCAAATGCAAATACCAATCAATTGCACCCAAAAATCGATTTTTGAATAACATGTAAGAAACACTGCGCAGAACCTAAGTACAACCACTCAATATCATCAAACAAAGTCAGGGCCTTATTTATGAAAGCCTTGCGCCACCAGTGCGTCACTTATTACCCATGTTTAAAGTCATGCATCAGCTGCACATGGCAATCATAAATAAGGGCCAAATACATATACCAATCAATTGCACCCAAAAATCGATTTTTCAATAACATGTAAGAAACACTGCGCAGAACCTATGTACAACCACTCAATATCATCAAACAAAGTCAGGGTCTCATTTATAAAGGCCTTGCGCCACCAGTGCATCACTTATTACCCATGTTTAAAGTGATGCATAGCTGCACATGGCATTCATAACTAAGGGCCAAATGCAAATACCAATCAATTACACCCAAAAATCGATTTTTGAATAACATGTAAGAAACACTGCGCAGAACCTATGTACAACCACTCAATATCATCAAACAAAGTCAGGGCCTTATTTATGAAAGCCTTGCGCCACCAGTGCGTCACTTATTACCCATGTTTAAAGTCATGCATCAGCTGCACATGGCAATCATAAATAAGGGCCAAATACATATACCAATCAATTGCATCCAAAAATCGATTTTTGAATAACATGTAAGAAACACTGCGCAGAACCTAAGTACAACCACTCAATATCATCAAACAAAGTCAGGGTCTCATTTATAAAGGCCTTGCGCCACCAGTGCATCACTTATTACCCATGTTTAAAGTGATGCATCAGCTGCACATGGCATTCATAAATAAGGGCCAAATGCAAATACCAATCAATTGCACCCAAAAATCGATTTTTGAATAACATGTAAGAAACACTGCACAGAACCTATGTACAACCACTCAATATCATCAAACAAAGTCAGGGCCTTATTTATGAAAGCCTTGCGCCACCAGTGCGTCACTTATTACCCATGTTTAAAGTCATGCATCAGCTGCACATGGCAATCATAAATAAGGGCCAAATACATATACCAATCAATTGCACCCAAAAATCGATTTTTGAATAACATGTAAGAAACACTGCGCAGAACCTAAGTACAACCACTCAATATCATCAAACAAAGTCAGGGTCTAATTTATAAAGGCCTTGCGCCACCAGTGCATCACTTATTACCCATGTTTAAAGTGATACATCAGCTGCACATGGCATTCATAAATAAGGGCCAAATGCAAATACCAATCAATTGCACCCAAAAATCGATTTTTGAATAACATGTAAGAAACACTGCGCAGAACCTAAGTACAACCACTCAATATCATCAAACAAAGTCAGGGTCTGATTTATAAAGGCCTTGCGCCACCAGTGCATCACTTATTACCCATGTTTAAAGTGATGCATCAGCTGCACATGGCATTCATAAATAAGGGCCAAATGCAAATACCAATCAATTGCACCCAAAAATCGATTTTTGAATAACATGTAAGAAACACTGCGCAGAACCTAAGTACAACCACTCAATATCATCAAACAAAGTCAGGGCCTTATTTATGAAAGCCTTGCGCCACCAGTGCGTCACTTATTACCCATGTTTAAAGTCATGCATCAGCTGCACATGGCAATCATAAATAAGGGCCAAATACATATACCAATCAATTGCACCCAAAAATCGATTTTTCAATAACATGTAAGAAACACTGTGCAGAACCTATGTACAACCACTCAATATCATCAAACAAAGTCAGGGTCTCATTTATAAAGGCCTTGCGCCACCAGTGCATCACTTATTACCCATGTTTAAAGTGATGCATCAACTGCACATGGCATTCATAACTAAGGGCCAAATGCAAATACCAATCAATTACACCCAAAAATCGATTTTTGAATAACATGTAAGAAACACTGCGCAGAACCTATGTACAACCAATCAATATCATCAAACAAAGTCAGGGCCTTATTTATGAAAGCCTTGCACCACCAGTGCGTCACTTATTACCCATGTTTAAAGTCATGCATCAGCTACACATGGCAAAAATAAATAAGGGCCAAATACATATACCAATCAATTGCATCCAAAAATCGATTTTTGAATAACATGTAAGAAACACTGCACAGAACCTAAGTACAACCACTCAATATCATCAAACAAAGTCAGGGTCTCATTTATAAAGGCCTTGCGCCACCAGTGCATCACTTATTACCCATGTTTAAAGTGATGCATCAGCTGCACATGGCATTCATAACTAAGGGCCAAATGCAAATACCAATCAATTACACCCAAAAATCGATTTTTGAATAACATGTAAGAAACACTGCGCAGAATCTATGTACAACCACTCAATATCATCAAACAAAGTCAGGGCCTCATTTATAAAGGCCTTGCGCCACCAGTGCATCACTTATTACCCATGTTTAAAGTGATGCATCAGCTGCACATGGCATTCATAAATAAGGGCCAAATGCAAATACCAATCAATTGCACCCAAAAATCGATTTTTGAATAACATGTAAGAAACACTGCGCAGAACCTATGTACAACCACTCAATATCATCAAACAAAGTCAGGGCCTTATTTATGAAAGCCTTGCGCCACCAGTGCGTCACTTATTATCCATGTTTAAAGTCATGCATCAGCTGCACAAGGCAATCATAAAAAAGGGCCAAATGAAAATACCAATCAATTGCACCCAAAAATCGATTTTTGAATAACATGTAAGAAACACTGCGCAGAACCTAAGTACAACCACTCAATATCATCAAACAAAGTCAGGGCCTAATTTATGAAAGCCTTGCGCCACCAGTGCGTCACTTATTACCCATGTTTAAAGTGATGCATCAGCTGCACATGGCATTCATAAATAAGGGCCAAATGCAAATACCAATCAATTGCACCCAAAAATCGATTTTTGAATAACATGTAAGAAACACTGCGCAGAACCTAAGTACAACCACTCAATATCATCAAACAAAGTCAGGGTCTGATTTATAAAGGCCTTGCGCCACCAGTGCATCACTTATTACCCATGTTTAAAGTGATGCATCAGCTGCACATGGCATTCATAAATAAGGGCCAAATGCAAATACCAATCAATTGCACCCAAAAATCGATTTTTGAATAACATGTAAGAAACACTGCGCAGAACCTATGTACAACCACTCAATATCATAAAACAAAGTCAGAGCCTTATTTATGAAAGCCTTGCGCCACCACTCCATCACTTATTACCCATGTTTAAAGTGATGCATCAACTGCACATGGCAATCATAAAAAAAGGCCAAATAAAAATACCATTCATTTGCACCCAAAATCGATTTTTGAATAACATGTAAGAAACACTGCACAGGACTTATATACTAACATACAATTTCACTTCTAAAACATAACTATCTGCTTCCAAATATTCTCCATAGAGCAAATAAGTCTCTATCTAAATTAAATGAATCATTACTTACCTTTACAAATGCTTTTGGAGATTGAGAACAGTGTCAGACACACACACCAATTTTTCTTTAGCAGAGCAAAAGGTGTGCTCTCAATACACTGAAACCAAGACTGGCATAGAAAATCTCTATCTTTGTACACATATGCCTTAATTCAACCAATCAAAAGTCTTCCCTCACTATTTTCAAACCAACACCCATCCCCCTCTCACACCTTTCTATCTGTTACCATAGCAACTCCCTCCTAACTGAACTCTAAGGTTCAAAAGTTTATCTTACAATGTTGCAAATTAACTCAGCAAGGATGTTTGACCTCTCAATTCAGCAGCCTATACAGGGTATTTTTGCTTTTGGTGACTTTTTTTAAACCATTCAAATTGCTTCTTTCACACAACATAACCATGCACCCTAACTTTCAGATTTCAACTATCTGAATCCACCAATCATTGCTTGTGATTCAAGAGCAGAGAAACTCCACAATTATTTTTTTGTAAACTCCTACTGTTCCAACTGCCATTTCATTCCCACACTTCATCTGACTGGACCAGAACCTTCTCACATCATGTACTCTGTTTGGATTATTGGACATAGCTACATCCACTGGGCTCAAAGGTATGCAGCTAGCAGAAATTTTCATAACCTTGATTTATCAAATGTGGAAATCAAGTGGATTGGCCACAGAGGATTAAAATGTCACCAATTGATACCATTGGTGAAAACCTTTTTGCATCTGCCAGAACCTGACCTTATAATTGTGCACTGTGGTGGAAACGATCTAGGCACATTGACTGGGGTAGGTCTGGAAATGCTTTTAAAGGACACCTTTCATCAATTGGTGATACTTTTTCCCCACACTGCCTTGGTATATTCCAATATATGCCAAAGACAGAAATGGAACTGGTCCAACCAATTTTGTCCACAATTTGAGAAAGCACGGAAACATGTGAATAAATCTGTTTCTGCTTACATGAGAGACTATGGAATGGGTTCAATATACAATAATAACTTGCGTTACAACATGCAAGACATCTACAGAGGAGATGGAGTGCACTTCTCAGATGAGGGGAATAGAATATTCCTCCTGAATTTAAGAATGTGTATTGGAACCTACTTGTAGGTACCTAAATCAACCACAGAACCCAAAAGCTCTTTTCAGAGCTACCCTACCTCTGATCATTCAAAGCGTTTATTTTTTTCTAACTTTTTTCACTATTTTTCACCAAAGTACGCTTTCGGGTACGCTTAACGGTGCGCGCACCAGGCGCTACCCCCGTGGAAAATTAAAGAATTTTTTTTTTTTTTTTACGTTTATGAGCCTCCTAAGCCCCCCTCAGAAAACCTAGAGGGTCAAGAAGTCTCTACAGTGCCCCCTTCTACCCATACCGAACATTGTTTACCCTCCATCTTGTGTCTCGATTGTACCGAAACACAAAATGGAGGACTCCCGTAACGCTGCCAGTGCGCGTAAAGGAGCGCGCACCGCTAAGCGCTCGATAAAAAAAGGTGGGAAAGCAATTTACAAAAAAACCACTGGAGACACTTTCATCAAATATAGAATAGGCCCTACTACATAGCAGTCCCTACCATTTGCCCAAATTTGGTGAAATTCCATTGAGACATTTAGGCTACAGGCCTGTCTAAATATCCTGAGGTAAATTACATGACAAAAACACACTTGTAATGTTAGAATTTACAACCAATTAAAAAGTATCTTTCATTTTCTACGATTATTTCCTGACGTTTGATTGGTTAAGTACAAGAATATATATAAAAGAAGAGAGGGAAACACAGCCATTTTGACTACTGCTTCCAGAAGTACATTTGAAAACAAATTTCACTGACAACTTCAACTGATTTCTCTAAGGTAAGTTCTAATTATGGAAGTATATTGTACACTTTAAGTTAATTTCTGAAAAAATATTCTGTTAGTGATATGCTATCCCTCTTTAATAGTTAGAGATAGAGATAGACTTCTCTGTAATAGTTATGGATTGAGTTAGGCTTCTCTGGTATACAGTACCCTAACTCTACTAATATAGTTAATTTGTATGCAATTTTCAGAAAGAAAATGGAAGGAGAAAATCAGGCAAATGATACTTCTATCAAAGTAAAGGTGGAAAAACCAGAAGATCAAAAAAAAGAAGTTGATTTCATGGATGACTCTTTGGATGAACAGTTTATAGAATGTTTGGAAGAAATGGAATCATGTACATATAATTATGAGGAAATTCCGGACAATATTATGTTAGAAATTTTATTAAATTATGAAAAAGAATCAGAGGAATAAATGTATCTTTAATAATTTCAAATTGTTTCAGACAATATTCTTTTTTATATGTAATTCATAAAGTATTACCAAAAATGTTTAAAATATAAAGTGAGACTTATAGTATACTGTTCAACTATTTTTCTGTTACATAGTAAGTTTACTCATAGTTACTACCTTTCTCCCACTATATTATCTCATATGAATATTTTACACCTCATTTTCATGAGTGAGCAGGATAGACTACTCATGATCCCCTAGAAATTCTCAGGGAGTGCTTAAAAGATCTTTTTCTCCTTTCCAGACAGACTATGTTATGAATTCCATATACCACAAAAAATACAATAACAACATGCAAGATGTCTACAAAGAAGATGGTGAACATTAAATTTAAGTCTCTTCATTAGTACCTACATGTAGGTACTTACATAAAATAAAAAAATTAAAAAAAAACAATTAATTAACATACAATTTTTTTAAGTGATTATTTTTCCATAGTACCCTCCTCGATACGCTCCCCCGTGCGCGCACCAGGCGCTTCCCCCGCGAAAATCGAAAAAAAAAAAAAAAGGGGTGAGACCCCGCGGGGCCCTTTAATGGCCCCCACATCAAACCTAGGGGTACAGGGAGTGTCTACTCTGCCCCCTTATGGTCATTTCCCCCTTTGTTTTGGCCACCTCTCGTGTCTCGATCCTACCGAGACACAAGATGGCGGCTGCTCCGGACTGTTTTGAATGTTTACAGACACCCAAGAGCCAATCAGCTTTCTGCGCGCAAGTCGCGTGTCGCGCCTGGAGCGCACTCCGGTGCGCGCACCGGAGAGCGCCTATAGATATATATATTTTTTTTAACCTAAATTACTCAAAATCCATTGGAGCACATATCTTGAGACATAGCAAAGGCACATCGGGCTACCAGTCCCTACAATTTTGCCAAGTTTGGTGGAAATCCATTCAGCCGTTCGGGCTAAAAGTGAAATCGACCGCCCTATGGAAATTAACATGGGGAAAACGCGTTTTGGGACCCCCCTTTTATCTCGGCCCCCGCTTGACGAATCCCCCCCAAACTTTCAAAGAAGGACCAGAGCTCGACGAGGCCATTTTCAGGAAATTTTCAGGCAGATTCGTCAACCGGTGCCAAAGTTATTCCAAATAGAATTTTGAGATTTAACATTGAAAAAAATCCTAACTATAACTACCTACTGGCGACCGCCAGTAGGTAATATATATATATATATATATATATATATTAGGTAGTTATAGTTAGGATTTTTTCTCTATGGGATTTTTGAAAATTCTATGTCTAATAACTTTGGCGTTTGTGGACGGAATTGGCTGAAATTTTCAGGAAAATGGAACATTTTGTTTCTGAGCAGCCCCTGACAATTTGGGGGGGTTTCATCAAGGGGGGGCCGAGAAAAAAGGGGGGTCCCAAAACGCGTTTTTCCCATGTTCATTTCCATAGGGCGGTTGGCCTCACTTTTAGCTCGAACGGCTGAATGGATTTGCACGAAACTTGGCAAAATTGTAGGGACTGTTAGCCCGATGTGCCTTTGCTAGGTCTCAATATATGTGCTCCAGTGGATTTCGAGTAATTTAGGTTCAAAAAAAGATATATATCTGGGCGGAGCCTAACCACACATCTGATCTGATTGGCTGTCAGCACTTCATCCAAGAAGTGTTGGCAGCCATCTTGGGACCAATATACATGATAGCACCTCATTAAAAAGCATTGTAGTTAATAGAGGGTTTTAGGACTTTAGTTACATTATAAATCATTTGTTAATGGTACCATACTCGTTTTAGGAATTGTGGTGGGTTCTAAGGTGATTTTACCATGTGAAAAAACCTTCTGCTGTGATATCATGAATATTGTTTGAAAGAAAACTAATATCTCATGATTTTCCCACAGTGTTTTGGAAGGGGATCTATAAGCTAAACTGAAAGCATATTTTCTGTAAATTCACATTATCTTTCTCAGTCATGTGAAAATGAAGTCTGACATTCTCAGTAAAACATGTACATCCAACAAGGACAGAGACTGTCAGTTGATTCCTTTGTGTTCTACTGCAGCCTCCTAGAGTGTTCTAAAGAACAACTAGAGCGCTAACAGTCCTACTTATTACAAAGGTATGGCACACCTGAAGCCATCTTGATTGGAATAAAGTGGTAACTCTTAAAACATTTAATTTAAAAAGAAACAACATGAGGGGGTATATTTTGCCATAGAAAGTATGATTAGTGCTGCAGAATGAAAAATTAGGGCACATTTTGAGTGACTTCTCAAATCCTTTTCTATTTCATTAAAACATTCTGACATGCAGTCTCCCAAAATGGCCACCAGAGACAAAAGAGCCCAAATGTAGCCCAAATATCACCCAGATGTAGCCCAAGTATAGCCCAATGACAGAATGTCCCAGAGTGTTCTAAAGAACAACTAGAACTCTAACAGTCCTACTTATTACAAAGGTATAGCACACCTGGAGCCATCGTGATGGGAATAAAGTGGTAACTCTTAAAACATTTAATTTAAAAAGGAACAAAATGAGGGGGTATATTATGCAATAGAAGGTATTATTAGTGCTGCAGAAAGAAAAATTAGGGCACATTTTGAGTGACTTTTCAAATCCTCTTCTATTTCATTAAAAAATTCTGACATGCAGTCTCCCAAAATGGCCACCAGAGACAAAAGAGCCCAAATGTAGCCCAAATATCACCCAGATGTAGCCCAAGTATAGCCCAATGACAGAATGTCCCAGAGTGTTCTAAAGAACAACTAGAGCGCTAACAGTCTTACTTATGACAAAAGTATGGCACACCAGAAGCCATCTTGATTGGAATGAAGTGGTAAGTCTGAAAACACTCAATTTAAAAAGGAACAACATGAGGGGGTTAATTTTGCCATAGAAAGTATGATTAGTGCTTCAGAAAGAAAAATTAGGGATCATTTTGAGTGACTTCTCAAATCCTCTTCTATTTCATTAAAAAAATTCTGACATGCAGACTGAAACATGCACTTTGAATACCAGCAGCAGACGTCCCTGGTGAGCAGTAGCTTTACTACAGTGATATAATGTGCAACTAGAGTGCTAACATTCAGAATTTATGGCAAATGTGTGACACATCTGAATGCCTTCTTGATGGAACCAAAGTAAACAAGCATTGAAAATGCAATAGATCTCGCCCTCGTTTAAGTTAAAGCCATTCTGTTTGTAATGAGGTGGCTTTTTAGCTTTGCTTTTATTAGTGTTTTTTCAACTTTCATGTAAATAACATGCATCTGTATGCATATAAGTATATGTATGCATGCATTTATGTTTGTATTTATATAGATATACAGATGATATATGTTTATATATGTATGTATATATATATATATATTCACTGAAAGAACCATAGGCTATAGACCATATATAGTTAGGAATTAGCATTTACAAAACCTTGAAAATTCACTGAAAAAACCATAGGTTATAGACCATATATAGTTAGGAATTAGCATTTACAAAACCTTGAAAATTCACTGAAAAAAACATAGGTTATAGACCATATATAGTTAGGAATTCGCATTTACAAAACCTTATTTTACTCACACAAAACCATTGAAATTCCATATATAGTTAGTTGCACTAACTATATATCGCGCACCCGCAATCCACTGCTGATGATGTCACATATTACATCATTCATGACATGGTCAGTGACATCACTGATGACATCACTGATGACATCTCAAATGACATCACTGATGACATCTCAAATGACATCACTGATGACATCACTGATGACATCTCATTTGACATTACTGATCACATCACTGATGATATCATTCATGTGATAATACGATGAACCTCTTCAGACTCTAATATAACCTTAGATACAATCAGTGTAAACAGACACTCACAGACTGTCACTCATCCATGGAGTTACTCACACACCTAGTCAGTCATGCAAAGAATCAATCACACCTCCATTTCCTCAACCATACAGTTATACAAACTTTACTTATTCAAACATATACTAACACATATTTACTCTCTTATACAATCCCTGATACAAGTTCACAATGATCCATACAGCCACTCACACATTCACTGGCTCTTATGCACAGTTATTTATATATGTCAACTCTCACATGTACTGTGTTTTACAT
Organism: Lissotriton vulgaris; assembly: GCF_964263255.1. Taxonomy (NCBI): domain Eukaryota; kingdom Metazoa; phylum Chordata; class Amphibia; order Caudata; family Salamandridae; genus Lissotriton; species Lissotriton vulgaris. The sequence goes on from NC_141696.1 coordinate 602,342,036, forward strand.
ATGTACTTACTTTGACATGTAGCACTGAGATATCCATTCACTCACCAATACACTCATGCACACAGTCAACCGCCCATACAGCTGTTTCCACATGCACTTTTGAAACCATACATCTAGTGAATCAACTGCTCACACATCTATGCACAGAGTCATACACCTCCCAGCCACCCACACACACACTCAGTCTCCCATACAAATACTTGGGCAACCAATCAATAACCCATATAGTTACTCATATAGCTACTTATCAACACATGCAACAGTTTACAGAACAACAGACATAATGATGCACAAATTAAGACAGTTTAGTCACTAACCCATGCACTCAGTGAGACACATTTAATCACTCACTCATACAGTCAGTCATGCACCTACTAAATCCTTCATCAAGACACTTATACATCCACTCATTCTTCAATATGTAAGACATATTTTAACTTTACAGAAACATACAGTCACTGGATGTTGTCATCAGTGATGTCATCAGTGATGTCATTTGAGATGTCATCAGTGATGTCATCAGTGATGTCACTGACCATGTCATGAATGATGTAATATGTGACATCATCAGCAGTGGATTGCGGGTGCGCGATATATAGTTAGTGCAACTAACTATATATGGAATTTCAATGGTTTTGTGTGAGTAAAATAAGGTTTTGTAAATGCGAATTCCTAACTATATATGGTCTATAACCTATGTTTTTTTCAGTGAATATATATATAAATAAAACAATGCAGGGCTGAGTGATTAACCCATGAAACAATGGTATGACCAGAATACCACTGCTTGAGTTTCAGCCTGGTTAAAAAGTGTGGGTAATGGAGCGAGGTATCGAAAACGGAGTCACAGGGCGGGAGTGGGGGGGATTCGCAAGGGGGGGGGGGGTCGCATATCAGGGAAATTTTAAAAAACTACCAGGAAACAGGCAGCCAGCCAGGCTCCCTCGCCCAAGCCAATCGACGTTGCAAGCAGCGTTGTGATTTGTCGCGACACCACCCATCCAGGGGTGAATGGGGTAGTTATGTTCTCCATGCAAGCTGCAATGCAGCCTGCATGGAGTAGGGCAGAGGGAGCATTACTGGTCCGACCAAACAGTCTGTGCGACTCAGGAGTGGGCAAACTACTCCTCCCCTGCCCAGCTCAAAAAGCAGAGCAGCCCCCCCCACCATCATGGCAGACATAAAACGGCAACAACTTAATTACCATTTTGTTTTGGCTTACTTTCTGTGCGAGAAAGCAGTGGGGCGACGCTCCACCAATTTTTTTCTCAATAGACTTAATACGATGAGCTAGCAGCCAGAACAGGAAATGCATTAATGTAATGTAATCAGGGCACCAATTAATGTGCATCTAGCTCCAGAATTGGCAATAATTAATCATTTTTTTTCAAACCATGTTCATCATGCAGAACAGCACATTTCTTATACTCCCCTGCTTCACAAAGGAGTATTCAGTAGTTTCCTAAAAAGGGTTTCAGAATAAATGTGTCTCAAATGAATGGTAAGATGATTTCTTGTCTTGCGACCACATGCATCAAAGTAAGATTTTGCAATTCCTTATTTGACATTTTTAGGGAATCGCAAATAAGGAATCGCAAAATGGGATGCATGATTTAAATCGCATAATATTTGCGAGTCTGTAAAAATCGCAATTTTTACCGAATCGCAAATATTATGCGAATTCTAATTTGCGATTTCGCAATTCCCATTGATTCCTATGGGCTAAAAGGCCCATAGGAATCAATATGAAGGCATTGACATTTTGCGAATTTCAATTAGCGATTCGCAAAATGTTAATGCATTCCATGGGTGCAGGGGGGGGTCCAAAGGACCCCCCCTGCAATGTATTTTGAAGTGCATGTTTCACACACACATGTCCTAAGGACATGTGTGTCTGTAACATGACAGGGTTTTAAAATTTTCGCAAATTACCACGAGGTTCACCCTCGTGGTAATTTGCACCCCCTAATTGCGAATTCGCAATTTGAAACACAATCATGCATTGCTTTTAAGGAATCGCAAATTTGCGATTCCTTAAAAGCAATCGCATTTTTGGAAATCGCTAAAAATAGCGAATTTCACAAAAATGCATGATGCATCCCAAAAACTTATTTAGGAATCGCAAACGCCCGAATTTACCGATTCGCACCGTTTGCACTTCCTAAATAGGTTGATGCATGTGGCCGTTAGTTCTTAAGAAAGCAAAAGATCTGCCTCCTTTAGTTTGAAGACTAAAAGTAGGTTGGTTGAGAAAGTTAGTAGATGATCTCTGAATCCTAGAGATAGTGTAGTGAGTAAATCTTGCAGTTAGGTACTGTGGTCCTACTGCCCTGTAGGACCTGAAGGTAAGCAAAAGAATTTTGAACAGGACACTGGTGTATTGGCAGCCAATGAAGGATTTGAAAGACTGCTGACGCCGATGAACAACATGGCAGTTTAAGAACTAGCCTAGTGGCAAGCATTGTACTACCTATAGTTTGTGAAGAATTGGTTTGGTGGTACCTGCACAGACTATTGCAATAGTCCAATCTAGATGTAATCAGTGCAAATGAACAAAAGAAGGGGGTTCCCCGTGGGTTACTTACTGATATAGGCAGGCCAAGGGGGGGAGAGACAACTGTAAATAGAACAAGAGAAAGCACCCTGCCTTAGGATATAAGGGCCCTAGCTAGAGGGTCCCGAATTGTTATATGAAGGGGTGATTAACCTGGGAGTTGACACTGCACACAACACACACAAGGTCAAACCAAAAGGACTCAACAGAGCATATTCAAATATATATTTTTTTATTTTCTTTAAATATATTTTTTTCTTTTTAGAATAGAGGTATCAAAAAGGTATAAAAAATTGAGCAGTACTTTCAATCTACATGATACAGTGAGAACATCAAAAGGACAAAACCTGATATAAGGACAATAGTGAAAAGGGAGAATTATGCTGCATTCAAACCTGCCCAGTACCAGCCATACTTCAGACACACTATCAAACTAACTTATATACATTCTCTCACTCTACCTTATATTCTATCATTCAACTTTCATTCTTCCATTCATTCTTCCAATCCTGGCAAATGCAACACATAGATGACCAATATGTTGCAGAGATCGGGATGTTCTTCCAGGCAGATGACTTTTACTACGGGTCCTGATGTAATTAGGACAAAGACCCGTATTCCTGGAAACACAGGCCGACGCGCGTTTCGGTGACAGGCCAATGAGGCCACACCTTCGTCAGGGCTAGGGGCAGTGCACTGGGCAAGACACAAATATAAAATCTGTAAGATAGTCTATCACGGGGGACCATAGGTATCCGGCAGAGTATGCTGTGCTGGGAGGCTAAGGCCTCTAACTTTCATTGACTGGAGTCCAGAGCTGAAGTGTCTTGGGAATATTTCATCAGGAAATAGCAAAGATAAACTGGATATATGCACATAGGAAGTTGAAACGTTTTTTTGATTTCTCCCTGAATAGATCGCTAATCAAACAGCATAGTCCACCGAAAACCTGATCAGGAGCCGGTGGCTTACGAAGGCGGTTCGCAGAATTTGTATTTCCAATGAGGTTACGATGGTTATTGATCAAACTTTCGGAGGAACCGGTGCGCACTTCTGTGCTGTATTATCCACTATCGGGCATGACTGGTTACTCGAGTTCCTTCCAAGTTTCGGCACGCATTTTTAAAAGATAGGGTTCCGCCGACTCCTCCACTCGGCCTATTGTTACGAAGGAAGACGGGTAGATGGAAGTCCTTCAGCGTGAGGATCGTCTTCTTTCAATGGGGTTCCGTCGACTGTGCCGGTCGACCTCCTCCGAAAGTTTGATCAATAACCATCGTAACCTCATTGGAAATACAAATTCTGCGAACCGCCTTCGTAAGCCACCGGCTCCTGAACAGGTTTTCGGTGGACTATGCTGTTTGATTAGCGATCTATTCAGGGAGAAATCAAAAAAACGTTTCAACTTCCTATGCGCATATATCCAGTTTATCTTCGCTATTTCCTGATGAAATATTCCCAAGACACTTCAGCTCTGGACTCCAGTCAATGAAAGTTAGAGGCCTTAGCCTCCCAGCACAGCATACTCTGCCGGATACCTATGCTCCCCCGTGATAGACTATCTTACAGATTTTATATTTGTGTCTTGCCCAGTGCACTGCCCCTAGCCCTGACGAAGGTGTGGCCTCATTGGCCTGTCACCGAAACGCGCGTCGGCCTGTGTTTCCAGGAATACGGGTCTTTGTCCTAATTACATCAGGACCCGTAGTAAAAGTCATCTGCCTGGAAGAACATCCCGATCTCTGCAACATATTGGTCATCTATGTGTTGCATTTGCCAGGATTGGAAGAATGAATGGAAGAATGAAAGTTGAATGATAGAATATAAGGTAGAGTGAGAGAATGTATATAAGTTAGTTTGATAGTGTGTCTGAAGTATGGCTGGTACTGGGCAGGTTTGAATGCAGCATAATTCTCCCTTTTCACTATTGTCCTTATATCAGGTTTTGTCCTTTTGATGTTCTCACTGTATCATGTAGATTGAAAGTACTGCTCAATTTTTTATACCTTTTTGATACCTCTATTCTAAAAAGAAAAAAATATATTTAAAGAAAATAAAAAAAATATATATTTGAATATGCTCTGTTGAGTCCTTTTGGTTTGACCTTGTGTGTGTTGTGTGCAGTGTCAACTCCCAGGTTAATCACCCCTTCATATACCAATTCGGGACCCTCTAGCTAGGGCCCTTATATCCTAAGGCAGGGTGCTTTCTCTTGTTCTATTTACAGTAATCAGTGCAAATGCCGCTGGTTTTCTTGCTGAAAGGGGAATGTAGTCAAATCATCTTTTTAATGATTTTATCAAGTTAAAATACATTTTTTCAAACCATGTTCATCATGCAAAACAGCAGATTTCTTACACTCCCCTGCTTCACAAATCCAGTATACATTCTTTCCGAATTGCTTCTTGAAAAAAGTTGCCGTCCACCCATACCCTAATTACGAGCTTTCTCTGTTCGACGCTCCCTTTGCTCTTACACATCTTGGCACAGGGACTCCTAGATTTTCAAATTTCAAATATTTGATCAATGGTCGAGCAGGTCTCAGTGGAGGTGCATCCTGGAATTTCCAAGTGAGCCTAGGACATCCCCTGTCCTTTCCGAGTGGTAATACCCCTACTCAAGGGCATAATTTTGCTAAAATTAGAGTGCTGGGGCCCGAAACTCTGTATAAAAAAAGTGTCCCAAATACTAGAGCTGCCTGCATAGTGCTGAATTCACCTCAATCTCTTTAATCCACGTCCATACGCCACTTACTCTTGTCAGTTCCGCTTTACCTCTGCCGCACCCCCCCCCCCCTTTCTGTTCATCCTTTCCAATTTGTTCCTCTCTGCCTTGCAGTCATTAGTTGATGAGGTTAAATAAGTGCCGTCCTAAAAGAATAAACGCTGGTGGGCCCCACCAGCGCACGCCAGTTCAGATTAAGTCTTACTCCTTACTAAATGATTTCTCCTTGCTTTCAGAAAGTTGGCAAGTGCGGTTTTGTTGAGTAATAACAGAGAGCCGGCCCTAAAGTGGAAGAAGCGATCATCATCTCTCCCACCTGGGTAATTTCAGGGAAACAAGATCTCCCCGAAGGGACCTTTACTGTATACCAAGTCTAATCTTTGGATAAGATAGTGTTCCAAGAAAGGAGATTTAACCAAATTTATAGGAGTTGGTGAAAGTGACCTGTGCGGTGTAAAAAAAAATACCTCATATGCACCAAGTTCATGAAAGGACCCAACACCATTTCAACTAAGGGATAGAGAGGCCTCTACCTAGGGCAGAGTCAAATAACCTCCATGTTACAGCTTGCCTTCCTATAGAACCACACTAATCCAGAGTTGCAGCAGAGCCAGCCTTGATTTATCAAACATTTGGGCGGTTTGGCTCTGTATGAAAGATAAAATGAGGGCTAGTAAGGGAAAGATTAATAAGATGCCAGCAAATGTGTTTTCCCCCTCCCCTGTGAGGTATGGATATCCCAAATCCCTGCTCTATACAAAGCCACTGAGACACTTCTAGTTGTATATTTTTACACAAGAGGTGGACTACTCTGTGTGAGGTCTTGGGTGGTGGGGGGGGGGGGGGGGGGATAATAAGACTAGCTCCAGCCACCCTAATTCGGTGCAAACAGGAGATATTGACTGCCTTGAACAGAGTCAAAAGGGACTCCAAGATAGTGGAAATTGCTCACGCAGCTCAGGAACATCCAATTACTGAGAAGGTCACGATATGCCTCTTCCCAGGGCCGCACACCACAATATGGGATTTCCCAACGTTGTTTGCATGATCTAAGCTGCCCATAAAATAAGCAATACTCCACTAAGAAGTGCAAGGCTCTCAGGAACCTGCTCATTAAAACAGTGTTGTCTGCATAAGGTAGCCCTGGGACCAGAGAGTTAACATTTTTTGGAAAGTTGTCAGTGGCTACCGCTAGGTGAGAACTCAAATATTAATATACATTTATAACAAACAAGAGCCAAAATGCACATCTGGCGCCCTCCACTGACTAAGAAATGTATCAGAAATTTCTCCAGCTGAACTGGAGTACACCTTTACTTCTAAATTCTCATCCAGGGTATAGAGGAAATGCACCAAGGTGATTTTAACACCCTAATCCAACTGTATCAACCAAAGCTTGGTTCTGTTTACATGCTCAAAGTCAGTAGATCAATGCATAAAGGTTAGGTACAGTGGGCTGTGCCTGGTGTTCATGTATTTACATAGGATGAAGTGCAAGTTCAGGCACTGTACCTAGCCCAAGACAAAAGCCATATATAAATGTGTCCAGGATCTCAGGCAATTGAGGGGAGTCACCCAATGATCTTTACTGCAACATCAGTAAGGATAATCGGGCGTGAACATTTGGTTTAATTAGGATCGCCCTTTTTGAAAATGGACACTGATCAAAGTGTACAAGAGTTAGGGCTCATGTTACTTGGGAAATGTTAAATTAGTAACAAAGGGACCCCCAAAGCTGAATGTTACATTTGAAGAGGTCCTTGAGTGACCCAATCTGTCATTGGGGCTTTACCGCTTGGGCATCTCATCGCTTTCTCCACCTCTGATAGAGGTATCAAGGGGAGGTGGGTTACCCAAAGTGGCTAAAGTAGATCTTTCTGTGAATTCTCTTCCACTATATAAGAAATAGAGTTGATGTGTTTTATCTGAGCCAGATATGTTGCAGGCCAAAAGAGGGTTTGGCAGAACATCCCTCGGATATTTACTGTATCCCAGAACATTTTGCTACTATTTACCACTGCTGCCCACTTAAGAGGTGACACCTTTGCTCAGGTTCCAGAGTAGTCTTTGAACCAGTTGCAGAGACCTAAAATATGTCACCCTGAACTTCAATAGGACTGGTCCCAATCCAATCCACCCTGCAAGTTAATAGAATGTCCTCCACATAACCACATTGAAAACCCCGTGCCACAAAAGCCAGTCCAATGTATTATGGAGTTGTTCCGCCTGGGTCTGACCCCCTTCCCCAATTCTCCTGTAAAGGATACTCCAATGAGAATCTTACAGGGGCAAGTCACGGGTGGGGGGGGGTTAGTTTACATGTACTCTGGTAGGAGTAGACCTCGCAGCCAGGAAATTCTGAATACTCAGATGAAGGTACCCCCCTTGAAGCTGTTGGACTCGGAGGGGAAGCTCAGAGCCACACGTTTGAACAGACCCACACCTCTGAGGCAGGAGGCTCAAAGGGTGGAGCATCCCTCAACATTTCATGATGTTCTAAACAGGGCTTTAAGTGGGATTAAAAAAACTGGGGGGGTGGGGGTGTCTCTGAAAGGCTCATGGCCAATGTAATCAAGGGCGTGGCTACACAACATACAAGCTAAAAATCTGTGCTTAGCATAGTGTGCCGCCCGACTTGTATTTTGCTATTTGTCATTGCATCCAGATATGATACAACAATGAACATAATACCTACAAGAAGTCAGGACTATTGGCTTTGTCAATGGTTGTTAGTTGCATAAGATAAATAAGCAGCAACTATGGCTTGTATAGAATATTGAAAAAGCTTCCACTTAAAGCCCTGGTTACACCGCAACAATGTTGCTGCTTCTGAGTTTCAAAAAGAGAAGGGAAATCCAGAGGGAAAATTACTAAATGATTTCACTTCCCCCCCCCCCCCTACAACGCTCACTTGACATGATGTCATGCCATAACTTCTCCACTGGTGAGAAGGGAGCAGTGAGCATGCTCACATCCATGTGCTTGCTGTCCCTACAGTCTGGAAAAAACAGACCGCCTGTGCCAGGGCACAAACAGAGCCGAAAGAAACCCATTTTGAGGCCTCCTTTAAAAAAAACTGCAGGTGGTCAGCACCGGCGAGACCCGACCCATTTACAGCCCTGGTTCTAACTATGGGAATTAGACTGAGGTTCCACGATGCGCTTCTATGCTGTGGAGGCCCCTTTAACGGCACTCAGGCAAGGAGACTACTGTGACTACAGAGATGCAAACTGTATCTCAATCCTTCTTAGAGTGAAGCATCAAAGGGGAGCGTTCAGCCTGTAGCAACGCCGTTTTCTTTATAAAGCAATCCTCCATAAAGGGCTCTACATTAAATGGCACTTTATAACTGATCCTCACCAGAACATAAAGTGAGGGATTATGTGAGGCTGAAGTCACAGAAAGGTATGTTGGAGTGCCCAGCCTAATCCTTTTGTTTTTAAAGGTCGTCATAGGATTATCTATATCAGACTGGCCAGTGCTACTTTTGTTGTATGGCGTTTTAGGATTCGAGCCAAATTTCCCGATTCATGCCCTTATATAGGTACAATTCACATTGCCCTTCTATAGGCATAGAAATCATACCCATATTTAGACATAGCCCATGCAGTCCAAATACAGGCATGGCTACTTCCACCCGTTCCAAAAAGCCACAACAATTTCTTGGAAAAACCGGCTTCAGCAGTCAGGGACATCCCCTAGCTTGAATATTGATTTGTTCAAGAACTCATGGAGTTTTCAAAGAACTACCATTCCCTTGGGGTTCTTTGATGACGTGTAATAATTCTAACAGCCCATTCTGGCCAATGGAGAACAGGTAGCCTTGCAATAGTGAAAAACGAAAATGGCTGTAATTCACTATTAGGACATGCCACACACATCAGGGCTTGTCCTACCTTATACTTACAATGCACCCTGCCCTTGGGCCTACCATAGGGGTGTCTGATATGAAGAAATCAGCATGACAGTGCCAGACTGCACGCAGGCTCTGCAATGGCAGACCTTAGACACATTTTACAAGGCTGCTTCTGTGGGTGCCACAACCAGTGCTGCAAGCCCACCGCAGCATTTGGATTTAAACGCCCTGGGCAGCGACGGCTCGTGGAGGGAGTTACGGTGGGGCAGGAGGGTGGGGAGGGGGAGGGGCAGGGTGGAGGTTGCTAAAAACCGGCATATGGATAATTGCAGGTAAGTAAACAATTTAATTAATAAAACGAATTTCGTAGCTCGCACTGCATTGCATTTTGCGATGCAAGGCGCACTACGAAATTCGTTTTATTAATTAAATTGTTTACTTACCTGCAATTATCCATATGCCGGTTTTTAGCAACCTCCACCCTGCCCCTCCCCCTCCCCACCCTCCTGCCCCACCGTAACTCCCTCCACGAGCCGTCGCTGGCCCTGGGCACACTCCGTGCACTGTATTGGGGTCTGACAAGTAAACCAAATAGTCAATCATGGAATCACCAATACAAACATACATTTTACAATAGGGAGAGCATATAAACTTTAGCACTGATCAGCAGTGGTAAAGTGCCCAGAGTCATAAAATAGCCAACAACAGGTCAGAGAAAATATAGGAGGAAAGCAAAAAGTTCAGGGATGACCCTGCAAAAAGGGCCAAGTACAACAACATTATTATGCCCGGCTTTACGTCAAACTAGGCACCTTCAAGGTATATAATGCCTACACTTGCCCTAGCTAACACACAGTGGTTCAGAGCAGCTCGACTATCTACTTGCCAGACACAGCTCGCTACAGCAAGTGCCGTAGGAAGCCGACCCTCCAGCTGACGCACTGATCAAGAGGCTGCATTTCTCCAGGTGACAATCCAGTTCCAGTGTTTCCAAGCTCCTCTCGCGGGGTGTTGGGAAATCGAGTCCCAGGACAGATACCAGAACTCCTTCATTCTAAAAACCAAGGTACGGAGCTGATTAGACCCTAAGAGAAATCTTGGTTAGATTCTTGGCAAAGAAAAACTAAACCTATGCTACACCTCACTTACTTCTTCCCACATACTAGACTTGGGTTAGGTACATTGGGGTAGGCATATTTTAGAAGCACCAGTTGAGTACTTTTTAGCCTTTATTTATGTATGTATTTATCTATGGTTTAGAAACCATACAATGCTTTTACAGTATTATTTTATAATACTCTTCTTACTGTACGCAGTATACTTTGCAACAGTAATAAGATTGTAGCAGTTCACTTTACTTGCATGAGAAAGAAGACTGTTCAATAAATCCTTTTATTGAAAATGCCCGTCTCGTCTCTCTATTTCTCTGCACCTCTGATGAAACGAAGCATGCACGATTGACTGAGTAAAATATCTATCTATTGTTTCCACAACTCTGAAGATACGTTTATTCTTGGGGAAACAAAGTTGTCATGTTTACGCGGTTGTCAGAAATGAATCCCTTCTTGTGTATTCAAGAAAGCTTCTAGTGACCTCTGAGCTAGCTGGCACTCACAGTTAAGTCTAATATATTCGATAGAGACCAAGTCTACATAAGTCCTACGTCAAATCTATTGGATATATTATTCCAATGCGCAGAACCTATTGGGAATATAGGAACTACACTACACTTTTAAGTGCAGCAACCTATACTGGAGGTTTATCTGAAGAACAAGATGTTACAGCTCGATAGGAGATATACTGGTACCAGAACCTAGTCTTTTCTATGAAGGATCTCTATGCTCTGACCCCCATACCCCATTCCAACATCCTAGAGGTACTTTGCCAGAAAGAGCATAGCTGAGAAAACCAATGGCCGTTTAACACCCCCACCCACCCATCATTGGACTAGAGGAAACCACAACAAATTAAGATAAAATTAAAGTCATTTGGCTTCTCCCAGAGTACTTTGGGTCTCTTTAGTGCCAAATTAATTGCGGTCCTTCAGGAAGAAATGCCACCTGTAGGACGATAGTACGCCCCAGCCTAATGCACACTAGCAGTCGCCTGATAGGCTGTCATTCTTTTGAACCAATATATCACGTTATTGCAATGTAATCCATATTTCCAACACCATGCTTTTACGCTTTCACAACAATTATCTCATTCCACAGGCGGAATAATGTTTGCCAATTTTCAAAGTTTCAAATGTTGGTGCTGGGCCATCCGAACCTCTTTGCACAAACACGACAGAAGCAAATTAGTCTGTAGACAGTATTGTTTATTCTAGAAGATACCCAATGCATTTCGGGCATTAAAGTGCCCTTCGTCGGGGGTCACTATAATCAAGTACAAAAAAACGGTATTACCATTGGCATATACTCGCATTAAATCTCTTCAATATCAATTCATTTAATTTTTGCACATAAATGCAATAATTTAACATACTTCATTGAGGTTCGTACATAAGCAGTAAAAATACCGTCAAACCAACAACTATAAACTAACAGGAATCTTGACCTTTAATCTATCTGTGCTCACTATAAAACTACCCCAACCCTTGTACCCCACTCACTCATCCCTTGATTTAACACAGCCAACATTCAACTTTACATTCATTCACTGTGTCTTTCACTCATAACTCCATTCACATGCTACTCAGTGCGCTCTTCATCCACAACCCACCAATACCCCTGTACGACACCATTCAAACCACAACTCACTTCTTCTTTCATTTCCTTACTCGCTCACATCAACTTCCAAACACCCCATCATTCAACATTTTACTCTATATCTAATAACGCTTCGTATCAGCCATAACCAGGAACTCTCAAACATCCTCAGTTTCACCTCTCACAGATGGTAATCCCCTCCCTGTTCCCAGCCCTTCGCTTAAATACAGAAGTCTCTTCCTATTGGTCTAAGCTCTAGAGATTTACGTTTCCCACCAGCAACATAACGTAAAAAACATACTAATTATCTGCAAAAACTCTATTACCCATAATCTATTAACATTGCACAACCACAATCTGTATGTTATAAACCAATGGTACTCTACTGACTCGTAGTCTATTTCCCCAACAGTCTCTGTGGGGAAAAAGTTCATAAAAGATTTTCCGCAGGCCTTCTACTCCCACTGAATGACAAATCACGTTGTTACACCAGCTGTGTGGAATTAAACGGTTTCCAATTTCAATTTTCATTTTACTCCTATTCTTTTCATGGGTGCTATCCCAGGAGGGGCACTTTTTGCAAATATATATGACATAGTAGGGATGCACACCTTCAGGAAGAAAACCAGAGTGATAGGGCCTAGGCTCTTATGGCCCACTCTTGGCATGGTCATGCATTCCATACGTTGAAGCTGCTGGGCACTAAAAGAGCTTTGGGGTGACAGCCCGTCCACCTGGGCCTCATGGTGCTCTGGGGGGGGGATTGCGGTCCCTGCAACTTCAGCAAACAGTCCTCATTTTGCAACACATCTTCCATTGGTCCTGTGCACCTTCACACATGGTAATTGAAGGTCTAGTTCAATTGCTCATCCTATTCAGTTACTCTCAATTAGAATACTGGCAACGCAAACTACTGATGGGGCAAGGTCTCGTGAAAAAGGAGACTTGCTCGGATTCAATCTTCTCATGCAACTACTCACCTAGTGTTAAAACTGGTTTGTGGCAATAACAGTCACACAACACTATAGTATTAGAATGAAGCTTGCCTATGTGTTTTACTATCCAGTAACCCCAGTGGTGCTAAGATGCCTGCTAACTGAATTTCTTTAGTGTGCCTGCACCTACGTAGTTTGACATATCTAATGCTTGGAGGGAAACTTTCAGTACTGTGCAGTAGCTAACAAGCTGACTGCTTGAAACTCACATGCTTGCAGAAAACTAATTCCAGCTATTCTAGTAATGCGAAAAGAATAATATTAAGTAAATGGTATTAGAATAGTTCGGTGGTATATAGTAATACCATTTATTTTTTATTTTAACATTTGTCTTTGACTCTTTCAATAGTGCTTATTAAGAACCTGCATTCATGAGCCACAGTCTATTCCCCCTCATGTTGCTATGCATGAGTGATACGACCTAGCTGGAAGACTCCATGTCAACTACATCGTCCAAGGCTGAAAACTGCTACATTTATGGGAACCATAATAACAGTCCTTGAGCACTACTGTTTTTTTCTTCTAAAATGTGACAATTACATCGTGAAAACGGGTGGGAATAAAGACTGATGTATAAAACTTCAAGGTTGGATTTTAGACAAAGAACTAAAAGAAAATAATGAGAAATAAGCATGGTTGGATGATCACCTTCCCCTTGCTTGTTTAATCAGAATTAGGCATTTCATAAATTTAAAACATTAATGGGTGGTACTAGCATACAGGAAAGTTTAATGGAGGTAGTTTTAGTTGTTATTAGACAAGAGATTCTAGAGGCTGTGATGCTGTTAGAGAGCCTAGAGAAGTTCGAGACTTAGATGCTGGAGAAGAAACAAATTACTGTACCAATTTTCTTAAGCAATTAATTTGAAGATTGCAGAAGAATCGAGGAGGAAGTGTGTCAGAGAGTGGTGCTACGCAAACGTCAGTGATCGAGAGGTAGTCTGTCCTGAAGCCTTTGTTCACCAGCTCTTTCCTTGGGGAGCCTTCCCAATGCCTGGGAGTTAGTTCACACCTTAATAGGTAATGAGATCTACATCTGTGTATGCTCTTTTCACTGTGCTCTCCCTTTTCATGCAGCGTCATTGCAAAGTATAAATGAAAGTATATGATTGATCATTTCAATCTCCCTTCCTGTGAGAGATGGCGTTTGTGCTGTGTAAGTGGTTCACATGAATTGTACTCTAAGATCACATTTTAAGCCATCCCTACAGATCTTTTCTAATGTGTAATTATATTAAATCTTAACTTATTTCATCAACTAGTTCTAACTAAATGGTCCATTGACCAGAGGAAAGCACTTTAAGTGATCGATTGGTTAGGGATTAGAGATAACTAATCTTGAGAATTACAAGAACATGACCCCAGCAGATGTTACCAGTGTGTTGTGAATGAATTTATGGTCCCAGAAGAGTATGTGGTTTTAGATTACCTTTTGCTGGTAACCTGCTGGATCACTACTCTTCAAATAAACAATAGATTACATGAATGTCCCATTGTGAAAGGTGTGCAAATGGGTCCCAAGCCAACCACACCTCCTGACAACGTATCAATCAGTTTAATATCAAGAGGCTCTAGGTCACTTTCAGAAATCAGAGCTATCTACCTGGATGAACATGTAGAAAATAAAGAAAAAATGCTCTTCACTCAAACTAAAGTCCATAATAATCAACAAATAATCCCATAAACATTAAATGGATAAGGCCGCTATGTCAGGTTAAGCACAGACTAGGTGTTCAAACTAGTCATATGACCTGAAGCACACAATCAGGCCCTCCCTATAAAACAAATTTCCATCATTTATTGCACAAGAACCAAAGCAATTCCTCCTCCCAATACCATTGGGCACTACTTAACTGCCAACTAGAATGAATGCATTTTGTTTTTATACCAGACTGTTACAACACAAGAACTGGCACACAAATCAACGTGACAAAACAACGGTAAAGTGGGTGCGAGTGGCAAGATTAATGTTGCAAGCATTAATCTAAGAAATCTATTCATACCTATCTTCCCAAAAGTCAACTACAGGAAAGTGGGGTTCTGTTGCAGTAATATCCCGATTTTTTGCCTAATCCGATGCACTCTGAGTGCACCCGGGGTCACTGCCAAGCAGGTTCCTAGCACCTGTGTGCTCTAACCTGTCCCACAGTTTTCACAATTGGAACAACCGTCCTACCTGCAAGTCCCTTGTAAGGGGCACCTATGGTTCCAAGGACATGGTTGCCAGGGAAAGGCTGGAAAGCTGCAGCATATATCATGCCACCCTCAGAGCCAGTGCAGCCTGAGTGTATGGTGCAGTAAAAAATGAAGTGTTGACAGGCACACATCCGTACCCCATGCCTGCCTAGCACTGCTAGAGTGAAAGTCAGCTCACTTTATTATAGTACTGCATTATCATAATATTTAGCACATTTTACAATTCTCATAATCTGCCCATAGGACCACTCGCAAGCTTTACATCACAGTACGCGTGCTATACCAAGGATTACTCATCCAGGTACCATGTGTGAAGTAGTGTTCTTTACAATCTGAAAGCAAAGATTAAAAAAAGACAGAATTTAATAAAACAAACTAAACCAACATCTCACAGCAGTAACTGACAGTATTCTCTAAAAACGATTACCAGATATTTTGTGGGTTGGGTTTCTGCCTGCTAATAAAGAACTATTTGGTTGGTCGGGGGGGGGGGGAGAGAAATCCTCACTACTCAGGAATGTCTGGCTTCCCTACTAGTGTTAAGTCCCTCCCCCCTTAAGGTAGAGTGCACTATACCTCATCATGAGAGGTCTTATCTGTAGGAGCAGAACGGCCCCTATAATATCTTAGGTCATTCTTAGATTGAAGTGCACAATAAAACTCTGAGTCTATTGTCAACAAACGTGTCATTACGGGTTTCCTAGCACCATAATGGCCCCCCACCACCACTGGTGGGTTCCGGACTGGTTAACACCAGCCTGCCACCACTAGACAGTTCACTGGACCCCTGGGGTGGGAGACTGCTCCCAGAAACAATGGCTGTTCAGACCTCCCCCTCGTCAGGTAGACCATCTGTGGCAGATGAGCTTCAAAGGCCTTGCTGCCTTTGAAACAACCCACAGCCTTTGTTAGCAAGAGGAGCCCCCCCCCCTTCCTGTTTTCACCCCTTTGTGGGAGCGGGGGGGGGGGTACCAGGACAAGAAGGTGTGCCCACCTCTATCAACACCACCCTTCAGGTGGGGGTAGGAGAGGTGAAGCCCACTCTGGTGCCCACCATATTGCAGATGGCAGGTATCCTCCATTCAGGAATCTTGCTAACTCTCCCACATGAGGAGCACACATACAGGGTGGCGGAACCCCAAGGTCAGCAGCCCATTGGCTACTATCTTGCTACCCCAGTAATACTCCTATTTTTTTTATATAGCGCAGACTTTACCCGAAGGTGTCAGAGCACTTCACTCACAAAAGGAACAGTTGTGATAGAGAAAATTACAAGTGAGCATGTTACAAAATCAAAAGTTACATGAGGCAAAAGTGACAATTGTGCATGTATCAAGAGCAAACAAAATACAAGAGGTAGCAAACGATACAAGAGGAAAAAGTGACACGTGTATGTTACAAAAGCATACAAAGAGGTATAATACTGCAATAAATGGCAGATACTCCAACCACAAGAACACACTGGGAAGGCACTTCTATAGTCATGTAGAACAGAATTACCTAGAATGGAAGGACTTCCTTCAGATAATAGAGAGGATGTGAATTGGAGTAGAGCTTTGAAGGCCTGGGAAGAGTTGGTGTTCCGGAGCAGAGGCGGAAGTGAGTTCCAGATTCTCACTGCATTGCCTGAAGAGGATTGGGCCAGCGATGTTTCCTTCTTGAAAGTGGAGGGTTCAAGCAATACATTTTCTGCATTACGTGATGTCTAGAGCCTCCAGAGATTTTCAGTTTATTCACCAGGTAGCAAGGAGGAGTGCAAGGCTTTGTGGTGATACAGGCAGTTTTGTAGATAGATCTTGCCTCGATGGGAAGCCAACAGAGGGTGGATGAAATGTGTGTGATGTGCTAGCTTCTTTTGGCCCCATACATGAAACGAGCTGCTGAATCGAGAACAGATTTAAAAGGGGGGGGGGGGAGCAGGTGGGATTTGGGGAGGCCAGTAAGAATTTGCAGTAGTCTAGTCTGGAGAGAATCAGCAATTGGACCAGGGGTTTAAGGTCTTGCTCTGGGAAGAAAAGACAAATCCCCCAAAGAAGGCGCAGTTGGCATCAAGCAGACTTTGCAATGGAATTGATGTGGGAGAGTAGATGGAGTTTTTGGTAGAGTATGACACCAAGGGATTTTGCGCTGTCGACAATGATGGGTTTGTTAGATTCATCAGATCCATCCATGATGGAACAGGGGAGGAGAAAGTGAAGGGGATGACAAAGTGAGGAGGAGGAGGAATTCAGTTTTAGAGGGATTCAGAATCAGTTTATGAGTTAACATCCAGTTTTGAATGGAGTCTAGAGTAGAGCTTAGGATTGAAAGGGAGAGCTCATGAGTGGGGGCCACATTAAAGGTAGATTGGAGTGTTGTCCAGAGATGATAGTGGATCCCGGATTAACTTAAGAGATTTCCCTGGTTCTAAACAGATTGAACAATATGGGTGCAAGTATAAAGCCTTGAGAAACACCCTGACCTACTGCCAAAGGAGATGTGACTGTTGGCTATTTTGATCATTTGGGATCTATCAGAGAGGAAGAAAGCAAACCATTTAAGCACAGTGCTATCCATGCCCAGTCTGTTAGGAGAGTGTTGTGATTGACAGTGTCAAAGGACACAGAAAGGTCAAGAATAATTAGAAGGCAAGACTCCCCCGAATAGAATATCATCACTTGCAGCAGGGCTGTTTCAGTGCTGCAGTTTTGTATGAAGCTGGACTGGAAATTGTCAAGAAGATCATGGTCCTTGATATGACGAGAATTGTTTCGCTACACATCTTTGTGATTGTCGCAAGAAAAAAGGTGGGGTAGTGATGGGGCGGAAGTTGTTGATGTAGTTTGCATCAGCAGTGGGTTTTTTAAGCAGAGGGGGTGATCTGCCCAGTTTTGAAGGAAACAGGAAGGGAGCGATTAACCAGAGTGGTCCAATAGGAGAGCAAATGGGTATAGAAGGCAATGGCATTATGGATGGGGTCAAGAGAATTGTTGTAGGGCTTTGTTGCTAGGATGCATTTGAGGAGGGCATCTTCAGAGATAGGGGTCAAAGTTCTGCCAAATGGCTAACGATGTTCAATCCTCTGGAGGGGTGGGATGAATGACCTGATCCACAAGTGATTTCACTTTGGTCAAATATAGTGAAATATGCTGCTTTCTTTGTAAAATCCTCCAACTTGGAGGTTGGGGAGAGCAATTTGGATTCTTGATGAGATCAAATAGATTTAAAGTTTATTTTTGGCCGAGTCGAGGAGGGTTCTAAAGTGCGATGCTTTTCCAAGAAGATTTGCTTGTGGTACTTTGATCTTGCTGAACAAAACCTGGCCAAATTATTGGTGGAGGGCAGTGGTCTCCATTGTTTCTCCAGGAGTCTTGGGTACTTTATTTCTTCATAGAGGGATTTGTTGAACCAAAGTGCTGAGGGAGCAGGCCTTTTCCTTTGGAAAGGAGCGATGTTATTGTTTTTGACTGCAAGGACTGCGAGGCATTGGGGGTTAGTTAACATCTAGGTTCGAGTCTAGCCTTGGAAGTGATAGCAAAGCGGATTTGCAGAGGGTATCGAGGTAAATATTTTTTTATCACGGAACCAGGAGATGCCCTCCTAGGTTGGGCGAGTGATAGGTTTAGAGCGAATGGAATGAGGAGGTCAGACCAGTCTACATGACTAGGGGGTAAAGATAGTAAGCATGCCTCCTTTTGAAATAACAAGGTCCAGGATTGAGCCCTTAAGAGTGTATTTTTTCTGTGCAGTGTTGGATAAGATAGTTTGCAGAGAGGAAGGTGACCTGCAAATTTGCAGAAAAGTCAAGACGAGCCCCAGTGGAGATTGAATTCACCCACGAAGATCTGATAGTCACTTTGCGAGTATTGGTCGCTAATGAAGTCAGTGAGTTCCTGCATAAACTAAGGGCAGCTACAAAACAGGCGGTAAATCTGAGGGGTGAGCGGTGGTGCAATTGAAGCTCAAGAGATAGGTAAAGCCTTAAGTTGAAGGGAGTTTCTAAAGATTACTGGGCGTTTCTCAAGATGACTAACACCTCCCAAAACGTTGTTAATTCTGTCATTTCTAAATATAGAATAGCCTGTGGGTGCTAGGAGATCAGAGTGTGAGGTATCGTTGGACCAGGTCTGAGAGGAAGAGCACGTCAATATTGTGAAGGATTATGGTGTAGGAGATTTCAAGTTTGTGTTTTATTGTAGATCTGCAGTTGTGGAGCAGACAGTGCAGCTCTGTGGAGACTATTTTGGTGACTGGGGCAATTGGGCTATGATGAGTGATAGGGATATTGTACTTATACGAGGGTGCTCGGGAGGGTTTAGGTAGGTGAGTGGTTCTTAAAGGAGATGTCGGAATAGTGTAGATAGTAGGTTTACTTGGAGATGAAAGTGGAAGAAGGGTGGCGTTCGAGGGCTTGTGTGAGTTTGCAGACAATTGGTTATGCTTTGCTATTATGGGGTGTGGGGGCGAGGTGCATCTTGTTGGAAGGTGAGTTTTCCAAAGGAATTTAGGTGTATGGAAAAGTAGAAATCTTGGAGCTTAAAAGTGAAATGGTAATTTCAAGTTGGGAGATGGCAGTGATAAGAGCATAGCTTATTTTCCAGAGAGAGTAGGGCAGAGCACGGCATGTTGGGTGGCTCAATGGAAACAGAAGGGGGTGCAATTGGCAGTGGAAGGCAGGGAGAGGTCAGGGAGGGGAGTTGGGGGTATAGGGTTCAGAGGTGAGGGAAAGGTGGCGGTTGAGAGCGGGCGTTGGTGCATCAGAGGTGAAAGGAGAGTTGTCTTAGTTGGCGTTGCAAGAAGGATAGGAATTAAGAACATAATTAGGGGGCAGTAGGTGAGGAGCAAGGCAGTGGGGTAGAAGGAGAGGTGAGGACTGTGTGGAGGTGCACCCTTGAACCCAGCTCAGGAGTTCCTGCCAACTTAAGATTGGCGAAGAAACAGAAGATCCAGGTGGCCACTGCTTTGGACCCAGTCCTACTGCCTGCCCACACCTTAAAGAAACCTATACAGCATGATGATTTCCAGCCTAATAACAGTGACCTAAAAAGCCCAGAGTGTACTGATCAGTTTTGAAAGAGCCCCAGACTCCCAAAGACAGCAGCTTGGTCTCTAAAAAGAACAAGAAGGTCCTGCGATACAGTGAAGACTCCTTCCAGACCTACCTCTACACCCAACATACAGAAGGACTACTCGTCCAGAAGACACCCCCCGCCCAAAGACAGCGACCTGCCCAGTAAGGAGAAAACAGACATCTAAAGAAACCCTGGTAACCAGGACCAATTGTGTTCTGACATGGCCTGGCATCTCAACTTCCTAATGCCAGAAACCACTCCTGGGAAGCTGGATTCCAGTGCAGGGAAGACCTGGCTTGGCAGTTCGGACTGGACTGTTCCCATGAGGCACAGGGTCAGACTGATTTGCATATGGTCATGTCTGAACTGGGGTGGCGGAGTGAGCTAAAGAAAAGTGATGGATTAAACCCAGATCAGTTGACTGGGGGTGAGCGTTTGTATTGTCAACGCTCCGTCCATCTCATCTTTGGTTTCTCTCAACTTCCTCACCTGGCTGCTGGTTCTGTAAGTGACCTCCTGGTCTGAACCCCTGCAGCCTGAAAGCAAAATGGATGACCTCTATAGGTAAATATTGGCAGCTTATTCCATTGCAATGCATCCTGCTGTCCTGGTTGTCATTTTGGTACTACCTTGCCCCCCCCCCGGGTCAGCCTTACAATGAAACAATGTAACTTAGTGTCTACAATTGACTAGTCCTACAGTACCTGAACTGTAGGAGTTTGTTTTGCATCAAGTTAAGAAAATGAAGTGAAAAACAAGAAAATAATCTGCTGTTTCAAGTATTACAAAGAGTTTACATTTTCTTTACTGCAAAGACACTTGTATGCTTCTATAAAACCATCACACCTTATTTTGAAATATATTAAGAATGTGAAAGTAAAACTTACCTGCACCAAGTGATTCAAGTAATAAAAACCCAACTTTTATACAGACAATTGGTCTGGATTCAGTCTTTGAATGAGAGACATAATTGTGTGTCAGAGTATGGACAAATGCTTAACACTTCGTTCAGATAAGCCAGACTGCTCAGCTAACACTAAATTTAGTGTAAGGAATGATGTACTTCATCCTCTGCTATACCTCTGGGACTCCCTGGACTATGCACACTACCTCCTTTGAGTATAGTATATATAGAGCCAGCCTCTTACATCAACCCGTAAAGTGATCTAGTGTAGATTTTGTCAGGGGGAGGGGGTAGAAACTCACCCAGTTTTAGATCTATCAACAATAAGCACTTGAGTAAGTTACTTTGTACCATTAGGTCAGCTAGGCATACTGATGTATTGACATCAGTCACTGGCTGGCCCATTTAACAAAGGTCGTCCCTCCAACATAGGATCCCATGCCACTGTATCCTTTGTAAGAGGGGGTGAGGGGGGAGGCGCAGCATGGTTTATTACTAATAGCCGAACAAACATTAGTGATGCAACAATTTTACTGTATATAACATCAGAAGTCAGACGATGTAAGACATTAAAAACCATTTATTCACTGAAGTGCATTAATAACTGACTAAAAAAGGCATAAACTAGTTCAAGGAGCATTTGGGAATCAATGCTTTTTCTAGAATTCCTGAGACTCCACGTCTTTGGATTCTTGCATTGACCCCTTGGCAGTCTTTTTGGGGAGCAGCGAAGCTTGGATATTTGGTAGAACACCACCTTCTGCAATGGTCACACCAGCAAACAGCTTGTTCAGCTCTTCGTCATTCCTGACAGCCAGCTGGAGGTGCCTGGGCACAATCCTAGATCTTTTGTTGTCCTTTGCGGCGTTTCCCGCCAGTTCCAGCACCTCTGCAGTCAGGTATTCCAGAACAGCCGCCAAGTAAACAGGAGCACCAGAGCCCACCCGCTCGGCATAGTTCCCCTTCTTCAGCAGTCGATGGATGCGACCAACAGGAAACTGTAGGCCTGCTCTGGAGGACCGTGTCTTGTGCTCACTTCCCTTTGGCTTGCCCACTTTCTTGCCACGGCCAGACATGATGCTAAGGGAGGGGGTTGAAGAAAAAAGCGTTACTGTGATGTATAACCATACAATACTCTATATGTGACATTCGTCACAAACGCATAACACATCTATGACTCTCCGTTTAAGCACCCTTTGGACAATGACATTTGCTGGTAGATGGCTGAGCTCCTTGAAAGTCTTATGAGCACATGGTCCTTTCTTCAGACTATTTTTTGCTAGTTTGATAAAAATGAAAATGTTCAAGCCACCCAGAGCCCTATAAATGACTGGGGGTGGTCAGTGGAAAGGTGACGTTGAACATAACCTGTTAGGTTATGGAGAAAAAAGTGTAGGGCAAGCACTTGTGTTGCTAAACTTTCCGACAAACTGCATGCTTCAATGCTCCGTGCACACTGCATGAAGAATGAAGAAAGACAGATGATGCAATTGACTAGTCTACATTAATTTACCCCCCCTCCCAAAAAAATAAATAAATTGTGCAACAAGCCTGCTACACTAAATAGACCTCATCAGGTCATTCAAGAGAGCCAATCTAAATCAATTGATTAATAAGTGTTCAATGGACAAGTTGCACGTAGAAGAACTACTGGATTGATGGTAGTCACAATTAGCACCACTTAAGAGTTGCATTATGCACTTCAAATTTAGACTGCAGATTTGTCTTGCACAAAAAACGCTAAGCATGCATATCAGACCACATTCCATATCTCCGTCCCTGCCACGTCCCTAAGATCTAATATCACATCTTGTAAGAAGCCCAGAAACGAACAGGCATGTAAAATCCAGGTCGCTAACCCTTTTTCAAGTGGTCTGGAGCTCTGAAAGCTCTTGGCCACACAAATAGAGAGGATTTTGTATTCATGGGATAATTGGAAGACCGATATTGGGGGGATGAGAAAGGAGTCACATTTAAAATGCGTGGCTGTTTGATTAATTCAGGGGCCATCGAAGTGATGAACTGATTGCAAGCGATAGTTTTGCAACGACTACCTGATCAGGGAGTTTATTTGTGCCACAGAAGATAGAATATTAAAAGTAGTAAACATTGCCACAAGTTGCTTGCAAATTAAGTCAGAAGATTACATGAAATTCTTTAAAGATGGGGATTAACAAATTGAAACCCCTGAAATCCATTAGCCATGTATAGGAACTTATTACAGCTTTCATATTCTAAAACCATTAACAATTGTTACTTGACCAGATTTGTATTGCAATAATGCTACTGGAATTATTAGAGACTTAGAATCCATATTAAGTAGTTTGATTTTTACCAAGTTCAAATATGGGTGTTGAATTATTCAAAACGAGAATCCGTTTTATTTTGTATATGAAATTTTGGTTGTAAAAGATGAAACACATTTTTACACCTATTCACAGCTCTGGGAATCGGTAACATCTGCTCCTACATTTATTTTATAACATTAGAATTGAGTGAGCTCTTGCTTGTCGGGGCTGAGCATATGTGCACCAGCTTCATGTAGCATGGGGTCTACTATATGAAAGGTTTTCATTCTCTTACTCCTTCCCAGAGGAAGCCATTCCCATATGAATCGGAGATTAAGCTATGCATCTGTTTTGCATAAGTTAGATTGGCTACTGTAACTTGTTATCACCCATTGAATTTTGTAACAGTGGCAGGTCAGATCTGTAAATACCAAAGTGTGAAAAAACTAGTGTTCACTGGAACATGCAGGTTTTGGCTTAATACCCAAAATCTGCACGCTAATCTCAAAAACGTAATTGGTGATAATTATTGCATCAGATATACCCTTGGTGTGGGTTGCTAACACCCCCCACAGCAAGAGTTACTGCAAGTAATTTCTATATATCCTTTTCGATAAACAGCATAACGTCTTTGACTGCTGCCCTTCAGAACTTTACTAGATGTCCCCTTCTAATCAGAAGCAACTTCCTAACAAGTTGCTTAGAGCTGCAATAACTCGTGTTGTTACTAAGTATTCCTCTAGGAAGATGCAACTGCTTAAAGTGTCCTTCAAAGTTCAGGGGGTTGGAGCTTGAAAACAAACGCACTCTTGCTATGCTAATAAACATTCATTTAATTCACTAGAAGTATCTATGCTAATGCTGGTATATCAATATTGCAACTTTCAATTGTCTTGATTGTTATATAACCCTTTACAATAATCACATTTTCTATCCACTGGTTAGGCCAAGTGCCTTCCACCAAATACAGGTACTAGCAATAAATGGTTATGTCCAGTGCCTTCTACCACATTGTTGGCAAACTATTTGAGTGGCATTATATTTACGTCACTGTAAAATGCCCTGTGGTGGGAAGAAGCAAAATGCAAGCCAATAAGAGGATTACGTTTCACACACAAACCGGGCAAATCCTAAAGTTAAAGATCCCCTTGAATCAAGTGATGAATTTTAAAATGTCTTTCACGGAGATGCAGTTCCTTGTCATTACCAGGTATCCCCCTCAAGACAATGCAAAAGCATTGCTATTCCTTCATGAAGGGGCAGTTCCACAAGTTGTTACTAGGTATTCTTAACAAGTCAACTGCAAAACCATTGAAATATTTTCATGAAACTGCAGTCCCACTTGTGAAGTCTATCTCAAGTCAGGAGCCACTGCTTCAAATGACCTGTACCAGGCTGAGGTGTGTGGCTTTAGTATACGAATTTGTACACAGGTTTCTGCCATTTTACTCATGTGTGCATTTTCCTTAGGAAGCGTTGACCAACCCTGGTTCGTAATGAGCAGAGTCAAATTACAGATTAATACACCTTTTTTTTTAATATCACCACACCTATTTATAGGTGCCTTTAGTCACTGGCGAGTACAGTTAGATAATAGATTGTCTGTTTATTGGGGTGGAAGCTTTGCCAAGATAGTTTATACCGACAGTGCTTTTCCAACAACCCAATAGGTGAGAAGCAGTTGAGGCCCTTCAAGTCGGATACAAGTGGTTGAAATGTCAGTCACAACCCTGGGTGTATCTTTAACCGAAAAATATGCGTATACACTCGGGCTACTTTAATGAATTGTGCTATTTTTCGGTAGAATACATGAATATGCCAAAGCCGGTTTATAGGTAGGAATGTTCAGTGGTTGGGAAGCGCAAGTGACTAACTATTTCTATTTTTCTGGAACTATTTTTTGTACATATGCATTGGCGAAAGGCAGTCATTCAAAGTGATAGCATCCAATGGCTGTACTGTTTACCTTCTGCAGGAGCGAAGGTGAGTAATTTGAGGTATTGGTCTACAAAAGGGAAAGTGTTGATTGGGAGTCTATACTTTTATGTACCCAGTACCGTGGCATTATCTAGCAGAAACTTATTGATTTGCCAGTGTTTAATTCTCTTGAAAAGTCAAAACAAATTCAAAAAGAGGGGCACGACGATAAAATGTACTACATTTCAGCCACCAGTTGATTAAAGTTCCTTTTCTCTGATACTTATTTAACAGAATATACAATTTGAGAGCAGGGTAGTAGAAGCAAAGGTTAACTAATGACATTTCAGCGGATGACTGGTACTAAGGAGGGGCAATTTTGACCAGAGTATTAATGTGCGTTGAAATGATAATACGGCCAGAAAGTGCTTCAGTTATTTGGCATAATTTTAAAAAACCCGTCGAACAATGTTTACCTCACTGAACAATTCCCGTGGCCCGGTCTATGGTGCATGCTATAGTGAACAAGCGTGATATTTCGAATACAAGAAACAGGGTTTCACTTTAAGCAAGTGGTGTAGCCTGCAATGTTATCTAAACTATTACACCTGGTCTCACAGTTTAAAGACGGCTTTAAGCCCTCAAATTAATACAACTATTGAATTACATACGTTTAGCTTACTCCTGCCACACAGAGCAACAGGATTAATATGACCGAATACGAACAAGTGTTGCCAAATCGGTAGGTCTGGTTTTAAAATGTGAGCGACCTGCTGCCTTTGCCAATGAACGTTTATTGGTGCTGGCAGCATTACCTGGAACATTGTCGCTAAAGTAAAGTTAGCGTACTAATCCCGCAACACTTCGACTTTGTACCCTCGCTGACCCTAGAGGTTGGCGGCGAATAGTTACAAGGTGATGAAAACCATATTATGGAGAATGCAATGTTGCGCTCACGCACAGACGGTTTGTCATGGACAATGCATTTAACATGCGCAACATATTGATTTAGGTTTATATTTCTTTTGAGAGATTGGGAGGGGGTCCGCGCTCGTTTCTTAAATATAGTCACATTAAGAGAATTTAGGCATTTTCTGGTCGCTATAAAATTTAGTCTGCGCATTTTACAGATACTATGCTGGAGTCATTGTTTTTTCCAAGTATCAAAGTCAGCATTGCACAATCGAACAGATTAGTACTTCGTAAACTAGGGAAAAAGGTAATCGACATGGTACGTCAAGAAAAAATAATTAAAATCTCACCAAAGTCAATAAGAGCCAAAGGCCTACTTGAAAACAAACACTTACAATTTAAAAATAAACATAATCAACATTGAAGCACTTGTAAGCGAAGAAGGCTGCTTGGAAACAATACTGTTTGAGGGCAAGGAAGAACAGATGGCAAACTCTCATAAAACCCACCACCAATGGAGTAAAACACTTTACCTCTTAAACAGCGTACACTCACCGCTTTCACTCGCCCCACAACCGCCTGCAACAACCTTTCGCTCACACAGATGATCTCAAACTGCGCGCGCCCAGCTTCCTTTTAAAGTCCCAGCAGTTCGGGGCTAGCTGACACCTGCAATCAGAACGCAACGACTGCCACCTGAGTGTCAGGCGCGCACCCCCGCTTCCCTGCCCTGCCCAGTTCTGAAAAAGAGAGAGAGAAGTGTCAACTCAGTCACACCCCCACCCACCCCACAAAAAAGAACGCTGTTTTAGAAGACTTTATTGCTGCAATACGCTGCCTTCTCCAAATGTTTTAAAGCCAAGGTATTACAATGACCCAAGTTAATTGTCGCGTAAGGATGAGGGGATACGTTGACCCAGTTAAGACTCAAGCTGTACACAGATCCAAAATTGCTCAGTGGACCTAAGGCCATTTGCCACCAGGATTTTTGGTGAAGAGCATGTCGCATTCTGGGAACCGTAGTTTCGCTTTTGGCATTGTAAGCACTGCTGGCGCCCCGGCAACTAATATTTTGAGGCCCAGTGTTCAGAACAATTTTAAATGTACCCCTTAAAGCTAACTCAAGCGATTTTGAATTGCACCTTAAACTTTCAGAGCGGCCTCACAAAAACCTCAAGCTGCACAGCGTCCTCCAGCTAATTACTGGAAACAAAGTTTACCCAGCCTTGAAAAAGTCAATATTTTTTGCACTTGCATCTAGATTTCCTTTTTTCTGTTTCAACAATATTTTACCTGGAATTCGGCGTCTATTTAACTTATGCCTCCAATAGTAGGAAAGGCAGAAGAAGGGTGACTTGGTGGCGGGTTAGTGGGAAAGTATACATGACTAACATGACATCTCTTTTTAGTGGAGTTTTATAATAGCACAAACTAGACCTGAAGGCATCATAGTGCTTTACACCAGTGCCAGTTACAGATGGAGACATTCGTTTTTAGGTCTCGGCTAGCGTAGGCTGCGCATGCGCAGTCTCGCTGGCGAGATCTTATGTCTCCAGAGTAGCGAGGCTTGAACCCGCCCCTCTTCTCCATTGGCTGTCTGCCTAAACGGCGGCCAGCCATTGGAGACGTGGGTTCTGTGACGTCATTTTTGGGGGCTAAGCCCCGTCCGTTTCGGATTGAGGGGCGTGTTTTTTCCTTTCTTTCTCTCCTCGAAAAACACGCCCCTCAATCCGAAAAGGACGGGGCTTAGCTTCCAAAAATGACGTCGCCTCCTCTCCCCCCACCCCTCTTCTCGCCTTTCTCCTCTCCTTTCTCCTGGGCTCTCCCCCTCCCGTCTTGGCCGATGCGCTCCCTGGCTGCTGCTGCTGCTGGGCTCTGTTTTCACGCCCGGGCACTCGAGGGATTCATCACATGATCGCAGTGGAATGTCATTCTGGCTCCATCTTGGGTTTGAGGGAAGCGACGGTCACATTCACACGGTCTTGTGTCTACTTTGCTCACTTACGACGTTGTCAAAGTGGTAAACATGTTCTATTGTGTGATGCTGGATATGGTGGTTTTGCAATCGGGTGAGGTTCTGAAATATGAGAGTTTAAATGTTTAGATGGTGATCACCTTTCTTGCGATGCTGAAATATATTCATTTTTGGGCTATCCGATGGGTTATGGTATCTTGCAGAAAGTGTTTTGGGATCTTCATTGGTGCGCTTGTCATTCACTATAGATGGCACCATTTGGGGATGGCCGCCTGCTCGCCTGGTGTCCTGAGGAGGACCGTCCCATTTCTATGATGGCGCCTGCGCCTGTGCCTGTCTCCCGGGAGACGCGCCGGAAGCCACGCCTCTGCCTGCCCTGGGCCGCCTCTCGGATCGGCTGCTGGGTGTTGCTCTGACGGGAGGTGTTGGGGTGCGGCGGGGGTGGGTGGAACTGCACTGGGGGCTGTAGGGTGAGACATGGAGTGCTCAGTTGGGGGGACGCTCCTGTAGCCCCAGGGGTTCTGACGGGGTGTCCTGTGCCCCCACTGGGGGTTCTTCGTTGCTGTGACATGCCCCAGCCCTGGGCCCGTGGCTGGGGTGCTGCACCCTGATACCCCTGGGGTGGAAGGGGGGCTTCGAGGTCTGGGGTCCTGCCTGCTTCGGATCTGGGCCCTTGCTGGGGGCTGCAGTAGCACCCGGACGGGGCTGCTGATCTTGGCCTTGGTTGGTGGTGCTCTTGCCCTGGGTCATTGATTGATTGATTGATTGCAAGTTTATATAGCGCTAGGATCGACTCCCGGAGGAGTATCTCCGCCCTTCGACCGCTGCGAAACCCTTCCTGGCTTCCCTGAGAGATGGTCCCTTAATGGGTATCTCCAGGGTGAGACCAGGCATCCCCGGCGGTCTGGTGGGGCCGTTAGTGCAGATGAGGCAAGCTTATGCCCAGAGTTGCCGAGTGTGATCGCTGATCAGAGTGGGCACCGAGGCGAGAGAATTATCGAGTCCGCTGACCCTGGTCCAGAAACCTGCCGCGTCGGGAATCGAACCCCGGTCCCGGGCCGTCCTCTGCTCTCGGGTCTGCCGCCTCTAACCAGTGAGCCACACTACTGCTGGGAGATGTGAGGTTCCGTGAATCCTGAACCTGTTCAATAAAGGTCGTCGTATCTAGACGATTTTGGTATCAGCGAACCGCAAATGGCGAGTGCGGTATGCATGAGTGTTTTCGTCATAATACACCAATGGATTCACTGTGTATTTGACGATCTTGTCTGAACCTTTGGGTTCCATTTTGTGTGCAGCAGCCATTTTGTGGACTGCCCTCACATAGGCTGATGACTACAGGATGACTGTGGCCAAACAAGTCTCTAGGGACACATACACCTTAGCTGACTTCTGTGTGACCTGGCCGAACTGACTCCCTTGCCCGAGGCTAAACTTGTTGAGCCAGTTCCTTGTTAGGCAGCTGGTCAGATAGAGATCAAAGAACAGGAGATTGTAAAGTTTGGTATGCACATACACACCCCTTATCCTACCTCTCATCTGTTTCTGTTCTTTTTTTATGACCTGTTTACGACCTGGGTTTGTCCAGATTGTGTGGGACGGTATGTTGGGTTTTTTGCATGCTTGCATAAGCTAGGACTGCCCCTTACTTTTGTGCTGAGTCATGTAACTCTAAAACATATATAAGACCTCTGTTATCTATATTCCTCAGACTGCCTCATTCAATTGCTAAGGCAGTTGGGTGACGTAGCCTCACTTAATTAAGTTTAATAAAGATGTCGTTTTCATATTTCAGCTTCTATGCCAAGTTCTTTATTGATATTAGTAAGACCCCTGAAAATGAAGATTTTCCATTTTATCAAATGGCGCAGCCAACGCGGGCTTCATCAGAGAAGTGACTTTCTGTGGGAGTGATCTTGCCAGGAGACTGAAATCTACTGAGGAGGACAGAACAGGCTTCTACTAAGAAGGTACTCTGTGCACAGGGATTCTGGAGATTCTTTGATTCTGCAGCCCAGTATATTTCTGATCTTCCTGATTTTGATACTCCACATGATGTCACTCCTGACTGAGAACCTTTTTGGCGTGAGTATTTAAAAAAAAAGACCGTTAGGTCATGTAGAACTTGACAGTTAGAATTTGGATAACGTTTTGATTAGTAAAAGTAAGAGTTAAGTATAAGTGGGTCGCTCCCAGTCCTTTGTTCTTTGGTTCTGACTCCCTTGCCCGAGGCTAAACTTGTTGAGCCAGTTCCTTGTTAGGCAGCTGGTCAGATAGAGATCAAAGAACAGGAGATTGTAAAGTTTGGTATGCACATACACACCCCTTATCCTACCTCTCATCTGTTTCTGTTCTTTTTTTATGACCTGTTTACGACCTGGGTTTGTCCAGATTGTGTGGGACGGTATGTTGGGTTTTTTGCATGCTTGCATGAGCTAGGACTGCCTCTTACTTTTGTGCTGAGTCATGTAACCTAAAACATATATAAGACCTCTGTTATCTGTATTGCTCAGACTGCCTCATTCAATTGCTAAGGCAGTTGGGTGACGTAGCCTCACTTAATTAAGTTTAATAAAGATGTCTTTTTCATATTTCAGCTTCTATGCCAAGTTCTTTATTGATATTAGTAAGACCCCTGAGAATGAAGATTTTCCATTTTATCAAATGGCGCAGCCAACGCGGGCTTCATCAGAGAAGTGACTTTCTGTGGGAGTGATCTTGCCAGGAGACTGAAATCTACTGAGGAGGACAGAACAGGCTTCTACTAAGAAGGTACTCTGTGCACAGGGATTCTGGAGATTCTTTGATTCTGCAGCCCAGTATATTTCTGATCTTCCTGATTTTGATCCTCCACATGATCTCACTCCTGACTGAGAACCTTTTTGGCGTGAGTATTTAAAAAAAAAAGACCGTTAGGTCATGTAGAACTTGACAGTTAGAATTTGGATAACGTTTTGATTAGTAAAAGTAAGAGTTTAGTATAAGTGGGTCGCTCCCAGTCCTTTGTTCTTTGGTTCTGTGGTTCTTTGCTTAGTTTGTTTTGTCCTTTTTTTTTTATATATTTTTATTGAGATTTGAGTTGCAAGTTTATACAGATTATAACATATCCTTCACTTACTCAAAGTATACATATACATATTGTAAAATGAATATTATCAAGAAATGCAGAATACAGAAACTAATAAAAGGAAGAAGAAAGATCTTATTAAGTCGTTACTCCATCAATCCAATTTTGAATTGGTGTCCAAATTTTTATGCCAAGTAGTTTCCTTTTTCTTCCCTTGGTTGCATATATTGCCAATTCAAGTTTGTATCTAGCTAAAAGACGACCCCTCCATGTGGAGAACGACAGCGGTTCTGGGCTGATCCAATCCTGTGTGATACATGCGCGTAATTCAGACATCATAATGAATAATAAATTGATTTCTTCTAGGTCTATTGAGACTTTAGAAACACCAAATAATATTAATTCAGGTGATATAACAATAGTTTTACAAAAAGTGTTTTCGATGAATTTATGAATATCAGAAATTAACCTAGTAAGCTTTACACAGGAGTGAAACATATGTATTGTGTCAGCCCCTCTCATATTACATCGATTATAATTAATTCCAGCAATAGACCCCCATTTCAAAACTTTAGCAGGTGTATAATAAAGGTCACACAGAATCATATAGTGTTGAGTACGAGTACGCCCAGAAAATAGGATAGAGGTAGCCATTTTAATCGAATCTTTTAAAAATAGATCCTTTGTTCCTAATTTCTCTTCCCATTTATCGCACAGATTGTTAAAGTCATCCGAGAGGTAAGTCATTAACATATTATAATAATAGCCTATTCTTCTTTTATTGGTTAGGCTATCTATAAGCAAAATTGGCATTAAATCCTGCCTTGCTACATTAGAGGGTAAGTGTAGAAAGCTATGAATCTGTAAATATTTAAAATAATCATGAGAAGGAATTTTGAAATTATTTTGAAGTTCTCCAAAAGAAAGTAACGAATCATAATTATTTGTGTATAAGTCAGAGAGAAAAAAAATCCCCTTAGTATTCCATTTTTTCATCACCTGGTCTCTAAATATAGAAGGGAAGCAATGAATTGAATTTAATGGGGTGTATCTTGTGACTTTTCTGATACCAACCACTTTTTTGATAATTCGCCAAGCTTTATATGCTGCTGCTAGAATTTTAAATTTTGTTTTTTTATAGTAGCTTGGTTCTATTATTTTTAGCAAATGGTGATTAGCTTCGGTGCCTAATACAAGTTCATATATATTTGGGTATTGTGCTAAAGAAGTAGGGATTTTATTACCGACAATCAAAGGAGACATGTATTGGAGTACTGCTGCTAGATAGTAGAATAGAAAATGTGGTGCAGCCCAACCCCCTCTATCTTTCGGTGTAATCATCTTCTTATATGCTCTCCTGATGCCTCTATAGCCCCACAAAAATCTAACTGCGCTTCTTTCAATTTCTTGAAAAAAGCTTAAGGGAAATTCCAGAGGGATTGTTCTAAATAAGTAGATACATTTCGGCAATATGAGCATCTTTAAGATATTATTTCTGCCATGGAGAGATAAATGTAAGTGATTTATTCTTTCCAGGGTTGAATTAACCTTTTTGAGAATCGGGGTATAGTTTAAACTAGGTATTTTTGAGATAGGTGTAGTTAATCTAATTCCTAGATAGACTGCCTCAGAGACTATATTTCCAATTGGCGGTGGATTTGGACCTATAAACAGAACTTGCGTCTTGGACAAATTTAA
Source organism: Lissotriton vulgaris (assembly GCF_964263255.1). Taxonomy (NCBI): domain Eukaryota; kingdom Metazoa; phylum Chordata; class Amphibia; order Caudata; family Salamandridae; genus Lissotriton; species Lissotriton vulgaris. Next base: position 602,374,884 of record NC_141696.1, read on the forward strand.
TTTATATCCAGAAAAAGATCCAAATGTATCCGCCAATTCTTCAATCCTCAAAAAAGTTCTTTCAATATCTTTGGTAACCACTACCAAGTCATCTGCATAGGCAAGGGCTCTATATACAGTACCTCCTAGCTGTACCGGCACTATATTCTCATCCCGATTTAACTGATTAAGAAAGATATCTATGTATATGGCAAAAAGAAGAGGAGAGGATGGACATCCCTGGCGTGTCCCTCGCTGAATAGGGAATAATGCAGACTTAGTAGAGCCTATTTTTATTGCTGATACTGGGTTTTTGTATAATGCCTTAAATGCATTTATTATTCCTGGTCCGAAACCTTTCATGGCTAGCAAGTCCCAGAGATAGGGCCATGCCACTCTGTCAAATGCTTTTTCAGCATCTAGCAAGGTAATCCCTATTGGTGTATTAGAGGCTTCTGCCCAATCCATCATAGCTATGATTCTACGTATATGGTCAGCCGTATCTCTGTTAGGAATGAATCCATGTTGCCAGCGAGAAACAATTAGTGGTATTATCTTTGATAGTCTTGTGGCAAGTATTTTCGAGTATATTTTACTGTCGGCATTGATTAAGGATATTGGCCTATAAGAAGCTGGGTTGACTGGATCTTTATCTTTTTTTAAAAACGTCATGATTACTGATGTAGCCCAAGATTCTGGTGGTATACCTTTTTGTGCCTCTAGGAAAGTAATAAGCATGTCACGTTTTATATGACTTCTAAAAGACTTATAAAATTCTAGTGGGATAAGGTCTGGACCAGTTGCTTTGCCTGTTGCTAGTGAGTTTAGTGCATTTTCGATTTCTTCCCATGTAATCGCAGCATCCAACGCCAAGTTTTGGTCATAAGAAAGGGATGGCAGAAGATTTTCCATGGCAAAGTTCAAACATATGTCAGACGAATAATGATCATTCTCTTGTGTATAGAGTTTGAGATAAAACTTACGAAAAACTTCCAGAATTTCCTCTTGTTTATTATGCATTTGACCTGTTTCATCTTGAATTATATTAATGGTATTATAAGCTTCTTTCTGTCTAACTCTTTTTGACAAAATTTTCCCTGTATTTTCACCTATCTCATATATCTGGGTTTTATAACTTGCCATCTGTTGTGCTGATTTATCTGCAAAGAATTCATAACAGATAGCTTTACTGATCGCTAGACTCGATTCTATATCCGATATTGGTTGTTGACGTGATATTGCTGTTATTAATTCCTTTCCCCAAAATAATACTTTCTCAAATGCTTTTTCATTCTTTTCACGCATAATTTTCTGTTTTTGAATAGTATAAGATAGCGTCTCTCCCCTTACCCCTGATTTGAACGTGTCCCAGACAATTTGAACAGAAGCAGTTCCTCTATTAATATCAAAGAATTCTTTCATCCATATAGCCAACATATCTAAGTATTCTGGATCGAATAATAGTTTACGATCAAAAGTCCAGAGCTTCGGTTGAGGAATTGATTTATCAGTTTTGATTTCGATCAGTATTGGGTTATGGTCAGAAATTATGCGTGGAAATAACTCAAAATTTGTATCATGGATAAACGATTTTTTAAGGAGAAAATAATCCAAACGTACAAACTTTTTATGTGGATGGGAAAAGAATGTAAACACGGGAGATAATGTTTTTTTTCATAGACTATATCAACTAAACCATGGTCCAGAACCAATAACCGTAAAGACATAAATGACTTCTTTTTAACTCCCTGATAGCAGGATACATCACAAATATCCTTATTAGAATCTAGGTGAATATTAAAGTCACCACAAAGTATTAATAATGAAGACCAGTTGGCTAATTCCAAGTTTAGAAAGTCCAGAATAGCTGGATCATCCACATTTGGAGCATAGACAGCGCATACAGTCCATAATATATTGTTAATTTTGAACTCTGATATTGCCCATCTACCATATTTATCTGCTTTATGCAGAATTAGTATACCCAGGCCCTTCCTGAATAGAATAGCGACACCTTTTGTTGTTGAGCCTTGAGATGTACATTCAGCTAGCTGCATGCCTAAATCTTTATATAGGTGTCTATCCTTCCACATTATATGTGATTCCTGAATACACAATATATCATTTTTCATAGACTGTAAGATTTGTGCCGCTATCCCCCTCTTCTTTTTATTATTCAAACCACATATATTCCAAGAACAAACACGTAATTTTCCCATTTATAACAACATTTACTTCGCAGATGAGGTACCAGATTGTGCAAAAAATACATGTATACGAACCAGTGAAATTTCAAATATTTCTCCCTAACAAAGAGCTTAACACAACTTAACAAAATAGCTACACGTAGCAAAATAATAGACATTCTGTTTTTACTTGCAACTTCATTTTTTTTCCCCAACCCTCCCCACACCCCCCTCTGGGCTCCTCCTGAGCCCCCCCCCCCACCCTCCCCACCCCTCAGTGCTGTCAAGGCAGAGGGACATACTAGTCCCTCGTGTTGATGATGTGATGAGCGCTAGGTAGTTCTCATCGTGTGGTTCATTTCATGAAAAAAAATCTGAGCAAATTTTATCATTCATTTGCCATATCCATTACTAGCTTTTACTAAGCCTGCTTTCCCCCATTTTTTAACTTGTCAACATGAACTACATTAAATTCTTATTGCACTCCTAGCGGGGAGAAAGAGAAGAAAGCAGATTTAAATTATTAAACATATTTGTTCATGATTCATAGTTCATAATTCATAGTTCGTAATCCTCTCAGATAGACATCAGAAATTCTTTGGCTGCTACCTCGGAAGTAAAGAAAACAGAACGTTCCTTATGTATCACTTTAAGTTTGGCCGGATTTAAAAGAAATGCTTGGGCTCCTTTTGCCTGGAATAAGGAAATAAGCTGTCTTAGCTGCCATCTTAATTGCACAGTAGCATGACAGTAATCCGGTCGCACAAAGAATTCAACATCTCGAACCTTACGCTTTTTATTAGGTCTTGCCAAATCATAGAGTGCTTCTCTGGCTAAGAAATTATTCAATGAGATCAAGATAGCTCGTGGTTTAGAGGCTGAGTCTTGTCTTGCCAGGAACGGAAATCTGTGCGCCCTTTGAATTTCAGTCTCCCATTTCCATTGATTTAGCTCTGGGAAGGCAGCAGAGAAAAGTTCTATCATGAACTGACATGGGTTTGAATTCTCCTTCCCTTCCGGCACACCCAGGACTCGGAGATTATTGCGGCGTGATCTATTTTCCAAATCCACGAGCTTCCAATTAATCTCCTCTTTCAGACCCTCCATGGATTTTAGTTGTGTGCTCTGCTGTGCCATAGAATCTTCCATTTGTGAAATCCTACTTTCCGTCTCAGTAACTCTGATAATTGTATCATTAGAGATTTTCATTACTTTTCTCAAGTTGTTTTGTAGCTTTTTTACAGCTCCCTGAGTTCGGAGATTTTCAGTTTTGGTTTCTTCTCTATGATGCAGCATTACACGATAAAGGACTTCCATTGTTATTTCAGGTGAATCATCAGATGGATTGTGAGATCCAGGAGTTATAAATGATGGAAGTGAAGTGGACTTATTAGACCCCCGCAATGTAGAGTTAGAGTTAGAGATCTCCGCTTCTTCTTCCCCCCCCCATTCAGGTCTATTCGGGGACTCCTCTGGATCTGAATCTAATTCTTCAGGATTGCTAAGCTCTTCTTGGCCTAGATCAGAATAAGATGTTTCTTGTTCCAGCAATGACCCAATGTCCTGTACCATCTCATCTGTACTGTCAGAGTCCAACGCGTGTGATAGATCAGTCATGGAATAAAAATTGCCAGCTGAATCTAAAGCCTCTGTGTCATCTCCTCGGGTCTCAGTGGTGGCCAATGTTTTTTGTATTGAGTCACAATTTTTACCACTGGATACTCCCCCTTTAGCAGATCCTTCAGTACTACTCAATTGTTTATCTGAGGCCTTCTGATTAACATCAGGGACAACAGTTTTTTTCCTAAACATAACTGGGATTTTCGGTATGGCACCTAGCCTACAACTCCCAGAATCCACCACATTTGTGTCTTCAACAGAGATTGTTATAGATGCATTAGAATTACTTGGATGTGGCACAGTTTGTTGTACCCCCTCAGCCAGAGTTATAGCAGTCGACATAGATTCTATGTTTGAGTTCATAGGAGCATTCGTACTCACAGTAGTAGAAGCCTGGGAAAGATTGTCTATCGATGCAGCAGGCTGAGTTGTATCCCGGGCCGCTGCAGTATCGGCTCTTGTTTTCGGCTTTTGCTGCCGTGATAGTCCAGTCGGGTTCTTTGGCGCCATTAAAGCTGGAGGAGCTGATACAATGTATCCGTGTTGTTCCTGTTCCTTTTGCTGCCGTGAGCGCTCCTTCCGTGTTTGATGTTGGCGTATTCCAGAATATTGTGTTTCAGCTCCCGACGTGTTTCTGGAAGACGGCGAAAAGAGAAGAGTCGGGCGTACCCACGCCGAGCGGAGAGTTCGAGTATAACTTCTCCACAGATCAAAGCGCATATCCAAGCCAGGCAATTGTGTAAGCGCTTTTGCCGTCCCCGTCACCGTCACTTCTCCGGCGCTCCTCCAACCGCGGGCAGCAAATGTAAATAGTTAACTGGAAATTGTAATCTCCCACAAGTAATGGCTGTTTACTCTGCTAATTCGGGTAGAAAAATCAACATGCCGCAACGAACCACACGAGAGCTCTGAACCAGCGTCTCCTCACTCGGACTTGCAGTCCGCCATCTTTGTTTTGTCCTTAGTTTTATTTGAAGATTGCAATTTTCAAAAACCGAGGGTCTTGTATATTTACGAGTGTATCGATAGAGATAGCCCCTTGAAGTTTGAAGCTAGATTAGTGAGCTATAAGATACCTGATCTTAGCAAATTTGGAGATTTGTGTTGGCCAACTTTGTATACGTTTGGATTAGCCGGCTTCCCCTAAAGGGAATATTTAAATAGGTTAGATTTAAAAACATATTTCTTCCTTGGTGATTTTGTATCCCCAGGAAATTAAAATATGACATAATACAAAACAAGGATCCTTTGTTCTGCGCAGTTTTATGAATGGAGATATGCAGACCGATTTTTTGGTGTTCTGCCAGCCAAAGCTAGTGAATTGAGTGTATTTTTGGCTTCCTGCACATACAGCGGTCTGTTGGGCTGTTTTTGCAGTCTTTTGGAACACTATTGTGAAGTGTTTCTTGTAAATATGACTTACAGCTAGTGTTTACAAATGGTTTGGTTTAAGTACAGTCTGTAGGCTGTCCTGTGTTTTCGTCCTGAGTGTTGATTTGTGGGTTCAATGTGTGTTTAAATATCTATGTGGCTTTTCTCATTAGTGCAACTTCGGTATGTGAATAGCGTTCGCACAATTTATGAAACAAATACGTATAGCGCTGTATTGTGTGTCCTGAATGTTTGAACACTTTCTGTTTCTGTCTGAAATAAGCTCAAGATGTGGTTGTGGGTTTCTTGATGTTTTCAGTCTGTTAAGTAAAATGTTAGATTAATTAATATTAGGTGGAAATTAAATGAGAGTGCAGCAATTTGTCATGCGACATGCTAAAATCGCTATATGTTGCTATTTAATTTATAGACTAAGCAAAAACGCATATGTGCAAAATGTTAAATGTTTAAAATAGACAAAGTTAAAATTTGCATTCACTAGGAATATGAAAGGCCTCAAAATGAAATTGTGTTTTTTTTAGAAAAACAAATTTATAGCATTTTTGTACCTACATGCATTGTACTACATGGAAAAGGCAAACACTTCAGCTAATGTGCATTTTTGCTACATTTAAATGCATCTTATTGCACACGCATTTTAAAATTTGACATGTCTGTTTTCAGTAAGACTGAAAGCGTGCTCAGATGTGCAGGGCTTTAACTACCGTTAAGGAAGCAGATGTTGTTTTTCAAAGGCCATGGATGACATTGGAATGTTTATTTAGCCAGGGTTTAGCCGTTAGTTAATGATGGTTTGAATTTTGCATTTCAGAATAGTGTTTTACAAGGTTACAAAAATAAGGTTCATTATTTTGTATCACATGCAGACATTTCAATTGTGGTTTTCCTCTCTTTAAGCATTTTTTTAAGCATTCTTGGTTCTCCTGCTAAATAAGAAAATCCTTTTAGTGGCGCGAAAATTTGTCTTGTTTTAAGTTAGGCTTCTGTGCTTAGGCTTACAAATGAATGCGTCTAAAATGATAGGCAAGGGATGCAGCTCGCTTTTATATGTGGAATTATAAAAAATGATTGGGTTTATTAAAATAATTAATACATTTTGAAAAATAATTAATAAAAATAAGTGCTACAAAATTCGTTTTTCACTATTTATGAAGCTTAATGCTCATACTATGACATCCTAGCATTAAAACTTAATTTAAGTTGTGCTATATCGCATAATGAGAACATTAGCATATGGAATTTTTACTTAGCGCAGGCGTTTAAAACTCGTTTTTATAAGGATTTCTATGGGATATGTCTAATGTCCAGTATCTGCAGTGAGTAAAGGACATTCTGAGGATGAATAATATGTAACACAAGTATAGAATATTTATTTTTAAGCAACCCAAACATCAAAGTCGAATTTGGGTAAAATATTCTATTTAAAGCAGTATTTTTGCCATTTAAAATAGCTTTAAAGTGCATTAGGCCTCAGTACATGCATACATTTAGGTATAATTCAAATTCGCAGGTCGTCCCCATTTGGGTTCACTTTTACATGGCCCAGTGAGATCCAACTAGGGTTGCTGAAACGAGTACCTTTGCAACAAGCATTTGTTCTAAAAACTGGTATGTGTGTTATTAGGTTCTGTGAATCATTCACAAGTCAAGTCAAGTCAAGTCAAAACCACTTTATTCGATTAATTAAAATCATAAAAGTATGCTATACATATACAAAAATATTAAAAATCTAATAAATAACTATTATACAAGATAAAAACATTTCATAAACAGTATAAAATTCATAATCAATCATAACCACCTAAAGCAATTAATACAGGTACATTGTCTAATATTTAAGGGGTTCAGTAACTTGTACAGTATTTTGTCTGGCCCTCTTCTCTCTAACAGACGCGGCAAGAAAGCTGGCAACACAGAACATGGTTAATGGAGATTCTACCAATTGTAAAAACATTAAAGCTGGCTTGCACTGAATAAAATTCATACGTTTTAACAGTGGAATGATAAACCTTTTCCTGGCGTCTTGAAATAGTGGGCAGAAAAACATAAAGTGCATAATGTCTTGCGGTGAAAAGTCATCGCACTTGCATGGGGCAACATCTTCGAGTCTACTCCAACCCTCCACATCCCATAGGACCATGTGTATCTGGTTAAACCGCAATTTGGTCAACAGCCATCTATGGAAAGGATTTGTCACTGTAGCCAAGTACAGTGACATTGCTGGAGACAGGGTTACCAAAACATGCCCCCTAACAGAAGATTCACAAAGTTCTACTCCTTCCCGCTCTACCTCCCTTAACTTGGTGAAGTTAATTTTTACCCTCTCAAGGTCAGCCTTACATAGGGATTCTGGGTTAGAAAAGATCTCTGGTCTCCCCATATATGTAGCTAGCATGTCTATGTTCGACAACCACTTGATTTTGTTCCTTTTGTCTAACCTGATACAGTCCTTTAAGATCTTGTGATTTAGGGAGAGGTTCGGATTTAACCAGATTTTGATCCATAGCAGTATTGGGGCTAATTTAATTATATCTGCTATGTAACCAATCCCGAGTTCAAGATGGACTGAGTATGAAGCGGTTGATTGTGGAAGACCAAGGAGGGAGCGTAGGAATTTATTTTCTTCCGCTTGGATCGCATCAGGTTTAATGTATCCCCATATTGCCGCCCCATACCTTACGATGGAAATAGTCTTGGCTTTATAAATTGTTAAAATTGCCTCGACGGGCTTCCCCCCCAACCTTTTGGCAAAACCTAGTACTGCCGCTGAAGAGTTTCTTGCGGAATTTGCCTTTAGTGAAAGCTGGGGGGTCCATGAACTTTTGTCGTCGAAGACTACTCCCAGGTAGGTAAATACCTTCACTCTAATAATTTCTTCACCGCCACAGAAGAAGGTCTTAACTTTATTTTTTGCAGGCCCCAATGACATAACATGTGATTTGCTGTTATTTACTACCAGGTCCAGGCTTTTCATAAAATCCCCGAACGAATCCAACAATCTTTGCAGACCCAGAGGGGTCCTAGCCAAAAGGACAGCGTCATCCGCGTATAGGAGCACTGGGACAGGTGTACCTCCCATACACAGAATGTCCAGCGTCGCTTCCAGCAGATTTAACTCCAGGGCATTTATGTATAATGTAAACAACATAGGGGCCAATATACATCCTTGTCGTACCCCTCTACTGGACTTAAAACTGGACGTACATTTTCCCTCACTCGTCATCCTAATGGAGGCGTACAGGTCTTTATGGAGCTCAGCCAAAAAATACACAAGGGACCGATCAAGACCCATTTCCAGGAGCATTGTCCACAGCTTTGACCTATTAACTAGATCAAAAGCTGTGGACAGATCCATAAAACCCAGATAAATGGAGCCCCTGGCCGCTTTGGTGTATTTAGCTATTATCAGGTGTAGGTTCAAACATTGGTCCTCCGTACTCCTCCCCGCTCTAAAACCATATTGGGCGTCTGACAGTATGTTATTGTCGGAGGCCCACCCTGTTATCCTTGCTAGGATTACCTTCCCCAGAATTTTTATAGAGGAATCCAGCAAGGATATGGGCCTATAGCATCTGGGGTCTGCCCTTTGGCCTTTCTTAAACACCGGAATAATTGTCGACCGGGACCAAGATTTAGGGAATCCTACACAAGCAGAGGTGTTAAAAACATTGGTCAGGATGTTAGCCCAATACAATGAGTTGGCCTTATACATATCCGTAGGGACTCCATCTGGTCCTGGAGCCTTCCGCCCTGCGGAATCATCAATTGCTTTAGCAACCTCCCATATATGAAACCTAACTGGCATGGGGGAGGATTCTGAGGCTTGGGCCACAAAGGTTTCTAATTCAAGATAGCTACCATATATATTTTCAAAATGGCTCAGCCAATCCTTCTCAGCAATTTTAGTTTCCAGCACATTATTTTTTATGTTAGAAAATAAGGGCGTATTAATAATAGACCAGAATTTTGCACTATCCTTTAATGTAGCTTTGTCCATAAGCTCAACCCAGACATTATGTTTAATTTCATTTTTCCTATCCAAAACTATTTTTTTATACTCTCGTCTAAACTGTGCCACCAGGACTTTATTCCTTGGTCGCTCCTGGAGAGCTTTTTTGAGGAGATTATGGGATTTAGTGCATTTATGATCAAACCAACCCATAACTAAACTATTAGTGGCTGGTCAGCTTTTGGTGGTAAGTTCTTTTGCCACTTGGGAGCAGATAGCTTCATACGAGGATATTACTTGCTCCCCCATAGAAAGTGGGTCTCCACAGATATCTAGATCCAGAGCAGCCTTTGAAGTAATAGTATTAAAAAACTCGTCTGGGATTACCTTGCTCCAATTTAGCCTCCTCCCCTGATCTTTTGCTTTCACTTCAACCTCCGCCATGAGAGGGGTGGATGTGATTAAAAAAGAGAAACCATCTACCAGTTCAATTGCCACTGGGTTGTGGTCACTAAAAATTGACATGATAGCATTATATGAAACTACGTATTTTAAAAGGCCAGAAGAAAGAAATATGTAGTCAATTATTGTGTCACAATCCCTGCCTGTGAATGTGGGAACACGGGAGCTATTTTCAAAGAACCCTGGTTCATACAAGTTATTGTTAGATAGGAGTTTCTCCAGCGCTTCCCCCTTACTTGAGTGCTCAAAGTGTTGCGGGATGTAAGATCTGGCCCATCAATATCAGTTAACAAACTATTATGACTACATAAGTGCACATTAAAATCACCCAACAAAATATATTGGTAGAAAGTGGTTTGCTTTAAAGTATAAGTGTTTAAAAAATTCGACAACCATAACAAGTTTGCATTCGGGAGGTCCCCTTGCTGGGAATTATAACAGTTCACCACAATTAGTTTAGTATTATTAGCAAGTTTAAATTCCAGGATTAGAAAATTACTAGATACAGAATCTATCTTGCTAACTGACCCTCTTAAATTCACAGAAACCAAAACCACTAGTCCCCCTATATCTCTCCCGGCCACTGATTTTATGGCTGGGACAAAATATGAAGTGAAACCATCCATCCAAAAGTCACAGTCTATATCCCAAGTCTCTTGGAAGGCCACAATGTCGTATTGTTTCACAAAGCTTAGCCAAGTGGTGTTTTCTCTCTTGGAATGTAGTCCAGCTATGTTCCAAGTTAACATCTTAATCATTGCCCCCTTGGGATTACTCTGAGTTACAGGAATACAGTGGATAGCAAGAGAATTCAAAGGTGGTTGATCTGAATCCTGGGGTACCAAACAAAGGCGAGACTCATCCCCAGTTCCCTTACCAGCCTCTCGTTAATCACACATATCCAAAGAAGAAAATACCTCCAATCTATTTTGTGTGGGGATATTAGGCCCAAAATTAAAGTAATTTTCTCGTCCTGATCCCTGATGTAAAAGCGGCGTCTGCGCCGTAGCGGGGGTGTTGGGTCTCAATCTCGCGCTATGTGGGGACACTCTTGGGGGATGGTTATAGAAGAAACCAAGAGGGCGCACCTGAATGCTGTTTTCATCTTGCGTCAAAGAGGCTGCCCTTAGCAAGACTGTAGCCACATGTTGTGGGTGTCTAAAGTTGACTATTATACAATCCCCTTTACAGGATTTTTTAGAAGACCCAATCCAATTCGCCCGTCTCGTGCTCAGAATATCAGGGGCAAATTTTGTCGGGAATCCACAGTTCCTGTTTAACCAAGACACAGTTTTATACTTCAGGGAGTCATGCGATTCCTCACGAGTCTGGGCTGTTTGACTATCCAGAGGCGGTACATTTGTTAAAACCACAACGTAGGGGGTACAGGCTGAGGGTAAATGTGTGGGTCTGTTTCTCCTTTCCACGGGATTTTTAAATATTTGGTCAACCCCTGGTGTAATTGAGTAGTTGCACTTAATGCGGAGGTGGGCGCTGTTGTAGCTGGATTAGTACTATTTAAGTGCTGGGTTGCTTGTTGTTGAATTGCTACTCTGGCTATCTGCGCTGGCCCACCTAAGCCCATCTCAGCCTGTTTGTTACTAGCGGCCGATTGTAAATGTTTTGCTAGCAAACCCCCCAACCTCTTAACCTCGGCGGTCACGTTGTCAAGTTTCCAAACTAAGGGTTGTACAAACTGTTCCAGTTTGGCTTCAAACTTGGCTTCCAAGGAGCAAAGTAGTTGGGAAAATTGGTCAGGACTTAAAAAGTTGTTGACAGCATCACCATCATCCCGTACCTTAGAGGGCTCGTCTAAATTGATCTGTACTTGTTCATGAATATCAGCCCTTTTTTTTGGAATGCTTCCCCCCCCCTTTTACTTTGTTGTTTCCTACAGGTTCTAACTGGTCTTACAACAGGGAGGGCTTCATCGTTACTTTCACTCGCTATGTATATATCTGATACTGGGGGTTCCGTGTGAACCTGGGCTGTGACCGTGGAGACAGCTATGGAATTTGTGTCGAGGGTAACATGTTCCAGTGGGCTCTCTACAGGAATCAAGGGTGCTTGGGTGTTTTTTGGGGGACTATCCCTTCCCAGAGAAGCCCTTCTATCGCAGTTTATTTTGTTTACCATCTTCACCAGATAATTATCAAGAGGACCTGACCCAGAAGTGAATGATTCCTTCGATCCACTAGGTATGGTTAAACCAAATGTCTACTTTCCGATGCTAAATTGGAGGTAAGGCAACTGGAGTATATGTTGCAGTACTAACTAGACTGTATACAATATACCAAGGGAAACACTTTACCAAAGGAGAAGTCTTCAAACTCCTAATAATCCGGTACAGATTAGTCCAAAGGGTATGGCCCAGCCCTGACTCTTCCTGTCTATGACTGCCATAGACTGTCCCGCCCTTGTCCCGGGCTTCTCCCGGGCGCGCCCGCGCGCGTCCCGCGGGTCGAGGAGGCATGGTCTCCTTTAAGCGCCTCCCGGCGCTTCCTATTGCGTGGGCGGCGTCCTTGCCGCGATGAGGCTGCTGGGGGTTGTGGTCTCAAGCATTCCCCGGCGGAGCCAAGCCCGGCCAGGAACACCACGATGAGGGACAAAGAATGGCGGAGCCAAGCCCGGCCAGGAACACCACAGCGGAGCCAAGCCTGGCCGAGAAACACACAGCGGAGCCGAGCCCGGCCGTGTGCAGCAACTGGTCGGTAGATTACGCCTCCCCCAGGACTCTGTGGCGTGGTCTCCTTTATGCGCCTCCCGGCGCTTCCTACTTGCGTGGGCGGCGTCCTTGCCGCGATGAGGCTGCTGGGGGTTGTGGTCTCAAGCGTCCCCCCGGCGGAGCCAAGCCCGGCCAGGAACACCACGATGAGGGACAAAGAATGGCGGAGCCAAGCCCGGCCAGGAACACCACAGCGGAGCCAAGCCCGGCCGAGAAACACATAGCGGAGCCGAGCTCGGCCGTGTGCAGCAACTGGTCAGTAGATTACGCCTCCCCCAGGACTCTGTGGCGTGGTCTCCTTTATGCGCCTCCCGGCGCTTCCTACTTGCGTGGACGGCGTCCTTGCCGCAATGAGGCTGCTGGGGGTTGTGGTCTCAAGCGTCCCCCGGCGGAGCCAAGCCCGGCCAGGAACACCACGATGAGGGACAAAGAATGGCGGAGCCAAGCCCGGCCAGGAACACCACAGCGGAGCCAAGGCCGGCCGAGAAACACACAGCGGAGCCGAGCCCGGCCGTGTGCAGCAACTGGTCAGTAGATTACGCCTCCCCCAGGACTCTGTGGCGTGGTCTCCTTTATGCGCCTCCCGGCGCTTCCTACTTGCGTGGGCGGCGTCCTTGCCGCAATGAGGCTGCTGGGGGTTGTGGTCTCAAGCATCCCCCGGCGGAGCCAAGCCCGGCCAGGAACACCACGATGAGGGACAAAGAATGGCGGAGTCAAGCCCGGCCAGGAACACCACAGCGGAGCCAAGCCCGGCCGAGAAACACACAGCGGAGCCGAGCCCGGCCGTGTGCAGCAACTGGTCAGTAGATAATTCACAGTAAATGTAGTAGGCCTTCTGTCTTAGTCTGCCTCAGAATGAGCAGACACTGTGGGCTAGGAAAACAGGCTGCTCCAGTTGCACTACGATGCTACCTTTAGTTTTCCTGTAAAAAATGGAGGAGGCTGTCATGTTGACATTTGTGACCTTTTAAATTCGAGCCTTGTCTCTGTGGAATGCAGAATGACCTTGCTAAACAGGCCTCTGAAAGGTGGGATTTCTGGTTTCTCCACAAGAACATCAATACAACTAAAGAACTTAATTCCAAAAGAACAATATAAAAGAACGGTTTCTTTGAAAATCCCAACATCATGACATTTGTATTTCTGCTTTAAGAAATAATGTCTGCTAGTTGCTTTATTTGACAGAAAATGATTGACATTTTGAAGGCTACATGAATAATAGAGAACGATTTGCCAATTAAGAATTATTCTTTACAGTGGAGATTGTGGCACAGGGCTAACATGGAGTATCAGTGAAAGGATTTTACTTTTGAAAAGTTATAAGGGCTTCATGTTGCAAGGTGACTGACAAGATGGTAACAGTTAAGTAATGGAAAATTATTTTTGTGTCTGTTAATATGTATTATGTTTTGTCTTCTGATTAAAAGTTATAATTGATATTCGTTTGATTATGCAAAATGTTCCTCTTTTGTGTGTTGTGTATTTGTTTCTCGCTTCTGCCTACAGATCATTTATGGATTGTTCTGGGTGATTTAAACAAGTCAAGACACGTGAGTTTGGTTGGTTGAAAGGAGATGTGTTTTTGCATAACTCATTTGGAAAGAAATGTTCATTTTTTTATGTTTGTGTATTTGGTCCAATCATGCATTGTTTTTGCTGGTCCTGTATGTTAGTATGTTATATTTGACAGCAGATATCCACTACCTGGTGATCTACTGTCAAAAGGAGGGTAAGAAGGCCCGAATGGCCCAAATGGCCCGAATATTGGGTTTTGGGACATGGTATTGTGCGCCACTGCTCATTTATATATGCTACTGTTTTGTCTATGCTTTTTGTGCTTGATGCTTGATATACAGCAAGTATATCTGATGGCTTGACATGTGCGTTATGCATTTTTTTGTTTCATGTTGCTGTTTTTGATATAATTACAAGTTTTACCTGTGTTGTGAAGGGATATACATGACGATGTGTATCGCTACACTACAGCTGGGTTGATTTGCTAAATTTCACAAATATGATATTTTCATTTTTGTGAACAAGACACAGACAACACTTCACCAGTGTATGTCAAATTTGGCTGTAATAGTATTCAAACAAATAAAAGAAATATACAGGATCAAAATGTGTCACTTGCTCGCTCTTCCCTTAAAGGAACAGGCAGCCCTAAAATTATGTATCCTGATTGGACGTAAGGATAAAATTATAGATCTGTGACTCTTGTACATGGTGACCTAATTTCTATATTACATTACTCAGTTTTGTTCTGCTTCCTAAGTAGTGTATGGCTTTGTACCATAAAGGAAACCAGGTTTCACTTTTTCCCTGAAGAAGGAACTGGAACATTAGCTAAGGTTACCGTATATGGTGTAGCGGCCAGCGGTAGAGTTAAATTTTTAAACTATTGTGATTTTTTTTGTGTATCACTCACACTCTTGGTATTGTGTAACATGCTTGACTATCACCCAAGTCATTTCTTGTTCTTCCTATACATTTTTCTTTTGTCACTACTCCTCTCACCAATGTCGCATCATGCCTAGTTATTGGGGATTTTACCTGTAACCTAGTCCCATTTCTCTTTTCAATATTTCTTTCACTAGTCAGCTTTTTTATTATTGTTGATGTATTGTTCAGGTTTACACTTGTATGATCAGAATTTTTTTAGAATTTTCTTTAGGCCTACTTTGATGTTTCCCAGTCTAACTGTCAGGGTAGTGACGGACTGGTTAAGTGACACAATATTATAGTAAGATAAGTTTTCCACCTCAATAGGAGACACCTTACGTTTTTTTGAATATGACAAATTCAATGCCTATTCTAATTTGGTTCTTAGTTCCTTTTTCTGCTGCTTTAATTTTTGATGGACCAGATGTATTTTAAATAATGGAAATACCAGGACTCTTTAGTTCTTGTCTTTTGTTTCCACATCTTGATCATTAGCCTTTGTATTGTATAGTCCACCTGATGCACAATTATTAAAGTGAGGTATCTACATGTTCCTGATAAAATGTATCATGTGATCTCTCTTTTGAGGTGTTCTAGATAAGGAATTTAGGAACACCTATATGTAATCATTGAGAAAAAAATGTGTTTGCACCATTAAGACAATGCCACCCTATGTGAAGACATCTATTTAGATAGAATTCTCGTGTAGTTATCTACCCTTAGATGATGGAGGATATGCTCTCACACGGAAACCCAATTGAAAAGCCTAAAGACACTGTTTTGCCTACTGCCTTTATGTTTGTATTGCTTTTTGAGAATGACAGTGTATTCTAGACCAAAATTGTCCCATGGCGTGTGGCCACTCCTTTGAAGATCGCAGGCCACCTGTTTGCAGTCCCTTTGTTATACAATGAACTGTTTAAAGCATCACACTTGCTTCATCAGAAGGCGTTCAACATCAGAAAAGAAGGAGGAGCTGGTTTTGCCACAGAACCAGAATTTTAGTTCAAAAGAGCGCCTGTTATGTGCTGGTTAACCTCTGACAGTGTGCAGTCCCTTGAGCCCCTTGGCCTGAGTTTTTGGCCACACACCCCCTTTTCCTTTGCTCCAATAGAAGTGCAGTGCACCGGCGGATCCAAGATTGACAAAAGGCACTACATTCTGGTGCCCATGAAAAAGCAGCCTGAGCATCCTCTGACACTAAATGATGAGTGTTGGAGCCTGAGAATGGTCCCGGGTCTGCACAAGATGATCTGTGCCCTTGATCAATGGAGAGCACACTACCTGTAGTGCCGGCCGCAAAGGAGAGTTACTGGTGCACTGCCTTGAGACATTGAGACTTTTTGAATGAGCTATGAGTGTTTGCCTGGAGGGCACTCCAACGGATCATAAAAGGCCTGAATGGAGAAGAAATCAAACAAAAGAAGATTTGATGGACAATAGAAGCTTGCCAGAGAGGCTTTTTGAACGGACTCTGGGCGTAGTTGGTTTCACAAGAGGTTTCCGTGTGATTGTATAGACTTGGTGTTAGGAAATTGATTGTTTTGCTGGCATTGTTTTAAAGCACTATTCTGTTTAGTAAAAGCAGAATAAAGTCCATTTTCTGTGGACGAGTACCCCCTTTTCACCTCAGAGCATTGATGAGGGTCACCACTGTTTCACCTGAACATACAAAAATTACTGAAATGCATAGGAGCACAAAAAATGTTACTAGATAATTTTAGGATTTGCTTTCTGCTTAGGGTTGAGAAAAATTATTATTTCATTTGTAATAGTGGTCACTACTTTCTCCTGTTGTCTATATGTTTTTAATAACGTGTTTTCTAGTGTTTTTTTAAACATGACGTTGTCATTTATGGGTGGGAATGTTTTTCTCTACTCAATTGCCTTCTGCACCCACTTCCCAACCTATGTCTTTTCCTACTACTTCTTAGCACTCTTTTCACCCTTTTCCTGGACATGAGAAGGTTAGAAGATCAGAATTCGTAAGCAATTCTTTTGTACAGCTTTTTGCATCAACACCAGTTAGTAGTGAACATCACTAATTGTTGAGGTGTTTGATCTAATGCCACCTACTACAGATAGAGGTATTCCCTATTTTGTCCTGCCATATGTGGCCTTTGTGCTACTTCGTGTTCGAGGAGACCTGTCCAGAGAGAGTTACTAAGTACTAGGATGATGCTACAGCAACATCTTGATGATCTGATGAATATAGACCTGGATTCAGATTGACATGAGTTTAGATTATTGCCTATGTAAGGGCAAAAGGAGGGTCTGAGGTTCCGTGAATCCTGAACCTGTTCAATAAAGGTCGTTGTATCTAGACGATTTTGGTATCAGCGAACCGCAAATGACGAGTGCGGTATGCATGAGTGTTTTCGTCATGTTACACCGATGGATTCACTGTGTATTTGATGATCTTGTCTGAACCCTTGGGTTTCATTTTGTGTGCGGCAGCCATTTTGTGGATTGCCCTCACATAGGCTGATGACTACAGGATGACTGTGGCCAAACAAGTCTCTAGGGACACATACACCTTAGCTGACTTCAGTGTGACCTGGCCGAACTGACTCCCTTGCCCGAGGCTAAACTTGTTGAGCCAGTTCCTTGTTAGGCAGCTGGTCAGATAGAGATCAAAGAACAGGAGATTGTAAAGTTTGGTATGCACATACACACCCCTTATCCTACCTCTCATCTGTTTCTGTTCTTTTTTTATGACCTGTTTACGACCTGGGTTTGTCCAGATTGTGTGGGACGGTATGTTGGGTTTTTTGCATGCTTGCATAAGCTAGGACTGCCCCTTACTTTTGTGCTGAGTCATGTAACTCTAAAACATATATAAGACCTCTGTTATCTGTATTCCTCAGACTGCCTCATTCAATTGCTAAGGCAGTTGGGTGACGTAGCCTCACTTAATTAAGTTTAATAAAGATGTCTTTTTCATATTTCAGCTTCTGTGCCAAGTTCTTTATTGATATTAGTAAGACCCCTGAGAATGAAGATTTTCCATTTTATCAAATGGCGCAGCCAACGCGGGCTTCATCAGAGAAGTGACTTTCTGTGGGAGTGATCTTGCCAGGAGACTGAAATCTACTGAGGAGGACAGAACAGGCTTCTACTAAGAAGGTACTCTGTGCACAGGGATTCTGGAGATTCTTTGATTCTGCAGCCCAGTATATTTCTGATCTTCCTGATTTTGATCCTCCACATGATGTCACTCCTGACTGAGAACCTTTTTGGCGTGAGTATTTTAAAAAAAAGACCGTTAGGTCATGTAGAACTTGACAGTTAGAATTTGGATAACGTTTTGATTAGTAAAAGTAAGAGTTAAGTATAAGTGGGTCGCTCCCAGTCCTTTGTTCTTTGGTTCTGTGGTTCTTTGCTTTGTCCTTAGTTTTATTTGAAGATTGCAATTTTCAAAAACCGAGGGTCTTGTATATTTACGAGTGTATCAATAGAGATAGCCCCTTGAAGTTTGAAGCTAGATTAGTGAGCTATAAGATGCCTGATCTTAGCAAATTTGGAGATTTGTGTTGGCCAACGTTGTATACATTTGGATTAGCCGGCTTCCCCTAAAGGGAATAATTAAATAGGTTAGATTTAAAAACATATTTCTTCTTTGGTGATTTTGTATCCCCAGGGAATTAAAATATGACATAATCCAAAACAAGGATCCTTTGTTCTGCGCAGTTTTATGAATGGAGATATGCAGACCGATTTTTTGGTGTTCTGCCAGCCAAAGCTAGTGAATTGAGTGTATTTTTGGCTTCCTGCACATACAGCGGTCTGTTGGGCTGTTTTTGCAGTCTTTTGGAACACTATTGAGAAGTGTTTCTTGTAAATATGACTTACAGCTAGTGTTTACAAATGGTTTGGTTTAAGTACAGTCTGTAGGCTGTCCTGTGTTTTCGTCCTGAGTGTTGATTTGTGGGTTCAATGTGTGTTTAAATATCTATGTGGCTTTTCTCATTAGTGTAACTTCGGTATGTGAATAGCGTTCGCGCAATTTATGAAACAAATACGTATAGCGCTGTATTGTGTGTCCTGAATGTTTGAACACTTTCTGTTTCTGTCTGAAATAAGCTCAAGATGTGGTTGTGGGTTTCTTGATGCTTTCAGTCTGTTAAGTAAAATGTTAGATTAATTAATATTAGGTGGAAATTAAATGAGAATGCAGCAATTTGTCATGCGACATGCTAAATTCGCTATATGTTGCTATTTAATTTATAGACTAAGCAAAAATGCATATGTGCAAAATGTTAAATGTTTAAAATAGACAAACTTAAAATTCGCATTCACTAGGAATATGAAAGGCCTCAAAAATAAATTGTGTTTTTTTAGAAAAACGAATTTATAGCATTTTTGTACCTACATGCATTGTACTACATGGAAAAGGCAAACACTTCAGCTAATGTGCATTTTTGCTACATTTAAATGCATCTTATTGCACACGCATTTTAAAATTTGGCATGTCTGTTTTCAGTAAGACTGAAAGCGTGCTCAGATGTGCAGGACTTTGACTGCCGTTAAGGAAGCAGATGTTGTTTTTCAAAGGCCATGGATGACATTGGAATGTTTATTTAGCCAGGGTTTAGCCGTTAGTTAATGATGGTTTGAATTTTGCATTTCAGAATAGTGTTTTACAAGGTTTCAAAAATAAGGTTCATTATTTTGTATCACAGGCAGACATTTCAATTGTGGTTTTCCTCTCTTTAAGCATTTTCTTAAGCATTCTTGGTTCTCCTGCTAAATAAGAAAATCCTTTTAGTGGCGCGAAAATCTGTCTTGTTTTAAGTTAGGCTTCTGTGCTTAGGCTTACAAATGAATGCGTCTAAAATGATAGGCAATGTGAAATTATAAAAAATGATTGGGTTTACTAAAATAATTAATACATTTTGAAAAATAATTATTAAAAATAAGTGCTACAAAATTCCTTTTTCACTATTTATGAAGCTTAATGCTCATTGTTGGAAATGGGGGTTGCCCAAGTCTCAAAGGGGGTAGCATGGCATCAAGCGGGCAGGCCAAACTTCGAGGACATGTGAAGCATTCACGCAGTACCCTCAGTCAACACACCAGGCACACTACAAAAGAGGCAGGACACCAATTTGAGTTGGAAAATTAAGCAGTTTAGTATCTCCAACCTGCAAGGCAAAATGGAAAAATACACTGGTAATCACAACAAGGCGCCAACTGGCGCCAGAGCCAAGTACATCCTGGGGAATTATTTACATGGGACAAAAAGGGGTTGAGTCCAAAGTCCATGCTGTAATAAAAATGGTTGGTTAAATGAACATTAGACCTGGGGCCAATCTGGCGGGGCCAACTCAGGGTCTCATCCTTAGGGGTAGGCTGTAATTGCAAACTCTAATATTATGCATTAATACACTTTATGCGTTATTACGCCAAACCCCACCTCTGTAAGGGAAAACAGAACATCACAGAACCTTTAATATTAGACAGGAGTACCTGTAATAAAACATCAGGTTTCTTCCCCCCTCCCTCTAGGGAAATACGCATCAGGCAGGGCCTACTCAGGCCTTCATCCTTGGGAGGTTGGCTGAAATTGTAAATTGCATATTAGCATAATTACACCTCATGCGTGACAACGCCAACCCAACCCCTGTAAAGGAAACTTCAGGGCATCACAGTAAATCCCAACATACAGGAACACCTGCAATAAATCATTAGATAGGAAGGTGGCCTTACCATAAACGTATAAACAGTAGCCTAAGAGCCAGGCCTAACCTCAGGGACCATCTGGCTACAGGTAACAATGGCATTTCATTAGGCCTATCATCTGGCTAGGTGTATCAAACGTCAGGCGGAACATACCTCGCCTAGCATTAACATCAGGTAGGGCCCCCCTCATAGATAAGGAACACCTATACAGAACCGGGTAGGCTCCCTCTACCCTTAACCTAGGGCAACCCTCCTCGGGGCATACATATAGAGGTGGGATGTCAGGTCTACAACACTCCAGGGAAAATTAGGCAGCAAACCAAAAAGATGCATTCCAATGGGCCTCTCACTTGGCTGTATATGACAACCCTTTCCCTGGGGACCACTACAACCTTCTACCTCCCTCATGTGATCCTTAGGGTGAGCAAGGGCTTCTAAAAGCAGTTCAGTACGCCTCCCTGGTATCCTGGGGCTCTGAGGCAGCAGTCACCAACAGTCTTTAATGGGTTTCTAGGCACTTGGGCCCCACTTAGTCAATAGAGGCAGGGGGGGGAGGCGGACACCGACCCTGTGTCCCGTTGCCCTCTCTACCCCCCACACTGTACATTATTGCCCACACTCACCGGGCTGTCCAGGGCCTCCTTTGCGGTGGGGGCAGGCACCGGCAATGTGCCTCGATGCCCCTGCTGCAACGTGCTCTCAATTGCAGGGCTTCCCTGACCAACTGGGAGCCCTGCGGGTCCTGCAGCACCTTCCTGCGTCTTCCGATTCTCCCAGGCCCCTCTTATCCTGTGGGGACCTGGACTGCAAGGCGTAGGGGCAGGCACCGGCAATGTGCCTCGAGGCCCCCTGGCGTAGCACACGCAGAGGGGAACTCTACTCCCCTCTGGGGGAGTCACCCGGCTCCTTCTCTTCCCTGGGTGGTCGGGGCGGCTCAATCGGGGCTCCCTCGACTGCACGGGAGCCTCGCAGCTGCTCTAGTCCGGGCGCCTCAGGTCGAGAGGCGGGGCTGGCACCGACAGTGTGCCCCGGCCCCGCCTGCCTCACCGGTCCCTCGCGTGGGGACACAGACCGGTGGGGTGGCCTCCCGCTCCGGTTGCTCCTCTCGGGCCCCCTCCTTGGCATGGGGGCCCCGCAACGAAGCTTCACCCGGGTCCCCCTCCTACCTCACGGGGACCCGGGGCTTCGACTCCGCTTCTTCCTGTCTTCCCGGCCGCCCGGGCAGGCGACCAATCCCTGCGCGGCGTTGGCGGGGGCGGGCCAATGACGCGGCCGGACGCCCCCGTCACATGGGCAGGTCGAGGCTGGCTTCTCGGGCCCAGCGCGGCCCTTTCTCTACTCCGGCGGCCCTCTCCTCACACCGGGGGCCGCCGCAACGGCATCCACAACGGTGGGGGTCCCTCTGGCGACACCGGGCTGCGGCGGTGACGACGGCACCAGTAAGGGGTAGGCTCCCTTCTTAATTAATTAATTATATGGCGGAAAGCGCCAAAACGAGGGTTGGCTCCTCCAACGCTATTTCTCCTCACAGCGCCAGGCCACGGCAGTGACTTTTGGCGGCAATAAAGGGGTAGGCTCCCTTAGCGCTATGTAGCGGCGAGAGCACGCCTCCTCAACCGGCGCTATTCACAGGATTCCACCGTCTCCTCACGCAGAGCGCTCCACAATGAGGGGTAAGCTCCCTTAGCGCTATTCATAACGCACGGCACCTCCTCTGGCCACAACCTCAGCATCTTCCTTGTCAGGCTGAGGGGGCAGGAATTGAGCGCCTCACCACAAGGTGCTGGACAGGCAGTAACAGTCTTAGGCGGCCATTGTTCACCCCCCTGGGCAAACAGCACTCCAGGGGCCACAACAGCCACAGTCCCTCACAGGGGCCCAATCCTCCTCAGGCGGCTCCACACGGGCAAACTCCTCACCTCCTGGGGGGAAATCCAGTTAGCTCCTTCCCTTCCCAGTGCTCTTTCAGCGCGGCGCTGGCAGGGTTCAAGATCCCAACTGTGACAGGGACCTAGTCAGAGGCCCTACCTTGTCAGGGGCCCATGGGGACAGCATAGGAGGGGGTTCTAGGGGTGCAGGGCCCAGCTCACAGGCCCATGTGGCGGTAGCACCTCACAGCAGGTCCCCCTCCCTTCCTTGTCCCAGCACTGACTAAATCTCTGGTGACACTTTCCCCTATTTATACCCTCCTCCCAGGCAGTGCCAGGACCTTCTAGAATGTTGGCACATCTAGCCTAAACTGGTTCTAGGGGAGGGGGTGAGCACCCTGGGTGCCAGGCTTTCCCTCCAAAAGCTAGGGGTAGCTGGGTAATATTATCTAGACCGCTGACCTATGTCAGTCCAGTGGCAAAACCCATGGCCATGGCATCCATTTTAAAAGCAATACATTTCAGTCAGGTGCAGTTTTAAAATGGGGGTTTTTACAAGTGCTCACATTATGTCAGGTAATTACATTTTTCAAAAGGGGTCTCACACCACTCATGGCCTATACAGGTTTAATCCCATGGGGGAGACAATCCAGATAAGGGGGTCAAAAGCGAAAAATTTTGGGGGAAAAAGGCCAAGTCCAACACTCATACTATGACATCCTAGCATTAAAATATAATTTTAACCAGCACATAACAGACGGTCTTTTGAACTAAAATTCTGGTTCTGTGACTGCCTCATTCAATTGCTAAGGCAGTTGGGTGACGTAGCCTCACTTAATTAAGTTTAGTAAAGATGTCTTTTTCATATTTCAGCTTCTGTGCCAAGTTCTTTATTGATATTAGGAAGACCCCTGAGAATGAAGATTTTCCATTTTATCAGATGTCCAGGCCATGCCACCCTGCCGGGGGTGGTCCAGCCTGGCTCCTGTTGGGGCATTGCCTGCTCTGGCTCCGAGTTTCCAGCTCTTACATGGAGGGTTGTCCTACCCTAGCTTCTAGTAGGTGAGTTGCCGTTCCCTGCCTCCTTGCTTGAGGGGGGTTACTTTTGCCATTACTTCTTGCTGACAATGGCTCCTTTTTGGGGGACGAGGGGTGTCGGCGGTGGCAGCTGTTCTGCCTCTGCTTCTTGCACATGGAGTGTCTTTCTCCAGCTCCTCCGGTTGGCATTCTCTCAGCCTGGCTTTTGGAAGTTTTGTCCTTCCCTTGTTCCCTGCTGGAGGTGCGATCCAGTCCAGAAGGATGTCCTGTATGTATTGGTGCCGGCGTTTTGATGATTTGCCACGTGCCTCTGACTTGCTGCTTGGGGGTGCCTAGGAGTTGGGCCGCTGATTGGTGATGCACTGGCCCAGGGTCGCTCCTTGAGGTTCCTTTGGGCCATTGCTTTGAGATGGTCAGGTGTGGGCCCCTCTGTCGGCTAGGCCACACCTTCCACTAGCGGATTGTCGGTTCTGGCTGTCTACTGGGAATGAGCAGGTTCTGGGTTCTGTCTAGGCTTGTGATTGGGCTTTGAAGGGAAGAGGCTTTAGGAATGGTGGGGTGTACGCTGCCGACGGTGTGTGTGTTCGCCGGATTGGTCTCCCTTCTTGGAGGTGCAGTATCACATTTTGGTTGTGGCTCTGGGCGTGCTTGGAGGAGGGGGAGTCTGGCCTGGGCTCCCTGTGGCAGCAGCTTTGGGCGCTTCTTGTAGATAGTTGTCTGTGCTGGAGTTTCAGTCCCTGTGTGTCATCTGCAAGTTGTCCTGGTTCCGTGTGGCTCTGTGTGTGTGTGTGTGTCTCTGTGTGTGTGTGGCTCTGTGTGTGTGTGGCTCTGTGTGTGTGTGTGGCTCTCTGTGTGTGTGGCTCTGTGTGTTTGTGTGTGGCTCTGTGTGTGTGTGTGTGTGGCTCTCTGTGTGGGGGGGTCTCTGTGTGTGGCTCTGTGTCTCTGTGTGTGTGGGTCTCTGTGTGTGTGCGGGTCTCTGTGTGTGTGTGGGTCTCTCTGTGTGTGTGTGGGTCTCTGTGTGTGTCTGTGTGGGTCTCTGTGTGTTCGTGTGGGTCTCTGTGTGTGTGTGGGTCTGTGTGTGTGGGGGTCTGTGTGTGTGTGTGGGTCTCTCTGTGTGTGTGGGTCTGTGTGTGTGTGGGTCTGTGTGTGTGGGGGGTCTCTGTGTGTGTGGGTCTGTGTGTGTGTGTGGGTCTGTGTGTGTGTGTGTGGGTCTCTGTGTGTGTGGCTCACTGTGTGTGGCTCTGTGTGTGGGTGTGTGTGTGTGGCTTTCTGTGTGTGTGTGGCTCTGTGTGTGTGGGGGGGCTCTGTGTATGTGTCGGGCTCTGTGTGTGTGGCTCTGTGTGTGTGTGGCTCTGGGTGTCTGTGTGGGGCTCTGTGTGTGTGGGGGGTGGCTCTCTGTGTGTGGGGGGCTCTGTGTGTGGGGGGGGGCTCTGTCTGTTGAGCTCTGTGTGTGTGTGTGTGTGCGTGTGTGTTGGGCTCTGTGTGTGTGTGTGTGTGTGTTGGGCTGTGTGTGTGTGTGTTTTGGGCTCTGTGTGTGTGGGGGGGACTCTGTGTGTGTGTGTGTGTGTGTGTGTGTGTTGGGCTCTGTGTGTGTGTGGCTCTGTGTGTGTGTGTGGCTCTGTGTGTTTGTGGGGCTCTGTGTGTGTGTGGGGGGCTCTGTGTGTGTGTGGGGGGGGGCTCTGTGTGTGTGTGTTGGGCTATGTGTGTGTTTGTGTGTGTGTGTGTGTATGTATATATATATATGAAGCAACCTCCGTCTCCTCGCGCACTCGTTCTCCTGGAAAGGGGAGACCTCCCCGTCACCCCGAACGTATGGGTGGGTACCCATATTGCCCGGAAAACCTTTGCAGGTGGGGGGCGTGTCCCCAGCCGGTATGCCCAAAGTGGCGTGGTTGGAGCACGCCCCCGCCGCCTAAGAGGGTTGTCCTAACACCCGCCCGGAAGTCCGTGCACTTTTGGGCGGGATGGGGATGCTGCCCCGCCTTCCCGCTGCAAGTAAAAAGGCGCGGGAGTACATGCAGGCGTCCTCTTGTTCCTGCGCTCTGAAGGCTGCACCACTCGTCGCTCGTGAGCCCTAAAGGGAACAAGCTGCAGTTTTTGAACGTGGTAATCGTTGTTTTTTCTGTTTCAGTCGTCGAAGCGTATCTGGGATCCGAGGACCTGCACAGAACGTCGGATATGCCTGGAAAGAAGAATGGAAAGAGCTCCAAGATGGAACGGATGCTTCGCACACTGGTGAACCAAGTGTCGGCGATGGATAGGAAATTTGGTAAAGTGGACCGATTGGGTCGCAGTTTAGCGGCGCTCCAGAAGAAAGTAGAAGCTCAGGCGGGGCCCTCAGGGAGACCTAAGAGGATTGTGGGGCCTGATTTGCCAAACGTTACTCCAGGGGGGGACAAGGGGAAAACAAAGAAAGGGAAAGGGGGCCCTAGCGAGGTCCCGGTCCCGATGGAAGTCCCGCTGGTCCCAATAACCCCAGCGGCCAGCCTGGTGCCCGCACCGGATGGGGGATTGCCATTCACTGTGATTATTACACAACGGGATAAGGAACAGGTACCCCCCGAACTGGCGATGCATCTAGCAGCGGTGTTGCCTTGGTTGAAGAAGGGAGTGGGGGGATCCGCGGCTGCGGAAGATCCAGCTGAGGAGGCTAGGCAAATTATCGACCAGCTCAGGCAGGCAAGGGGCTCTGAGGCAGGGAACATGCCTTCTATTCCTCTGCAGGTGGCGAACACGGCCGCGGTCGAGAATCAGAATAAGGCGACGGACACGACCGGAGGTACGACGGAAAATGGTAAGAGGTCGCTCGTTCCCAATAATGGGGGAGGGCGCTGGACCTTCAAGGCGGGAATGCCTGGCACAACATGTTCCGATGGCCACGAAAGAGATGGTGTGGGCGAACAAATACATTAATATGTTTTCATTGTTGACGGACAATCGTGAGTTAGAATATGGCAAAACTCAGAAAGATTTGTGGCACCCCAGTGAATGGAGGGCAAAAATGGCAGAATTCAGGGTGGAAGAGTCTATGATGAACTGGATCAGGGCTTTTTCTGTTTTTGTAGCAATTATGGGGGAGCGAACACCAGAATTGTTGGGAGACCTTGCTTGCTACCAGAGCAGGATCACTGGTTTCCATGAGAAATATGGAGGGGACGCATGGAAAGGGTACGATGTGTCGTTTAGAAAAGCGAAAGAGTTCAATGAATCGCTGACGGGATTGTTTGGACACTGTATCTTGGCATGTGCAGTTCACGCCGGGCTCGGCGGGAGGATCAGGGTCGAATGTGAACGGTTCCAGGGCTTTTCAGCAGAAACATCCACAGCCCTTTCGACCAGCCCACGAGGGAGAGACTCAGTCTAGATCGGGCGGGAATGGGAATAAGCGAGGGGTATGCTGGGGTTTTAACAAAGGAACGTGTAGTAGGCAGCAGGGAACGTGCAGGTTCAGGCATGCCTGCGCAGGTTGTGGCAATACCTCCCACCCTGAAACTAGCTGCCGATCCAGAGGCAATGGTACTGGGGGAAAGGGGCGTGCTAAGCAAGATTGACACGGTGCCTCGGATGACTAAGCAATCGCCCGTGGATATTTTGGCTTTGACTCCCTGGCTGAACAAATACCCTGATCATGTGTCCGCCGGGATCCTGCGAGCTGGCTTGTCGTATGGCTTCAGGATCCCGGCGGGTGATTTTCGGGGGGCCCCCTTATGCAGAAACCAACTGTCCGTTACACACAACCCGACAGTGGTCGCCAAAAAATTTGCAAAAGAGGTTCGCTTGGGGCGGGTTGAGGGACCGTTTGGTGAAATACCAACGGCCAATTTTGTGTGTTCCCCATTAGGGGTAGTTCCCAAGAAGGAGTCGGGTGAATTCAGGCTCATTCATAATCTATCAGCACCAAGGGGGCTTCCGTGAATGAGGCAATCGATGCTGGCATTTGCAGTGTGAGGTATGCATCACTTGATGACGCAGTGGTCATGTTGAATCGCCTAGGCCCCGGTGCATTGTTGGCAAAATCGGATATTGAATCCGCATTTAGGTTACTACCGGTGCATCCCCAGGATCAGCACTTGTTGGGTTTCGCATTTCAGGGGAAGTACTACATGGATATGTGCATGCCGATAGGTTGTTCAATTTCTTGTGCCTATTTTGAAATATTTAGCTCATTTCTGGAGTGGGCATTCTAGAAGGCCTCAGGGCACCAACATGTGATGCATTATCTCGATGATTTCCTGATTCTCAGCCCGGCGGGCTCTCTGGACTGTGCACGGGCATTGCAGGAATTCTGCGTGCTCATGTGGGGTTTCGGGGTTCCGTTGGCGCCAGGGAAGACAGTGGGTCCAACCACCTTCCTGGAGTTTCTGGGTATCGAACTAGACTCCGTGGAGGGTTGCTTCCGTCTGCCGGCGGAGAAGATCGCCAAATTCAGGGCTTCCTTGCTACAATGTCTTCGGAAAGACAAGGTGACACTGCATCAACTACAGCAAACAGTGGGACAGCTGAATTTTGCACTGAGGGTTATACCGATGGCTCGCCCTTCTCCCGATCCATTGCACAGGCCATGGTACGAGGCTGTCGGCAGAGGTTCGCCAGGACATGCTCATTTGGCTGGCATTCCTGGTGGATTTCAATGGCCGGGTAGTCTGGAGCAAAGCCCCGGCCTCGTCAGCAGACTTAAGTTTATGGACCGACTCTGCGGGCAGTGTGGGGTTTGGTGCGATCCTTGGTAACCGATGGTCGGCCCAGAAATGGCCAGCATGGTGGGAAGCAAGTGGCTTGACGAACAACATTGGTTTCCTAGAGTTATTCCCCATCTGGGTAGCGTTGTCGGCTTGGCCAGAAGAGTTCCGCAACTGCTCGGTGATATTTTGGTCTGACAACATGACTGTAGTTGAGTGCATTAACCAGCAGGCAGCACGCTGCAAGTGGATATTGCGATTGTTGAAAGAAATTGTGTTGAAATGCTTGAAGCTAAATGTACAATTCAGGGCAAAACATGTGCGGGGAGTACTGAATAATGCAGCCGATGCGCTCTCTCATTTCAAAATGCAGGCATTCAGGGATTGTTTACCCTCAGCGGAGCTAGTGGCAGCGCCATTTCCCGAAGCATTGTGGCAAATCGGCGCAACAGACTACAATACCTCGTGGCAGCCAGTTTAGTGCCCAGGACAAGGAAAGCTTATGAAGGGGCGTTCCGCCCGTACTGCGCCTTTTTGGGCCCTGCATGAGAGCATAGATGGGGTCTTTCATGAGGAGGGCCGGTCGGCGGCAACCGCCAGTCGGGATAAGGCCGCCATATCGTTTATGGCTCAGCTCCATGGGATCAGGGACCCGAAGGACTCCTTTGTCGCCAGAAAGGCGCTGCGCGGCTGGCGGCGCCTAGAGGGGCGCAAAAAGGATACCAGGAATCCGATAGGATATGACAGGTTGACCACCTTGCTGGCGAAACTAGAGGAGACATGCTCCTCACCTAGTGAGGTTGTCCTATTTCGGGCAGCATTTGCACTGGCAATCTATGGGGCCCTGCGGGTAGGCGAACTAGTGGCTGCCAATAAAAGGGATGCCGAGGGGGTTCTGTGCAGGGACCACACGCAAGTGAGAGGGGATTCAATGCTGATCACGATTG
This sequence comes from Lissotriton vulgaris, assembly GCF_964263255.1. NCBI lineage: Eukaryota > Metazoa > Chordata > Amphibia > Caudata > Salamandridae > Lissotriton > Lissotriton vulgaris. The sequence goes on from NC_141696.1 coordinate 602,403,853, forward strand.
CCAGGTCAAAGACAGACCAGGAGGCCCAGGGGAGTAGCATTGTGTTGCAGCGCGCTCCGGGTAGTCCCTGTTGTCCAGTGCTACACGTTGAGGCCTACCTAAAACAAAGGGTGACGACGTGGGGGGGGCCTTGCTGCGGCATACTGATGGCACCCCGTTAACAAAGTTTCAGTTCCAGAGGGTGCTGGCGATCATGATTGCAGCTACGGGCTTGAACCCGAGTGATTTTGGAACTCATTCGTTCAGGATAGGGGCCGCTACAGAAGCGACGGCCGGGGGTCTGCAGGCAGACAATGTTAAACAGTTGGAGCGCTGGTCTTCAAATTGTTTCAAACGTTACGTGCGGTTGCACATGTTGTAATTTACCGAAGAAGTGCACTCACGCTTGTTGTCTTTTGTTTGGATTACAGTTTCACGAGCCTGTGACGCAGGGCGGAAATTGGGACCGGCCCAGTGTCAGCTAACCACCACTTCAGGAACAAGGAATGGAAGACGAGTGGTCTGGGTCGTGGGCCCCTCATACGTGAGGCGTGCCGCGGACATATTCAGGACAGGTGATGCGATTCACACATCTGAGGAATATGGTTTCAGGGTGTCCTTCCACGGGAAGGGCGGTTTGTGTATTGACCAACTGCAAAGTTTTGTCGAGGGATTGTTAGGGCGGCACAGGTCACCGCCATCAGTAGTCATAGTGCACATTGGGGGCAATGACTTGGCGAGGTTGGGCAGACGGGCTTTAATCGAACACATACTTTCAGCAGTTAGTTGGTTAGCAAAGACACTCCCGGGGTGCACAATAGCTTGGTCACACATGATTCCGAGGAGGGTATGGAGGGGTGGGTGGTCCACAACAGCATTGAACCATTCGGTAAAGAGGGTCAACAATAAAATAGAGAAATTGTTTCGATCTAACCACCTTCAAAGTATACCTCACGGGTGCATCTGGGGGGACCACTGGTATTCAGACGATGGGGTACACCTGTCCAGGGTGGGGAATGACTTATGGATAGGAGACATGATAGCTTGCTAGTGGGATTGAGGAGACATGACCTATAGGAGTTGTGGGGGGGCCAGATAGTCGGTCAACTATCTGGCCTGTGGCGGTAAGGTCATGATCGGTGAGCAGTGATTTCAAGGTCCCTTTTGGGGGCGCCACCCATTATGGATGGGAGCGCCCGGGGACGAGGCGGCCATTGGCCCCTCCCACCGGGGGGGGCGGCACCCATTACGGATGGGATCGCCCAGGGGGAGATGGCTATATGCCCCTCCCACGAATTTCCCGGGGACCGGATATCCGCTCCGACGGAAGAGAGTGCGGGGAAAGGGGGGAGTCCACGCTGTCCTTCTTACGGTTACCCCGCACGGGAACTCAGACGACCTTAAGATGGCGCTGAGTGGAAGGGGGCCCCCATGACAAGGGAAGTTACAGTTGGCTGCGAGGGGAAAGCCCTCTGCGCATGCGCCACTCACACGAGAGGGCGGAAATTTGGTGATAGGGATCTGACACCGGTTAAGACCTTGCCGTTGGCCCTTAACGATAGGATGTTCAAAATTCGTATGCAATGCATTATGTCATGATGTTAGACTCGGTTAGGAAAATCTTTGTATTAGAGATTTGTTAAGGTTAGCCTGGATACCTGTCTTCATCAAGTGTAATGAAAGTTGAATTTTGTACATGATAAATGAAACGTTTTTAATTTAAAGTTTAAAATTTTGTTTCATATTTTAATAAATACGGCCGCGGGGTTGCAAGGCCCCCCTGCCTTCCAAAAGTTAAAACTGTGTCGGTCTCCTACCATTGGGATCGGTGGTGGAAGGGGTGGCGGGCATCCCGGACCATATTGAAAGGGGAGACCTCTTGGTCACCCCGAACGTATGGCTGGGTGCCCCGATCGCCCGGGAAAAATTTGCAGGCGGGGGGCGTGTCCCCGGCTGGTATGCCCAAAGTGGCGTGGTTGGAGCACGCCCCCGCCGCCTAAGAGGGTTGTCCTAAAACCCGCCCGGAAGTCCGTGCACTTTTAGGCAGGATGGGGATGCCGCCTCACCTTCCCGCTGCAAGTTAAAAGGCGCGGGAGTACAGGCAGGCGTCCTCTTGTTCCCGCGCTCTGAAGGCTGCACCACTCGTCGCTCGTGAGCCCTCAAGGGAACAAGCTGCAGTTTTTGACCCACCTACCAGCCCCTGCTGCAGAAATTTAGGAGTAAACAAAGTTGTGATTTGCAATTGATTGTGATGCATAAACAACTTGCTTAGGCCTTTTTCTCCCATTGTAGATTGATTCCAAGATTGTGTATGTAAGTGAATACTTGTCTATAGGGCTTTTTTCCTTTGTAGAAGTGTGATGAACTATATGCAATAAAAGGGTTTCTCTGTTATAAGACCTTTTCTCCTTTGTAGCAATGTTTATAGTATGTTGGATACTATTCTGGGACATCCGCTCTACAAGGGCGGGAGTAGCAATGAGGGTCATATCTAGCTGTGATATAAGATTTAGGCATAGGTTTTTTTTTCCCCACTAGTAGGTAACTAACTGTCGTATTTATTTAGTCTTCGGTCGGGGGGTAAGGTCATGATCGGTGAGCAGTGATTTCAAGGTCCCTAGTGGGGGCGCCACCCATTATGGATGGTAGCGCCCGGGGGGAGGCGGCCATTGGCCCCTCCCACGGGGGGGCGGCACCCATTACGGATGGGATCGCCCAGGGGGAGACGGCCATAGGCCCCTCACAGGGGGAGACGGCTATATGCCCCTCCCATGAATTTCCCGGGGGCCGGATATCCGCTCCGGCGGAAGAGAGTTCGGGGAAAGGGGGGGGAGTCCACGCTGTCCTTCTTACGGTTACCCCGCAGGGGAACTCGGACGACCTTAAGATAGCGCCGAGTGGAAGGGGGCCCCCATGACAAGGAAAGTTACAGTTGGCTACGAGGGTAAAGCCCTCTGCGCATGCGCCACTCACACGAGAGGGCGGAAATTTGGTGATAGGGATCTGACACCGGTTAAGACCTTGCCGTTGGCCCTTAACGATAGGATGTACAAAATTCGTATGCAATGCATTATGTCATGATGTTAGACTCGGTTAGGAAAATCTTTGTATTAGAGATTTGTTAAGGTTAGCCTGGATACCTGTCTTCATCAAGTGTAATGAAAGTTGAATTTTGTACATGATAAATGAAACGTTTTTAATTTAAATATTTAAATTTTGTTTCATATTTTAATAAATACGGCCAGGGGGGTCGCAAGGCCCCCCTGCCTTCCAAAAGTTCAAACTGTGTCTGTCTCCTACCATTGGGATTGGTACTGGAAGGGGTGGCGGGCATCCCGGACCATACATGACTACGCCTGCGGACACAGACATGGACCAATTCTTTTGGATGCTGTTCAATCTTTATTCAGCTGTCGCCATAACGTTTCGGCACAAAGCCTTGATCACATGACAGCGCAACAACATTCAAGGTGATTATTTAAAGTGCACAGTGCTGCATCATGATTGGACAATCATTATTTCATGAAAATAGGAGAAAGACTCTCAGGTGTTTCCTCGAACGCGATTAAAACATGATACATTCATACGTACTGAATTTTCTATATGTATAAATTCATGTCAAAATTCATATTTGTATTTACAAGTATGTGGAAATCATAGGTTAAATCCCATATTGTTGTAGCATCAAGACAATTCCAAAAAATTGCAGGTTAAATCCCTTAAGTATACCATTTCTTGATACTCAATTTGTCTATTCCCTCCTACAATCACAAAACAAAATATATAAATGTGCTTTGAAAGTGCATTTCCGTGCTATTTAAAAATATACGTACATTTTGAAACAAAGTAGGCCTGAGCCTAAATCTTTCATTCATTATTTTGTGTACATCTGCTTGCCGCAGCCCCCTTTACCATGCATTTAATAACCATCATATAACTATGACTCACAGGTATCCAATGTGCAATGTCATTTATAACATATTTCCCATACAGAGAACATAGATTGTTAGGGTAATTTAAGGATCCTTCTGGTTTAGTTCTATACATTTAATTTTATCATATTACATTATTGATTCAAATTTTCATATTCCAAGTTTCTTTTTTTCTTCATTTTTTCAGATATTATTAACAGGATTAACACCCTTGACACCTAATGATATTATGTTGTGTCAATGGACCGGGAGGTAAAGACCTTTCGTACGGTAGATCAGTCCAACTTTATATGTATGGTGTGTGAATGAATTCAGGTACAGATGTTATATCGCATAATGCACACATATTAATTATGTATACTTTTAATTTCTGGTGAAGGAACTATAGATTCAATCAATTATACAAAATGGAAGGAATTATAAATGTTCGAAAAACCAATAAATAGATAAATATTTTTCCCAATAAATATTTAAATATTCAATTGTGACTTCATATATATGAGGTAATATAAATTTTTATGGTCAATTGTGTCCCCTATCGTAGACCCCACCGGCTCCATGTACGTGCTTTAAGTACATGTATGTTCCCTCCACTTCCAGCTATGAAGACGCAAATACATTTGCGTCCAACGTTAACATGTCCTCTTTCAGATCCACCATGAATGGGTCGAATATTCCATTCCTAAGTGTGCCTTGCCAACGTCTTTATATGGTGCACTTTCACGTATTCCTAGCTCTGGTGAGTTAGGCCCTGATTCCTGCCATCGAGCCCTTTCTGCCTTCAGTTTCTGAAAACTACAGTCTGCCGCTTCCTGACCTCTGCCTTACTCCCTGCGCGGCTCGCGGTGCCTGGCTCGGCCATGCTTGCCTGCCAAGACTGTATTCAGCCTTCAAGTTATCTGCTCCGCTCCTCGAAAATACATTCCTGTCTAGTAGTTTAGGAAAACATCCTTCCCAGCTGCAGAGCAAAGGACCCGGCCTCACTGTCTCCATGCAAGTAATTCATAGCTCCCGTTACCATGGTAGGCCCATGGCCCCCTCACATCTCATGTAGACACGTAGACACATATGCACGCACTAGCAGTCAGTATTGAATAGCCTCTGCCCGAGAGACCTTTTCCTTCTAGATAATATAGTTCCTCAAACACAAGATATAGATATGATTTGGGATTAGGTTGTTCTGACACCCCAGACTTCTGTCTCCACTGTAGGGCTAAATGTCAAAGTCCCCTTCACCCTCCAGTTCCACGTCAATCGCACGTCATGCTGCTGCGCGCGCATCTCTGCCACATATTTCTGCTGACACTGCAGGATTCTTCTATGGATCCACCCACCTGTGATACGTTTCATATGACGATGTCTAGCACACACCTCCGTGTACGCCCTCGTGCACGCCTTTTGTTGTTACGTGTTACGTTTGTTACGTATTATGTTCTTATCTCGTTTCTCTCAGCTGTTACGCCTTCTGCATCTATCGCTATTGTAATGCATTCACTATATATATGATGTTCTGCTAATAATTCAGTGTACATGTATATGTCCATTCCCTTCCTGAGCATGTTACCTGGTTCGAACCAATTCCTTTTTTGGAATAAACCCCTTTTAAAACCTCAAATGCCCCGGATTTTGCCTCTTATTTTTGACTGAGTTATTCTTATTGAACTTTACCGCATAAATTAAGTATAGGTAATTTAAAATTTACCACATAATTGGCGCCCGAATAGGGACCCCTCCCCCACCTTACGCGCCGGCGGTGCGTTGCAGGCCTGGTCCCCTGCCACAGCCGGACGGACAACTACGCGTACCCGCAGGATTTCCTGTATCTCCCTCAGGCCAACGGAGGTGACTGAGGCTGCGATCGACACCCAGACGAGGCGGTGAGGAGTGCGGAGGATCCCGACCAGAGCCTAGCTGAGAGAGCACAGTCCGAGGTATTCAGAGGCCCACCAGTTCCGAAGTTCCGAAGTCCCTACGTCACGAGTCGAGTCCAGTCCGGTCCAGTCCAGTGTCGAGTTTCCGAGGCCTTCCGTTCCGTGCTTCCCGGTGAGTACCGTTGCTGGGGACGCATCTAGACGGTGCATTAGTTTGTGCCGGTCAAGACGGGTGTGGGTACACAGACCCGGTCTGCACCGTTTAGCGGTGTATCTGTACTGTTTAGCAGTATATTGAGTATGCAGGTAGCTAGTTTTATTCTGGTTATTGTTGTTCGTTTTCAAAATGTTTAACTGTGTTTTAATGTCGTGGTATGAGTGAATGTTCGATCTATATTATTGTGTTTACTGTATTAGTTGTGTCCGAATATGAGTAAGTATCAAGTACCAAGTAGCACGGCTGAAACATGCCGCTGTTCTCGAAACTAAGACAGATAGGAACTAGAAAAGGGATACTAGAGGAAGCTGTTCCCATTCCACCCAGGGACACTCCAGGGTATTTTATGTACCATAAGCACGGCTTAGATGCTGTATTATATCTCGATTTATGGGTGGATTACACCAAAGATTTAGCAGAGAATCAGAGATGGCCCGCTACTGGGACATGGGATGCCGAGTGCATCATGAGAGTAGAAGAAGCATTATGGAAAAAGAAAGCCAGACAGTCACAGAAAGATGCCATTGAATTATGGCGTAAAGAATCACACAGACGGACAGAGAAAGCGCTCAGAAAAGCAGAGAAAAGTAGGGAGGAGTCAGATAAAGCCCGAGAAAACGTATTAGTTGAAGAAGGGATACGAGTAAAAACAGAACAAGTAGACCGACAACGAAACACCCTTATGAATGGTATGTATCCAGTTCTGGCCGAGGGCCTGCCGAAGGCAACCCCGGAAGTACCAAAAGATCTGCCACCTCCATTGTTCCCGACTAAATTACGTCACAAGACCGCAGAAGATATATTCCTTTCTTCTTATTTAGACGATGTAGCCCCCGAATATGTTAATATTCCGCCGCCACACACACCACCTGCTGACGGCACCCCACCCCGAAATGATCTGCACCCGCTTCCGCAACACCAGACTCCTCCTCCCGTTCCACATCCTGCGCCTATTCCCCCGACCCTTCCTGCACCTGTATTTCCTGGTATTAATCCACTTAATCCTTTTGGATCTAGCACCTCAGGAGGTGCCACAGGAGGTTTCCAGACCCCGCCACAAACACATCGATTGACTTATAGGGATTTAGCACAGCAACGTACACCTCAATCAGCGAGTTATGACATACTTAAAGAGCCCCTGACAGACTGTAGATATGATCCAGTACCCGGTAAAGAAGACAGAGTGATGCTATCATCAGTACGTCTACGACGAGTTGCAAACTATTTAATGTTATTACCAGGGATGATTGATCATCTAGACAGAATATACCGCTTTGTTCAAACGGGACAAGACCGTGAAAGTATTGGCGCGGCCATGGCACATCAGAAAGTTGACACTCAAAGAATGATATTACGTTTCTTTATAAACTGCTTGATAAGAGACCAAGATAGACCTGGTGTAGACCAGGAAGAAATGAGAGCACTTAACAAATGGGGTCAGAATATAGCAGACGGACAACATGATAAACAGAGTTGTATAGACAATATGTACCGAAGGATTCGAAAAGCAGTAGAACAGATACATGAAAGAAGACAGCCTGAAAGAGACATAGATACAGACAAAAATGAATCCTCGGAGGAGGAGGGACAACCAGAAACGGCAACAGGAACATTGCAATTACCAACTAGAGAAACGATAGCATATGTAGGTAAGGGAAGGCCCTTTAATAATTCAATACGTCCGGTACGTTCAGAAAGCAAGAGACTTTTTCAAGCTGCTATGTCAAATCCGAAAACTCCCGAACATTTATTTCAGGCTACTGATAAAATACTTCAGGAACGAATGGGGTACCATGTACTCAATTCCATGGATGAACAAGAATTAGCCAGGTCAGCCGTACAATGGGCTGATAGTTTTGATAAATATGGTGACGACGCGTTAGCACAAACGTTTTTGAATCTTTCCCCAGACGAACAGCGTTTAGCTGGTATGTACATGATACAACACCTCCTTATATTGTATAAAGGCCAACATTCTGATCCAGGTCCCTTACCCGATATATTAATAGAACTACTCATGAATAAATGGAGAGGCCTAGGTACCGATTTAATTAAAGTAATTCTAGAACATCGGCACAGATATGGTGCCTTCCTGTGTCCACAGTTTGATTCAGCTCCACCCCCAGAAAGAAAAATGTATTACATAGACAGACAGAATCCCTTACGAGAAGTGCACCCAGTCAGGAATGATGATAATACATTTAGACGCATGTTTGTGTACACGCCCATAACTAAAATGGAACTATTAGAAATGAAGAAATTAGTGCCCAGCCATGACAAAGATCCTGCAGGTTTCCACCGAGAAATAAAGGACATGTTACTCATGGGTGATTATACCTATCCAGACATTATGAAAATACTGAAAGTATTATTGCCTGCTGGTATTTACGAGAAACTCAAGGAAAAAGAATGGGAGGTGGGAGAGCAAAAGATCGAGTGGGCAGCATTAGAGAATGAAGAAAATACTAGAACCCCAGGCCTAGGGCTTGGGGACAAAACTAAAGCATTACCAGGATTGTTAGTACAAGTATTGCCACGTTTATTAGCAACAAAAAAGGAAGACTGGGATGCAATCTCAGCCTGCAAACAGAAACCCGATGAAGACACTAGTGATTTTTATTCCCGATTCGAGAAATGTTTTATTATAAATAGTGGCCTGAAAGCAAGTAGCGAGTCATATCCACATCTTTTTGTATCCAAGTTAGTCGAAAATTCCTTGCCTCAAGTTAAGAATCGTGTTCTGAAAGTCGAGAGCACATGGCAAGCTAATACCCCTTCACAAATGTTACAGATGTTACAGTACCACCAGAACAGAATTAGAAAAGAACATGATCACGAACAAAGACGTATGAAAGATACGAAAATGAAAATGCTAGTTGCTCAGTCAGTTCCAGCTGACGGTCAGAAAAAGGGTATGACCCAGTCCAGTAATTCGGCAGCTCCTGTTAAAGGGACATGCAACTATTGTAAACAGCCAGGTCACTACATAAACGAGTGTGCAGTATTGAAACACAATATAGCTACAGGTAAAACTAAAGAAAGGCCGCGTCCTCCTAGACAGGATCAGGCCCAACAACAAGTACCTCAGAATATCCAGCCTATGCAAGCTTCACAACAGACAGTACAGACCGTAGCAGTTCCACAGGCACAGCCTATTGTCGCAACACAACATGCCACGCAACAGATGTACCAGTATGCACAAACAGATTATCCCGATTATCAGCGATACACATGAAACAGCCTAGAGAGGGAAGTTGGTTTGCCCCTTATTGAGGTTCCTGTAGATCAGGAAGGTCCTTACGTACATAGTCAAGTGTTAGGAAAAGATAGAAAGTTTTTGATTGATACAGGGGCAAGCAGAACAACGATAAGTCAGGACGAGGTTCCAGGGGTACCCCTCTCAGGCTCACAGAATGTTTCCCTTGGTTTTTCAGGCAAACCTATTGTAAATGAAGTATCGAAACCAGTACCTCTTTTAGTTGGTCCGTTGTCTCGTACTACCGATTTGTTGTTAACAAAATCATGTCCAGAAAATTTGTTAGGTATCAAGACACTGAAAGCTCTAGGAGCTGTTATTTGCTGTTCTCCGGAAGGAGTAAGACTGTTTTTACGTGACTTTAAAGGTCACTATGTGTTGAGAGATATTGATCCCAGATTACAGAATGTTCCTGCACATTTATGGGCACAAGGCCCCACTGATGTAGGTTGTATGCACATTACCCCATATCGGGTTACACTCAGACAAGGAGTGGTATTACCACGAATCCGACAATACAAGTTACCTCCAGATGCTGTAGCGGCTTTACTGAAAATCATTGACGAGCTCATTGCACAAGGAGTGGTTGTAGAAACTGACTCGAATCTATGTAATTCCCCTATCATTCCAATTCTTAAACGTACTGATCCAAATGCACCCCCAGTTTATCGATTAGTTATCGATTTACGCGAATTAAATAAATGCATTGTACCACAATATCCTGTGGTTCCAGACATCTCGTCTCTATTGACTGCCATTGATTCCGAAGCAGCGTTCTTTACTGTAATTGATCTGAAGAACGCCTTCTTTAGTGTCCCTATTGACCCGGAAAGCCAATATCTTTTCGGATTCTGTTTAAATGGACGAAGCTTCAAATTTGCACGCGCACCTCAAGGATTCACAGAAAGCCCCAGCATCTATAGCCAAGCACTGAAAAGACAACTAGACAGTATACACATGCCTGAAAACACTGCCCTGCTTCAGTATGTCGATGATCTATTGATCACCGCCCGGAGCGAACCTGAATGTGAGCAAGCGTCACTGACGGTTTTGCATTTTCTGGCTGACAAGGGACACAAGGTGTCCCCTTCGAAGCTGCAATTCTGTGTTCAGCAAGTTGTGTACCTTGGGCACTTGCTGTCCAAAGGGGGGTGACAGCTCACACCTGACCGCATTCAGTTAATTGTAAACATGTCACAGCCCAAGACACAAAAGGAGGTACGAGCCTTTATAGGCCTCACCTCTTACTGTAGACAATGGATTCCTCAGTATGCATATCTAGCCAAGCCACTCATACAGTTGACAACCCAGGAGGCAGCGACATCGACTATCCTCCCTTGGACTCAGGAACATACACAAGCTTTTGACGACTTAAAGAAAGCCTTATGCCAAGCACCAGTTTTAGCAACACCATGTTACAGTAAGCCTTTTACACTTTTTGTCACAGAACGTGAAGGTACTGCATTGTCAGTGCTGACCCAAGAACAAGCAGGTTCACACAAACCGTGTGCCTATTTTTCTAGTACATTGGATCCAGTAGCCCAGGCTCTGCCTGCGTGCTTGAAATCAGTAGCAGCAACAGCTCTAGCAATCAGACAAAGTGATTCCATAGTGTTAGGACACCAATTGACAGTGCAAGTTCCACACTCCGTGGAAGTTCTTTTAAACCGAACACAGACTCAGCACTTGACTATAGCACGACTGACAGGTTATGAATTAACATTATTCCAGCCACACATAGAAATCAGACGTTGTAATACATTAAATCCTGCTACACTTTTGCCATTAAGTGAGACAGACCCATTGGCACATGATTGTATTGAAGTCATTACCATCACGACGAAACCCAGACAGGACTTGACAGACACCGCATTACCAGATCCAGACCTGACACTTTATGTGGATGGTTCATGTATGAGAACAAGTACAGGAGAATTAGTGGCCGCTTATGCAGTCACGACAGAAACTGCAGTCATAGAAACGAACTGTATTGACACACTGTCAGCTCAAGCAGCAGAGCTCATCGCTCTGACTCAAGCCTGTATTCAAGCCAAGAACAAGAGAGTTAATATATACACAGACTCACGTTATGCATTTGGAGTTGTTCACGACTTCGGTGTATTATGGCGAGAGAGAGGGTTTTTGACTTCTCACGGTGCCAAAATTCAACACGGTCCGCTCATTCAGACTCTGTTAGATGCAATACATCTGCCTACAGCAATATCTATCATGAAGTGCAAGGCACATACAAAAGTCACAGATATAATTTCCCAGGGTAACGACCTGGCAGACCGAACAGCCAAGCATACAGCTCAGGCTCAGACTCACACAACTGATCTGACAAAGACAATAGTCCAGACACCGACACATTGTACGACAGTTAAGGATCCCGCCCTAGATGTAATTGACATACAGACACATGCTACACCAGATGAAATCAAGAAATGGATTGAACTAGGAGGGATCCAGACAGAACAGGGATGGATGACGAAAGGAAAATCTACATGGTTTCTCCCTGACTCTATGGTTCAAGTTATCATTAATACAGTACATAGTCCTGCACATTTAGGAGAAAAAGCCATGTTAGACAGTATTCAAAACATTTGGTTCAATAAACATTTACGAGCAGCAGCCAAACAGAAAGTGCGTACTTGCATGATTTGTTGTCAGTTCAACCCAGGTAAAAGCATTCCCGTAGAGCAAGGTGGATTTCATCCTCCCGATCATCCTTTTGAAGTCCTCCAGATGAATTATATCCAGATGGAACGTTGTCGAGGATTCAAATATGTCCTCGTAGTTGTATGTGCACTCTCCCGTTGGACAGAAGCATATCCAGTCCCAGATTACACTGCTCCGACCACTGCCAAGCAGCTGGTTCGTGAATTCTTCCCCAGATATGGTTTGCCCTGCATCGTATACTCAGATAACGGTCAGCCATTCTCGTCCGAATTAATGAAACAGGTATCTCTTCTGCTCGGGTACCAATGGAAATTCCTCTGTGTTCGACATCCCGAGGCCGCTGGCCTCGTGGAGCGTCATAATCAGACTCTGAAAGTTCGTCTTGCTAAAATCTGTAGAGAGAAAGGAGTCGACTGGATAGTAGCCTTGCCAGTCGCACTCTTTTACATAAGAATGGTCGCACACTCCAGAACAGGGCTATCCCCGTATGAGGTGGTCTTTGGGAGGCCACCGAATATGTGGGGGACGCCTCTGCCTCGTAAGATCACTGATGTTGATTGTAATATGTTGACAGATTACCTTGCCTCCTTGATGTCTGCACTCCAATCATGTCGTTCACAGGTTGCTGCAGCCTTTCCCGACAACACCGAGGTGAAGCCGCATGAAGTGGTTCCGGGTGATTTCGTTTTTGTGAGGAACTTCGACAGGAGAAGTCCGCTGGAGCCCCGTTGGCAAGCACCAAGACTAGTACTTCTGACCACAAGGACAGCAATTAAGGTCGAGGGCCGCAAAGGCTGGCTTCATTCGAGTCACATAAAAAAATGTTATGGACTTCCGCCAGACTTTGACTCCCAGCCCGGCCCTCCTCCACAGACTGACTCAAAACTCCCCCTGGTCGAGAAAACTTCTTCTCAGAATTATAAATTGAAATTAAGGTCTAGCAAGTCAGACAGTTTAATTGTTTAAGTCCTCCCCTAGGTGAATCGGTTAGACGAGTTTCTGACATGTATCCCCTAGACCCCAACAGAGAGAGAGATAGACAGAAACAGCTCAAGAAACGTGAATATTGTAAATCTCTTCGCAGTCATTGCATTGTGACACTATTGATTATGTTTTTTCTAAGTATTATGATTATTGCTGCAAGTATACTGTTACATGTATATTATCCTATTTTTAAGCGTGCACATTCTTCCTTCAATGTCACTGCCGAACACTCTTTCAGTGATTTGCCCCAGCATGAATTGTCATATCGACTTGCGCTGCGCAACAACACATTCATTAGTATGTTGCACCATTCCCATCAGACCAGCAATGCTACAAATTGTTGGATATGTGTCCGACTCCCTCCCTATCAGAAGTACAAGAGAGTTCTGCCCCTCTTCCCGTACCCGTTCACACACAATGGTTCCTGTGGTGCATGGTTTAGTTTAATGAACTCTCTAGATTCCAAGTCCGTAGTTTTTCAGGGCAACTGGGTGTGGGGAAATCTGAACACCGTTTTGCATAAAGTATGTTTCCCTGACAAGGAGGGTCTTCCACAAAGGACAGGGACTGATCTAGAAAATGAAGTATATGGATTAGGTAACTTTACACTTAATCTCATGATTCTGAATGTTGAATCTGAAACCGAACCAGTCTTGCCCGCAATGTCAGTATTACCAGTTAAAGGTGAATTATGTGTTAGAAAGAATGGTTCAGTACATTTGGGTCATAGTAAATGTACTACTGTGATCGAATTCAGTGATAAAGGCAAGTCTTCATTTAAGGCTTCACGTCATTCTTACTTCATTTGTGGTCATACAGCATATATCCGCTTACCTCTAGATTGGGATGGTACTTGTTACCTAGCATTCCTTCTGCCACCTGTTTTCCTAGCCCCTCCTGATTATCATAGGGATTCTCATCTAGTACATATTAGATCCAAGAGAGATCTCCCGATTGTCGATTACACTGAAACGGCATGGGAGCAATATACAGACTTCAATAAAGGTTTCTTTCCCTACTTAGGCACTGTCTTTAATAGTAAACTGATACGAAAATTAACTAGAACCCTCGAGGCTGTAGTGAATGAAACTACTTCCGCCCTAGGTAACTTAACAGAGGAGCAGTCTGCTATGCGGATTGTTGTTCTTCAAAATCGTCTCGTCCTTGATGTCATCCTGGCCGATAGGGGCGGAGCCTGTAGAGTCATCGGATCGAGCTGCTGTGTTTTCATTCCAGAAAACGCGCCATCCGTATATAGAGCCATAACCCGTCTCCACAAGATTGCAAGTCAGATACATCAAGATCCAGGCACCTGGACTTGGTCCGGTTGGTTCTGGAGCGTGTTGTCAGCCTGGGGATGGAAGGTCCTATCCTTCCTAGGTATTGTCCTTCTCATAGTATTCAGTTGTTGCTTATGTTTACAATGTGGGCCAGCAATTTGCGGCTTGTGCGCCACATCATGTATTCCTCATTCAAGTCCTCATTCGAACCACCGCAAGAAAAAGGAAGAGCAAATGATGTTACATGAACAGATTGATAGATTGATGAGGATTGATATATCATGAAGGGTCTGTAGGGGACAAGGAGGGAATGAGGTAATATAAATTTTTATGGTCAATTGTGTCCCCTATCGTAGACCCCACCGGCTCCATGTACGTGCTTTAAGTACATGTATGTTCCCTCCACTTCCAGCTATGAAGACGCAAATACATTTGCGTCCAACGTTAACATGTCCTCTTTCAGATCCACCATGAATGGGTCGAATATTCCATTCCTAAGTGTGCCTTGCCAACGTCTTTATATGGTGCACTTTCACGTATTCCTAGCTCTGGTGAGTTAGGCCCTGATTCCTGCCATCGAGCCCTTTCTGCCTTCAGTTTCTGAAAACTACAGTCTGCCGCTTCCTGACCTCTGCCTTACTCCCTGCGCGGCTCGCGGTGCCTGGCTCGGCCATGCTTGCCTGCCAAGACTGTATTCAGCCTTCAAGTTATCTGCTCCGCTCCTCGAAAATACATTCCTGTCTAGTAGTTTAGGAAAACATCCTTCCCAGCTGCAGAGCAAAGGGCCCGGCCTCACTGTCTCCATGCAAGTAATTCATAGCTCCCGTTACCATGGTAGGCCCATGGCCCCCTCACATCTCATGTAGACACGTAGACACATATGCACGCACTAGCAGTCAGTATAGAATAGCCTCTGCCCGAGAGACCTTTTCCTTCTAGATAATACAGTTCCTCAAACACAAGATATAGATATGATTTGGGATTAGGTTGTTCTGACACCCCAGACTTCTGTCTCCACTGTAGGGCTAAATGTCAAAGTCCCCTTTACCCTCCAGTTCCACGTCAATCGCACGTCATGCTGCTGCGCGTGCATCTCTGCCACATATTTCTGCTGACACTGCAGGATTCTTCTATGGATCCACCCACCTGTGATACGTTTCATATGACGATGTCTAGCACACACCTCCGTGTACGCCCTCGTGCACGCCTTTTGTTGTTACGTGTTACGTTTGTTACGTATTATGTTCTTATCTCGTTTCTCTCAGCTGTTACGCCTTCTGCATCTATCGCTATTGTAATGCATTCACTATATATATGATGTTCTGCTAATAATTCAGTGTACATGTATATGTCCATTCCCTTCCTGAGCATGTTACCTGGTTCGAACCAATTCCTTTTTTGGAATAAACCCCTTTTAAAACCTCAAATGCCCCGGATTTTGCCTCTTATTTTTGACTGAGTTATTCTTATTGAACTTTACCGCATAAATTAAGTATAGGTAATTTAAAATTTACCACATATATACACCAAATTATATACATTACAAAGTCCTTCTTCCTTTACCCTCATTTCATACATATATTCATTAAATACCATTTACCTTAATGCAAGCATGTATAGAAATCTTCAGTAAGGTTTAACCCCCCTGGCTGTTTGCAATTTAATTTCAGAATATAGGTGGTTTCCAATCTGCGTAACTTGGCCTCCCTATTGCCTCCCCTTCTGCTTGCCGTAATGGCATCCACCATATAATATGTGAGATCCTTGTTGTTACTTTGGTGGTGTGTTTTTGAAGTGGCGAGCCACCGGGTAAGTGTTGTCCTGCGATGTTATGGCCCTGAGATGTTGCAATATTCTTCTGTGTACGGGAACTTTGTGCGCCCCACATATCTAAGTTGGCATGGGCATTCCAGGATGTAAATTGCGTATTCCGTTTTACACGTCAATACTTTAGTGATCCGATGTTCCTGATCACTAAAGCCATCCTTGTATGTCCGTTTATTGATACCATGGACACAGGCTTTACAGGTTTTACACCTGAAAAAACCTTGGTTATTTTTAAACCAAGATGTAGTGTCTAATATCTCAGGGCATGTGACAACTACTCTCTCTCTCATATTGGGAGCTTTGCTGAATGTGATGGAAGCCCTTTTGGGTAGATCCTGGCCAATGATAGGATCTTTACTTACTGTTGGCCTATTAATGATTTTTCGAATCTCCCTATGCTGTGCACAATATCCCATAATTATACGGAAAGGGTCAGTTTTCTTTGCTACATTGCTGCTTGTCATATTCGGCCGAATTTGTGTCTCAGCCGAGACATCATCTTGACCTAGCAGCTCTGATCTGTTTATAACCATCGATTTCTGTATTGCTTGTTTGATGGTGTTGCTGTGGGACCCCCTTTCCAAGAATCTAATTGTGCTGGCTTCCTGAGCTTTCTTTAACTCCCCCTCCTCACTACATAATCTTCTCAGACGTAGCATCTCCCCATATGGGATGCTGCGTATTAAGTGGGCTGGGTGAGTGCTGCTGGCGTGCAGTATGGTGTTACCTGCCGTAGTTTTTCAGAATAGCCTGCTTTCCAATTTGTTGTCATGCGTATAGATTTCAATGTCTAAAAAGGGAACCCGTTCCTGGCTCATCCTGACTGTGAAGTTGATATTAAATACATTATCATTAATTTCTTCAATGAATGTTTCAGCTTCTTCACGTCCACCCCTCCACACAACAAACAAATCGTCTATGTAGCGGTACCATGCAATAACATTTTCTTTCATCTCTTTTTCAAAGGTGGTTTTGACGACCGGTTCCTCCCAAGCTCCCATGTGCAAACATGAGAAGCTAGGGGAGAAACTGGCCCCCTTCGCCCCTCCCTGTCGTTGTCTGTACAAAAGATTATTGAACATAAATATATAATGTTCCAAGCAATACGTCAACATCTTTATCAACATGGCATTGTGTTCTTTATAAACATCAGACCTTCTTGCCAAATAATACCGGACCACATTAATTCCATCCTGGTTTAATTTAGGGAGATATTATAAAATACTGTGTAAATACATACACTTTCAGTATAATTAAAACCCAAGTTGACAGCACCAAGATGGCCACAATATTTACCACATACAAAGGCATAGACCTATTGGGCCCGCGACGTACTTGGATACGTGTCAGGTGGCGTCATTTTTAACAACCTACCACAGGTGGAATTTTGAGCTAGAAGGGACGGCGGGTTTTCGAAATTGCAAAACGGCGTGTTGTTGTTTCATCGTGATCAACACATTAGGTATGTAATATCCTACTTTTCTCCTTCGACTTACTAAGGGCCGTGTATCTTTGTCACTCTCCTACTGTGCCCCACTAGCAAAATCATGTTTAACGTAAAAATAATGTGATAGGATTATTTTAATTTCGTAGGTAGTGCGGTATTGTAAATACACATGTCCGCCTGCTGCCGTTTTTGCACCTTGCTTCTTAAAAAACAAGGCTGCTTGCGCTTAAGACAACGAATGAATTAGACTCATTAGGGCTCTTCAATGCCTTCAGTATCACAACGTAGTGCTGTGCAATTAATACACATGCCAATACACTGTCAATATTATATTTGGGTTTTCTTAAAAATATGGTCGCTTGTGCTTATAAGACAGCCGATTACTAGTTTGATCCGGTCTGTCTGATACTGTTTGTTTTAAACCCCATAACTCAGGTGACTACCGAGATAATACCTACAGCTTGAGGACTGTGAAATATGAGAGAAAATATATATATTGCACTAAACAGGACGGATTCGTACCTCAAGGTAGGCAATAGTACAAATAATGACAAGAGTATTCTATTTAATTTGACTGCCGTTAGCACTTACCAATGCCCATGACATCTACCCGTGCCGTATAATTATTTATATAATTATTCGTATTCAAATCCTTCACTGCATTTTGAGCCAGCGAACCGAATCTTTTCATACGTGCCCGTTTATATTGTCCAGATCGTGATTATGGTTGAAGTCTCCCAATATATAAACGAATAAACAAACAGACAAACAACGTGCTAAGAGTGAGTGTGTCTAGAACAAACACTCATTTGCACTCTTTTTACTATTTCAGATCCTTGTATCTAGATAATCAATTGCATTGGAGCAAACTGGGTCAAGACAAACTTGCGACCCAATGAAATGACTAATATTTGAGTTAAGCAAATGCTTTTGTGAGTTGGAGCTCTGTTTGGGGAATTCGGAATAAGAAGAACAAAAAAAACGAATTATAAGGATATAAAGGACTTCCCCTACTCTGTGATTGGATAATACCGTGCTCTGGAACAACTATTTCGGTACGAATTGTTGCATGTTTTATTTATTTATATGCATTTCATTTGGTTCTAGATATTGTATGTCTTTTTTGCTTTGGGTCGCTCCCATATAGTTGGTATAATTGGAAATACTCGTTTGCGATCACATCTTTACGGGATCGAGTTGCTTGAGATACGCATGTTTAGAGTATCTAGTTGGGCATATTCATCATTGACCTTGACGAGGGTTAATAATAGGACTAGAATCAAGAAACATCTCACTACTTGTGGTTATTAAGATCGCTCCCAGTTAAAATGCAGTGGAGAGAGATGATTAATTGTAAGGTCAGATTTGGGATCTTTTTCCGTAAATGTACACATGGAATATTGTTCATTTTTCGGTCTCACGAGCTAGAAGCAACAAAATAATAATGATAACGATGACAACAACTTTTTCCTGTAGTGCCTTTGAATTGTGGTTTTAAGAGGGACGCAAATGAGTCTGGTTAAACATAAAACAGAAAGAAATGTCGCTTATTGAAATGTCTAAATATGAAAGACTATAAAATTAGCTTGGCTAGCATCAAGATCACTGTGAATATATACTGTATAGCACTTGAATGTTTTTTAATATGGAAATTAGGTATCTTTTTTGCATATATGACAAAACACTACGGCTCGCTTATATGTTTTATCTGTGTTGACACTGTCAATGTCTACATTTCTTGTGTTGTCTTGTATAGCACCAACATTGTCTTTTTATATGTTTTTTTTAACTTTCAGCCCTGAAGAAGTTCTGTTGTCAGAACGAAACGCGTTGGCTGTTTTTTTCCCAAAAAGGAACATTAAACAACCATTGAAAATTTATACCAAGACTCAGCGTCTAGGTTTCCACTTGGATTACATTGATTTACAAAGCGGTGCTCTTCCAAATTGGATAACAAATATAGTTTGTGAAGAATTGGTTTGGTAGTACCTGCACAGACTATTGCAATATTCCAATATGGATGTAATCAGTGCAAATGCCACTGGTTTTCTTGCTGAAGGGGGAATGTAGTCAAATATTCTTTTTAATGATTTTATCAAGTTAAAATACATTTTTTCAAACCATGTTCATCATGCAAAACAGCACATTTCTTACACTCCCCTGCTTCACAGATCCAGTATACATTCTTTCCGAATTGCTTCTTGAAAAACGTTTCCGTCCACCCATACCCTAATTACCAACTTGCTCTGTTTGACGCTTCCTTTGCTCTTACACATCTTGGCACAGGGACCCCTAGATTTTCATATTTCACATATTTGATCAATGGTCGAGCAGGTCTCAGTGGAGGTGCGTCCTGGAACTCCCAAGTGAGCCTAGGACAGACCCTGTTCTTTCAGAGTGGTAATACCCCTACTCAAGTACTTCATTTGCTAAAATTAGAGTGCTGGGGCCTGAAACTCTGTATAAGAAAGCGCCCCAAATACCAGGGCTGCCTGCATAATGCTGAATTCACCTCCAATCTCTTTTTTTTGTGTTGACATTTTTTATTAGCATTTCAGAATCATTAAACAAAAACAAGAAAACTCAAATACAAGTAATAAAGGTAAAGATCATATGATATAAATTAAAAAGTAAATCCATATATAGAACAAGATTTAATATTATGCTATCTAGAACAATAAATATATATAACAATATACAAAGGAAAGATTGAAAAAGCATATACAATCAAGTGTTAAAAACTAAATGATAAATACAAACATGTTAAGAAAGTAGAAAAGGATTCCATATCTGTGAAAATAACTCTAGTTGATCTTGAATATTATATATAATCCTTTCATGCGAAGCATTTTGAATCATAGCAGATAACCAGGACTCTAGAGATGGTGGAGCGGAAGATTTCCATTGTCTTAATATACAGATTTTAGCTATTGCAAGCGCGGTATGTAGGAAACGAGATTGTGGTTTAGAAAGAGTGGGAACATTTCTGAAATCATGTAATATAATATTAGCTGTGGAGAGGGGTAAATGCAGTGAGATAGACTTATGTAAGGTCTGACCTATGTAAGACCAATAATCTTTAACCAATGGACACGTGCAAAGAATATGAACAATATCACATCCAGAAGCATTACATCTCCAACAATTGGAATGCGGTAACAAGCCTGCCTTATGTAATCTAACCGGAGACCAATGCCAGTCATGCAGAATTTTAAATAAGTAAAACTTAATGAGCTTCTCGAGCTCCCTCATCCAAACCATCTAGTATTTTCATCTATTCCATATCTGAAAAAGAAGTCTGTAAACGTGTTTGCCATTTATGTCGGAGATCGCAGGATAATGGATGTGAAAATAATTGAGATGTAATTGTTTTGTAGAGACCTGAAATGACACCTTTCTGTTTGCCCCAAATTTGTAAATAAAACACTATTGGTGATATAGATAATGACCAAGGTGTGGAACAAAGAGCTTTGAGAAGAGATTGTCTAAGTTGATCGTATTTGGCATGCTGCAGCGGGGGTATGTTGAATTCATCCATTAACTGTGATAGAGGTTTAAGATCCCCATCATGGAGAATTTGGTCTAGTGTGAGAATGCCTGCCGATTTCCATTGAGACCATAGAAAGCTTCTACCATTAATGCGTATTCTGGAGTTGTTCCATATAGGAGCATTTACATGTTATCGAGAATTGATGCCCAAGATACGATGCGCTCTTTGCCATATTTTGCGCATTGCAGACAATAAGGGGTTGCGTGGATCTATGCGGCTTGAACCAGATCCATATAAAACTGCAAGACCATTTGTTGCAGAGAGAAGATGACGCTCAACATGGACACAATGTGGTGTATTTAAATTATCTTGGAGCATGTATGAGAGCTGAGATAAATGCAAGGCAATGGTATAATGTTCAATGGAGGGAAGACTGAGACCACCATAGGAATGATGAGCATTTAATTTATGTATAGCCAGACGAGGTTTAATAGAACCCCATATGAAAGATTTAATTTTGGAATCTGTAAGGCGCAATGTTGGTAAGGGATTATGAAGAGGAAGCATACCACGAATATAAAGAAAGCGCAGTAATGTAACCATCTTCACAGTTTGAACTCTACCCCATAAAGACAGACCCAGCGCTTTCCATTTATCAAAATCTCGTTGCATCTGAATGATTAAAGGCCCTAAATTATCTGATACATGGCGTCCAATCCCTTATTTACCAAGGTACCTAAATATTTTAACCGAGAAGGTTGCCAATGAAATGGATATCCCTGTATCACATCCCTTGAGGTGCCATCTGAGATGGGAAGTGCTTCACTCTTATCCCAATTATTTTATACCCAGAAAAATAAGAACATTTCTCTATAATTTGAAGTAATAATGTTAAAGATCTGTTTAAATCAGTAATAGTGAGCAGTATATCATCCGCATATAGATAAAGTTTAGATTCACCCACCGGTAAGGAAATACCAACCACATTGGGAGATTGAGCTAGGGAGCATAAATGATTTCTGAAAGATCGACCAGGTACAAAGCCCACCATAGTATTATGAATGAGAGAGGGAATGACTCTGTGCAGATGAGAAGCAAGAATACTAGCAAACAATTTAATGTCACAATTAAGAAGTGAAATGGGACGATAACTGCTACAAAGAAGTGGATCTTTTCCTGGTTTTGGAAAACTGCTATTACTGCTTTATTACATATATGACCTAAGGTGGAATTATGTTTGGCTTCTTGAAATGCCGCATGCCAACAGTCTATAATTTTATCTCCGGACCAGCGATAACATTCTGCTGGAAAACCATCCTCTCCTGGTGCTTTGTGATAATGAAGTTTAAGGATAGTGTGAGAAATCTCTTCTTTACTAATGTCTTCATCCAGTATGGATCTATCTTCATCAGAAAGAGATGGTAATTCTAAGCCATTTAACAAAGACAACATTTTACCCTGATCCATATGGGCGTCTGGAGTGTATAAAGATTTATAATATGTGGCAAATTCATTAGCAATATCCTGAGGTCATGTTAACATGGAACCATTAGAGGATTGTTAAGCAGGAATAGCCATAGCAACCTCTCTTTGCTTCAATTGTGCTGCTAGAAGTCCACCTGCTTTTTCACCCTGTTCATAATGCCTCCCTTTCATTTTTTGTAAGGCATATTCCGCCTTAGTGGTGAAAAGAGAATTTAATGCCATGCATGATTGTTCCAGTAATTTTCGATTTTGTAAAGTAGGGCATTTAGTGTGAAAATGGTAATGTCCTGTTCCAATTGAGTTTGTTAGCAATATTTTGTTTGTTGAACTGGGCTGCATCTCGCATAAGTCTACCACAAATATCAGCTTTAGCAGCAGCCCATATGACCCTATGAGAATCCACTGAATTTTGATTAAATGAGAGATAATCTTGAAGATGTTCTTGCAATCGTTTTTTTTACCAAGGGGTGTTTTATGACGTTGGATGTTCATTCTCCAGGGTTTACGACCTGGTTTGGGTATCCCAGTCTGTAGACGCAAGAGGACCGGAGAATGATCAGAGATGGATGCCTCCAAAGTACAAGAATCTTGGATCGATTGGACCATTCTCTGAGAAATTAAAAAGTAATCCAATCTCGATAAGGTGCCATGGGAGGGAGATGTGAATGTATATTCAACATAAGTTGAGTGTGATAAGCGCCAATGATCTATAAGGCCGTTGTCTGCAATGATATCATTCATAAGGGCTCTGTTCGCTGCATTATTCTTATCAAGAGGTCCAGTTTTGTCCAAAACTGGATCTCTCACCAGGTTTAAATCGCCTCCGATGATGTATTGTGAGGCATCAATCTCCGACAGCAAACAATTCAAACGTAGAAAGAAATCTTTTTTAGCACCAGTAGGAGCATAAACTGAACCCACACATATATGAATATCACCAATGCACATTTTTGCAGACATATCTGCCTTGTGAGTCTTCCCATGTTTTAAGTACACAAACTGGTAATGTTTTTCTGATAAGGATTGTTACCCCACATTTTCGAGTAGGGCCTGCTTCTGAAGAAGTCCCATTGCTGATACTACTGTGGATAACTTTACCCAACCAATCTCTACAAATTTTTTCAGACTCGAGTGTATTGAGATGAGTCTCTTGAAGAAGAGCCACATCCACCTTTTTAGATTGTAAATAGGAAAAAACCTTCTTCCGTTTGATATAGTGTGTTAATCCATTGACATTCCAGGATATAGCACATAAATCATGAGCAAGGACCATGGTAGAAAGAAAGAAAAAAAAATGAGACTTGCAAAAAGATGTGATGGAAATGAGTATAGAAGAGGAAAGGAAAAAACCCACCAATAAGAAAGATAAATAAAGATAAAGTATAGAAAGCAATTAAAGAAAGATTTATAGACTACAAAAGAATAATAGAAAGAGTATAATAGAATAACAATAGACTTTTAACCACGGGTCTGGGTGCACTAGAGCACCGCTCTGGGCCGGGACTCCATGAATAAGGAAAATCCAGGTCTAGAACATTTAAAGAGAGAAAAAAGAGAGAGAAAAAAGGCACTTTAATGTGGCCAATAACACTGGTATGAGAAGCTAGAAAAGAAAAACCTGAGAGAAGAAAATGAAGTAAAAATAGAAAATATGAACTCAGCTGGTAAGGAATATGAAGGGATATAAAATCTGCCCTTTAAAGGATAGCATATTAAGAGAGCATAACATTTATAATATAACATTTTGGAATTATATTAGAAGATTTAAGTCATAGTAAACTAAATATTGATAAAGATATAGGATTTGAAATATATAAATATCTAAGAATAGGTCAAATAGTCAACATCATAGATAAAATAACTATATTGCATGTGATAGATAAATAATGCACTAATAACCTATAAAGGACATCATCAAGAAATATAATAGTAGTGAATAATCAAAATCCATACATAAATAATAGCCCTAATAAAAGATAAGCATGAAAAGTTAATACTGAGACATTTTGATGACTAATATATGTAAAATGCTACAGAGTTGTGACTATCTATTCATGAATACAGGAAGATAAATAGAACATTCTAAGAGGACAAGATAATTTAACCAGTAATACAGCACAGAGTTCATCTATATCTGTCAATTAGAGAGACATAAGCAAAAGTAGCTGCAACCTATGGCTTAATAAGTTATATAGGAGCCATGACATCAAAATTATTCCTCATTAGAGGCAGACTTTAGAGGAGAACTGGACTTATCTCGACGTTGTTCCTGAGTTAAGGTGGAGACAGTATTTAAGGCGGAAGATTTATCATCTTGACGGCGAATAGACCGTTCAAATTCTCTGCCTCTTTGACGGGATCCATGTAGATTTCGACGCACATCATCCACAGATGTGGGAAGAACTTGAGGATTCCGAGAAGGAGGAGGGGTAGGAGTAGACTGCGTGTCCATGTCTTGAGATGTCATGTCAACCAAAAAACGTTGTAAGTCATCTGGATTGTAGAAGGCTCTGGTGTCCCCATTCTTAGAGACTCAAAAGCGTGCTGGATCAAACAAACCATATTTAATGTCCAATTTCCTCAATTGAGGTCTCATGGAGAGAAACGCTTTCATTAGTTTCACAGGAAAAATCAGCCGCCAATCGTATTTCATAACCGCCATAACAGTAGGAACCATGAACACGTGCAGCTAACACTAGTTGTCGAACTTGCTCATGCCTTAGGAAACAAGCAATAAGGGGTCTTGGATGTGTGTCTTTACCGTGCCGTGGAGGACCTAATCGATGTGCTCGCTGGATCTCAAGCGGTGGATTGAACTGAATGCCAACTAATTTAGGGAGTGCATCACACAAAAAGGCTCTAGTATTCTGGCCTTCAATTTTTCCTGGAAATCCCCAAAAAACTAATATTGTCTCTTCTGCTGTGGTCTTCTAAATCACTAACTTACTACGCAGAAAAAGAAGTTCTTCATCTCTAGACTGCGTTGAAGCGATTTTATTTCCAACAATTGTCAAACGTTTATCAAGACCCTCCATTTTAGCATGGAAGAGTGCTATGTCAGCTCGGATTGATTTAGTATCTGAGGTAAGAGATGAAAGGTTTATATCCATGTCTGTTAGCCGACAGCTGATTGTTGAAATTTCTTGAAAAAGAAGATCCATGGCAGCATTGGAGACCGCCGAGGAAGTATTATGTGCCTTTTTAGAAGTTGATGCAGTGGAGTGTTTCCCAGACATATTGCGTGGTTGTTTTAATACATCAGCAAATAAAAGTGAATGAGAATGTTTGTTTTCACTCTTGTTAGTAGACATTCACTTCTATCTTCAAATGTCGGGGAATATTTAAAACTGCAGACAAACAACCCTTAAAGTAGAGCGAATGTAAGGCACCAAGATGAGTAATCTTCAGTTGTGAATAAAGAAATAATTACCAGAGTATTAAATAAATTAGCACTTAAATGACTTATAAGCCAGATTCCACAAAGCAAGATATAGTCAAATGCTATTGGAGTCAAAAACCGTTGAGGAAAATAGCACAGTAGTTTTATGTAGATTAGTAGCGTAAGCAACCAGTAAGCCTGCAGCTGAAAAATCTCCTTATTTTAATGAAAATTATCAGGAGAGAAATAGGCTGCGTATAAATATGGATTATATCATTTGAGTATTGTGGTAGAGCATGAAAAGCATGACCAACAAAAATTAGCTCTTAAGCTGATAGACAAATGTCTAAATGGAATATTGTAAAGACTTAAGTTGTGAGGAGAAAAAGAAAGGAGGAGTTTGTGTTATATGAATAGCATTGATGCATATTGACGTACATGCAGACAGCATTAAATCTTTCAGGGAATACCGGAATAATAACTGCTACAATGATTTCCCTCACTTTCCTTCAGCAACACTCATTCATCATATATAAAATATAAGACCGGGAATATTACATCCGGACTGACGCCTGCAACACTTGTAGCCCAATTAGCAGGTGAGCAGTGAATATAATGTGCTATCAAGTCACTTCCTTTTTAACACATGTCTGTGCACCGATTACTTTTAGCAAAAAGTAAAGCTGCCTTTTTTCATAAATAAAGATTGCTTCTTATATCCAGGTTCACATTGTACCATTCTTATTCCATTTAGCAGCGGAGTCAGCAGGAATACAAGTCACAC
The DNA here is from genome assembly GCF_964263255.1 of Lissotriton vulgaris. Taxonomy (NCBI): domain Eukaryota; kingdom Metazoa; phylum Chordata; class Amphibia; order Caudata; family Salamandridae; genus Lissotriton; species Lissotriton vulgaris. Next base: position 602,430,463 of record NC_141696.1, read on the forward strand.
ATGCTCCAGTGAACATAAATTATCACTGGGCCCGGTGTACCATCGTTTTGGTCTCCCCATCGGAATGCTCTCCCTTTTGCATCTGTGCATGCAAGCAGTTGAAAAAATCTTAACCTTAACCCAGAGAACATAAATTACTGCTGGGCCTGGCAGATGTGTATTGAAACAATGTTTCTCGCTTGAAAAGGAACTGTGGAAATATGCTTAAAAAGGCAACTTAATAAAATGAGAGGAGCAGTATTCCGCTTACTTAAAATATTGTATTAGCAGTCTTGTATAATAAAAGGGAATTGTTGTTTTTTCCTCAGAATACAACACTTCAGTTATAAATGATTATAAAAAGGGCCGGTTTATCTCAAAGAAAATTTTTTTTTGACCGGGAATGTTTCCTCCAGCCCGTGACTTTCGAGTCACTCTTCAAAAAAGAGTTTCCCAGAAAGGACTGGGTATACAACAGTAAAAAAAAAAAAAAAAAAAAAAAAGGGGGGGGGTTTCCTTTCTGTGTTATTTGACTTTTGAGGTCTGGCCTTCAGGCGTAGATACTAATTTAACTTTTAGTATTCAAATATGACACGGATTATTATATCTGCACACGACTAAGGTATTTTTTCTCTCTCAAAGTTTATTTTGTTAAAAACAATGACATTCATTTATTTCATAACATTTTCAGGTAATCCTGCCCAAATTGACTGTCTAATACACTTGATTATCCCTATACTTATATTTCAATCAAATTGCAATAAATCAGTACACAAAAAATTAAAAATTTCATAACATTATGACAACAAATATAAAAAGTTTTATATAAAAAACAGAAGAAAGTCCTTTGTCGACGCGTTTCGGTGTATAGAAGCTGTTGTAACACCTTCTTCAGGACAGACTTGGAATTAAAAACCAAACTTCTTCATTCTAAAATTAAATACATACAGTTAGTGTCATATATTCTGAGAGCTAAATGCATTAACCTAGTGTGCATGGTTACCCACGTGACATATTATTCAAAGTGTTCTTACTTTCTTATAAAGGATCTTGATATGTTTTAAGATTCCACACCCTTGAAAATTACGGTCAACAGTTCCTCTTCATAAGTAGTTGTACTGTTAGGTGTATTTCTTAATATTTATAAGGAGAGAAAATCCACCAATTAGAGATATGTCTCAGATGGATTTAGAGCCTCTAATATGGGTTGTTGTGTTGTTACTTACTTAACGCGGAGAGAGGTATGTCTGTTGTGTCAGGGTCGAGTCTTTTTACTTTCGATTCTGGTCTAGGTCCCTTCTGATTATTTTCTTGGGTCTAGTCCTAAAAGAGAACATCTGTATCGGTATGGCCGTATGTTTTTTTTAAATGTGTCTCTAAAGCAGACCTCGGCAAAACATACCTCAGGATTATGTATCCATTCTCAGGTAATTCTTGAAACAGATTCTTTTCTCGTTTTCAGGGTTTTTCTTCACTTTAGACCCTTAATGTGGAAGCTGTGATTCTTCTTTTTGATTGACCTGAATTTAAAGATTTTAAATGATTACGCTTTAAAACCTTCTCTTACTTAGCAATCTATATTCCTTAATTTTAACTTTAACATTTGGGGCCGAAAATGCTCAATTTCATTAAGTTCTTTATATTCACGAGCATTGTCCGATATAATGAGTGCTAAGCATATATTCGCGCAATAGTTTAAAGACTTCTATAACTCTGTTTTAAGTTTGCTAGTGCCGCCGTTATCACGAATAGTGAAAGCGCTGTGAGCCTAATGCCCACAAATTCACTCGCTGTCTCTGTTACTCAGCGGTTTGGTTTTAAACCTGTTTCCCTCATCACTGATAAACCGAGCCGGGTTTGAGTTTCGGGAGCCCTCACTTATGGCAGAAATAACGTCCCGTTACAAATTTTCATTTGGTATCTGTGACACATTAGGTGTTGTCACGGCTTACTATGCCCCTCCATATGGTCCCATACTCCTTACCTTGATCAACGCGAACTCTAGCGATCAACACGTCCTCTCTCCCAGCTATACGATGAGAGAATACGCCGGAGTCTTGGTTTATATAATCCACAAAATTTTTTTAATTGGCTGATAAATTACACTTGTGCAGTAGTTTGTCACCGGAAGTCCCATCGCTTGCCACCATTTTGGTAGTTTTTATGCATCGATTTTTGTAGACTAAACTTGTCGATGTCTTTAGCTTGATATCTCAAAGAATAGGGTTAATTATTCTTTGAATTTACGTGTCGAACTGTTCTATGCTCACAAAGGTGACCGAAAAGGGTTAGTTTAACTAGTATACCCTTCCGTATACATTGCCTGACTGCTATATGCCTTTAGTTTTCTGTATTCGTACCCCATTTTGGTAGTTTGTTTACATACGCCGAACTACAAAATCGTTCCGGAAGAACAACTAAAACGGAATAGACAGTGTGTTTATAGATTATTCCATTCACGAGTATTAAAGAAGTTATCAATTCATTTATATAAACTTCTAATCACACACCAAATTTGTGTATTGAAATGTGTTTCATGTAATGCATTCTCTTCCTCAGTACCATCATATTTTTAACATTTCAGAAAAGTTATTATCATTTCTTATCCATTGATAAAAACGTGTACATGTTCATACAGTTTCATTCATTTATCGTAACATGTTACATTTGGCTTTTTCTGATTTGGCACTTCTATCTGTCTGTTTTCAATAGTAAAGCAATTTCTCTATACTTCTGTAGCAACTGCCATCGTTAAACGATGTTCACATTGTTTTCCATTATAATTGGATGCTATAGTGATCTCAAATTGTATACAGAGATACCCCCTAGATTCCATAGTAGTTATAGGTGCTGGTCAGCATGCATTGTAATTTACATAAAACTATATATGGTACAGGTTTACAAATGATGAACTATTTGTTCATAAGTAGTTTTCTCTCGTTTTTGTCTAGACACTTATGACCTATACCATAACTCTTAATGACATTTCCATAATTTACAATGATTAGTAGTGTTTGTTGCAAGAATTCTCACTTCTTCCCTCTTCCTAATGATAAGCTGATAAGTGAACTAGGTACCTTTTTTTAATCATTCAAATGGTGTCCTTTCGCCTATCAACATAAACATAAGTCATACTAAATCTTGTTCTTTACAGTCATTTTCATTCTCTAATTGACCTAAGTATTTTCTGGGTCTTTTCATAACAGTAACAAGGGTATATGGGCATACTTTAAAGATATATCTCATCATATAGCCGGGAGAGAGGACATGTCAATCGCTAGAGTTCGCGTTGATCAAGGTAAGGAGTCTGGGACCATATGGAGGGGCACAGTAAGCCATGACAACACCTAATGTGTCACAGATACCAGACAAAAATTAATAACGGGACGTAATTTCTGCCATAAGCGAGGGCTCCCGAAACTCAAAACCGGCTCGGTTTATCGGGGATAAGGGAAACAGGTTTAAAACCAAACCGCTGAGTAACAGAGACAGCGAGTGAATTCGTGGGCATTAGGCTAACAGCGCTTTAACTATTAGTGATAACGGCGGCACTAGCAAACTTAAAACAGTTATAGAAGTGTTTAAACTATTGCGCGAATATAGGCTTAGCACTCATCATATCGGACAATGCTCGTGAATATAAAGAACTTAATGAAATTGAGCATTTTCTGCCCCAAATGTTAAAGTTAAAATTAAGGAATATAGATTGCTAAGTAAGAGAAGGTTTTAAAGCGGAATAATTTAAAATCTTTTAATTCAGGTCAATCAAAAAGAAGAATCACGGCTTCCACATGAAGGGTCTAAAGTGAAGAAAAACGAGAAAAGAATCAGTTTCAAGCATTACCCGAGAATGGATACATAATCCTGAGGTATGTTTTGCGAAGGCCGAGGTCTGCTTTAGAGACACAATTTAAAAAAACATACGTCCATACCGATACAGATGTTCTCTTTTAGGACTGGACCCAAGAAAATAATCGGAAGGGACCTGGACCCGAATCGAAAGTAAAAAGACTCGAGCCTGACACAACAGACATACCTCTCTCCGCGTTAAGTAAGTAACAACGCCACAGCCCATATTAGAGGCTCTAAATCCATCTGAGACATATCTCTAATTGGTGGATTTTCTCTCCTTAGAGATATTAAGAAATACACGTTAACAGTACAACTACTTATGAAGAGGAACTCTTGACCGTAATTTTCAAGGGTGTGGAATCTTAAAACATATCAAGATCCTTTACAAGAAAGTAAGAACACTTTGAATAATATGTCACATGGGTAACCATGCACACTAGGTTAATGCATTTAGCTCTCATTAGAATATATGACACTAACTGTATGTACTTAATTTTAGAAAGAAGAAGTTTGGTTTTTAATTCCAAGTCTGTCCTGAAGAAGGTGTTACAACAGCTTCTATGCACCGAAACGCGTCGACAAAGGACTTTCTTCTGTTTTTTTATATTAAACATTTTATATTTGTTGTCATAATGTTATGAAATTTTAAATTTTTTGTGTACTGATTTATTGCAATTTGATTGAAATATAATTATAGGGATAATCAAGTGTATTAGACAGTCAATTTGGGCAGGATTACTTGAAAATGTTATGAAATAAATGAATTCCATTGTTTTTAAAATAATAACAAAATAAACTTTGAGAGATAAAAAATACCTTAGTCGTGTGCAGATATAATAATCCGTGTCATATTTGAATATGAAAGTTAAATTAGTATCTAGGCCTGAAGGTCAGACCTCAAAAGTCAAATAACAGAAAGGAAACCCCCCTTTTTTTACTGTCTTTGGAGTCACAGCACCTCCAATCTCTTTAATCCACTGCCATACGCCACTTACTCTTGTCAGTTCCGCGTTACCTTTGCCGCATCCCCCCCCTTTTTGTTCATCCTTTCCAATGTGTTCCTCACTTGCCTTGCAGTCATTAGTGGAGGAGGTTAAATAAGTGCCGTCCTAAAAGAATAAACGCTGGTAGACCCCCACCAGCGAACGCCAGTTCAGATTAAGTCTTACTCCTCAGTAAATAATTTCTCCTTGCTTTCAGAAAGTTGGCAAGTGCGGTTTTGTTGAGTAATAACAGAGGGCCGGCCCCAAAGTGGAAGAAGCGATCTCCCCCACCTAGGTAATTTCAGGGCAACAAGATCTCTCTGGAGGAACCTTTACTGTATACCAAGTCCAATCTTTGGATAAGATAGTGATCCAAGGAAGCCGATTTAACCAATTTTATAGGAGTTGGTGAAAGTGTCCTGTGTGGTGTAAACAAACAACCTCACATGCACCAAGTTCATGAAATGACCCAACACCATTTCAACCAAGGGATAGAGAGGCCTCTATCTAGGGCAGAGTCAATAACCTCCATGTTACAGCTTGCCTTCCTATTGAACTACCTAATCCAGAGTTTCAGCTGAGCCAGCCTTGATTTATCAAAAATTTGGGAGGTTTGGCTCTGTATGAAAGATAAAATGAGGGCTAGTAGGTGAAAGATTAATAAGATGCCAGCAAATGTCTTTTTCCCCTCCTCTACTTGTAGGGGTGACGTATGGATATCCCAAATCCCAGCTCTATACAAAGCCACTGAGACACTTCTAGTTGTATATTTTTACACAAGAGGTGGACTACTCTGTGTGAGGTCTTGGGTGGTGGGGGGAATAATCAAGACTAGCTCCAGCCACCCTAATTCGGTGCATATAGGAGATATTGGCTGCCTTGAGCAGAGTCAAAAGGGACTCCAAGATAGTGGAAATTACTCACGCAGCTCAGGAACATCCAATTACTGACAAGGTCACAATATGCCTCTTACCAGGGCCACACACACCACAATATGGGATTTCCCAACGTTGGTTTCTTGATCTAAGCTGCCCATAAAAAAAAGCAATACTCCACTAAGAAGTGCAAGGCTCTCAGGAACCTGCTCATTAAAACAGTGTTGTCTGCATAAGGTAGCGCCGGGACCAGAGAGTTAACAGTTTTGGGTAAGTTGCCAGTGGCTACCGCTAGGTGAGAACTGAAATTATTAATATACATTTATAACAAACAGGAGCCAAAATACACCTCTGGCGCACTCCACTGACTAAGAAATGTATCAGAAATTTCTCCAGCTGAACTGGAGTACACCTTTACTTCTAAATTCTCATGCAGGGTATAGAAGAAATGCACCAAAATGATTTTAACACCCTAATCCAACTGTATCAACCAAAGCTTGGTTCTGTTTACATGCTCAAAGTCAGTAGATCAATGCATAAAGGCTGTGTCTGGTGTTCATGTATTTACATAGGATGAAGTGCAAGTTCAGGCACTGTACCTAGCCCAAGACAAAAGCCATATTTAAATGTGTCCAGGATCTCAGGCAATTGAGGGGAGTCACCGAATGATCTTTACTGCAACATCAATAGGATAATCAGGCGTGAACATTTGGTTTAATTCAGTTCGCCCTTTTTGAAAATGGACACTGATCAAAGTGTATAAGAGTTAGGGCTCATGTTACTTGGGAAATGTTAAATTAGTAACAAAGGGACCCCCAAAGCTGAATGTTACATTTGAAGAGGTCCATGAGAGACCCAATCTGGCATTGGGACTTTACCGCTTGGGTGTCATCGCTTTCTCCACCTCTGATAAAGAGGTATCAAGGGGAGGTGGGTTACCCAAAGGGGCTGAAGTAAATCTTTCTGTGAATTGTCTTTCACTATATAAGAAATAGAATCAAAGTGTTTTATCCAAGCCAGATATGTTGCAGGTCAAAATAGGGTTTGGCAGAGCATCCCTTGGATATTTACTGCATCCCAGAACATTTTGCTACTGGTTACCATTGTTGCCCACTCAAGAGGTGACACCTTTGCTCAGATTCCGGAGTAGTCTTTGAACCAGTTGCGGAGACCTAAAATATGTGTAGGAAGGTAGATACCGGACTATGGTTACCCCCGACTTTTTGCCTGGTGTTTTGCTGGTTTTCCGACTTAGTTGACCTGGGGCCCTGCCAATGAGGACCCCAGGCCTACTGCTCTCTCTCTAAAATGGATTCCGTGTACCTTAGGTGCATTACCCAATTGGAACTGGGCCACCTTGTCAGACCCTGTAACTCAGGGCATCGGTGTACCCAGGGCCTACCAGGGGCTGAAGCATGTATTATGCCACCCCTGGATGGCCATCTAAATCTGACACAACTGGCTGCGCGACAGCTGGGGCAACGTGGTGTACTCGCCCGTTGCTTTAGGTATAGTATGCCTATATCTAACCCTAAAATGGACACCCGCATTCCTATCAGTCACTCCTATGGCAGGCCTTGACAATCCTGAAGGCAGAGTGCGTGGAATCGTGTGAATTGGGCTCTGGCACGAGCCGAGCCCGGTTGCAGCTTGCGGAACCAAGACCCAATGGCTGTTCCATGATAACGCGTACCATATTGGTAACTTCGGTATCGCGTTATCAAGACATGTCGAGTAAGGGGTCATACGAATCGGGATGCTGACCCCTCACCAATGCCGGCGACGAGGTTAGCATTCCGCCCTTCTAGAGGGACACGACATGTACGTAACTGTGAACCCCGGTTAAAGTTAACTGAAGCCTCAGCTCCACAAAATGGATGCTGCCACCACAGACACGAGTCTGACCTCCTGCTGCTGGGAGTCCTTCCAGCGAGGAGAGCTTGGACAAAGGGTTTCCTGTCCGGGGCGGTGTTCGCACCATCCCAGACAGGGTTTTGTGTATCCTGGGTAGGCAGGGCTTTACAAGAAGGTGACTGCGGAGTGGCACCCCGGTGCTCACTACGCATCTGCCGGCTAGAACCAGTTCCAGGGGCGCGCAGCCCCTGACCTGGGGAAAGTCCGGCATGGGAGAGGGGTGTAACTACCCCCCTTCCTGGTCCCACCCCTAGGGCAGGACCTAGTCACGTACCCACCCCTTTCTTTAGGATAAAGGCAGGAGCGGGGACCCTTCCAAATTAGATCATCTTTGAATCAAGAATACTTTCTACGAAAGGACTTCGAGACTCTTCTTAAGATTTCTCCCTTGTGGCTAAGGAGTAGTCACCCTGCGTCCGCAGGCACCATCTAAGAACTCTGCGGTTTGCTGCAAGTCCTTCCTCAGGAATCCGACTGCCCAGCTCGACGAGAACCGGCTTCCCTGGCACCTCTGACCTCTACCCACATCGTCAGCTCAGCTGAGATCCGTGGGTGTGACGAGACCTCGAGGGACCGGCCATCATCAAGACCTGCACGATTTCTTAACCAGCACGACCACCGAAGGAATCCTCTGGTGAGTGCTCTGGGGTCCGAGAAGCCCCGACCCTGAGCAGCTCCAGCACCGAAGAGCAGCCTCCCAGCATCTCCACGATCTGCGTGGGGCCCTTCTGCTCTTTGTTGTTCAGCACGTTGTCTGGTCACTAGCCGCTGGCTTGTGCCCTTCTTGACGACACCCGACAACCAACGCTGCTGGTCTGGTTGCTCCAGACTGGCCTTTGCTCCCTTCTGGGAGAGGAGCATCCCGGACGCTCCTGGTCCACTCAAGACGCCATTTTAGGCCCACCACGTGGCCCTGAAATTTGCCAAGGCTTGTTGCCCCAATCCTGGGCCCAGCGACGCCGACAGCATCAATCTTCGTGGGACAGCTCGCACCTCCATCCTGGTCGCCGACAACGCCTCCTGGTCCGTGAGACTGCAGAGCCTAGCGTCGCCAACTCACCTAGTCGAGGTGATGATCATCCGGTGCCCTCCTGGTACCCTCCGACTACTGGCTAGTAGTACGAACTTGGTCCCCTCTGCTTTCAGGTGTCATCTAGCTCTGATCCAGGCTTGGATCTCTACGAACTATTTCCACTGGTCGCCGGCCAGCAACTCCTTCCTTCCGGCTCCTGGCCCGTCAGCGAAGACTCCCGACGCCTGTAAAGACTTGTGCAGCCGCAGCCCTTGGGGCTAGGTCATTTCGGTGCCCGCATAGCCTCCTTACTTAAGGGTCCCGAGTCCCTATCGCTTCCGACTTGCCTTATCGGGTCCACCCGAGACCACTAAACTTTCCGTGCCCTCGGGCACTTGTATTGATTGTGCACTTGAAGTATTTTCCTAAGAGTTTTGTTCTGTGCTTAGTACCCTGTCCTCATAAAGAATACAGGGGTGTTGTGATTCTAATAAATATACTGTTTATTTTCATAACACTTGTGTGGTGTCCTTTCACTTGGTGTTCAAGGGGTATGTGATGGTATAACAGCTGGCTTAACACGCCCTCTAGAGTTTAGCTCGAAGACTGCTCGTATCCACGCTACTAGGATAGCTGGTCTAAGGTTGACTTACAACCAATCACCATAAGGGTCGTTTGGACTGATGCATAGTGATCACTAGAATAGTGAGCACTGCATATCGGGCCAACTTCTCACAGCGGAGACCTAAAATATGTCACACCAAACTTCAATATGATTGGTCCCAATCCAATTTAATCCACCCTGCAAGTTAATAGAATGTCCTCCACACAACCACATTGAAAACCCCTGGGCCACAAAAGCCAGTCCAATGTATTATGGAGTTGTTCCACCTGGGTCTCACCGCCTTCCCCAATTCCCCTGTAAAGGGGTACTCCAATGAGAATCTTACAGGGGCAAATCGCGGGGCGGTTAGTTTATATGTACTCTGGTAGGAGTAGACCTCGCAGCCAGGAAATTCTTAATACTCAGATGAAGGTACCCCCCCTTGAAGCTGTTGGACTCTGAAGGGAAGCTCAGAGCCACACGTTTGAACAGACCCACAACTCTGAGGCAGGAGGCTCGAAGGGTGAAGCATCCCTTAACATTTCATGATGTTCTAAACAGGGCTTTAAGAGGGATTAAAAGAGCTGGGGGGGTGTCTCTGAAAGGGTAATGGCCAACGTAATCAAGGGCGTGGCATAAAAACACAAGCTAAAAATCTTTGCTTAGCATACATAGTGTGCCGCCAGACTTGTATTTTACTATTTGTCATTGCATCCAGATATGATACAACAATTAACAGAATACCTACAAGAAGTCAGGACTATTGGCTTTGTCAATGGTTGTTAGTTGCATAAGATAAATAAGCAGCAACTATGGCTTGTATAGAATATTGTAAAAGCTTCAACTTAAAGTCCTGGTGACACCACAACAATGTTGCTGCTCCGGAGTTTCAAAAAGAGAAGGGAAATCCAGAGGGAAAATTACTAAATGATTTCACTTCTTCCCCTACAACTCTCACTTGGCATGATGTTGTGCCATAACTTCTCCACTGGTGAGAAGGGAGCAGTGAGCATGCTCACATCCATGTGCCTGCTGTCACTACAGTCCGGAAAAAACAGACTGCCTGTGCCAAGGCACAAACAGAGCCGAAAGAAACCCATTTTGAGGCCTCCTTTAAAACAAGCATTTGCAATGCAATAGGTCTCGCATTAGGAAAGTGTGAGCTATTGGTATTGTAAATGACAACTTTTTTAATTATCTGTTGGCTTGAAAATATAAAAATTAATAGCATTGTTATTCACAAAGCCAATAGCTTACACTTTCCTAATGCGAGTCCTATTGGCTATGGCAATGCTTGTTTGTAGCAAGCAAGGACAGTGCTGTTGTGGTGCTGAGTGATGTGGTGGTATCCCCCGAGTGATGTGGTGGTGATGTGGTGGTGCCCCAGAGTGATGTGGTGGTGCCCCAGAGTGATGTGGTGGTGTCCCAGAGTGATGTGGTGGTGTCCCAGAGTGATGTGGTGGTGTCCCAGAGTGATGTGGTGGTGTCCCAGAGTGATGTGGTGGTGTCCCAGAGTGATGTGGTGGTGTCCCAGAGTGATGTGGTGGTGTCCCAGAGTGATGTGGTGGTGTCCCAGAGTGATGTGGTGGTGTCCCAGAGTAGCCTGAAAAAAAGTCAAGAAGAAACCTGAGTAAAACTCCCATACATCTGCTAATAAGACCACTGAGAGACTTCCTGCTTTTATAAATTCTAAAATTGGCAGAGTCAGCACAAGCGTGTGTGATGGAAGAGCCACCCGTCTGAGCAAGTTGTGGAAGAAGAGCGAGTGCGAACTGAATGTATCTGGAAGTGCTAGTTTATCTTTAACTTCGCTAATAACTATAAGCATGCCGGCCTTAGTCTCAACGCATCGAACATCACAAGTGTTTAAACAAATTTAAACCGCGTCACGAGTCCGCAACTGAAATACGCGTGTTTCCTGCATCGTCAAAAAGCACAAGTTGCACTACTCTTCGTTCTAGAAAAGGATTAAGAAATTCCTACAATGAACACAGGCGGCTCGCACCTGACTTGCTCTGATAGGAGAAGCCAAGTATAAACAGTGTACAGATATATGACACAAGTCCAGTGATTGAAACTTGAAATCACAAGCCTTGAAGTAAATCAGATTTGCTGCACAGGAGGCTGATAACACATGCACTTCTCTCACTGAAATAAAAGTGCAGTGAAACATTGTTACTTTCTTTTAGTTTCAGAAATGTGTTAAGAATCCTCATGTATGAACACGCGCGCCTCACTTGGGTCCAATTTACAGCACATGCTGACTCGGTTTAAACAACATCGGACCGAAGACAAACGTTCAAGTAAGCAAATATTGATTGCAATATTATTGTATACAATATAAGAAAATGTAACACATCAGAAAGTGGAGGATTTACAGCTGACAACATTTCTGTAAACAATTCCTATTGTTTAGGTCACAAGGCCAGAAGCCTTTGAAGTCTGATGGGGGGGGCGGGGAGTCGGAGTACTCAAACGTGGAACTGAGGGACTGAAACCCACTTGCCCTTTAGTAACTACGCTCAGGCTTGTCACGTGTGCCAGTCCCGTCTCCACTGCCAGGCTGCGCAGGGTCGCCCTGGACGGGAGGTACCCTGAACTGCTAATAACAAAAGGTACTGAAAGGGGAACCAAATATTTTAAACTTGAGGGACCAGGTGCGGGGGAGAGAACCGAAGAGAGCCACATGCGCATTCTACCTGCTTTGAACGTTGGAAGGAGTGCTGTGTATCATAAACACAGACCACGCACAAAGCCCTGCGCGCCGCTCCCACACAGACATTGCACTCCAAGATTTATGGCTTATCTAAAGTTATAATAAAGACAGACCTACCGTTTCGGACTCCCTGCCGTCCTCTGTATGCAAACAATAACACAAACACTTTACTTAGCCGAACATGTAAGCCACTCTGCTATGCACAAAACTTCACCACAAAAGAGTTGTGAATCGATTAATGGAATGTGGAAGAGAGCGGTTTTATACTGAAGTCGCCCAGAAGCCAAAATCGCAAGAATCCACATTTATTGGAATAAATAAATACATATGTTCCTTAGTGGGAACCGCACAACTCAAGGACATGGGTGAAATCGTTATCGTGGAGAATACTAGTTTTCAATTATACTGCCATGTACCTGGGAGCACCACGACATGTGGATGAGCTGGCACCTCAATTAGAGAGCTGCTTTCAGCTGAATCACAAGGTTACATGTGGTGAGGGCCAGCACGGGGTGTGTATATACACACACACACATACGAGCTGAGACTTGGCATACAAGTATGTAAAAGCAGACAGCATGCAATATTTCATAGTACACAATGGGCGTACTCAGCTGATACATTATTAAAAAACCAACATAGCTCCCAGTCCTATCCTACCCTTGAATGCTGCAATGGAATGAACCATGCACTGTGATTACAACTAAACATTGTGAATGTTTTAATTTCCCACGGCACACGCGATTTACTTTGAATTTTGATTGGCGTGTACCGCAATTACAGCAAATGCTAATAAATAAGAAGACATGTGTCGTAATACGTGAAGTAAGTTGAACACACACATACACACAACTGAGATAAAGTTAATGTTGGGGACAGAGGGACATATTGACAGTGAGGATATTACAAAAAAGAGACCGAAAATATTGCGTAATGCCACACTCATCTCTTCAATGTAAATCCAAAGCAACCCTAGCTGCCATTAAAACCGAACGAAAATATAGAAGGGAGCAACTAGTAACCCCCGGAACAAACCGGCAGATGTCCTTGTAGGATGCAGAGTGAACGTCTCCAATGTGTAACAAACATGCAGAAAACAGCAGACAGCTAGATGGGAAGGTGCATGTACGACATAATAGCTTTACATGCATTAACTGTACATTTCCCAAGAGGCATGACATGACTGCAATAAGCAAGCAACTAGTTTACATGCTATGCGTCTATGTTATTGAAACATTTGTCAAAAAAAAAAAAAAGCATGTTGCTTGTAATGTTAGGAAACTTACTGTGTTTAAAGCAAAAGTTGTGTAGCTTTTAGCATCGGTGATGTCAAGGTATGGCGATGTCAAGAAGAGCTGGTAAATGCTAGTTTGGTTTCATTTAAGTAGCAAACTAGATTGGAAAAAAAGTGCATTCAGGGCATTCACGCGGTGTGTACACACACATGAGCTGAGACTTGGCATACAAGCATGTAAAAGCAGACACCATGCAATATTTCATAGTACACAATGGGCGTACTCAGCTGATACATTATTAACAAGCTCTCTGCATTGCTGTGGCAGGGGGTGGGCGGGGGAGCGGCAGCCTTTAAAGTCTGATGCCGAGGCTCAGACAAATGGTGGTGTGCAAGCGGCTCCCTTTCAAGTCTGATTGGGGGGGGGGGGGGCCGCAAATGGCGACGAGCGCGCACCCAACGCACATGCACTGGCCATAATCCGCATTCCAAAGCCCTCTTGGTAGGTTTTTCTGGTGCCCCTCTGTATCTCTCGGCAGCAATGCGCAAGCGCAAGCGCATTCGCAGGCGTGACCTAAAAACTGCAGGTGCTCAGCACCGGCGAGACCCGGCCCACTTACAGCCCTGGTTCTAACTATGGGAATTGGACTGAGGTTCCACAATGCGCTTCTTTGCTGTGGAGGCCCCTTTAACAGCAAACAGGCAAGGATACTGCTGTGACAACAGGGATGCAAGCTGCATCTCAATCCTTTTTAGAGTGAAGCATCAAAGGGGAGCGTTCAGCCTGTAGCAACACCGTTTTCTTTATAAAGCAATCCTCCATAAAGTGCTCGACATTGAAAGGCACTTTATAACTGATCCCCACCAGAACATAAAGTGACGGATTATGTGAGGCTGAAGTCACAGAAAGGTATGTTGGAGTGCCCAGCCTAATCCTTTTGTTTTTAAAGGTCGTCATAGGATTATCTATATCAGACTGGCCAGTGCTACTTTTGTTGTATGGCGTTTTAGGATCCGAGCAAAATTTCCCGATTCATGCCCTTATATAGGTCTAATTCACATTGTCCTTATATAGGCATAGAAATCATACCCATATTTAAACATAGCCCATGCAGTCCAAATACAGGCATGGCTACTTCCACCCTTTCCAAAAAGCCACAACGATTTCTTGGAAAAACCGGCTTAAGCAGTCAGGGACATCCCCTTGCTTGAATATTGATTTGTTCAAGAACTCATGGAGTTTTTAAAGAACTACCATTCCCTTGGGATTCTTTGATGACATGTAATAATTCTAACAGCCCATTCTGGCCCATGGAGAACAGGCAGCCTTGAAATAGCGAAAAACAAAAATGGCTGTAATTAACTATTAGGACATGCCACACACATCAGGGCTTGTCCTACCTTATACTTACAATGCACCCTGCCCTTGGGTCTACCATAGGGGTGTCTGATATGAAGAAAAGGGAAGGTTCAGGGACTGGCAAGTTTGTGCACTTGCCCAGTCAGCATGACAGTACCAGACTGCATGCAGGCTCTGCAATGGCAGACCTTAGACACATTTTACAAGGCCGCTTCTGTGGGTGGCACAACAAGTGCTGCAAGCCCACCAGCAGCATTTGGATTTACACACCCTGGGCACTCTCAGTGCGCTGTACTAGGGTCTAACAGGTAAACCAAATAGTCAATCTTTGGAATCACCAATTAATACATACATTTTACAATAGGGAGAGTATATACACTTTAGCACTGATCAGCAGTGGTAAAGTGCCCAGAGTCATAAAATAGCCAAAAACAGGTCAGAAAAAATATAGGAAGGCAAAAAGTTGAGGGATGACCCTGCAAAAAGGGCTAAGTCCAACACCGTTATTATGCCGGACTTTACATCAAACTAGGCACCTTCAAGGTATATATGCCTA
Source organism: Lissotriton vulgaris (assembly GCF_964263255.1). NCBI lineage: Eukaryota > Metazoa > Chordata > Amphibia > Caudata > Salamandridae > Lissotriton > Lissotriton vulgaris. The sequence continues at coordinate 602,445,548 of NC_141696.1, forward strand.
CACTTGCCCTAGCAAACACAGTGGTTCGGAGCAGCTCGACTATCTACTTGCAGACACAGCTCACTACAGCAAGTGCTGAAGGAAGCCAACCCTCTAGCTGACACACTGATCAAGAGGCTGCATTTCTCCAAGTGAGAATCCAGTTTCAGTGCTTCCAAGCTCACCTCAGGGTGTGTTGGGAAATCAAGTCCTGAGACAGATATCAGACCTCCTTCATTCTAAAAACCAAGGTACGGAGCTGATTAGACCCTAAGAGCAATCTTGGTTAGATTCTTGGCAAAGAAAATCTGAACCTATGCTACACCTCACTTCTTCCCACGTACTAGACTTAGGTTAGGTACATTGGGGTAGGCGTATTTTAGAAGCACCAGTTGAGTACTTTCTGTACTTTTTAGCCTTTATGTATTTAGCTATGGTTTAGAAACCATACAATGCTTTTACAGTATTATTTTATAATACTCTTCATACTGTACGCATTAGACTTTGCAACCAGTATTAATATTGTAGCAGTTTACTTTACTTGCATGAAAAAGACTATTCAATAAATCCTTTTACTGAAAACGCCTGTCTCCATTTCTCTGCACCTCTGATGAAACGAAGCATCCACAATTAACGGAGTAAAAAAAAAAATATCTATTGTTTCCACAACTCTGATACGTTTATTCTTGGGGAAACAAAGTTGTCATGCTTACGCGGTTGTCAGAAATTAATCCCTTCTTGTGTATTCGAGAAAGCTTCTAGTGACCTCTGAGCTAGCTGGCACTCACAATTAAGTCTAACATATTTGATAGAGACCTAGGAGACATAAGTCCTACGTCAAATCTATAAGATATAATATTCCAATGCGCAGAGCCTATTGGGAATATAGGAACTACACTTTGAAGTGCAGCAACCTATACTGGAAGTTTATCTGAAGAACAAGAGGTTTCAGCTCGATAGGAGATATACTGGTACCAGAACCTAGTCTTTTCTAAGAGGGATCTCTGCACTCTGGCCCCAATACCCCTTTCCAACATCCTAGAGGTACTTTGCCAGAAAGAGCTTAGCTGAGAACACCAATGGGCGTTTACACCTCCACCCACCATTGGACTAGAGGAAACCACAGCAAATTAAGAAGAAATTAAAGTCATTTGGCTTCTCCCAGAGTACTTTGGGTCTCTTTAGTACCAAATTAATTGATGTCCTTCAGGAAGAAAACCAGAGTGATAGGGCCTAGACTCTTCTGGCCCACTCTTGGCCTGGTCATGCATTCCATACGCTGCAGCTGCTGGGCACTAAAAGCGCTTTGGGGTGACAGCTCATCCACCTGGGCCTCATGGCGCTCTAGGGGGGGGGGGGGGGGGGATTGCAGTCCTCACAACTACAGCAAACAGTCCTCATTTTGCAATACACTGGTCCTGTGCACCTTCGCACATGGTAGAAGGTCTAGTTCTATTGCTCAGCCTATTCAGTTACTCTCAATTAGAATACTGGCAACGCAAAGTACTGATGGAGCAAGGTCTCGTGAAAAAGAAGACTTGCTCGGCTTCAATCTTCTCCTGCAACTACTCACCTAGTGGTAAAACTGGTTTGTGGACTAACATACAGTCACACGACACTATAGTATTAGAATGAAGCTTGCCTATGTGTTTTACTACCCAGTAACTCCAGTGGTGCTAAGACAGCTGCTAATTGAATCTTAGTGTGCATGAGTCTACTGCACCTACGTAGTTTGACGGATCTAATGCTTGGAGGGAAACTCAGCACTGTGCAGTAGCTAACAAACTGGGCACTTGAAACTTGCAGAAAACGAATTCCAGCTATTCTAGTAATGCAAAAAAAATATTAAGTAAATGGTATTGCCACCCTCAAAGCCATCTCAAAGGCACACCACTGCCAGCGCAGCCTGAGTGTATGGTGCAGCCAAAAATGAAGTGTCAATAGGCACACATCTGTTCACCATGCCTGCCTAGCACTGCTAGAGTGAAAGTCAACTCCCTTTTTATTATAGTACTGCATTATAATAATTAGCACATTTTACAACTCTCAATCTGCCCATAGGACCACTAGCAAGGTTTACATCACAGTACGTGTGCTATACCAAGGATTACTCATCCAGGCACCATGTGTGCAGTAGTGTTCTTTACAATCTAAAAGCAGGTTACAAAAGACACTATAATAAAAAAACAAACTAAACCAACATCTCACAGCAGTAACTGGTGACAGTATTTCTCTAAAAACTATTACCAGATATTGTCAATTTCTGGGTCAGGTATATGCCGGCTATTGAAGAACTATTTGGTTGGTCGGTGAGGGGGGGGGGGGGGGGGGGGAAATCCTCACTGCTCAGGAATGTCTGGCTTCCCTACTAGTGTTAAGTCCCCCTTAAGGTAGGGTGCACTATACCTCATCATGAGAGGTCATATCTGTAGAAGCAGAGAGGCATCCATAATATCTAAGGTCATTCTTAGATTGAAGTGCACAGTAAAACTGAGTCTATTGTCAAACGTTTCATTACGGGTTTCCTAGCACCATAACGGCTTTACTGAGTCCTGGGATGTTTGGTATCAAACATCTCAGAATAAACCTGCACTGATTCGATGCTCCGATGTATTATCCCATGCATCCAGGGGTCCCTTCTAGAGGGGACCGCCCCCAACAGTGGGTTCCTGACTGGTTAACACCAGCCTGCCACCACTAGACAGTTTACTGTACCCCTGGGGTGGGAGACTTTGCTCCCAGAAACAATAGCTTTCCTGGGCTGTTTAGACCTCCCCCTCGTCAGGCAGAACATCTGTGGCAGGGGAGCTTCAAAGGCCTTGCTACCTTTGAAACACAGGGGAGCTTCAAAGGCCTTGCCACCTTTGAAACACAACCAACAGCCTTTGTTAGCAAGAGGAGCCCCCCCCTTCCAGTTTTCACCCCTTTGTGGAAGCAGGGGGGGGTACCAGGACGAGAAGGTGTGCCCACCTCTATTAACACCACCCTTCAGCTGGGTGTAGGAGAGGTGAAGCCCACTCTGGTGCCCACCATCTTGCAGATTGAACGCACCCTCCACGCAGGAATCATGCTAACTCTCCCACATGAGTAGAGCGCACACACAGGGTGGCTGCACCCGAAGGTCAGCAGCCCATTGGCTACTATCTTGCTACCCCAGTAGCACTATTTTATATAGCACAGACTTTACCGAAAGTGTCAGAACGATTCACAAAAGGAACAGTAGTGATGCATGGAGAAAATTACAAGTGAGCATGTTACAAAATCAAACGTTACATGATCAAAAGTGACAATTGTATTTTGTTTGCTCTTGATACATGCACAAGTGGTAGCAAACAATACTTTACAAGAGGAAAAGTGACGTGTGTATGTTACAAAAGCATACAAAGTAGAGGTATAATACTGCAAACAATGGCAGATACTCAAAACACAAGAACAAACATTACATGAGGCAATGGTGAATGTATCAAAAGCAAACAAAAAACAAGAGGTAGCAAATGATACATTACACGAGGAAAAGTGACGAGTGCATGTTACAATAGAGTACACAATACAAGTAGAATACTGCAATAAATGGCAGATACTCCAACCACAAGAACACACTGGGAAGGCACTTCTATAGTCATGTAGAACAGACTTACCTAGAATGGAAGGACTTCCTTCAGATAATAGAGAGGGTGTGAATTAAATTTTGAAGTGTCTTTGAATGAGGAGCGCTTTGAAGGCCTGGGAAGAGGTGGTGGTCCAGAGCAGAGGCAGAAGTGAGGTCCAGAGTGAGGTCCAGATTCTCACTGCATTGCCTGTAGAGGATTGGCTAGCAATCTTTCCTTCTTTAAAGTGGAAGATTCAAGCAATACATTTTCTGCATTACATGATGTCTAGAGCGTCCAGAGATTTTCAGTTTTTCACCAGGTAGCCAGGAGGAGTGCAAGGCTTTGTGGGTGATACAGGCAGTCTTTAAGATAGATCTTGCTTCGATGGGAAGCCAACGGAGGGTGGATAAAATGTGTGTGATGTGGTAGCTTTTTTTGACCCCATATATGAAACGAGCTGCTGAGTTGAACAGATTTAAGGGGGGAGCAGGTGGGATTTGGGGAGGTCAGTAAGAAGAGAGTTGCAGTAGTCCAGTCGAGAGAACCAGCGATTGGACCAGGGTTTTAAAGTCTTGCTTTGGGAAGAAACGGCATATCCACCAAAGAAGGAGCAGTTGGCATCAAGCAGACTTTGCAATGGAATTGACGTGGGAGAGTAGATGGAGTTTTTGGTTTGAGTACGACACCAAGGGATTTTGCACTGTCAACAATGTGTTTGTTAGATTCATCTGATCCATCCATGATGGAACCGGGGAGGAGAAGGAATTCAGTTTTAGAGGGATTCAGAATCAGTTGATGAGTTAACATCCAGTTTTGAATAGAGTCTAGAGTAGAGCTTAGGATGGAGAGATCATGAGTGGAGGCCACCTTAAGGTAGAAGAATGTTGATGACAGTGGATCCCAGATTTACTTAGGAGATTTCCCAATGGTTCTAAACAGAGATTGAACAATATGGGTGCAAGTATAAAGGATGCAAGTATAAAGCCTTGAGGAACACCTTGACCTACTGCCAAAGGAGTACTGTTAGCTATTTTGATCATTTGGGATCAATCAGAGAGGAAGAAAGCAAACCATTTAAGCACAGTGCTCTCCATGCCCACTCTGTTGAAGAGTGTTAGTGTTGTGATTGATGGTGTCAAAGGACACAGAAAGGTCAAGGAGAATTAGAAGGAAAGAATCCCCCGAATAGAGTATCCGCAGCATTTCATCCATCACTTGCAGCAGGGCTGTTTCAGTGCTGCAGTTTTGTATGAAGCTGGACTGGAAATGGTTAAGAAAATCATTGTCCTTGATATGATCATTTCGCTACACAGCTTTGTGATTGTCGCAAGAAAAAAGGTAGGTTAGTGGGCGGAAATTGTTGAGGTAGTTTGCATCAGCAGTGGGAGTTTTTTTAAGCAGAGGGGTGATCTGCCAAGTTTAGAAGGGAAGGGAGCCTTGACAGGATGAGGTTAACCAGAGTGGTCCAATAGGAGAGAGAATGGGTATAGAAGGCAATGGCATTATGGATGGGGTCGAGAATGGTTGTAGGGCTTTGTTGCTAGGATGCATTTGAGGAGGGCATCTTCAGAGATGGGGGTCAAAATTCTGCCAAATGGCTAACGATTTGCACTCCTCTGGAGGGGTGGGATGAATGACCTGATCCACAAGTAATTTTGCTTTTGTGTCAAATATAGTTAAATCTGCTACTTTCTTTGTAAAATTCTCCAACTTGGAGGTTGGAGAGCAATTTGGATTCTTGATGAGATTGAAAAGATTTAAAGTCTATTTGTGGCTGAGTCGAGGAGGGTTCTGAAGTGCGATTCTTTTCTAGGGAAGATGTGCTTGTGGTACTTGGATCTTGCTGAACAAAACGTGGCCAAATTATTGGTGGAGGGCGGTGGTCTCCATTGTATCTTTGGAGAGGAGTGAAGTTATTGATTTTGACTGCAAGGACTGTGCGGCATTGGGAGGCGAGTTAGTTAACATCTAGGTTCAAGTCTAGCCTTGGAAGTGATAGCAAAGCAGATTCGCAGAGGGTACCGAGGTAAATATTTTTATTGTCACAGAACCAGGAGGTAGCCCTCTTAGGTTGGCTGAGAGTTAGAGTGATAGGTGAAGAGCGAATGGAATGAGGAGGTGGTCAGATCAGTCTACATGACTAGGGGTAGCGATGGTAAACATGCCTGCTTTCGAAATAACAAGGTCCAGGATTGAGCCCAGAGTGTTTTATTTCTGTGCAGTGTTGGATAAGATAGTTTGCAGAGAGGAAGGTGACCAGCAAATTCGCAGAAGAGTCTTGAGACGAGCCCCGGTGGAGATTGAATACACCCACGAAGATCCGATAGTCACTTTGCAAGTATTGGTCACTAATGAAGTCAGTGAGTTCCTCCATAAACGAAGGGCCTCTACAAGGCAGGCGGTAAATGGAATCTGAGGGATGAGCGGTGGTGCAATTGAAGCTCAAGAGATAGGAATTCAAAAGTGTGAAATACATTCAAAAGTGTGAAAGGAGCGGTTAGGAAAAGCCTTAAGTTGAAGGGAGCGTCTAAAGAAGACTAACACCTCCCCCAACCTTGTTAATTCTGTCATTTCTAAATATAGAATAGCCTGTGGGTGCTAGGAGACCAGAGAGTGATGTATCCTTGAACCAGGTCTCTGAAGAATAGCAGGTCAATATTGTCAAGGATGATGGTGAAGGAGATTTCAAGTTTGTGTTTAATTGCAGATCTGCAGTTGTGGAGCAGACCGCGCAGCTCTGTGGAGACTGTTTTGTTGACTGGGGCATGTGGGCTTTGATGAGTGATAGGGTATTGTATTTATACGAGGGTGCTCTGGAGGGTTTAGGTGGATGAGTGGTTCTGACAGTAGTGTAGATAGTGTAGATAGTAGGGTTACTTGGAGATGAAAGTGGAAGGGTGGCGTTCGAGGGATTGTGCGAGTTGGCAGACAACTGGTTATGCTTGGCTATTATGGGGTGTGGGGGCGAGGTGCATCTTGTTGGAAGGTGAGTTTTCCAATGGAATTGAGGTGTATGGAAAAGGTGAAATCTTGGAGCTTAAAAGGGAAATGGTAGCTTCAAGTTGGGAGATGGTGGTGATAAGAGCCTAGCTTATTTTCCAGAGAGGGCAGAGCATGGCATGTTGGGTGGCTCAATGGAAACAGAAAGGGTGCAATTGGCAGTGGAAGGCTGGGAGAAGTAGAGGATGGGAGGGGGATTGGGGTATAGGGTTCAGAGGTGGGGAAAGGTGGTGGTTGAGAGCAGGCGTTTGTGCATCAGAGGTGAAAGGAGAGTTGTCTTTGTTGGCGTTGCAAGAAGGATAGAAATTAGGGACATAATTAGGGGCAGTAAGTGAGGAGCGAGGCAGTGGGGCGGAAGGAGAGGGGAGGAATGTGTGGAGGGGCACCCCTGAACCCAGCTCAAGAGTTCCTGTCAATTTAAGATTAGCAAAGACACAGCAGAAAATCCAGGTGGCCACTGCTTTGGACCCAGTCCTACTGCCTGCCCACACCTTCAAGAAACCTATACAGCATGATGATTTCCTATTTATTTATTTTATTTCTTGTATAGCGCAGGAATTCAACCCCCGAAGGGGTATCTCCGCACTTGCGTTCTTACCACAAGCTGGTTAGTATAAAGACTATCAGGCAGGAATAGTGGGACATTACCAGGTCTAATAACAATGACCTAAAAAAGTCCAAGGTGTACTGATCAGTTCCGAAAGAGCCCCAGACTCCCAAAGACAGCAGTTTGGTCTCTAAATAGAACAAGAAGGTCCTGCGATACAGTGAAGACTCCTTCCAGACCTTCCTCTAACACCAAACTTACAGAAGGTCTACTCGTCCAGAAGACAGCCCGCCCAAAGACCGCGAACTGCCCAGTAAGGAGAAAACAGACATCTAAATAAACCCTGATATCCAGAACCAATTGTGTCCTGACATGGCCTGGCATCTCAAATTCCTCACTTGGCTGCTGGTTCTTTAAGAGGTCTCCCGGTCTGACCCCCCCTGCAGCCTGAAAGCAAAACGGATGATCTCTATAGGTTAATATTGGCAGCCCATTGCATTGCATCCTGCTGTCCTGGTTGTCATTTTGGTGCTACCTTGGGGCACCCCCCACATCAACTCCTGAAGATTGTCCTCCAGGGCACATCAACTGCCTGTGAGCAGCCTCATACCAATGTGCCCCTAGTGCCCATTGACTAACATTGGCACTTCAGCAACCGGCTGCCCTATTTCTGCTGGTGGTGCACCTTCAGTGCAGAATTGAACCTTGGTTCTAATCCTAAAAGGACCACACCAAAAGTCTACGTAACCTGCAATTACCAACTTAGCTTTTTTCCCTCCCCCATAGTGTTGTGGACTTCAGCTGAACAATGGTCAGCCTTACAATGCAACAACATAACTTAGTGCCTACAATTGACTAGTCCTACAGTACCTGAACTGTAGGAGTTTGTTTTGCATCAAGTTAAGAAAATGAACTGAAAAACAACAAGAAAATAATCTGTAGTTTCAAGTATTACAAAGAGTTTACATTTTCTTTGCTGCAAAGACTTTTATACTTCTACAAAACCAGTACACCTCATTTTGAAATATATTAAGGATGTGAAAGTAAAACTTACCCGCAGCTAACACTAAATTGAGTGTAAGGAATTATTTACTTCCATCCTCTGCTATACCTCTGGGACTCCCTGGACTATGCACACTGCCTCCTTTGAGTATAGTATATACAGAGCCAGCCTCTTACATCAACCCGTTAAATGAGCTAGCGTAGATTTTTCCGGGGGCGGGGCGATTAGAAACTCACCCAGTTTTAGATCTATCAACAATAAGCATTTGAGTAAGTTACTTTGTACGATTAGGTCAGCTAGGCATTTTGATGTATTGACATCAGTCACTGGCTGACCCGTTTAACAAAGGTTTTGGAACACAGGTCGTCCCCCCCAAACATAGGATCCCATGCCTCTGTATCCTTTGTAAGAGGGGGAGGCACAGCATGGTTTATTACCAATAGCCAAACAAACATTCATGATGCAGCATTTTTACTGTATATAATATCAGAAGTCAGGCGATTTAAGAAATTAATAAACCATTTATTCACTGAAGTGCATTAAACTCTCACTAAAAAGGCATAAACTAGTTCAAGGAGCATTTGGGAATCAATGCTTTCAGATTTCTAGAATTCCTGAGACTCCACGTCTTTGGATTCTTGCATTGACCCCTTGGCAGTCTTCTTGGGGAGCAGCGAAGCTTGGATGTTGGGTAGAACACCACCTTCTGCAATGGTCACACCAGCAAACAGCTTGTTCAGCTCTTCGTCATTCCTGACAGCCAGCTGAAGGTGCCTTGGCACAATCCTAGATCTTTTGTTGTCCTTTGCGGCGTTTCCCGCCAGTTCCAGCACCTCTGCAGTCAGGTATTCTAGAACAGCCGCCAAGTAAACAGGAGCACCAGAGCCCACCCGCTCTGCATAGTTCCCCTTCTTCAGCAGTCGATGGATGCGACCAACTGGAAACTGTAGGCCTGCTCTGGAGGACCGTGTCTTGTGCTCACTTCCCTTTGGCTTGCCCACCTTTCCCACTTTCTTGCCACGGCCAGACATGATGCTGCGGAAAGAGGGGGGGGTTGAAGAAAAAAAGCGTTACTGTGATGTATACCCAAACAATACTCTGTATGTGACATTCATCACAAATGCATAACAGATCTATGACTCCATTTAAGCACCCTTTGGACAATGACATTTGCTGGTAGATGGCTGAGTTCCTTGAATGAGTGTTATGAGCATATGGTCCTTTCTGCAGGCTATTTTTTGCTAGTTTGTTTACAATGAATATATTCAAGCCACCCAGAGCCCTATAAATGACTGGGGGTGGTCAGTGGAAAGGTGACGTTTAACATAGTAAGGTTATGGAGAAGAAAGTGTAGGGCACTCACTTGTTTCGGTTTATGTCGGAAAGGTTATTATGCTTCAATGCTCCGTGCACACTGCATGAAGAAAGACCGATGATGCAAGTGACTACTCTACATTCATTTACACCCCCCCCCCCATTGTGCAACAAGCCTGCTACACTAAAAATGACCTCATCGGGTCATTCAAGAGACAGCCAATATATATCTGCCAAATCTAAAACAATTATAGCGCTGGTTGCTGACTGCACTGGTGTGCCATACGTGCTGATAGCCAGGTACTGGCTAATGACCCTTGGCGGGCTCAATAATGATGTAGCTCTTTGTACTTCTACTGCTGTGTGCACTGCCTGGACTGTCACTGAGTAATGTGAACTGGCGATATATCCTTGTGCTATACACTGTGCACTATGCTACACTAAGATCCTCTCTGCTGAATTGCTCAACCTTTGTAGCTTATGGCCTAGTGTACATTGCTCATTGCATGCTATGTTTAGATGTCCCCAATATCCCATCTGTGATGTGCCCGCTGTGAAATATAATCTCACTTGTTGAAGAGTACTGAAATGTGACTTGTATGTGTGTAACCAATCTGTATGTAATGTGATATATGAAATTGTTCAAAAAAGCTTTAAAAAAAAATTTGATGAATAATTGTTCAATGGACAAGTCGCACACAGAAGAACTACTGGATTGATGGTAGTCACAATTACCACTGAGTTGCATTATGCACTTCAAATTTAGACTGCAGATTTGTCTTGCACAAAAAACGCTAAGCATGCATATCAGATCACCTCATACCTCTGTCCCTGCCACGTCCCAAAGATCTAATATCACATCTTGTAAGAAGCCAGGAAAATCCAGGTCCCTAACCCTTTTTCAAGTGGTCTGGAGCTCTGCAAGCTCTTGTCCACAAAAAGATTTATGGCTCCTTAGCGTAAAATCATCAGGCGAATGGATGTGTAAAGCTTATGGTGTCAAAAATAGGAGTCATATCTAATGCAATTGATCTAGTCTACAAGATTAAAAAAGCCACAAACTCAACACAACTCAGCAGGGACCCAGTGTGCTAATGAGTCTCAGTAGGTATTTGAGCCTGAAGTCCAGCATTGATAAAACCTCCCTATCACATGACTTTTCTTGGCCATTAATGGAGGGTTGGCGTATTCAGTGGAGTTTGGAGTATCTCACAATCTCGGATGAAGTTGCATTGGAATTGATGGATTCCATTGCTTGGCAGGTACAGAGTAGATTTGGGACAAGAAGATTGAAGCCAAACTGTCAACAGCCACAAACCACGAAGCTCTTGTGGAAGCCTATTTCTGAGCTTCGAGAAACCCCAATCCCATGTTCTTGAAGTGAGCAACTGCATGTCTGAGTGTTTGTAGTGGGCCGATGCAAGTGAACAGAATGGCTTCTGCCACTTCTCCAATTTTCCCCAGACCCAATGGGGTCTTTGGTTATGCACATGTATACTGTGGGAGTCCAAGTGACAGGCTGTCTATGCGACTAGTACAATGGACACTCAGTCCTTCTGTAGTCTCACTAGTCATGACTTGTGGGGCTGTAAGAAACTGGGTTATTAGCCGAGTAGTAAAAGCCACAATCAAATACAATACTGGTCAGAGTGAACCACAACATTCCCTAAATTAACCTGTGTTTAACCCCTGGTAGCGCGGCACAAAGCAGTCCGGCTTAACTGCAGCAATAAAGTTTCTACACCAATTTAGAAAATAAGCAAACTTTAATTTTTGAGAATTTGGTATCGTGAAGAAAGTTCATGCATGCAGGCTTTCCAGATGAGGCCTACCCCTTCTCTTCCAATGCGATTAAATTGAGTGGTAACTAATGTATACATTTACCATAAAAGCAATTTAACATAAACCTTCATTGCAAAATGGATGACGCCATTTGAGAGATCTCCCTAGATTTGTTTCCTAAAGTTTTGTAGAATAAATCAAGACCCATTAGATCATACGATCATGGTTTTAATTGAGTTCGATCCTTACACACATTTACAGTAAACCTTGAGATTGAACCAGTTAGACCTTAAATTGATCAATGAGAGTTTTCTACAGTTCACCTAACTAGTTTACCTGCTGGAATTGTACACCCACTTGTCACTTTAGTATGTACTCTGGAATGCGCCTGCAAAAAAAAAAAAAAAAAAAAAAAAACACCAGCCTCTTCATTTTGCTTACATGTGGTCCTGTCCCTCCCAAAGTGAGGGCCACAGTGGCCTGGATAATGTTAATTGAATTTACATCTTTAGTGGAATTTTAGGAGTTGCACAGCATGGAACTGGGAAATATCTATGGAAATAATGCCCTGTACCCTCAGTGTAAGGCCAGGTTCAAGCTTGCACTTTGCCCCAATCCAAGTGGGCTGGGGGGAGAAAGTCAAGTACATTCAAAAGGTAGCTATAACAGACCTCTATACACCACAAAAGGGTGGTGTAGTTAGATATTGAATAAAAGTGTAACTTGATATAAACAGCCAATGTCAAAAACAAGGAATGGACATTAAACTGCTGTTCCTGTCTAGCAAAAGTCCTCATCTAGAGAAAAAGAAAAAGTTTCAGAGCTAACCTCATCTGCAGTTGGTTTGATAGTAGCACTACCCTAAAGGAATAAGCCTGTGTTGGCCTCACGTTTGTGATGTTCTGTCGATGCTGGTTCAACACGGAGAGCCTTTGTTTTAAGCTAACAGGGTTATGCCATCTGATATTAAAAAATTCACAGCTTTTTACATACCAAACAAAGTCCTAGACAATAGCCCAATATTCAGTTCTAGGACTAAGTTCGAGAGGATTTTGTATTTATGGGGTAATTGGAGGACAGATATTGGGGGGGGTGAGAAAGGAGTCACATTTAAAGTGCGTGTCTGTTTGATTAATTCTGTGGCCATCGAAGTGATAACCTGATTGCAAGCGATAGTTCTGCAACGACTACCTGATAAGGGGGTTTATATGTGCCACAGAAGATAGAATATAAAGAAGTAGTAAACATGGGCAAAAGTTGCTTGCAAATTTAAGTCCGAAGATTACATGAAATTCTTCAAAGGTGGGGGATTAACAAATTGTAACCCCTGAAATCCATTAGCCATGTATGGGAACTTATTACAGCTTTCATATTCTGTGGAGACAAAGAAGGGTACGCAGTTCCCCAGGACAAGAGGGGGGTGGTATATTCCAGGAGATTAAAAAATGGGAGAGAGACACCCGAAGAGTTAACTAGGGTATGGAAAGGGGAGGGGAGTCCACCCTGTCGGGACCTAAAACCCTCACACCCAGCAAGCTAGGTGTCATGCTTCATCATATGGGTTTTGCTCCTAGTCAAGCTGGCGGGCACCCAGATGGGGCTCTTTGCCGGAGATCTTTTGTCCCTGCCACTTGGTGCATGCAGGTATGAGGGTTCTAAGAAGGGTGTGTGTGTAGATGTGTGCGGTGATTGTTAAAAAAAAGTTAGGTAATCCACTGACTATTTTATTGGCGTGGTTAGCTACTTTATTAAAAGAAATGGTGAGGTGGACCTCCTAGTGAAAAAACCCAGGACGGTCTACTCTACCAAGCGAGAAGATTTGTGTATGGTCAACATGTTTCTTGCTAGTGTTCCTAGGGATACAACGCAATTCGTCAGGACCAGGTAAACAACTAAACACTATCTACACCTTGTGGATGGCACAACTGTTACCTACTCCACATGGAAATCTGAGGTGGGCCGAAGATCCTACCTCGTCTGAGTGTAATCCTAGTGTGGGGGAAGCTATGCTTCAGCTGTCTCCTCCTGTCCAATTACTAAATGGTCTAGGTTCGCCGAGTGCTGCACCGTCAACCTACCCAGGCATCTGACCGACGAGGCTCCCCTTTCATATTCTTAAACCATTAACAGTTGATACTTTACCAGATTTGTATTGCAATAATGCTACTGGGATTATTAGAGACTTAGAAGCCATGTTAAGCAGTTTGATTTTACCAAGTTCAAATATGGGTGTTGAGTTATACAAAATGAGAATCCGTTTTATTTTGTATATGAAATTGTGTTTGTAAAAGCAGATGCAACACATTTTTACACCTATTCACAGCTCTGGGAATCGGTAACATCTGCTCCTACATTTATTTTATAACATTAGAATTGAGTGAGCTCTTGCTTGTCTGGCTGAGCATATGGGCACCAGTTTCATGTGCATGGGGTCTGCTATATGAAAGGTTTTCATTCTCCTACTCCATCCCAGAGGAAGCCATTCCCATATGATTCGGAGATAAAGCTATGCATCTGTTTTGCAGAAGTTCGATTGGCTACTGTAACTCCTATTATCACCCATTCAATTTTGTAACAGTGGCAGGTCAGATCTGTCCGTACCAAAGTGTGAAAAAACTAGTGTTTACTGGAACATACAGGTTTTGGTTTAATACCCCAAATCTGCACGCTAATACCAAAAACGTAATTGATGATAATTATTGCACCTGATATACCCTTGGTGTGGGTTGCTAACACCCCGGCATAGCAAGAGTTACTGCAAGTAATTTCTATATATCCTTTTAGATAAACAGCATAATGTCTTTGACTGCTGCCCTTCAGAACTTTACTAGATGTCCCCTTCTAATCAGAAGCAACTTCCTAACAAGTTGCTCAGAGCTGCAATAACTCATGTTGTTACTAAGTGTTCCTCTAGGAAGATGCAACTGCTTAAAGTGTCCTTCAAAGTTGAGGGGGTTGGAGCTTGATAACAAACAAAAACTCTTGATATGCTAATAAATAGTAATTTAATTCACTAGAAGTATCTATGCCAATGCTGGTATATCAATATTGCTACTTTCAATTGTCTTGATTGTTATACAACACTTTACAATAATCACATTTTCTATCCACTGGTTAGGCCAAGTTCCTTACACCAAATACAGGTACTAGCAATAAATGGTTGTCCAGTGCCTTCTACCACATTGTTGGCAAACTATTTGAGTGGCATTTTTACGTCATTGTAAAATGGCCTGTGGTGGGAAGAAGCAAAATGCAAGCCAATAGAGGATTACGTTTTACATACAAACCGGGCAAATCCTAAAGTTAAAGATCCCCTTGAATCAAGTGATGAATCTTAAAAATGTCTCACGGAGATGCAGTCATTACCAGGTATCCCCCTCAAGACAATGCAAAAGCATTGCTATTCCTTCATGAAGGGGCAGTTCCACAAGTTGTTACTAGGTATTCTTAACAAGTCAACTGCAAAACCATTGAAATATTTTCATGAAACTGCAGTCCCACTTGTGAAGTCTATCTCAAGTCAGGAGCCACTGCTTCAAATGACCTGTACCAGGCTGAGGTGTGTGGCTTTAGTATACGAATTTGTACGCAGGGTTCTGCCATTTTACTCATGTGTGCATTTTCCTTAGGAAGAGTTGACCGACCCTGGTTCGTAATGAGCAGAGTCAAATCACAGATTAATACACCTTTTTTGGAATATCACCACACCTATTTATAGGTGCCTTTAGTCACTGGCAAGTACAGTTAAATAGCAGATTTTGTCTGTTTATTGGGGTGGAAGCTTTGCCAAGATAGTTCATACCGACAGTGCTTTTCCAACAACCCAATAGGTGAGAAGCAGTTGAGGCCCTTCAAGTCGGATACAAGTGGTTGAAATGTCAGTCACAACCCTGGGTGTATCTTTAACCGAAAAATATGCGTATACACTCTGGCTACTTTAATGAATTGTGCTATTTTTCGGTAGGATGCATGAATATGCCAAAGCCGGTTTATAGGTAGGAATGTTTAGTGGTTGGGAAGCGCAAGTGACTATTTATATTTTTCGGGAACTATTTTTTGTACATATGCATTGGCGAAAGGCAGTCATTCAAAGTGAGCGCATCCAATGGCTGTACTGTTGACCTTCTGCAGGAGCGGAAGTGAGTAATTTGATGTGTTTGTCAACAAAAGAGAAAGTGTTGATTGGGAGTCTATACTTTTATGTACCCA
Organism: Lissotriton vulgaris; assembly: GCF_964263255.1. Classification (NCBI taxonomy): domain Eukaryota; kingdom Metazoa; phylum Chordata; class Amphibia; order Caudata; family Salamandridae; genus Lissotriton; species Lissotriton vulgaris. The sequence continues at coordinate 602,460,972 of NC_141696.1, forward strand.
GTACCGTGGCATTATCTAGCAGAGACTTATTTGCCAGTGTTTAATTCTCTTGAAAAGTCAAAACAAATCCAAAAAGAGCGGCACGACGAAAAAAGGTACTACATTTCAGCCACCAGTTCATTAAAGTTACTTTTCTCTGATACTTATTTAACAGAATATACCATTTGAGAGCAGGGCAGCATGAGCAAAGGTTAACTAATGACATTTCAGCGGATGACTGTGGTACTAAGGAGGGGCAATTTTGACCAGAGTATTCATGTGCGTTGAAATGATAATACGGCCAGAAAGTGCTTCAGTTATTTGGCATAATTTAAAAAAACCGGTCGAACAATGTTTACCTCACTGAACAATTCCCGTGGCCCGGTCTATGGTGCATGCTATAGTGAACAAGCGTGATATTTCGAATACAAGAAACAGGGTTTCACTTTAAGCACGTGCTGTAGCCTGCAATGTTTTCTAAACTATTACACCTGGTCTCACAGTTTTAAGCCCTCAAATTAATACAACTATTAAATTACATACCTTTAGCTTACCCCTGCCACACGGAGCAGCAGGATTGATATGACCGAATACGAACAAGTGTTGCCAAATCGGTAGGCCTGGTTTTAAAATGTGAGCGACCTGCTGTCTTTGCCAATGAACGTTTATTGGTGCTGGCAGCATTACCTGGAACATTGTCGCTAAAGTCAAGTTAGCGTACTAATCCCGCAACACTTCGACTTTGTACCCTCGCTGACCCTAGAGGTTGGCGGCGAATAGTTACAAGGTGATGAAAACCATATTATGGAGAATGCAATGTTGCGCTCACGCACAGACGGTTTGTCATGGACAATGCATTTAACATGCGCAACATATTGATTTAGGTTTATATTTCTTTTGAGAGATTGGGAGGGGGTCCGCGCTCGTTTCTGATATATAGTCACATTAGGAGAATTTACGCATTTTCTGGTCGCTATAAAATTTAGTCTGCTCATTTTACAGATACTATGCTGGAGTCATTTTTTTCTCCAAGCATCAAAGTCAGCATTGCAGAATCGGACAGATTAGTACTTCGTGAACTAGGGAAAAAGGTAATCGACATGGGAAGGTCCGTACGTCAAGAGAAAAAAAAAAAAATTTAAAAAGAGATCTCAATAAAGTCAATAAGAGCCAAAGGCTTACTTGAAAACAAACAATTGAAAATTAAACATAATCAACATTGAAGCATTTGCAAGCGAAGAAGGCTGCTTGGAAACAATACTGTTTGAGAGCGAGGAAGAACAGATAGAAAGCTCGCTTAAACTCCACCACCAACACTTTACCTCTTAAACCGCGTACGCTCAGCTCTTTCACTCTCTCCACAACCGCCTGCAACAACCTTTCGCTCACACAGATGATCTCAATCTGCGCGCGCCCAGCTTCCTTTTAAACCCCCCGCAGTGCTAACTGACACCTGCAATCAGAACGCAACGACTGCCACCTGAGTGTCAGGCGCGCACCCCCGCTTCCCTGCCCTGCCCAGTTCTGAAAAAGAGAGAGAGAAGTGTCAACTCACTCACACCCCCACCCACCCCACAAAAAAGAACGCTGTTTTAGAAGACTTTATTGCTGCAATACGCTGCCTTCTCCAAATGTTTTAAAGCCAAGGTATTACAATGACCCAAGTTAATTGTCGCGTAAGGATGAGGGGATACGTTGACCCAGTTAAGACTCAAGCTGTACACAGATCCAAAATTGCTCAGTGGACCTAAGGCCATGTGCCACCTTAAGCCAGACCCAGGATTTTTGGTGAAGAGCTTGTCGCATTCTGGGAACCGTAGTTTCGCTTTTGGCATTGTAAGCACAGCTGGCGCCCGGGCAACTAATATTTTGAGGCCTACTGTTCAGAACAATTTAAAATGTACCCCTTAAAGCTAACTCAAGCGATTTTGAATTACACCTTAAACTTTCAGAGCGGCCTCACAAAAACCTCAAGCTGCACAGCGTCCTCCAGCTAATTACTGGAAACAAAGTTTACCCAGCCTTGAAAAAGTCAATATTTTTTGCACTTGCATCTAGATTTCCTTTTTTCTGTTCCAACAATATTTTACCTGGAATTCGGCGTCTATTTAACTTATGCCTCCAATAGTAGGAAAGGCAGAAGAAGATTGACTTGGTGGCGGGTTAGTGGGAAAGTATACATGATTTATATGATATCTCTTTTTAGTGGAGTTTTATAAAGCGCAAACTAGACCTGAAGGCATCATAGCGCTTTACACCAGCGCCAGTTACAAATGGAGACATTCGTTTTATGTTGGTTAGGCATTGGCAGATTAAGTGATTGCCCAGAATCTTTTATTTATTTATTTATTTTTTTACATTTTTTTATTTGCATTTTCAAACCATAGCAACAGTACAAGCATGTCACAGCAGATTGTTCATCGTACCCTGCCTTCCCCTCTCCCACCACCCGCCATCGCTGAGATTGTACAAAACATTGCACTTTGTCCATATATGGTAACATGCCAACTACTTCCGGAACATGGCGCTGTATCTGAGCTCCTCCATCACACCCCAGGGCTATAGACAGGACAGTAACCCCACGCTCAAAGCCCCCCATCCAAGCCATAGTAACGTCGCCATTTCCTCCACACTCTAGTAAACTTCTTCGGGCAACCTCTAGCTTTATATGTCACTCTTTCGTCTGCCATGTAAATATGCATTCCCCTCCTCCATTCATCTAGTCTCGGGGGGCTCGGCGCTCCCCAGGCCCGAACCACATCTCTCTTAGCCACTACTAAGGCCAGTGTTAGAAAAATTAAGTGTCGTCAGGTCAAATCCACCTCAGTCGGTATCCCCAGAAACACCAATTTAGGCTCCAGCGGTAGTGTTGTCTCAAGTATTTCACTAAGCTCCCTCATTATCGTCGCCCAATAGCTCTGGAGGACCCCACATTCCCAGACGGTATGATTAAAGTTCCCTTCAGCATGTCCACATCTTAAACAGTTAGGGTCACTGGCTCGGCACATCTGATGTAAGCGGTATCTATCATAGTAAACCCTATGGAGACCTGATTGCGTCCACCGCAAAATTGGTGAGGATTCGTTGGATGTTTTTCTTATACGAGATAGAGCAGTCCATCGTCATATATATCCCTAAGTATGTAAATCCCTCGGTCGTCATCTGTAGCGCCGCAGGCAGGGCAGGCCCCATGCTCTCACCCCTAGGACTATATAGGACTGACTTGTGCCAGTTTATAGTAAAGCCTGAGCGTGACCCATAGCGGCCCAGAAAAGTGAACAGATGCGGAACCGAGACCTCTGGATGTGTAATGTATAATAAGATGTCGTCCGCGTAGAGCGAGATTTTCTCTTCATATTCGTCACCCTGGTCTATTCTGAATCCCGTTATCCGTCTGTCCTGCCGTATTTCACACGCCACCACTTCTATGGTGAGGGCAAACAGCAGTGGCGATAGAGGGCACCCCTGCCGGGTCCCTCTTCTTCTGGGGAAGTCCCCTGAAAACACTCCGTTAACCTTAACCCTAGCTCGTGGATCAGTATAGAGAAGGTTTACCCAGTTCCGGAACTTCAGGCCAAATCCAAACTTTAGCAACACCCCGTCCAAAAAGGGCCAGCGCACTGCATCAAACGCCTTTTCCGCGTCCAGGGATAGAAACACATGGGGCTTCCCACGATCACACACCTCCATCAGCCAGTTATGGGTCCTCCTCAAGTTATGTCGAGTTGCCCTGTCTGGGAGGAAGCCTGTCTGATCCAGGTGTATCAGATCTGGTATCACCTTTCTCAGTCTTAGCGCCAGAATCGTCGCCAGGAGTTTAACCTCCACATTCAACAGAGATATTGGGCGGTAAGACGCACACTACCCTGGCGGCTTGCCCTGCTTATAGATAGGTACTATCGTGGCCATGCGGAGGTCCGGGGGGAGCGTTCCCTCCTCCAATGCTCCCTCAAACAAAGCCAGAATGTGGGCAGTAAGGAGGTCTGCTGTTTTAAATAAAAAACTCAGCGGGGAACCCATTTGGCCCCAGAGACATCCCCGGGCGCAGTTTAGCTAACGCCACTCTCACTTTGGCTACTGTAATCTCTGACTCTAGGCTTTCTCGTGCCTCCTCTTCCAGACTGGGAGCCTCAACCCCATCCAGGTATTGACTGATCTCAGCCATCGAGCCTAGGTACCGAGCCTCATAGAACTCCTCGTAATAGGCAGCGAACGTCTGTGCTATCTGTTCATCCGCCGTTCTGTTTTGGCTATTTGCATCCAACACTCAATCTACCCATCTTGCCTCTTGCCACCTCAGACTCAGCCATGCCAAAAGTCTCCCAGATTTATCCCCCACATCATAGAGCCTCTGCAAGGTCGCCTGCGCCTGTATCTTGGCCTCATCAGTTGCCAGGGCCCTGTATTGCTGCTGGAAATCCAGCATCTGTCGTAACTAACGTGTGTCCCCATCTGCTACATGGTGGCATTCGAGCTCTAAGACGCGAGCCTCCAGGTCACAGAGAGCACCCTGCACTCTCCTCTTTTCTGCCGCTACCCTATTCTGTACTTTATCTCGCATGACCGCCTTTAGAGCTTCCCAGATCGTCACCCCCGAATACACTGAGCCTAGATTGTCCGCTAAGTACACCCTGACATCCGCTCTAAAGCCTCGTAACAAGTCCTTATTCTGGAGGTCCCATGCAGCCAACCTCCAGCTCCTACCCTGCTTCCCAGGTCTCTTCCCTACTGTCACCAGCACCAGAGAGTGGTCCGAGATGCCTCGCGCCAGGTATTCTGCCCGGCTAGCCACATCAAGCGCACGTCGGGGCAAGAAGACATAGTCCAGTCTGGAGTATACCTTGTGGGCCCCAGAAAAATAAGAGTACACCGTAGCATCCGGGTGAAGCCATCTCCACCGGTCCGTCAGTCTCACTGTGTCAAGAAACCCGCCAAAGGGGACTGGACCGAGGCGTCTGCCCTCTCCCCTGACCTATCTAGAGGGGGATGTACCACATCATTAAAATCCCCCCCCTATCACGTGTAAAGTGTCTGGCATGGATAGAATAATGTCAGCTACCCCGGAGAGAGTTCTAGCCTGCAGTCTAGGAGGTGCGTACACTGAGAGGATCGTGATTTTCTGATGCCTCCACGTCCCTGTTACCCCAACGTATGTACCTTGTGGGTCAGTCCAAGTGTCTAAAACCGTGAAAGGGGGCGACCTCCTGACTAAAATGGCCACCCCTCTGGAGCCCGATGTGTATCCCACATGGGCCAATACCTTATACGCCCCCCTGGCCAGGAATTCACACCGCATACCTTACAAATGTGTGTCTTGGAGTAGGACTATGTCCGGGGCCATCCTCTTAACAAAGGCCATAACCAGTCCTGCTTAATCTTGGTCCCCAGGCCGTTCACATTCCATGTAAGAATTTCGACAGATCCAGTATCATGCGCCTCCGTCCCAGGGCCTCCCAACCCTTCAGGGGACATCGAACTGGGTCAAGATAGGCATCGGCCGGTCCCTGGTGTAGGGTGTACGGGTGTAATAAACCTTTCTGCTTACATCATGCGTGAAAAAAATAACCATAACCATAAACTCCCCCATCTTACAGCCGTAATAACCCCCCTCCCCTCCCTTGCCCCCTTAGTGATTCACCCCAGAAACGCCCCCCACCCCACCCCTCCCCCCCTTCCAGACCCATCACCATCCTAGAGATACAGATAGAGCCGTCCAGGTGAAGGTCTGTCGCCCACCCCACCTCTACCCCAACAGTTTACTTGCCCACTCTACTGTACCGCAAGAAAGTCGTTGTAAGGCAACATCACAAGCATGTAGCAAAAAAGGAAAAACAAAGATGAAAAAGAAAAACAGTCCAATACTTTCAATACAAACAGATATAGAAAAAAAAGGAGGGTGGTATTCAATTTGCGTGCTCTTGGCCACAGAGTCCACGTTTGGCTGACCTTTACAGTCCCTTCATCACGAATTAGAGTCCTGAGGGTCCCCTGTAAGACCTCGGTGTCTTGCGTATGTTCCTGTTCCATGTCTTTTATGGCTGCTACCAAGAGGTCTAGCGAAGACCCCTCCATATCTTCTCCTTCGGATGAGGTCCCACCAGGCTCCTCGTCCTCCTCCGATCGCGTCTGCTCTGCCAGGCAGCTAAAGCGTTAGCCCGCCGGGTGAATCGAATCAAGAGAGGCTGTGCGCCGCCGCCTCCTCCGTCACGTTCCGATGGTGGGGTATTGGGTTGCCGCCACATCGCGGCTGCCACGCTTCTGCCTCAGTCTCTGCAGCTTCGGTGAACCTCGAAGACCTCCCCCCGGGTGATCTCTCTCCGACGACCTCCGCTCCTCCATTGATTGCCGTCCCAGAGGAGGACGCTCCTCCAGCCATTGCCATGCCTCCTCCGGAGATAGGAAAAAATGGGTCTTCTCCTTGTAGATCACCTTTAGCTTGGCAGGGAAGAGCAGCATGTACTGTATTTGGAGGGTCCTCAGTTTATCCTTCACCGAGTCAAAGGAGCGCCGTTGCTTCTGCACTTCCTGCCTGTAATCTGGGAAAATCATTATGTGCGCATTTTCGTGCCGAATGTCCCCCAGTTTCCTGGCCTCCCTGAGTATCATGTCTCGATCTAGGAAATGTAAGAAACGGGCGATGACTGGCCGCAGCTGTGCCCCAGCCGGAGGCCTCGCCAGCAGTGCTCTATGTGCCCTCTCAATGACAAAGCAAGTGGAGAACTTGTCTTTTGGGAAGGTGCGCAGAAGCCAGGAGTGGAGGAACTCTACCATGCTTGCCCCTTCAATTCCTTCTCGAAATCCCAGAAAGCGGATTTTATTGCGTCTCGCCCTTTTTTCCGCGTCATCCACCTTCCACAGCAGTTGTTTATGTGAGGCCTGTAGGTCTACCTGATCCTTTTTTAGATTCTGTACGTTGTCTTCCGCCTCCCCTATCCTGGTCTCCGAGGCCGTCACTCGCTCAGCTAAATTACGGAGATCTTGTCGCAGTAGGGTCACATCCGATCCCACCTCACCTATTTTGTTTTCCAGGGCCTCACGAGACGCCTGTATGGCATTCATCAAGAGGGCTGTGTCCAATCTCACCCCTTTCGGATCTCCCTCCGCCGCCGGAGGAGCCACAGCATAGTGATCCAGGGTGCCTTGTTTGGGGGGCTTAGGGTCCAGGGTCTTCTTGCCCATCTTGTGCTGTGCTGCTGTCACACCTTTACCGGGGCCTCCCTAATCTGGGCCTGAGTCTTCCAACTCGCCCTGTATCGTGTGCCACTGACCGTTGCCGTTCGGCACCAGCGTCCACCCAGGCACTACAAATGTCGCACAGTTACTCCTCACCTCCAGCACAGTGCACTGGGTAACCCCCTTCTGCGTCCACCACACAGCCTTGCCGGTCCAACCTTCAGGCAAGCAGTCCAGCTCCCCAGCTCCCTCACACCTGTCCCGATGCTCCACCAGTCAGGGACCAGGCTCCGACCCGGTTATGTTCCACTTAGGTTTCATCCATGAGGCCCTTCCGTCTCAGGGCCAGCCCCTCTCACCTCAGCGGCCCTTAGCTGCAGATGTGCAACATGGGCCCCCTCGCGAGCACTCTTCCTCCACCGGTGCCAGCTGCTGTGCGGGTGGGGCACAATACACCGATGTTCCTGCAGGAGGGGGGGGGGGGAAGGCCGAAGCAGGAGGTCCGTCTCCAGACCTCCCGTGTTCACCGGCTCGAAGGCGGCTCCTCGCTGGGCCCAGCCGCCGCCACTCCCGATACTCCCCTTCACGCAAGCGGCGTTTCCAGGCAGTCGCCCTTCCGCGTCCAGTGCCCCGATGTCCTCCCCGCCTCTCCGCTGTACCTTATGTGTGTCGAGCGCGATCCTCAGACCCTCGGCTTCAGGCTTGCTCTTCCGATGTGGGCTCAAGCGGCCTCGGCCAGGTCCCGAAGCTCCCGCGACCGCCGCAGGCACCACAGCAGGCAGCACGCTTCACCGGGAGCAGCCCAGTATGCCGTCAGGGTTGCAGGCATCCAGCACCGGTCGATTCAAGAGCTTGGTGTGCGCCACCCAAGACACCGTTTCCCCTTCCTCACACAGGACCTCCAGTAGCGCTGCGTCCGTCAGCAGTCCTGGGCCGGCGCCATCTTAGCACAGCCGCCAGGCCTCCAGACCGCTCCACTCCTCCTCCGGATTCCGGGCAATATTCCCCCTCAAGCCACTCTCAGGGGTAGCCCGCAGGTGCACGGGGCCTCAAGCAGTATATAAATTCAACATTCGGGAATGAAGGTCGCCGATATGTGCGTCGGATTAATGACGGTAGCCGGAGAGAGCTGGCTCACGTCCTACCCGGCCATGTTGTTGGCCACACCCCTGATTTGCCCAGAATCTTGAGCGTCCCTGCCGAGGTTCGAGTCCGGTTTCCCAGCTCCGAGGTCGAACGCCCTAACCCTTACCCACATTCTCTCAAATGCGTTTCAGATTCAAAGAGAAAGTGTTAATTGCCAGAGAGCTGCAATCACAAATTAATCTCCATTCATAACTAGTATTTTTGCTGCAATGGGGTAAATCAGAGCACAGTACCCATGATTTTCACAATTCCATTGGGTGAAATCCACAGGAACACCATCGACGTCACAACCAACTCCGAAGATGCCCTCACCACACCGCCGAACACCTACACTTCCAGATCCACACCGACCGCAAGACCACCCTCAGAGGAACCCTTGTCTGCAGACCCCCGGGCCCACGCACACAGTTCAGTGAAGTCATCGCCGACTTCATCAGCCCACATGCCCTCGCCTCAACAGACTACATCCTCTTAGGGGACCTGAACTTCCACCTGGAGAACAACAATGACAACAACACCACCACCCTGCTCACCAACCTCGGACTCAAGCAACTGGTGAACACCCCTACCCACTATGCTGGCCACACACTTGACCCCATCTTCTCTTCCAGCAGCCACGTTGCCTTCAGCCACTCCACCGGACGACACTGGACCGACCACAGCTTCATCCACTTCACCCCAGTGTAAGGTGAAAACACACTAGAGGAGGCTAGTGTCTCCAAAAAACGAAGGAACCAAGGAGGACCACCAGATAAGTCCCAAACAGCCAGCAGGGAGAAGGCCACACCCAATAAGAGGAGGAGGTATCTAGAACAAAGAAAAACATCAACTATCAAGTTATGTTAAAAAAATGTGAGTCAGTACTATTCCTATAATTACTGTTTAAACAAACAATATAAATTGTGCACTCCTCCACACTTACTTGTTTAGAGGGCAGGTAGTACTCCTATTAGATGGTCGAGTGGCCAGCAGCAGAGACAGAATTCTCTGATAGTCCAAACATAAAAGGCAGACTTCAGTTAGAGCATACGTCTGCTCAGTGTCTGAGTAATGTTAAAAAATATTGTCCTTTTCTATATAAATCAGGAAGTGCTTCAGCTCTTTACTTGAATCCGACGGAAAAGTGCACCAGCACTATTGATAAATCATACTCAAGAACAACAAAAACAAAAATGTTCCAAGACACTGGGGGAAAAGCAACAAGACAGCTTGAATTAGCGCTATCAGCCTCTGCAACCACAATGCACCACACTTGTTCTAAGGAAAACACGAAATGGCTCGCATATGAGAACCGGAGCCTAATACCAGAGTGGAAAGGTTTCTCTGTGAGCCAGCTGCAGGGAAAAATATCATCAAGTATAAGATGCTGAGTCCATACAAAGACAGTCGGGACGTACTCGTTTTTGTTGCAGCTGTAAATCCAAGGTCGGGTTGATGCTGATAATCCAAGGTCAGTTAGGATGAATCGTCAGTGAAAAAGTTTGTTCCGTACTTAAAACCTTCCTCAAGTAAACAAAATAATAAAAAAAGGAAGGAGAGACGTAGCGGTAGAATGAGATGCCAAAAATACAGCTGAGAGGATGTAATGGGAGTAATCAGCGCGTCCTCGCGCTATCGAAGTGGGAGAATAGGAAATCAAAAACTGTAAAGAGAGTGAGCTCAGCCAGGTCACTCTTGAAAATACAGGAGCAAGGTTTTCAGGATAAACGATCCAAGACGAGAGCAGGGCAGGATACCAATTAAGTAAAGCCAAGCACGGAGGTATCGCAGTGGCTGGTTTAAATTCACAAAGTCACATGACACCGACCTAGAGCAGTGTGGGAGAGGGCACAAACCACCCTTGCTTCTAGATTTTCTCTTCACTAACCCACATGAAGCCTGACTTCTAACACATCCCACCACCGCCCGCAACAGATCCCCCGTAGATGCTGGAACAAAGTCACCGCTGACCAGCTAACCACATCACTGAGCCAGATCCCACCAATCAACACCACTGACACCAACGACGCATCCCGCAACCTCACATAGTGGATCGTCAACTGCACCGACACCCTTGCACCACTGAAAAACCCTCCAGGCAAGCCCGGCAACAGGAAAACAGCATGGTTCACCAATGACCTCAAAGAACCGAAGAAATCCTGCCGAACCCTCGAGAAAACCTGGCGCCGCGAACAGACGACAGAAAACATGACAGGCCTCAAGAACGCCACCCGCAAACACTACCAGCTGATTCGCACCACTAAAATAGACATCGTTCAAAGAACAGCTGGTCTAGCCCGTGACCAGGGTTCAATTCCCCGCCTCGGCGGGTCTTGGGCTCAAAATTCCACGGACCTGATAATTCTCACCTCGGTGCCTATTCCAATCATGGAGTCCCACTCTGCAACTCTGGGCAATAGCTTGCTTAATCTCGACAACGGCCCCCACAACGCTATGGATACCTGGCCTCCACCTTGGGGGTGCCCAGGAGGGGACGCCTCACAGGGAAAGCCAGGATGGGTTCCACAGCGGTATTCGTACAAGCGCCTTGAGACCCTTGCGGGTGAGTAGTGCGCTATACAAGTATCAATTTACAATTTGTTTTACAATTTCAGCATCGTAAAAGAGCTCTCCAATCCCAACGCCAACAGCAACAACATCACACCGCTGCAAGATCTCTGCAACTCCCTTGCCACGTTCTTTCACCGCAAGATCGCCGATGTCCATGACAGCTTCGATGCCCAGACTCCGCCCCCAGCCACCGAGCCAACGCCCCGACAACCACCCTCAGCGCTTGGACTCCAATCAGCACCAAAGACACCGCCCACGCTATGAACACCATCCCCTCCGGCTCTCTTTCCGACCCATGCCCTCACCACATCTTCAACAAAGCGAACACCATCATCGCTCCCCCCCTACGGAACGTCATAAACAACTCCCTCATGTCTGCCACCTTCCCAGAGAGCTGGAAGCACGCAGAGATCAACACCCTACTGAAGAAACCCACAGCGGACCCTAAAGACCTCAAAAACTTCCGCCCCATCTCTCTTCTTCCCTTCCCTGCAAAAGTTATCGAGAAGATCGTCAATAAACAGCTGACCGCATTCCTCGAGGCCAATGGATCCCTCGGCCCATCCCAGTCCGGATTTCGAGCCAACCACAGCACCGAGACCGACCTCATCGCAGCCACCGACAACATCAGGACCCTACTTTACAATGGGGAAACAACCGCCCTCATCCTCCTAGACCTCTCAGCCGCCTTTGATACAGTCTGCTATCGTACCCTAATAACCGCCTCCACAACACCGGGATCCAAGGTAAAGCCCTGGACTGGATCACCTCGTTCCTCTCCGACAGAACCCAGAGAGTCCGCCTCCCTCCCTTCTGCGCCGCGGCCACCGAGATCATCTGCGGCGTACCCCAAGGCTCATCGCTCAGCCCAACCTTCTTCAATATCTACTTGAGCCCCCTCGCCACCATCGCACGCAAACACAACCTCAACATCATCTCATACGCCGACGATACCCAGCTGATACTCTCCCTCACTGAAGACCCAGCCACCGCCAAACTCAACCTCTAGGAAGGAATGAAAAACGTCGCTGAATGGATGAAACTCAGCCGTCTGAAAATGAACTCAGACAAAATGGAGGTTCTCATCCTCGGACCATCCCCATCCGCTTGGGACGACTCCTGGTGGCCCACAGTACTGGGCACCGCACCAACACCCACTGACTACGCACGCAACCTGGGATTCATCCTGGACTCCTCTCTCACGATGACCAAGCAAGTCAACGCCATCTTAGCATCATGCTTCAACACCCTGCGTATGCTCCGTAAGATCTTCCGGTGGATCCCTACTGGAACTGGAAAGACGGTCACCCAGGCTCTCATCACCAGCCGACTGGACTACGGGAACGCCCTATACGAAGGAACCACAGTCAAACTTCAGAAAAGACTCCAACGCATACAGAACGCATCCGCACAACTCATCCTCGACATCCCCCGCCACAGCCACATATCAGCCCACCTGAGAGACCTGCACTGGCTCCCCGTCAACAAAAGGATCACGTTCAGGCTCCTCACCCACGCAGACAAAGCGCTCCACGACATAGGTCCCGAATACCTCAACAACCGCCTCACGTTCTACACTCCAACACGCAAACTCCGCTCCGCCAGCCTCGCCCTCGCCACCGCCCCACGGATCCGCAGAACCATCGCAGGAGGAAGATCATTCTCCTACCTGGCAGCCAAGACGCAGAACTCCCTCCCCGCCCACCTACGACTGACCCAGGACCACCTCACATTCAGGAAACACCTCAAGACCTGGCTCTTCGAGCAGTCGCGGCACTCTCCCCCCTGCCCAGCTCCTTGAGACCCCTACGGGTGAGTAGCGCGCTCTACAAATGTATTGATTTAATGATTGTTCATTTTCTCATTAATTCTTTCTCTTTTCCTACCTTGTCTCCCATCTTCACTTTAAAGATGTAGACTTGTGTGGTTAGACAAGGATCTCCGACTCTGCAGAGTAGGAGCATAAGGAAGAGACAGGAAAAAGAGAAGGAAAGAGGGGTAAGAGAATGGACAAGCCAGAGAGTTTAACTAGAGAGGGAAAGGTGGCATGGATAGAAATGAGATGGAGAGATGGATGAGATAGTGAGAGGCGTAAGGGAAAGAGAGAAAGAACATTTCCTGTAAGAAAGAAATATGGCCACGTACAAAATGTAGGAATTGTGATTTCCTAAATGTTATTCTTACCATATCACAATTAGGAAATCACAATTCCCAATGTAAGAAAATATAAGCTAGCAATTCCCAATGGATCGCAAATCAACTTACCTCATGAATATTAATGTGGTAGTTCCCAGTTTGTCATCCATTAGGAATGATAGCCATCACAGGGATGGTGACTACGGACCATGTCTGTGACTGTTTTTAAATAAACAGGTCCATTTTCCTTAAAGAAAAACGGAATGTGTTTAATAAGAAAAAAATATGACTTTGATGTTTCATTTTTTAGGAGCAGGCAGTAGTCCGTGGGACCGCTGCCTGCTCACAAAAACATGTTTTTTTTGAACTTCTGAAAGGGGAAGGGGTACCATTGGGAGCCCGTCTCATTTGCAAATGGGTTACCACCTCCTTCCAGGAGCTGGTACACTATAAATGTTTTGCTACTAGAATTCAATTACAAAAAATTGATACATCCCATTCAAATTAGGTATTTGGAAGAGGTGCCAAAAACACATCCCTTTCAAATACCGAATCAAAGACACAAATTACTATTCAGTAACGTATCAAAGGGTCACAATTTGTGCTTTGAACATATGTAAAAGCATTTTTGCAATCAAACTGTCAAGTTGGACTGTTGACGACTGCAAAAATGCTTTGCACAGATGTTCCTTAGAGAGTTTGAAAGTCAGACAGGCAGGTAGGTGAGGCAAAGACTCAACTAAAGCTAGAGACAGCGAGAGGTAAAAGTAGAGAGAAAGAATATCGGGTACATCTAGGGGTGAGGCAAAGAAATCGGTGAGATAGCTGTAGAGGCAGAGAAAGGTATACAGGTAACAATAATAGTTATACATAGAGAGAGTAGTATAAAAAGAAGCAAAGTACAGAGATAGTGGTGGGGTTAAGTGAGAAGCAAAACGAGAAGGTAGGTTCAAAAAGACAGATCATGCAAGGAGAGTAGTAAAGCAAATGAAAAACAGAGAGGGTGAAGGAGAAAGAGAGGAGGTGTAGAATAGGAAAATAAGTGAAGTAAAGCAAGAGAGACCAGGGAGGGAACGCAAGGGGTAGATAGATTGGTGAAGTCGAGAGAGAGAGGTGAAGGAGACAGACGTATAAATAGAGAGCTAGCGAGAGAGGGGGGAGTAGAAAGTGTAGCTGAAATAGAGAAGGATGCACAGAGAAAGATAAAAGAGAGGAGGTAATGAAAGTGAATAAGGGACAGAGAAACTGGTTGAAAGGATTAAGGTGGTAAGTGAGGTGAGATAGAGGGAAAGGAGATCTAAAGGGAGAGTGAGGAGGTGAAGAGCTGAATTAGAAAACTGATGGAGAGGTGAATGTAGAGGTTATTTATTTATTTATTAAATTTATAAGGCGCAAAATCTACCCAAAAAGGGTTTCCCGGCGCCAAAACAGATCAGAGAATTTGTTGAAAAACGGCTCGCAGGTTATTGATATGCAAATGACCTTCCATCCATCCGAGATAGTTTAATTTTAGGAACAAAAAACTTCCCCTGAGTGGATGAGCGGAGGTTACAAGGAGGGACATATGGATGGACCAGAGATTGTAGGTATTTCGGGGCAACTCCTATTTTGATTTTAAACATGTAGATCAGGGCTTTGAAATTGATTCGGTTCTCCACCCTGAGCCAGTGCAAGTCTTGTAGATGGCCGGAGATAGAGGTGGCTCTAGGAACCCGACAAAGTAACCTTTCAGCGGAGTTCTGGACCATCTGCGGCCTGGGAGTCACCTCCTTATTTGAGCCTAGGTAGAGAACATTTCCGTAGTCCAGCCTTAAGGTGATCAGTGCATGGACTACGGTTTTCTGAGTGGGCTCTGGTAGCGTTTAGATGATCTTTTTTAGCCACTTCAAGACGGTAAAACATGTGACAGCTACCTTGACAGCTTGAGAGTGCATACTGTGCCAGTCATCAATGATCACGCCCAAGTTGCGAACTTGGCAGGAGGGTAAAGGAAGTGCACCCATCTCTCAGGGCCAATGTTGGGGGCCCCAGAGTTCCTTGTTTTTCCCCAGTATCAGGACCTCAGTTTTCTCACTGTTAAGTTTGAGGTAATTTGATTCCTTCCACAGTGCAATTTTACTCAGACCCAACTGAAGATGAGAAGGCCCATCCGTGCTCTTCATGGAGAGAGAGAAAATGATCTGGGAGTCGTCTGCGTAGGAAAACAGGGTCATCCCAGACTCTTCTGCAACATCGGCTAAGGGTCTAACGTAAAGGTTAAAATGTAAAGGGCTAAGAATGGAGGCTTGAGGTACCCCATGGGAAAAAGAGTAAGTATCGGAACAAGCTGTGGGGGAAAAATCTTGAAAAGTGCAATTAGTGAGAAAAGAAGTAAGCCATTTCAAAGCTGAGCCGCAGATGCCTAAAGATCTTAGAGTTTTGATGAACACAGTGTGAGACACCGTGTCAAATGCTGCGCTTAAATCCAGCAAAATTAGGGCCACAGTGTCTCCTTTGTCCAGATGACACCGCAGTCTTTCCGTTACCCCCAGCAGGGTGGTTTCCGTTGAGAAGCCAGCTCTAAAGCCCGATTAGGAGGGATGAAAAAAACCTTTGTGTTTCATCAAACAGAGAGATCTGCCTGTGGACATGTTTCTCTAAGGGCCCGATTCACAGAACTAACTTAAGACAAAATCCTAAACGTACTACTATTTTGGTATTTACAGAAGGCACTTACTCATTTTGGTATTCACAGAAGGCACTTTCTCATTTCGGTATTCACAGAAGTTAGGAGTCCTAACTTTACAACTCCTAAATGCCTTATGTGAATACCATAAGTCTTAAAGTTAGGATTTTTCTCAGTTTAGGAGTAGTAAAGTTAGGACTCCTAACTTTAGGACTCCTAAATGCTTTCTGCGAATGCCGAAAATCTTAAAGTTTGGATTTTTTCCGTTTAGTAGTAGTAAAGTTAGGACTCCT
Source organism: Lissotriton vulgaris (assembly GCF_964263255.1). NCBI lineage: Eukaryota > Metazoa > Chordata > Amphibia > Caudata > Salamandridae > Lissotriton > Lissotriton vulgaris. Next base: position 602,476,914 of record NC_141696.1, read on the forward strand.
AACTTTAGGACTCCTAAATGCCTTCTGTGAATACCAAAAGTCTTAAAGTTAGGACTTTTCTCAGTTTAGGAGTAGTAAAGTTAGGACTCCTAACTTCTGTGAATACCAAAATGAGTAAGTGCCTTCTGTGAATACCAAAATGAGTAAGTGCCTTCTGTGAAGACCAAAATGGTAGTAAGTTTAGGATTTTGTCTTAAGTTAGTTCTGTGAATCGGGCCCAAAGATCTTAGAGAAGGCTGGTAGCAGTGAGATGGGCCAATAGTTGGAGAGTAAATCGGGGTCAGCATTGACCTTTTTGAAGAGAGAGAGTATCATGGGATGTTTCCAGTCAGGTGGGACAGTGGCTTCCTGCAAAGAGACATTCAGGAGGTCCATGACCACAAGTAAAGATGGCGGTTCTAGCTGCTGGAGCACGGATATGGGCAGAGGATCCCTATGTGATCCAGATTTAATACTGTCTAAAAGTTTTTTTTAAAGTAGCTGCGTTTAACAAGGGCCATGGATCCAAATGATTAGAATGTATGTTAGACGTACTCTCCTGATCAGAAAGCTTGTTATCCATGGAGGATGGTGCAGGTGTTACTAGAGGGGAAAAAAGGTTATTATACTGCACACGCACTATGTCCAGGTATATTTTCTCGACCTTCTGAACTAAGAAGGTAGCCAGACCCTCACATTGCTGTTTATTGAGTGAATCGGGCCTATATTTTGTTTCGGAGCCTGTGAGCTCCTTTACCATACTAAAACATGTTTTAGAACAGTCGAGGGCATCAGAGATGGTGGATGAAACATAGTCAGCACATGCAGTTCTGTAAAGATTATGATACGTTTTTTGGCAGCTTTGTAACTATTTTTAGATTCAGGGGTATAATTCCTTCTCCACCTGCGTTCCATTTCTTTGCATTTGGCCTTCTCTGTTTTCAGAGTTTCAGTGAACATAGGTGCGGGGGACCGATGATTATTAGCTTTCTTTTTCGAAAGAGGTAAGCAGATATCAATGGCATTTAGGAGCCCTTTCTGCATAGCAGTAAAAAGCAAGTTCACCATTTATTTAGAAATGGGCATGTGGGAGCACAAAATCTTGTTTAGAATAGTAACGTCTACTTTTTTCCAGTCCATAGTTAGAGTTCCTGAGACTGAAACGGTGGGTGCAGAATTCTCAGGGAGTTTCAGATAAAATGTAGTGAGAAAATGATCTGACCAGCATTTAGGAAATGCCGAGAGCAGTGAATCCCAGAGAGATTGGAAACAAGCATTGGAAATGCAATAGGTCTCGCAATAGAAAAGTTGGAGCTATTGGTTTTGTAATTGACAAATTTATTTTATTGTGTGGGTCTTGAAACTTGCAAAAGTAATAGCTTTGTCATTTACAATGGCATTACTTTATACTTTTTCAAATGTGACATCTATAGCATTTGTAATGTCAAAGATACATACAATCCAGACCCTAATGCCTTTGACAGCGCTCGTCATTTGCCGAGAGGTACAATGGCAGGCAGGGTGGGTGTCTGTAAAGGTGGAGCAGCCAAGGAACTGAGTTAAGGAGCCGCCGTGCTAAGAGAGAAGAGATGTGTGACAACAGTCAAAGAAGCAGGGGACAAGCTGCATTTTTGCCACCCACTAAAAACAAGCTTTCGGCATTGTGGGGGGCTAATTGGGGAGAGTGGGGAAAAGGCCTGAGGTTTCAGTGGGGCGGAGTTGGGCTCGCAGTTTGGATGGGTGAGGGAGGTGGGGCGTCGCTTGGCTCGGGAAGAGGTGAAAAGGGGATGGGTACAGGAGGGGAGAACAACATAAGGTCTCTGTTACCAGATACCTGAGAGCCTAGCCGGTCACTATAATTCCATTCGCAACGCTCAATGGGGTTGGTCTGGAAGGTATAGTAGATAGAAAAAGAAAAAATTGCTCTTTTTCTTGGTGTCCCCTCACTTACCAGGGTTGCCCCATGGTGACGTGCTGCGACTTGCGAATTACGTAGGAGCACTTATAATTGACTATGTGTGGTGCGGGTGTGATAGTGGAGTGGACTAAGTGATATGTTTAAAAATACCTGCCCAGTAAGCTTTCAATAAACTTTATTCCTGCTTCTAGGTGGTAACATTAAAAATGGGGTGGAAAAATAGGGTCCCTAAACGTAATGTGTTAAGGTGTACCTATCAACTCCTGTCAACATGTTTCGTGCATACCCCAAGCACTTCTTCGGGACTACACAGGGACCAGCCCTGTGTTCGCCACTCCTTAGCTCTGTTGTGAGATACTTTAAGTAAATAATGCTGCAATCGATAATTAGTGCATGCTTTATTACCTACGTATTCATTTGAATCACGAGGTTCCTGTAAAACAAAAGACAACTTGAAAAGTCAAGGGGTGTTACCCCCAACATAAACACACATAACACATATTTCGGATTGCACGTGGAAAACGTGATCACATTTCCCGTGGTCCTCAACAGGACGTTTTTGTATGCAAAAACGTGATTGTTTTCATGCACAAAAAGTGGTAGTTCTCATGCATAAAAACGTGATGGACACCTTACTGTGACAAAACCAAACATTCATCTTACTCACACACTTATACATATTTACATACATGTAGTGGGACCTAACTGTGCCCCATGGACTCGGAGGGGTTCAGTATCCCAGCAATCTAAGAGAGGAAGGCAAATCGTAAATTACATCTACTGATCTTGTTTCTTCCGACCTGCAAGGTTGTGCGATGGTTAATCAACCCGCACAGCGGTAACTAAAGGCTCTTCATTTGCCAGACTTCATTAGCACACACTTACTTGCTCACAGGGTACCTCCCTCATGTAAACACCTACTAGCATCTCTCCGGTCCGAATGTTGTTTGACCGGGGGCGCCGGATTTGTTTTAAAGACCTGCGATCGCCTGGTTGCTTCCGCATTGCACGCAGCGCTCTGTGGAGAGCTGGTGCGTGTCGGTTGTTCGGAGCGTTCGAAACCGGCGGCCATCTTAGGTGTATGAAGTGCCTTTTCCTCAATTAAAAGGCCGATATTTTCCGATTGGGTTGGCCATTTTTATTAAAAATTAATTTAAGGCATACTCCTAAAGGGCATTACTATTACCAGGTAATTTGCCTTAGTTTTTGAAAAGACATGAATAGGTATAAAAATGCAGCTGATTTTTAGATAATGTAAATCAGAACGGCCCAAAGTACCTCCAACAGTTATTTGCCTCCACCTGTTCAGTCATTTTACGTACAGAAATGCTTTCTGTATCACTGGTTATATTCTTCTTATTACGTGAATTGACCCGAAGGGATGTCATCATTCAGACCCACAATATGAGAGCGGAGTTTAAAAACCCAGCGTTGTTCCTTCTCCAGTAGTTTTTTCTCCATGTCTGCATGTGGTTGTTGTATTTCCAGAACCACCCACCGCATGTCATTAGGGGTGTGTCCCTTTTCCAAAAAATGAGTAGTCATTTTTGCATTGGAATGCTTACATCTGAAATTACTGTGGTGTTCCACCATCCTTGTGTTGACCTTCCTGGTGGTCATGCCGATGTAGTGTAGATCACAACTACATGTGATCATGTAGACTACCCCCGCTGTGTTACAGTTGGAAAAGGATTTCAAATCCCAAATCAGGCCATTGGTACATGTAATTTGTTTAGTAGCACTCGTTAGATGACAGACACTACAATTGGAACATGGATAGTGTCCCGTTGGCAGTGGATGTAGGCGACGAACTGGGCCTTCTACAGTCTTTGGGCGTGTATGGACTATTAAGTCCTTCAGATTTTTACCTTTGCGGTGACTGAACATGGGTTGAGTGAGGTTAAGGCCACCACTGTTCAGTGTCTTCCAATGTTTTTTGACAATTGTTGTCACTTTCTGTGAGGCCACGGTGTAGGTTGTAACACAGATAGGCCTTCTATCAGTGTCATTTTTGGGTTCAGTTCTGGGTTTTATTTCTAGGAGAGCATCTCTGTTATTATTTGACGCTCTCTTTTTGGCCTTTGATACAATTTTGTGTGGGTATTGTCTCTGGAGTAATTTCATACTTAGTTCTTCAGCCTGGGTTTCACGTGGAGAAGTGTGGCTCACTGGTTAGAGCAGGCAGACCCTGAAGCAGAGGTCAGACCCGGGACCAGGGTTCAATTCCCGACGCGGCAGGGTCTTGAGCTCAAATGTCCATGGACTCGATAATTCTCGCTTCAGTGCCTGACCTAATCATGGGTTTACACTCTGCAACTCTGGGCATTAAGCTTGCTTAATCTCCACAACGGCCCCCCCGCGGCGGGATGTCTGGCTTTCACCTTGGGGATGCCCTGTAGGGGCTATCTCACAGGGAAAAGCCAGGACGGGTTCCCAAGGCAAGCGCGGAGATACCCCTTCGGGGGTCGATTCGGGCGCTATATAAGAAACATAATAATAATAATAATAGTCTCGTTTTTCTGAACAGTTACGCCATAGGCGTAAGAACTGTCCAAAGGGTAGATTCTCCCGTAACTGGCGGGGGTGGAAACTTTCAAAGTTTAGTAAGCAATTTCTCGTCGTGGGTTTGAAATGTGTCGTAGTGGTTAGTTTACCACTTTCTGCTCTGATGTTTAGGTCTAAAAAGACCAATTGTTCTCTGCTCATTGTGGAGGTAAATTTCAGAAAAGGGTCTTGTGAATTTAACCAGGTTAGAAAAAGGTCCACTTCCATCTCATTTCCATTCCAGATGAGGATGACGTCGTCAATATAACGTCTCCACATCTGGATATGTGCAGAGAATGGGTTGTTGGGAGTCAGAATTCTTTTGTTCTCCAGCTGGTGGACATATAATCCGGCCACGCTCGGCGCGAATGTGCTTCCCATGCTGGTTCCATGGGTTTGCCTGTACATGGTTCGCTGGAATAGGAAGAAATTTTCAGTCAGTGCTAGGCGGCAGCATTCCAAAACAACATGTCTCGGTGTCTTGTATTGCCACTCATTTTCAAATAGAATCTCCTCCAAAATTTGCAATGTTTCTCTATGGGGCAAGCTCGTATAAAGACTCTCCACATCGAGTCCAACCAGTATTTGTGTGGTAGGGTCAAATGTGAGGTCCTTGATTAGGCATAATACTGCTTTTGTATCTTGCAGATATGTCTCAGTTTGTTGTACTCGTGGTCGTAGAAAAGCATCTGCAAACTTAGACAGAGGCTCCAAAATCGACCCAATCCCAGAGACGATCGGTCTCCCAGGTGGACTTTCTAGTCTCTTGTGGATTTTTGGGATTGTGTAGAAATATGGTGTCCTTGGATGTTTGTTCTCAAGGAAATCTGCTTCTTTCTTAGATAGCCAATCATTTATTAGACATTCTTCCACCATTCTTGCAATTTCAACCCTTAGACGTTCTGTTGGATCCACAGTTAGGATTTCATAGTTCCGTTGGTCAGCCAAGAGTCTAAGGCATTCTGTCTCGTAGTCTGTTGAATTTTGCACCACTATTGCTCTGCCTTTGTCAGCCGGTTTTATTGTGATGTTTGTATCATTAGCCAATTCTTGTATTGCCTCTTTTTCAGATCTACTGGTGTTGTAAAATGTTCTCAATGACCCAGTATCCAGATCCATCACATCCTTAAGGATTGCTTTCGCAAAAGCCAGCAGTTCCACTGGTAGGCTTGCTGCCGGCGGAGTAAAGGAAGATTTTTTCTTTAGTCCTGTATCACTCCAGGTTTCCACTGACTGTGGTCTATCTTTGAAAAAGACTTGTAATTTTAAACTGCGAACAAACTCCTTCAACTCACAGTATAACTTGAATTTATCCAGGTTTGTTGTTGGGACAAAACCCAGGCCCTTTTCTAGCACTCTAGTTTGGTCTGGGGTGAGAACCTTGTCAGATAAATTAACCACTAGGCTCAGATGTGGCTGGTTGATGGTGTAGTCACCGGCCCTTGGCTCCTCGTGTGTGTTCTGCCTGTTTCCAGTGGTTGTGCCCATTGTACTTGCTGGCCTCTGGTTTTTCCTCTTCCCGGCCTCTTGCCTCTCCCTAAAAAAGGCTGCTGTTGCATGCCTGATATCTGGGTGTTATCCCAAAACGGGAATGGTTGGTGAGGGTATGGTTGATGAAACGGCGGATGGCCATAGAAAAACTGGGGTGGCGGTGGTCCCTGATAGGGTTGCCAAAAATTCCCTCTGTTTCTCATCCTCCCAGCTCTACCTCGTCTGTTCTTCGGCTGGTTGCGGTTGTAACTTGAGTCAGAAGAATCGGATCCTGAATCTGAACTCCCACTGTCTGTGTTGTAACCAGGGTTTTTCCCGGAAGGGACATAGTCGACCTTGATATATGGATACACTTTCTCATGCGAGAAAGACTTCTTGTCTTTGTGGAATTTCACATATTTCGTATCCTTCAGTGAGATTTCAAATTCAGTCATTGATTTGTTCAATTCATCCAATCTTTTTTTAAGTTCTGCTGTTGATTGGTAGGACTTTAATTTTATCTCTAGATCATGGATTTCAATTTTCATTGTCTCTGCTCGGCGTGCTGCAGTTTTTACAATAAGGACTAGCCAGTCCCTAGTGCAGTGCCAGCTAATCAATGACCAATCTTTTTTAAAAAGGAGATCGTCCTGGAAGATGAAAGGCTCATTGTTTACTATCAGGCCACGTGGTGCTGCGTTGGCCCTATGGTATTCGCTCATCATGATTCCATGTATTATTGTTTTCACTAGGTTGCGTTTTAATTCTGTTAGTTCATCCCAACACTGCTGGGCTTCACTCGTGTCTTTGTAGGGTGTACTGGTGTGAGGGAGCATGGAGGCTATTATCTTATCTGCCTCATCTTCAGTAAAAGAGAGTCCTGTAATTTCTGCCATGATGGTCTCTCCTATGTATTCTCTTTTTTGTATGTCAACTGATAAACTGGCCTTTGTCACAGTGTAAGGTGTGTGTAGGATCTCCCGCAGCTGCGCGCTGCAATGTATTAATACAAAAGAAAAGGGAGTTAGAGGGAGGAAAAAGGCTCAGGCTCACCCTCCAAATACTACATTCAACATAAGGTCTCTGTTACCAGATACCTGAGAGCCTAGCCGGTCACTATAATTCCATTCGCAACGCTCAATGGGGTTGGTCTGGAAGGTATAGTAGATAGAAAAAGAGAAAATTGCTCTTTTTCTTGGTGTCCCCTCACTCACCAGGGTTGCCCCATGGTGACATGCTTCATCATTGGGGCCATCCCAGTCCTCTACGGGCTGGGGCGTGCTATGACTTGCGAATTACGTAGGAGCACTTATAATTGACTATGTGTGGTGCAGGTGTGATAGTGGAGTGGACTAAGTGATATGTTTAAAAATACCTGCCCAGTAAGCTTTCAATAAACTTTATTCCTGCTTCTAGGTGGTAACATTAAAAATGGGGTGGAAAAATAGGGTCCCTAAACGTAATGTGTTAAGGTGTACCTATCAACTCCTGTCAACATGTTTCGTGCATACCCCAAGCACTTCTTCGGGACTACACAGGGACCAGCCCTGTGTTCGCCACTCCTTAGCTCTGTTGTGAGATACTTTAAGTAAATAATGCTGCAATCGATAATTAGTGCATGCATAAGTACCTACGTATTATTTGAATCACGAGGTTCCTGTAAAACAAAAGACAACTTTAAAAGTCAAGGGGTGTTACCCCCAACATAAACACACATAACACATATTTCGGATTGCACGTGGAAAACGTGATCACATTTCCCGTGGTCCTCAACAGGACGTTTTTGTATGCAAAAACGTGATTGTTTTCATGCACAAAAAGTGGTAGTTCTCATGCATAAAAACGTGATGGACACCTTACTGTGACAAAACCAAACATTCATCTTACTCACACACTTATACATATTTACATACATGTAGTGGGACCTAACTGTGCCCCATGGACTCGGAGGGGTGCAGTGTCCCAGCAATCTAAGAGAGGAAGGCAAATCGTAAATTACATCTACTGATCTTGTTTCTTCCGACCTGCAAGGTTGTGCGATGGTTAATCAACCTGCACAGCGGTAACTAAAGGCTCTTCATTTGCCAGACTTCATTAGGACACACTTACTTGCTCACAGGGTACCTCCCTCATGTAAACACCTACTAGCGTCTCTCCGGTCCGAATGTTGTTTGACCGGAAGGTGATTTACATTATCTAAAAATCAGCTGCATTTTTATACCTATTCATGTCTTTTCAAAAACTAAGGCAAATTACCTGGTAATGGTAATGCCCTTTAGGAGTATGCCTTAAATTAATTTTTAATAAAAATGGCCAACCCAATCGGAAAATATCGGCCTTTTAATTGAGGAAAAGGCACTTCATACACCTAAGATGGCCGCCGGTTTTGAACGCTCCGAACAACCGACAAGCTTCAGCTCTCCACAGAGCGCTGCGTGCAATGCGGAAGCAACCGGGCGATCGCAGGTCTTTAAAACAAATCCGGCGCCCCCGGTCAAACAACATTCGGACCGGAGAGACGCTAGTAGGTGTTTACATGAGGGAGGTACCCTGTGAGCAAGTAAGTGTGTGCTAATGAAGTCTGGCAAATGAAGAGCCTTTAGTTACCGCTGTGCGGGTTGATTAACCATCGCACAACCTTGCAGGTCGGAAGAAACAAGATCAGTAGATGTAATTTACGATTTGCCTTCCTCTCTTAGATTGCTGGGATACTGAACCCCTCCGAGTCCATGGGGCACAGTTAGGTCCCACCACATGTATGTAAATATGTATAAGTGTGTGAGTAAGATGAATGTTTGGTTTTGTCACAGTAAGGTGTCCATCACGTTTTTATGCATGAGAACTACCACTTTTTGTGCATGAAAACAATCACGTTTTTGCATACAAAAACGTCCTGTTGAGGACCACGGGAAATGTGATCACGTTTTCCACGTGCAATCCGAAATATGTGTTATGTGTGTTTATGTTGGGGGTAACACCCCTTGACTTTTCAAGTTGTCTTTTGTTTTACAGGAACCTCGTGATTCAAATGAATACGTAGGTACTTATGCATGCACTAATTATCGATTGCAGCATTATTTACTTAAAGTATCCCGCAACAGAGCTAAGGAGTGGCGAACACAGGGCTGGTCCCTGTGTAGTCCCGAAGAAGTGCTTGGGGTATGCACGAAACATGTTGACAGGAGTTGATAGGTACACCTTAACACATTACGTTTAGGGACCCTATTTTTCCACCCCATTTTTAATGTTACCACCTAGAAGCAGGAATAAAGTTTATTGAAAGCTTACTGGGCAGGTATTTTTAAACATATCACTTAGTCCACTCCACTATCACACCCGCACCACACATAGTCAATTATAAGTGCTCCTACGTAATTCGCAAGTCGCAGCACGCCCCAGCCCGTAGAGGACTGGGATGGCCCCAATGATGAAGCATGTCACCATGGGGCAACCCTGGTGAGTGAGGGGACACCAAGAAAAAGAGCAATTTTCTCTTTTTCTATCTACTATACCTTCCAGACAACCCCATTGAGCGTTGCGAATGGAATTATAGTGACCGGCTAGGCTCTCAGGTATCTGGTAACAGAGACCTTATGTTGAATGTAGTACTTGGAGGGTGAGCATGAGCCTTTTTCCTCCCTCTAACTCCCTTTTCTTTTGTATTAATACAGGAGGGGAGAGACATTCCATTAAGGGGGTGGTCGCAGCAGGGGCCTTTCATCCTTCTGAGGCCGTTTGGGTTGGGGTGCAGTTCGGCGGGCGATGGGAGGACAGGCCCGGGGTCGGGCATGGTCTGTTCCAGAGTGGTACCTAAAAAACCAAGTAACTTGATTTAATGCCTACAAAACATACAGCATGTACTTTGGGCTTGTTTTTAATATGGTAGCCGGCTGGGTGGAGGGTTAAAATTTGCTCTTTATTACAAGGATGGCTTTATAAAACTGAGGCATGCTGCATTAGTATTTATGCAGCGTGGAAACAATGTGTTCTAAAGCGTGCTGCTCGTTTTATACTTACCATAGAGAGCCAAGCGTTAGGGTTGTTAGGGTTAAGTTTTACTTGTAACTTAATGCAGCGGGTATATTGGTCTTGTTCTTGCTATGAGAGGGGAGGGCATGAAGGGGGGTTAAAAATGCTACTGTATGTGGTATAAACAATATAGACTTTACATTAAATTACGCATAGATGCGCTGAAGAAGAAGAGACAGCAAAGCAGGATGCTTCAAATGCGGGTGCCATGATTGTAAAGATGCGAAAACAGCTAAGAATGCACACAATCACCGAACCGAAGAGCTCTATCACTCTAAACGTTGCATACTTACGGAACAAAATGTGAGCATATTACCGTAAACAATTACTGGTCATTGATGGTATTCCTTATAACGGCAGGCACTTTTAAAATAAAATAATCATCTGGGGATAGTTTCGAGTAAAGTCAGAATAAAAACAACCGATTCCACTAGCAGCCTCACAGCTGTGTTCACACGTGATCCTTTGTTCATGCGAATAACATCCGCACGGAAGATTGCTACGTGATAATAATAATAAGTAATAAGGAGCACAAAAGGCAAAACATGAAAGTAAATAAAAATGTAATCTGCTATTGTGTTATGTAATAAAGATATAAAAGTTTCACATTGTGTTCTTTTTATAAATTATTCTCAAATATGGAACTTTTGACAACAAAGCATATTGTTTATATTTTTTCAACACTCAACCGTAAAGTGTACTGGCTTAGTGGAGTAATGCCTCGACAATATGGGCCTGTGTTTCATCTTACAGTCACAGGTTCAAATCCGGTTATGTGAACTCTAGCCTTCCATCCTTATATGGTCGACAACATTAGTTACTTAAATTTCAAAAGGATGAATAAGCCTGTTGTCCAACTAAGGTTATCACAATGAGTACTGCTGTGAGAATTACATATGTTTTATAAACCCAAATATGGCCACAGATAAATACACGTTTTATAAATACTAATTAAATAAAGAGCGCAACAAAAACTTGCCATTCAATTCTTTGTTTAAATTGCCGAAATTATAGATTGCGACTGGTGATTTTTATTTTTTATTATATGGATGGCTGCATAAAAGGGAGACATGCTGCATTAGTATTTTTGCGGCTTAATGGGAACGGAGTGTTATAACAAGCACAGACAGCACCGGGAGGAATAAATGGAGCAAAGAGGCGGGGGATATTACCTGTAGAAACGGAGTAGCAAGCACTGGCAGCTGGTCAGGTGGGTGCCTGCTAAAATGTTAAGCGTGGCGACCGTCTTGTTGTTAATGCATAAAGATTAGTGCAGCGCCCAGGAAGTGGGGGGGCTTGCAGGACAGTGGCGAGGAGCAGTCAGCAGTGTGGAAAAGCGGGGGCCATGCTGCACCCTATAGCATGCCGCCTGTGTTGTTAATATATAAGCGGATAAGCGGCTACGTTTAAATAAGAGTTGGACGGCCGTGCAGCCGGCATTGTTTACTTAGTCTCCTGGTCAGCTGTGATTACATGCGCCAGTGCAAACGGTAAAAAAACTGCATAAAAGGAGCTTTTGTTTAACATTTCACAACAGCTGAGATGTGACATAGAACGCACGGCCAACAAAGCTCCAAAACATTTTATGTTAGCATACAGGGACCATTTTTCAAAAGAATATGTAAAATTGGTCTTTTGGTAAACAGCTTAAACAAAAGGCTGAGTGTAACAGCCACGCATATTTTACAGAAGGAAGTGAGGAGAAAAGGGAAAAAAATAGCCACCGCAGTGAAGGACTGGGCTAATTTAAAACCCAGCGGTGCCAGGGGACAACACCTGAAACCTTCGTGGAGATACCTGTTCCGGCCTACAAATTACAGAGACACGGGACACTTCCTTCGGCGTCAAAGATCAGCGTTTATTTACTGCAGGGACACAGAAATCGCTAGAAGTACAACATAGTGTATGTTCAGAGAGTCTGCTTCGATTTGCAAAAGTGGATCGCTCCTTTTATACACATTTTAGCCATTGCACAACATAACGAACAAAAGGTTACAACTCAGTTCCCACAGTAAACTTCAAAAAGATCGCATTCATGCTTTCAGAAGCCCGGAACATAATTACAGAAACATGTCGGTTCCCAACTGTAAAAGCACACTATCCCACCATTAGGCACATTCCATTCTAGTTGTAAACGACCTAAGAGAAGGGACAGAACCAGGTGCAGGAAAACAAAGACAGACAACAGATTGAAAAGAGTGTGGGGGCAATATCGGAAGCGTGATCACAGGATCAAAGGATTTGAGCCCTATGCATGCAGGGCTGAAACAATAGACCGGCACGGCAAGATGAGCCTCGAGCGGAGCCATCTGCTTTTGCCGTGTCATTCCCTTAGTCATAAAGGCACACTCAAAGGAATATGCATCTTCCGCAAGAGCTTGGGAATCCCAGGGTCATCAAGCGGATATTGTCCGTTCGCCGGCTACGTGAGGGCAAGAAACAAAATGGATGCCATATCTAAAATGGAACCCGAAGGTCCAGATGGAAAAACCCGTAAATAAGACGAACCCTTCCAAGTAGTGTAGCGAAAACACGTACATCTACTAATCCCATCATTTACGGTTCGTAGATACCAAACTCATCCATACCCGAACAAGCCCAAAACGTTGTTCCGATTCTCACCGAACCTCAGACGCTCCTTTTGCCCTCATGTAGGCAAGCACTAGTCGATATCAAAATCAATATCGATATTCATCAGATCGTTTAGATGTTGCTGGAGCATTATTCTATCCATCAATGTCTCTCTGGTAGCAGATGGTCTTCTTATACACGTTGTAGCACAAAGGCTACATAAGGCTGGACCACACTGTACACAAAGACAACACGTGAACAGAAATGTCACAACAACCCCTACAATCATCAGAATCTTCCAACCCCAAGTCGACATCAGACCCCAAAACCATCCTAGAAGCGTCCAAAGACCTTCGTCTACGTGTATGGACTCTGAGATTTTATGCAACTTCGAGATGGCTTGATAAACAGTTGGAGCATTATCAGGTATGAAAATACAGCAGCTCGAATGGATCACCTTGCACACACCACCTCTATCTGCGAGTACAACATCTAGAACCATACGGTTCTGTAATGTCATCAGTCTATCCGCTTGAAGCTCTGCTGTCAGGTTACCAAGAGCACTTGCAGTTATGTTAGCAGTCGATTCTACCACACGAGTCAACTGTCTCAGGTTCCTACTATTAACCATAGGTCCCCAAAACGGTAGGAAACCCTTAAAGAAATCTCCTGCTTCTTGACCGGCAGTGTCCTCTTTACTAACAACGCCTCTCACAACTCTCGTTTTGTGGTAGTCTGAGGCAACAGTGAAAGTCGGTGGCAAAAGATTTGCAATATAACATGTGCCCGAGAAGTCACGGGGCAACCACGTATAAGCGCGATCATAGCACACAAAATAGGTACCCTTGGCAGTCAGAAATACAGGGGAAGAGAGCATCGGTAAAACGTATGTCTCAGTACAAGCACTCTTCTCAAGCTGAGCTCTCGGATTTCGACCAAGACCTTGCAGACAGAAATGACCAAGGTGGAGTACAATCCAGATTGGAGACGAGCTCTTAAGCTGTCTATCACCCACTGAAATACTATACTCGGCCTCACTCAAGTCCTTGTAGGCTCGCACCTCCTCCTCTGGAATAAGCGATGCATCAAAAATATCTCTATCCAGATCAGCAATCGCTATCGCCAAAGACTTGTGGTACGGGCCAGAACCAAGGTCTGTGGAACGTGGCTCTCGACGGGGGTAGGAATCTAGTGCACTACGGAACATGGTTTGGAATGCCCGAGCTGATCCCTGGAGCTGTAGGGAAGAACTAAATACGGGATACCCTTATCCATGGTATGCGGCATTAACCCACACACCCAACAGTTGGTAGTGTTCATCACCAACTGATGCTGATGCAAAAGTTGGACAAAGGAATTGTTCATAAATTCTGCACGTCTGACCTGTTCATGTTGGGGCAGAAGATGAAAAGAATGTGGAGAGATAGTGGGGACAAGAACAGAATTCAGATCATGAGAGGGGGAAGTAGGTGAAGTGGAAGGCAACAGTGACTGAATCCCAAAATACACTCCACCCACCAATAACATAGACATAGTTAGGAACAACATGAAAATCTGAAACAAAAAACATTTTGTTTGTAGAATCTTATGCAACTTGGATCTTTGCGCCGACGTCATCTCTATTTGTGACAGCTTAGAGAACTCCATCCTCTAAAGACCGTCCGTAACGTTCTTGACGCACCTGATTCTGAGTAGCAATTGTCAATTCCCAGGAGTTCCCAGAAACCGACAAAAGTAACCGACCTAGTGTTAGAAACCTGCCAAACAGAAGTAGGTACCCGTACGGCCCTACGGCCAACCCAGATGGTAGGTTTAATCAATTAAGCATTCAATTTAACATAAGTCTCCTAGCTGCACAGAAAAAGGAACACGTGATATGAAAAACAAAATTAAAGAACTCAAGATCAGGGGAAAAAAATGCAAATGTTCACAATGTTCATAGCAACAGGGAGGGGGTAATGTAGATTCAGAAAAACAAAGGGAATTTTTTTATTTGTCCTTAATCACGCGATCGAAGGAAATATCAACATTTTCCAGGTCGAGTTTGCTCTTCAAACAATTGTTCAGGTGGCAAGACAGAGTTCGATTGTTCAGGTGACGGTTCAGAACGTGAATTCTCCAATGCTGAAGACAAAGGTACAGTTCCAGATGATTCAACAAACGTATCTGGCTGAGCTGGATCGATCTCTACAGGTTGAGCATCACTAAATGGCACATACTTTGGGATGACATTGGTTTCAGTCGGGGCAAACCCTTTCCTTATCCAATTATTTGCTGGCAATGGGAGCGGTACTCTCTTCGTGTGGGTGGTGTGCACCCAATGCTTTCTGCCGTCCAACCGAACTGCAGTCCTCGTTGCCAACAAGACTTGGTAGGGTCCCACGAACCTGGGCTCTAGATTTCGTTTTCTCCCAAAGTTACGAACGAGCACCCACTCTCCAGGTTGGAGTCGATGTCCAGGTCCTTCCGTTTGTGCCGGTAAAGCTTTAAAAACCTGTTGATGAATCAAACTCAATTTAGCAGTCAGATCGTAAAGATAGTCAATCAACATTGGATATTCAATTCTGCTAAATTCCTTAGGCCTTGGGACTCCCCAAACGTTCGCAGGACGGCCGAACACAATCTCATATGGGCTAAGCCCTACTCGAGAGTGCACAGTCGCCCTGGTTGACAGGAGAGCTAGAGGCAATGCATCAGGCCATGATAACCCAGTCGTTGCTTGGATTTTGGCAAGTTTCAGTTTCAGAGTACCATTGTACCCTTCTACCAAACCCGCCGATTGAGGATGGTTAGCACTATGAAATTTTTGGCGAATACCCAAACCCGCACACACACTCTTCATCACATTCCCCACAAACTCACTACCATTATCCGACCATACAATCTGTGGCATTCCATACCTAGGGAAATACTCTTTGAGTAGGACTTTTGCTGTGGACAGGGCAGTATTATCCTTAAGAGGGTATGCCTCAATCCATCTGGAGAACGCACAAACCACAACCAATACATATTTTAAATTATTGCATCTCTCCATATGGATGAAGTCCAACTGGATAACTTCAAAGGGGCATGTAGGAGGAGCAAAATGACCAGGTGGAGTGGGGGTGCCCTTGCCAGGATTATGCATCAAACATACCATACAGTTCTTGGCCACTCTCTCAGCACATTTAGCAATCCCATCATTCTTCCATACGGGAGACAACAACTTACACATACCTTTCGTGCTAATATGTGACATGCCATGGGCCATAGTAACAACGGCAAGCACATACGCATCCGGTAACATCCATCTCTGATACTCTGACAAATCAACCCAACATCCATTCATGTCTAACTTCCCCGTGCTTTCTTTCCACTTAGCCTTTTCAGTTTCGGTGGCCTCATTCTGAATCGCTTTCACACTCTCAACTGTGTCCTCACACATACCAGTCTCAGCCGGCCATCTCACTGAACTCGTAACGTACATTCGGTTTGTCAGGTTCTTGGCCGTTTCCTTAGCAATCTCATCTGCGAACGCATTACCATGACCAACATCATCTGTAACCTTTCGATGCGCGCTGCATTTAATGATTGCCACTTGCTTAGGCAATGTAAGTGCATCCAAAAGATCGTTCACGAGCTGTCCATGTTGAATCTTCGTGCCATGAGACGTCATGAATCCTCTCTCTCTCCACAATCGACCAAAACTATGTGCTACGCCAAACGCATACTGACTGTCAGTAAACACGTTCACTCGCTTTCCTTTAGACAAAACACACGCTCTCGTTAAAGCAATCAACTCTGCAGCTTGTGCCGAATTCTGACTCAATCTCGCAGTTTCCACAACCGTACTCAACGTCACTACAGCATACGCAGTGGTCACATCACCATTCGGCAAATTGAAGCATGAGCCATCAACATACAAAGTACCATCAGGATCTACCAATGGAGTGTTTTTCAGGTCAATACGACCCTTCGTCTCTTCTTCAGTTCTTAAGTAACAGTCATGTGATGCTACATCACCTGATTCCATATGAATCGGCAACAATGTCGCTGGATTCAACACATTACAACGTTTTATCTGTATATGACTTGCCAAAAGTGTCAACTCATAGCCGGACAACCTTGCACTCGTCAAGTGTTGAGTCTTCGTTCGATTCAAGAGAGTGTCAACTGCATGCGGAACCATCACTGTAAGCATATTATCCATGACCAGACCTGCGGACTGTCGGATGGACACTGCAGCTGCCGCTGTCGCCCTTAGACAACTCGGCAATGCTCTAGCTACTGGGTCTAAAGTCGAAGAAAAATATGCACATGGACGCTGTTTGCTGCCAAATTGTTGCGTCAACACACTTAACGCACAACCTTCTCTCTCGTGAACATATAGTGTAAACGGCTTACTGTAATCAGGAGTACCTAACACAGGAGCCGAACACAACGCATCACGCAATTCAGAAAAACTTTTCTGACAATCTTCAGTCCATGGCAAAGGAGTCGGAACATCCTTGCACGTGAGAGCTAACAATGGCTTCGCTAACAATGAAAAGTTTGGAATCCATTGTCTGCAGTATGACGTGATACCTAGAAAGGCACGTACGTCTCTCTGAGTTGTTGGCACAGTCATTCGAGCAATCGCTGCAATTCTTTCTGGGGTCAACCTTCTTCCCTCCTTTGACAATAAGTGACCTAAATAGGTTACTTCTTGACAACAATACTGCAACTAAGAAGGTGACACCTTGTGATGTAAGTCACATAAATGCTTTAACAATGATACTGTAGCAGTTTTACAAATTTGCTCAGTATCGGCAGCCACTAACAGATCATCGACATACTGAATCAAGGCCGCACCAGCGGGTAACACAAATGCATCAAGTTGACTCTTAAGGGCCTGACTGTAGATCGATGGACTCTCACAGTAGCCCTGTGGTGCGCGTTTAAACCTAAAACTGCGACCACCTAATGAGAAGCCGAATAGATCTCTGCTTTCCTCAGCAATCGGAATACTAAAGAAAGCATTCTTTAGGTCTATTACCGAAAACCAGGAGGCAGAGGCTGGAATCAGGGTCAGCAAAGCTGTAATATCAGGAACCACTGGAAACTGTGGAATCACGATTTTATTCACTTCTCTCAAATCAATTACAAAACGGTACACAGGAGGCTTGGATGGATCAGTTCGTTTCAAAATAGGTAACACAGGACTATTACACACATTTCCCCGAGTTTCTTCAATAACATCCTTTTCGATCAAGTCATAAATGATCGCTAGTAGCGCTCGCTCGCCATCAAGAGAGATACGATATTGGGGAATACGTGGTAATCTCACATTTGATTTCAATGTCCACGGCCATAGTAGCACAGGAAGTGAAAAAAGACAAAGAACACTTTGTAGCACAACCGGGTAGTAATTCAAAGAAACCGTTTTCAGAAGAATTCAAGCTTGAAAAGACCTATCTCAAAAATAGGTAGGTTTTCCGACACCACCATTTACCGGAAACGGGAATGAAGGTGTCAAGGTATGAATGATATACTACTCGAGTGTCATGAAATACGGCCAACCAATCCGTTGGGCGCCATGTAGCAGGGTTTCCGTTCTCCCACAGAACTGTGCATAGAGATCTAGAACCTCAGTGAGTTAGGATGATCCAAAAACTCATCTCAGTGTCAGAAATCTCGTTACCTAGCTAGCTACAGTGTCTCATGGATCATTATGGAATGATCCATGTATTAGACAAACCAGAACATGATCTTTAGAATACCTCAGGAGTCGTGGAACACATGAACACTCTTTCGTTATATAATCATTTCAAACCAAAACTGAGAGTCAAAGAACACACGTGCAAGTTTGAAATATTTATTATTCAATGCAAAGTTCTCAAAGGCAGTATCTTGTATAATACCAAAATGCAGATTATAAAAATCATAGTCAGCAGCATAGTCACTAATCCATAGTAAGCAAAAGGTGCTAGCATGTTATAATGCAATTTCTATAGAAATCTATATCACCTATATTTCGCGCACCCTATCTAGCATATTATATTATATCTAAGAAGGTCTCGTTCGGGCTTTAGCAGGGCGGCCCCATACCTCTCAATGTCAGTAGGAGCAGTTCACATCAACCGCTACCAGCTCTCTTCATGCACAGCACCAAGTGTCTGCGTTCATTCCGTGTAACTCTATCTTAAACCCGCGTAGAGCCCAAAATGTTGGCATCAACATTATTTGTGTTATGTCTAATGTCTAATGTGGTGCGAGGATCAGACCTCCTAGCAACCTTGTGTTAGGTTAATCTTAGAGTGTGCAGCTCTCAGTGTGCAGACAGTTGTACCAAGTGTACCAGGCAAAGCTGATAGCATAGGAATAACATATTATTCTCAAATAAAGCAACTCGCCGCTTCTAGGGTGAAAGCTACAACAACAAGTACGTGTCGTGTGCAAAACTGAAGCCGAAGGCAAAACGGCTGTTTAAACATGTAATACACTCATGCTAACTTAACGCAATATATGTAATGAAGTATCCATATGACAACATAAGGTGGTATATCCAATAGGCCCACATCATTGGGACCTGTTGCCCATAAAGACTCAGGAAGGGAACTCAATTCTGGTGGGAGCTTATCAGTTGATAAGTACATAGGAGAGATCACTCTCTGACCTAATGTAAGCTCCACTCCTGTAGGAGAGCAATACAGAGTCGCATATAACCGCTTCAACAAATCCAGACCCAAGAGATTCTCACCACAACCAGTAGTTAAAATCAAAGGAGCCTCCAGCTCACGTGTCCCGATCGTAAAGGACAAAGGGCTAGAAACTGGATTGCTAACCGGGGCGCCAGAGAATCCAACAGAAACATTCGTTAAGCCAGACAAAGGTGCGCCAGGGAGTTTCGAATGCATGATGGAATTTTTTGCTGCACCAGTGTCCAACAGAAAAGGCTCAACTACGCCCGATGTGGCAACTGCGACGTAAGGCCCTCTCTGATCAACCGGAACTGATACTACTCCCTCTCTTTGTCTGTGGCTGTCCTAATAATCGTTGTCTGCACCAATCTCATGATCAACATAATAGTCATCCACATGATACTGTGCAGATCTACCAGACGATGCATTTCGCTGATCAAAACAATTGTTAGTGTCCGATGGAGGAGCAGAACGCTCATTTTGATTTTGAGAGGTGCCGCGACCTCTACCTCGAGAGGCTTGCTGATGACCACCACGACCTCCTCGAACCGAGACACCATTCGTTCGGTCACGTAAAACAGGGCAATTAAAATTATAATGGCCCTCACCCTTACAATATGCACACTGATTACTCCCAAGCATAGATCTGGATGCAGAATATTCAGAGCGCGACTGCATCCTAGAAGACTGCGCCTGTGGTCGATACTGCACATGCTGCTGTTGCGAGTCATTCTGATTCGAGCGCGGAGGATACGCCTGCTGCAACAAGACCTTAGTTTTTAGCTCCTTCGTTTTCTTGTCTGCACGATCATTCTCCTCTTTTTCTCTATTATCATAATATTGAGCCGTTGCTAATATTTGAGCTGTGGTTGAAACAGCCCAAGCACTTTTAGAATTTTTCAATTTGTTGCATAACTCAGGCAACAGATTGAACACGAACTTATCGACAAACAATCGCTGACCTCCCTCAGTGCTCATATCCTGACCACTATGATCAATAAATGCCTCCTCAAACCTAGTAAAGAAATCGGAGACACTCTCGTCTTTCTTTTGTTTGCAAGCAGACAATTTATCCCAGTTCACCCTCATCGCTGGCATGAGTGTTTTCATAAGCGTAATGATTCTTTGGGGCAAATCCGCAATTAACTGTTCAGGCTTGGCCCCACCAACTTGCTGTCCGTCGGCCGCTACAATTGCAGCCCAATCACCACCTAACTCAACTGCATGATTCTCGTGATGAATCTTCGCCCAGATCGGTTGCGGTACTACATTACCAAACAACATGTCGATATCAGCAAGGTTCATAATAGAAGCATCTACAAATTGGGATAACTCCTTGTAATAACCTGCCGGATTCTTCCGTGGGTCAGGCAAAGATTGTTTCACCTGTAAGACTTCTGATCGCTTCCATGGGAGGTGTATCCAAACTCTCTGGAAGTGTGGCAAAATTGGAGGAACGACAGTAGCATCACCTGGCCTCCACACTGGGGGGAATTCTCGCATGGGATACTGACCAGATTTCATTTTCGGATCATCGGAGTCGTCGTCAAACGACACTTGTGGTGGTACCGTGGACCTAAAAGCTAACAAACGCTCTAATGCACGCCGTACATCACCACCTACAATCATACCGCTCGAAAACTGACTCTGGAGTTCAGTCATATCGGGCGGTACGAGATCTAGCTCATCATTATCCCACTCTTCTCTCAGTGATTTGCACATCTCTTCGAACACGAATCTCTGTGTGGGCTCATTAAACTGAGAGAACGTATCGAAAACTACGCGTGAAGTGTACTTAGCAGGGTGTCTAATCCACCGACGCGCCATAGATACTAACGTCTCACTCTCCCTTACACCAGGCATTTGACTTAGTCTCTGAGAGATTTCAGAGACATCGGATTCAAATAACGATCCGAAAAGCGGAGAATAGAGATCAGCAATAGAATGAGGTATACGTTTACGAACAGAAGGAGAAGAGGAAAGAAGAACAGGAGCAACAATATTAGGACTAAACGTAGGAGCAGTGGAAGTAGCCAAGATAACAGGAGTAGTAGTAGCAGTAGACTGAGAGGTTATGGGCAGAGGAGCAGTAGGAAGAAGAGGTGGTAAAGGAGCAGGGCCCACTTGAGGAACAAGGGGATTTGGAGGAACAGGACCAACTACAGGCTGACCAGCAGCCACCGGAACAACAGGCGGAAGAACGGGAGGAACTATAGGGGCTATAGTACCCTGTACATAAGGGGGTGGTGACTTTAGTAAATAAGATAACAAAGGATCCTCTTTCGATTCTTCTTCCTTCTTTTCAGAACTCGATGGTAAAACCGGATAACATTTATCCACCGCCATGCTATGCTGTCTGATAGAAACTTCCTTTTCCTTCTCTGCCTTGTCTCGCTGATGCTGTTCTGCACCTTGCATTATCGACAGGACACCCTCTTTCTTATTTTTCTTAATCAGCTTGATTTCTTTCTGTCTGGCCTCTTTGCGCCATAACCGAAAGGAATCAAACATCGCTGGCCTAGCTTTCTTTTTAAACAATTTTGCTTTGAGATTATCTAAAACCTCAGTTTCAAAGCTACCATGGGGTGGCCAACTAAGGACACCATCTTTTCTCGTATAACGAATCCAGAATGGGTTATATATAATAGGGCCCACTCCATGTCGACTATAGAGCTCATAAATCGGAGTTCCAACTGGAGGTGTCGGACACGAGTCCTCCAACCGGGAATCCGTGCTGCAACATCTAAGGAAACCAAACAAGATACTACGGCCAGGCATCGTGCACACTAACCGAGTTTCAAACTTCGAGGGTTATCAAATTACGATATCCTCGCAAAAATACGAGACCCTCGGTTTTTGGCAATTGCAATTGTCAAAGAACCCAAACAACAAAAAGAAAGAACCAACAACTAAGGACCAAAAATGCAATGGAACCATGCAATCAACCAAGTTTCAACAACAACAACCAAGTTTCAAAGTACGAAGCAAATGTCAAGCAAATGCCAAGTTTTTAAGTTTGAAACAAATGTTCCAAAAAAAAGGAACCAAAGAGTTAACCTAAGAACTGGGAGCGACCCACAAATACTTAACTGAAAGAACAATGGCGTCACCAGGAAGGCCCGTCTATCGTCTCGCCGTACAAAGGACTACGCCAGGCGCCAAAACAGGTCGACAGTCAGGGCATCAGTCCGTCGCAGCCGTCGGGAAGCGGGAATCTTCGTGGGAAAAATCTTCGGACCACTTATTTCGACAACAGGATCGATGAAGCGGGGTGGACCTTCCCTCGGAGATTTCACACGAAGTTCCTCACGATCGTCAGGCTTTGGACCGGTACCGCATGATGTCGCCCCACGTTGGGCGCCAACTGAAGGACTGGGCTAATTTAAAACCCAGCGGTGCCAGGGGACAACACCTGAAACCTTTGTGGAGATACCTGTTCCGGCATACAAATTACAGAGACACGGGACACTTCCTTCGGCGTCAAAGATCAGCGTTTATTTACTGCAGGGACACAGAAATCGCTAGAAGTACAACATAGTGTATTTTCAGAGAGTCTGCTTCGATTTGCAAAAGTGGATCGCTCCTTTTATACATATTTTAGCCATTGCACAACATAACGAACAAAAGGTTACAACTCAGATCCCACAGTAAACTTCAAAAAGATCGCATTCATGCTTTCAGAAGCCCGGAACATAATTACAGAAACATGTCGGTTCCCAACTGTAAAAGCACACTATCCCACCATTAGGCACATTCCATTCTAGTTGTAAACGACCTAAGAGAAGGGACAGAACCAGGTGCAGGAAAACAAAGACAGACAACAGATTGAAAAGAGTGTGGGGGCAATATCGGAAGCGTGATCACAGGATCAAAGGATTTGAGCCCTATGCATGCAGGGCTGAAACAATAGACCGGCACGGCAAGATGAGCCTCGAGCGGAGCCATCTGCTTTTGCCGTGTCATTCCCTTAGTCATAAAGGCACACTCAAAGGAATATGCATCTTCCGCAAGAGCTTGGGAATCCCAGGGTCATCAAGCGGACATTGTCCGTTCGCCGGCTACGTGAGGGCAAGAAACAAAATGGATGCCATATCTAAAATGGAACCCGAAGGTCCAGATGGAAAAACCCGTAAATAAGACGAACCCTTCCAAGTAGTGTAGCGAAAACACGTACATCTACTAATCCCATCATTTACGGTTCGTAGATACCAAACTCATCCATATTCGAACAAGCCCAAAACGTCGTTCCGATTCTCACCGAACCTCAGCAGGAAATGAGTCACGATGTCTGGAGTTCGGTTCACATTTTAAAACTTCCATTCTTGAGTTAACATCAAGTAAATGCTTTGTCGCTTCCAGTGAACTAGTAAACATACTGGATACAAAGGTCAGCGCAGGTCACTATACAATGACTCACTGCACCGCAAGAGTTTGCATTAAAGGATCGGATGTTGACACAGCACCTTGTGTTCCGTAGTGTGCTACTCGCCGAAAAGCGCTTCAACGCCTCGTCAAGGTTAGAAAGCGCTATATAAATACAATTACAATTTCCTTCACAAAAAATGTTGTGTGAACTTTAGTTCTGTATCAGAGCAGAGAATGCACAATGGCTGCCAAAGAAGTGTGATAATACATTGCATTGTTCTGTCGCGTTTGTAAAATGCATTTTACGCCTAAAGAGGCCTCAAACTACTTTCTGGGTGGATGATTAAGTACTTACTCAGTTTGTTACGGTAAACCAAGGTTGGTGTTATATAATTCTACCGTATTCCGCAAAATATTCTAGATTAAATGGTTAAGTAGGCAATTTGAAATACAATGCGATGAATTAGACTTAATCCTATGACCAATCAGAGATTAAGTACATCATTCAAATGGTATCTAGGTTACTCAAAAGTTACTAACACCGTGCCTCTTTTCAGTCTAATAAAATGTGTGGAGTATGTACTTGGGTTAGAGGAGTGTCTGTCTTCTCAGTATACTGACGGCTAAGATGACCCACAGGTAATAACGATGAAAGACAAAAGTTTCTCAAGCCCCGAAGGCAAAGGACGTTCTGCCTGTGCTGCTGTCCTGAGAGTATCCAGTTCAGAACTTTCTTACTTCAGAGAAAGAAAAAAAAACGCGAGAGACGGCCTGGCGGCCGTCAAAGTAAAATGTAAGCAGTGCCATGCGCTGCGGTGATAAGAGGGCGGAAAGGATGGCCGTGGGAGGTGGGAGTAGGAAAGTAGGAGAGTGGTGCAGGCGGGGGGCAGGGAGCGGAGCCTTTGAAGAGACAAATGGTGACGGGGAGGAGAAATGCCTGAGGCACATCGCAGGCTCTCAAAAAGAGAAGATGAAAGCCTTTGATGCAGCAGGGGGCGGAGCGCAAGTGAAGCTGCTGGCAGAGCGCAAGTGAAGCTGCTGGCAGCAGATGGCTGGCTTTCATGTGCATGCGTTTTTGAGGTCAATGCGCTTGCGCATTAAGCTTGCTTTTCACAGTCACTGCATGGAATCGCCCGATTGTTAAGCTCTCGTTAAGCCCCTATATTCTCGCAAGCTCAATGCGCAAGCGCATTGACAGGCAAGACCTAAAAATGCTCCACTAAAGGGGCTCCTATTGTTCCACAGATGAACCTACTTCGGTGTTGGAGTACATATGTATATTTGTTTATACATGTATAAATCAATTACCTATTGATTAAATCAATAGCTTTACGAGAGTAAAGTACATTAATTGTGTTAGCAGGGTCATTGAGTCTGTTAGCCCCTGGGGAAGTATTTTGAAGTATTCCTACTGGAACTTTGTTTTGTACATACGGCCTTAATTGCTCAGGTTCCATTGGAATATAGGGTGCCCAGTGTTTGATTTTGATCCTTTTAGAAAACTGGCATTTTCATGACATTTGATGCCTGCAGCCTTTTCCTGGGTCACATGACTGAGTGTTGTTGGCAGTTGGCCTTTGTGCATTCCTCCCAGACTGTATCACAATAGAGGGTCTGTGTGTTGGCAGGATGGGCCATCCTGGCTTGATGAGGGGATGAGCTGTCACCTACCACACTTGCACTTCACACTCACAGAGTACTTCACACTAGCTGATTGTGGCCCCAGACCGACTGGGACAAGGGCAGGGAGGCAGGAAATTCAAGACACCTCAGTGGGAGGGGGGGGGTACTCCAGAGCTTCTTACACTTCAAAATGCGCAACAGGCATAAATATTGGACCCTCAGACCCAACTCTTCAGATCACTTCTGGACCTGTGGAAGACTCACAAGAAGGACTGCTCTGCTGCCCTGCTGCAAGAACGACTGCCCGGCTGCTCTGCTTCCCTGCTGCAAGAACGACTGCCCGGCTGCTCTGCTTCCCTGCTTCAAGAAGGACTGACCAGCTGCTTTGCTGCCCTGCTCCTTTGCCTGCAAGAAGAACTGCGCTGCTGCCCTGCTGTCTAGGGAAGAAGGACTACACCTACGCCTTGAACCCAGGACCACAAGAGTGAATCCAAGTGCCCCAACACCCTTTTACCCTGCACCTGGACTCTGGTCTCAACTCCCCGATCGGTGCGTCTCCTGTCCTGGACCCTTCTAAGTGGGGATAAAGATATTCTGCCAGCCCAGCTGTGATCCCCATCGGAACAGACGAACCGCAGTGCAACCCAATGCAGCCATTGCAACTCCTTATCGGAACTGACACAAAGCAATGCAACTCGACGCATGATCTTGCATCGCAGCCGATGCCAAGTGAAGCAACTCAACGCGGACCTCCGCAACACCCCACACCCAGGACATAAGATAAAATTCTCAGCCTCCTAACATGGTCCCTGTAGGTGGCCCCATTCCATCGCAGTCGGCCTGAACTTGTGTCATTTGCTCTGGTCCAGCGTGACCAGATAACAACAGATGGTGCTTTGTGCTTCTAGGCACTATTTTCAGCTAGATCTTCAAAATTGCATATCTCCGGTTTTATTAATTGGATTTTTTTGTTTTGGTGTCAAAAAGTGTATTAAACGTTACTATATTTTTTAAAATTGGTGTGGGGTCTTTCTTGTGTTGGGTTTTCACTTTATTACTGTTTAAGTAGTGCAGAAATTCTTTACACATTGTCTGTAAGTTAAGCTTGATTGCTTTGTGCCAAGCTACCAGAGGGTTAAACCCTGGTTAATTTTGTGACTTTTTGTGTTTCCCCCTAAAAAAGATTGTGGCTGTTGCTTGAGAAAAGCTCACCACTGCCCCCTCAACCAAGAACCCTCTTTCTCACACTCATAATCAGGTAATTTCAAAAAGGTGTTGCCTTCGGTGCTAGTGAAACATGAACAAACGCCCACTGGGTAATGTAGGGCGAACTCTACTTCAAAAGAGATAATTAAAATAAAGACTGCAAGTCCCAGAATGCATAGTGCTGTAAAATGGAATGTCAAGAAACGGAATTTTTTTTCAGGGACTTGGTGTTTCCATAAATTTCATTAAATCACATTCATTAATACTCTGAGTCTGCATGTTGAGATTTTAGGTAAATACAAATTTCAAATCAGAAATAAACTCCGGAACAAACTCCATTGAAATGCCATTGTGCTGATTTAAGGAAGGTCATAATAAAAAAAGTTCCAAACTCCACTTCCTCTGTCTTTCTTCAGTCCACTCCTGGCCTCCTAAATTCAGATGAAATGTTTATTAACACTTGAAATCAAGAAGCCTCTGTTTTCTCCAAGAAATATGTTGGCGCCTTGACTGCAACATGCAGGAGTGACATGTTACAAGCACATTGTTTCTCTTCCCTTGCAATCACGATTCCAGTTCCGTTTCCTGGTACGTGGATATGCGCCAGCGAGAAGGAAAATGGGCGAGGGGGCGAGGAAGACACAGGTGACAGCAATTAGCATTAATGGCCTGTGAGCAGGTGAGAGCCGGACTCGGTAAGGTTTAAAAGGAGCGTCTCCGGGTTAAGCAGGCAGTAGGCATTTGAAGTTGCAATCGTTGGTGTAACTGCAAGTAAAAGGTAAGGAGGCCATGTAGATGGACTTTGATGATTTGGATATCCTTATTTTTTAGCTGCTTAACGCGTTTTAAAATGTTAATTTATTTTAAGATTGAACTATGAGTAAAATTTCGTAAATCATTGATTAGTGGCTAGTAGGTTAGGTGGGTGAAGTACGTAGCCATAAGGTGCAGGCAGGGCCTGGCTTTGCCCACTTGTATTTTATATATATATATATATATATATATATATATATATATATATATTCACTGAAAAAACCATAGGTTATAGACCATATATAGTTAGGAATTAGCATTTACAAAACCTTGAAAAGTCACTGAAAAAACCATAGGTTATAGACCATATATAGATAGGAATTAGCATTTACAAAACCTTATTTTACTCACACAAAACCATTGAAATTCGCATATATAGTTAGTTGCACTTACTATATATCGCGCACCCGCAATCCACTGCTGATCATGTCACATATTACATCATTCATGACATGGTCAGTGACATCACTGATGACATCACTGATGACATCTCAAATGACATCACTGATGACATCACTGATGACATCTCAAATGACATCACTGATGACATCTCAAATGACATCACTGATGACATCTCATTTGACATTACTGATCACATCACTGATGACATCATTCATGTGATTATACGATGAACCTCTTCAGACTCTAATATAACCTTAGATACACTCAGTGTAAACAGACACTCACAGACTGTCACTCATCCATGGAGTTACTCATACACCTAGTCAGTCATGCAAAGAACCAATCACACCTCCATTTCCTCAACTATACAGTTATACACACCTTACTTATTCAAACATATACTAACACATATTTACTCTCTTATACAATGCCTGATACAAGTTCACAATGATCAATACAGCCACTCACACATTCACTGGCTCTTATGCACAGTTATTTATATATGTCAACTCTCACATGTACTGTGTTTTACATATGTACTTACTTTGACATTGCACCATCAGGATTCAAGCAAGCCGGGCCGAAGACGGCTGTAATGCCAGAAACCGGTCCCCGGAAGCTTGTTTCCTTCCCAGTGAAAGAATTGGCTTTGTAGTTTGGTTTGCCCTGTTCCCATCATGCACTGGGACAGGAACAGACTAATTTGCATATAGCCAGGTTCTGAGCTGGGATGGTGCAGTGAGCTAAAAAACGGTGTTGGATCTAGCCCTGATCTCTTGACTGGGTGAGAGTATTCTGCTTAATTCAGAAACTCTGTCCATCACCATCCCTTGTTGTTTAATTATTTTGTCCACCATAAGCGTGGAAGGGTATACTCAGATGTGAGTCCCTTGCTCATTGCACCATCAGGATTCAAGCAAGCCGGGCCGAAGACGGCTGTAATGCCAGAAACCGGTCCCCGGAAGCTTGTTTCCTTCCCAGTGAAAGAATTGGCTTTGTAGTTTGGTTTGCCCTGTTCCCATCATGCACTGGGACAGGAACAGACTAATTTGCATATAGCCAGGTTCTGAGCTGGGATGGTGCAGTGAGCTAAAAAACGGTGTTGGATCTAGCCCTGATCTCTTGACTGGGTGAGAGTATTATGCTTAATTCAGAAACTCTGTCCATCACCACCCCTTGTTGTTTAATTATTTTGTCCACCATAAGCGTGGAAGGGTATACTCAGATGTGAGTCCCTTGCTCATTGCACCATCAGGATTCAAGCAAGCCGGACCGAAGACGGCTGTAATGCCAGAAACCGGTCCCCGGAAGCTTGTTTCCTTCCCAGTGAAAGAATTGGCTTTGTAGTTTGGTTTGCCCTGTTCCCATCATGCACTGGGACAGGAACAGACTAATTTGCATATAGCCAGGTTCTGAGCTGGGATGGTGCAGTGAGCTAAAAAACGGTGTTGGATCTAGCCCTGATCTCTTGACTGGGTGAGAGTATTCTGCTTAATTCAGAAACTCTGTCCATCACCACCCCTTGTTGTTTAATTATTTTGTCCACCATAAGCGTGGAAGGGTATACTCAGATGTGAGTCCCTTGCTCATTGCACCATCAGGATTCAAGCAAGCCGGGCCGAAGACGGCTGTAATGCCAGAAACCGGTCCCCGGAAGCTTGTTTCCTTCCCAGTGAAAGAATTGGCTTTGTAGTTTGGTTTGCCCTGTTCCCATCATGCACTGGGACAGGAACAGACTAATTTGCATATAGCCAGGTTCTGAGCTGGGATGGTGCAGTGAGCTAAAAAACGGTGTTGGATCTAGCCCTGATCTCTTGACTGGGTGAGAGTATTCTGCTTAATTCAGAAACTCTGTCCATCACCACCCCTTGTTGTTTAATTATTTTGTCCACCATAAGCGTGGAAGGGTATACTCAGATGTGAGTCCCTTGCTCATTGCACCATTAGGATTCAAGCAAGCCGGGCCGAAGACTGCTGTAATGCCAGAAACCGGTCCCCGGAAGCTTGTTTCCTTCCCAGTGAAAGAATTGGCTTTGTAGTTTGGTTTGCCCTGTTCCCATCATGCACTGGGACAGGAACAGACTAATTTGCATATAGCCAGGTTCTGAGCTGGGATGGTGCAGTGAGCTAAAAAACGGTGTTGGATCTAGCCCTGATCTCTTGACTGGGTGAGAGTATTCTGCTTAATTCAGAAACTCTGTCCATCACCACCCCTTGTTGTTTACTTACTTTGACATGTAGCACTGAGATATCCATTCACTCACCAATACACTCATGCACACAGTCAACCACCCATACAGCTGTTTCCACATGCACTTTTGAACCCATAGATCTAGTGAATCAACGGCTCACACATCTATGCACAGAGTCATACACCTCCCAGCCACCCACACACACACTCAGTCTCCCATACAAATACTTGGGCAACCAATCAATAACCCATATAGTTACTCATATAGCTACTGATCAACACATGCAGCAGTTTACAGAACAACAGACATAATGATGCACAAATTAAGACAGTTTAGTCCCTAACCCATGCACTGAGTGAGACACATTTAATCACTCACTCATACAGTCAGTCATGCACCTACTAAATCCTTCATCCAGACACTTATACATCCACTCATTCTTCAATATGTAAGACATATTTTAACTTTACAGAAACATACAGTCACTGGATGTTGTCATCAGTGATGTCATCAGTGATGTCATTTGAGATGTCATCAGTGATGTCATCAGTAATGTCACTGACCATGTCATGAATGATGTAATATGTGACATGATCAGCAGTGGATTGCGGGTGCTCGATATATAGTTAGTGCAACTAACTATATATGCGAATTTCAATGGTTTTGTGTGAGTAAAATAAGGTTTTGTAAATGCTAATTCCTATCTATATATGGTCTATAACCTATGGTTTTTTCAGTGAATTTTCAAGGTTTTGTAAATGCTAATTCCTAACTATATATGGTCTATAACCTATGGTTCTTTCAGTGAATTTCAATGGTTTTTTAATTGCAAATATCAAAAGCTGTAAAATGTATTCTTCTTTTAAAGGAAAAATATATTTTATATGTATTTAATATAATTTTTTTATGTATATAAATTTTTTGAGGGAACGAATTTATCAACTATCATGCTGAAGAAGAGTGTGGGGAAAAAAAAACAAAGAGGAGGACTAAGAGGAAAGAACAATCAGTTCAAAAATACAATTGCTTTAAAGCATGAAGTGCTTTTCCACACATTTACATTTAAATAACCCATATTAGAACATACAAAATATCTACAGAGGAGACGGTGTACATTGAATTTTAGACTCTTCATTGGTACCTACATGTTGGTACTTACATCACCCACACAACACAACAGCTCTATTCAGAGCTACCCTACCTCAAAGCACTCTAAAATATTATTTTACTATTTCCCTTGGTTTTCCCCTTGCTACGCTTTCCGGAACGCTACCCCGTGCGCGGACCGGGCGCTAACCGTGCGAAAATGTGAATTTTTTTTTTTTTTTTTTTTACATATATGGGCCTCCTCAGCCACCCTCAGAAAACCTAGGGGGTCAGGATATGTCTCCCGTGCCCCCTTATACCCATTCCCAACATTGTTTATCCTCCATCTTGTGACTAAATTCGTTCAAAACACAAGATGGCAGACTCCCGTTACGCTACCGGTGAGCTACCCGGTTCGCGTACCGGGTAGCGCTTCCACCGTGAAAAATCTAAAAAAAAATTATTTTCTTTTTTTGCCCCGCGGGGCCCTTTAATAGCCCCCACATCAATCCTAGGGGGTCAGGAGGGGTCTACCTTGCCCCCTTTCATTCATTTCCCCCTTTGTTTATTTCCACCTCTTGTCTCTCGATCCTACCGCGAGACAAGATGGCCGCCGCTCCGGACTGTTTAGAATGTTGACAGTCACCGGAGAGCCAATCCGCTTCTCCTCGCGAAGTTCCGTTACGCGTCTGGTACGCGAACCGGGGCGCTAACCGGGACGCTGTCACAGATTTATATATTTTTTTTAACGTTAATTTCTCAAAATCCACTGGAGCACATATCTTGAGACCTAGCAAAGGCACATCGGGCAAACAGTCTCTACAATTTTGCCAAGTTTATAGAAATCCATTCAGCCGTTCGAGCTAAAAGTGAGTCCAACCGCCCTATGGAAAACTCAATGTTAAAAACACGTTTTGGGACCCCCCTTTTTTCTCGGCCCCCGCTTGACGAAACCCCCCCCAAACTTTCAGGGGACGCTCAGAAACAAAATGTGCCATTTTCCTGAAAATTTCAGCCAATTCCGCCAATCAACGCCAAAGTTATTCAACATAGAATTTTCAGAAATCCCTATTCAAAAAAATCCTAACTATATATACCTACTGGCGACCGCCAGTAGGTAATATATATAACATTTCTATGGCAAAATGAAACCCCTCATTTTGTTCCTTTTCAAATTAAATGTATTAAGTGTTACCACTTTATTCCAATCATGATGACTTCAGGTGTGCCATACTTTTGTCATAAGTAAGACTGTTAGCGTTCTAGTTGTTCTTTAGAACACTCTGGGACATTCTGTCATTGGGCTATAGTTGGGCTACATCTGGCTGATATTTGGGCTACATTTGGGCTCTTTTGTCTCTGGTGGCCATCTTGGGAAACTGCATATCAGAATTTTTTTAATGAAATATAAGAGGATTTGAGAAGTCACTCAAAATGTGCCCTAATTTTTCTTTCTTCAGCACTAATCATAATTTCTATGGCAAAATGAACCCCCTCATTTTGTTCCTTTGCAAATTAAATGTTTTAAGTGTTAACACTTTATTCCAATCAAGATGACTACAGGTGTGCCATACTTTTGTCATAAGTAAGACTGTTAGCGCTCTAGTTGTTCTTTAGAACACTCTGAGACATTCTGTCACTGGGCTATAGTTGGGCTACATCTGGCTGATATTTGGGCTACATTTGTTTTTTTTGTCTCTGGTGGCCATCTTTGGGCTACATTGGGCTACATTGGGCTACATTTGGGCTACATTTGGGCTCTAACATATATATAGCCCAATGTAGCCCAATATATATTTTTCAAAGTTAATTTTTGTAAAAACCACTGGAGCATATATCTTGAGACATAGCAAAGGCACATCGGGCTACCAGTCCCTACAATTTTGCCAAGTTTTGTGGAAATTCATTCAGCCGTTCAAGCTAAAAGTGAGTCCAACCGCCCTATGGAAAACTCAATGTTAAAAACACTTTTTGGGGCCCCCCTTTTTTCTCAGCCCCCGCTTGACGAAACCCCCCCAAACTTTAAGGGGACGCTCAGAAACAAAATGTGCCATTTTCCTGAAAATTTCAGCCAATTCCGTCCATCAACGCCAAAGTTATTCAACATAAAATTTTCAGAAATCCCTATTCAAAGAAATCCTAACTATATATACCTACTGGCGACCGCCAGTAGGTAATATATATATATATATATATAAAAAATTCTTCATAAATTAAAGGTTAAATCTATAATACACTGGTAGCTGGCGTGACTTTAAAGCACGTTTAAGGGTCTAACTAGGGAATGCCCCCAGGTAATAACTCGTTTTGTTTCAGAGCAATATCAAGCTGTCCAATGTTGCCTTTGTTTTACATTCTACACTCCTTATGCATTTTGGGAATTGTAGTTCGTCATTCTAAGACGCAAATTTGCAGCATGGCAAAACTAAAAACCAAATTTGGAGCACTACTCACACCTGGCTGGTGGAGGTAATTTGAGAACTTTGCAGATCTCTTCCCACTTTCTTTGAATGGCAGGGTGCTTGATGCAAGTTTAGGTAAAATGGACCACGCTGTTTTGATAAGGCTTGGTTATTTACTTTTCTGGATGTGTACCTTTCTAAGCTTGGTGTGTTTCTTTATTGCCACCCAACTCTTTCCATTGTTAGAGGATGGTCTTTTCAGAAAAGGTACTTCTATTCGCCAGCATATTTGAGTAAAATATTCTACCTTCGAATACTTGGTTTTTCTATTGTTTCCTTCCTCAAAGAGCTATTGAAGGTATTATTGGTGTAGGGCGCCCTAATTTTTTTCTAGCAAAACGGAGGCTAACTGAAGACAGCCTGTGAATGTCCTATTAATAAAGCTAGTCACAAATTGACCCACCATGAGGTGTCTGTCGTTTGAGTTAAGCAAGGGGCGAATGAGACAGAGGAGTTTTACAATGTTGCATTGGGCTGTTTAGTCGGTGTGTGGCGTGATTTGTGCAGCTGTATCTTGTATGGATGTGGGTGTTAATTGTTACAGTGGTTGAAATGGAGCAATGCAGTCCCATTGTCTAGATCTTGATCTTTACTCAGTAGTAAACGATGCTTTTAAACTTTTTCCCATTAATATCCTCATTAGTTTCCTTGCTTTTTCTCCTTTCAGTTCGGTTTCCTGTCCCTCGCCCATCAACCCCCCCCCCCTTCGAAAATGCCTGTCCGTCAGTACTTGGCTTACATGTTTTCACCCCCTTCCCCCCCCCTCTCCAATTACCAGTTTATTATTCATAACTGAAGACTTACTTTAAATTTCAAGTGGTGCACAATCACATGCTTGTTATACGCCTCCCTGAAATGCTGCTGTACACCTCTCCAAATGTTGCAGGAAAAGCTCGGCTTATTCGTCCTCTATTGGTCCTTTCTAGCTCCCAGATGATGCACAACGGTGATTGCAAAACATACGATGGCTCCCCTCCCTTTTCCTGGCAGTCCTTTAAATTGCATGCTAGCTATGGTCACCTAGGACACTGGACAATTCTGGTACATGGCCCTTCATTTCTGCAGGTGCCACATCAGTCCCTGCCAAACCATACGAGCTCAACTTTCCTCTGTCCGAGTGAATGGCTCCCTTATTTATTTATTTATTCTGCTTTCTGGTCTTGTATTCGTTTGTCCCTTTATATATTCAGAACGAAGTCCAAAATGCAAACCTTTGACGGGCCTGTAATTCTTGTGCTTATTTATTTTATTAGGTATTTTACACTAAACGCTCCAAAACTAACTTGCCACTTTCAATTCTTGTATCAAACGTAGAATGAAAAGAGGTAAGGGATGAGCCAGCAGGGCAAAACATAAATGCACTCGTGCTCTCTGTTCGACCTACAGTACACTTTCCCACAATAATGGGCCTATTGCTGGATGCCGGTGCTTGGAATCGAGGCCTCCAGGCGCTGGCAGTATGAGACCCACCATTGACTGGGCTGGCAGTAATTCCTTACAAAGGAATTAAGGTCCGTGTAGACTGGCATTCACTCGATCTGCCTGGATTCTAGTAGCTGTCTGGATCCATATGAAGGGCAGAGGCTAAGTCTGTGCCACCAACCAAGCTGTTCTAAGAAACCGTTCTGGCAGAGTTCGTCCCAATGTTCTAAACCACTAAATTTTGACAGTTCTATCGTAAACCGCTGGTCTAAAGATCCATTTTAAGTCCACATGGAAGGGAGCATGGTCTAACGACATAGGCTGGCTTTGCAAGCAAGTAGCCCCCAAAATGGGTGTAGAGGTAAAAGTTGTATAGTCCTCAGGAGGGACTTCAAAATCGAGTCCCAGGTGTGACTCTTGGAGTCAGCAATGTGTTGGCATAGAGGCCAACAAAGGGTGCAGCAGGTCTAGCTTGCCCGGAAGCACCCCACCCCTTGATGTACCCTGAGACCACCCTAGTTACTGGGACCTTGAGTGAACTTTTATTGCATGGGCTCCTTGTCTGATGCTGACTTATAACTGTTCCTAAAGCCTGGAACTACCTGTCCCTCAACACCAGAGCTGCCTCCTCAGTTCTTGTTTTCTAGCTCCAACCCTGGCTTGGCACAAGCGGCTCCTGCTTCAGTGCCAGGATACCCTCCTGCCATACTAATGCACAAAATTGATTTGATTTACATCTGGTGACTCGGTTACATTTTCCAGATTCTTACAAAATCTCCAGTGTTTCGTTTCTAACCGGAGAATTGGGCGTAGGCTGTTTCTTATTTTGCACAGCAGCATACGAAAAAGTCCTACCTCCCCTTCCAGCTTGAATCTAGGAACATTAAGAAGTCGATGTTCTCTTGACCTAAACCTTTCTTGGTGGGTATAGTGCTAACTTATCCAAAATACTCGTAGGACCAGTTTTGTGTAAAGCACAAAGATGTGACCCAGTTTTTTTTTTAGTCTGTTTCAAAAATAGTCAATGTAAGTCTTTCCTGGTTCCTGAAGCAGAATTCAAATTTCGCCTCCGTTATAAGCTGGCAGCCCAGTTTTGAAGTCTTTTGAGGCATATTATAGATTTGGTCGATAGTTCCAGATGCAGAGCAGTCAAATTGTGAAAATTGGTGTTTGGATCACTGGCTTGTGACCCTGCTTGGGTTATGGGGCCATGATCTCCCAACCCCACCATCAAAGCCTCATCTTGTCCTAAAATGAGATCAATAGTGTGCCCTCTATCCTGTGTAGGAAATGTTGCCATCTGCTCAAAGTTCAGACCAATCGTAGTTTCAGTTTTGTTCACTGCATTTTACATTTAATATTGCCCAGCAGGCTGAAGTTATCAAATTTCAATGGACATATTGATTGAAGTTTTGGTTGTTGCTTGTATTTCTCTTTATCTTTGAAAGTAGCAGAATGTGTGCACCTTTATGCAGTCTTATTGGATTTAAGGTTCTTAGCTTGTCACACAGAATATAATCTGGGGCTGCTTCTCAAATCTTTAACTTGGCTTTTTTCCTCATTGCTTCTGCTGCAATAGTTTTTGCATTTGGCTCAGTGGTCCTACTAGGCATTGTTAGGCAATTAGCTTGTTTAGCTTTATTAACTTGATCTAACTGTAATTAATCTGATATCTTTAAAGGTCAAGTATGTCTGGACGTGGCAAGAAAATTGTGAAGCAGAAGGCTGGTCCTAAGACTAGGTCCTCCAGGGCTGGTCTGCAGTTTCCAGTTGGCCGCATCCACAGGTTTCTGAAGAAAGGCAACTACGCACCGCGGATCGGCTCTGGGGCTCCAGTGTACATGGCCGCTGTTTTGGAATACCTCACTGCAGAAGTACTGGAACTGGCAGGAAATGCTGCCCGGGACAACAAAAAATCCAGAATTGTTCCTCGACATCTGCAGCTGGCGGTCAGGAATGATGAAGAATTGAACAAACTGTTTTCTGGTGTGACCATTGCTGAAGGCGGTGTGCTACCAAACATACAGGCCGTGCTTCTACCCAAGAAGACTGCCAAGGGATCTTCAGCAGAACCAAAAGATGTCCAGTCACAGGAGTTTTAGTGCCCTTCTGTCTTGATCACTTGCATAATGCACTTTTAGTATAGTTCAATTTTAAAGCTTTAAAATAAATACAATTTTATCCTTCTGGTGTTGTCTAAGAGTGGTACTTTATCAGTGTCTCTTTTTTTGTCTGCCTAGTGGCTGAAGTCAAATTCAAATTCAAAAGTGCTTTATTCGAGTATTACTCATAAAAGCAGACAAACAAACACGTAATAAAATACAATTAAATTACAGAGTCAGACATGACTTAAGCACAATACACGTTAAAAAGACAGTTTAAAATAACATTTCAGTGGCTGAAGTCACAGTGAACCATCGCCTGCTGTCTACTTTGTTGCTAGTGTAAAACTGTCCACCCCAAACAGTCTTTGTATTGAATTCCCTGGCACATGTACGTACTCGTACGTTTTGTTCAAGACCGGTCACCATCTCCTGTTTTCATTCTAACCACTTGACTTGGTCTTGCATTCCTGAATACTTGGTGTCTTTAGGAGCTAAAGAGTAAAAACCTACCCAAAGGAAGCATTGTACCAAATTCCAGGATGGCTGGCTGTAGAGGAGACTGCAGTGGAGGAAGATGGTTAGTGGTGAGCCTTGTTCATAAGGTGTGCGAAGTGCTCTTGCAGAACAGTAGGCATTGTGTTAAAGCTGCTGGTATATTGGTCCAGCATCTGGTTGTAGCAGGACCTTGCAATCTAGTCTTCAGTGTTGCATTGCTTTGATTTAAATTCAGCAATGTGACCAGGGGCGGGGGGTGTATGGTCTCTGGGTGATTGGTAAATGCTGCAGTGTCTACTGAACGTAATGCAAAGTGACTGGGCAGGGTTGGGTTCTTGGCGCAGATTTCTCTGTCTTATCAACCAACTGAGAGGGTATAGAATGAGGGGGAGGTTATCTGCAACTCCTGTCAGCAGGAAATGTCCTCTGTGGGTGTGGAAGACTCCATTCCCAATGAATGGTTAATTTTTGAAACCGCCATTTGTATCATGGAGTCTAATAGGCTCATTTTGAGCCTTTCAAAGGATGCGGTCACTGTAAAAGCCTTGACTATTGTACAGTCGATTGGGGTGCGATGTAGACTAGTTTTTTATGGAAAGTTTTCGGAGGTAAAAATGAGTTCATGGGATTTAAATATTTTCTCACCCCATTGGATGAACATAAAGCAGATCTATCTCTTTATAGAGGGTGTAAAATTGTCACTGGTTAACTGAGCCCTGGTCAAGCATCAATTGCAATCCTTGTAGGGTTAAAACTCAAGCAAACCCCAGATTAACCTGTGCTCCATCCCCTGGTAGTTTGGCACGGAGCAGTCTGGCTTAAACTAGTGGCAGTATGTGATCTTTGGGTGTATTATGAAATAGATGTGGGGCCTTCTCATAAAGTACACTCAAATACCACATGGGTCCAGTCTCAATCATTTACTTAATCTTAGTTAAACTCTGGGTAGCTGTGACTGCATGCAGTGCGATTTGGCAAAAACTTGCTGTAAAGAATTTAACGGCACCAAACAGAATAAGTTACGCCAATATAGACAAATTTATAAAATGGATCTTATTGTTATGAATTTTTAGATACCTTGGTCCTCCAAAATCCAGAGGGTTTCATGAATAAAGATTTGTGGTTTTACCACTTTTAAATGCAACCACAAACCAGCATTGGTCACCAGAGCTTTCAAAAGTTTGATAGTTATGCAGTTACTCTGGTGCGAGTTGGGTGACCAAATCCAAGACAAAGTCTAGGGGGCCCTAGAGGAGACTTTGGACAGTTATCTGACACTAGAGCATTTTAAATTAAGTTCCGAACTTTACAGGATGACTGCCATAGGCATTAATTGAGTGTTCCTGATGCTGAGGAAACCAGCAACTGATGTTTGGTCTACAGGGGTGTCTCTGTTGGTCCTTCAGTTCACAGGCGAGGGACGCCTTTTGCCATAGACTGGGATCCCTCAGTCTTATGTTGCAGTAGCTGACCAGCCAATCCTGTGCAAGGAGACTAGTTGCACCATGGTTGGGGACAAAATCCATAGGTGGGGTCTAGTGTCCCTTGAGTACAAAAAATCCTGATATTGATTGCAATCCAGAGTACAGCAAACTTTCTTTTTTTTTTTCACTGCTCTTTAACAGATGTTGGTACATCTTTAAAATATCTTACTTGCAGGGTAACACCAGGTATAAAGCAGTAATAACACATCGCATACAAACGTTCACATGGGTGCAGCTTTTGGCAATCACGGATTTGTCCTTTTCTGTGCCTGGTAGTGGCAATGTCTGCGATTGCTCCCAACTTCTCATTTTGAGCTCTTGTGTACCTGGATCCAGGGGATCAGCTGACTGATCCTTGGAGTTGCTGTTGTGGGTGCAGGCAGAAAACCAACTCCACCCTTCCCTGATGCAAGAGCTGTAGCCACCGTACCAATCTCACTAGCTCGAAAGTGCATCGGGAGAAGTCCTTGACAGTGCAGTCTCTTTGTGCAGGTTAAAGGCAGCAGGTCAGCTGTTTACAGCATGATCTGAGGGGCAGAGTGCCACATTTATCCCAAGAAAGAGCCATAAAGGGGTCTACATGGTCACTAGCCAATAGGCTACTGGATCTCCTATGTAGTGATGCCTTCAATGTATGGTATCTTGCTATTCCAGAGTGCCCTGTTTATTGCCCCTGTCATAATTGAATGACCCTTGCTTAGTCATCTGGAGCACTGTAGCACACCCAGGAGGTGTGGCTACCAGTGGGCTACACACCCATTGGATATCCTTCTCTGGATCTCTCAATTGTATGTAGGAACAAAACAAGTTTCAAAGCTTTATTCGACAGCATGTCATTAAAGCAAAACATACATCCCATCACAAACATTATAGCAAATACAATGGTTATTAGATCTAGATTGCTGTCGTTTACAGAATAAAAAAGTTTAAGAAAATAGTTTGGATTAGCTAAAATCATACATACAAATGAAGATCATTCTTACATTTTTAGATATCTTGGAGTACTTTAGCTAGCTTCTAAAGACTGTAAAGTGCGAGTGCGTATGGTCCAAGCCCACATTAAAAAATTTAGCTACAGCAATCGCTATACAAGGTGAACAGTCTGACTCGTATCCTCATGGCCTCAATGTACCGCCGGGTGCCCAAGTTGGTACATGTTGGTTTAAGCCACTTGCGACGAGGGCTTATATAAAGGGGGGTTACAAACAATATATGGGCTATGTTCTCAGTCAAATCTTTACAGTTAATGCCGATGTTAAGGTGGGTTATAGTCCAACTTAACATCGGCATTACTATCTGCTCGATTTATGGTTCAAATCTGGACGATTGGGTCCCATTTTATGACCTAGAACTCGAGCTTGCATCTTGGACAGGACCTCTGGTTGTCTGTGGTGACTTTAATATATCGATGGGTCACGTACACGGTAGACAAACACAACAGACGTATACCGGGCGTAAACCCAGAGTATTTAGGGCAATACGGCAATTTATGATCAGCCACAATTTAAATGATATCTGGAGTCTAAGAAACAACAAAGACCCTGGCTATACGTATTTCTCCTATCCTCACAATAAATACGTATGTATTGATTATATAATGTCAACCGCTAATACAGCCCTGGATGCTGTGATGACTAAAGCCCCCAAGATAATATCAGACCACAATGCTCTGTTCGTGGTTCTTGACGTCCCCAGCTATACAAAGCCATATTTTCAATGGTCATTTGACCGTAAACTCCTTGCAAATCAAGAATATATAGCATATATTAAAACATGGACAAAATAATTCTTTGATTATAATCTATACAGTGCACCTAGGCTAGTGGCCTGGGACTGCTATAAAGCTGCTCTAAGGGGGGAAACTATCTCCTTTGTTGCCAAGCGTAAAAAAGAACGTGATAGCCTAATTAAACAGCTCAACACAGAACTAACAAACTTAGAGCAGCTGCATGCTACCCAGATACACCTTGGGCAGCAAGCGGAAGATACCGTATGTAAGATCTTGGTTCTAAAGGCCGAGATTAATAGTGACTTGACCCAAAAAGCAGCAGAAATCCTCCAGGTAAATCAGAATAAAATACATGAAAATGGAGAAAAGGTGGGGAAACATCTGGCTCTGAAAGCTCGCCAGAAGCAATCACAAAATACTATAAAATCTATAGACTACGAAGGACATAAACATACCTCTTCTGAGGGCATAGTAGCAGCTATTCAAGATTACTATCAGAAGCTGTACCAAAATGAAGATCGATTGCTTATACCCAATATTAAAGATTTTCTGAATAATTGGCTCCCCGAAACAGACCCTTGCAAGATTATTGACCGCACAACTAGGGATGACCTTGAAAGAGATTTCAATTACTGAAGTGGAGTTAGCATTATTAGAACTAGCCTCTGGAAAAGCTGCAGGGCCAGACAAAATCCCTTTGGATCTTCATAAACTGCTTAGCAATCTGATTGTACCATATCTACTAGATCTGTTTCTCGGCGTACAATGGCATGGGAAACCGCCTGGATCATGGAAGCACACAAATATTGCTATTTTCCCTAAAAAAGGTAAACCACCTGAATCAACCTCTTCATATCGTTCATATCGTCCAATTTTACTTATCAACTCGGACTCTAAGATCTATGCCAAGGTTCTGGCCAACCGGCTTAGTGGGATCGTCGAACATCTGGTCTCCCCCTGGCAGCACGGCTTCATCCCCGGCAAGAGCACGACTGACCATACTCGCAGAGCCATATTCCTATTTGACATCACAGGGGTAGAGGGGGGGCCAGATGTCGATGATCCTTTTGGATGCGGAGAAGGCCTTTGACCGGGTCTCTTGGCAATTCTTATGGGAAGTGCTAGAGTTAAATAATCTTGGCCTGGCCTTTATTAAATCCATCAAAGCACTCTATGTTGATCCTAAGGCTAAAACTATTGTGAATGGTAAAGAGTCAGAACCTATTAACATCCAGAGGGGCACGCGACACGGATGCCCGTGCTCCCCAATTCTCTTCGCTCTTTACATTAACCCACTTATTATCAAACTTCTTACCTCCCCAGCAATTGAACCGGTTAGCATTGGCATGTATAACACCAAAATACTTGCCTATGCCGATGACGTGGCGGTATTAACACCGAACCCCCACTGAGGCAATTGATGAGATTGAATCAATCACACGGTCTTATGGTTCATATTCAGGGTATTCCCTAAATAAAGACAAGACAATGGTTATATGTACTGAAAACACACCTTTTGTAAGCCCTTATAGAGTCAACAACACGGTCTATTTAGGTGTGACCATCTCTCCTAAGATAAATGAAATTAATCATCTTAATTATGATCCTCTCATCAAGAAAGTTAAAAAAGACCTTGTTAGAGTTAACAATCTACACCTATCAATAATTGGCAGAGGAAATTACCTTAAAATGAGTATATTTCCCAAAATTGTATATTTATTTCGGGCAATTCCATTCCTGGCTGACGATGGAATAATTAAAGCCCTCGACTCCTCCATGTCAAGATTTATCTGGAACTATGGCAAAATCAGGAGGGCTCTTTCCAAGTTAACTCTACCCCATCAAAGAGGAGGGCTAGCGATACCAAATTTAACATTCTATTTATGGGCAACCCTCCTACAACAAATGACTACCCTCTTTGATGCTAAATTACCAACGATTAATGGCCTAAGCTGCTCCATACCATCAATATATGAACTGTTAGGAGGAAAAGCCAGAGGTCTTTTACTAAAACAAATTGAACCATCTTACTTTAAAAAAATTAAATTTAAGATTATCACGGACGCATGGAGTTTGGAAGAATACCACTAAGTATTTGATAATACCTAAATACACCAAATATACTCCACTCTGGCATAGTTCAATAGTCCCGACCCAAATCAATGGCAACACCTCAAGGAGATGGGAGAACTTAGGGATAGTGACATTAGGAGATTTTTTTGGTCAGGATTCTGTACCATCTTTTGAAGAATTATGCCAAAAATGTCAAACCCCCCCGTACTGATTATCTGAAATTCTTACAAGTATATACATCCCTCAGGCAGACTGTACCTAGAATAGAACTGAAGGCTATTCCAATCTTAGAACTAATTGGCAAAAGGGCAACCAGGATAGGTAATATTTATGAAGTATTTATAAACAATCAACCTGACGATTTAGAACAAACTGAAAAATGCTGGGCCAATAAGTTACATAATCCAAATATCGATAAGTCCTTGATGCTATCATCGAAACTACTGCTAGCATCTAACTTAAAGGCACAAATTTATAAAACAATATGATCTATACTTCACCCCTGCAAAACTATTTAGTTGGGGCAAAAGAATAAATGATCAATGCCCTAGATGCTCTCTTAGCCCAGCTAAACTTATACATATGCTCGCCGACTCCCCTAAACTAGATTCGATTAAAAAAGGGATGTCCAAATATTGGGCTAGAATTTTTGGACACTAACTTAAAACGTCATCGACACTATTAATCTTGGGCTGTGATTCATTAGGGACAGTAACAATGAAGCAATGTCCGTATTCGTTGGGACAGCTGTATATAGAATACTTTTGGCAACACGGTGGAAAGACACAGATGCTCCTACTTTCCAAGGATGGCTGAATAGACTAATAGGAATTTATAAACAGGAGACTGCAATTTATAAAACCAAAGGGAAAAATAACGAACCCTCAGGACTCGGCTATGGGCCCCAGTTGCTACCTGGTTTGATAACCAAAGAAACTCATAGCCTTTAAAGATGTGATATTTTTGAAATGTGTTACATAGTAACATTTGTCAATATTTCCTTGAATTATTATTCTTTTTTACCACTATTCATTTATATCACATATTTACTAAATTTTGATTTTTTGGGAACTGATTGTAGCTGTTTCCATATATGTATTGTATGAGTTGTATATTTATGAATCTGCTCAAATAAAATATAAAAAAAAAATCTTTACAGTTGTGGCATTTATCATCCCGAGTTACTGACCATTTATAGGTGAGAACTTTTACAGGGAGAGTCCCAAATCTAAACTGAAAATA
The DNA here is from genome assembly GCF_964263255.1 of Lissotriton vulgaris. NCBI lineage: Eukaryota > Metazoa > Chordata > Amphibia > Caudata > Salamandridae > Lissotriton > Lissotriton vulgaris. The sequence goes on from NC_141696.1 coordinate 602,520,783, forward strand.
TAATTTACAGTCAAATGGACCCTCTATGATATCCCAATAAGCCTCACAAAGTGGGTGAGGTTTAAATTCAAGAAAACAGCCTGTTAGATTGGTATTTACACTAGTACTATGAGATGACATCCAAATCATTTCCCAATACATTTTTATAGAGTTGTTTTTGATGGAAACCTTAATGTCAGACTTCCCATAGGTGGCCAAGTTCCAGCTTTGTTAATAAACCCCTTATCTCTTTAAGCCATGGGATAGAATGAAAACTATCTGCCCTAATAATATCCTTTAATGCATAGGCATAGTGGGCTAGTTCTGGGGTTGTCCAGATTCGTCTCCATTATAATAGAGGCCGTAACCGTGCTATATCCTCAATATTTTTCCTGCCAAGGTCCTATATAAGCGAACAGTGGGAGTACTTTGGGGAACCCCAACTAAGCAGCGTATAAATTTATTCTCCCTTTGTTAGTTGGTTCAAATAATTAAATCCCCAAAGTTCTGAACCATACAAAGTGGCACATATAACGTTCATGTTATAGATCTCTAAGGCTGGTGTGATTGGCTTGGTAAAATAAGCTTTATGCTTGGTGGATAAGGCACCCGCAAGCTGGTGAAATTTTAAACAGCCATGTCCGTATGACTTTTCCAGCCCATATTACTCTGGAGAGATATTCCTAGGTACGTAAATGTCTCTACCTACTCTAATGGAGTTCCCTTTAGGTAAATTTTACCTTTGAAGGTTTTCCGCTGGTTCAGGGACATGAACTTGGTTTTTGAGGCGTTTATCTCAAGTCCACGCACTTGACAAAACTCTCAAAGCATTCACAGCCTTCTGGAGTCCACTTGGGGTCCGGGAAACTATCAATGTATCGTCCGCGAACATGAGGACTGGTACGCGGGCTCCAGCTAGAAATAGAGCATCAGTGGGGGAACGGCTAAGATGGTCCACTATGCCGTTGATGTATAATGAACGTGGGGGCCAGAACACACCCCTGCCAAACACCACGCTCTACAGGGAATGAGTCGGTCACCTTGCCCTGTGCCCCCCCCCCCATCTGATTCTGGTGTAGTTGTTCTCATGCAGGCGGACAAGGAGAGTCAACAGTTCCAGAGACATCCTGCTTCAGCGAGAACCCTCAAGTTTAGAGCGGGGGACTAAATCGAAAGCCGATTTCAGGTCTACAAAGACCGCATAGAGTGTCCCATTGGTTAAGGCCACATTCCTCCAATACAGTGCTATAAAGTAAAAGACCTGGTCAATTGAACTAGTGCAGGGACGAAAACCAGCTTGATATGGGGACAAAATATTGTATTCTTCTATCCATATTTGCAATTTATTTTGCACAAAACGACCTATACGTTTTTGAGCTGAGTCTATAAGACTGATGGGTCTATAATTGCTGGGTAGAGATTTGTCACCTTTTTTTAAAAAACGGAATTATTTCAGCGCCTTTCCATGAAGATGGAATTGACGCACCCCTAGCCACAGTTTGCTAAAAACTCAAAATACTGGTACCAAGACGATCCATCACTTACAAACCCATCTGCTGGGATACAGTCCATGCCTGGAGCTCTTCCCCCCGTCACACAATCTAACGCTATGCTGACATCTTTGACTGTGAAAAGCTGACTTTGATAAAAAAAATAGTTGGGGGTAGGGGGCACTCTTCTTCAACTGGGTTATGGGCATATTGAGGTCTAAAAAAGTCTACCCATTGTTGTTTGGCAACATTGTTTTGGGGGGGGGGGAGCTACACCTCCTCTATCCCACTTGATAATGGCCCAAAATTGATTTGAGTCCTTCGCTTCGCAGGCTGATTTCAGATTACGCCACTGATCCCCATCCCACTGCTTTCTGAACTTGCCTATATGTCTCCCTTGCCTTTCTCACTCCTTAAGGATTCCTAGATCTTATTTCTGTGCTCAGGTTTTGGTGGGCTAATTTACAAGCATTGTTATACCACCCCACCTTGGGTTGCTTTTTGTTTCCCTTGTCTGGTTTTATAGTCTTCCTAAAGATCAATTGGAGTTTTGTAAAGAAGTCGGTATGTGCCTCAAGCATTATTTGGGGAAAATCATGCTTGCTAATGTGAGGGTTTCGGTTAGCCACTTCGACCATGTTTTTTAAGATCTCCAATTTCTCAGGGTTCTCAATGAATCTGCCCCATTTAATGTGGCGCATATCATTAGAGGCAACAATATCTAAAGTAACTTTCCCTCGCCTCGGGGTCAGATAGCTAGTCCCCTTATGAACTTGAAATACCATACAAAGTGGATTGTGATCGCTTTCCATCCTAGATTTAACAATCCTGTCTATCAGGCAGTGCCATCCTCTTATATCCACCAGGAAATAATCTATGCGACTGGAGTACCTGCCATTATCAAATGTATTTTCTCCCTGTTGGTCAGACAAGGTTCGCCCATTTTCTGCTCCAAGCATAAGGCCTTAAGCTGTATGGCTGCGGCTGATCATCTTCTTACGGCAGGTATTTCAAGCTGAGGGACGCCCCATTTACGGTCATCAGCAGCAAGAAACGTATCCTCTTGACCAAGAGGTTCAATGGTTGTATTAAAATCTCCACCTACAATAATAGACCGCTTTATTGGGAGGGCCTCAAGCTGGTGATCAAGAGCAGTGATTACCTCGGATGTTTGTCCCCTGCCGTCCCCCTTGCATAGATGTTGTAAATAGCCACCCCTTGACCATTTGTCCATATAATTTTGACTGACAAAATGTCCTTCGATGGGGAACTAATTTGTTGCACCTTGCAACATAAGGATTGGCGGACCCAAATTATCAAACCCCCTTTTGGACGACCTTTAGATTTCTTAGTAGCAGGAGCTTGAAAGCTAAGGAACCCCAGGTGAAAAACTGGAACCATAGACCAGGATTCCTGGAAAAAGATTATATTGTGCTGTTCAATGAACCTACACCATTCTGGGGATGTTATTTTGTTACCAATTCCAGCGAGGTTCCATGAAAGAAAAGCCAGCCCTACCTCACCTTGTGAGATACAGGATAGATCCTGTGAGATTTTAGTTCCTAGGGTCTCGCCCTCAATCACTGGTTGATGTTCTATACTAGTGGTCATATGGCAGTGCATCTCTGGGGAGAACCTATCTATTCCAGGGTAATCACGTTCCCCGGTTGGGTTTAAGCAAGTTACTTGTCCAAGGTCCCTGGACTCTTAAGGGCAACCCTATAAGGTGGGATCTTTCAATTGAGTTTGTTTGAAGTGTGGGGGCTTTGTTGGTATGTGCATTACCCTGATCCTTGGGACCGTACATTCTACCAAACTCTACTTCTTTCATAGCGACTGTTCTTTCTGCACTCTGGAGTCAATCATATTTGTTCAACTCAGTTAAAACCCCAAACCGATTTTTGAAGCGAATACCTCCGTCCCTAGTTAAAACACCCCTCCCCAGTGTATTTAACATAGGAAACCGTTTTGGCCATGGTCTGCTGAAGCTCGCTACACCATCTCCTATTGGAGAAAAATTCGATCGTTAATGGGATCAAGGCTGAGTCCCTTTGTTGTGGGGGAAATAGATTAGCCAATGTATTAGGCAATACCTCAGGACTTGAGAAGTTCAAGGCTATGCAGCCTCCCTTGAATTTTTTTGGGTGGTCCCCAAGCCAGGATACCCTTCTAGCCATAATAATTTCCCCTGCTAGCTGCTGTTAGCCCCAGTGAGATATCCTCATATTTTTTGTCAGCCAATGTAGCGCTTTGTCAATCAAAGATTGTTGTTTCCACCTGTCCAGGGGCCAAAGGGGGGCCGTTTGCCAGGACTAAAACTAAAGGAGAGGCTTCCTCAACAAATTAAAATGAATCGCGCTCTTGGCAAGGTTCTGTGAATGTTGTTGGGGAGGATCAACTGTTATTACAGCCTGGCTATCGTTACCTGCTGGGGGCTTGGTGGGGGGAGGGTTCTGTACAGCATTCTCACTGCCACCTACCCCTCTCCCAGGGGGAACCTCCTGGGTATCAGTTACTTGACGCTAGGGCTGATAGGCTGCCCACTTCCTCCACTGTTTTATTAAGGAGTCCTACCAGTCTATTAACCTCTGCAGTAAGCTGATCAATTTGAGCCACAAGGGGTTTTATAATACCCCTGATCTTCAAATCGATTATATTTACTAGTTTTTTAATTTGTTCGTCCCCCAATTTAACAGTATCACCGTGATATCTTCATCCTTATCTGGGTTTTTCGGGGGAGAAACTACTCCCTTTCTCAGGCATATCACTGACAGATGTCAAAATTCTTGATATCACTGCTAACATCCTGCACCAGTGATACTGGTGAAGGTTGCGCAGTGGGTGGTGTAGGGGAGCAACTTATCCCTAGTGACTGCCGCCGCTCACTATTTTGCTCACAACCTTCACTAGATAGTTATCCAAGGTGTTAGACACCAAAGAAGCCTTTTGTTTAGACCTACTCAACAATAATAGTTAAAAGAACCAAACTAAAGCCTTTCGAAATTACACAGGATAAAACAAACCGCCTGTAATAAGCACTAAGTTTTTAAGATAACCACCAAACTCAAAATTAAATGATTTATGTTCTCACTATATGCGGGTCACAGAAGTCCAACCGCATATGTAAATAAGGGTCCCTGGCCCAGCCCCGTCACGTCCTGTCCCGGACTGTCAGCCCTTTGGCCGGGCTTCGTCCGGTTCCCGCGACGCGGAGGTTATGTCCCTTTTTAGTGCGCCTCCTGGCGCGAAGAGTGCGTGTTGCAGCTTCCGCTGGGGCGCCTGGAACCAGTAGTCCGGAAGTGTTCCCTCCTCCGCACTGCGGCCGCTGGTGGCTGTGGTCTGCGGCGGGAGGGAGGGAAACTGGAACCAAGTGTGGGAATCTCCGGGCAGCAGGTAAAACACTCTGCTTGCCCCCAAGGTGTAGCTTAGGCCCCCGCTCCAGAGGCTGCGTCCCTTTTTAGTGCGCCTCCTGGCTCGAAGAGTGCGTGTTGCGGCTTCTGCTGCCGTGGGGCGTCTGGGCAGGTAGTCCGGAAGTGTTCCCTCCTCTGCACTGTGGCCACTGGTGGCTGTGGTCTGCGGCGGCGGGAGGGAGGGAAACTGGAACCAAGTGCGGGAATCTCCTGGGCAGCAGGTAAAACACTCGGCTTGCCCCCAAGGTGTAGTTTAGGCAAAACATTCTGCTAAGGTGTGCTGCAATTGTCCTTCAAAGGCAGATTCCCCTTTGAAGCTCGTATTTTGGTCTAACGGCCCAAGTAGCCATCCTCTGGGAGGAGGTAACTCCTTGCTCTGACAACTGGTCTTTTTCGGGACCAGGAGTTCATTCCCATGCCCTCCCCTTGCCAGCAGCCAGACAGCTGTTCGCTTGCCAGCCCTTTGTGAGGCCACTGGAATGGCTGGAGTGCAGAGTGCCAACTACCTAAATTTTGTTTTTCTTATTAGTGACATTAAATCCTAATCTGGGCATCGGGTGAGAATAATGCCTTGGTTAATTTGATCATATTAGACTCATTTGGGTAGTCTCGTTCAGTAGGTTAGCCAGGCTGGGGTTCTAGCTGGTAACCCAGTGTTGGCCAATGGGGCTGCTAACCTTTCCACAGCAAAAACATTTGGAAGTCTTGCTCTTGGGACAGGACAAAAAATGTCCTAACTAATATCTCTACCTGCTATAGGGCTCAATCATTCTTTAGGGGAGGCTTGCATATAATATGGGAAGCGGGAACTTTGCAATTAGTTCCAATGGTAAAGTCAAACTAGCAATGTAAAAACTGCTCTTTCAGTCTGTGGTAGCAGGTTTAAAAAAAACCTGTCCATGCAGGGTGGCGCAGTCCTGTGTCATTCTGCCTTCTATAACCTCTATACCATGGTCTAGGGACTTAGAAGTAATTCGGTGCTTGCCAATTGGGTATATCCAAATCTGCATATCCTTTGTATAGTTGGTGGCCTGGTTAGCAGGCCTCGGTGCTCATCCAGAGTAGGAAGAAAGACAGCAGAATCACCACAATAATGTGGGAGGCGAAGATACTCCTGTGTAAGGAAATAGTTCAGGTATTTAGACAACAGGGGTGACTTCAAATGGTGAAACCACCACTCCAAGTTAGTTAAATAGTCAAATGTAATAAATAAAACCAAAGCGCCAAATTCAAATAGTACAACCAGAGCCATTCCACTTTCAAGATTTTAGTAAAAATGGTGTCAAAATGCATAATTCAGAAACTGAATATCCAGTTGTGATGTACCAGGAAAGTCACATTAAGGCTAACACGATGGAGTGCTGAACAGCTACAGGGACCCAGTTGAGCCTGCTGGACCAGAACTGTAAATCCTGGTTTGCAGAGCATTGTGAAGATCTTTGTCGAAGCCAAAGCAATGCATTCATTCAAGGTACAGTGAGGCTGCAGTGTGAGGTCTTGTTGTATTGATGTGGGGTTACTATGAAAAGTCTGGAGTCAGTTATGACTCACTGACTGTGCAAGGTGTTAGTTCTGAGGTACTGTGCTGTAGGGCCTGACATCGGGCTGCTGCTGACTGGATATCAGAGGGCATATGTCAAGGATTCATAGAACAGCAGTGGTTCAAAACGCAATGTGGGTCTTGGTGGCTCCATGCACACGGCAGCAGAGATGCATTGGTTCTGCTGGCTTCTGCACCATGCAGAAGAGATACTATCCCATGGAGTCACTGGTGTGCTGGGATTAAGAGATGCAGGCCAGAGTGGCAGCAGTCTGTCCTTCCTGGCAGAGGATTCACTGGTACTGAAGAGTTGGTGTCTGGAGTCCAGTATTCATACCCATTTGTACCTTTAAAGTTGGATGCTTCTCTTTGAAGTAACCAGGTATCCGGTGTTCCTGCCCTGGCTCCAGATTTACTACAGGGGCCTTTTAGCAATTTAAGCAGTGTTTGACAGTGTCCCATAAAATATGCTGCTCCAGGACATAGGCGGATCTGCTCTGTCCTTGTTAGCTTATGTCAGCTATCTTTTCAGATCACTCCCTCCCCACCCAATACAGCACCCAATTGAATGTCCTTGTTAGCTTATGTCAGCTATCTTTTCAGATCACTCCCTCCCCACCCAATACAGCACCCAATTGAATTTCCTGCACAGTGGCATGCCCAAGGGCTGTTCTGACCCTATGTTTAATATTTAGATCCAACCTCTTGCCCAGGTGATATGTTTGAGGCTTGTACTGGTGTCCTATGTGGGAGAAACCCAGCTTGTGCTCTCCTTTTCCAACAGCCCCATGCCAGACCTGCCCAAGGAGAATGATCGTTGTTGCAGAGTGGATGGATGCCAACTGTTTACATTTGAACACAAGCAAAACAAATGTTTTTTTGGAAAAGGCCCACCTTTGGGATTACCATTGGTGGCTCTCTTCCCTTGAGCTGCCAGCAGCCCCCCACCATCCAAACCAAAGACCACTGTAAAAAAAATCTAGGTGTTTGGGTGGATGGCACCCTAAACCTTTGAAAGGCATTCAATCTTGCTTGCAGGCATGTGTTTTGGGTTCCTGCAAGGCTTAAAGAAGAATCAAAGTATTTTAATCTGTGCACTGAGCAGACCTCATTCAGACTGTGATCCGATCGCTGCTAGATTACAACGGTCTATAACTACAAGTCATTAATTGCAAGACCCAGCAGATTCAACATTCTGTGGCTAGGCTACTGTTCTCCCTTCTGAAATTCTGCCCTGCTTCTAGCTTCCTTCACAAACTCCCTGTGAAGAAGCATGTGAACTTCAAGAGCTTGTGTACCGTCTGTAAGATCTTACACTCAGACCCCCTGTGCTCAGCCAACCTTAGACTGACCACTTTTCCTTGTGTTTAGAGTAAGAGGCTGCTCCTTTTGTGAAAAAGCCCCAGTTCTCTGGAATGTCGCCCCCCCCCCAAAAAAAACCTGGCATTTTCAGAACTGCTTCTTCAAGAAACTTCAGAAGACCTGGCGTTTCTCCACATATGACTTTTCTTGGGGCATTCTGCCTCCCTTGCATTTTTGCAGCAAGCTTAGATTTTGGGATTAGTGCTCTGAAACCCGGTTGCTGGGCAGCTACGTGCTTAAAAACATGTACATTTGTATGGAGGTCGGGTGTAAGTGGGGCTATGCACAGTTCCTACTTCCCATCCCGCCAATGTTTCATACAGGCACACCTAAGCTCCCTATTGACTGGTTAGGAGGAATACACCAAGCCTTAACTTCACCCATTTATGTGCCCAGAGACAGGCTACATACACTAAATGGCTAAGGCAATAAAATGCAATGTTCTAAAGTGGTGTTTTCAGAGTTGCTGTTTAAAATTCAACTTTCCTGTGAGTTAGGATATTACATTTTGATTTCAGAGACACCAAACGTGAACTGGTTTTCTATTCCCATTTGGAAATTACACTTAGCATAGCATATTAGAGATGGGCCTTGCAGTAGTGAAAAATAATTTAAGAGTTTTTGCACTATCCGGACATGTACAACTTTAACTTGTGTCCTAATTTTTAAATACGTTGCACCCTGCCTGAGTGGGGACTTATATGTATTAAAGATTTTGACCACTCAGGAAGTTTATTTTGCCAGGTCTAAATGGCAGTTTAGAACTGCACAAACAGGCTTCATTGTGACAGGCCTGCACTATGTTTAAACGGCTACTTCAGTTTGTGTTGCAATCAGTGCTGCATGGCCACTAGTAAAATGTAATTTATCGGTTTTGGGTACATGTAGTACCACTTTACGGAAGATTAACAAGTAAACTAATTATAGCAACTAGGTGTAAGCTGATATCTCAATGTTTAGAGGTGCGAGCATACACCCGTTAGCACTGCAAGTGCAGAGTCCTAAGGCAAGCACAAGCATTTACAATGCAATGGTCTTGGCATTATTAAAGGTAGAGCTATTGGCATTGCTCATGACTTTTTTTGTAATCATAAATAAATGGCATTGTCATTTACATGGCCAATAGCTTAATCGTTAAATAAATGGCATTGTAATTTACAATGCCAATAGCTTAATCGCTCGCAAATGTATGACCTATTGCATTTATGCCCACACAGAGCCACCCACAGTCATTCACATAGCGCCACCTACACAGAGCCACTCTCAGACAGTCACCCACACATAGAGCCACCTACAAAAAAGCTATCCACACAGAGCTACACACACACAGCGCTACGCGCTACATACACACACAGAGCGCTACACAGAGCGAGCGCCACACACAGAGTGAGCGCCACACACACACAGAGCGAGTGCCACACACACGGAGCGAGCGCCACACACACACACAGAGCGAGCGCCAGACACACAGAGCAAGCGCCACACACACAGAGCGCCACACACACAGACAGAGCGCCACACAGACTACACACATACACAGACCGAGCGCCACACACACAGACTATGCTAACACATATCCTGCCTACTGTCCCAACTCCTCCATGCACTGTAAACCCCTTTAACCACTCTACACTCACCCCAAATCTCCTACACCATGAGAGAAAACCACTTCCAAACAATCATATGTTGGACCACACTGCTATAATCCTACTGCATTCAATTAATAAACCTGCTTATCACACAAATAAAAAAATCCTAAACTCTACATTAGCATTTAAAACTCGTCCCACAGCTTGATATATGCATGTCTCCTTTCAGCGTCTCTAAAATCTAACATCACCCTCCCACTATTATGACCACCCTTGGTGTGAGACTCATAGGTTTCACCCCAAGAACCTACCGCTTACAATCTCAAACCCTACAAGATTCCCCCACCCATTGCACGCACTCCAAACACTCAAGCTACATACACACACCATCTATAACCACATCTACACCTTGATGTATATCATCCACCCACATCACACCTATAGGCTCCACTGAGCCATCTTCGACACCACACACCCACATCAAATGTCCAATAAGTAGTTTACACAAACACATACACATGCCACACACTTAGAGCACAACCCAACACGTATACCCACGAAACCACCCCGTCACGTCCACTCATACAATTCGCATGAACACGACACACTCGTCCAAAACCCATTAACACTTATCCCCTCTCCACTCCCCTACAGTATCTCTACACCAGTCACTGAGTCCTACACCGACCCCACCAATTTGACACCACTACACCTCATTAACTCCAGCGCACCCTACAACCCCATGCCTCCTGCATACCTGCTCACTGGTACGAGTTCCATTCAATTGGTAAAGCAACGCATTTTATTTAGAGCGCTTAGAAACCTAGACGTGTCGTGTGAAGCGCTATATATTTTTTTTGTTTTATAGCGTTAATGGCACTGCTCAGTACGCCGCACACCGTTAAACTCCTATGCAGTACCACACCGACCTCTCACGCCCGTTCCAAGCACCACACAGCATCCACACCAAACCCTGCCTGCACACCCTCTTCTAGCGGCTACTGACCTGCTGCAGCATCGAAGCGCTGGCAACCCCAGACGGTTCATTGTTGAGTGGAGGGTGGTGTGTGTGTTTGTGCGTGTGTGGTTCCAGTGCAGACTGCTGAGCGCAAAAGATGTGTGGAGATGCGAGGTCTGTGCTGCTCTGCTCTTTGTGTGTGTGTGGGGGGGGAAAGCGCAGGAAGCTGCAGTTCTCGAACATGTTGTAAGAGTCGGGGTTAAGCGTCCAGTAGCTGCCCTTGCCTGGCTTCTTGTCGTCGCGGGGCACCTTGACTAAGCACTCGTTAAGTGAGAGGTTGTGGCCGATGGAGTTCTGCCAGCCCTGCTTGTTGTCGCGGTAGAAGGGGAAGCGCTCCATGATGATCTGGTAGATGCCGTTCAGGGTGATCTTCTTGTCGGGTGCATTCTGGATGGCCATGGTGATGAGCGCGATGTACGAGTAGGGCGGCTTTACCATGTCCTTGGGCTGCATGGGCGGCGCCCCGCCGTAGGGTCCGTAGCCGCGGCCCCCGTGTACTGCTCGTGTTGCGAGTACATGCTCATGGGGGCTGCCATGCCCGTGTAGCCCACCGCTGCCCGGTAGTAGCTCTGCTCGCCGCTCAGGGCACCACCCCCAGGGGGCTGGGTCTGGACACGGAATAGCGCGCCTGCATGGCCGCGGGGGCAGCTCACCCTCTCCTCTCCAGAGCAGTTTGTCTTATGGTGGGGAAACCTCTCTTCAGCCCCCCGAGCCTCTGCGGAGCCCTCTTCAAGGGCAGCGGGCTAACAGTCCAGGGTGTGTGTGTGTGGGGGGGGTGGCGGAGCCTGACGACCCTATGCTCTTCCTCGGGCATCATCGCTTCAGCTCCAGTCCCTTGTTTGCGTACTTGAACTAACTCTTCTGGGTGGAGAAGACGCGCAAGAGAGGGAAGAAAAACTTGCACAGGAAAAGTTTTGGGAAAGTTTCTGTGCGGTTTCTTGGGCTGGGCGCTGCGCTCAGCTCCCTGTGGCATGTGTCCGTGCCTGTGTGCCAGCCTTCCACAGGCGCTGCCTGCTCCGGGATGCATCGGGAAGAGATATGAGGGCAAAAAAAAAACCGGCGGAACTTTGAGCATCCGTCACCAGGCTTAGGACTTTATTACGCGGCTCCACGGCTGCACTGGTTTGGGCGAAAACTGGAGGCTCCTCCTGGTGCATTCCCGGATAGAGACGCTGCGGGCCCAGCCGGGAGGACATGCTCAGCACGGCGCTGATGGCCATGGGGAGTGCAGGCTGTGCGAGCTGCAGGACTGGGTGTAGTGGGGCTGCTGCTTGTGCGCTCTGGCTCCCGCTCCGTACCTGCGATCCTGTGCGTGTCTTCTGTCTGGGTCGGGCTGCCTCCGCCTAACTCCCCGGCCATTGCGAGCTCTGTTGCAGTAATGCAGCAGCAGGGGCGAGGACTCAGCGACTTCTTGGTGCGGCGGTCGTCGCGAAATGGCATAAAGAAGAGCGCCGCCATTTTCAGATTCGGGGCGTGTTTTTTGCGCTCTGAGTGACAGATGACGTCACGAGCTAAAGAACGCAAAAAAACACGCCCCTGAATCCGAAAAAGACGGAGCTCCTTTGGAGGGATGGCGCTCTCCTCCAATGGCTAGCCTCCGTTTAGGAAGCCAGCCAATGGAGGAGAGACGAGGACAGAGGCTGGTTTAAGCTGCCACACTAAACAACAATAATTCTCCGGACTTCCGGTCTTGGCCTACGGCCTAGCCCTACGGTCCCTGGACATAAAAATGGGGTCCAGCAGATGGCCCGCCTCGTGAATGGGGCCAGAGTTAATTAGGCTAATATTGAAGGCTGCCAAATCAGAAATGAGATTCATACTAACTTTGCATGTCGGATCCTCTAAATGTAAATTGAGGTAGACCAAAATTGAGAAATTGGCTGTATTCATAGTCAGAGGAGTTAACAGATAAGGGAAGGAAGAGGCCCAGGGTGCAGACTGTCCAGGAGGACGATATACGAGCATACCAGAGATAGTGAAATTAGGGGTCAAGGCCAGCTTGAATCGGGATGCCTGACAATTCGTAACAAAAGATTTTCAAATTTACACTGGTAGTCCTTTTAAAAAATAATGGCAATACACCCAGCAATCTTAGCAACTCTATCTTTCCTAACTATTGCATAGTTAGATGGTAGGGTTGCAGCAACATCAGGGCCAGCGCTCTCATGGAGATAAGTCTCCGTAAGAAAGATGGCGTCTGGTTGTTCATTGACCAGTAGGTCAAACATGTTGGATTTGTGCTTAGGGAGGGAGCGGCAATTTGTGTTAAGAAAAGGTCTTGTTGAGTGGGGTTACCTGCTTAGTGTTGTACGTTTTATTGCCTTTGATAGTATTTAAGTGGCCTTGAGTAGTATCTGTGGAGAAACCGCAACTAGAGCATATTTCAGCTTTGTCACCGTCTCTTCATCTTGCTTCAACATTCTTCGCATGCTCAAAAAAACATTTCGCTGGATCCCCACCGAAACTAGAAAAACGGTCACCCACGCATTGGTTACAAGCCGCCTGGACTACGGAAACACCCTTTACGCCGGTACCACCGCAAAACTTCAGAAAAAACTCCAACGCATCCAGAACGCATCAGCCAGACTCATATTAGACATCCCGCGTAAAGAACACATTTCTGGTCACTTGAAAAACCTCCACTGGCTTCCCGTCAATAAGAGGATTACTTTCCGCCTCCTCACCCACGCACACAAAGCTCTTTATGAACTTGGACCCGAATGCCTCAATACACGTCTCTCCTTCTACACCCCCTCCCGCCAACTGCGCTCTTCCAACCAAGCCCTCGCTGCTGTTCCCCGCATCAACAAAACCACAATGGGAGGAAGATCATTCTCCCACCTAGCGGCCAAAACCTGGAACTCACTTCCCATGCACCTTCGCCTCACTCAAAACCACCTAGCATTCAGAAAACAACTTAAAACTTGGATATTCGAGAAGTAATTCCCCACCTCCCCTCAAGCGCCTTGAGACCCTCTGGGTATGTAGCGCGCTATATAAATATATTGAATTGAATTGAATTGAATTGAATTGGGGGCAGAGATATACAATAGGCCTTTAATTGATCAGGTGAATATTGGAGTCTAGGGGCTCTCATAGATCATGAGACCGTGGCCTCCTTGTTACCATCTTTAAGCTGCTATTTTGTTTGGTGTTGATGGCAAAAGGGAGAAGGACCAGGGATTCTGGCCCTTGGCCCGGGCCAGGCACGGACGGGTGCAGACAGGCTTGCCTTATGCGCTCCTGTGGCGCGCCCGCTGCGCGTCCGTGGCATTGACCTTTAAGTACTCCCCACTTGCCGCCTTACATGTGACAACGCAGGGGGTGTGTTGCACTATGCAGGTCCGCCCCCCATGCAAACAGCAACAGCTGCGGTGGACCGGAGTCGTAACTCGCAAGTGCGTAAGTGAAGTTTTAAAAGTCACAATGTGGCAAACAAGTAAAATACACTATAAGAACTAAATGTACGTTTTTTTTAAAAGCACTGCCAAAAGTGCTAAACACGACATACAGACATCCCCTGCGCGTCTGTGGCATCAGCATTTAAGTTAGGTAAGCTTCAGATCTCCTAACAATCTTGCTGGCATGTCTTGGTAAAATATGTTCTGAGAAGCAGGACACGAGGGGTGCTTGAGAGGCAGTGGAAAGAGAGAGGAGTGCGGATTGTTGGGGGTACTTTTTTTAAATATCTGTTTATTAATTTTAGTAAAAACAAATACACCAAGGAAAAAAAGTTCTGTTACAATGAAGCAATAGGGAACCAAACCCCGCCCCATCCATCCCCCACCCTCTCTTTGGCATAATAAACAGAGGTCCAGTGCATTGAAGAAGTATATGCGGCTCAACAGCTACACATATGCAGAAAAAAATATCAATGACGCATTATACAAAGTCTTCCAATAGGGCTCCTAGTTGGAGCACACAATGATTGGTGTAAAAATTTGTAATGAATTATTCTGAGTTTACAATTGGCCGTGAGGCGATCGGTGAGGGCACAACATGCCGTCCATACATCCGGAGTGAGGGCAGTCCCCAGAGCTGCTTGCCATCTAAAATAGGAGGGAAGCTCATTCTGCTCCCTCTTGAAGGACGCGTTATAAAGTTTAGTTATTAGGCCCTGTCGATCTTCTCCCGCCAGCATTGCCTGCAATGCCCCTAGAGTTGTAGGTTCCGCCGGGTAGTCCGCATTAGAAGTACTGCATCTGATTCTACATGAGGCTGATATCTCTGTGGGAAGTGCCAATAATGCGCAAACTGAGCCTGCGCACAGAGGTAGTACAGTCTGAAATCTGGGGCCTCAAATCCCCCCAATCAACTCTCTGCACCAAAAGATCCCATCTACACTTAGGTTTCTTACCGCCCCAAACAAATGTTGACAATGAAGATTGAAGGGTTTTGAATAGCGCCATATTCAATCCGATAGGGATATTGACGAAGAAGTAGAGCAGTTTGAGGAGAAAGGTAATCTTTACAACTGCTATTCTATCCGCCAAGGAGAGAGGCAGATGTGTCCACCGCTCAGCCTGTTCCGCAATACACATGATTACGCAGCCATAGTTCTCTGGGACCACCACCTCTGGATCTCTATGCAGCCAAAAACCTAGATATTTCAAGAGGTCCGATGTCCATGTTAGTGGATATTCCAGCTCAACCTCCTTTATGTATGCCGTCGGGGGAAATACCAATGAATTTGACCAATTGATCCTGAGACCAGAAAAACATTCAAATTTAATATACTCCCAGAGCAGCTCTGGTAAATACACCTCAGGTTCATGTACATTCAATAGCATGTCGTCGGCATACAGAGAGACGACCAGCGGTCTCTGTCTAAATCTCAAGGCAGCTGCCCCATGCTGTTGCCGGAGTTTTCAGGCTAGGTGCTCAAGTGCGAGCAAGAATAGTATTGGCGACAGTGGGCATCCTTGCCGTGTGCCGCTTTCAATAGGGAATGGAAAAAAAAGGGAGGAAAGCCCATCCTAGTCAAAACCGTGAACATGAATGGCCATTGCAAGGAGTCAAAAGCTTTAGCTGCATCTAGCAGCACTGCAACTGCTCGGAAGTCGGAGTCAAAATAAGGTAAAGTAGAAAAAATTAGTGGGGAGATTATGTGTAGTAGAATGCGCAGTGACGAACCCCGACTCGTCGGGTAGAACCAAGAGAGGAACCAACGGTTGTATTCTAGTAGCGATCATTTTTGCAAGAATCTTTGCATCGATATTAATTATTGCGAGGTGCCTATAAGAGTCACATTTATTTAGAGGCTTGTCAGGTTTCAACAGAGTCACCAGCAGGGCCTCCTTCAGGGAAGGTGGTAACACACCCGTTTCATATGCTTCCTCATATACATCTAGTAATCTGGGGTCAAGTTCCGACGCATATGCCTTATAGAATTCGCTAGGCAGGCCGTCCATACCAGCTGCCTTACAAGTCGGTAATTGCATTATGGCCATCTTAACATCTTTATCAAACGGCTATACTAGATTTTCTCGATGTGAGTTAGAGAGCCAACCAAACGCAATATCATCTAGGTATGTACCAATCTCTTCTGATGACAGGGCGCTTTTAACAGCGTACAGTCGGGTGCAAAATTGTACAATGGCTGCATTGATTTCAGGAGTAGAGTATTGAGCAACTCCATCCGTGTCCTGCATTTCTGTTATGTGCTCCTGGGTTCGCGGTGCTGCCAGTTTTTGTGCCTGGGAACGACTCGAGCGGCCACCCTCCCCATAGTAGTGAGTTGTCTTCCGGCGAGAGCAGTGCAACAACTCCTGGTGACCTGCTTCATTATGACCCATGATGAGTATTCGTATGTCAGCCAATTTTGCGGGAGAAGGTGTCGTAATTTGACAGTGATTGGGTTAGCGTTAAGCTTTGCTACACAAATTTCCCCTTAACTTGACTAAGGTGTTCGGAAGCCATTTTGTAAACACTGGCGTCCATTTTATATGAACATGCTGCCTCGTGGTCAGCATGCCCTTTTGTCCTTCCTTTGTACCACTGACCACTTAACTTGCCCAGCAACAGGCTATTTTTAGTATTGGTCAAGCTCGCACATGCGCAGTTAAACCCTCTGTACTAGTGGACAGTCATCGCTTAGGAATGTTCTCCAAACTGACCAGTGGTGTTGTAACCCCTCCCATGAAAGTTGGCTGTGTTCCAAAAATGACCTTATATGTACCTAAACTGAGTAAATAAGTTCCGCCTACTCTTTTTATTACTGTAAAATTGTATAAAAGAGGTCTCACATCGATGTTCGGGGTGATACTTCTTGCATTGCCGAAGTGTGCTGTAGGAATGTACCACCACCCCATGGGGTCCTAATAAACTTGTCTTTTGCATTTTCCAGTTTCCGTGCCAACGTCTGTTTTATGGTGTAGCGGGTTTTGCGGAAAATGTAGGCCTGGAGAACCCAATACCACAAAGGGATAGCCTCATATTCTCGTTCGAGTGTGGAGACATCGGATGCCAACTTTTTATTGCGACGCCGGATGTCACACAACACTCCCGAAGTTGCCCCAATACAAGCCCCCCTAGTTGTGACTTTAAACGCCTCCCAGAGCACTCCTGCACTGTCTTCAGAACCCTCATTTTCCCTGAAAAAATTCCTAATCGCCTTGGCAATTGTCTGTTTAAATACTAGATCCACTAATTCAGTCGGCTGTAGTCGCCATGTGAAAGGTGGCCTTGCACAAGTGGGGATCTGCAAGTCAAGAACTACAGGAGAGTGGTCCGAAAGTGTTCACCCCTCATGCTTTACCTCTTTTACCCATGTACAAACCTCCTCCGAAACCAGCCAAAAGTCTATAGGGGACTATGATCCATGGGCCGCGGAAACGTTCCCTCCCGACCCGCGAGATGGAGAAGTCGCCATATATCATGTAGGTTTCCTGCCTCCTGCCAGTAGCACCTCCGAGGCTTGTTTAGGTCGCACCTCATCACTGCCAGTTCTGTCTAGAGTTGAGTCCAGGCAGACATTAAAATCGCCACCCTAAATAAGTGCTGTTGGGGGAAATGTAGAGATTCTATGCCACACATCGGAGTAGAAGGAGGGAACGTCTGTGTTTGGACCATACACATTCACCAACAACACACTCATGCCTCCCAAACTTCAGTGTACAAGCGCCACTCGCCCCTGTTCATTCATATCAACTCGAATCACAGTAAACGGAAACCCTTTTTTATAAGAATTAGCACCCACCTAGAGTAGGTAGAATAAGAGGATGCGACTTTAGCGCCCCCCCAACATGTTCCCACCTTTTTGTCCGATTCAGTGGTAAGATGGGTCTCCTGCAATCGTGCCACGTGCACTCCCATACAATCCAGATATGCAAAAACTGATCTTATATTTTTAGGAGTGTCGAGCCCCCGCACATTCCAGGTGAGGAATCTAATGTTACTATTCATGTTGGCCAGCCATCATCAATAAAAAACGCCAGTAACCCAGGACATACAGTGTGAGCCTGAGTGTGCCAAATGTTTCAGACCAAAGAATATTTTAAGAAGTCACAATGCTATTCTGCCACAACCTCCAAGAACCCCAACAGCCCCTCCACCCCCAAAACCCCTCACCCACTTCAGCACCCCCAACTCACCAAAGCCATCCCATCCCTCCAGAACCCAACCCCAACTGAGAGCAAAGAAATGATAACACAAATGGGGTACACCCATTGAGGGGCGTCTGAGAGCATCTAACGTCCCACTGGTAGGAAGTGGCTGAGTCAAGCAATTGCCTTGCCTGAAACCCAAGCCCGTACCAAACATGTTAGAAGCCTAGAGAAGCAATTGTACATAATCAATCAAGGACCCTATATATATGCAATAAGAAAGGTTACAAATCTTTAAAAAAGCATACATCTATACCGATGAGGACTAGAATTTCCCAGTCTGGTACTCAATATGTCACAGAAAAAAGAACTGTCTCCCTGCCATCATTAATCTTCAGTCTCAGATACTGCTTGAGAGTCTCGTTGCCTTCTTTTCAATTGTTTAGCCTGCTGCCTTGGGAGTTGTGAAGATCTTGTAGTTGCTGTCTGAGCCTATCTTCAAGCGGGCAGGGTAAAGGATGGCGTATGGTACCCCTTCATTTTGTAAAAACTTTTTGACTGTCCGAAACTCTGTGCGCCACTTACACAGCCAAAGTAAAGTCTGAGAAGAAGGAGAGTGTGTTTCCCTGTTGTTTGATCGCCCCTTTTACCCTGGCCATGTGCAATGTAGTGTCTCGGTCCCTGTAATTAAGCACTCGAGCAATCACAGGGCGTGGCGGAGTGGCCGCGACCGGTTGAGCTGCAAGGGAGCGATGAGCGCGCTCAATTATAAACATGCGTGACAATTGTTCAGTGCCAAAGATATCTGTGATCAATGTTTCGATAAAGGGCTCCATTCTCCCCACATTCGTGGACTCCGGCAGCCCCGTGATTCGAATATTATTCACTCGAAAACGAGCCTCCAAATCTTCATTCTTTGCCTGAATAAGAGAGGGGACCTTTTCCATGTTTAGAGATTTTCCTGTGACTTTGCTCAACCCATCCTCTGTGGCAGATACCCTTTGCTCAACTTCCCCCATACGGGCGTTTTTTTATTTTCTCAAGTTGGGACGACATATGATCAAGACGTTGGTTAACAGCCGCCATTGTGCCCTCTATAGATTGCAGGCTGCACTGCATGGCTAGAAGAGTGGTTTCCAATGTGGGTTGTCAGACATCTTGGGCATCAGCTTCGGAGACCGATGACAGCCTTCTGTGGGGGTTTGGAGGCTTTGCGCGCCTCAAATGTGAGGCGAAGTTGTGATTTGTCAGTCCGACCCATGATAGCGGTAAGAGGGAGCTCTCTGTTGCACAGGGGGGGGGGAGCAAGCGCCCCTGAACCAGGAACCGACAACAGTGCAGGTAAATGGACCGCTAGTTGCTCAGGCAAGTGATAACAAGCCCCCCACGTCACTCAGCAGGAGGGATTAGAAGGAGAGGCACTGCTCATTCAAGAGAAAATAGCCAGCTAATAAGGGCGGTGCAGGGCTCCCCACCACCCCAGAGTGCCAACTCACTAAGCTACCGGTGACCACAGATACATAGAGCCAAGTAGACCAGTGATCCAATGTGTGGGGGGAAAAGCACAGTTCACAAAAGCCAAGTCTCAAGTCACCAATGCAAGACCATTAGAGGCCGTATACACCTGCTAATCAGAGCTGCAGGCAATCCCCAGGAAGCGTGGGAGACTGTCACCAGGTAGGGAATAAAAACTATAGTCTGTCTGTCAGTGGAAGATAGCAGGTAACTTTCAACAGCGCGCGCCTGCGGGCGATAGCTGTTACTCAGTTTGCATGTCTCCGAGGCAGAAGCTGTAGGCAGTATACTGAAAGGGAATCAGCAGCGGGAGCCCACAAGGTAGATCTGCAGCAGCCTACCGCTTGGACCAGCAACGCCACCGTGGCCGCCCGCACACCCCAGTGCCCGGCAGCCGCACCTAGGCCACAGACCGCGCCAGGCCCACACCCGCCTCGCAACCGCAGGCCCAACACAGGTCGCGACCCCACTCACTACTGCCAGCACCGGGGGCACAGGTGCCATCCTCCGCCGTCTATCTCCTCAGCAGTGCCCGTGCTACAGGGGCCCTCTCACCACCATTCACCGTCAGAGCTCTCTTTAAGCCACAGAGCCCGTGGTAGTGCCCCAAGACCAGCAATCTGCCATAAACTCCATCGATGTTGCTGTCACCGAACGTGCCGCCGCCAACACAGGAGACGATCAGGGACGCCCCCACTCTCAAGGCCTTGCGGGCGCTGCCATTTCGTGGCCGGAGAGTTGATATTTACAAATGAATAGTATACTGCAGCAGCAGGCTGAAAGGGCAAAACGATGCCACCAAATGATGCAGGGGGGTCTAAGCTAACGGAATCACCCCCACATACCTCCAGATGGCTAGGATTCCAGGCAGATATTAGGCGGATTATATCTCAGCCGGGCAGAGCCTCACACAGGAACGGCCATCTTGCTGTGCGCCCTCTAGCGCCCCTTGTTAGGGGTACTTAATACACAATTGTTTTAAAACTAACCAAGTTTTAAGGCGAAGACGAGAGATCACTAAAGTGTGTGCCTGGGTGTTTTTGTCAGTGTGGGCATGTAGACATTCAGATTGAAATCCGACAGACACCTGACCTCACCAAATACGACTGTACTCAACTATTGTGCTACAAAATTCAGGGGCATATTACCGAGATGTGCGTTGCAAAACGCACAACGCACATCTCCGTATCGCCGGCTATCGCCGGATTTCATCGCCTAGTTAGCGCGCAATTATCAATGCGCATCAGGCAGGCGATCAGAAATCCGGCGATAGTCGGCGATATGGCACATTAGCGCATGAAAACAAACGTTGTTTTCATGCGCTAATGTGGGCCTTGTTAATATGGGGGGGGTGGATTCAGCTTTATGATCCACACCCCCATGTTAACAATGCCTAACGCCTGGTCGGAGCAGGAGTTGGGAGACCTGCGTTAAATGAGTTTATCGCAGGTTTTTGTCTCCCAACGCCTGCCTTGGTAATAGGGTGTTCCCACCTCCAACCACATTTTACATGTGGTTGGACGTGGGAATGCCCACTTTGCATGTCATTAGCGATGTTTATCGCCGACATGCAAAGTGGGCTCGGGCCAGGCTTTAAAGTGCCCTTGGGAATAGGGCTCTAGCTGTATCGCCGCTTTCTCAGCACAATTCGCCGAGAAAGCGGCGATATAAGCCCTTGGTAATATGCCCCTCACTTCTTAAGGGATGTAACACCACAAACACCCACCTTGAACCTACGCCCCTGGTAAATGGGCTCAAATAGTTCTATCAGATGAGCCAGGAGGACCAGGCCCTCCCAAGGGAGCCCTCTCGTCCACTCAATGCCATCTGTAAGAATAGGGCCAGTTTGTTTCATTTTTAGAGGTTCACATGTGCCTGCCGCCAGGGCCAGACTGAGAACGTAAACTAGCCCTGGCAATGAAGTCAGAACAGCCACGTGGGGGGGGGGGGGACGACACTGCTGCTGCTGCTTTTGGTACAGGGGGCTGATATTGCAGCACTGCTGTACAACCGGCCGCTTGTACCAACAAGCATTTACAATGCAATGGTTTTGCCTTTGTTAAAGTTAGAGCTATTGGCATTGCTCTTGACATTATTTTTATTTATGTTTTTATAACATAAATAAATGGCATTGTCATTTACAATGCCACTAGCTTTATCTCTCGCAAATGGCACACACAAACACACACAGAGCCCCCCCACACAGAGCCCCCCACACACACAGCCACACAGAGCCCCCCACACACACAGCCACACAAAGCCCCCCACACACACAGCCACACAAAGCCCCCCACACACACAGCCACTGTAGCATTCTTAGTAACACAATCACTGTCTCTGTAACTATCTACTGTAGACACAGTCACTGACACAGTATCAATTGAACATAGTAACACTGCCACAGACAGTAAAACAATCTTAGTAACACAGTCACTGATTAACATTTAACCCAGACACACTGACTCAGTAACAACCGTAGTTATGTACAATGTCTAGCAATGTTACACTGTGACAGTCACTGAAGCAATATCAATTGTTTATGGTAAAACGTCCTCAGATACTAAAACAATCTTAGTAACACAGTCACTGACTTTAACATTTAACCCAGACACACTTACTCAGTAACAACCGTAGAAACGTAGTTATATAAAATTATCTAACAATGCTTCACAGTGACAGTTACTGACACAATACCAATTGTGCACAGTAACACTGCCACAGGCACTGTAACAATCTTGAAACTGTAAATGTACAGGCACCATACGAAGGGGACAACGTCACGGACATTAAAAGATAGCAGAGGTGGTCTTGTGCACAGACCCCGTGAGACACCTCACTGAGACACAGGCTCATCACAGGGACGCACACTCACTACAGGATAGACACACACTCACTGCAGGATAGGTGCACACTCACTGCAGGACAGACACACACTCACTGCAGGACAGGCACACACTCACTGCAGGATAGGCACACACTCACTGCAGGATATACACACCCTCACTGCAGAATAGACACACATTCACTGCAGGATAGGCACGCACTCACCCGCTCACCAGGACACACACACACTCTGGGTGCAGTGACACACACCCGCTCACCAGAACACACACTGTCGGTGCAGTGACACACACCCGCTCACCAGGACACACTCTCGGTGCAGTGACACACACCCGCTCACCAGGACACACACACACACTCTGGGTGCAGTGACATACACCCCCTCTCAGCAGGACACGCATGCCCTCGGTGCAGTGACACACACCCACTCACCAGGGCACACACTCTCAGTGCAGTGACACACACCCGCTCACCAGGACACACACTCTCGGTGCAGTGACAGACACCCGCTCACCAGGACACACACTCTCGGTGCAGTGACAGACACCCGCTCACCAGGACACACACGCTCGTAAAAGTGCAAAGGGTTCTTACGAAGTTGGCCGTCAGTCGGGGGGCGTCGGTGATGTACTCCAAGGCGTGGGCTCCTCCGAGGCTGAGGCAGAGCAGGGTCAGGAGGGCGCCGAGGGCTCGCCCCATGGGCAGGGTCAGAGGTCAGCCCCCCTGACGCATGGCTGGAGCTGGGCATCCGCTCCAGGGGCTGCGCACAGCCTCACCTGTCAGGGGCAAGAGGGGGCATCAGGCAGCCCAGGTCATCCAGGTAGGGCAGAGAGGGCTGCCGCTCCCAGGGCTGGCATCGGTGGGCACAGCGCGGCTGTTGCTCCTGGGTGCTGCTGGCACCGGTGGGCACAGGGCGGGTGCTGCTGGCACAGGTGGGCGGGTGTTTGTTCCTCCGGTTAGCTCATGTGGTTTCTGTGGCTCCTGCTTGGGACGTCGCTGGCTGCGGCTCGGTGCCCCTCCCTCGGCTCTCACCTGCTTGCAGGGCACCCTCCGTGGGTCCCTCCCTCCCGGACAGACTCCTCCCTCGCCAGCCTACATTCAGACTCGGACTGCGGCGTCCCAAACACCCCGGGCCGCCTCGGAGCGGAGCTCACTTCTGGCTGACGTGCACAAGAGGCTCCCCCCAGAGGACGCCAGTGTACATTTGTAATATAGAAAGTAATGCTTAGCCGCACATGTGGCACAAACCTGCCCCTTATAAAGTCCACTCGGCCAAATGGGACTCTTCCCACAAGCATAAAAAAAACAAATTCCAAAATAAAACTAACAAGCAATTGAAACACATAGTTCACCCTTGGAAAGGAGACGTCAGCATTCTCCCTGGGACAATAACTTATTTTCTGAGAACAGAGTTGTTTTGCTTTGTGCAAATACGCAGGGGAAAAAAAACGAAATTAATGAGGCCGGATGGTAAATAGCAGAGAGCAGGGGTGGGTGGTAAATGGTGACAGCTCTTAAAACATTGCTGAAATTCCCGCGAACAGCTGTTAGACACAGAAACCCCTTATTCTCCTCCCGGCTCATACATCACATGGCTTTCCTTGTGCTGTCATAAAAATGCAGGAGGATGTAAATGCCTGAGCGGGTCATCCATCTTGCACGTAGTAAACACGCAAACGTTACTAACCCCGCCGCTCGGCCTGCCGCCATGCTTCTCTCTGAATGAAAGGTTTGTCACGAACAGGAAGACGCGGCCCGTCTAGTGCCGAGCGAAATAAATAAGGGCAAATTAATACCGCAGTGATGAAAGATGTGGCGGGCTATTGATTGCAGGAAGCGGCCAAACAGCGTTCTAGTCTCCTTGCATTGCACAAAGTCATATTTATAAAGGAAACGTCGACAGTTTTAAAACGTATGTCCCGTAGAGTGAAAAAAAACAGTCGACAAGGCATTTATTCAGTTTATTTATGTACGTGGTTTGTCACGCCACGCTACAGAGTTGATTGTCTTGTCTAGAGATGCGAAGTTATCCTTCGTCGGAGCGGGCTGAGGAGAAACGATGGCGTGCGTCACGTGTGCGCATTCACAGTTCTGTCTGGTGGAAGAGTAACCTACACATTTGTTCTTACGCATTTGTGGAAGAAATGATTAGCGCTCCTCTGTGGTTTGGAATCAGAACAGGGGCGCCAGAGTATGGGTATGTATAGAGCGGAATCGAAAAAATGCTACAAGCTGCTTTTTGTTGTCTCATCTTTTCGATGGTGGGTACCTTTCACTCTAGTTGGCTGGTTTGATTGAGTGTGGGGCAAAAGTTAATGACAACTGCACACTGACAGCGGAGGGGGAGGGGGAGCGGGAACAGACACACACGGACACACTGACAGCGGAGGGGGGGGGGCGGGAACAGACACACACGGACACACTGACAGCGGAGGGGGGGGGAGCGGGAACAGACACACACGGACATAAGGCAAAAAAAAACAAAGCACTCACGCAAGCAGGAAGGCGGGTGCCGGCTCAATGCCGGACCAGATTCGGGGGCGTTCCCGAGGGCTTTTGGCTGACGTAGCGTGACGTAGCCAAAAGCCAAAAAATCTCGGGAACGCCCCCGAATCTGGTCCGGCATTGACGGACAGGCCCGTCTTCCAATGGCTAGCCTTCATTTATGGAGATAGCCAATGAAAGACGGGGGCGGATTCCCAGCCCCCATACCATACTCATTAGAATTTTTCCTAGCACATGCGTACTTCGTACGCATGCATCGCTAGTCAAAACCTAAAAACGGCCCCCACTGGTCCAAAACCGGTTCTCACCTCTGGCCCACCAGGAAAACGGTTTCGTCTACGGCCAGTCCGGCCTTGCCTGCTGACCGTGTTTTTTGCCTCATCCACACACTTGCAGGAGAACAAGCAATGAATCAGAATCCTTCTTGTCTGCGTCACAGGGCAGCCATCATGGCAGTGCAGCCACGTCTATTATCCCAAGGCCTGTGACTTAGAGGGGCTCCACTATAAGGGTATTTCATTGAAGAAAAAACCCCAATCCTTCTCTGTTTGCTGTGGAGACTATGAAAAGCTGTTTCTTTAACTCGTTAGCCTACAGCCAGAGTATTAACTTTGGTGAGACCTGGGGGAGCTTAGACCCAGCAGTGGTAAAATACTTCCTCTCCATGGGTCCCTACCTTTAACACCGAAAACAGTGATCGATTTCTCAACGAGTCTAAAAATATTTTCCATGTCAGTGATGCAGTTCCTGTTCACATTTCACGTTTTTCTGGAACCTTTCCTTATTAAGCATATTTTTTATTTTTTGCAGCTGGTGTTTTCCCATTGTTATTTTCATGCAGCATAAGAGGATTGTGAAGCACATTCTATAATCACCTCTAGGCGACTTTGTGTGTTCAGGGTGAGTATGGTTGTTCATGACTGGAGCTGATGCAGAAGGCAGTGCAAGTTTCTGACAGTGCCTGTAGAGGGTCATAAAGGTGTTCAGATGTCATATTCATGCAATTCTTGGCCTCTCTGCAGAGTAAATTAGCATGTGATCAGGGAATAAGTAAATCTGTGCATTGTCGTGGAGTAGTGGCGCAGTGGTGTCGGCTGGCTGCAGCGCCGCAGAGCCTCCTTCCTGGGAGTAAAAAAAAAAGCTTGCACCAGGTGGGCCTTACCTACTTCCAGTTACTTCCAGCTAAGCTCAAAGTGTTGGCGAATCAGACCAGCTATTTTTTCTTTGAACTTACTTGACGCCTGGGACTGGATGGAACAGTGCCGTTAAAACATCCTAACGCGGCCTTCCAAGCCCCACTAAATTATCTGTAAGGGCCAAATGCCAAAATCGGACGATCTGGGGCGTCTGCCGCTGGGACCTCTGAAACTTCCAGCGGCTGCTCTGCCGTGATATCAGCAATATCCACCCTTAGCGATAACACCTCAAGATGGCGTCCGAGGTGAAACGGAGGTAGAAGTGGGAAGGACGCGGTGAAACGTACCCACGTTATGAGGTAACAATGCGGGAGCCTAGACATCGGGAGGGGGCCCTCTGCTGCCCTTTCATCTTCCCTGGCGGGCTCGCGCAGCCCGTGATCGCTGGATCTGCAGCCTCCATCCGCCTGTGTGGCACGACCGCAGTGTGTGGAGGGGGGCCCGTGGCCACAGCGGACGGGCGGGACAGGTTACACGACCGGGAGAGGATTTTAATTACAGCTCTCACCCCCTACATATGGCGAAGCCGCTAATGCCCCTCTGGGAGAGTCAAGATAGACATCAGCTTTTTGTCGAGCATGAAAGCTGGGTGGAGACCTGGGGACTTGTTTTAACACGCCTCCAGCTAATGACACGGTGGACTGTGGTGCCCAGTACCGGAGCGTGGGAGCATTTAGACCAGGGATCAAGTGTGTGCAGCAGTGGTGAAAGAAGGTGCAAATACTGAAGATACTCCTCCTTTTGACTGTCTGGCTCCTTTTCCCCTCTTGTTCTTCCTCAGTTGGGTCGGCTCCCTGGTTTTCTTTGGACTTGACCCTCATAACTTTTGGACTAGAACTCGTGTGCGCCCCGCCATTTTGGGACCCTCTCCTGTTGTCGCTCTTGTCCTGGCTGCATCTTGCCATGTTTAGCTGGTTTCCATCGATGCCCACAACCTGGGTCCTCCATTTTGTTGATTCTTGTCCTTTCCTTTGGTCCCCTGGGTTCCATCCTGCTGACCTTCAAACATTCCTCTTACGCTGGACTGCCTTGTCTCTCTTTCCCCCTCAGGTCCCCCTCTCACCGATCTCAGCCTCCAAATCTTCTCCCCCACATACCACTCTCTACCCCTTTTATTTTAATTTTTTTTTATTTATCTTTTCACTCTGTAAATATGTGATATATATACTTGTCCAAGCCGAATCGCTGGTAAAATGGAATCCTGAGAAAATCTACTCTTTGTATATATATGTATATAGAGAACTCTAACCACTAGTATATGTAGTAGACCTTTGTACTCACTACTATTCCTATGTGATTCTTAGAGTTTATCCATTTTTATCTCTTCCTTGAGTGACTTTACAACTTGTACATTTGCAATTTGTTTTCCTTTTTGTATCTTTTATGTAACTCGTGTAATCCTAAGTCCTTATGTAAAGCAAATGGTTCTTTTGTAAAGCGCTCTGACACCTTCGGGTAATGTTCGCGCTATAGAAAATTGCATTAAATAAAATAAATAAAATAAAATAAGTTACAAGACCACAACCCAAAGTACACCAAAACAATGCCCTGATGCTGCCATACGAGGCAGATGAAGGCAGCAGCGAGGCCATTGAGGGAGGGAAGTGTGCATGGATGAAGCCCCCTCTCCGGCTCAGGCATGAGAGGAAAAAATGCAGGCGCTGTCAGCGGTGACCACTCTGGCCTCTGAGCGCCGTTCCCACCCACTGCAGATGACAGATGATTCATTAACAGAAACTGGCTCTATCTCCTCATTGATCAGCGTCTCTTTGGTGGTCCATCCTGTCGTTACTCCACAAACAGCGTGCATGCTTGCTTGAGGGTTCCACGCCACCACAACATGATAGCCCCTGCAAATTATTTCTAGGCCCCTCCTCCATTGCAGGCCACTCATGCAATGACTAATCTAAACCTAGTCTTCATCTAACAATCCACAGAGCCGCAATGGGTCCATATGCGTGGTCTGCAGGTCCCCAACACGGAGACTCACTTCCCCTTGACCTGGCACCAGAGCAGGATTCTGGGTTGCGTCACCCCTTGTCGAGGCATTTGTTCAGGAGACACATTGCAGGCGGGAAAGTCGTCTGGCTGCTGAAGCGATGGCGCAGTCATTGCTACTGCACCAAACACTCAGGGTTTGCCCCCAGCACCCTCATATGGATTTGCCCCGCAGTTCCCTTCCAGTATCTTGCCACAGAGATAGACCCTGAGGGACGATACCTATTCATGGAGGGGTGGAAGGACGGACACCCACTCCTTCTAGGCAGCATCTATGCACCGAATATAGCACACCCAGCCTTTCTTGCACACCTCTCAGATGTTCTCACTAAATAGGCACACATTTCCTGGGTGGTGGGTGGAGACTTTAACTGTGTCCTCAACCCTGCCCTGGATCTTTCACACTCTGCAGTGCCAAATTCTTCCACCATAGCAGCAGCAGCTGGCCTATCCCAATGGCTCACAATCTGGTCCCTCTTGGCCAGCTGGCACACACTTGAACCCACCACAAGTGACTACTATTACTATTCTCCCCCTCACGATTTACACGTCCACCTGGACTACATGATATGTCCACTGCTGTGGAATATCTGGTTAGAACCTTCCCTGATCATAATCCACTCAAGCCACATTTCGAGTAGGGAGTGCCACCTCCTGTCCTTCCCACATGGCATCTTCAGCCTCTTATGCTAGAAGATGCCTCATTTTGACTCTCAACCGGAGAAACTATATCCTGCAACATAGAGGAGAACTGGGGCACTGCCACTACAAGACCCTTAGAATGGGAAGCCCTAAAGGTAGTATTGCATGGTTATTGCCTTAAGTCATTGGTGGGGGCAAGAACAGATCTCCATAATGATGTATCCGGCCTGGAAACGTCCTTACATACACTGGAGACGGAAGCTTTTAAAACCCCTGCCACAGATCAGGCCCTTAAAGAGTCCGGAGAACGGCATGCCTGTCTGATAGATCAACTCAGGTGACTTCAGAGCCTACAAGGCCAAGAAGCACGCAGAGGGCGATAAGCCTGTCTGGTTCCTGGCTTGACTACTGAGCTGCACAACACTAGTTACCCCAATAATCCTAATTGGTCAATCCACAACCTGCTTGGCAACTAGTCAGTCAGACATTTATGCCACATTCACAGAACATTACACATTTTTGTATAATCCCCGATTCCTTAGCTGAGAACCTCATATATGTGCGTTCCTTGAGGGAATTACTCTGCCTGTATTAGAAACCATGGTTTTTTGAGGACCTCCAGGCACCCATCACAGATCAGGACTTAAGGGTGCCATTTGTGGTTCACCCACATGTAAAACTCCTGGACTAGATGGCTTTCCAGTCAAGCCCTACAAGGCCTATGAGGACCTCTTTGTTCCCAAACTCCTTGAGTTGTATCAGTGCGCACTAACCGAGGGCTGCCTACCTCTGACGTTGCAAGAATCTCTGATTGTCTCACTACCAAAGCCAAGCAGTGACCCCTCGAGGGGGCACCTATTCAGCCACTATCCATGTTAGGGACTGATTATAAAATACTTAGCTGAGTCATTGCGGGGCGTCTCTTGGAGCACGTGTCCCACTTGGTACATGGGGACCAAAATGGTTTCATCCCTCACCGCTCAACCACTCTAAACATCCATAGACTCCACAGAGTGATGGAATGTGTGCTGGTCCATTGGCTGTATGCAGCGTATCTAATCCTTGACCTAGAGAAAGCGTTTGATATGCTGGACTGGGAGTTCATGTTTGCCACGCTCCTTCAGATGGGCATCACCGGTTGCTTCTCACACCTCAAACGACTCTTTTACACAAACCCTATGGCCCAAGTTAAGATATGACAGCACATCTTGGACCCGAAAATGATTAGCGGGAAATGCGCCAGGGGTGCACGTGTTTCCTCTCCTCTTTGCGCTGGCAATGGAACCACTTGCCCAACGTCTGCACCTTGATGGACAAGCATGGGGCATCCCCATGAGGATTGAACTGCATATTGTCTCTTTTTATGCGGACAATGTACTCATATACATCTGATTGCGCCAGATTCTTATCTCCTTTTAACTTATCTTACCACTCCTAATAATCCTGGGTCGCCTAGATCTTTTTATCTGCTGAGAAGTGTAAAGGGGAGAAACCCAATACATTCACCTCCATCAGTAAGAACTAAGCAATTTGGACTCGAAAATGACCATTGACTCCGACTTACAATTTAGAGGCTTTATTACAAAGCCAAAAACACCTGAACATACAAAGACCGCATGACGAGGTTAAAGAAATACATGGGCACTAACACAAAATTAATTCTACGGACCAACCTAATTCGGTGCAGCATAAAAAGAATAAGCAATTCTAAAAAGATTAAAAAAACGACAACTGCTCCAATATCCAAAGTAGTCCTCATCAGTCTTACGAAAAAAGGAAAAATAATCACTTAATCCTGTCCCTATACTAAAACTAAGGTGTCATCCCTGCATAACATCTCCCAGGCAAGATCGAGAAAAAGGTGTCAGCTCTTGACGACTTACTAAGAAGTACACTCACGTTGCAAGGATCAGTAGCTGAAGCTTAGTCTTCCTTCTAAGAATCAACCCCTTCTCTTTTCCTCCTAATGGCTCTCTGCCCTCTCCTCCCTCAGGGCACTATCCCTAATACAAAGTGATCATTAAGTAGAACACGCCCCTGTAACACCTTGTCTGGCTGGGCACCTCTCTTAGGTAACTTTCCGTTGAAACTTGTACTCTGTCCAGCAACGGTTGATATGTCCTTGGGTCTCAGGCTTCTTACAATTATCGTCATTCCAAGATTCACTGTTGCAGGTCTCCGCCATACCTAACTCCTAAAACGAAGAGCATCAGTCTAACTAACGAGAACGATGTCCTTGCACCTGCAATGGAAGGCATATGAAAGAATCAACCTTGCACGCATGGGAAATATGCTAACTGCCTTCAACTGAGAACTTTTCAAGGGAAAAACATTTCGGCCTACACAATTATCGTCATTCCAAGACACATTGTTGCAGGTCTCCTCCATACCTAACTCCTAAAACAAAGAGCATCAGTCTAACTAACAAGAACGATGTCCTTGCACCTGCAACAGAAAGCATGTGAAAGAATCAACCTTGCACGCACGAGAAATCTGCTAATTGCCTTCAACTGAGAGCTTTTCAAGGAAAACACATTTCAGCCTACAGAATTCAGCTAAAATAAGAAATCACTAATAGGCCTTTCATGGTAAGAACGTAAATATTCATTTAGGCCTTTACACAG
The DNA here is from genome assembly GCF_964263255.1 of Lissotriton vulgaris. Taxonomy (NCBI): domain Eukaryota; kingdom Metazoa; phylum Chordata; class Amphibia; order Caudata; family Salamandridae; genus Lissotriton; species Lissotriton vulgaris. The sequence continues at coordinate 602,552,036 of NC_141696.1, forward strand.
CCAGGACTATACGTATTCAATAAACATTGCATCTATAAGCATTACATTTCTTCACCTTAAGGCACATTTAGTTCTCCACAAGTGCAGGCTTTTATGGTGCATGTTTAAGTCTAATGCATTACATTACTGTGGGAGTGCAGGGCGGATAAACAGACGTGGAGGCTGAATATATTGTCTAACAGGTGATACTTTATTGTCAGTAGCCACAGTTTTCAATTTGGTAACAGGGTTGTAAGTCTCTTCCTCTGGGTTGGTTTTTTCTCTCTCAGGGTGGGTGGGTATCCAAGCCTGTTTCAGTCCTCCTTCTTCGGATTGGATGGAGATGGATTGTGGATCTGGCTCGGCCATTGTGCTAGCTTCACCGGGAGGCTCGCCAAGAGGAAAGAAAGGGTGCCTGTCAGTTTACTGTGGCACAGGTGTTAACCCGTCACCTACAGCCGGTAGTGCCTAAGGAGGTAATGGGCTGTTACAGGGTAAGAGGTAGCCCAAAAGAATAGGGTTGTTTAACAGCTATGAAATGGTTGGATTATCAGGGCTTAGCGTGAGAACTGCGGGGGTCAGGGTCACGATAGAGTGGACTAGACCGGTTAGCGCTTTACAGTCGCAATGCCTTCGTTCTCCCCTTGCTCAAATTACCCCTGGTTCCCCTCTCCACCCACATCCCGCAGCAGTACCAACCCACTCTCCCCAGAATCAGCATCCCTCACCAGCTCCGACGCAAGTTGCGGTCGCTCCTCAGCTTCCTCCGGAGGACGCCACCACTCTTTCGTCCAGTGGTCATCGGTCTCCGCCTCTTCGCTCCCGCTTTTCTGCTCCGCACCTTGGCCCTAGCTCTCGGTGTCCTGCTCCGGGTCTCGATTCTCACTCACGGCGTCCTTCTCCATGTCTTGGTTCTCACTATCGGCATCCCGCTCCACGCTTCTCTATTCTTCCGCGTTCTACTCCTCCTCCAACTTCCTCCTTCTGCAGGTCAAAGACGCCTCCTTCTGCGGTTGCCCCATTTTTACAGGTCCATTCACAGCGTTTCCGGGGTCGACTCCTCCTACCTTTGCCTCTGGGCCTCGCTGTGGGGAGATAGGAAAGGTGGGTGTGTCTTTTCTTCGCTTCAGGTGTTGCCTGTCTCTGCCCTCATAGTTCCATCCTTTGCACGCAAGGGATTCTGGTCGCGCTAGTCCCGAGTGTTTTAGTCCCCTAAAGTTCATCCTCTCACAATTGCACATGAACTAATTCATAAAGCATTTGCAGTAAACAGTTACATTTTAAATGTCGTTCTACCCTTTCAATTAACACAAACGATACTTCTTTCAACACAGGAATATATGCGGGTGCGGGCTATCCGTTATTATAATGCACCCATACAATTTTCAGAATATCATGATGCTCTATCAGTTCCGCCCCTTGATGACTAGTGCCATCACCAAAATCACAATTCCCTGGAGAAAGAACCGTCCTAAACAGAGCTCATAGCCACTCTTCCTTGTCGGAACTTCTCTAGATTTTAAATATTCTGATAGTGACTGTTTCTTGCTCTCTAAGGGACCTTTCAACTTGGTTCGCCCTGTACCACTGATAAGCTCTAGCAAATCCCCACAAGCAGACCACACAAACCACAATGATAATGATAGGCTTCAGAATATATCCAAGGATACCTTTCCCCAAATTCGCAAACCAGCTTCTTACCTTTCCAAATCCTTTGCCAACTTTTTCCCAAACCCCCTCCTCAGTCAGATCCTTGATCTCATGATGGATCACAGTGATGATACTTATATATTTCTCCCAATCCTTGCTGTTATCTGGTACATAAGTACAGCACTCTTGAACCTTCAACATTTTACAGATTCCACCCTCTTTTGCCAGTGAAATATCTAAAGCAAGACAGTTCTGCATCCCCATCGTCCTTATCGATAACATCTATGCATCAACAACTATTAACGACTTAGCTGTGTTTGTCGACAATCAATCTATCACAGTTGCCAACTTTCTTATCTTCACATCATTTAAAATCACTCCCAGACCAGGTATTAACGCTCCAAAAATATCTCCAATCACTGCTCCTGCACTTGCATCTCTTCTCGTTCTAGAATGCTTTTCACCTTCCAACAGTTCTAAGTCGTCTGCGTGGTATATCTTAGGAAAAATCATACCCAAATAACATGTACCATACCAATGCGCAGCCATCTCACATAAGCATTTCTTCCACACACATAATATACCGTTGGCACCACTTGTACCGAACCTTGCAGAAAGTCCTTTGCGGACGCTTCCATAGTGAAGACATGATCACACGAACTTTGTCCTACATAGACCATATCATAATAGGACTGCACATGTTTCAGACACAACTTCCCCTTCTGTATTAGGTCCAATTCTATAGGGCCATAGCTTCCCTTCGTTCTGTGAGCTCTCTCTTCATCTGTCCAATCTACTGGACTTTCTCCAGTGTGACGTGTTTGTGTTAGCTGTCTTTATCTATTTTCTATTTGATCTACAAACTTCTTCTCTACATCTGTTAGTGAACAGGTCAGATTATGTCTATGGGCAGAAGAGGTATCTAGCATTGTAGCTGGTATGAAATACTTTCCAATCCTATCTTTCTGCTTATAACAATCATACTTACTCAGGTGCTTATAAGCTGGTACCTCTGAAAGCACTGCTTCATAATTCGATTCAATAAGTACTCATAAGGGCCTCTCCATAGAATATACTAAGCAACAAACTACATGTAATTCCATAAGTCAGTAGAAGATGATGATACCTAATACCCTCATCCACTAAGGCAGGCAACTGCATACACACATAACAATCTTTTGCATCCATCACCTCCACATACTTGTATAGCAGCTTAACGTCACCTCTAGACAAATCTACATGCAATCTACAATTATTATGATCTAGCACAGCCTTTTCAGCTCCTATGATGCCATTTTTCTTGGTTGAAGTACTAGGTGTAGGTGTTCCCCTCACCTCTCTGACTTCTACCTCATGTGGAATAGCAATTTACACACTAACTACGACTATTGAAACTACCACTCCTACTATGAGTGTGCCATTCATACATTTGGACATACGGTTCGGATTTCCAGCCTCCATTCTCGTTGGCGGCTAGGATTTCAGCAAACGAACACTTAGAGTCTCTTTCTCCACCACAAGTTGCTGTTTAACCAGTTCAAACGCCAATCCGGAAGTGCTGGAAATTCCCTTTTACAGTACTTTTTGTTCCTTATTTACACAGTTCGCAGAAGACTACCTTAACCCTCTTTTATTTATTTTTCTCCCACTCGGGCCTAGGTTATCTTCTTTAAGCATTCACACAAGAAAGGAGGGGGACAGGGAGCAAATTTTGAAAAACGAGGTCCAGTACCAAAGCTCCCACAGATATACGTTTCTGCACTAAGGTGGCAAAAGTTCCTCTGAAGAAAAGAAAGAGGTGAACCAAGAACTCTTGGTCCGAGAGGAAAAGAGGTAGTAAGGAAAGAGAATTTTCTTGTTAGTCACACTCCTAGATGGTTGGTGTGAGGTGTAGTAGGGAAATTCCACCTTTTGTCTCTAGTGCCCTCAGACACTCTTGCGAGTGTCATATTTCATCAGAGGGCGTTGCTCCTCGTGTGGGTGGCGCTGCAGTCCCTCACGGGCCCCGCAAGAGGGCTCTTTGGTGGAGATCTTTTTAGGAGGTGATGCAATTGTGCTTGTGGGTGTGAGGGCCTAAGGAAGTGAGTTAAAATGACCATACGGTACCCAGAACCTATCTATTCAAGGGTCCGGAAGCTCAATTAAAAGGATGTGAGTCCTGGAGATTCCCTATGAAAACAAATAAGAGGGGCGGTTGTGTAACTAGCCGCTACTCACAGGACGGGTGCTCTAGTGAACAAAAGTGTAAATAGTACTAGGTCAACATGTTTAGCGCTCTGTAGTAGTCCCTACCGGATCCGTAGGCGCTTCGTCAGGACCAGAATAAACATGACTATCACTAAAATAGTGAAGGATTAAAAAATGACAGGTGCCAGGCCTAGAGCCTGTGAACCTGTGGTACCATATTCTTCAAGGTGTAGAGCGTCTTAGCGCTGATGGGTACATATATCCTTGGTACTCATCCGCAACCTAGTGATCAAAACACATAATGAGGGAAAAACAAGCATAAAAAAACATTCATCATCTGTATAGATTCTTCCTCTTATCAAAGTTCTCTATGGTAATGTGCCCTTTTAATAATATGTGGACCACCAGGTATCTTGTAGTGAACACATGTATAGGGCGTGGTGAATCACAGGAAGGTCTTGTGAGGTAAAGGGTGGTGCTCTGTTTATGTACATAACAAAGCAACAGGAGTCGAGTGCCTCCAGGCATTCATATGCTAGTTCACTGTCTTTGGTGAGAGCAGTCACAGTGTGTATCGCCAATGGAAGACCTGGTGTAAGTGCTTAGAAAAACTCACTGGTCAGTGCCAACCTACCAGGAGAGGAGCCCCCACACATGAGTCAGGAGCCACAACACAAGCGGTGATCGCAGCTTGCGCTTACCCAAGCCAAAATGACAGGTAGCCATGCTGGTATACAGTGGGAGGGGTGACCTTGTAAAGCAGCTGCGTCGCAAATATGCAAACCTGCAAACACCCCCTAGAAATAATAAAGATGACAACAGCTGTGGAGCCTACCCCTTGAATGTAAAGACGAGGCTCCTTCGACACCTGCTCGGTTGGAGGCTGGAAACTGAAATAGCAACGTAGTAAGTATAAATGCCCGTGTTGTCAACACAGGGCGCAACAAGAAAATGTGGCAAAACAAGAATCAGGAGCCCGCCAAGTGTCACCTCCTGGTGCCGCAAATGTACTCACAAGTGTCCGCCTCTCCGGTGCAGTACGACCTACCCTTCCGTGTCAGTGTCGGGATGGTGAAGGAATGCTCTCTCGCGTCTCCATTTAACCGATCTTGCTTGGTGGGACAACGCGGAGTAGCTGGGTCGGTCCCCGCGTGATGACGCATCACGCTGGTGTCAGAAGGAAAAGTGCCGTGAGGGTTGTATGAAAGACTAGGCAGAAACGGCGGCCATCTTAGAATGACTGAAGTAACAAGTGATAGTGATCCGTCTGCTGGGTAGTCTGATGGTGTACACTCGTAATAGAGTGCGAAACTATGTACAAATGAAAGGAGCCCACCAAAGTCGTGAGTCCGGGGTGTATCCGTTGTATGCGCTTGCACACAAAGGGGGTTTATGACCGTATTATTATGATATTAATAAGTGGGTGATGGTGTGCATGGCTGTGGCTATGGGAACAGAGCGACGCTCGTAACAAGGGTGTGAAACGTCACACAAATAAACAGTGCCCTCCAAGGTGGGGGATCTGGTGTGTAGGCAATTAAAAGGCAATGCATGTCCTGTAAAACATGAAGGAGATGCTCATAGCGGAAACAGCAGTACAGCAGAGGGCCTGTCAAGTGAGCCTGGGCAGCGTGGTCCAAAGACACCGCAAGGTACGGCCGTGACCCTGTACGGAACTCCGGGACCCTAGGTGGGTCCTGGTCAGTGAGTTTAGCTGGTGTAGTATGTTCGAGGCCACAGCCCAGTATAAATGGATCCGGCATGTAAACCTAAGACTTATTACCACTTAATTTAGGTGATATCCTATATGTGGTGGAAGGTGGGTGGTGGTGGGAGAAGGGGGTTGATAAAAAACTTAACTCAGTAAGATCCTCATGTCCCTAGGTTGGATCTGTGATATTGAGATAGTATGATGATAGCATTGTTAAGTGTTCTATTCATAGAGGTTGGATCTGTGGTGTTGAGATAGTGTAATGATAGCATTGTAAAATGTTCTTTGCATAGATGTCAGTACCATGAAAGGAGAGTCTCTCAGGAGTTCAGTTCAGCCCAGGGTATCTCATCATTCAGTCCTACAGCGTCACATCTGAGTCTATGGACCCATCTCCGTTCATGTCTGAACAGTGTTTTGGTGGTCCACCTCTGGTTGGAGTCAATCACTGTCCATCTCATGCTGATAGCGGGGTGTTTCTCTTCTGAGAAATGGGCGAGCATTTTGGTGTTGGTTTTGCCTCTCCGAATTGTGCTTTTATGCTCGCCAATCCTGATTTTAACCTGTTGTGTCGTCATACCGATGTACCTCTTGCCACATGGATAGAGAATGGTGTATACGCAGTTCTTAGTGTTACAGTTCATGTGTTTTGTCTGGCGCCATGGTGTTTTGAGGCCAATATCAATTTCTTTTGAGGCTGTTGTTTCAGCACAGGAGGTACATGACCCACAGGGGTAGTGTCTCACGATGGGTGGTAAGGCCGACAAGGTAGATTGTTTCTCCTGAGTGGGTTTTGGTCATGTGTGGACAATGTGATCCCTTAGATTCTGCGTCTGTTTAAATGCAAATAATGGGGGGGGGGGACCTGGTGTGAATGTCCCGGTTTTCAATATGTCAGAGTGCCTTCTCACTATCTTCTGTATGGTGTTAGAGTTTGGCGTGAAAGTGGTGACACACGTGTGTGTGTCTGATTGTTGCTTCTCTCTCACTTCAAGAGGGGCAGTTTGTGGGTTATTCCTGGCGCTTTTATATGCCTGACGTATGATGTTATTTGGGTAGTGTCGTTTTTTAGGTCGAGGACCGTAGGCTGCGCTTGCGCAGTTTGGTCCGAAGATTGAATGTTTTTTAGTAAGGGGGCTTGAACACGCCCCTCTTTTCCATTTGGCTGGCCTCGTAAATGCAAGGAGAGGGGCGTCACTCCCTTTAAGCCCCGTCTTTTTTTGGATTCGGGGTGTGTTTTTTGTGTTCTTTCTCACCGTGACATCATCCGTCACTCAACAAAAAACACGGCCCCAGTCGGAAAAGGACGGGGCTTAGCTCAAAAAAATGGCGAGCGCTTGTTGTTTTTTGCTGTAATCCGTATTTCACCATTGGTGATTTCTGTGCTTTCTCAGTCTTTGCTCTTATACTTACTGTGACTGCTTAATTTACTGCTGCATGCTTTGGTCATTGTTACGGTAGGTATTGCACACAGCGCTTCCCACTCTCATTTTCTATTGTTTCCAAGTAGTGGGTCAACACGTGCCCTTTTCTATCCTTACATCTGAAGACGTCCATCCCCACCTCCCGTCCTCTTCAACTCCTCCCCCAAACCCTTTGTCATTTTAGTAATCTGGTGACCTTTCTTGATCTTTCTGCTCTTCATCTTGGTGATTGTAAGATATGAAGCAGCAGGGCAAAATCATTGACAATTATAATTGTTTAATGTTTGAGACAGTGTGTTTGGTTAATCATGTTCCCTAATTTGCTGTGAAACATTGCTGTAACAGTCACTGATGGAAAAACATAGTAATTGGCACTCTGAAGGCTCTGGTTATAAACTCCGATATATCTGCTCATGTCACTAAAGCGTGTGATCCAGCTCACTTTATTTCGGGCATTGCTAATAATAGCGCAAAGAAACCCGTCCCCAAAGGCATTAATATGATGCATTATGTTTGTCATGTTTACTTCTGTATGCCTTGCGCTCCCTAGTACTGCTGCTGCTGCTCATTATTCAGAAATATAGTGCGTGAAGAAAAATATTCGTTCTGTGTTTGGTAATAACATCCCAGCCAGCAAACATCCTGTTTTCCCTGTGCTCACGAGGTCTGTAATTCAGCGCGTCCGGAGATCGCGTGCCCGCTGATGCTGGTGCTTTAACACCCTGGCTGCTTCCTCTGCCCCTTCTGGAACAGAACAGCGCAAGGAAATCCGTATTCACGAAACAACTAGAAACCATAAACATTTTCCGCTCCACCGCTGGGTAATGAGCTAGAAGTTCGAAGTCTCTCAAGAGGATTTACTAAGTGCATCCATCTGCAGGTTGGAAATGGAGAAGACTAAATTCCGTGCCCATGATGCATTACAATGTGTATTTGTAAGCCTCAAGTTCACCCAGAGGAGGCTTCTTGGTGCAGAATTACATGTGAGTGGTTGTACCCAGTGCAGTGGTACTCATTTCATCCACCTCAGAGGAGTGAAAGGCTGATGGAACTCCTGAATTAGAATTAAAACTGTGACCATGAGGTCAATGCCTTATTCCTTCTGTGGATGCACTAGTCCACTGAGCCACCAGAGCCAACATATAGGATGTGATGGAGTCTGGCAACAGGTATTACATTATTACAGCTGAAAAACAATGCAAAGATAGTGCTTGGCACAAGCATTTCCGGATTAACATACATATAAATAAAACAAAACACTTGCTTAAATATGCTCATGTGTTTATGCAGTCTTTACATTTAATCTCCAATATTTCTATTGTTTAAATAATAGTATTTTGATAATGTTTGAATAAATGTTTTCCCTCCCCCCCAGGGTTTGCCGCTAACCTCAGAAATAAGGGATTTTGATGGTTTAATGAGGCTTTCTGGCAGGATTGAATGTGAAGGGCCTAACCAACACCTCTATGATTTTGTGGGTGTTGGACTTGGCCCTTCTGGCAGGTTCACCCCTAAACTTTTAGCTTTTTTTTTTTTTTAAACTTTATTGACATGAAGGCATAATATACAGTTATTATGATACTTTCAAGCTGGTATAATCACATTCGTATAATACAATTCTGGAATCTTATTCGGCAGCACCTGTGCTGTATTCTAATCTCGTTCTTCCTCTCTAAACTCTGTATATGCTCTTCCGTATTTTCTTACATATGCTATCAGAATTTAACAATTTTCTCCCGCTCTGTGGTACCCAACATGGGAAACTCTCGAATAACTCCAAGAGAGAGTCTCCCCCCCCCCCCCAAACTTGGGTCATCACTTTTATATATGTTGCACACTTCTCCTCCCATCAGCAGGTCTCCTTGCCCCATTGTCTTCACCCAGGTAAGTTATTCCAACACGTTGCTGCGTTTAGCACGAGTAAACATACACCCCCAGTCCCATCCATCACTCCTCCTCCCCCTCGGAGTCCAGTTCGTCTCCCTCTGGTAAGGGTTCACAGATCTCACCCCTATAAACATTCCATGCTGTCCACACCTTGTTCCATTTGCGGGGGGCAGCTCGAAGGACATACACAGTTCTCTCCGTGACCATCAGGATGTCCATGTTTTTAGCCCATCTGTTTGCAGTGGGCAAGTCCGGAGCCCCCCATTTTTGTGCAATATCACGCTTAGCGACTGTCATGGCCAGCGTGGCCCAAATTATTCCGTATCTATCTAGGTCATTGGGGTCCCAGACGTTTAAAAGGCACTTACGTGGTTCTGGTAAAGTGGAGACCTTGAGTGTCTGGGAGACGGTACGCATTATTTGCCTCCAGAATTCCTGTACGTGTGGGCAGTCCCATAGTGTATGGAGCAGTGTTCCCTCCTCCCCGCAACCTCTCAAGCAAAAGGAATGGGGCGCTCTATGTATTTTGTGGAGTAGTGTCCTGGTGTAGTAGATGCGGTGTAATATTTTAAGTTGCACCAGTCTAAATTTTGCCGAGATGCCTACCTCTCTTGGGGAGGCCAAGGCTTCATTCCACTCCGATTCATCCATCATACCGATTTCCCCTTCCCATCGTCCCTTAAGTTTCATCGTGGGGTCCTCTAAGTTGTTGACCAGTTTTTTGTATGTGAGGGAAGTGGCGCTCTGCTGCATGAAGTCTGTTAATAGTCTGTCCTCAAGTGGTGAGGAGTCCGGCAGATCAGTGCCCGCTGGGATTGCCTGAAGTAGTGCGTGCCTAATTTGTACGTATCTAAATGTTTCAGTGGGTCTGAGGCCATATTGTTGCTGGAGTTGTGGGAATGGTATTACTGTGTCTTTGTCCCAGGGGTCCCCCACCGTGGAGATGCCTATAGAGTCCCACTGCGCAAACCCTTTGCATGCTCTAAGGTTCCCCAGTGACTTTGTGTCCCACAATGGTGTCATTTTGGTGATCCTTCCTTTCCAGCCCAGACGTGCCTGTGCTATATGCCAGAGGGTTGCTGTGTGTTGTGTCGGACCGTGTAGGTTTTTGAGTTGCGATTTATTATACAGTACCGAGAGCATGCAGTCCACCCCTAATTGCGACCAGTCTGCCCTGTACGCTGGGTCGTCTCTCGGGGCGTGGATCCATTGGTTAATTACTTTGAGTTGAGCTGCCCAGTAATATAGCTGGATATTGGGAAGCGCAATCCCCCCCATACCAACTTTTCACCAATTTGTCATAGGCTATTCGCGCTGGGCCATTGTTCCAGAGTAGGTTGGAGACCAACGCCGCAATCTGTTTGAAGTAGCGCGGAGGGACAGGATGTGGGGTGTTTTCTAATATGTACAGAAATCTGGGGAGTGCCATCATCTTATATAAGGCTGCCCTTCCCAGGAGGGTGAGGGGCAAGGTCGCCCAGTTCTTAACGTCTGCACGTAGGCGATCCATAGGTGGTTTGAGGTTGTTAGTGAAGAAATCTGCCTCAGAATGTGCGATGACAATGCCCAGATATTTGAAGGAGGTCTTCGGCGCCGCCAGGGGGCAGTTTTCCTGTAGTCTCGGTGCCGGACCCTTTAGCGTGTAGATCACCGATTTCGACCAGTTCAGGGTATAGCCTGACGATTTCCCATGCGTGTTACAAAGTTCCAGCAGGGCTGGGATTCCGTTGTTGGGGTCAACCATGTAAATGAGCATGTCGTCAGCATATAGGGAGACCTTGTCTTCCCACCCCTCCTCCCATTTAATGCCCTTAAATAAGGGCGTTTGTCTGATCAGGATTGCCAAGGGTTCGAGCACCAACGCGAATAGTAAGGGTGACAAAGGGCACCCCTGTCTGGTCCCTCTGCCCAACGGGAACACCGGTGAGATGTGGCCATTAGTCACCACCTGTGCCACTGGTTTTGTGTAGAGTAGTCGTATCCAGGCTATATATTTCGACCCAAAGCCCATACGCGCAAGCACCTCAAAAAGGTATTCCCATTCTACTAGGTCAAAAGCCATTTTGGCGTCAAGGGAGAGGATCACCGCCTTCTCTGAGAGGAGGCACGACCGAGCCAGTACCCCATGAACCCTCCGGAGGTTCAGCGCCGTACTTCTATGGGGCATAAAGCCTGATTGGTCGGGGTGGATCAGGGTGTGCAGGTGCGGCATCAGACGATTGGCTAAGAGTTTAGCCAGCACCTTGGCTTCCACATTCAGTAATGATATTGGGCGATATGAGGTGCATTCTGCTGGGGGTTCACCCGGCTTAGGTATCGCCACTATCGTGGCCGTGCGTTGATCCAGCGCCAGTTCTGCCCGGTCCCTACTCTCCATATACATGTCCAATAGGGGTCTACTGAGTTCTGAGGCCATTGTTTTATACCATTCCACAGGCAGTCCATTAGGCCCTAGTGCTTTGCCTGATTGTAGCGATTGTATCGCCAGTTGGATTTCTTCTTCTGAAGGATCCGCCTCTAAGTCTCGTGCAGTCTCTGGTGTTATGCTGGGGATGACAATGTCTGCTAGTGAGATTTTCGCCATTTGTGCAGTGACGATATGATCCGGGGTGTATATGGTTTGAAAATGATTTGCTAAAGTGCGCACAATGCCTACCGGGTGTGTTAGTACTTGGCCGTCTGTAGTACTTAGCCTCTGAATACCTCTTACGCCTCCCTCTCTCTTATCTAACCATGCCAGCATTTTCCCTGCCTTGTCGCCCACATCATAAATTCTATGGTTAGTGTTTGCGATGTAGCCCTGCACTGTCGTTTTGAGGTGGGCCTGGTACTGTTGTTGCCGTAGTTGCAGTGTGTGTGTCGTAGTCGGGGAGGGGTCTGCCATATGCGCCGTGTTTGCATCGTGGAGCGCCAGTTCTAGTTCTGTAAGTTCTTTCCGGGAATCCCGTTTGTGTCCCGTGATGGCTGCTATTGCAGCCCCTCGTAGGACGGTCTTCTAAGCCTCCCATAGAATTGACGGTGAGGCCACCGTCCCATCGTTTTCTGCAAAGTAGTGTGTCGTCGCTAGTTTTAGTTTATTTCGTATTTTAGGGACTTTTAAATAATTGGGGTAAATTGGGTAGATCCTAGCGCATTTCTGTTCTCTAGTGGTAAGGGTGAGAATGAGTGGCGAGTGGTCAGATATGCCTCTGGGTAGGATGTCAACCTTGTCTACCGAACCTAGTCCCAGCCCCAGGAACAAAAAGTAATCAATGCGAGACAGGCTGTTGTGGACGGCGGAGTAAAAAGTGTATTGGGTCGCTGCGGGGTGCAGATGCCGCCATATATCCACAATGCCCAGTGCGTCTAAAAAGTCAGGGAGTGGTGTAGTCCCTCTTGTGCGGGCCCTGGTGGGAAAGGCGTCCAACGCCGAGTCTATTATTGCATTTAGGTCACCCCCAATGATTGTGTCACCTTCAGGGAGGTCCAGGAGGAATTTGCCCAGTGCAGGTAACGCTACGGAGTGCAGTGCCGGGGGGATGTATACTGATACCACATTAAGCGGCTTGCCCTCCCACTGGCCATGTATCGCCGCGAAGCGTCCCTGGTCGTCTGTCGCATGTTGTGTAATTATAAAGGGTGATGACTTTTTTAGTAGTATCCCTGTGCCCCTGGAACCAGAAGTGAAGTCTGCATGTGTTGCCATTTTATATCCGCGCCTATCAAGCGCTTTGCATGTCGACCCTGCAAGGTGTGTTTCTTGGAGCAGAACCACATCCGGGCTCTGGCGTTTAATAGCCTGCAGCACCAGGCCCCTTTTTATTTTGTCTCCCAGGCCTCTGACGTTCCAAGTTAGCATGCGCAAAGGGGGCACCCCTACCGTTACCGTGGCACTCTCAGTGGGTGCAGCCTGAAGTGGGTTGGCCATGTAGTCGTTGGAATAGTGGCGTGAGCAACGTGTCGGTGTCTTTCGTGATGAGGCCTAGGAGTATGCCGCTATCTAGGGTGGTAGCATTACGTGTGAAGTGAGTGATGACCATAAACAAAAACGTGAACAATAAAACTGTATCCCCATCCCCCCTCCCTGCTCCCCTGCTCCACGGACAGAATCCCGCCCGTTTCCCCAACATCGCAGAGTGCTTTAGTCCTCCCCCAACTATCTTACTTGCTTGTGGGGTAGGTGAGTCCCCTTCAGGCACTAATTGCGCCCACCTTACTCAGCCGCACCAAGTCCAGGGTCCACCGCAGCAACCTCAGGTCTTCTCATATATAGTCAATCTTCAGATCGGTGCTGTTCACCCAGAGTCCAGCGGATCCTGTGTCGAGTCGGACTCCGTTGCCGTCGTGCCATTCTGATGAGATGGGTGGCTGGTCCGGCTGTCCATTTGCGTACCGTTGCGGTGATTAGTCCGATCGTTGTGTGGACGTTGACGTTGCCCCACTGGCCTCCAACCCTCCAGCCAGTCGCGGGCCGCTTCTGGTGTGTCGAAGAACCACGCCTTTCCATCAGCTACTATCCGTAGCTTGGCAGGAAATAGCATGGAGTATGGCAATTCTCTGTCTCGTAGTGTTTTTTTTACCTCCGTGAATGATTTGCGGCGTCTGGCCACCTCCGCCGTGTAATCCGGGAAGAAGGATAAGGTTGCGTTCTGAATCTTAACAGGTGGGGAGACCCTCGCTGCTTGTAGGATTGCATCCCTGTCTCTAAAATTGAAGAGTCTTGCCAGAACAGGCCGCGGTGTTGCTCCTGGCTTGGGCGCTCCGCCCGGAACCCTGTGTGCTCTTTCCACTGAAAAGAAGTGGGATAGTCCTTTTGGTTGCAGTTTGGTCTTGATGAGGTCTTCGACATAGAGGTCCATAGCCCCCTTCCCTTCCGTTTCCGGAAGTCCAAGGATGCGTACATTATTCCTTCGAGAACGCCCTTCTTGGTCGTCCAACTTATCCTGCAGGAGTCTGGTGACTTTCTCCATGCGTTCCATGGCTATTTGTAGTTCTGACGTGTCTTCCACCAAAGATTTCGTGACCACCTCCACTTGGGATACTCTTTCAGTCATTTTTTGGAAGTCCGCACGTAGCAGCGTGAGTTCAGAGGAGATGGAGCCCACTGTTGTTTTGACTTCAGTAAGGGTTTTCATAAGGTCCTCAAGCGTTATCTTTTTGGTCCCTTCCGTTTCCGGGGTAGCACCCGTGGAGTTGCGCCCATTGTTTTGTGGTTGTCCGTGCTGGCTGTATGCAAATTTATCCAGTTTGGCCTGTGTGGAGCCACTCCTGGTTCCTTTGCCCGCCATTGCGTCGCGACTTGTGGAGACTGGGGCCGCCCCTCTCTGTGCTGTGGATTGCGTTAGATGATTAGTACTTTCCCCGGCGTGTAGGTCAGGGGACCGTGGGTGGGTGTGCACTCTGATATTATGCTTGCCTGGGAAGATGTCCTTCTCACCCCCTCACTGTCGTCACACCGACCCTAGTGCAGGAAGCTTCCGGCCAGTAAGTACGTATCCTTGCGCTGTCGCCGTCTGGAAGGCTGTTGCAGCGGCCGTAGTGACTGCGGTGCTTCAATCCTCTACTTCCAGTGGCTAATGCACTATGTCAGTCATTGGTTGCGTCTTAGACAGGACGGACTCATGTTAGGTCCCTCAGGTAGGGTCCAGTCGGCCAGGTAGAGTATCCTATTGGTTGCACTCAATTCCCTCTATGTGCCCCTTATGGTGTTGATATTAATGGTGCGGTCGAGGTCTCTTCAGGGTGTCTTTTACTGTGGCTGTGGAGATCGTGCTACTATTAGTGGGTCAGGACAGCCACTATTGTTTCGCGTGGTCGGGTGCTGCCGGTTACCCCCGCGTTTTCATGTGTTTTGATGCTGCTTTACTCCGTCCCCCGGGGGCACTCGCCTTCTCGGCAATCAGCCTCCCGCTGGTGCGCTCAGACGCACTGTCCCGGGGAGTAAGTGGGGTGAGTTTCTCCTGACGCGGCTGCCAGACTTTAGCCCCGGACGTCTTGGATTGATCGCGTACTCCCAGGGGGGGGCTCACCGTTTCGCCGTGCTCCGCGGCCGCTCCGTCCTGCCTCCGTCTCTGAGTCCGCTCCTTTCTTTCTCTCCGCCGGTAGGTGTAATGAAGAATATCTTCGTCGGCCGCTTCTCAGAGGGCGCCTCCGCTGCTCCGGTGTACGTTTTGGCCGCTTGAGTGTTACCAGTGGGGCGCCGGGAAGTGCCTCTCCCTTCAGGCGGGCCCGGTCTCACTTCCGCCGGGGCCGGCGGATCACTCGAGGTACTGCTTCCTTCTTAATTACAGGCCCCAATGCGCCAGTGCGTGGTTCGGTGGGTTCCGGCCTCCGGTTTTCGCCAGAATTCGACCCGGTGGAACCGCTCCGTCCCTGGACCCGAACGCTGCCGCTTCGGGTGGGTGATGTAGCGGATAAGTGCGTCGGATTAATAATTAGGCCGCAGTGCCTTCAGGAGCTCTCACTTTAAGCTGTCGCCATGTTGGCCGCTAGCCGCGCCCCCCAACTTTTAGCTTTTAATGGTGACCTGGTGATGGTGATTTTTGGTTTCTGCGCACTTTCACTGTGTCCCAGTGGAAAGTGCATGTGCACTATGAGTGCGTGGAGTAAGGTTGGCCTGCCCTCCCATAGGAATGCATAGGGAATGTCTGTGTCCCTGGTAGTTCCTGATGCATGAGGTGTGCAGGTTCGAGTTTGGTATGTACGGACTCGTGTGAGTGAATGCTGCGAAATGATGTATGCTGCATGATTGTGTCTAGTGTGGAAGTGCCACTTCTAGACATTGGTGTGTGTGTGCTGTAAGGGTGCTGGCGTGTGATTGGCTGGTGAGCCAGGCTCCATGAGTCATGATGGGTCTGCCCGGTGGTGAGTGTGGAGATTAACATGCTGATGGCTGGGGAGGAGTGCACCTGGATCCTGAATAGGGCTGGGCTTTCCCCACACAATGCTGGCTCCGCCCCCTGTGGTGCGTCTAATGACCCTAGCCCTGCCAGTGAATAGAGTGAGGGGCTGAGCACATCAAGAGTGCTCACCAACCAGCTGCGACTGGTTTTCCCCCTCACCCTGTGCCAGGACAAAGGATTTAGTAGTATAAGAAGGGGTTGCATCCCCTTACAAGTTGTTCTCTTTTGGATCCTGTCTGAGGGGGGCTGTTGCTTGGCACCAGGAGGACCGCCACTTGGATTGCCTCCCTGCCTGGAGGCCCAGTGAGCTGGCTCTGGGCCCAGCCTTGCCCCCCCTGCCTACCTAAGAACTTTGCTGGAGTTTTATTTATGCTTTAGCGCCTGGGCGCGCTTTATTTGGTCCTTCAACGCCGGGGAGCGCTGTGATCTCCTACCTGGCGCTGAGAGCGCTCTATTTCACTTATAGCGCTGGGAGCGCTTTATTTTGGCCCCAGCGCTCAATAGCGCTTTACTTTGCCTGCAAGCCCCTCGGAGCGCTGAAATTGCCTTAGCGCTCAGAGCGCTTTATTTTTGCTCTAGCGGCTTCCCATGTCACATTTGCCCTGATTTGCTTCACCTACGGGAGCTCACCCCGTGTCTACGGGCAAAATCGTCAACGCCACCCGGCCGGAAGTCAGGCAGGCCGGGGGCGGGACAAGCGTACAACCGGAAGCAGGAGTGATGAGCAGGAGGCCGCGGGAGCCGACCCCGCTCCCCTGCACTGCCCGGAGGATCCCAGCTGAGGTGCAGCGAGGCCCCGGAGAGGAGGAGCCCCGCCCGCGGCACCCGTGGAGCAACGCCAGAAGAGGAAGCCGGAAGCTGCCTGCCGGGGCTCCCATGTGAAGGGAGAGCCCCGGGGAGAGAGAGAAGAGCCAGCGCGAACCGGAGGAGCCAAGAGGGAGTCCCCCAGCCGCTAGTAGAGGAGAGCGCTGTGCCCCCCCCCCCCGCCCCCCGGGCGAGCCCAGTAAGGAGAGGGCCTCGGGGTGGGTTTTGTTGCTGTCCCCGGAGCAGCCCCACTGGATAGCGGGCCGCTCCCTCGAGGCTTCCCCAACCTTGGGCACAGTGTGTGAAAAGCTCCCCGAGCGGGACACCCAGGGAGCAGAGGTACTGCCACACGCCGCCAGAGCCCCAGGGTCAAAAG
Source organism: Lissotriton vulgaris (assembly GCF_964263255.1). NCBI lineage: Eukaryota > Metazoa > Chordata > Amphibia > Caudata > Salamandridae > Lissotriton > Lissotriton vulgaris. The sequence continues at coordinate 602,568,935 of NC_141696.1, forward strand.
AGCTGGTGAGTGCGGGGCCATTCTCCTCTTCGCCTAGAGCGGCCCCGGTGAACAGAGGGCCGCTCCAATGCCAGTGCCCATTTCTTGAGTTAGTCCAGGAGGGCTCCGGCGGCAGTTGTTTCTTTAAGTCCCCAGGCGGGGGACTCCAAAGTTGCGAGCCCAGAGAAGCTTGTGGGGGCATTTCTTTCTTTGAGCCCAGCGAGGCTCCAAGGGGCCAGTCCTTTATTTAGAGCCCAGAGGGGCTCAGGGGACAGTCATTGGTTGTCAGAGCCTGCGAGCCTCCAACGTTGGCCCCATCATTGTTGGTACAGCTGCCCAGCACTTAGTGGGCAGCTGCTCCGTTTAGGCCCCTGACACTGGGACACAGGGCGTCCTAGCCGTAGAGAGGCCAGTTGGCCTAGGGACAGTCACAGGTGGTGACTTATGTAAGTTTGGCGCAATTGTTCTTTTGCTGCACCTCTGAATGTGTTTTTATGCCTCATGTGTTTTCCTTCCCTACACCTCTGAATGTGTTGTTTATGCATCATGTGTAATGTGCTTATACCCCTACAGGTATTGTGATACTTAGGTGGTTGTTTTCTCCTAGTACAGGCGTTGCTAGTGAGGTCCTGGTTCCCTGCGTGACCTTTTCCTAAGGTGGTTAGGGTTGCGTAGGTGGTACTTATCTCTAACCAGTGGTTACTGGTTGTGTGCTTTATGTTCTATTTTATTATTACTATATGTGCTAATTATTATTCCTACAAGTGCTAACTCTACCAAGTACTAAGTCTGAAAGTGCATATTCCTGACAGTGGTCCATGTGACCCTGTCTTGTACATATCCCCTGTAAATTCTGCCCGTGCCTGTTGGCACATTGTAAAGTGTGTGTTTTTAACTAATGTGTTTTGGTATAATACAAAGGCTATTTTTATATATAACCTTGTGTGGAGTTTCCTTTGTGGTGGGCCTTGGGTGTTGTTGCTGGGGTGCGTGCGCAAATACTTAACTCACATAGCCTCCAAGTTTAGCCTTGCTGCTCGGGTCACGTTACCTAGAGGGTGAGCAGGGGTTATCTTGGCGTGTAACTCCCTTTCCCTGACTTAGGAGTGGTGGTCTCTGACTGACTTTGGCGCGATCCCTGGCCAGCCAGGGATCCCATTTCTTACAGTGGGAAATATCAGGCTGGGCGGACATGGGTAGGTGGATTTCTTTTTAGTAGAATGTGATACCACACCGAATATGCCTTCTTTAAAGTATTAACATTTTCAAGTGCTTCTCTTGTTTACCTATCTATCCTGTTACAGTGCTTTGGAACCTGCGGGTTTTTGTGCGCTTTATACATTTTTATCAGATTATTTCATATCATTGACATGTCTCATCTAAGCGTCAGACTGTGTAGAAGCAATATGGAATTTTTCATCATGCCTCATTTGTGTATTTGTTCACTTAACTTGATAAATGTTCTCTGATTGGACTGTGTGTCCCTGGTTAACTGATATTTTGCTGTAAACTATATCAAAACGTATGGATTGAAATTGTCTCTTTAATAGCAGTTTACCTTATTGTACTTGTCCAAAACTTCAGGCAATGAAGTGAATGCACTTTGACATCTGGATCCTCAGAGTCAAACATTATAACAAATGTTGCTGCATCTCGTTTGTAAGGGACTTTCTTTTCACAGCTATTTCCATCAACCATCTACTGCATTTCAGATGCAGACTTCCAGGTAGAACGAGTTTCATTTGTTGTCTAATCCATTGATTTCTATGACTCCCTTCTCAAGGTGGAGGCTGAGCTCCGCGGCAAGGAATAACGTATCCTGTATTGTTGCACTGTGGCACAATACCCGAACCCTTTCCAAACTACGTCCCACATGCAGTTTAAAGATGTATACCGATAATCCACATGCCAAGAGTTTGTACTGTTTTTTAATCTCCTCTTTTGCCCTAATACTTTGCTATTGGTAAAACGTTTTGCACTGAAAATCAGAAGGACACAGACAGCAGATGATTCAGCAAGGAGCAGACAATTTCTGTTCCTTGAAAAATGGAAACCTCTCTGGTTTCCACCGCACCGTCAAAAACCCTTTTCCCTGGATGATATCACTTGTCATTCATCTGAATCAAATTTGCCTCTCCAGAAATCCTCAAAACCACTTTTTTTGCCATTGATGACACTGTTGACGACCCTACAGGTTCCCAAGTCCCTTGTTAGTAACCAACTCTCTCTGGATCAAATCTGTGTCATTAGTGAATTCGGATGTATGACGTTACAACGCATACTTTTACCACACATGCCTTTACAACGCGGTATTTACAACGAAAACCTTTACAACGCATAGTGCTTTGGGGTGCTGGATAGTGAATAGTTTAATTTACTATTCCAATTCCAGTCCCCGTGGACACTAGGGAAGGTGTTGGATAGTAAATTAAACGTATTCCCTATCCTAGATCGCCCCCCAGCGCAATGCGTTGTAATGGTTTTTGTTGTAAATATCGCGTTGTAAAGGCACTGCGTTGTAAAAGTTGCGTCGTAAAGGATGTTTCCCATGAATTCATCAGTCCGCAGTCAGTCCCTTTGAATCAACATTTTGATTGCCGACCAAGTCTTACAGTGACCATACCCTAACAAGTGAGCCAATCGTCCATTTCATCCTGGAAGGAGATGCAGCAAAAATAAGAAAACGAAGAAGAGGAAATGGAACTCAACAGTTAGTGATAAGGACTGTATCAGGACCTTTCATTGCAGTTCTCCACAGCACAAAAGTGAGGAACTTCCAATTATGTTAATTCTTGCTGATTTTCATTTTTCTCCCCAACATATGCTCTTTTTACACCAGATTTGAGCACACGATCAGCAGTCACTGGTGCAATCCCCATAACCCTTGGTTCCTCCTCCACCAGCGGTGGGTGATGTTATTGATTTTTAGGGAACTCTGGAACCGGTTATTGCGCCTATCATTCTATTGTGGCATGACGATTAGTAACCTTCTACAGTTACTTCAGAGGAACCACTAGGAGACATAGCTGAAGTTCTGCAGCAGGATGAAGAAAGAATTGTGTGAGAAAAAACAGGCTACACTTTACTTTTGGACATACATTTGAAGTGTATACATATACCCATAGCATTCAAAGAAAAGTAATACTTCTTATATGATTTTAAGAAGAAGCCTAGGCGTCTATCAAATGGGACAATTATGGCATAAGGCTGGATGCTTTTAAAAACACCGCCCCCTTCTCCAGCAGTGATAATGAGATCAGGCTCCTGTGTTGCTCAAAAGCCATCCAATGTGAAACTCTATAGCCTCAGATGCCTAAAGATAATGAAGGAACAAAGCAGGCACACACACAGCCTCCTAAATAATGAATGTGGATGATTATAGACTTTTGCAGAAAGGAAGTTCTTCGTGGCTGCCATCCTGATAAAGGGAGAACATATCAGAGCCCTCTTAGGAAGTTATAGTTGACAGATGTGACCAGGCAAAATTCAAAAATAATTTGAGGAAAGGAGAGTTAGCTCCTGCAGCAGTTATAAGTGCTTCCATGGACGTTTTCCAAACGCAGCTGTTCAGCAACTGGAATTGCAGCAGTTCATGCAGACACGGATGGTTCTCCAGCATATCGTTATGACCAGATTTTTAGGGAAAGATTTTTGATCTGCTCTACTATGGAAAGGAGTTCTTTAGAAAGTAAGTAGACAAAGCCTCCAGGCTACTAATATTGATTTTTACACCACACATCTGCTATGGTCGCTACAAAACAGGTGCTCTAATTCCTAAACGCGCTGCATCAGTAAGAGGAGGCTATTCTACACAGCTCTAAATAGCTGTCATAGAAGCAGAAAAAATATTCACATAGAACTCAGTTAAGGGGAAATACTGTCCCAGTTCACAGTTCACAGCGAGGTCTACCTGTCCAAGTCTCAGGAGAACTTGATTCACCACAAGTAATGGCACCAATCTTTTTTCCTGACGGTGGGTAAGCAGAATGTTGCAGAAGATTCAGTTGTGCAAAGCAATCAGTTTTAACACGCGGACACAGGACAGAATTCATAATGGGCACATGTTTATCAGTAAGCCCACCACAAAACAAGTCGCCAGTAGAAGCCCCTGGCGGAGCTCAAAAAGGCAATTCTAAATGTGCTGCTAAAGTGGGCCATGAAGAAGATTCCAATAAAAACAAAGCAATTAGGAGAGTTGAGGTCTACCTACCTCAGGAAAGTATTTAGTATGATCACATTTCAAGGCATTACCTTTCTTCTACAGCAAGGGTAATATCTAGTTACTGTCAGCTTTCAGGATTCCTATTTTCATTTACTCATGTATCAAAACTACATTGTATTTCTTTGTGGCTGGTCGACCACAAATTTGAGTGGCTTCCTGCTAGCCTGAACCCACCCCACAGAACGTTTAGCAGAAGCCAGACTTAGCTTGCAATCTCTCTCATGAATCAAAAACAGCAAGTTTTAAACCGTTACATATCGGTTTGCAGCTTTGTTTCCACCACCAGCAACCTCAGCTGCAAGATCCCCTTTTTAGGTCTCGGCCTGCGTAGGCTGCGCTTGCGCAGTCTCGCTGCCGAGATTTTATGTTTTTCAGTAGTGGGGCTTGAACCCGCCCTTCTTCTCCATTGGCTGGCTTCCTAAACGGAGGCCAGCCATTGGAGAAGATGGGCGTCTGTCCGTTTAAGCCCCGTCTTTTGGGGATTTGGGGGCGTGTTTTTTCATGTTCTTTCTCTCCTCTTCCCATTGGCTGGAATTTCACATTCCAGCCAATGGGAAGAGGAGAGAAAAAAATCTGAAAATGACGGTGCTTTTCGGAGAGTCATTTCTGCTTGACCGCCGCCGGAGAAGCAAGGGAGAACGTCTGAGTCCTCCGCCCCAGCCGGTGAGTGCTCGCTTTTCTTGCCTCTGCCCCCTGTTTGTGCTCCATTGTGATTGTTTTTCTGCCCTCGGTTCCCTCGTGGTGATTGTTTTTCTGCCCTCTGTTCCCTCGTTGTGATTGTTTTTCTGCCCTCTGTTCCCTCGTTTTTCTGCCCTCTGTTCCCTCATTTTTCTGCCCTCTGTTCCCTCGTTTTTCTGCCCTCTGTTCTCTCGTTTTCTGCCCTGTTCCCTCATTTTTCTGCCCTCTGTTCCCTCGTTGTGATCTGTTTTTCTGCCCTCTGTTCTCTCGTTTTTCTGCCCTATGCTCCCTCATTGTGATCTGTTTTTCAGCCCTCTGTTCCCTCGTTGTGATCTGTTTTTCAGCCCTCTGTTCCCCTGTAGTGATCTGTTTTTCTGGCCTCTTCTTGCCTCTGTTCCCTCGTTGTGATCTGTTTTTCTGCCCTCTGTAACCTCGTTGTGATCTGTTTTTCTGCCCTCTGTAACCTCGTTGTGATCTGTTGTTCTGCCCTCTGTTCCCTCGTTGTGATCTGTTTTTCTTGCCTCTGTTCCCTCGTTGTGATCTGTTTTTCTTGCCTCTGTTTCCTGTGTGTGGCTCTCTGTGTGTGTGTGTGGGGCTCTGTGTATGTGTGTCGGGGGGGCTCTGTGTGTGTGTGGCTCTCTGTGTGTGTGGGGCTCTGTGTGTGTGGGGGGGCTCTGTGTGTGTGGGGGGGCTCTGTGTGTGTGGGGGGGCTCTGTGTGTGTGGGGCTCTGTGTGTGTGGGGCTCTGTGTGTGTGGCTCTGTGTGTGTGTTGGGGGCTCTGTGTGTGTGTGGGGCTCTGTATGTGTGTGGGGCTCTGTATGTGTGTGGGACTCTGTGTGTGGGGCTCTGTGTGTGTGGGGGGGCTCTGTGTGTGTGTGTGGGGCTCTGTGTGTGTGTGGGGGGCTCTGTGTGTGTGGGGGGGCTCTGTGTGCGGGGCTCGGTGTGTGTGTGGGGCTCTGTGTGTGTGTGTGTGTGTGGCTCGCTGTGTGTGTGTGTGACTCGCTCTGTGTGTGTGTGTGTGGCTCGCTGTGTGTGTGTAGGGGGGCTCTGTGTGTGTGTGTGGCTCTGTGTGTGTGTGTGGAGCTCTGTGTGTGGGGGGCTGTGTGTGTGTGTGGGGCTCTGTATGTGTGTGGGACTCTGTGTGTGGGGCTCTGTGTGTGTGGGGGGGCTCTGTGTGTGTGTGTGGGGCTCTGTGTGTGTGTGGGGGGCTCTGTGTGTGTGGGGGGCTCTGTGTGCGGGGCTCGGTGTGTGTGTGGGGGGCTCTGTGTGTGTGTGTTTGCGTGGCTCGCTGTGTGTGTGTGTGACTCACTCTGTGTGTGTGTGTGTGGCTCGCTGTGTGTGTGTAGGGGGGCTCTGTGTGTGTGGCTCTGTGTGTGTGTGTGGAGCTCTGTGTGTGGGGGGCTGTGTGTGTGTGGGGCTCTGTGTGTGTGTGTGGCTCGCTGTGTGTGTGTGTGTGGCTCACTGAGTGTGTGTGTGTGGGGGGCTGTGTGTGTGTGTGGGGCTCTGTATGTGTGTGGGACTCTGTGTGTGGGGCTCTGTGTGTGTGGGGGGGCTCTGTGTGTGTGTGTGGGGCTCTGTGTGTGTGTGGGGGGCTCTGTGTGTGTGGGGGGGCTCTGTGTGCGGGGCTCGGTGTGTGTGTGGGGCTCTGTGTGTGTGTGTGTGTGTGGCTCGCTGTGTGTGTGTGTGACTCGCTCTGTGTGTGTGTGTGTGGCTCGCTGTGTGTGTGTAGGGGGGCTCTGTGTGTGTGTGTGGCTCTGTGTGTGTGTGTGGAGCTCTGTGTGTGGGGGGCTGTGTGTGTGTGGGGCTCTGTGTGTGTGTGTGGCTCGCTGTGTGTGTGTGTGTGGCTCACTGAGTGTGTGTGTGTGGGGCTCTGTGTGTGTGTGCGGCTCTGTGTGTGTGGGGGGGGGCTCTGTGTGTGTGTGTGTGGGGGAGGGGCTCTGTGTGTGTGTGTGTGTGTGTGTGGCTTTCTGTGTGTGTGGCTCTGTGTCCGCGAATTCGCTCTACTACTCTCTAATGCTCACCGATTGCCATTGTAAATGACAATACCATTTAGTTATGTTTAAAAAAAAAAAATGTCATGAGCAATGCCAATAGCTCTACCTTTAATAATGCCGACACATTGCATTGTAAATGGTTGTTTAGATTGTCTGTCAGGATCTCTGATTGTTTCTCGAATTCAACAATGGTGTCACAATTTCTTCGTAGGCGCAAAAACTGTCCCACTGGCAAGTTGTTCCTCAGTGCCTTCAGATGATGACTCTCATAGACAAGAAGACTATTCCTGTCTGTGGGCTTCCTGTAGTTGGTGGTATGTAATATGCCATTTTCCAAGGAGATCAACAGGTCTAGAAATGGAATCTGCTGGCATGACCTCGTACTTGTGAATTTTAAAAATGGATCCAGTGTGTTTACCCGTCGCAGAACCTGACGCATAGTTCTTCGTCTCCTTTCCAGAAGAGGATAATGTCGTCGATAATTCGTTGCCATATCAAGACATTCTGTCTAAATAGATTTGATTCGCCCAGGATATGTTTTTTTCCCTCAAAATCCGCCATATAAAGACAGGCCAGACTGGGAGCGAATGTGCTTCCCATGCTGGTACCCTGAGTTTGGTGGTATAGTTGGGATTTGAAGGCAAAGAAATGTTCCTTAAGTGCGATGGAGGTACATTCACATATGAAGGATATTGGTGTCTCCTAGGGCCATGGTGTGATGTTCCGTAACGTGCCTTCCAAGACCTCCAGAGTGGTGCCTTGGGGTATGTTCATATATAAGGCCTCCATGTCCATGGTTACCAGTATGTCAATGGTTCCTGGTTCGGAAACGTTCTCTATCAAATTGAGCACTTATGTTGTTGTCTGCTGGTTTTAGGATGATGTTTGTATCTTCCGTAATGGACTCGAGTATCTTTCTGTCTTCATTGGGCAAGTTGTTGAAAGGGTGTTTGTGGTTTCATGCTGCCACATCTTTAAGGACGGCATGATCAAATGTTAGGATTTCATTAAGAGTCATTGCAGCTGTGGAAGTGAACTTGGAAGGTTTCTTCAGGCCTGTCTCAGTTGGTTTTGTATCCGGTTTATCTTGAAAGAAAGCCTTTAATCGCACTTTCCTAAAGAACTGCTTAAGTTCTTGTTGAAGGCGGAATGGGTCTTCAGTTGGAGTCGGCACAAACCCTAAACCCTTCTCCAAGAGTTTAGTTTCACCACTGGTCACTGTTTTTGAGGATAAGTTCACAACTAGAGTCTCTGTGCTCTCGTCTTATTCTTCTGTGTCGTTGCTTCTTGGTCTTGCCACTGGACCGTCTTGGAGCCTCCTCTTCTTCTGCCTCTTCCTCTGCCCCTCCCTCTGTTGTAAAAAGGGGGGTTTGGGAATTGGTGAAAAAAGGGGGGTTGTTGTAGATGGTGTCCCGGTAGCATATTCCACATCGGTGGTTCTTCCATCCATTGTCTCTGATATGCCAGTGGTTGGAATGGAGTTTGGGGGAAGTTGTGCAGCAATGGAGGTGGAAATTGTCTTCGTGCTCCTCTGTTACGAGGTGTGTAGTCCCTTCCTTCATTGCTTGAGTCACTGCCGAATGATCCCGATCTGCTGGACCTGTTGCTACTACCCTCCTCAGTAGAAGTCTCACTGTTCTGAAATTCGTAATCTTCCTTTGTATAGGGATACACCTTTTCTTTACTGAAGCGCTTCACATCCTTCTGAAGTTTTGTTATTTTTTGTTTCGTCAGGAACTCCTTATGCTCATTCAATTCTTTATTGATTTCCGATAGTCGGGATTTGAATGATGTAATTGAGATCCCTGCTTTTAGACCATTCTCAGCCAATGTGACCTGGATAAGGAGTTCATCAGACAGGTGTTTGGCAGTGTTGATAATTAACACAAGCCAATCCCTTGTGCATTTCCATGCAATTTTTGACCATTCAGTGTGGAAAGTGAGGTCCTCTAAGAAGATTCTTGGTGAGAGTGTCCCTAGGAGCCCGTTGGGCGCTATGTTGGCCCTTAGATATTCTGTCATGATGATACCATGAAGTGCTGTTTTAATCTGTAATTTCCTCAAGGATTGTAGAGACTTCCAGTCATCATCTTTACTCCCTGTCGCTGCACTACCGTCTTCGGCCAGTAGTGAAGGAGCCCGGAGAATATCTGCCACCATATCATCATCAAAGCTCAGGCCTAGCGTGTCCCTGTTGTCTGGCGGGGATATACACTGTCACTGCTCTCAAAATAGTGTAATGTGATAAGAGAATCTTAAGGGAAGTGTTCAGAGAAGAACAAAAGAAAGGAGAAGATACACATTTGTCCCACGGCTTGCTGCCGTACTTGAATATTCACACAAGAAAGGAGGGGGACAGGGAGCAAATTTTGAAAGACGAGTTCCAGTACCAAAGCTTCCACAGATATACGTGTCTGCACTAAGGTGGCGAAAGTTCCTCTGAAGAAAAGAAAGAGGTAAACCAAGAACTCTTGGTCCGAGAGGAAGAGAGGCAGTAAGAAAAGAGAATTTGCTCGTTAGTCACACTCTTAGATGGTTGGTGTGAGGTGTAGTGGGGAAATTCCTCCTTTTGTCTCTAGTGCCCTCAGACACCCTTGCAAGTGTCATATATCATCATAGGGTGTTGCTCCTCGTGTGGGTGGTGCTGCAGTCCCTCACGGGCCCCGCAGGAGGGCTCTTTTGAGGAGATCTTTTTAGGAGATGCCGCAATTGTGCTTGTGGGTGTGAGGGCCTAAGGAAATGAAGTGAGTTAAAATGACCATACGGTAGCCAGAACCGATTTATTCAAGGGTCCGGAAGATCAACTAAAAGGGTGTGGGTTCTGAAGATTCCCTATGAAAACAATAAGAGGGGCGGTTGTGTAACTAGCCGCTACTCACAGGCCGGGTGCTCTAGTGAACAAAAGTGTAAATAGTACTAGGCCAGCATGTTTCGCGCTCTGTAGGGGTCCCTACCAGATCCGTAGGCGCTTCGTCATGACCAGAATAAACGTGAGTATCACTAAAATAGTGAAGGATTAAAAAATGGCAGTTGCCAGGCCTAGAGCCCGTGAACCTGTAATACTTTATTCTTCAAGGTGTAGAGCATTTTAGCACTGATGGGTACCTATATTCTTGGTACTCATCCCCAACCTAGTGATACAAAACACACAATGAGGGTTTACCTCTTTCTTTTCTTCAGAGGAACTATCTTCATTAAACACCTATTTACAAAACACAGTTCATTCGCAATCTACAATGAGTTCAGATCCAATTGCAGCTAAAACATGTTGCAATATTTCGAGACGAACGTCTACCATTTTATGAGGTGATGGTTCAAATCCAAATGTTGGGAAAACTAATCTGTGCAAGATCAGAATCTGCACCTTGCTCAAGACTGGAGGTTTCGGAACCGTGATTGTCAACACTCCTTCGATTTCAAGTCCAGGAACTAGCAGTACCACATCGATTATCAGTAGAGGGTTCCCGCTGACCACCTCCCGGGAACTCACTACTCCCGGCATCAGTTACTGCGTAGGTCCACTCTGGGTCAGCGTATCTCTGGCAAGGCACCCTTGTCCTTCTTGACCTCCTCAGGCCTTTATTCTGCTCTTCGTCGCTCTCTTCCGATTTAGAGACCTCGGACACAGGAGCAAGATCTGTCTCGGGAGCTGGTCGCAGATCCATCCATCTCTGTCTCTCGGGCCACGCTTCTTCTGTGCTTCTAACCCTTCTGCTTTCATCTTGGTCACTCTACACATCACTTTCTTCTGCTGAGTCAGACTCTAAACAACTCCCAACATGAGTTTCTTCCTCAGAGTCAATGTCCGGGTATTGGATACCATAGCTCTCCTCAGCTTGGCCTGGTGAGCATTTAGCTTCGTCAGCAACCTTCACAGCTTGGCTTGTCCTCTCTTGTGGCTCTGCAGCCACAGCTGGCTTTTCTTATTTGTGGGATGAGCTGTTTCTTGCAATGGGGCTGAAACTCTACAGGTGTGAGAAGCATACACCCAGTTTGACAATCCTCAACACTTCACTGCTGTGTTTGTTGCCAGTATCACCTAATAAGGGCCTTGAGACCGACCATCCAAGCAGCTCTTCCTCATGTGCTTGCGGACAAGCACCCAATCCCCTGGGCACAGGTCGTGGCAAGGATCGCTTGAAGCGGGAACAGTGGCAGTCTTCACCTGCTGAGACACTGAATGGACCACATCAGCTAGTCCTTTGCAGTAATCAAGGATCAAGTCATCAGTGATATTTATCAAAGCTGTGGCTGGTACCGCTGTCAACCGCAATCCCCTCCCCATTGAGACCTCATGCGGGGAAAGACCAGTCCTCCTATCTGGGACACTGCGAACAATCATCAACACCGAAGGCAATACATCAGACCACTTCAGGGATGTAGACAAACACTCTTTCGCCATCCATTCCTTCAAAGTTCCATTAATCTGCTCCACTATCCCAGAAGCCTCTGGTCGATAGCTACAATGGAGTCTCCGATCAATACTTAAAGCAGTGCAAAGCAACTTCATGATCTCACTGTGGAAGTGTGTTTCTCTATCCCACTTCAAAGAGGTTGGAAAACCGAGCCTAGGAATCAGCTCTCTCAATAGCAACTTTGCTACAGTGAGGGTGTCACATCTTCGTGTTGGGTAAGCTTCCAACCACTGTGAAAACACACACACCACCACTAAAATGTACCTCAACCCATTGCACCAAGGCATCTCAATGAAATCCAACTGCATCCTATTGAAAGGTCCCCTGACCTCCAAATGTGACTCAAGGTAACTACAGTCTTCTTTCCAGCATTCATTTGTTGACAGGTAACACATCTCTGACACACAGCTTCAGCAACCGCACAAAATCGTGGATTGTACCATGTTTGTCTGAACAGTCGCACCATCCCATCTCTTTCTAGGTGCACCGCACCATGAATCTGTCTTACCATTGGGCTCAAAAGGTCATCAGGTAACACTGCTCGACCATCAGTCGAGACCCAAATGTCATCCCCCTTCTCACATCCTGACTTGATCCATTACTCCCTCTCCTGTTCCAAAACCTCTTCCTGCAGGCGCTTGAGCTCATCCCAAGTGTCTGCCATGGCTAACCTCATATTGAGCTTGGTTCTCTCTTGGCTCTCTCCTGTATAGTCTCCAGTAAATATACACCCTTGTTCAGTGCAAAAACATGCAACTTAATCGGCGTACTTATTGCGGAAAGAAACAAAGTCCGTTCCCCTTCCATGTGCTGCATATTTCACAACAAAAAACACAGTTGATGGACAGAATGCAGAACAATGCCTTACATTCACCCCAGTACAAAGATTTGGGCCTAAATCCATCGTTTCTTTGCACTCCACACCACCCTAGGTCAGACAATGGCTATATGCAAATCAGCCTTGACCCTGTGCCTCATGGGAATAATCCAGCCCGAACTACCAAGCCATGTCTTCCCTAGACCGGAATCAAGCATCCAAGGACCGGTTTCTAGCTATCAGCCTTCTTCAGCCTGGATAGCTTGACTCCAGTGATGTGGAGAGCCTGGGACTCACGTCTGAGCATACCCAGCCCCCTTGGGGTGAAAATTGCAAAAAACACAGTGTGACATTGTTCTGCATTCTGTTTATCACCTGTGGTTTTTGCATATTTCACAACAGCAATGTCCTTCAGACACTCTAAGGCTTCCAATAGTCATTTCACGTATTCTCTATTTCTGATGGGAGATCCAGATGATTTAATATAACCCCTCTGAGACCATAGCTGTCCGAAATCAGGAACCACACCAAACTAATACTGGCTGTCGATGTAGATGGTGATTCGGATCTGATCAGCCGCCAGGCAGGTGCGAATCAAAGCAATGATTTCAGCCACTTGTGCGGAGTATACTCCTTCTAAACAAGCGGGTTCAACCACTCCTATGATGGTACAGACAGCAAAGGCTGCTCTCAACTGGCCAACATTGTCTCTTAGGCATGAACCATCGACAAAGAAAATTTCAATGGGGTCAGACGGAGTTCAGTCACATAGAGAAAGTCATGGTCTTCACAATCTTCTTCATCTGCATTTGGCGAAGGCATCAATGTAGCGGGATTTAAAACAGAACACCTTCTCAGAGTCACATTCTCTGTAGCAAGTATGATCTGCTTGTAGCGTGTGAGTCTATTGTTGGTCGGGTGCTGTGTTTTAGTCCTCATCATCAACAATTCAACAGAATGCAGAACTTACACAATCAAAGGATGACCCATAACAATGCTTTCACACCTCTCAATGCTGACACCTGTTGCAGCAACAGATTTGAGACATAAGGGCAATGCTGAAGCTACTGGATCTAAAGTAGCTGAGAAGTAGGCAACTGGTCTACGGACACCTCCATGATTCTGAGTCAGAACTGACAATGCACAACCTTCTCGCTCACAACAGAACACTGAAAAAGACTTGTTGTAGTCAGGCATTCCCAGAGACGGACCACGACACAGGCCCTCTCTCAACTCTAAGAGCGCCATCAGACAGTCGTTGTCCCATGGTACTGGATCACTCACATCCTTGTGCTTTGAGGGAGAAATTGGGAATCCATTGGCGACAGTAGCCAACCATCCCCAGGAACATTTTAACTTCCCTCTGAGTGGTAGGTACAGCCATGTTCATGATCGCCTCAATTCGATCTGGTGACACCTTTCTCTATTCGAATACCCAAGTACTGTACCTCACTCAAACAGTATTGCAAGCGGTTTGGGGACAACTTGTGTCCATTCTCTGCTAGATGATTCTGTAAGGCAAGCAAGCATCCTCCGTCTCCGAAGCAATGATGAGATTATCGATGTATTGCACGAGAACAAAGTTCTGCGGCAACACAAGACTCTCAAAATTCTTTTTCAAGATATGATTAAAGATTGATGGACTCTCTGTGTACCCTTGAGGGCTACGACACCACGTTAACAAACTGTCTTCCAGCCGAAAAGGCAAATGAAAATTGGCTCTCCTTGTACAGAGGTATCGAAAAGAATGCTTGGCACAGATCAATCACCGTAAACCACTCTGCTTTGCATGGAATCTGGAATAGTATCACGGATGCATTCGGTGCCACTGTACAAGATGGAACCACAATCGTGATACCCTTTTGCAGGTCTTGCACTATTCTAAATTTCTCACTCGGCTTCTGTAATCCCATAATGGGTGAGTTGCATGGACTGACCATTATCTTCTTCAGGATTCCCTGCTTGATCATGGAATCGATTACAGGTTTGATCCATGCAATCGTCTCTGGCAACAAATTGTACTGAGGTGTCCTTGGGAACTCAACATTTTGCCTTATTTGTATCTTAACTGGTTCCACCCCTTTGATCAATCCTAATTCTTCTCTGTAAAATCTCACACATCGAATGAGACAGAGTCTCTCAAGTCAAATGGAAGCTTCTCCACTGTCAACACAGGGTACATGTCTATGTAAGAATGCCTATTTGCGATCTTAAAGGTGGCATCATCATCGTTGGTCTGTGATTCCACTGTCTTGGGGGTGCAATAGATGGTGCAATTGAGCTGGCACAAGAGATCTCGTCCTAACAGGCAGACTGGACTTGAGTCGCACACTACAAACTGATGTCGCTCTCGGAAGGTTCCTATTCTCACAGGAATTGGCTCGGTCAATGTTTCATTAATTTTCTTATTCGCTACTCCTACGACTTGGATTGATTGTCCCGAGAGGGGTAGGTTGGGAACTACTGCAGATCTCACAGTAAAACAGTTAGCGCTAGCATCAACCAAAAGGTGGTGGAATGACTGTCAACATCCGCCTCTACAAACGGTCCCCTCTTGTCTACCTCTAAGATTGCCCCAAGAGTGCAGTCTTCCTCCCCCTTTAGGCATCGTCATTTCAATGGGTCTGAGCTGTACTCATCGAAATTCTCAAAAAGGGGCATCTGTTGGTACGTACTACCTCCTTACGAAATTATCGGAGGTTGCGGAACCTGCACCTGTGGGGCCAATTTCCTCCCTTGGATAGACCTGGGTCTCGTCACTGTATTCACAACCTCAGGTACCTGCATCATCTCCTCTTCCTGTTGGACCTGGTTAGCTGGGTTCAACCTACACTCGCGTTTCCAATGCCCGATTTTCTGACAAAGGTGACACACATTAGTCTATTTCAGTGTCGCCACATCCATCCCTGTCTTGGGGTCCACAGGTTTTCCCTCTCCTTGGCGCTGATCATTCTGAGTTCCTCTCAGATTGTTTTCCTGTCTTCTCCCTAGCGGTCCTCCACTTAGCTGTATCTGGAGTTCCCTATCAGCGGTTTGCATTTGGACTAGCATCAGCTTATCTTTAAGCTTTCTGTGTTTTGAGTGCACCTCAGAACTGCAGTATCTGGCATATCGCAGTATTTCATCCACTAACTTGTTCTGCCAGCAGATCAGATGCTGCTGAATCATGAAACTAATTTCTGGTCTCAAACCCAGGACGAACTTGGAAACAAACTGTTCCATATCTTTGGGGTCTAAGGTATCTAGCCCTCTGTACTGCTTGAAGGCTTGTAGGAGCCTCTCGTAGTACTCAAGAACAGACTCCTTCGGTTCCTAAATGGTTCAATCTACCTTAACCCAATCAATATCCTGTGGCAATATCTTGGATTTTAGCCATGTGATCACCTGTTCGAACTTTTTCATGACAATAGTTGAAGGACCATTTGTAACAGCATCCGTGTCTGGTGCAGAACTTGGCCAATCAACTGCAACTTTACAAGCTGCCCACAAGCCACTCGGTACTACAATGTAAAACAATGTATTCAAGTCAACCCAGAACACCTTCGAGATTTTAACAAACCGATCAACTGCTTGTGCCATTCGACAAGTTTCACCCTCAGCCGAGGAAATTCATTCGTAAATGCTGCCAAATCACCTCTACTCCAACGTACATGCACATACCCTCCGTTAGATACCTCTCGCAAAGGGTAATTCTCTACTCCTACCATTCCCCCTCCTGGAGGCAGTGTCTCTCCTACACTCCTCTTGGTGCTCCTCTTTTTGGACAGTATTTCCTCCCACCTATCAAGCATGCACCATGCGAGTATACCTATAATCAATTCTTGAATGTGAGCTTTCAGCCCTGTGACACCTTACTCTTCCAGTACCTGAACACTGTACTGCAATCTGTGACTTCCTTGTAGCATCTTTGTTTTAGACAAATCCACCTCGTATCTTTTTGCCAAATCTGTCAGTTTCTCATAGGCTGACCATGCCCTATGAGTCACATCCTTTGCTACACACAGTAACTCATCCGGTTCATAAAGTACCACTCTTTCCAAGGGCAAGTTCCGATTTATTATTTCATCTACCTATGCTTTCAACCTCACCACGTCCAACATTTTTGCTCTTATAGCAACTTTCAGGGTCCCTCAACTAGATGCTTCACTCGATTCTTCATTCTCCCTGCTCTGTTCTTCACATCGGTTCCCTTCTGCTATGTCCATAAGGGCTGGTCTGTTTCCTGCATTTCCATGATCCCAGTCTCCTGTCATTCTGATTCCTCACTGGTGGTTCCCACATCCTTAGATCGGATCTTTAATTGGCTAAAGACCTTGGTCTCCCTATCCTTAAATCCACCTGTCCCCTAGAGGAGTTTGCAGTGGCTGGTATTGGGGTACTCGATTCTATGTGTCTCGGTAGGTGAGCTATCCCACTCGCTGCGCCATTCCTCCAGAGTCAGTTCCCTCTCCAGCTACCGACCGTGCCAAACTCTCATTCCTCACTTGATCCGGATTATATACTGACACTATGGGGCTGATGGTAACCGGCACTGTAAGAGCATCAGGCAACCTTCGAGCACCTGAAACTCATTAGCTTCCGAACCTACTGGAGTCTGCGTACCCGTCCCTTCTGATTCTCCCAACTACTCTTGCATTAGACCTGAAAATTTCAGGTATCAGAGCACTTTACAAGAACATTAGTACCGTTACAGAAGGACACATTTATTTTTGTAAGGCACAGGAGATTAAGTGATTTGCCCAGAATCACAGGATGTTGAGCGTTGTTGCTGAGACTCGAATCAGGTTCGGCAGCTTCGAGGTCGACAGCTTGAGCTGTAAGGCTAAATCCTCTCCCCAGTTTAAGCCTGTGATTCTCCAATCCCCTCTGTCGGCACTGACTTTCCCTCTTCTGAGTTTGGATTATATGGAGGTGGTCTCTCTGATAGTAACCTTTCTAAAAAGCTGTCATCTGTGTCACTGTCGTCTTCCTTGATACTCTTCTTCTCGGTGTCTCCCACCTTCACCATCAACGGGAATAGCCTATCCCCCTCTATAGTTCCCACTCTCCATCTCTTTTCCAATGTTTCCCATCGCCCATCTTGAAATGCCCTGATCGACCTTTTCACCCTTTCCTGACTTTGTTCTCTCTTCCTGTCATGGGCTGCTCTAATCTATGCATGTAGCACCTCAAACTGTGTTGGTCTGGGTAGGGAACGTAACTTCCAACCTGAAAGTACCATAACGCGGAAAAGTCAATTCTTCCTTTTCCTCAGTCATTTTATGCCAATTCTCGAGCCAAAGTATAGAAAGTAATCCCATGTTCGTAGCCAATTAATGGGCTGGGTATCCTCAGGTGGAGCTTCTTCTCCCCCTCGAGTAACCACTCCCCTATCTCCTCTGCATAGATCTTATAAAACTTCAAAACATTTCATGGTAAAATCAACTTTTATTTCTCAATTGTCTTCGCTCTACTTCCTGATGACAATCCACCAATACCAGCGCGGCTTCACACCAACCGAACTATCGCAGCGCGGCACTCTATGACGTCACTCTTCCTCCGCTTACAGCAGTTCCCCTCCTTTACTATTCAGGTCTCACACACTCACGCGTCTCTTTCATAAAATGAAATAACTGTCCGCGAAACGACCAAACAGTCACTTCTCTGACTGTCTGTCCAACAAACGACCGGACAGTCTCTCACATTTGTCAACCTCAACTCTGGCAACGGTCTGTCCGTGAAATGACCGGACAGCTACCTCGGACTAACTGCCCACGAACAGGCAGACAGTCATGTACCTAATCGATAGGATCCAATCCCTCAATTTTTCCACATACAGTAACCCACGACCTGCGTCGGTACTCACGCATCATACACGCGTTTCCGTATCACTGGTGGGTCAGTCAACAAAGTCTCATGACTCCCACAATCACTGGTCAGACAATTTCAACTCTGGGTGTCTTCTGCATCACAGTCTCTTATCCCAGGATCTCAAAAATCAAATCTCATGGACCGCCTGCGTTCAGCCCAAAACTACATTCACTCAACTCTCGTTCCAACTCTGCAAGTCATAACAAACCGAAGCAACACCACAATCTAACAGACTCACTCTTCGTCAGTTTCCGTCCACTCACGCTCCGCCGGACAACCATCACCTTGGGCTCTTCGGCTATTGGACTCAATGACAACCATTCTCTACGTCTCCCCTTACTCCAGAGATAACCATCCTACTCTGCTACCAACTGATTGGGCCAGATTCTTAGCTCCGTTTATCTTATCTTACCACTCCTAAGAATCCTCGGTCGACTGGGATCTTTTTATCTGCTGAGAAGTGTATAGGGGAGAAACCCAATACATTCACCACCATCAGTAAGAACTAATCAATTTGGACTCGGAAAGAACCACTGACTCGGACTTACAATTTAGGGGTTTTATTACAAAGCCAAAAATAACTGAACATACAAACACCTCATGACGAGGTTGAAGAAATACATGGGCACTAATACAAAATTCATTCTACGGACCAACCTAATTCGGTGCAGCATAAAAAGTATAAGCAATTCTGAAAAGATTAAACAACTGGTCCAATATCCAAAGTAGTCCTCATCAGTTTTATAAAAAGGAAAAATAATCAGTTAATCCTATCCCTACACTAACACTAAGGTGTCATCCCTGCATAACATCTCCCAGGTAGGATCGAGGAAAAGGTGTCAGCTCGTGACTACTTCCTAAGAAGTACACTCACGTTGCAAGGGTCAGTAGCCGAAGCTAAGTCTTCCTTCTAAGAATCGACCCCTTCTCCCACCCTCCTAATGGCTCTCTGCCCTTTCCTCCCTCGGGGCACTATCCCTAATACAAAATGATCATTTAGTAGAACACGCCCCTGTAACACCTCCTCTGGCTGGGCACCTCTCTTAGGTAACTTTCCGTTGAAACTTGTACTCCGTCCAGCAACAGTTGATATGTCCTTTGGTCTCAGGCTTCTTCCAATTCTCGTCATTCCAAGATACACTGTTGCAGGTCTCCTCCATACCTAACTCCTAAAACAAAGAGCATCAGTCTAACTAACGAGAAAAATGTCCTTTCACCTGCAATGGAAAGCATGTGAAAGAATCAACCTTGCATGCACAAGAAATCTGCTAACTGCCTTCAACTGAGAGCTTTTCCAGGGAAACATATTTAGGCCTACACAATTCAGCTAACATAAGAAATCACTAATAGGCCTTTCATGGTAAGAACGTGAATATTCATTTAGGCCTTTACACATCCAGGACTATACGCATTTAATAAACATTGCATCTATAAGCATTACATTTCTTCACCTTAAGGCACATTTAGTTCTCTACACATGCAGACTTTTATGGTGCACGTTTAAATCTAATGCATTACATTATACATGAAGTACTTTATTAAGCATTTGCAGTAAGCAGTTACATTTTAAATGTCGTTCTACCCTTTCAACGAACACAAACTCATTTCCTAACATTACACATACATTTTATATTATTACGTCCACATTTTCTAATGATTAATACTTAGTTCAACATAGGAATATTTGCGGGTGCTGACTATCCGTGATTTTAATGCACCCCTACAATTTTCAGAATATAATGATTCATGTGTCAGGTTTCACTGGTCGAGAGAGCGGCGACTCGAGCAGCGCGCTCTCACCGCATCAAAACTACATTTCCCAGCAGGCAGAAGGGACGTCACGTACGCAACGCACGGTGCGTGTGCAACGCTGAAACAAAGGGGTTTCGTTGGATCCAGGCGGCGCCAATAATTCCTTGGTTGTGCCTTGAAGACGGTTGGTACCTTCAGAGCTGCGGTAAGAAAGCAGAACTCTTCCGCACAATCCCGTTCTTTTGCTGTTTGATACCTTGGACCAAATGAACCACGCATTCGGCGTGGAGACTTGATTCTCGAATACTTTTTCCTCTCGGATGAGAGGGAACCGGAGGTCTTTTACGAGTGACATTTACTTTGGTGTATGTGCAGGGAACCGTTGTGTTTGCTTTTCACTCTTAAGCAACCCACGGTGGTGCAACCTGGATGTACAAATACGGAACCAAATAGCCTGGGGTGTGTTCCTAATGCACACTGCATAACCTCGTCAATCATTTGTGAAGGATCAGTGATTCCATTATCATTTTACGTTGTTATTTCCTATACTTTTCCTTCCACAACCCTTGTTTAATATTTACCAAACGCATGAGACACAGGAGGGGTACCTTAACAGAGGGATGGTGCTTACCCATTGATGCTTATGTATTCCTTGTTTAGGTAGGTGTGTGTGTTCTTCAGTAACATAGCGTAGCCAATATTACTTCAGGATGTTCATGTAAAGCCTCTCTGTATGTCGTTCTACAGCTGGGTAGAGTCCCTGGTACTGCCTTCCTTCATATCTACTAAAGAAACAGTCTGTTCTATTTTTCTTTACAGGTACGAGTGTGGCTTGGGGGTAGTCATTTGTGTATAGGAATCCAGAGTAGTGGGTGGGATAGAATCGCACACCCGGGAGGGGTTTCTAAACAAGTTGTTCTTTGTCGTTTCAGATCTCCCTCCCCGCTGTTCCCTTCCTTTCCCTTCCCGGTTGTGTTGTAAACTTCAGACTCTGAGGTTGTTCATAGGGGAGGTTATAGCTATTTCAACCTAGCCCCGAAGAGGCCAGAAAGCAGAGCCTGGCATCATGACACCCAACTGGAAATCAGGGACATAGGGAGGGCCCTGGAAGAGTTCTGTGCTGCCTCGGGATTAGGAGTCAACTGGGCTAAATCTTGCCTGTTCCCGTCAGTCTGCACTTCCCACCCCACCTTTTGATGATGGACATTCAACCTTTATGATGGGAGCCGCGCACGTTTAGGTATCTTGGCATCCGCATCTACAACAATGTCCTGGACATGATTGATGGCAAATTCACAAGAGCTTCCCCCTATGAACACAACTGACATTCTGAAGAATGCTCCCATTCACAGTTCAGGGCCTTGTATGACTTTCCAAAATGGTGATGTTTCCTCGCCTTCTTTATTACTTCCACTATCTCCCGGTGCATATACCTTGCTCCACATTCTGCACTCTCCATGGCATTCTGGGAAGCTTCATTTGGAGCAAGGGTAGAGGTTGTGTTGCACTCTACAAGCTCCAACTACCAGTAGATAAGGGGGGGCTGGGAGTTCCCACTTTTGAACATTACTACCAGGTAATACAGTTACAATGGCCATCACACTGATTAGCAAGTCATCTCCTGGAAGAGCTGGGGCTGCGCCCATCAAATTGAGTCGCTGTAATCAATCTGCTTTTCACAAAAAGGACAGATCCTAACTACAACACCCCCTTAGGCCAAGGCAAAACCCAACACTTTCCTAAGGCGGGGTAAGAAAACACACCCAAATGTAGGTAAAATAACGCATACAATATTATTGATACAATACTTCAAAAGGTAGGCCGGATAGATCAGTCATGGTAAATGCCCAAGTACCAATAGGACAATTGAAATAAACGGTCAAAATAGAATGCAGTCTATACATATAGCAGAGAATAGCAAAGGATAAAACAGAAATAGATTAAAACTGGTTAGGGACACCTCACCGTCTGATTCTTCTGCCACATCCTTGCCCGCTCAAGCTGAGGGGAGTCCGTTTCTGCAGCCCAGGCAGGAATTCCAGTAAGGTATCAAGTCCCAACACCATCCCACAGCAATACGTCTATTCTGTGGTGAACTTCCATCTGGCCCGCTGAGGCTCCCAGCTTTAATACTCAAAGCGAAGCTTCAAGAAAGTCTCACACCCTCTTCATTAGGAAAAATCGAGCAGGCTAGTACTGGCCTGCGTCAAGGCCAAGACAAAGGGCTGGCCAAGCCTCTGTGTTTTGACTTCGAGGCAGAGTTGCACATTCAACAAATAATATCCAGTTCACTTTGGTCAGTGAAGTGCAGAAAACAAGTGAAGAGTGAAAAACACATAAGGAGCAAAAAACCTTCAATCTCCACTTTATGGCTACGTGCGAGCACAGAACATGGCGTCAGTTATGAAAATGGAGTCAGTTATGCAAACGCTGCCATGCACACAGAGAAGCTTAAATCAGAACAAAGTTAGAAAGAAAGATGACATGAAGCCATGTCAAAGCCAATAGTAAATAGTGCAGTGAAGCAAGATAAACTCAGAGAGCAATATTGACATGAGGACATGTCAAAGCCAATAATAAGAGCTCATATCGAAATGTACTGTTCTACTCCGTAACAGCTCTCACTAAGCAGGCATATATATGGCAGTTCTACAATAAGGCTAGAATAAAATAACACTCTAAAGTCAGTTTAAGATGGTGGTAGTTGACGGTCATCATGGGATACTCAACCACAAGAGTGGCACATTCATTACATTACATCCCATGACCATCGACTATCACCATCAGCATATATCAAGAAATCTAATAACAATGCTTTATAACGGTCCATCCTTTGACCAATGACTACTATAACATATTGGTCTAAAAACAACTATCTGGGGACAAAGCATAGATGAGAGATTAGGCACACACTGAATTTAGCAACATAAAGATACTAGAATACATATGGATAATGCTATACCACCTAGAACAGAGTGAAGTTTACCAAAATCTGGCAACCACCCAAACAACCAATCCCACCACTCCTTTTCAACATCCTGCTTGACATCTCTAGCCAACTTGTGTAAAGCATCAATGTGGGATTGAATTGATTTAGAATGATCTGAAAGGTTAAAGCCACACATTCCCTCAAAATCTGAACATCCATGATCATGTTTTAAAAGCAAATAGTCAATGGCCGCTCTATTCTGCAATATTGCTTTCCGTGCCCCTCGCACGTCCAATAAAAATTCTGTCCAAGCAGTCGATGTATGATTAATATTTTTCACCATAAGACATGCTAATCCACTAACAGCTCCAGAGTTATAAATTGCTAGCCACGGAATACATACTATTGAAGCAGCTGTAGGGAATGAGCAACTTTTGTGGTCTGACACCCTATGATGACCCTCAACCACCACCATTTTTAACTGACTTTAGTGTGTTATGTTACCCTAGCCTTAATGTAGGATAGTCTTGCATATGCCTGCTTTTCTTCTGTTCTATAATCTTGCTGTCTTTCAGTAGAATAGTTTCGCCAAGAATAGAAGGTGTGGGATGTCGAGGTGCAGTGTTGTGGGCGATGGTGCACACATGTGCTCAATGTTGGATACTGAGGAATGAAGTGCATAATGGTATTTGGGTCAGGTGAATTATGACTTTGACCTATTGGCTTTGACGTGGTCTAATGTCATTCTGTTTTCTGACTTTACCTTGCTTTATAGCAGTGCTGACTATTGCTTTTGACCGGCTCTCATATCATCTTGCTTTTCAATTTCATCTTGCTTGGAACCTTTCTGTGTGCATGGCTTAACTAACTCCATTTTCATGACTGAAGCCATTTTCTGTGCCTGCAAGAAGCTGCAGAGATGAAAAGCGGTACAAAAGGGGGTGGTGATGGACGAGGCATCTGAATCAATCAAACACTCACACCCAGTCAAAAGATCTGGGTTTAATCCATCCATCACAGTTCTTTAGCCCACTCTGCCACCCCAGTTCAGACGTGGCTATATGCAAATCAGTCTGACCCTGTGCCTCATGGGAAAAGTCCAGCCCGAACTGCCAAGCCATGTCTTCCCTGGACTGGAAACAAGCTTCTGAGGACCGGTTTCTGGCATTCCAGCCATCTTCAGCCCGGCTTGCTTGAATCCAGTGGCAAAGTGAGCAAGGGACTCACATCTGAGCATACCCTGCCACACTTATGGCGGCCAAAAAGCGGTACAAAAGGGGGTGGTGATGGACGGAGCATCTGAATCAATCAAACACTCACACCCAGTCAAAAGATCTGGGTTTAATCCATCACCGTTCTTTAGCCCACTCTGCCACCCCAGTTCAGACATGGCTATATGCAAATCAGTCTGACCCTGTGCCTCATGGGAACAGTCCAGCCTGAACTGCCAAGCCATGTCTTCCCTGGACCGGAAACAAGCTTCCGAGGACCGGTTTCTGGCATTCCAGCCGTCTTCAGCCCTGCTTGCTTGAATCCAGTGGCAAAGTGAGCAAGGGACTCACGTCTGAGCATACCGTGCCACACTTATGGCGGCCAAAAAGCGGTATAAAAGAGGGTGGTGATGGACGGAGCATCTGAATCAATCAAACACTCACACCCAGTCAAAAGATCTGGGTTTAATCCATCACCGTTCTTTAGCCCACTCTGCCACCCCAGTTCAGACATGGCTATATGCAAATCAGTCTGACCCTGTGCCTCATGGGAACAGTCCAGCCCGAACTGCCAAGCCTTGTCTTCCCTGGACCGGAAACAAGCTTCCGAGGACCGGTTTCTGGCATTCCAGCCGTCTTCAGCCCGGCTTGCTTGAATCCAGTGGCAACGTGAGACTCACTTCTGAGCATACCCTGACACACTTATGGCGGCCAAAAAGCGGTACAAAAGGGGGTGGTGATGGAAGGAGCATCAGAATCAATCAAACACTCACACCCAGTCAAATGATCTGGGTTTAATCGATCACCATTCTTTAGCCCACTCTGCCACTCCAGTTCAGACATGGCTATAAGGAAATCAGTCTGACCCTGGGCCTCATGGGAACAGTCCAGCCCGAACTGCCAAGCCATGTCTTCCCTGGACTGGAAACAAGCTTCCGAGGACCGGTTTCTGGCATTCCAGCCGTCTTCAGCCCGGCTTGCTTGAATCCAGTGGCAAAGTGAGCAAGCGACTCGCGTCTGAGAATACCCTGCCACACTTATGGCGGCCAAAAAGCGGTGCAAAAGGGGGTGGTGATGGACGGAGCATCTGAATCAATCAAACACTCACACCCAGTCAAAAGATCTGGGTTTAATCCAGCACTGTTCTTTAGCCCACTCTGCCACCCCAGTTCAGACATGGCTATATGCAAATCAGTCTGACCCTGTGCCTCATGGGAACAGTCCAGCCCGAACTGCCAAGCCATGTCTTCCCTGTACCGGAAACAAGCTTCCGAGGACCGGTTTCTGGCATTCCAGCCATCTTCAGCCCGGCTTGCTTGAATCCAGTGGCAAAGTGAGCAAGGGACTCACGTCTGAGCATACCCTGCCACACTTATGGCGGCCAAAAAGCGGTACAAAATGGGCTGGTGATGGACGGAGCATCTGAAACAATCAAACACTCACACCCAGTCAAAAGATCTGGGTTTAATTCATCACCGTTCTTTAGCCCACTCAGCCACCCCAGTTCAGACATGGCTATATGCAAATCAGTCTGACCCTGTAACACATGGGAACAGTCCAGCCCGAACTGCCAAGCCGTGTCTTCCCTGGACTGGAAACAAGCTTCCGAGGACCGGTTTCTGGCATTCCAGCCGTCTTCAGCCCGGCTTGCTTGAATCCAGTGGCAAAGTGAGCAAGGGACTCACGTCTGAGCATACCCTGCCACACTTATGGCGGTCAAAAAGCGGTACAAAAGGGGGTGGTGATGGACAGAGCATCTGAATCAATCAAACACTCACACCCAGTCAAAAGATCTGGGTTTAATCCATCACCGTTCTTTAGCCTACTCTGCAACCCCAGTACAGACATGGCTATATGCAAATCAGCCTGACCCTGTGCCTCATGGGAACAGTCCAGCCCGAACTGCCAAGCCATGTCTTCCCTGGACTGGAAACAAGCTTCCGAGGACCGGTTTCTGGCATTCCAGCCGTCTTCAGCCCGGCTTGCTTGAATCCAGTGGCAAAGTGAGCAAGGGACTCACATCTGAGCATACCCTGCCACACTTATTGCGGCCAAAAAGCGGTACAAAAGGGGGTGGTGATGGACAGAGCATCTGAATTAATCAAACAGACACACCCAGTCAAAAGATCTGGGTTTAATCCATCACCGTTCTTTAGCCCACTCTGCCACCCCAGTACAGACATGGCTATATGCAAATCAGTCTGACCCTGTGCCTCTTGGGAACAGTCCAGCCTGAACTGCCAAGCCATGTCTTCCCTGGACCGGAAACCAGCTTCCGAGGACCGGTTTCTGGCATTCCAACCGTCTTCAGCACGGCTTGCTTGAATCCAGTGGCAAAGTGAGCAAGGGACTCACGTCTGAGCATACCCTGCCACACTTATGGCGGCCAAAAAGCGGTACAAAAGGGGGTGGTGATGGACGGAGCATCTGAATCAATCAAACACTCACACCCAGTCAAAAGATCTGGGTTTAATCCATCACCGTTCTTTAGCCCACTCTGCCACCCCAGTTCAGACATGGCTATATGCAAATCAGTCTGACCCTGTACCTCATGGAAACAGTCCAGCCCGAACTGCCAAGCCATGTCTTCCCTAGACCGGAAACAAGCTTCCGAGGACCGGTTTCTGGCATTCCAGCCGTCTTCAGCCCGGCTTGCTTGAATCCAGTTGCAAAGTGAGCAAGGGACTCGGAAGCTTGTTTCTCGTCCAGGGAAGGCATGGCTTGGCAGTTCGGACTGGACTGTTCCCAAGAGGCACAGGGTCAGACTGATTTGCATATCGCCATGTCTGAACTGGGGTGGCAGAGTGGGCTAAAGAACGGTGATGGATCAAACCAGATCTTTTGACTGGGTGTGAGTGTTTGATTGGTTCAGATGCTCCGTCCATCACCACCCCCTTTTGTACCGCTTTGGCCGCCATAAGTGTGGCAGGGTATGCTCAGACGTGAGTCCCTTGCTCACTTTGCCACTGGATTCAAGCAAGCCGGGATGAAGACGGCTGGAATGCCAGAAACAGGTCCTCGGAAGCTTGTTTCCGGTCCAGGGAAGGCATGGCGTGGCAGTTCGGGCTGGACTGTTCCCATGAAGCACTGGGTCAGACTGATTTGCATATAGCCTTGTCTGAACTGGGGTGGCAGAGTGGGCTAAAGAACGGTGATTGATCAAACCCAGATCTTTTGACTGGGTGTGAGTGTTTAATTGGTTCAGATGCTCCGTCCATCACCACCCCCTTTTGTACCGCTTTGGCCGCCTTAAGTGTGGCAGGGTATGCTCAGACGTGAGTCCCTTGCTCACTTTGCCACTGGAGTCAAGCAAGCCAGGCTGAAGACAGCTGGAATGCCAGAAACCGGTCCTCGGAAGAGTGTTTCCGGTCCAGGGAAGGCATGGCTTGGCAGTTTGGGCTGGACTGTTCCCATGAGGCACAGGGTCAGACTGATTTGCATATAGCCATGTCTTAACTGGGGTGGCAGAGTGGGCTAAAGAACGGTGATGGATCAAACCCAGAACTTTTGACTGGGTGTGAGTGTTTGATTGGTTCACATGCTCCGTCCATCACCACCCCCTTTTGTACCGCTTTGGCCGCCATAAGTGTGGCAGGGTATGCTCAGACGTGAGTCCCTTGCTCACTTTGCCGCTGGATTCAAGCAAGCCGGGCTGAAGACGGCTGGAATGCCAGAAACCGGTCCTCGGAAGCTTGTTTCCGGTCCAGGGAAGGCATGGCTTGGCAGTTTGGGCTGGACTGTTCCCATGAGGCACAGGGTCAGACTGATTTGCATATAGCCATGTCTGAACTGGGGTGGCAGAGTGGGCTAAAGAACGGTGATGGATCAAACCCAGATCTTTTGACTGGGTGTGAGTGTTTGATTGGTTCGGATGCTCCATCCATCACCACCCCCTTTTGTACCGCTTTGGCCGCCATAAGTGTGGCAGGGTATGCTCAGACCTGAGTCCCTTGCTCACTTTGCCACTGGATTCAAGCAAGCCGGGCTGAAGACGGCTGGAATGCCAGAAACCGGTCCTCGGAAGCTTGTTTCCGGTCCTGGGAAGGCATGGCTTGGCAGTTCGGGCTGGATTGTTCCCATGAGGCACAGGGTCAGACTGATTTGCATATAGCCATGTCTGAACCGGGGTGGCAGAGTGGGCTAAAGAACGGTGATGGATCAAACCCAGATCTTTTGACTGGGTGTGAGTGTTTGATTGTTTCAGATGCTCCGTCCATCACCACCCCCTTTTGTACCGCTTTGGCCGCCATAAGTGTGGCAGGGTAAGCTCAGAAGTAAGTCCCTTGCTCACTTTGCCACTGGATTCAAGCAAGGCGGGCTGAAGACGGCTGGAATGCCAGAAACCGGTCCTCAGAAGCTTGTTTCCGGTCCAGGGAAGGCATGGCTTGGCAGTTCGGGCTGGACTGTTCCCATGAGGCACAGGGTCAGACTGATTTGCATATAGCCATGTCTGAACTGGGGTGGCAGAGTGGGCTAAAGAACGGTGATGGATCAAACCCAGCTCTTTTGACTGGGTGTGAGTGTTTGATTGGTGCAGATGCTCAGTCCATCACCACCCCCTTTTGTACCGCTTTGGCCGCCATAAGTGTGGCAGGGTAAGCTCAGACGTGAGTCCCTTGCTCACTTTGCCACAGGATTCAAGCAAGCCGGGCTGAAGACGGCTGGAATGCCAGAAACCGGTCCTCTGAAGCTTGTTTCCGGTCCAGGGAAGGCATGGCTTGGCAGTTCGGGCTGGACTGTTCCCATGAGGCACAGGGTCAAACTGATTTGCATATAGCCATGTCTTAACTGGGGTGGCAGAGTGGGCTAAAGAACGGTGATGGATCAAACCCAGAACTTTTGACTGGGTGTGAGTGTTTGATTGGTTCACATGCTCCGTCCATCACCACCCCCTTTTGTACCGCTTTGGCCGCCATAAGTGTGGCAGGGTATGCTCAGACGTGAGTCCCTTGCTCACTTTGCCGCTGGATTCAAGCAAGCCGGGCTGAAGACGGCTGGAATGCCAGAAACCGGTCCTCGGAAGCTTGTTTCCGGTCCTGGGAAGGCATGGCTTGGCAGTTCGGGCTGGATTGTTCCCATGAGGCACAGGGTCAGACTGATTTGCATATAGCCATGTCTGAACCGGGGTGGCAGAGTGGGCTAAAGAACGGTGATGGATCAAACCCAGATCTTTTGACTGGGTGTGAGTGTTTGATTGTTTCAGATGCTCCGTCCATCACCACCCCCTTTTGTACCGCTTTGGCCGCCATAAGTGTGGCAGGGTAAGCTCAGAAGTAAGTCCCTTGCTCACTTTGCCACTGGATTCAAGCAAGGCGGGCTGAAGACGGCTGGAATGCCAGAAACCGGTCCTCAGAAGCTTGTTTCCGGTCCAGGGAAGGCATGGCTTGGCAGTTCGGGCTGGACTGTTCCCATGAGGCACAGGGTCAGACTGATTTGCATATAGCCATGTCTGAACTGGGGTGGCAGAGTGGGCTAAAGAACGGTGATGGATCAAACCCAGCTCTTTTGACTGGGTGTGAGTGTTTGATTGGTGCAGATGCTCAGTCCATCACCACCCCCTTTTGTACCGCTTTGGCCGCCATAAGTGTGGCAGGGTAAGCTCAGACGTGAGTCCCTTGCTCACTTTGCCACATGATTCAAGCAAGCCGGGCTGAAGACGGCTGGAATGCCAGAAACCGGTCCTCTGAAGCTTGTTTCCGGTCCAGGGAAGGCATGGCTTGGCAGTTCGGGCTGGACTGTTCCCATGAGGCACAGGGTCAAACTGATTTGCATATAGCCATGTCTGAACTGGGGTGGCAGAGTGGGCTAAAGAACGGTGATGGATCAAACCCAGATCTTTTGACTGGGTGTGATGGTTTGATTGGTTCAGAGGCTCCGTCCATCACCACCCCCTTTTGTACTGCAGAGATGAAAAGGGCATGTTTTGCTTTCCTCCTGTTTTTCACACTTTACTGACTAGAGAAAACTGGTTCCTATCAGAGGAATGTACATGCTTTGTCCTGAAGCCATAGTAAAGGCCTGATCAACCGATACCGTGGCCTTGGAGCAGGCTGGTGCTGACTCTCATGAGAACGAGGGGGCGATGCTCACTAGGAGCTTTGTCTTACGTCTCCACTTGTACTAAAGGAGGTGTCTGGGATCTGTTCGGTGGAAGTTCAGCGTGGGACAGACGTGTTGCCACAAGACCGGGGCTTTGTGTCACGGCTGTTCTCCTAGCCCGGCAGAGAAACTAACTCCCCTCTGTGAAGTGGGGCAGGGGATCTGCATGCGTTCGGTGAGGTGTCTCTGCTACTAACGGTCTCTTGATTTGTCACTGATTCTTTCCTTTCCTTCTTATTTTCTGCTTCTTACATTTATATACATGTATATTTCTACATATATTTTTGCCTTGATTGTGTTTCAATCGTACTATTGATAAGTTAGAGTCTGCTATGATAGATTCATTTAGCTTACTGTGTGGTGTTATTATAATGTACTAATAAATATATCCCAAATATACCAATTCATCTTTTCCTTGTCATAGGAGGTTGTGTGTTTATACTTCCTGGCAAGTATTCTGTTGTAGGAGGATGGGTAATTTCCCTCCTGGCAGGTATTGTGCTGAAGGAAGTTGTTCCACTCCTGGCAAGTGATTTGCAAAAATATGGTATACACCCGTTACAACGCATCTTATACTCCGCACTACCATTACAACGCGACTTTTACAACGCATACCATTACAACGCATTGCGCTGGGGGGCGCTCTAGGATAGGGAATAAGTATAATTTACTATCCGACACCTTCCCTAGGGTCCACGGGGACTGGAGTTAGAATAGTAAATTATACTTACCACTATCCAGCACCTCAAAGCGCTATGCGTTGTAATGGTATGCGTTGTAATGGTCGCGTTGTAACGGTAGGTAGTTGTAATAGTATGCGTTGTAACGTCATACATCCCAAAAATATATCTTGTCGTAGGAGGTTGTGTGTGTTTATTTCCAGACAAGTATTCTGTCATAGAGAGGATGGCCTTTTTGTGAAAATCAGATCCATTACAGCAGCCAAACTCATGTATTCAGATTTCGATAATAAATGCATTTCAGAGTTCCAATGTTCGTTAAGCTGAACAGCTTCTCTTACCGTTCGAGCATGAGCTGATGGATCTAATGGAACATCATCAGACTTAATCTACCACCTGTTATATTTGCTGGAATATATGTATAATCCACATTCCCACAGGAAAATAACCACCCTGCAGGCAACTTGACATGCCTGAAATGAATGGCCGCAGATACTATATTTTTGCACACCATATTGTTTTACACACTCGCACAAACATTGTTGTATCTATGTTGACATAAATTCTTTTGCTGCCAAGACAACGCGGATACATTTCTGTCAAGTCAAACTTGAACACATTTACCAATGATAGTTGGGTCACAAGTTAAATTGTAATAAACGTTGCCTTCAGTAATGTTGAAAGTTATGACCTGGGTCATATTTTTCCAATCATTATCTGTAGCTTCTGGACAAAAGGGGCAGAATTCGTAAAGCGATAAATGGGATCTCACATCATGTTCCTCTACAGGTCCGTCTGCATTCGTGACATTGAAAGTCTGCAGCAAAACTTATACAGGGGTAGGCACAGTTTCAAGGCATGTAGAAACGACGTCCAGAGTGCTTTTCATGGTTGACATGCAGAAGTATGATCTGTTGAGCACAGTTTGTGCTAAGTACGACCATATATTATCCCTCTGAGTTAGCATCGCTGTCAGTCTGCGTTGTCAATGGCCACTTCGGGTGAGAGGCTCCTCGCACCCCCGGCCCCACCCTCACGTGCCGAAAAGGAGTCCAACGAGTGCAAGCAGAGCACAGACACGCCATAATGTGATCTAAAAGAAAAAAAAGCATAATCAGGTATTACTCATTCTCGCAAATAACATTTGTCAGCAGGTACATGTTCCCATTTCTCTTGCCCTGGCTTCATTATTAACAGAACATTGTCCTTTCCTGTTGCAATGATTTCTGCCTGTTTGGGGGGTCTATTTGGAGACTCTACCCACACTTTGGCTCCTGCATTTTTATCAGTGGAGCCAAACCCTCCTTCCCCAAGTACAGTGAGAAGGGCTGGGGAAGTCCCCTTCTTAACCATCCCTCCGTACACTGGCATGATCACCCTTTGAGCAACTCTTTCTCCAGATTGTATCATCAGATCAGCATCTTCACTATTAAGTAGGATGACTTTAATTTCACCTTGATACTCTGCACCAATTACACCTCCCAGCACTTGGATGTCCTTTAGAGCCAATCCAGATCAAGGGGTAATTAAACCAAAGTGCTCTGGGGCTATCTGAATTCTCACTCATGTCTCAATGCGTGTAATGCCTCTCGGTTTTAGTCTATACAGTTTCAAGCATGCAGGTCAAGCCCTGCAGCCTCTGGTGTCACTCTGTACGGAGCTAAAGCTCGAGGAACTGTCTCCCAATAAAGAATGGTATTGGTAGCCACATGAGGTTGAATCTGCAAAGCTGGAGTTAACATTCGCATTAAATGTTTTTCTGCATTTGCTAAACGTCTATTATTCAAAACTTGTAAAGCTTCACGCGAAGTGATCTCGCCAACATTTCAAGGTACCATCAGACAGCTTTTTCGAATGATCTTTCAACAGTCCATTCATGCGCTCAATCAAACCCGGAGTCTGTGGGTAATATGGGATGTGAACAATCCACTCAATGTTGTGCTGTACACAATAGTCCTTCGCCAATCTACCTTTGAAATGAGACCCGTTATCACTTTGAATCTGAAATGGAATTCCATAATACAAAATCAGCAAGTCTAACATTTTCAATGTATTCAACGAGTAGCACATTTACATGGAAAAGCTATCAAATATCCAGAGTATGTATCCACAGCCGTGCACACATATTGACATCCCCGACTAGGTGGCAGGGGCCCAGTATAATAAATTTGCCAAATCTGTGCTGGTAATTTACTTCTACCTAGATGACTTCTCACTATCTGTGGGACTGATCTATGTTGGGCATGCTTACAAACAGGACACTGCAAAATCCCCCTTTTAATCAAGTCTAGGGGAATGTGTATCCCTCTATTTTCTGCCCACCTGCTAGTAATCTGCTCTCCAAAGTGTCTGCACTTCTGATGTGCCCACTTCGCAATCCCAACCAGGTCAGAATCCTGCTTTGCCACTTCAGCCTCTGAAATATTAGCTTTTTCATCTGTGAGGGAATTAAACCAGCAGTCAAGTGAGTCGGTGGAACAATGAGCATCTGCATAGTACACGGTTACTGTACTTTGTGTCAACATGGTCCAGGTCTCTTTCTACAATTCCTTGCCCCACACCTCTTTTGCATTTATCATCCAATTATGAGCATGCCATGTGGGAAGCCAAGTTGCTAGCCCATTGGCCGTGGACCACGAATCAGTGTCAATATGACATTTTTCTGGCAATTCTTGTTTCAAAGCTTGATACACAGCGTAAAGTTCTGCAAACTTGCTACTCTTTCCTTCTCCAGTCGTAGTCAACTATTTCTGGGTCACAGGATTATATGACACCGCCTTCCAGTGCCTATTAGCTCCTATATACCTGGCTGAACCATCAGAAAACCACACATGCTTCTTGTCCTTCACGGACAATTCGTCAAATGGCTTACCCCACTTTACTGGAGATTCCTGTATCTCAGGTACATCATGCAACACCTCTGTCTCTGCCATTGGCGCCTGCTCCATTTGCTCATGCAACACTGTGGTGCCTCTGGGACCTACTCGGGCCCTATCCTGTATATATTCCACTTCCATTTGATTACACTGGCTTCCTGTATATGTCCTATTCTATGCGTCTTAGGGGAACTCATCACCCACTGCATTATTGGTGTTTCAGGTCTCAAAATCACATCATTCCCTGTGGTCAATTGCTCAGTATCCACTAGAGCTCAATAGCATGCAAGTAACTGTTTTTCAAAGGTACTGTACCGCTCTCCAGCATCTGGCAGTTTCTTTGTCCAAAACCCTGAAGGTACTTTCGTTCTTCCCTGCTTCTGCCACAAACTCCAATTAGTGTATGGTCCTTGCACTGTCACATTTAGATCAACATCTCTCTTTCGTACTGGCCATAAACCAACGCATGCTGAATAGCCATCTTTGCTAATTCAAATGCGGTTTGCTGCTGCTCTCCCCACTCAAATGCATTTTTCTTTTGCGTAACTTTGTATAAAGGGGCCAAAATATGACTCAAGTGAGGAATGTGCTGTCTCCAAAAACCGAACAAACCAATGAACTATGAGCTTCCTTTCTGTTTCGTGGCACATCAAATTCTCTTATCTTTTGTCTCACATGGGGCACCACCTCTCTATGTCCCTGATGCCGCTGGATACCCAAAAACTTTGCACTCTGAGAGGGTCCTTGTAATTTTTCGGGATTGATCTCCCATGCCTTGCTCTGCAAATGCTCCACAATCCTGTCTAACTGAGTTTGCACTTGTTCTTGTGCCTCTCCCTGTATCATAACATCATCAATGTTATGACAAAGCTGTACTCCAGGAATAACTGATCCTTCATCTAAATGCTCTGCCACCAGCCGGTGACAGATCGTGGGACTATGCAAGTAGCCTTGAGGTAAAGTCTTAAATGTCATTTGTCTACCATTCCATGAAAAGCTAAATTGCTTGTGACATTCAGTGGCTATTGGTATCAAAAAGAAAGCATTGGCAATATCCTCAGTCGCATACCAAGTCCTAAGGTGTTTCTGTATTTTCTCGATTAAGGTACTGTATCTGGGACCGCGGCTGTCAAAGGAGGTGTATGCTTGTTCAAATAACGATAACCAACTGTCATGCGCCAAGAATTATCACTTTTACTCATGAACCACACAGGATTATTCCAAGCAGTATTTATTGGGGTCACCACCCCTGCCTCTATTAAGTCCTGAATAGTTGCACTGATCTCTTCATGCCCACCTGGAATTCTGTAATGTTTCAAATTAATTACCTTTGTAGCCTGAGGCAACTTCACTGGGGGGATCTTTAAATGACCCACTCTCACAGCGCTAACTGAAATATACTTCTTTGATCCAAATGGATAGTACCCATCTTCCAAATACAAAGTCATTCCCTTCCAAATATCAATTCCAATAATATATTCATAAAGAGGCACAATCAATACAGTGTATTCT
Organism: Lissotriton vulgaris; assembly: GCF_964263255.1. Lineage (NCBI taxonomy): Eukaryota > Metazoa > Chordata > Amphibia > Caudata > Salamandridae > Lissotriton > Lissotriton vulgaris. Next base: position 602,603,949 of record NC_141696.1, read on the forward strand.
CTTTTTTGGTATTCTCCCTATTTTCATGTGGACCTTTGTCTGCACTGCTATTGTCTCTTTACCACCTAAACCTGTAATGGTGAAATACTGTCCTTTAAACTTTTTGGGATTTCCATATATCAAAGTGGTCTCCGCTCTGCTATCTATTAGAGCTCAGGGCCCTCTGAATAATACAATGTTTCCAATGAATTTCTACATCAACATAAGGTCTATTTTCTTTGCGGGCCCATCTCTGCACCAGAGCTTGACCTATTTCCTAATCTTCTTTATATCTGTTCTTTGCCCAGGTCAAATCCGGATACATTCCTTCATATCTATAAGCAGGAAATGTCCTATGAATTATCCACAGACACCTAGTCCAATTGGGAGAGGGTGGAAGTTGGGAAAAGCATGAGGGAGCAGAGAAACTGGTAATGGACTGAATGGAGGGGCAGCTAGAACCTCAGTCTGTGTTAGCTCTACTAGCTTGCAACTGTATTAGGAACTGCAAACTGTCAATATGTGTCTGCTGTCTAAAAGACCTCAAGTGCACTAACATGTGCAGACTTCCTGTCTGTGAAAATCAAACAGACGCAGAGAATAATGACAACAAATGTGAACGAAAAATTGTGTTTATGTTCACTCGGGACATACATTTTCTATGTAAGATGTAACAACTATAATTTGAAATTGTCAGTGAAATGTATGCTTATGATCTATAGCAATATTTGAGGAAAACAATGAAGTTTTATCGTTATTTTATGGACCATATTGTTATTATTACAATTAATAATCAAAATCATTTTCAAATCATATTGAATTTACCCAATCTAGTGGAATTAGATTTATTTTTCCTCATATTATGATGAATGTGTATGCTATTTATCAAAAATATGAAAAACTGTTTTTTTCCGGCTATGGGTGCTAATCCAATAACATCAGACAAAAGGCAAAGAGTGATGACTTGCTATCATATATTTCCCATCTCTAGGCATCCATACCTTGCAAAAAAAATCATGTTAGAACGCATCCTCCCCTCCTCCCCACCCGAGTGGTCCCAATGGCCTAAATTTGGAGTCCTGGCTCATGGCCTAAACATGAACATGATGTGGTACATCCTGGGTAATGCTACGGGCATGATGTGCATAGCTTTTTGTAAGGCCATAGTCAATGACGAGCTCTTACCCTCCTAGGTGTGTACTAACACCGTATATGGGCTGGTGGGACAGCTCCCTGTAGTCACACTCTGGCGGAATTTAGATGAAAGCTGTTAGTGTCCCTGTGATTCACCTACTGTCCAAGATTAATGGAGGCTCAGGAATAACCATCTTACCACTCCAAGATTGATTTTCACTGTTAGCTAACAGTACCAACAGGCACCCAAGCCAGTGTTTTCTCTTTGCTTCCCTGTTGTATTTATTACATGTTTCTCCATCCCAATGCTCAGTGAGCGGAGCAACGTAGATGCAATACGCCTAAGATATAAAACAAAGCGCAATGTCGTCTGGGGTGCTGTTTGGGACTTGCGGTCAGTCTGTCAAGACTACAACCTTTCAATCTTTACTGACAGTAATGTGCAGTTACTGTACGTGGGAGCAGCCATGTGGCATGCAGACACCTCAATTCGTCGATGTATGTATTATTGGCAATAGGGTGATGTCTGGAAGTTGTATTATCAAGATTGCGGCCTTCAAGGCCATGTGACATTAAAGTCTGGTCACAGTGAGTGGGCAGAGTCACATGATATATTGTTCAGGAAAACATAAACAAGTGTTCGTTTTGGCAAACAAAGCAATATATTAAACATTCTTGATATTATGTATTAAGGAAGCTTGCATCGCTACCCTAGTAGGTCTTTTAGGAGCCAGTATCATAATCCTCTGTCACTGTGTATGGCATACGTAGAAGTGGATATATTAGGAAATGGCTAATGTGTACCCTACCTATGTTTAATATCCACCTAGCAGGATATCTATACATAATCTAAGGGTGTTGGATAAGCATGTTCTTATACCGTATTGTGTAGTTATATTAGGAACTCACATCATGATCCTCTACCAACTTGTATGTTAACCAAATTGGAAGGTCATTGTCCTCATGAATGTGTGGAAGGTGGTGGTTGTCCAAGAATAGTGTGAGGGGTATCCTAGCAATACTGTAAAAAATGGCCTCATACCTATAGTGAGGTGTGGCTTGATCAAGCCATGATGTTGTTCCTCGGATATGTAGTATATGTAAGTTGAGAAGTAAGGGGGTGTATATTACAATCTTATACTGTTGCCCCATACTATTTTCCTCGTTGATTGTGTAGTGTATTAATGTTGTTCCAAGGAATATCATCTTTGAGGCTCTGTTTGTGTGTTACATCTGATCACTCATCTCTGGTCCCACATTGTTTGGATCCTAGTGATATTCTGGGCCGTTCTCACTTTTTCCAATAGTGTTGATTTTATATCTTCTTCGCTGTGTCCTTTGGATATTAAATGGTTAGTCATTCTGGTTGTGTTTCTGCAGCATCTAATTGTACTACGATATTCTGTCATTCTCATGCAAACCTTTCTAGTGGTCATTCGTATATATCTGAGGTCAAATGGGCATGTGATCATATAAACTACGATGCTTGAATTACAATTAGTATGGTTTCTTTTTCCCCCACGGGAAACCGGGGCAAGATTGAGTGTATCGGTGTGTGTTATATGCACAACCATGCATCGGTCACAAGGGAAATGTCCTTTGGCAGGGGGAAGGTTCCACCGTGCATTTTGGTCTCACGCCCAATGTTAGTTTTTGGTCTTGAGTGGACTAGCATGTTCCTTATGCCTGTATAACGTTTGAATGGAAAAAATAGTCTAAGCAGAGGTAATTGCTATTCAATATCCCCATGTATTTGTTAATGACCTTTTTCAGTTATTGAAACATTTGTATAAGTTGTCACAGATACCACTTGTTCATTGTCATGTTTCTCTCTATCAGGAATCTAACTGAGGGTGGGATGCACACCTGTTACTCTTCTTTTAAATCCATTTTTTTTTCATTTTCTGTTAATCCTGAGTTCATCGTTGATAGCGTGCGTCCTGGCTATAGTGCCTCCCCTCATGACACCTTTTTTGCATCAAATGAAGAAGGGTGGGGTGACACATGTCACCCCTAAACCAGTCGCACAGCGACCATTTCGCCATTTGGCTACTCCATCCATACACCTTATTTTTCCATTTTCCAAATATCTTTCATTTTTATCCACATTTCTCCATATTTCTTATATTTTTCCATTATATGCACTTAACATCCGGGTTATATTCTGCCATTTCCCAGGTTTCTAATGCTTGAACCGTGCCCTCGGGACCTCAATTTCAAACACGATCAACGCAGTGGTTCGTCCAAGGCAATATTTATTTAAAATTCCAATGCATTTCGGGCACTTCGCTGCCCTTCGTCAGGGAACACTACAAACAACAATAGTAGCAAAGTATGAATTTCATGTTTTCTCATGACACAATAATTTAATTCATCTTTAAGTTTGAAATGAAAAAACACCACCTCGTAAAAAAATCATTATACAAGTTTTCAACGCCATCAATCACAGCTTTTGTGAATCATATGCTTTCAACAACGTTTTTGTTACTCGTGCCCAGTGGTTCTAAACATAGAAACTACGGACTCGTATTCTCCACCCCCATGATGTAACATTTTTTAGTCACCCCTCCTTTTTTCCTTTTTCTGTGACTACGTTTATTTACTGTGTTTTTACACTGTTACCTCAGTTCCTCTCTCATTACATTTCTTGTGCTCACCAAAATCTTCATGTTCTAATTCACAAGTCACTTTCAATTTGGTCACATTCTATCTCTCTATTTCGCTACAGTATCTCACACGTACCTGCCATGAACGCAAGAGTACCGTTCTGTCCTGTTTTCATTCCGATTAGAGTCACCCTTCTATTGTATCCCTCTCATTTAAAGCTCCTTCTCTATGCTACCTTCCTCCTGATTGGCCCGTACCTCACGTTGTCTCTCGCTTACATGTTCACGTTTAATTGTGTGGGTCGTTATACTTAAAACAACATTAACCATAATGCTGTGCTCACCTTCCAACAATATAGGCGCATTCATAAAACATTGCATTCTGATTTTTAGCTACGTTTATCAATAACATAATTAAATCCATCCTTGCGTGAACCACATATATTATAAATACTTACAAAACATCGCTACAATTTCCAAACGAACCAGATCTTCCTCCGTAAATGGTTCGTTTGGAAATTGTAGCGATGTTTTGTAAGGTTGAACTGAATGACAGTATTTATAATATATGTGGTTCACGCAAGGATGGATTTAATTATGTTATTGATAAACGTAGCTAAAAATCAGAATGCAATGTTTTATGAATGCGCCTATATTGTTGGAAGGTGAGCACAGCATTATGGTTAATGTTGTTTTAAGTATAACGACCCACACAATTAAACGTGAACATGTAAGCGAGAGACAACGTGAGGTACGGGCCAATCAGGAGGAAGGTAGCATAGAGAAGGAGCTTTAAATGAGAGGGATACAATAGAAGGGTGACTCTAATCGGAATGAAAACAGGACAGAACGGTACTCTTGCGTTCATGGCAGGTACGTGTGAGATACTGTAGCGAAATAGAGAGATAGAATGTGACCAAATTGAAAGTGACTTGTGAATTAGAACATGAAGATTTTGGTGAGCACAAGAAATGTAATGAGAGAGGAACTGAGGTAACAGTGCAAAAACACAGTAAATAAACGTAGTCACAGAAAAAGGAAAAACGGAGGGGTGACTAAAAAATGTTACATCATGGGGGTGGAGAATACGAGTCCGTAGTTTCTATGTTTAGAACCACTGGGCACGAGTAACAAAAACGTTGTTGAAAGCATATGATTCACAAAAGCTGTGATTGATGGCGTTGAAAACTTGTATAATGATTTTTTTACGAGGTGGTGTTTTTTCATTTCAAACTTAAAGATGAATTAAATTATTGTGTCATGAGAAAACATGAAATTCATACTTTGCTACTATTGTTGTTTGTAGTGTTCCCTGACGAAGGGCAGCGAAGTGCCCGAAATGCAATGGAATTTTAAATAAATATTGCCTTGGACGAACCACTGCGTTGATCGTGTTTGAAATTGAGGTCCCGAGGGCACGGTTCAAGCATTAGAAACCTGGGAAATGGCAGAATATAACCCGGATGTTAAGGGCATATAATGGAAAAATATAAGAAATATGGAGAAATGTGGATAAAAATGAAAGATATTTGGAAAATGGAAAAATAAGGTGTATGGATGGAGTAGCCAAATGGCGAAATGGTCGCTGTGCGACTGGTTTAGGGGTGACATGTGTCACCCCACCCTTCTTCATTCTCTCTATCAGGAGGCAATCCCTAACACTAGATCTGGCCCATTTTCCACCTTCCATATTATGTGTGCAGGATAGTGTGTCTTTTAATTTTTCTCTCAGTATTTTTAACTCTGATTTGAAATCCCAGAGACTGGAACAGTTCCTCCTGATTCATAGGAACTGTCTGATCGGTAGATTCTTTCTTAGTACTCTATGGTGTGCACTGTCTAATCTTAAAATACTGTTTGTTCGCAGGTTTTGTAGCACATCCCCCCTTATGCTCGTATGAATGAATTTGTAGTTGCTATATGTTATGGTGAAGTTGAGGAATTCATTTTTGGAATTCAACCATTCGAGAAACTTTCTAGGTCTTCCTGACGTTTTATGCCATATTAGGAGACTGTCATCTATATATTGTCGCTATAGTCTAATTTCCACATGAAATTGGCTATTTGCCCTGATGTGACTTGTCTCAAAAAGATGGACAGAGAGGCTTGCTATACCAGGGGCAAAAGTTCTTCCCATTGAAGTCCTGTGTTGTTGCTCATACAGCATGCCTTCAAACTCAAAATAATTACCTTTCAAGGCTAGTTTGGCCAACAAAATAATAAAGTCAATGGGCGCTGCCCATTCCCATGGCTGTTATCTCAGAAGGCCCTCTATGGCTCTTAAACTGTCCTCTTGGGATTTGCTGGTATAGAGGACTTGTACATCCAATCCCATTTGTAATTCTTCCTCTTTATGTTTATATTTCTGATGCTGATTTCCATTCTCTTACAAAGCTGCAGAAGAGAAATGGCTATCGGCGTGTGGGCCTCAGACAGCCACTGTAAGGGGGTCTGTGACCAGTGTTTCTCTCCAACAGCCCTGGCATTGTTGGATTAAGCCACAGATAATGTGATGCAGGACCATTCACATGAGGATAGATTTCACAGGAATACTATCATAAGTGAGATAAGAGAGGGCAAAAGCAGAGGAGTGTCCCCCCTTCTGCCAAAGCTGAATGATAATCAGATGGGCACGAAAATCTTCCTACATGGTGGCGGCCATGTAGCTTCTCCCTCTGACTAAAAGTTTAAAATGCTCATAAGCACAGCTAGAGAGTGAAATACACCGCAAGAGCTTTGCTAACCATCTTCAGAGAGGAAAGGCCCCTCATGTAATAAAGAAATTAAATTGCACTATGATTTGCAGCAAATGTCTCAATATTAAAAAATATTTTTGAATTTGACTGAATCTAGCTGTAATTTTAGGCGTTACTTTGTGGTTTGCATTTGTATTTTTGTGATCTTCCTTGGAACTGCTGTAATGTAAACAGCTAATTGCAATGTGAAATGATCTTCATGTAAAGCACTGACACCAACTGGGTCATGATATCTTCCACCATCACTTTTTAGAGGTTGTGGAGCTATGCAACATCGTCCCTGAAGGACAGCTCCAGACCAAAGGAGAGACAGGAGGAGGTAGGGGGAGAAGAGACAAATAGTGACAGTCTAAATAACTGGTAGTCACCTTCTGCCTTCTCACAAAAGTAAAGAGCTTATGCACTTTTTAGCACTGTATTACGAATGTATTTCTAATATCACAGACCAGGCCTCTTCAGCTGGGTATCACCACCTCAAACCCATTGGGCAGTCCTGTATCACAATAATAGATAGTGCAGGGCTCTCACTACAGACAAGCAATGCATGACTTGTTCCATACAGGGAATGGGGAGCGTAGAGGGTGTGTGTGTGTGTGTGTGAGAGTGAGAAAGAGCACCTATGTATTAGACCCGGCATGAAGATGTTCAGCTCTCGTAAAATTCGAGCCTTGGCATACTGGTGGCAATTTTTGACATACCATTGCGATCTATGGCAGGATAGTGACCACTTCTTCATAAGCCAGGCTCTGGAATAATCATTTAACTCTTGGCATATTTTAATTCAATTATGGCATGATGGTGCCCAGGTTTGGTATGACATTTGCCCTACAATAATGGTGGTGGTTCTTGGATCATAATTAAGAATTTGTGACACACTGATCCCATCCCAATAGGATTCTGATCATAGGGTAACAGTGGCAATTCCTGGCGTATTAGTCAGAATGTCTTTGAGAATCTACTAGGAAGGGTCAGAGAAGTAAACTAAAATGAAGTGAAATTTAGATAGATGCTGACAATGGGAAGTCATGTGAAATTGCTTTTCTAAACTGCCCCTTTCACTTAGGGCTTTTTAGATGTATTTTGGAAAATACAATTAATAATGATTTTCTTTCCACAAGCCCTGAGTGATAGTAGTGCTTCCTCTGTTTGTCCCCTTGGGCAATCAGTGGCAGGTACCTGCCATTTTGAAGACCACAAAATAGGTCAGCCAGGTGAAGAAACAGTGTGAGATGGTTGCAGGTGTGATATACTACTGATAAAACTGGCATCAGCAGTACGATAAAGCTAGCCTTTATGTGCCAGCAATACCAACAGTGCTATGTTTTATTATAAAGACATCCTGGTATAGGTTGAGAATATAATTTGACTCCAAGAATTGTTGCACTTGTCTTGATTCAATACCTATTCTGCAAAATGGAAGAGCGGGAATAAGCTGCTGCCATCTTCAGACTTCAAAGGCTTACTTCAGTAGTTGGCATATCAAACATTTTCACCGTTTTCCAAGCTGTGTTTATGTCAAGACACTATAACCTAAGAGAGCAGCCTACATCCATCCGGTCTCTTGGCTCAAAATAGGCAAGAAAAATAAAAACACTTAACCGCATCCGCGCTAGCGGAATTCTGCTCCTGCGCTGAGATATTCAAAAGCGCATGTTACGTGACGAGCTGGGCTCGTCATCAGCGTCCGAGGAGGCTACGCCATGACGAGCCCAGCTCGTCATGAGCGTGGAAGGGGTTAAAAAGGAATGGTTTTGAGGTGTTTTTCCCTGAATAAAACTCCTACAAATGCCTCCACAACACCAGACCCCAATATTGCAATGAGAGGATCTCCTTCCACGTACACAAGAGAAACCTCCAATCTGCCGACCTCGCCGAAACTCCGGGCATCCGCAGAGCAAGAACAGTTGGAAGAGCCTTCTCCTACATCGTGGCTAACACCTGGAATGAGCTCCCGATCGACATTAGATGTGCCCCTCCCTAAACATCTTCAGGAAGACACTCAAGACCTTGCTCTTCAACTGAACGGACCTGCTTTACCTCTGTCCAGATTGACAACCTGGACAGAAGAGCAAGCCATCTTATCAGACATCCAGTACATACAGTAACCTGGTAATGGCATCTAAACAGGATCTGGTTTGGGTCAGGGATTCCTTCAGTAGCCTATTGAAATTAGATAGGGAAGAGCACAAATTGAAGAAACCTAGGGGCTTATTATCAAGCACCTTATCGCTGCATCATCTGCACGTTTCTGCCAATAATGAGGCGATATTTGCATCGCCCTATTATCAAGGCAGCATTAAGTCAATTAACGTGGCTTAAAGCCAAGTTAATTGACTTAACGCTGCCTTGGTAATAGAGCCCCTTTCACGATAAACTCATCGTGAAAGGGGGTGTGCAGTGGGTGTTGCGGTGGGCGTTCCACCGCAACACCCATTCACTTCGACGCGGTCACCTATTATCGAGAGAGGCATAATAGGTGGCAGCGCCGAATTTAAGAACAGGAAAGACCTGTTCTTAAGGTGGCGAAATGAGGAGAAATGCTTCATTTTTCCACGTTTTTGCTTTTTCCATGTGTGCTGCCTTGTGCAGCACACATGGAAAAAGCAAAATGCCAAGGTTTGTTTATGTACAGGAAGGTGTCCCTTCCTGTACATAAACAAATCTCTTTTTAAAAATGCCAATTTGTAACTTACATGTGTGCTGCATGAAGCAGCACACATGTAAGTTACAAAATGGCATTTAAGCTTTGTTTATATGCAGGAAGGACCACCTTCCTGTACATAAGAGTCAGAGTCAGAGTCAAAAACACTTTATTCGATTAAATTAAAATCACAAAAGTATGCTATACATTCATAGTTGATTATTGGAGTATATAAAGAATTTTTTATATAAATAGCTTAAAAACAAGACACATTATATACAAATACAAATTCATATTTACAAATTTCATATTTACAAAAGTTTAAAAAAAAAAAAAAATGTTTATCCTCATACTTGCACTGTCTGTGGTTTCCTACAAAATTTCATTTCATTTTTACGGTTTGTAATATGGGGTTTGTTCAATGATCTATTTACAATAATATTTACAAACCTATAATACAATCATTTAACAGTGCTGCCCCTACTGGGCGTACAATTTTTAACAAAGGCTAGGTCAATTAATCAGTGACTGAGGTCTATTTCGACGAGACCTGATGGACATTGTAAGAAAATTTGCTACCCCATACATGATTAGAGGTGTTTCCATTAACTGTAAAAACAGAAAGGCCGGTTTGACTTGGGTAAACTTTTGATCTTTTAGTATGGGCTTAATATATTTCTAACTTGCAATTCTAAAAATAGGACAAAAAAAGAAAAAATGGAGAGAATCCTGGTCTGAGAAATCGTCACACGTACAGGGGGCGTTCTCATGGGGTTTACACCATTTATTGTATTCACCCAGCAAGAAGTGAGACTGATTAAAGCGAAATTTAGTGAGAAGCCACCGGTGGAAAGGTTTATTTACTACCGCCAAGTATGGTTCGATAGCTAAAGATGTTATTGTCAAAAAATGTGACCTCACGGTTGGCTTCATAATTTCGCGAGTTTCTCTTTCAGCTTCTCTTTTCTTTATATATTCCAGTTTTGCCCAACTAATGTCATCTTTTTGTAGGCCTTCAGGGTTGGTATATAGATCAGGGCGGCCCAGGTATTGTATTCCTGTACATAAACAAATCTTCCCTGCCTGCACTGGCGTTAAGTTGTAAAACTTATCACCATCGCAGGGGGAAATGCTAGGCTGCACTATATCCTTGGTAATATGGTGCAGCCTAGCGTTTCCAAAGTGGCGAAGAGAGGCGTTAAGCCAAGGCGGCCAACACCTCTCTTTGCCACTTTGTTGGTAATATGCCCCATAGTATGCAAAACTTAATAATCCTGAAAACATCACCAACTACAGAGCGCTATCTCTTAGGTTCTTTCAGCACATTCAACCATTTTCTGCTGACCAGGTTTAGCCTGGGTTTCTTCCATCTCGCTAGCTTTCCCCAGGGGTTGCCATATAGGACAGCCTTTAATATCCTGTGGCTGCGACGTTAGTCTCCGCAGGATTTGCTTCACTTTTTATCCTTTTGCCATTTCTATTCGATTCCCCGGAGGAAACTATTAGTCCCTGTTTTAAGAAGATTGAATTTTAGGCAGGGATACCCAGCTCGGATTTATTTACTACAGGTATCCGAAGACTGTCTTATTTGTTCTCAATTTTCTTAAATTAGCAGTAAAATGCAAGGCATCATTTGACTAGAGGGCAGTATCCTGAAGGGCATTTTATCGACTCAGTCCCTAGCAAGTGACATAAAAAATAGGCTTTACTTATTCATCGCTCAGTTTATTTTTACCACTGATTTTATTATTGTTCAGATTATAATGGATAATCTATTTATGAACTAACCTTCTGCATCTAATGAATTGTGCCAATTTTTAAAAAAGGAGATCGATCTGTCCCACTGAATTATAGGCCTATCAGCCCTATTGACTCCCTTCAAAAAATCTTCTGCAAGCAGGTCTTATGGAGAGTTCAAAATTGGATAAGGGAAGCACAGATTTTAAGTGATTTTCAAGCAGGTTTTTGTTCTAAAATCAGTAAGCTGGACCAGGTGTTTCGATTGATTTGTATTTATTGGAAGGAAATGGTTGTAAAAGGCGGAAGGCTTTTTGTGGACGTACAGCCTTCGATCTTGTTCCACGAAAGAAACTATGGGAGGTGTTACTAGGGATAGAATTCCTAAAAAGTATTTTAAACATTTTAATTCGATTGGACTCAGATAATACTGCACAGGTTAGATGGGGTGCCACTAGTCAAGTTACTGAAACTTTTCCAGTAAAGCGAGGAGTGAGACAAGGGTGTGTGCTCACTCCTACACTTTTTACTTTATTTATTAATGGATTGTTAGAGTTTTTAGATAAAGATGGCTGCAACGCCCCAAAAATAGGGTTAGGTAGAGTCCCGGCATTGTTATTTGCCAACAACACTCTTAATTTTAAATTCACCCCAAGGATTGCAGCAACTTTTTAATGATTTTTTAACGTTTTGTAAAGAAAGAGGCCTCAGCCTAAATGAGTCCAAGACCAAATTTATGATCTTTGACAAAGGAAAAAATGTAGCAAAGACCAGACCAATGTGGGCCAGTAGCACTAAACTGGAGAAGGTCCAAGCTTTTGACTACTTGGGGATTCGACTTACCTCTTCAATTAGCTGGACCCCACAGGTAGAAAAAGGAAAACTCCAACTAATTCAACAATGTGCCCACATAAATAAGATACACAGGAGGACAGTATCCAGGCAAATAGCCCCCGCTCTGCACAATTACAATACTAAGGTTTTGGGCAGGGTACTCTATGGGGCGGAACTTTGGGGTGCTTACTCTGGGGCCTCTCTGTCCACGGTTGTAAATCGATTCTTAAGATCGCTTGTAGATCTCCCTGCCAGTTCCCCTTTGATTCCTTTTTACTTTGACATTGCCCATAAACAACTTAAGCATAAAGTAAACCACAAAATAATATCATTTTGGTTTAGACTATGGACAACAGATGAGCTGGATCCCTATCGGGATGCCCTAAGGGATCTTTTAAGATTTCCTCAGGTTGGATCTATAAGGTGGTTTTCCCACTTGCGTGATCTACTAGGGAAACTGGGGATGGACAGCTTTTGGTCTAACCCAGGAATGATGAGCAGTATCTCGAGAGACAAGCTGAAAAAGATGTATGGGGAAAAAGTAGTACATTGGAACTAAAAGAACATGCCTCAGATCTAACTAAAGTTTTTTTAACTTATAAACATGTTACATGCTTTGAAACAGCAATAGATGAAATTACTCCCCCATTGGCCCATAAGCTCTTTTTGCAGTTTAGATACAAGACCCTACCAACTAACTCTTTCTGTTTGAGATGGTGCACGTATCCTCCTGTAGCTGATTTATGTCCTGTGTGCAAATCCAACAGAATCTATTGTTCATTTACGTTTCTTTTGTCCCCATTATGTACTACTGAGAAAAAAATGGATAATACCACTATGTAGAGCTGTTGGTCCGGGCCATTATCTTGAAATCCTGAGGCTACTGTCTAAGGATACCCGTAGATTGATAGTCTTCGGTATCTCTCGTTTTCTGTATGCTATGTGGGTCAGGCGGAGGAAGTTACTACTCTGATTCTTGCCTCTTTATTCATGAATTTATACTGATTGTATAATGAATTGCTGCAATGTCTACTGATAATCCTTGCTTAAGTGATTTTATTATATGGTTTTATTGTTTTTTAAATCGAACCTGTGCTGTGATGTACTTTTTTTGAATCTCAGATTGTAATAAAGTTTATATGATGATGATGGTAATTAATTGGATAAATGGTTTTATGAATGTTATTATTTTTATATATATATATATATATATATATTGGTTGCTACCATGCCTGCTACTGATCCTTTGCCTTTCATCCTTTTTTCTTTGGGTGTTAGTGCTTTTATTACACTTTAAAATGGCACACCTGCTTCTGGTGAGTCATGAGACCAAGCTCCGCTTGCGGAGCGAAACGCGTCGAGGAGAGCACTCGCTTTATGATTGCGGAATAAAATTTACCACTGCTGACACAACTTTGGTGTGATGGCGATTTACTAAAATCTTGGATTTGATACTTGGGGAGAGAGGTCTGCGCCTGCTAAGTCCGCGTGGATAGCGGACGGCACTTGGTCACAACACCTTTGCATTTGAAAAAGACAGTTTATATACAAAAGCACCACTAGATGGTTGGAGCAGTCTGATGACGTTTTTTGTTTACCTTGGCTTTTGAATAGACATAGAAAAAATCTTTTCTCACACGTTTCTAATGCAAGATTTGATCGTAAATGGGCATTACTTTCCAATTTTAGATTCTAATCCACTGCAAGTGCAGTTTGCAACCTTAAACATGATTATAATTATGAATTCATTCAGAATGTTTCAATGCAATACATCGCATAATTCTTAATAATCTATGCCCAAACCAATGGTAGTAAATTCATTCATATATGTACATAATGATATAAATGCCTATATACACGCAGCCAACAAAAAAGAAGGGATTGTAAAAGTGCTGAAAATAAACACTAACTGTGAGTAATTACCTTAATAAAACATAGTCAACCCACACTTTGATTTCATTTCACTGCTGTCACATAATATGCCTTAACCACATAGCTCCTATGCAATTCATCTTTGTAATTTAAACAATCATTTTGAAACGGCAAAAGGATTTTTACAATGGAATTGAGCCCAAGTGGGCATTCTGGTAATTCTATGCCCACACATAAATGCCACAGTTTGTAATGGTTTAAGGCCATTCAGTACTAGATTAGTTGGTTCATTACTCTTGATTTTCCTATTTTTGTTACTTTGTGTGCTCCTAACAAAAAGAAATTAAATGAAAAAGTGCCTCATATTTTTTTAAAGGAATACGTGTAGATACTTTGATATTACACTAGTATCCTCACTGTTAAGGTTCAGAGGAGTGGGATACGTAGAATTTGCATGGAGCTAATCTATTGTTATTTATGAATTACATATATGCACTTTTATGGTTTTACTGCTGAAAACCGAATAAAGTTGTTTGACTGATTATTCAACTTTCAATAGACAATTGAGGAATAATTGCTAATAAACATTTTGCAGGAGTAAAGTGCAAAGTGAGGAACCAATCTACCAGCTTGTTTTTTAATTGATTGGAGCCTGTGTAGAAGATATATGGATATCCTCAGATAAAACAGAATTGCATTGATCCAATCTAGGGCCAATAAGTGCAGCAGCTACAGTTCTACTGTCCAGAGTAAGTTGCAGCATTATTAGTCTGAGCTTCTTAATCTAGAAGGTGCAAATTGAAACACCATACAGACTTGGAGCTCCATAGAGATATCGATCTAATTTGATACCAAGGCTTCACACAGATGATTTGGGGGAAGGAAAAGACCTGATGCGATAAGGCCAGAAAAAAGCAGCCTTTAAAAGAGAATTTTTGCATATTATAAATATCTGTCTTTTCCAATGTTTATGTGTAAACAATTTGTATCCATCCAAATCACCACCATTCAAAGATGCTGTTGGGGGGGAGAGGGTTGAGTTTTAACGGGGAGAGGGGCAGAGACTGGCAAGATGAACAAAGATGAACTTGCAACTGACCAGCTTAACTGTAGCTGACAGATCTTCATTGCCTCCCCCTAGAGCAAAGGAATATTTTTAAAATAGGTTGCATTACTTTTAAGGCTCTTGCCAATGAAGGCCTCTCTCTTATAAAAACTCGGTTCAAGAAATAGACCCGAATTAGAGTCTTTGTTCTTCTCAGAATCTTTTAGCCAACCCAAAGTTTAAATAAAAAAAATAAAAAAAGATGGGTGACATTTTTTTCTGTGTTAGCTCTGCGGATTTGTAACAATCCCCCCAAATACAGCTTTCTTCAGGCTACTTGAAGTTCGGACAGGCACTAGAGACCTAGATATTTCGGCAAGCGCATTGTTAGTGCAATCTCTCACTGTAGTTCTGTGATCATGGCTCTTTGCAGATCAGCGCCAAGAAACCATGTGGTGTATGTGTGCTTTCACAAGCTCCTATAACATTTGAAAGATTAGCCGAGTATCCTCGTTTACATATAAAACTTACAGCCCAAAATAACTACTTAGTCTCACGAAAGGAAGAATGTAAACATTGAATGGGGTGAGGATGTCACCTTAGGGTTAAATGATGATTGATCGGGATTCAGATTGAAAGGTACAGAGGAAAATCTTTTTTTTTTTATTGAAAACCTTTATTTTGTAAAAAGAAAGTACAGTTACAGACCTACAACCACGGAGGCTGGTTGTTACACGCACCACCAGTAGCACAATAATACACAGCTCATCAGCCGACAACCCGAGGGCCCGGCAGCAAAAAGTCACGATATGGTGGAAAGCATGTGGCAACAAGAGGATAAGTGAAAGGTTTAACATTTTATATTTTTTATGAATAAATAACAAAAACTGAACACAAAAAAGAATCGAGGCGATACCGTGCAATGTAGTGACTGTCTCATACGGTAGGGGGAGACAAATGATTAATAAGCAGTGTTATGAAAAAGGAGAGATCCTGGAGAGGGGGGGGGCCGAGAGCAAACCGATACATCACATACAACAGGAAGCTAAGAATCTGAAACGCACAGTCAAGGGAAGAGAGGAATATCAGGAGCTTCAATGAAGGGGGGAGTGCAGATCTCTCCACGGTACGAATTCCATTGACCCCAGATCCTTCCCCATTTCTTGGGCCTACCACGGAAGACATACACTATTTTGTCTCTAAACATGGACCAGTCCATGTTTTCTTTCCAAGTTGAGACTGATGGTGCCCTCTGAGATCCCCACAATTGAGCTATGTCTCGTTTCGCAATCATGTTGCCCAGTGTGACCCATTGAGTCTGAGCAGCAGTGCAGTCATTCGGCTCCCAAATATTCAACAGGCAGCGTCTGGCCTCAGGCAATAACTCAACACCCGTCACTTCACCCATCACCGCATGCACTCGATTCCAGAAAAGCACCATTTCCGGACATTCCCATATAATGTGAAGGAAGGTAGCAAGCATACCACAACCAAGCCTACACAGCCCATCCATAGAATAACCCATATGTATCAAACGTGGACCCATGATATAGACACGGTGCAGAATCTTCAGTTGCACCAGTCTGAGACGTGCCGGAATCGCGACCTCTTTAGGTGAGGATATCGCAGCCTGCCAGTCTTCATCGTCCAATTCCAGCCCATCGCCAGTCCAGGCACCCCGAAGTTGTACAAGAAGGTCCGAACGGCCGTTAATAAGTTTTTTATAAATAAGAGAGATAGTGCTGTCAGGGACGTACCCGTCTAGCACTCTATCTTCCAGGGGGGAAGACTCCGGGATCGTAGTTCCAGCTGGGAAAACCGATTCGAGTGCGTGTCGGACTTGGAGATATCAGAAGTATTCCCTGTCACCCAATTTATACTCCTGCTTGAGTTCATCAATGGTCTTAACTCTGTCCTTGGCCTAGAGGTCGCCCACTTTACTGATACCAATAAGGTCCCATCTATCAAATCCCTTCGACGTCCATAGACCACCCAGTTTCTCTGCAGCATATAAGGGGGTCGCTCTAGTCAGCTTGTCCGTCCATCCCGTACCCGTGGTTGCACTACCCCATATTCGCACCGCCACCCCAGTGGGACCCGTCAGGTTCTTCCTAGCGGCTCTAGAGTAGAGCGCTCTATTATAGTCGCCCCCGGGCAGCTGCCACCTATCCATCTCAAATGCGGGATTCGGAACAGGACCGTACATGGCATGGTTAACAGCACGTAGTTGGGATTCCCAGTAGTAGCGTTTAATATCAGGCAACGCAATACCACCGTCATACCAGGGCAAAGCCAATTTTGCCAATGCAATGCGCGGTCGACTGCCCCACACCAGCTTCCTCTGTAGGCCCTCAATTTCGCAGAAATAGCTAGCCGGCACCAAATCAAGTGTATTTTGGATGGCATACAAGAATCGGGGGAGAGACATATTCTTGAACAGGGCTGCTCTTCCCAAGGGGGACAAAGGCAAGCCATACCACGCCGCAACATCCGACCTAAGCCGGGAAAGCGGAGGTAACAAATTCCGCTCATAGCGGACTGTGGGGTCCAATGAAATGTAGATCCCCAACTACTTAAAGCCGACTCTAGAAACGGGTATCGGGCAAACGCGGGATAGAGAGGGTAAGTCTCCCGTGAGTAGGTAGATACAAGACTTGGCCCAATTAATAACTAAACCAGAGTTCTTCCCAAAGGAACTCAAGACGTCGAATAGGACACCCAATGATTTGTGGGGAGAGGTAAGGTACAACAATATGTCGTCGGCGTATAGCGATATACGATCCTCGAAGTCAGGGGACCATCGAATGCCCTTAAGCTAAGGTTCCCAGCGGAGCCATGCGGCCAGGGGTTCAAGGGCAAGCGTGAAAAGGAGTGGCAACAAAGGGCATCCCTGTCTCGTGCCGCGTCCAAGAGCAAAGGGTTCCGAGGCCCTGCCATTGACGCCAACCTGAGCCAGTGGTTGCTCATACAGAAGCCTGATCCACCCGATGAACTTAGGGCCAAAACCGAACTTAGCAAGGGCTGCCCACAGATATGGCCACTCCACCGTATCGAAGGCCATCGAGGCATCAAATGAAACCAAGATGGCCGGCTCCTCAAGAGACCCCGCCCGTGCTAAGACGCCATGAAGACGGCGAAGATTGAGCGCGGTGTTGCGATGGGGGATGAAGCCGGATTGGTCTGGATGGATCAAGTCACTGATCACCGTAATCAGCCGGTTCGCCAAGAGCTTCGCCAGGATTTTGGGTTCCACATTCAAAAGCGAAATCGGCCAATACGATGAACAGTGTTCACGGGGCTTGCCATCTTTATAGATGACCACAATGGACGCCAGTCTCTGATCCCGGGGAAGAGACCCGAGACCTCGCGATGCCGAGAACATCCGACGAAGATGTGGAGCCATTTTGTCAGGGCACAGCTTGTACAGTTCAACTGGTATACCATTCGGACCTGAGGCCTTCCCAGAACGAAGTGAGCGGATAGCGAGCGCTACTTCATCGGTGGAAAATTCCGCCTCCATAAGCTCCTTGTCCGATTCCGACAGGCTGGGCAGCGCGATATCCCGAAGCAACAAGTGCGAGTCCTCCTCCGGCCTATCCGAGACCGGCGCATAAACCGTCTGAAAATGCTGGGCAAAGACCTCAACTATCTCAACCGGGTCCACCACTCGCGTACCGTCCACTTTTTCAGCAACAGGCACCACCCGATTCAATCTATCCCTTTTGTCCAGCCAAGCAATAAACTTTCCCGCTTTATCACCAACATCATACAAACGCCCCTGCTGCTCACGATTCATTGCCTTGGCCGCGTCAGTCACCAGAGCCCTATATTCAGACTGTTTAAGGGCCAAAGAGTGTAGTCCCCCAGGTGTGACCCCAGACTCCATCTGTTCCTCCAACTCAGTGATTTCATTCTCCAGGCCCACCACTTCCGCATTTTTGCACTTCCTATCGTTAGCAATCAAGGACAGGGTTTGACCACGGATCACAGTTTTATAAGCCTCCCACAAGGAGACAGGAGAGGACACCGATCCCTTATTCTCTGCAAAGTAATATTCCATGCACTTAACCACCTCCGTTCTAATCTTGGGATTGCGAAGGTGCCAGGGGTTGATCGGGGCGATCCGGCCCCCGGCCCCCAATTGTATATCAATAGTAAGCCAGAGTGGAGAGTGGTCTAAAATCCCCCTAGCCAAATGCCTGATTTCCCTTACAGAGACCATCTGCACCGCTGGTACGAGGATATAATCAAGCCTCGAGAGACTCCCATGAGCTCCCGAGTAAAAAGTATACTGGAGCTGCCCAGCGTGCAGTTGCCTCCAACAATCAACTAGACCCAACGGGTTCAAGAAACTCCCCAGCCATAGCTGCGACGCGGGCAGGAGTCTGGGGGGGCTACGGTCTTCATCCCCACTGACTACTGAATTAAAATCGCCAGCCCACAACCAACATGCCATCAGGAAACCCCAGGATCACCCTGCCCAAATCAGTAAATGTGGTGGACCGTAGACCGGGCGGAACATACACAGACAAAATGGAGATCGTCTACCCCTCCCACCTACCCGTAATAGCCGCATAGCGGGCTCTATCGTCCAGAATCGTGTCGTCTATCTCCAGGGGAAGGGCGTTCCTAACCAGGACACCCGCCCCTCTCGGCCCAGTGGTAAATTCGGAATGGGCCACCAAACGGTAGTCCCGTCTATTCAGTGCATGGCACGTATTGCCTACTAAATGTGTCTCCTGGAGTAAAACTATATCTGGGGAGCATCGCTTCAAATATTGCAAGACTATCCCCCGTTTTATCCTATCACCAAGACCGTTAACGTTCCAGCTCAGCATCCTCAGCCCCCTACCCCCCATCCCAGTAATGAACACTCTGCCTCCCCGCCATGAAACAGGCATATAGGATAAAATCTGAAACAAAGCGCGGCCTCGATACAAACAAAAAAGAAAAGACCCCCCCTCCACTCCCAATGGAACCCTCGAAACACCCCCCCCACCCTGCACCCCTGCGGTAGACCAGAAAGCCACCCCAACTTCTGTTGTGCCTGTCGCCCCATTAAACTAACCTACAAGAAGAGAGAAAAAAGTCCCCAGAGGAGGAAGAGTCCCGATTCCCACCACCCCCGGGTATCCACACTGTATAAACATAACAGTCACAGAGCCACTGCCATAAGTCCATAAAATTGGCTCGCCGGCGCAGACTCACTACTCCTGTTCTTCCAAGCCGCCTTCCGCGCCTCTCGAATTCTCTGGGCTGGTACGGTGTGTCAGCAAAGTGTCCAACCAGTCACTGGCCACCTCGGGCGCTCAAAAGAGAGCGCACGTTCTTCATATTCAATCCTCAGGCGGGCCGGAAAAAGCATGGCGTACTTCAGTCCCATGTCTCTGAGTCTCCTCTTCACCCATACGTTGTTTCTGTACCGCCTGTGTGAAGTCCCGATAAAAACTGACCAACGCATTCTCAAATTTAGTGGGACCATTGGTGCGTGAAGCTTGCAGGATAGCGTCCCTGTCCCGGAAATTAAAAATCCTGGCTATTATAGGCCTCGGAGCGGCCCCCAGCTTAGGCTTTCCACCGGGGACTCTATGAGCACGCTCCACCGTGAAAAAGTTACTGAGGCCCTTTGGTGCCAGGTGTTTTAGAACAAGGTCTTCCACCAGAAGGTCTGTAGACACGTCCGCGGAGTTCTCCGGAACACCTACGATGCGGACGTTGTTGCGCCTGGCCCGGCTCTCGAAATCATCCAGCCGGCGGGCAAACAAGTCATTGGAAGTCCGGAGATTGCGAACTTCGACCTGGAGATCCGAGACATCCGTGGTCAGGCTTGCGGTCTTGATGTCCAGGGACTTGACCCGCTCATTGGTTTTCCCCAAGTCCGTCCTAATAAGATTGACTTTGATCGCCATTGTGTCTATCTTAGCTGCAAGGGTTTCATACTGCTGACCCATAGTTGTTCTAACACTTGCGATGGTGCCCATAACATCCTTCAAAGTCGGCTCTTCAGTTGTAGAAGGACCATCGCCAGTCTCCTCAAGGACCTTGCTCACTCCACCTGGGGATCCTTTAGGGCGAGTAAAGCGATCTATGGTCTGAGATTGGGTAACCCCTCCTCGGTATGAGCCCCTGGTGGCCCGCTTCTCGGTGTCCGCCTTGCCCGCCATGATGGGCGACGAGCTCTGACGGAACCGTTGGGATCTGGTCAGAATGATTCCCTTCGCGGCAAGCCTGTAGAGGCAAGAGGGTGAGGATCAAAAGCAGGTGTAGGACTGGCAGCAGAATCAGGTCAGCCGTGCAGATCGGCAGCAAATCGCCGTCAACAATGACCAAGAGCGAAACCGAAAGTACCACAGGGGCAGTGGCCGTGTGACACCAGCCGTTGTTGTTCAATTGCCACCTGGTTACCCCAGGGACTCAAGCCCGTGGATGATCTACGATATAGGCCGCAAATTTCAGAGCGCAGTAAGTCCGGTTCCCGGTGGCCAAATCGATTTTTGAAAAAAGTTGTTGTATCAGCAGGGCATCATCAAAAGGTACCCGTCGTCCAAATCAGGATGTTTTGCAGGATAGATGCGGGAGGCGGAAAGGGTCTCGGGAGCCCTGTGCTCACGCGTCCATCTTGGATCCGCGCGAAGCTCCTCCGAGGAAAATCATTTTAATCTCCTCAAGGAACAAAAGTAAAAATCAGTTTATGCTGTAAAATCGCATGGTTTGTGTATCAAAAACTGCTGACAGATCAAGCAATATAAGAACGTAGGTGTTATTACTGTAAGTAGCTATCCTTAAGTCATCACGGTCAGATATTAAAGTAGACTTGATACTCCTATTGGGGCAGACACCTACCACTGCATCATTAAGGACATTATTTGAATCTAGGAAGGTGACATTTAGCCCGCAAATCCTTAAGTAATATCATGCTAGAGCAACTATTAGAGAGGGGTAGCTTCTTCCATTTGAGGAGTTCCAGGCAGACTGGGGTATACCCCAGGGTAAATTTCTGCTCCACATGGCAATACTGGTGGCCACCAGATGGCATTGGGGGATGGGCACCTCGGAACCCAATCATCACTCCACCTGTTGTAATATATTCACGGCAGGGGGGAAATCAAGGCAGTCACATGCCTATATAGAGCGATCAGTAATGACTCCCTACAACCCCTGACAACACAACGCTGGGCAAAAGACTTGGGCGTTCTTATGGAAGATCAGGACCAGGGGGAACACACTAGCCAGGATCCCTACGATTTTGTGAAATGCCCAATTTTAATAAATATATTTTTATATTCTTCATTAGGCGCATCTCACCCCAATTATTCCATAGGGAGGATGTAGGATGTCCATGATGTGGAGAACTTGGGGTGGAAATTTACATGTTTTGGGACTGCTCGACACTGCTTACATACTGGCAGGAGGTCACGTCCATAGTGGCAAAAGGAAGTAAACTGATGGTTCTCTGTGCGCCAGCCCATTGTCTCCTTAGTCTGTTTCCCCACACTTCTAAATCAAGAGTTACTGGCAGATTCCAGGATCTGGCCTTCATACTAGCCGAGCAGGAAATTATGAGGCGCTGGAAGGTGGCAGAGGGGCCTCGAATAGTAGGGTGAAGTCAGGAGTTGGAAACTTGGGCAGGCTATGAGAGTAGTGTATTACTTAGAAAGGTCCTCCTGATACAATCCCCAACGGAGAACCCATGGCTTAACATTTTGGAGAGAGCACAAGGAAAGATCACCTAGCAGAGTGAAAGCAAGATAAAATAAGGGGAGTTATAAAAATATTGAAGAAATATTGCAGCACACAGAATAGAGGCTGTAACTTTATAAGAATTGTGTCACTTCATATAACGGATATCTAGATACGACCTGGGTTTGGGGGGGGGGGGGCGTTTACAGGGTTTTAATTATACATTTCAGATTTAGGTCACGATATACAACTGCACAAATGTATGTAACCAATAAGATGACAAATACATTTCAAAGTGTAAATGCATGGAAAAGACAAGGAAAAAAGCAATAAAACTGTTATTAAAAAAATAATGCTAGAGCAGCTATATTCCACCCGGCTGAAATCAAACAGTGAGCCTGAGCAGCTCCAGCTCACAACTCGATTGATGGTCTCCGTGAGCCATACTGGCTGTTAAAAATGAAGGCAGATATAGGAAAGCTTACAAGAGTTATAGGGTTGTAAGGCTCGTGAGTTATAGCAGCCTTGTAGGAGGCCTCTATACACGTCATTGTTCATTCACAGTACAATGAGTGAAGCTTAGAGTTGAATACTTCTGAGGGCAATGCCTTATATATCCCCACCGAAGGGGGGAAACTAATCAAGTAGGCCAACAGAGGCTAGTGAGTTAAAATTGGGTTCATTATAAGTAACCCTTAATCGGAGGTTAAAAAAGCACATCATTTAACACAGGGGCTATCAGATTTGATAAAAGACTATTCTATTCCTTCCACCCATAGGACCCATGAGCTTACTGTTCAGAGTGACGGTAATCCCCACAATCTCTACTGGCTTTCATATGACACCCAACAAAAGTCACTATTGACCATAACTTTGTATTTTTAACTGCGAGCAGCTTGAGCTGTCCCACAATTATGGGACATTTTGTACATGTTTGTGTGCTAAATGTTGGAAAATACTTCAAGATTGCATTAACTTGCCTTTAGAATTTCTCTGTACTTCACTTTTCAACGCAGGTAGCCAAAGTTCTAAAGTAGTCACAACTTCTCTGAAACTCTCTATACCACCCCCAACCCAAAGGGTTGGTTGAAAGGTTCAACCATACCCTAAAGGGTATGATAATAGGTCTCCTTGAACTCATGAGGTATCAGCGGGATGTCCTCTGCCTTGCCATTTGTTCACCTACTTGGAGGGTCTGTAGAAGGGAGTTGGCTTCAGCCCCTTTGAACTGCTATATGGGCACCCTGTCAGAGAAGATCAGTTTGGTTAGGGAAAGCTAGGAGCAAGCTCTCAAGAAGCTACCCCAGAATGTAGTTTGTTACATGCTGGCATTCCCCAGACAGCCCGCTTCCAGACGCTCGCACAGGAGAACCGGCAAATGAGCCAGGAATTAATTAAACCAGTATTTATACAAAACAACTGTATTTCTCATGGGTAAATCCTGGTGCTAGGCAGTGGAGAAAAATCTGAAGGTATTACAGTTAGTCAAAAGAAGCCAGAACTCATCAGCAGGACATGGCTTACAGTGGAGCCATTGGATTAATGAATGTCAGAGGCCGTAAAAAACAAAGTCTTCAGTAGTTTCCTGAAAAGGGTTTCAGAATCAATGTGTCTCAACACTTCTAGTGGCAGAGTGTTGTACTACCTATAGTTTGTGAAGAATTAGTTTGGTGGTACCTGCACAGACTATTGCAATAGTCCACTGGTTTTCCTGCTGAAAGGGGAATGTAGTCAAATCATCTTTTTAATGATTTTATCAAGTTAAAACAAATTCCTGCCACAGCTTGTCAGCGGAATGAGACGGAAGAATCAAATTTTACATGCAGGTTTTTACTACCTCAATGGTATAAGGCCGAGTGGGCTTGGAATTGGCGACCATAACGTAGGATCAAATCTGCGGTCCTTGCCTAAAAGCATCATCTCAGTCTTATCACTGTTAAATTTTAGGTGGTTAGTTTGCATCCACATAATGACCTCCGTTAGACGGTTTAAAGTGTATCTCAGATCCAACTGATGTTTTATCCAAGGCCCGAATAAGCTGTGTATCGCCTGCATATGAAGTACTTTCAATTCCAAAGAGGGGATCAATGAAATGTGGGGAGGGGTGTGTATGTATATATATATATATATATATATATATATATATATATATATATATATATATATATAAATATATAAAACAATGCAGGGCTGAGTGATTAACCCATGAAACAATGGTATGACCAGAATACCACTGCTTGAGTTTCAGCCTGATTAAAAAGTGTGGGTAATGGAGCGAGGTATCGAAAACGGAGTCACAGGGTGGGAGTGGGGGGATTCGCAAGGGGGGGTCGCATATCAGGGAAATTTTAAAAAACTACCAGGAAACAGGCAGCCAGCCAGGCTCCCTCGCCCAAGCCAATCGACGTTGCAAGCAGCGTTGTGATTTGTCGCGACACCACCCATCCAGGGGTGAATGGGGTAGTTATGTTCTCCATGCAAGCTGCAATGCAGCCTGCATGGAGTAGGGCAGAGGGAGCATTACTGGTCCGACCAAACAGTCTCTGCGACTCAGTGGGCAAACTACTCCTCCCCTGCCCAGCTCAAAAAGCAGAGCAGCCCCCCCCACCATCATGGCAGACATAAAACGGCAATAACTTAATTACCATTTTGTTTTGGCTTACTTTCTGTGCGAGAAAGCAGTGGGGCGACGCTCCACCAATTTTTTTCTCAATAGACTTAATACGATGAGCTAGCAGCCAGAACAGGAAATGCATTAATGTAATGTAATCAGGGCATCAATTCATGTGCATCTAGCTCCAGAATTGGCAATAATTAATCATTTTTTTTCAAACCATGTTCATGATGCAAAACAGCACATTTCTTATACTCCCCTGCTTCACAAAGGAGTCTTCAGTAGTTTCCTAAAAAGGGTTTCAGAATAAATGTGTCTCAAATGAATGGTAAGATGATTTCAGGCCTTGCGGCCACATGCATCAAAGTAAGGTTTTGCGATTCCTTATTTGCCATTTTTAGGGAATCGCAAATAAGGAATCGCAAAATGGGATGCATGATTTAAATCGCATAATATTTGCGAGTCTGTAAAAATCACAATTTTTACCGAATCGCAAATAGGCATTGACATTTTGCGAATTTCAATTAGCGATTCGCAAAATGTTAATGCATTCCATGGGTGCAGGGGTGGGGTCCAAAGGACCCCCCCCTGCAATGTATTTTGAAGTGCATGTTTCACACACACATGTCCTATGGACATGTGTGTCTGTAACATGACAGGGTTTTAAAATTTTCGCAAATTACCACGAGGTTCACCCTCGTGGTAATTTGCACCCCCTAATTGCGAATTCGCAATTTGAAACACAATCATGCATTGCTTTTAAGTAATCGCAAATTTGCGATTCCTTAAAAGCAATCGCATTTTTGGAAATCGCTAAAAATAGCGAATTTCACAAAAATGCATGATGCATCCCAAAAACTTATTTAGGAATCGCAAACGCCCGAATTTACCGATTCGCACCGTTTGCACTTCATAAATAGGTTGATGCATGTGGCCGTTAGTTCTTAAGAAAGCAAAAGATCTGCCTCCTTTAGTTTGAAGCCTAAAAGTAGGTTGGTTGAGAAAGTTAGTAGATGATCTCTGAATCCTAGAGGTAGTGTAGTGAGTAAATCTTGCAGTTAGGTACTGTGGTCCTACTGCCCTGTAGGACCTGAAGGTAAGCAAAAGAATTTTGAACAGGACACTGGTGTATTGGCAGCCAATGAAGGATTTGAAAGACTGCTGAGGCCGATGAACGACATGGTAGTTTAAGAACTAGCCTAGTGGCAAGCATTGTACTACCTATAGTTTGTGAAGAATTGGTTTGGTGGTACCTGCACAGACTATTGCAATAGTCCAATCTGGATGTAATCAGTGCAAATGCCACTGGTTTTCTTGCTGAAAGGGGAATGTAGTCAAATCATCTTTTTAATGATTTTATCAAGTTAAAATACATTTTTTCAAACCATGTTCATCATGCAAAACAGCAGATTTCTTACACTCCCCTGCTTCACAAATCCAGTATACATTCTTTCCGAATTGCTTCTTGAAAAAAGTTGCCGTCCACCCATACCCTAATTACGAGCTTTCTCTGTTCGACGCTCCCTTTGCTCTTACACATCTTGGCACAGGGACTCCTAGATTTTCAAATTTCAAATATTTGATCAATGGTCGAGCAGGTCTCAGTGGAGGTGCATCCTGGAATTTCCAAGTGAGCCTAGGACATCCCCTGTCCTTTCCGAGTGGTAATACCCCTACTCAAGGGCATAATTTTGCTAAAATTAGAGTGCTGGGGCCCGAAACTCTGTATAAAAAAAGTGTCCCAAATACCAGAGCTGCCTGCATAGTGCTGAATTCACCTCCAATCTCTTTAATCCACGTCCATACGCCACTTACTCTTGTCAGTTCCGCTTTACCTCTGCCGCACCCCCCCCCCTTTCTGTTCATCCTTTCCAATTTGTTCCTCTCTGCCTTGCAGTCATTAGTTGATGAGGTTAAATAAGTGCCGTCCTAAAAGAATAAACGCTGGTGGGCCCCACCAGCGCACGCCAGTTCAGATTAAGTCTTACTCCTTACTAAATGATTTATCCTTGCTTTCAGAAAGTTGGCAAGTGCGGTTTTGTTGAGTAATAACAGAGAGCCGGCCCTAAAGTGGAAGAAGCGATCTCATCTCTCCCACCTGGGTAATTTCAGGGAAACAAGATCTCCCCGAAGGGACCTTTACTGTATACCAAGTCTAATCTTTGGATAAGATAGTGTTCCAAGAAAGGAGATTTAACCAAATTTATAGGAGTTGGTGAAAGTGACCTGTGCGGTGTAAAAAAAAATACCTCATATGCACCAAGTTCATGAAAGGACCCAACACCATTTCAACTAAGGGATAGAGAGGCCTCTACCTAGGGCAGAGTCAAATAACCTCCATGTTACAGCTTGCCTTCCTATAGAACCACACTAATCCAGAGTTGCAGCAGAGCCAGCCTTGATTTATCAAACATTTGGGCGGTTTGGCTCTGTATGAAAGATAAAATGAGGGCTAGTAAGGGAAAGATTAATAAGATGCCAGCAAATGTGTTTTTCCCCTCCCCTGTGAGGTATGGATATCCCAAATCCCTGCTCTATACAAAGCCACTGAGACACTTCTAGTTGTATATTTTTACACAAGAGGTGGACTACTCTGTGTGAGGTCTTGAGTGGTGGGGGGGGGGGGGGGAATAATTAAGACTAGCTCCAGCCACCCTAATTCGGTGCAAACAGGAGATATTGACTGCCTTGAGCAGAGTCAAAAGGGACTCCAAGATAGTGGAAATTGCTCACGCAGCTCAGGAACATCCAATTACTGAGAAGGTCACGATATGCCTCTTCCCAGGGCCGCACACCACAATATGGGATTTCCCAACGTTGGTTGCATGATCTAAGCTGCCCATAAAATAAGCAATACTCCACTAAGAAGTGCAAGGCTCTCAGGAACTTGCTCATTAAAACAGTGTTGTCTGCATAAGGTAGCCCTGGGACCAGAGAGTTAACATTTTTTGGAAAGTTGCCAGTGGCTACCGCTAGGTGAGAACTCAAATATTAATATACATTTATAACAAACAGGAGCCAAAATGCACATCTGGCGCCCTCCACTGACTAAGAATTGTATCAGAAATTTCTCCAGCTGAACTGGAGTACACCTTTACTTCTAAATTCTCATCCAGGGTATAGAGGAAATGCACCAAGGTGATTTTAACACCCTAATCCAACTGTATCAACCAAAGCTTGGTTCTGTTTACATGCTCAAAGTCAGTAGATCAATGCATAAAGGTTAGGTACAGTGGGCTGTGCCTGGTGTTCATGTATTTACATAGGATGAAGTGCAAGTTCAGGCACTGTACCTAGCCCAAGACAAAAGCCATATATAAATGTGTCCAGGATCTCAGGCAATTGAGGGGAGTCACCCAATGATCTTTACTGCAACATCAGTAAGGATAATCGGGCGTGAACATTTGGTTTAATTAGGATCACCCTTTTTGAAAATGGACACTGATCAAAGTGTACAAGAGTTAGGGCTCATGTTACTTGGGAAATGTTATATTAGTAACAAAGGGACCCCCAAAGCTGAATGTTACATTTGAAGAGGTCCTTGAGTGACCCAATCTGTCATTGGGGCTTTACCGCTTGGGCATCTCATCGCTTTCTCCACCTCTGATAAAGAGGTATCAAGGGGAGGTGGGTTACCCAAAGTGGCTAAAGTAGATCTTTCTGTGAATTCTCTTCCACTATATAAGAAATAGAGTTGATGTGTTTTATCTGAGCCAGATATGTTGCAGGCCAAAAGAGGGTTTGGCAGAACATCCCTCGGATATTTACTGTATCCCAGAACATTTTGCTACTATTTACCACTGCTGCCCACTTAAGAGGTGACACCTTTGCTCAGGTTCCAGAGTAGTCTTTGAACCAGTTGCAGAGACCTAAAATATGTCACCCTGAACTTCAATAGGACTGGTCCCAATCCAATCCACCCTGCAAGTTAATAGAATGTCCTCCACATAACCACATTGAAAACCCCTGTGCCACAAAAGCCAGTCCAATGTATTATGGAGTTGTTCCGCCTGGGTCTGACCCCCTTCCCCAATTCTCCTGTAAAGGATACTCCAATGAGAATCTTACAGGGGCAAGTCACGGGTGGGGGGGTTAGTTTACATGTACTCTGGTAGGAGTAGACCTCGCAGCCAGGAAATTCTGAATACTCAGATGAAGGTACCCCCCTTGAAGCTGTTGGACTCGGAGGGGAAGCTCAGAGCCACACGTTTGAACAGGCCCACACCTCTGAGGCAGGAGGCTCAAAGGGTGGAGCATCTCTCAACATTTCATGATGTTCTAAACAGGGCTTTAAGTGGGATTAGAAAAACTGGGGGGGTGGGGGTGTCTCTGAAAGGCTCATGGCCAATGTAATCAAGGGCATGGCTATACAACATACAAGCTAAAAATCTGTGCTTAGCATAGTGTGCCGCCCGACTTGTATTTTGCTATTTGTCATTGCATCCAGATATGCTACAACAATGAACATAATACCTACAAGAAGTCAGGACTATTGGCTTTGTCAATGGTTGTTAGTTGCATAAGATAAATAAGCAGCAACTATGGCTTGTATAGAATATTGAAAAAGCTTCCACTTAAAGCCCTGGTTACACCGCAACAATGTTGCTGCTTCTGAGTTTCAAAAAGAGAAGGGAAATCCAGAGGGAAAATTACTAAATGATTTCACTTCCCCCCCCTACAACGCTCACTTGGCATGCCATAACTTCTCCACTGGTGAGAAGGGAGCAGTGAGAATGCTCACATCCATGTGCTTGCTGTCGCTACAGTCCGGAAAAAACAGACCGCCTGTGCCAGGGCACAAACAGAGCCGAAAGAAACCCATTTTGAGGGCCTCCTTTAAAAAAAACTGCAGGTGGTCATCACCGGCGAGACCCGGCCCATTTACAGCCCTGGTTCTAACTATGGGAATTAGACTGAGGTTCCACGATGCGCTTCTATGCTGTGGAGGCCCCTTTAACGGCACTCAGGCAAGGAGACTACTGTGACTACAGAGATGCAAACTGTATCTCAATCCTTCTTAGAGTGAAGCATCAAAGGGGAGCGTTTAGCCTGTAGCAACGCCGTTTTCTTTATAAAGCAATCCTCCATAAAGGGCTCTACATTAAATGGCACTTTATAACTGATCCTCACCAGAACATAAAGTGACGGATTATGTGAGGCTGAAGTCACAGAAAGGTACGTTTGAGTGCCCAGCCTAATCCTTTTGTTTTCAAAGGTCGTCATAGGATTATCTATATCAGACTGGCCAGTGCTACTTTTGTTGTATGGCGTTTTAGGATCCGAGCCAAATTTCCCGATTCATGCCCTTATATAGGTACAATTCACATTGCCCTTCTATAGGCATAGAAATCATACCCATATTTAGACATAGCCCATGCAGTCCAAATACAGGCATGGCTACTTCCACCCGTTCCAAAAAGCCACAACGATTTCTTGGAAAAACCGGCTTAAGCAGTCAGGGACATCCCCTAGCTTGAATATTGATTTGTTCAAGAACTCATGGAGTTTTCAAAGAACTACCATTCCCTTGGGGTTCTTTGATGACGTGTAATAATTCTAACAGCCCATTCTTGCCAATGGAGAACAGGTAGCCTTGCAATAGTGAAAAACAAAAATGGCTGTAATTCACTATTAGGACATGCCACACACATCAGGACTTGTCCTACCTTATACTTACAATGCACCCTGCCCTTGGGCCTACCATAGGGGTGTCTGATATGAAGAAATCAGCATGACAGTGCCAGACTGCACGCAGGCTCTGCAATGGCAGACCTTAGACACATTTTACAAGGCTGCTTCTGTGGGTGCCACAACCAGTGCTGCAAGCCCACTAGCAGCATTTGGATTTAAACACCCTGGGCACACTCAGTGCACTGTATTAGGGTCTGACAAGTAAACCAAATAGTCAATCATGGAATCACCAATACAAACATACATTTTACAATAGGGAGAGCATATAAACTTTAGCCCTGATCAGCAGTGGTAAAGTGCCCAGAGTCATAAAATAGCCAACAACAGGTCAGAGAAAATATAGGAGGAAGGCAAAAAGTTCAGGGATGACCCTGCAAAAAGGGCCAAGTCCAACAACGTTATTATGCCCGGCTTTACGTCAAACTAGGCACCTTCAAGGTATATAATGCCTACACTTGCCCTAGCTAACACACAGTGGTTCAGAGCAGCTCGACTATCTACTTGCCAGGCACAGCTCGCTACAGCAAGTGCCGAAGGAAGCCGACCCTCCAGCTGGCGCACTGATCAAGAGGCTGCATTTCTCCAGGTGACAATCCAGTTCCAGTGTTTCCAAGCTCCTCTCGCGGGGTGTTGGGAAATCGAGTCCCAAGACAGATACCAGAACTCCTTCATTCTAAAAACCAAGGTACGGAGCTGATTAGACCCAAAGAGAAATCTTGGTTAGATTCTTGGCAAAGAAAAACTAAACCTATGCTACACCTCACTTACTTCTTCCCACATACTAGACTTGGGTTAGGTACATTGGGGTAGGCGAATTTTAGAAGCACCAGTTGAGTACTTTTTAGCCTTTATTTATGTATGTATTTATCTATTGTTTAGAAACCATACAATGCTTTTACAGTATTATTTTATAATACTCTTCTTACTTTGCAACAGTAATAAGATTGTAGCAGTTCACTTTACTTGCATGAGAAAGAAGACTGTTCAATAAATCCTTTTATTGAAAATGCCAGTCTCGTCTCTCTATTTCTCTGCACCTCTGATGAAACGAAGCATGCACGATTGACTGAGTAAAATATCTATCTATTGTTTCCACAACTCTGAAGATACGTTTATTCTTGGGGAAACAAAGTTGTCATGTTTACGCGGTTGTCAGAAACGAATCCCTTCTTGTGTATTCAAGAAAGCTTCTAGTGACCTCTGAGCTAGCTGGCACTCACAGTTAAGTCTAATATATTCGATAGAGACCTAGTCTACATAAGTCCTACGTCAAATCTATTGGATATATTATTCCAATGCGCAGAACCTATTGGGAATATAGGAACTACACTACACTTTTAAGTGCAGCAACCTATACTGGAGGTTTATCTGAAGAACAAGATGTTACAGCTCGATAGGAGATATACTGGTACCAGAACCTAGTCTTTTCTATGAAGGATCTCTATGCTCTGACCCCCATACCCCATTCCAACATCCTAGAAGTACTTTGCCAGAAAGAGCATAGCTGAGAAAACCAATGGCCGTTTAACACCCCCACCCACCCATCATTGGACTAGAGGAAACCACAACAAATTAAGATAAAACTAAAGTCATTTGGCTTCTCCCAGAGTACTTTGGGTCTCTTTAGTACCAAATTAATTGCGGTCCTTCAGGAAGAAATGCCAACTGTAGGACGATAGTACGCCCCAGCCTAATGCACACTAGCAGTCGCCTGATAGGCTGTCATTCTTTTGAACCAATATATCACGTTATTGCAATGTAATCCATAATTCCAACACCATGCTTTTACGCTTTCACAACAATTATCTCATTCCACAGGCGGAATAATGATTGCCAATTTTCAAAGTTTCAAATGTTGGTGCTGGGCCATCCGAACCTCTTTGCACAAACACGACAGAAGCAAATTAGTCTGTAGACAGTATTGTTTATTCTAGAAGATACCCAATGCATTTCGGGCATTAAAGTGCCCTTCGTCGGGGGTCAATATAATCAAGTACAAAAAACTGTATTACCATTGGCATATATTCGCATTAAATCTCTTCAATATCAATTCATTTAATTTTTGCACATAAATGCAATAATTTAACATACTTCATTGAGGTTCGTACATAAGCAGTAAAAATACCGTCAAACCAACAACTATAAACTAACAGGAATCTTGACCTTTAATCTATCTGTGCTCACTCTAAAACGACCCCAACCCTTGTACCCCACTCACTCATCCCTTGATTAAACACAGCCAACATTCAACTTTACATTCATTCACTGTGTCTTTCACTCATAACTCCATTCACATGCTACTCAGTGCGCTCTTCATCCACAACCCACCAATACCCCTGTACGACACCATTCAAACCACAACTCACCCCTGCCTCTTCAATTTCCTTACTCGCTCACATCAACTTCCAAACACCTCATCATTCAACATTTTACTCTATATCTAATAACGCTTCGTATCGGCCATAACCAGGAACTCTCAAACATCCTCAGTTTCACCTCTCACAGATGGTAATCCCCTCCCTGTTCCTAGCCCTTCGCTTAAATACAGAAGTCTCTTCCTATTGGTCTAAGCTCTAGAGATTTACGTTTCCCACCAGCAACATAACGTAAAAAACATACTAATTATCTGCAAAAACTCTATTACCCATAATCTATTAACATTGCACAACCACAATCTGTATGTTATAAACCAATGGTACTCTAGTGACTCGTAGTCTATTTCCCCAACAGTCTCTGTGGGGAAAAAGTTCATAAAAGATTTTCCGCAGGCCTTCTACTCCCACTGAATGACAAATCACGTTGTTACAACAGCTGTGTGGAATGAAACGGTTTCCAATTTCAATTTTCATTTTACTCCTATTCTTTTCATGGGTGCTATCCCAGGAGGTGCACTTTTTGCAAATATATATGACATAGTAGGGATGCACACCTTCAGGAAGAAAACCAGAGTGATAGGGCCTAGGCTCTTATGGCCCACTCTTGGCATGGTCATGCATTCCATACGTTGCAGCTGCTGGGCACTAAAAGCGCTTTGGGGTGACAGCCCGTCCACCTGGGCCTCATGGTGCTCTGGGGGGGGATTGCGGTCCCTGCAACTTCAGCAAACAGTCCTCATTTTGCTACACATCTTCCATTGGTCCTGTGCACCTTCACACATGGTAGTTGAATGTCTAGTTCAATTGCTCATCCTATTCAGTTACTCTCAATTAGAATACTGGCAACGCAAACTACTGATGGAGCAAGGTCTCGTGAAAAAGGAGACTTGCTCGGATTCAATCTTCTCATGCAACTACTCACCTAGTGTTAAAACTGGTTTGTGGCAATAACAGTCACACAACACTATAGTATTAGAATGAAGCTTGCCTATGTGTTTTACTATCCAGTAACCCCAGTGGTGCTAAGATGCCTGCTAACTGAATTTCTTTAGTGTGCCTGCACCTACGTAGTTTGACGTATCTAATGCTTGGAGGGAAACGTTCAGTACTGTGCAGTAGCTAACAAGCTGACTGCTTGAAACTCACATGCTTGCAGAAAACTAATTCCAGCTATTCTAGTAATGCGAAAAGAATAATATTAAGTAAATGGTATTAGAATAGAGTTAGGTGGTATATAGTAATACCATTTATTTTTGATTTTAACATTTGTCTTTGACTCTTTCAATAGTGCTTATTAGGAACCTGCATTCATGAGCCACAGTCTATTCCCCCTCATGTTGCTATGCATGAGTGATACGACCTAGCTGGAAGACTCCATGTCAACTACATCGTCCAAGGTTGAAAACTGCTACATTTATGGGAACCATAATAACAGTCCTTGAGCACTACTGTTTTTTTTCTTCTAAAATGTGACAATTACATTGTGAAAACGGGTGGGAATAAAGACTGACGTATAAAACTTCAAGGTTGGATTTTAGACAAAGAACTAAAAGAAAATAATGAGAAATAAGCATGGTTGGATGATCACCTTCCCCTTGCTTGTTTAATCAGAATTAGGCATTTCATAAATTTGAAACATTAATGGGTGGTACTAGCATACAGGAAAGTATAATGGAGGTAGTTTTAGTTGTTATTAGACAAGAGATTCTAGAGGCTGGGATGCTGTTAGAGAGCCTAGAGAAGTTCGAGACTTAGATACTGGAGAAGAAACAAATTACTGTACCAATTTTCTTAAGCAATTAATTTGAAGATTGTAGAAGAATCGAGGAGGAAGTGTGTCAGAGTGGTGCTACGCAAACGTCAGTGATCGAGAGGTAGTCTGTCCTGAAGCCTTTGTTCACCAGCTCTTTCCTTGGGGAGCCTTCCCAATGCCTGGGAGTTAGTTCACACCTTAATAGGTAATGAGATCTACATCTGTGTATGCTCTTTTCACTGTGCTCTCCCTTTTCATGCAGCGTCATTGCAAAGTATAAATGAAAGTATATGATTGATCATTTCAATCTCCCTTCCTGTGAGAGATGGCGTTTGTGCTGTGTAAGTGGTTCACATGAATTGTACTCTAAGATAACAT
Organism: Lissotriton vulgaris; assembly: GCF_964263255.1. Taxonomy (NCBI): domain Eukaryota; kingdom Metazoa; phylum Chordata; class Amphibia; order Caudata; family Salamandridae; genus Lissotriton; species Lissotriton vulgaris. The sequence goes on from NC_141696.1 coordinate 602,639,044, forward strand.
TTTAAGCCATCCCTACAGATCTTTTCTAATGTGTAATTATATTAAATCTTAACTTATTTCATCAACTAGTTCTAACTAAATGGTCCATTGACCAGATGAAAGCACTTTAAGTGATAGATTGGTTAGGGATTCGAGATAACTAATCTTGAGAATTACAAGAACATGACCCCAGCAGATGTTACCAGTGTGTTGTGAATGAATTTATGGGCCCAGAAGAGTATGTGGGTTTAGATTACCTTTTGCCAGTGCTTAATTTGAGCCGGGGCTTGCCGGTGCTTAGCACCGGCACCTAATTATGAGGGCCGGGTCTATGTCACGGCGGCCGCGGCATTGATTAAAGTCAGTCAGCTGTGTAAATGAAAGTCTCCACTGTAAGTCGTGACTCGTGCACTGGTCCGCGCTCGTTGGCTTAGAGTTAGTTTACTCTTTACTGCGGGGCCGGGCTCGTTGACTTAGTGTTAGATTACTGGGGGGGGGTGTGGGGGGGTGTTACGTGTTGCCTCTGTTAAGTTCACACGCGTCTGAGGCACATTGCGCCACTCTGGGAGGGATTGCCCGAGAGAAAACAGCCGAGTAGTGCCTCGTAATTCTCCTGCCTAAGGCTGATGATGATGGAAAATACATTGTTCTCCCCGGCGTAATCACCTGACCTGCTTGAAAAGCTGCGCAGCCCCCAGAGCAGGTCAGCCTTCTCGAAAAAGCACCTCATCCCCCCACTCTCTAACTTCCACCCGCCTCTCCGCTGGCGCTGCTGCTTCCTGTCCCTACAGTGATCCTGACGTCCTGACGTCACTCTGATAGCGGAAAAAGCGGGCATTTGATTTTCCTTTCTAGAGAGCATTTGAAAATAAATAATACAGTGGGTCACGGCATGCTCCTTCAGTCCTGAACCATGTCTGCCACAATGCCACCGGACTGCCCGTACAAGCCCCGGGAGCAACCACTGTAAGAAGAGGGGCAACACAAGGGTGGAGCTTCTATATCATGTTTGATGTTTGAAGATTCGGCTGCGGCAGTGACTCCTTCCATCGCACAGGGCTGAGGCTGCCAGTCCACTCCAGTGCCGTTCGTGAAGGCGCCAAGGTGAGCAGAGGTGGCGCGGACCGGCTGTGAGGTAAGTTTTCTGTTCTATAATATTTAAATCCCCCCCCCCCCCCCCCCACGCACCTCGAGTATGGTGGAGTGGCACAGTCGAACATCACAGTGCTTGGCACTGGCAGCTTAAGGGAACAGATGAAAGATGACATCTCAAGTGCACCCACCAGTTAAATGCTACATCTTTTAAACATCTTTAATTAGAAGAATGTCAGCAGACATATGAACAACATAGATCATTAGTAAACCAACTGGCCCATGCACTAGGGAAGGTGACAGTATGTGGCAGCGATGCATATCCATAGATAGTCAATGCAAGCAAGCGTCCCCACCCCCCCAGCGCCCCCCAGGTGCGTGCATGGATCTTACTGCTAGTCTTTTAGCCAGCAGTACAGGATTTGTTTATATCTCCAGCACAAGTTAGGACCCCCGTTCTCGGGCCCTAGAATAGACCCTTCCTATCTGAGGCAAGGTCATCCACCCTGGAATCAACATGTCCGTCTTCTCCCCGGGTCCTCCTCCGCCCAGTCTTCTCTTCTAACCACTTTCAATCGCAGTTCTTCCGCCAGTGCCCATTCCAAGACATTTTTGGTCTTTTTTTTAATAGGAGGCCCTATATTTGACAGCCAATGAATCGCCAAAAGTGAGGCTAATTTTGCAAATTTATGATGCATATATCCCTGTCTGGGTTTAGCCCCAATGCCCACTAGGCCGTGCTGTATCACTGTCTGGAGATTGATGTGGGTCACCTGTTTTGTCACTGCAGCATCCCAAGAACCCCTCAGTATTTTACATGTCATGTGTAGGTCTGAGGCCTCTTGTTCAGCACGTCTTGGGCATCTATAGGTTCTATTGGGGTCTATTCATTGTACTGTAGTGGGTGCAGGCATGTGCAGTGAATGGAACTGAAGCGTGCCAGTTTAAATCTGGCATTGCTTCTAACTTCTTGGACTTGAGCACAGCCCCCCACTCCACTCGTCTGTCAAGGGGCTCTGCAGGTCTCTGTCCCATGCTGCCTTACCGCGTTATACAAATCAAATGTGACACTAGCGCACTACCCTTCATGTCCTACGGGATCGATTCGATCCCTGAGGAAGCCCAGGGCACCTCCGGTAATACAGTCCAGATCTTTCCTGCTTTGTGTGCTAATTTAGCAGGTTGTAAGAATTCCGTGTAGCTGCCAAGTTTCCATGTGTGATGTGCTTCTCCAGTCCAGGTTTTTTCCTCTGATTTACGGGACGTGCAGTCCTGTGTTATACTGAAATAAACAGGACTACAAGTCCCAGAATTCAAGGGAAAAAACGTGGACTGGAGCAGCACATCACGGATAAACCAGGGAAACTTGAGAATGACTCCTCTGCATGAGTTGTGACAATCAGCATTAGGCCTGCGTCTTCCCAGCAGCAGCAAAGTCCTGTGGATGGAACACCTATGACAAGCCAGGCTGTCCAGTGTGATGTCACGAAGACCGCACTAAGTGCAGAGAGAGGAGAGGCCTCCCCTGCAGCAGAGACAAGGACAGGCCCCCGACCTGGCTTTCGTTTAGGTTCCGAAAACAACGGAAGGCTGTTGTTACTTCTGGTGACAAAAAGATGTCAAATAGAATTTTAGAAGAACAAGTTAAAGCACATTTTTATTAACTTGGGTTTTTAAACTTGATGTGTGCTTCAGTTGAAGGCTCAAGTAGAATTCAATTGCAATCGCCAGAATGCATCTCGTATTTTTATGAATGTCTGCTTACACTGTGCTGTGATCGTTAGCACATTATTAAAACATTAATCAGCTATCATTTAGGACGGTGATTTGGGATGAAGATGAGAACATTCAGTCTCCGAGCGTATAATATAAAAGGGTCGAATATTGGCAGTGATTGTTTATTTTAAGCGGGATCCACTTGTCACCTCAAATGGCGGTGTTTGTAGTCTGTCGCAGGTGCTGCCCTCAGGGAATGAAAGGGTGTCTTAAGCTGTTGTTGAAATTGAGAAGATCTCAAACAGCTCTCCTACTAGTGGTACCCAAGAGGCTGGTGCGCTGCACAGCTCCCGTTCTAGAAGTTAGTAGCGCTAGCTCTTTTTCATTTTAATATCTGCGCTTTCTAGCGAAGTCATGTTTTCTATCAAAAGACGTTTACCGTATATGTACCCAGTCTATCAGTCTTGGAAAAACACACGGCAAAGTGCATTTGGCGGTGTGTAGAGGTGCATTAGATGGCTTTGCGGGACTGTCATCTTGTCCATGCTGTAGGTGTGATAGGTGAGTTTGGTAGGTACATGAGTACTCCCCCCAGGGCACTAAATCGGTCTCTAGCAAGATCTAAAAACATGCAAAAAATGGATCCTTTAGTTTTGTTTTAACTTTGCTTTCATCCATCAAGTAGAAGATACAGTAGCCAATGACTGAGCCATCAACTCAGGCTGAGGTCATCCAAACCCACATCATGAGCTGAATCCCCTACCCCGAAACAGACATTCAATCACAAATATTAGTGCACTCAATAATACAATTGTGATGGTGCTAGTAATGCTCCCCTGGGCCACTAGGAAGCAGCAGGAACAGTGCAACAAGCGATGCAGACAGAATCTGTCCCATTACTTACATCTTCAAGCAGGAGAACCAGGTTCGAGCCTGGCGGGAGACCTACACATCATGTGATTCTGGGCACGCAAATAATCACCCAATCTCACTGTGCCTAAAAATGAATGTGTCCCGTCTGTCTGTAATGGAGCTGGTGCTCATGTGAAGCGCCACTTGAAGATGTGGGTGGAGCCAATAAAGTGGGTGGGGCCAGTGTAGAGAGTGGGCGGAGCCTTAAAAAGTGGGTGTGGTCTCCGACACATTTTTCAGCACCTGCAAGGTAACCTGCTAGATCACTACTCTTCAAATAAACAATAGATTACATGAATGTCCCATTGTGAAAGGTGTGCAAATGGGTCCCAAGCCAACCACACCTGACAACGTATCAATCAGTTTAATATCAAGAGGCTCTAGGTCACTTTCAGAAATCAGAGCTATCTACCTGGCTGAACATGTAGAAAATAAAGAAAAAATGCTCTTCACTCAAACTAAAGTCCATAATAATCAACAAATAATCCCATAAACATTAAATGGATAAGGCCGCTATGTCAGGTTAAGCACAGACTAGGTGTTCAAACTAGTCATATGACATGAAGCACACAATATCAGGCCCTCCCTATAAAACAAGATTTCCATCATTTATTGCACAAGAACCAAAGCAATTCCTCCCCCCAATACCATTGGGCACTACTTAACTGCCAGCTAGAATGAATGCATTTTGTTTTTATACCAGACTGTTACAACACAAGAACTGGCACACAAATCAACGTGACAAAACAACGCTAAAGTGGGTGCGAGTGGCAAGATTAATGTTGCAAGCATTAATCTAAGAAATCTATTCATACCTATCTTCCCAAAGTCAAATACAGGAAAGTGGGGTTCTGTTGCAGTAATCTCCCGATTTTTTGCCTAATCCGATGCCCTCTGAGTGCACCCGGGGTCACTGCCAAGCAGGTTCCTAGCACCTGTGTGCTCTAACCTGTCCCACAGTTTTCACAATTGGAACAACCGCCCTACCTGCAAGTCCCTTGTAAGGGGCACCTATGGTTCCAAGGACATGGTTGCCAGGGAAAGGCTGGAAAGCTGCAGCATATATCATGCCACCCTCAGAGCCAGTGCAGCCTGAGTGTATGGTGCAGTCAAAAATGAAGTGTTGACAGGCACACATCCGTATCCCATGCCTGCCTAGCACTGCTAGAGTGAAAGTCAGCTCACTTTATTATAGTACTGCATTATAAGATTTAGCACATTTTACAATTCTCATAATCTGCCCATAGGACCACTAGCAAGCTTTACAGCACAGTACGCGTGCTATACCAAGGATTACTCATCCAGGTACCATGTGTGAAGTAGTGTTCTTTACAATCTGAAAGCAAAGATTAAAAAAGACAGAATTTAATAAAACAAACTAAACCAACATCTCACAGCAGTAACTGACAGTATTCTCTAAAAACGATTACCAGATATTTTGTGGGTTGGGTTTCTGCCTGCTAATAAAGAACTATTTGGTTGGTCGGGGGGAAAGAAATCCTCACTACTCAGGAATGTCTGGCTTCCCTACTGGTGTTAAGTCGTCCCCCCCTTAAGGTAGAGTGCACTATACCTCATCATGAGAGGTCTTATCTGTAGGAGCAGAACGGCCCCTATAATATCTTAGGTCATTCTTAGATTGAAGTGCACAATAAAACTCTGAGTCTATTGTCAACAAACGTGTCATTACAGGTTTCCTAGCACCATAATGCCCCCCCCTCCTCCCAGCACCATAATGGCTCCCCCCCCCCCCCCCCCCACCACCACTAGACAGTTCACTGGACCCCTGGGGTGGGAGACTGCTCCCAGACACAATGGCTTTCCATGGCTGTTCAGACCTCCCCCTCGTCAGGTAGATCATCTGTGGCAGATGAACATCAAAGGTTAGCAAGAGGAGCCCCCCCCTTCCTGTTTTCACCCCTTTGTGGGAGCGGGGGGGGTACCAGGACAAGAAGGTGTGCCCACCTCTATTAACACCACCCTATAGGTGGGGGTAGGAGAGGTGAAGCCCACTCTGGTGCCCACCATATTGCAGATGGCAGGTATCCTCCATTCAGGAATCTTGCTAACTCTCCCACATGAGGAGCACACATACAGGGTGGCGGAACCCCAAGGTCAGCAGCCCATTGGCTACTATCTTGCTACCCCAGTAATACTCCTATTTTTTTTATATAGCGCAGACTTTACCCGAAGGTGTCAGAGCACTTCACTCACGCAAGGAACAGTTGTGATAGAGAAAATTACAAGTGGGCATGTTACAAAATCAAAAGTTACATGAGGCAAAAGTGACAATTGTGCATGTATCAAGAGCAAACAAAATACAAGAGGTAGCAAACGATACAAGAGGAAAAAGTGACACGTGCTATGATACAAAAGCATACAAAGAGGTATAATACTGCAATAAATGGCAGATACTCCAACCACAAGAACACACTGGGAAGGCACTTCTATAGTCATGTAGAACAGAATTACCTAGAATGGAAGGACTTCCTTCAGATAAGAGAGGATGTGAATTGGAGGAGAGCTTTGAAGGCCTGGGAAGAGGTGGTGGTCCGGAGCAGAGGCTGAAGTGAGTTCCAGATTCTCACTGCATTGCCTGAAGAGGATTGGGCCAGCGATCTTTCCTTCTTGAAAGTGGAAGGTTCAAGCAATACATTTTCTGCATTACGTGATGTCTGGAGCCTCCAGAGATTTTTCAGTTTATTCACCAGGTAGCAAGGAGGAGTGCAAGGCTTTGTGGTGATACAGGCAGTTTTGTAGATAGATCTTGCCTCGATGGGAAGCCAACAGAGGGTGGATGAAATGTGTGTGATGTGCTAGCTTCTTTTAGCCCCATACATGAAACGAGCTGCTGAATCGAGAACAGATTTAAGAGGGGGGGGGGGAAGCAGGTGGGATTTGGGGAGGCCAGTAAGAATTTGCAGTAGTCAAATCAAATCAAATAAGCATTATTCGATTTATCAAAAAATCATAAAAGCGTACAAGTACAATTTATACAGAAGAATTAAGAACAGTTTTCACATGAACAAAGTTACAAAATAGATAAAACATTTCTCCAAAATTTAAAATCTACAGCAGTCATTTGGACAAAGGGCCTCGTGTTACACTGATCAGTCAATATTGACGTGTGCTACTTAACTCATTGAGTTTCTAAATTTCATCACTGACATTAAAAAGCGAGAAACAGCAAAGATAACATCCACATCTTCTAAAAGCAATAATTTCGAATATGCAGGTTTACATGTTCTTATCCCCCAGCATTTAAGTAAGGGTAGAAGGAATAGTTTCCTCGGGCTGGTATACAGATTACAGAAGAACATGATATGAATATTACTTTGTATTGAATGGTCATCGCATGGACATATTAATTTCAGTGAGGCCCAATCATTCTGTTTTGGCAAAGTGACCATGCGGAAGAAAATCCCTAGGCGCAGCCTAGTCAAAAGCATGCGAGGATAGGGTGCTATTTCAATCCCAAGATAAGATTGTAGGCCTTCAGTAGGGGTAATTTGCTGATAGCTCAGGATTGTGCCTTTAAGTTTCTCTATATCCCATCTTGCACTTTCTAGGTGTGTAATTAATAGCTTTTTAAGGGCCGGCCTAGTCAAGCTTTGTAGAGTCTCTGGTTCATCGTAATATTCAAAGTATCCAATGTTAGAAAACATTGTTTGTACATATCGCATCCATTTGACTTTTGCTGCACCATCCAGAGCCATGCAGTCTTTAATGAGGTTTCTATTCAATTTGCACTCCTCTGTAGTCCAAATCTTATGCCAAAGCAAACAGGGTGATATTTTTCTGATGTCACTAAGGTGTTTAACGCCGGTCTCAATGTGAGTCATAAAAGTCGACGTTGTTTTAGACACACCTAGTAGGTAACAAATGAAAATGTTCTCACAAGTTTGTAATGAGGACACATTCTCGAAGCCCCAGAGACCTGCGCCATATGTGGCCGTGGCTATACACTTTGCCCGGTAGATCTGTATCATTTCTCGAATGGGTTTACCCCCAATTTTGTCTGCAAAGGTTCGTAGAGCACCTATGGCACGGCTGAAGGCGAGTTTCCTGGCCGACACTGCATGTTTCCACCTTCCCCACCTGTCAAACACAATGCCCAAGTAGCAAAATGTGTCTGTTATGGCAATCTTTTGCTGGTCCAGATATATTGAGCATGGGGGTCTATTGTTCTTTTGAGAGCAGGACATAGAGAAAGTTTTAGAAATATTCACCTTCAAGTTTCTTTTACCCATTTAAGATGAAAATTCATTTACTGCTCTCTGCAAGCCTACTTTTGTCCTAGACATGATTGCTGCGTCATCGGCATATAAAAGAATGGGTACAGGCCTACCATTGACAGCCGGGTAATCGCTTGACAGAGTTATTAAACTCTCAGCGATAGAATTTATGTAAAATGTAAAAAGCAAGGGCGCAAGTATGCATCCTTGCCTCACCCCTCTGTTTATGGCGAATTTTTGTGAACATTGCCCCTGGGTCCCAAATCTTACTCTAGCCCCTGCGTCTCTGTATAGTTCTTTAATAAATGTAAGAATAGTTGAGTCCACCCCAATGTCTTCCAACGTCGACCAGAGCAGCTCGTGGTCCACGCAATCGAATGCGGAGCGGAGGTCGACAAAGGTAACAAATAGGTCCCCTTTTTTGGCCTGCGTGTACTTAGAGACTAATAGGGACAAATTTAGACATTGCTCAAGTGTCCCTAGTCCCTTTCGGAACCCATATTGGAACTCCGAAATAACCTTTTTCTCTTCTTCCCAGTGTTGTATCTTCTTGAGGACAATCCTTCCTGCGACTTTCATAAGTCCGTCCAGTAGCGATATTGGACGGTAACAAGCAGGGTCGTCCCTGTTCCCTTTTTTAAATATGGGGACTACGATCGCGTCCGACCAGGTGGTAATGAAACCGCATTTATTTCCCATATTCAATACATTGGTTAACAAAGGAACCCAAAAATCCGGCTCTGATTTATAGACATCGACTGGGGTGTAGTCAGGGCCGGGGGCTTTGCCTAAGGCACTTTCCCTACGGGCATCTTCCACTTCTAGGGTGGTAAATACCAGTTCAATCGGGTAAGGGGGTCCTGGGGAGACAGTTAGCTGGTTATCCTGAATTATACTATCTGCAGGTGAAGTCACCCTGCATGGGTTCGGGGCATTCCCCTGGGTATTGTTAGAATAAAGATTACCATAGTGTTCTACCCAGAGGTCGCCCGTTATGGCTACTTCTACGGAGTTATCTCTATCTTTTAAATTATAAACAGATCTTATGACTTTCCAAAAGGCATTACTGTCCTTATTCCTGGCGGCTTCCCCCAAAGCTTCCCAGGCCTCCTTCTTCAGTGTCGCCCTCCGCTGTTTGATAGCTAGCTTATAATCTAGTCTCGCCTGACGAATTTGAACCCTATCTTTTGGGTCAGCGGACAAAGCTTTCTTTAAGTTTTTCAGAGTAGATGTGCATCTAGAGTCAAACCACCCACGAGTATGCCTCCCATTGTCCTTACAGTTCCTAGTCAGTGCATTTTTTATGTGACGCTGAATGTTAGAAAATGCAGCCATAATGCTCTTTGGGCCAGTATCTTCCTCTAAGCAAGCAAGAATGTCCGTGGAGCAAGAGGATAGGAAGTTTTGAAAGAAGGATGTTGGGTTCATTTTCTCCCATTTAATTACATACCCGTTAGTCTTAGTTAGGGTAACCTCATATGGGTATAAAACTCTACTAGGTTCCTTTACTTTGCCCTCCATAAGTTTTACCCCGAAGGTGATGGGATAATGATCGCTCATAGGGTCATCCCCAATTTCCCAGTAGGTTATAAAATCAGGATGAGTTGGTGATATCAAGGCAAAATCAATTGTGGATTTACAACCTCTTCCATTATACGTTGGGGGCAAAGGGAACCGGGGAGGGAGCATGCCTGGTTGATAAAAGTGAGGTCAAAGGTAAATATGACGTTGTTAAGAAGAGACCCCATATTGGTGTGGGAGAAGTGCAGAGGACCATCCTCCCCGAGATCTGACAGGCCGCACAAACCTAGCTCAGAAGACGGACAGATGGTACAATTGAAGTCACCCACCCACAGCATTATATGATCCCCCGTACCTTGATCTCTCAGTTTGTGGATATGATGGATCATAATGTTCAAAATTGATTCCACTTCGCTAATTGGCAAATTATTATAAAAATTCACAAGAATCACCCTTTGCGAAGTGCCCCATTTAAGTAGTATGATTTGAAAATACTGATTGGATTGGAAATTGCAAACTTTTACATCCCCTACATTCGAGATGTATATGCACAAGCCCCCCTTGTTGCGACCCTGGGCTGATGGCACAGCAGGAGAATGAAAGGTTCGGTAGCCCAACATGTGGGCTTCCTCTGTAAGCCAGGTTTCTTGAAGACACAGGATGCCATACTTCTGCACAATCTCCAGCCAAGGTTTGTGGGTGATCTTACTACCAAGGCCTGCTACATTCCAGGCAAGAAGAGAGTGCATTGGGTTTCTATATTCCTGTGGATGATGCCCTTCATTCCCCGTTGTGCCTTTCAGATATTGCGAGTGTGCAAGCTCTGCCTGTCGTGTAACCTGTGCAGTAAGAGCGTGCTGTTCAGGGGGGTTTAAGTCTAGCCCAATGTGACTTGGAACTTGGGATCTAGGCATTGATTTTTCACTCGAAACAGTCTCCATTGGGGGATTATGGGCATTGGTAGGGATTGAAGCAACACTAATTCCCAGTCAATCCACCTGATCCAGACACTCAAACCTGTTCATAGTGGGCGCTCCTTCCCACCAGTTATTAATGGGTTGCCAGCCATCCCCATGTCCTTTCCATCTGCGATTGGAAACTATTGACCAAGCCCCAGGTGGCTCAACAGTCTGTTTTGGAGGATAGAAAAAAGTGAGGGGTCTGGTGACAATAGATTGGTCAGTATCACCTGAATCCCATATAGTGATATGTTGGGCTGTGTGGGGGTCTGCAAATGAAACCACTATGCAGTCGCCAGGGATGGATTTATGGGTACGACCCACCCATGGCACTCTCCTAACCATTAGAACCCTGCTCCTAAGAGTATTAGGAAGCTGCCTATTGACGTTAAGCCAGTGAATCACCTTATTCTTTAGGGACCACTGGGTCTCCATAGAATGTGGGCCAAGTGCTGGTACACCAGCCAGTATAACGACATAGGGTCCGGCGTCAGGAGGGAGATCAATATAGCCCCCACGAAAGTTCTGGCGACCATGGTACTGGTTGGTTATGCGCGCAGTAGGAGGCATATTAGTCCTATTGGGCTTGTGGGCAGCCTTAGGGATAGGTTTGGGTAAGGTCAGGTTCTTGGGGCCTTTTGTCACTGGTATTGAGAGTTTTGGTATGAGGGGAGCGGGAACATTTGGCTTAGACCGGGGTTTGGGTATTGGGGTAGGTTTAGGTGGGGGTAGGGGCAAGACAGGGGGCAACATTTCAGGGGAAGGGGAACTAACGTTAGTTTCTGGAGCCGGATGGATACCATCATCACCATCCTGGGGAATACCTTCAGCGATACGAGGATAACTTTCTTCCAGTTGTTTTAGGCTAAGAGTGGCCAGGGAGACTAAGGTCTTATCCATCTCTAGAAGATTATTCTCAATACGTGAAAGTCTGAGTTCCAAGGGTGACAGTAACTGTTTTAATGTGACCCAGACTGTCTTAAGAAAATCTTCGTCATCACCCCCCTTGTCTCTATCCCTCCCTAGCTCACTTTGCCCTCCCTCTGTGAGTTTCTCGCCGTATGTGGGGAAAGGCCCTGAAATAGGGTCAAGGACCACGTTAAGGTTGCGGTGTTCCTTGCCCCCCCCCCCCCCCCAATTAGGTGGTTATCCAAGTTTGGCACTTGTATGATCTCCCCCGTAGTGGGTAGTGTTCGCCTATTGTTAAAGAACTGCGACCTTGCAATTTTGGCTTTTTTGCGAGCGTAGGCAGACCTCGCGTTTCTTTTCTTTTTTAGAGTTGGGCCATCTTTATTTTTATTTTTCGCTACAGGGGGAGGGGGGTCAGGACTGTCCGGCAAAATAATGGCAGTTCCAGGTCCAATAGGCACGATTCCCTCGGAGGTTTTAGGGGGCACGGTAGTTAAGGTGGATATAGGCTCTAATGGAAGGGAAAGAGAAAGGGGAACATGGTGAACATCTGCATTAATTATCAATGAGAGAGGACAAGAAGCATGTTGTGGTGATGCAGCAGACGCGATTTTCCCTAGAGAAGATTTTTTAGAATGGGCAAAGGTCTGTGAAAGCCTACGTGCAGCGTCAAGCTCAACTGACACCCTCTTCTGCATTTTGGTGATTTCAGCGTCAATTGCCAAGTGAGTCTTCACAAGAAAATCATCCAATGTCCCACTGGGCTTACTCAGCCCCATTGCAGTTTTACTGCGACTGCCCAGAGTGCTCATGATACATCTGAATTACAGTACCGACAATGTGCTTACTGATAGCAATGGGCAGGCCAGGTAACACGAACCAAGGGGGGTGGGCCAGGCCAGTCCTCTTTGTCCTCGAATGGCCTCAAACGGCCCGCTCTTAGCCCGGTCTTTGCCCGCTTCTTCGTCCGCGCGCGTCCCACGTTCAGGGCGGAGTTGAAATAGAGGAGGAGAGGAGGGGGCGGGAAGAGGAACCAGGTGCGCACGGTGGACGGCGCAAGCACTTCTGGACCTCGCAGTCCCGCTCCCTAGGCAGGTGACGTTTGTGGCTCTCCCCCAGCAGTGAGACAGCGATGGTGACCGAGCCGGTGTGCTCCCAGGTCACTGAAAGGGCTCCAGAGGGTGCTCCGCAGTGTAAAGTGCCCCAAATGCAGCTATGACAAAATCCACACTATGCCTCAGGTCACGAGCGGCACCCGCGCCAGCGGGGGCCGCGAGCAGTCTTTGTAGCCTGCAGGAAGGTCGGAGGGAGGAGGGGGCGGGAAGAGGAACCAGGTGCGCGCGGTGGACGGCGCAAGCACTTCTGGACCTCGCAGTCCCACTCCCTAGGCAGGTGACGTTTGTGGCTCTCCCCCAGCAGTGAGACAGCGATGGTGACCGAGCCGGTGTGCTCCCAGGTCACTGAAAGGGCTCCAGAGGGTGCTCCGCAGTGTAAAGTGCCCCAAATGCAGCTATGACAAAATCCACACTATGCCTCAGGTCACGAGCGGCACCCGCGCCAGCGGGGGACGCGAGCAGTCTTTGTAGCCTGCAGGAAGGTCGGAGGGAGGAGGGGGCGGGAAGAGGAACCAGGTGCGCGCGGTGGACGGCGCAAGCACTTCTGGACCTCGCAGTCCCGCTCCCTAGGCAGGTGACGTTTGTGGCTCTCCCCCAGCAGAGAGACAGCGATGGTGACCGAGCCGGTGTGCTCCCAGGTCACTGAAAGGGCTCCAGAGGGTGCTCCGCAGTTTAAAACGCCCCAAATGCAGCTATGACAAAATCCACACTACGCCTCAGGTCACGAGCGGCACCCGCAGTAGTCTACTCTGGAGAGAATCAGCAATTGGACCAGGGGTTTAAGGTCTTGCTCTGGGAAGAAAAGACAAATCCCCCAAAGAAGGCGCAGTTGGCATCAAACAGACTTTGCAATGGAATTGATGTGGGAGAGTAGATGGAGTTTTTGGTAGAGTATGACACCAAGGGATTTTGCGCTGTCGACAATGATGGGTTTGTCAGATTCATCAGATCCATCCATGATGAAACAGGGGAGGAGAAAGTGAAGGGGATGACAAAGTGAGGAGGAGGAATTCAGAATCAGTTTATGAGTTAACATCCAGTTTTGAATGGAGTCTAGAGTAGAGCTTAGGATTGAGAGGGAGAGCTCATGAGTGGGGGCCACATTAAAGGTAGATTGGAGTGTTGTCCAGAGATGATAGTGGATCCCGGATTAACTTAAGAGATTTCCCTGGTTCTAAACAGAGATTGAACAATATGGGTGCAAGTATAAAGCCTTGAGAAACACCCTGGCCTACTGCCAAAGGAGATGTGACTGTTGGCTATTTTGATCATTTGAGATCTATCAGAGAGGAAGAAAGCAAACCATTTAAGCACAGTGCTATCCATGCCCAGTCTGTTAGGAGAGTGTTGTGATTGACAGTGTCAAAGGACACAGAAAGGTCAAGAAGAATTAGAAGGCAAGACTCCCCCGAATAGAATATCATCACTTGCAGCAGGGCTGTTTCAGTGCTGCAGTTTTGTATGAAGCTGGACTGGAAATGGTCAAGAAGATCATGGTCCTTGATATGACGAGAATTGTTTCGCTACACATCTTTGTGATTGTCGCAAGAAAAAAGGTGGGGTAGTGATGGGGCGGAATTTGTTGATGTAGTTTGCATCAGCAGTGGGTTTTTTAAGCAGAGTGGGTGATCTGCCCAGTTTTGAAGGAAACCGGAAGGGAGCGATTAACCAGAGTGGTCCAATAGGAGAGTAAATGGGTATAGAAGGCAATGGCATTATGGATGGGGTCAAGAGAATTGTTGTAGGGCTTTGTTGCTAGGATGCATTTGAGGAGGGCATCTTCAGAGATAGGGGTCAAAGTTCTGCCAAATGGCTAACGATGTTCAATCCTCTGGAGGGGTGGGAATGAATAACCTGATCCACAAGTGATTTCACTTGTGTCAAATATATCGAAATATTCTGCTTTCTTTGTAAAATCCTCCAACTTTGAGGTTGGGGAGAGCAATTTGGATTCTTGATGAGATCAAATAGATTTAAAGTTTATTTTTGGCCGAGTCGAGGAGGGTTCTGAAGTGCGATGCTTTTCCAAGAAGATTTGCTTGTGGTACTTTGATCTTGCTGAACAAAACCTGGCCAAATTATTGGTGGAGGGCAGTGGTCTCCATTGTTTCTCCAGGAGTCTTGGGTACTTTATTTCTTCATAGAGGGATTTGTTGAACCAAAGTGCTGAGGGAGCAGGCCTTTTCCTTTGGAAAGGAGCGATGTTATTGTTTTTGACTGCAAGTACTGCGAGGAATTGGGGGTGAGTTAGTTAACATCTAGGTTCGAGTCTAGCCTTGGAAGTGATAGCAAAGCGGATTTGCAGAGGGTATCGAGGTAAATATTTTTTTATCACGGAACCAGGAGGTGCCCTCCTAGGTTGGGCGAGTGATAGGTTTAGAGCGAATGGAATGAGGAGGTCAGACCAGTCTACATGACTAGGGGGTAAAGATAGTAAGCATGCCTGCTTTTGAAATAAGGTCCAGGATTGAGCCCTTAAGAGTGTATTTTTTCTGTGCAGTGTTGGATAAGATAGTTTGCAGAGAGGAAGGTGACCTGCAAATTTGCAGAAAAGTCAAGACGAGCCCCAGTGGAGATTGAATTCACCCACGAAGATCTGATAGTCACTTTGCGAGTATTGGTCGCTAATGAAGTCAGTGAGTTCCTGCATAAACTAAGGGCAGCTACAAAACAGGCGGTAAATCTGAGGGGTGAGCGGTGGTGCAATTGAAGCTCAAGAGATAGGTAAAGCCTTAAGTTGAAGGGAGTTTCTAAAGATTACTGGGCGTTTCTAAAGATGACTAACACCTCCCAAAACATTGTTAATTCTGTCATTTCTAAATATAGAATAGCCTGTGGGTGCTAGGAGATCAGAGTGTGAGGTATCGTTGGACCAGGTCTGAGAGGAAGAGCACGTCAATATTGTGAAGGATTATGGTGTCGGAGATTTCAAGTTTGTGTTTTATTGTAGATCTGCAGTTGTGGAGCAGACAGTGCAGCTCTGTGGAGACTATTTTGGTGACTGGGGCAATTGGGCTATGATGAGTGATAGGGATATTGTACTTATACGAGGGTGCTCGGGAGGGTTTAGGTAGGTGAGTGGTTCTTAAAGGAGATATCGGAATAGTGTAGATAGTAGGTTTACTTGGAGATGAAAGTGGAAGAAGGGTGGCGTTCGAGGGCTTGTGTGAGTTTGTAGACAATTGGTTATGCTTTGCTATTATGGGGTGTGGGGGCGAGGTGCATCTTGTTGGAAGGTGAGTTTTCCAAAGGAATTTAGGTGTATGGAAAAGTAGAAATCTTGGAGCTTAAAAGTGAAATGGTAATTTCAAGTTGGGAGATGGCAGTGCTAAGAGCATAGTTTATTTTCCAGAGAGAGTAGGGCAGAGCACGGCATGTTGGGTGGCTCAATGGAAACAGAAGCGGGTGCAATTGGCAGTGGAAGGCAGGGAGAGGTCAGGGAGGGGAGTTGGGGGTATAGGGTTCAGAGGTGAGGGAAAGGTGGTGGTTGAGAGCGGGCGTTGGTGCATCAGAGGTGAAAGGAGAGTTGTCTTGGTTGGCGTTGCAAGAAGGATAGGAATTAAGAACATAATTAGGGGGCAGTAGGTGAGGAGCAAGGCAGTGGGGTAGAAGGAGAGGTGAGGACTGCGTGGAGGTGCACCCCTGAACCCAGCTCAGGAGTTCCTGCCAACTTAAGATTGGCGAAGAAACAGAAGATCCAGGTGGCCACTGCTTTGGACCCAGTCCTACTGCCTGCCCACACCTTAAAGAAACCTATACAGCATGATGATTTCCAGCCTAATAACAGTGACCTAAAAAGCCCAGAGTGTACTGATCAGTTTTGAAAGAGCCCCAGACTCCCAAAGACAGCAGCTTGGTCTCTAAAAAGAACAAGAAGGTCCTGCGATACAGTGAAGACTCCTTCCAGACCTACCTCTACACCCAACATACAGAAGGACTACTCGTCCAGAAGACACCCCCCGCCCAAAGACAGCGACCTGCCCAGTAAGGAGAAAACAGACATCTAAAGAAACCCTGGTAACCAGGACCAATTGTGTTCTGACATGGCCTGGCATCTCAACTTCCTAATGCCAGAAACCAGTCCTGGGAAGCTGGATTCCAGTCCAGGGAAGACCTGGCTTGGCAGTTCGGACTGGACTGTTCCCATGAGGCACAGGGTCAGACTGATTTGCATATGTCATGTCTGAACTGGGGTGGCGGAGTGAGCTAAAGAAAAGTGATGGATTAAACTCAGATCAGTTGACTGGGGGTGAGAGTTTGTATTGTCAACGCTCCGTCCATCTCATCTTTGGTTTCTCTCAACTTCCTCACCTGGCTGCTGGTTCTGTAAGTGACCTCCTGGTCTGAACCCCTGCAGCCTGAAAGCAAAATGGATGATCTCTATAGGTAAATATTGGCAGTTTATTCCATTGCAATGCATCCTGCTGTCCTGGTTGTCATTTTGGTACTATCTTGCCCCACCCCCCCCCCCCCCCCCAGGGTCAGCCTTACAATGAAACAATGTAACTTAGTGTCTACAATTGACTAGTCCTACAGTACCTGAACTGTAGGAGTTTGTTTTGCATCAAGTTAAGAAAATGAAGTGAAAACAAGAAAATAATCTGCTGTTTCAAGTATTACAAAGAGTTTACATTTTCTTTACTGCAAAGACACTTGTATGCTTCTATAAAACCATTACACCTTATTTTGAAATATATTAAGAATGTGAAAGTAAAAACCTTACCTGCACCAAGTGATTCAAGTAATAAAAACCCAACTTTTATACAGACAATTGGTCTGGATTCAGTCTTTGAATGAGAGACATAATTTTGTGTCAGAGTATGGACAAATGCTTAACACTTCGCTCAGATAAGCTAGACTGCTCAGCTAACACTAAATTTAGTGTAAGGAATGATGTACTTCATCCTCTGCTATACCTCTGGGACTCCCTGGACTATGCACACTACCTCCTTTGAGTATAGTATATATAGAACCAGCCTCTTACATCAACCCGTAAAGTGATCTAGTGTAGATTTTTGTCAGGGGGAGGGGGTAGAAACTCACCCAGTTTTAGATCTATCAACAATAAGCACTTGAGTAAGTTACTTTGTACGATTAGGTCAGCTAGGCATACTGATGTATTGACATCAGTCACTGGCTGGCCCATTTAACAAAGGTGGTCCCTCCAACATAGGATCCCATGCCACTGTATCCTTTGTAAGAGGGGGTGAGGGGGGAGGCGCAGCATGGTTTATTACTAATAGCCGAACAAACATTAGTGATGCAACAATTTTACTGTATATAACATCAGAAGTCAGACGTTTTAAGACATTAAAAACCATTTATTCACTGAAGTGCATTAAAAACTGACTAAAAAAGGCATAAACTAGTTCAAGGAGCATTTGGGAATCAATGCTTTTTCTAGAATTCCTGAGACTCCACGTCTTTGGATTCTTGCATTGACCCCTTGGCAGTCTTTTTGGGGAGCAGCGAAGCTTGGATATTTGGTAGAACACCACCTTCTGCAATGGTCACACCAGCAAACAGCTTGTTCAGCTCTTCGTCATTCCTGACAGCCAGCTGGAGGTGCCTGGGCACAATCCTAGATCTTTTGTTGTCCTTTGCGGCGTTTCCCGCCAGTTCCAGTACCTCTGCAGTCAGGTATTCCAGAACAGCCGCCAAGTAAACAGGAGCACCAGAGCCCACCCGCTCGGCATAGTTCCCCTTCTTCAGCAGTCGATGGATGCGACCAACAGGAAACTGTAGGCCTGCTCTGGAGGACCGTGTCTTGTGCTCACTTCCCTTTGGCTTGCCCACTTTCTTGCCACGGCCAGACATGATGCTGAGGGAGGGGGTTGAAGAAAAAAGCGTTACTGTGATGTATAACCATACAATACTCTATATGTGACATTCGTCACAAACGCATGACACATCTATGACTCTCCTTTTAAGAACCCTTTGGACAATGACATTTGCTGGTAGATGGCTGAGCTCCTTGAAAGTCTTATGAGCACATGGTCCTTTCTTCAGACTATTTTTTGCTAGTTTGATAAAAATGAAAATGTTCAAGACACCCAGAGCCCTATAAATGACTGGGGGTGGTCAGTGGAAAGGTGACGTTGAACATAACCCGTTAGGTTATGGAGAAAAAAGTGTAGGGCAAGCACTTGTGTTGCTAAACTTTCCGACAAACTGCATGCTTCAATGCTCCGTGCACATTGCATGAAGAATGAAGAAAGACAGATGATGCAATTGACTAGTCTACATTAATTTACCCCCCCCCTCCCAAAAAAATAAATTGTGCAACAAGCCTGCTACACTAAATAGACCTCGTCAGGTCATTCAAGAGAGCCAATCTAAATCTGCCAAATCTAAAACAATTGATGAATAAGTGTTCAATGGACAAGTTGCACGTAGAAGAACTACTGGATTGATGGTAGTCACAATTAGCACCACTGAAGAGTTGCATTATGCACTTCAAATTTAGACTGCAGATTTGTCTTGCACAAAAAACGCCAAGCATGCATATCAGACCACATTCCATATCTCCGTCCCTGCCACGTCCCTAAGATCTAATATCACATCTTGTAAGAAGCCCAGAAACGAACAGGCATGTAAAATCCAGGTCGCTAACCCTTTTTCAAGTGGTCTGGAGCTCTGAAAGCTCTTGCCCACACAAATAGAGAGGATTTTGTATTCATGGGATAATTGGAAGACCGATATTGGGGGGGGGGGGATGAGAAAGGAGTCACATTTAAAATGCGTGGCTGTTTGATTAATTCAGGGGCCATCGAAGTGATGACCTGATTGCAAGCGATAGTTTTGCAACGACTACCTGATAAGGGAGTTTATTTGTGCCACAGAAGATAGAATATAAAAAGTAGTAAACATGGCCACAAGTTGCTTGCAAATTAAGTCAGAAGATTACATGAAATTCTTTAAAGATGGGGATTAACACATTGAAACCCCTGAAATCCATTAGCCATGTATAGGAACTTATTACAGCTTTCATATTCTAAAACCATTAACAATTGTTACTTGACCAGATTTGTATTGCAATAATGCTACTGGAATTATTAGAGACTTAGAAGCCATGTTAAGTAGTTTGATTTTTACCAAGTTAAAATATGGGTGTTGAATTATTCAAAACGAGAATCCGTTTTATTTTGTATATGAAATGTTGGTTGTAAAAGAAGATGCAACACATTTTTACACCTATTCACAGCTCTGGGAATCGGTAACATCTGCTCCTACATTTATTTTATAACATTAGAATTGAGTGAGCTCTTGCTTGTCGGGGCTGAGCATATGTGCACCAGCTTCATGTAGCATGGGGTCCGCTATTCATTCTCCTACTCCTTTCCAGAGGAAGCCATTCCCATATGAATCGGAGATAAAGCTATGCATCTGTTTTGCATAAGTTAGATTGGCTACTGTAACTTGTTATCACCCATTGAATTTTGTAACAGTGGCAGGCCAGATCTGTAAATACCAAAGTGTGAAAAAACTAGTGTTCACTGGAACATGCAGGTTTTGGCTTAATACCCAAAATCTGCACGCTAATCTCAAAAACGTAATTGGTGATAATTATTGCATCAGATATACCCTTGGTGTGGGTTGCCCGACCCCCCGCATAGCTAGAGTTACTGCAAGTAATTTCTTTATATCCTTTTAGATAAACAGCATAAAGTCTTTGACTGCTGCCCTTCAGAACTTTACTAGATGTCCCTTTCTAATCAGAAGAAACTTCCTAACAAGTTGCTCAGAGCTGCAATAACTCATGGGGTTACCAAGTGTTCCTCTAGGAAGATGCAACTACTTAAAATGTCCTTCAAAGTTCAGGGGGTTGGTGCTTGAAAACAAACGCACTCTTCCTATGCTAATAAATAGTAATTTAATTCACTAGAAGTATCTATGCCAATGCTGGTATATCAATATTGCAACTTTCAATTGTCTTGATTGTTATATAACCCTTTACAATAATCACATTTTCTATCCACTGGTTAGGCCAAGTTCCTTCCACCAAATACAGTTACTAGCAATAAATGGTTATGTCCAGTGCCTTCTACCACATTGTTGGCAAACTATTTGAGTGGCATTATATTTACGTCACTAAAATGCCCTGTGGTGGGAAGAAGCAAAATGCAAGCCAAAAGAGGATTACTTTTCACACACAAACCGGGCAAATCCTAAAGTTAAAGATCCCCTTGAATCAAGTGATGAATCTTAAAATGTCTTATACGGAGATGCAGTTCCTTGTCATTACCAGGTATCCCCCTCAAGACAATGCAAAAGCTTGGCTATTCCTTCATGAAGGAGCAGTTCCACAAGTTTTTACTAAGTATTCTTAACAAGTCAACTGCAAAACCATTGAAATATTTCCATGAAACTGCAGTCCCACTTGTGAAGTCTATCTCAAGTCAGGAGCAACTGCTTCAAATGACCTGTACCAGGCTGAGGTGTGTGGCTTTAGTATATGAATTTGTACACAGGGTTCTGCCATTTTACTCATGTGTGCATTTTCGTTAGGAAGAGTTGACCAACCCTGGTTCGTAATGAGCAGAGTCAAATCACAGATTAATACACCTTTTTTGGAATATCACCTCACCTATTTATAGGTGCCTTTAGTCACTGGCGAGTACAGTTAGATAGCAGATTTTGTCTGTTTATTGGGGTGGAAGCTTTGCAAAGATAGTTTACACCGACAGTGCTTTTCCAACAACCCAATAGGTGAGAAGCAGTTGAGGCCCTTCAAGTCGGATACAAATGGTTGAAATGTCAGTCACAACCCTGGGTGTATCTTTAACCGAAAAATATGCGTATACACTCTGGCTACTTTAATGACTTGTGCTATTTTTCGGTAGGATACATGAATATGCCAAAGCTGGTTCATAGGTAGGAATGCTCAGTGGTTGGGAAGCGCAAGTGACTAACTTTCTATTTTTCGGGAACTATTTTTTGTACATATGCATTGGCGAAAGGCAGTCGTTCAAAGTGAGCGCATCCAATGGCTGTACTGTTGACCTTCTGCAGGAGCGGAAGTGAGTAATTTGATGTATTGGTCAACAAAAGGGAAAGTGTTGATTGTGAGTCTATACTTTACGTACCCAGTACCGTGACATTATCTAGCAGAGACTTATTGATTTGCCAGTGTTTAATTCTCTTGAAAAGTCAAAACAAATCCAAAAAGAGGGGCACAACGAAAAAATGTACTACATTCCAGCCACCAGTTGATTAAAGTTACTTTTCTCTGATACTTATTTAACAGAATATACAATTTGAGAGCAGGGCAGCAGTAGCAAAGGTTAACTAATGACATTTCAGCGGACGACTGTGGTACTAAGGAGGGGCAAAATTGCCCAGAGTATTAATGTGTGTTGAAATGATAATACGGCCAGAAAGTGCTTCAGTTATTTGGCATAATTTTAAAAAACCGGTCGAACAATGTTTACCTCACTGAACAATTCCCGTGGCCCGGTCTATGGTGCATGCCATAGTGAACAAGCGTGATATTTCGAATACAAGAAACAGGGTTTCACTTTAAGCAAGTGGTGTAGCCTGCAATGTTTTCTAAACTATTACACCTGGTCTCACAGTTTTAAGCCCTCAAATTAATAGAACTATTGAATTACATACGTTTAGCTTACTCCTACCACACAGAGCAGCAGGATTGATATGACCGAATACGAACAAGTGTTGCCAAATCGGTAGGCCTGGTTTTAAAATGTGAGCGACCTGCTGTCTTTGCCAATGAACGTTTATTGGTGCTGGCAGCATTACCTGGAACATTGTCGCTAAAGTCAAGTTAGCGTACTAATCCCGCAACACTTCGACTTTGTACCCTCGAGGTTGGCGGCGAATAGTTACAAGGTGATGAAAACCATATCATGGAGTCCGCAATGTTGCGCTCGCGCCCCAGCGGTTTGTCATTGACAATGCATTTAACATGCGCAACACATTGATTTCGGTTTATAATTATTTTGAGAGATTGTGAGGGGGTCCGCGCTCGTTTCTGAAATATAGTCACATTAGGAGAACTTACGCATTTTCTGGTCGCTATAAAATTTAGTCTGCGCATTTTACAGATACTATGCTGGAGTCATTTTTTTCCCCAAGCATCAAAGTCAGCATTGCAGAATCGAACAGATTAGTACTTCGTAAACTAGGGAAAAAGGTAATCGACATGGTACGTCAAGAAAAAATAATTAAAATCTCACCAAAGTCAATAAGAGCCAAAGGCCTACTTGAAAACAAACACTTACAATTTAAAAATAAACATAATCAACATTGAAGCACTTGTAAGCGAAGAAGGCTGCTTGGAAACAATACTGTTTGAGAGCGAGGAAGAACAGATAGAAAGCTCGCATAAACCCCACCACCAACACTTTACCTCTTAAACCGCGTACGCTCAGCTCTTTCACTCGCCCCACAACCGCCTGCAACAACCTTTCGCTCACACAGATGATCTTAAACTGCGCGCGCCCAGCTCCTTTTAAAGCCCCAGCAGTTCGGGGCTAGCTGACACCTGCAATCAGAACGCAACGACTGCCACCTGAGGGTCAGGCGCGCACCCCCGCTTCCCTGCCCTGCCCAGTTCTGAAAAAGAGAGAGAGAGAAGTGTCAACTCACTCACACCCCCACCCACCCCACAAAAAAGAACGCTGTTTTTGAAGACTTTATTGCTGCAATACGCTGCCTTCTCCAAATGTTTTAAAGCCAAGGTATTACAATGACCCGAGTTAATTGTCGCGTAAGGATGAGGGGATACGTTGACCCAGTTAAGACTCAAGCTGTACACAGATCCAAAATTGCTCAGTGGACCTAAGGCCATTTGCCACCAGGATTTGTGCTGAAGAGCATGTCGCATTCTGGGAACCGTAGTTTC
Organism: Lissotriton vulgaris; assembly: GCF_964263255.1. Classification (NCBI taxonomy): domain Eukaryota; kingdom Metazoa; phylum Chordata; class Amphibia; order Caudata; family Salamandridae; genus Lissotriton; species Lissotriton vulgaris. Next base: position 602,662,346 of record NC_141696.1, read on the forward strand.
GCTTTTGGCATTGTAAGCACTGCTGGCGCCCGGGCAACTAATATTTTGAGGCCCAGTGTTCAGAACAATTTTAAATGTACCCCTTAAAGCTAACTCAACGATTTTGAATTGCACCTTACACTTTCAGAGCGGCCTCACAAAAACCTCAAGCTGCACAGCGTCCTCCAGCTAATTACTGGAAACAAAGTTTACCCAGCCTTGAAAAAGTCAATATTTTTTGCACTTGCATCTAGATTTCCTTTTTTCTGTTTGAACAATATTTTACCTGGAATTCGGCGTCTATTTAACTTATGCCTCCAATAGTAGGAAAGGCAGAAGAAGGGTGACTTGGTGGCGGGTTAGTGGGAAAGTATACATGACTAATATGACATCTCTTTTTAGTGGAGTTTTATAATAGCAAAAACTAGACCTGAAGGCATCATAGTGCTTTACACCAGTGTCAGTTACAGATGGAGACATTCGTTTTTAGGTCTCGGCTAGCGTAGGCTGCGCATGCGCAGTCTCGCTGGCGAGATCTTATGTCTCCAGAGTAGCGAGGCTTGAACCCACCCCTCTTCTCCATTGGCTGGCTGCCTAAACGGCGGCCAACCATTGGAGACGTGGGTTCTGTGACGTCATTTTTGGGGGCTAAGCCCCGTCCGTTTCGGATTGAGGAGCGTGTTTTTTCCTTTCTTTCTCTCCTCGAAAAACACGCCCCTCAATCCGAAAAGGACGGGGCTTAGCTTCCAAAAATGACGTCGCCTCCTCTCCCCCCACCCCTCTTCTCGCCTTTCTCCTCTCCTTTCTCCTGGGCTCTCCCCCTCCCGTCTTGGCCGATGCGCTACCTGGCTGCTGCTGCTGCTGGGCTCTGTTTTCACGCCCGGGCACTCGAGGGAGTCGTCACATGATCGCAGTGGAATGTCATTCTGGCTTCATCTTGGGTTTGAGAGAAGCGACGGTCACATTCACACGGTCTTGTGTCTACTTTGCTCACTTACGACGTTGTCAAAGTGGTAAACATGTTCTATTGTGTGATGCTGGATATGGTGGTTTTGCAATCGGGTGAGGTTCTGAAATATGAGAGTTTAAATGTTTAGATGGTGATCACCTTTCTTGCAATGCTGAAGTATATTCGTTTTTGGGCTATCCGATGGGTTATGGTATCTTGCAGAAAGTGTTTTGGTATCTTCATTGGTGCGCTTGTCATTCACTATAGATGGCACCATTTGGGGATGGCCGCCTGCTCGCCTGGTGTCCTGAGGAGGACCGTCCCATTTCTATGATGGCGCCTGTCTCCCGGGAGACGCGCCGGAAGCCACGCCTCTGCCTGCCCTGGGCCGCCTCTCGGATCGGCTGCTGGGTGTTGCTCTGACGGGAGGTGTTGGGGGGCGGCGGGGGTGGGTGGAACTGCACTGGGGGCTGTAGGGTGAGACATGGAGTGCTCAGTTGGGGGGATGCTCCTGTAGCCCCAGGGGCTCTGATGGGGGTGTCCTGTGCCCCCGCTGGGGGTTCTTCGTTGCTGTGACATGCCCCAGCCCTGGACCCGTGGCTGGGGTGCTGCACCCTGATACCCCTGGGGTGGAAGGGGGGCTTCGAGGTCTGGGGTCCTGCCTGCTTCGGATCTGGGCCCTTGCAGGGGGCTGCAGTAGCACCCGGACGGGGCTGCTGATCTTGGCCTTGGTTGGTGGTGCTCTTGCCCTGGGTCATTGCTGGGAGATGTGAGGTTCCGTGAATCCTGAACCTGTTCAATAAAGGTCGTCGTATCTAGACGATTTTGGTATCAGCGAACCGCAAATGGCGAGTGCGGTATGAATGAGTGTTTTCGTCATAATACACCAATGGATTCACTGTGCATTTGACGATCTTGTCTGAACCTTTGGGTTCCATTTTGTGTGCGGCAGCCATTTTGTGGATTGCCCTCACATAGGCTGATGACTACAGGATGACTGTGGCCAAACAAGTCTCTAGGGACACATACACCTTAGCTGACTTCTGTGTGACCTGGCCGAACTGACTCCCTTGCCCGAGGCTAAACTTGTTGAGCCAGTTCCTTGTTAGGCAGCTGGTCAGATAGAGATCAAAGAACAGGAGATTGTAAAGTTTGGTATGCACATACACACCCCTTATCCTACCTCTCATCTGTTTCTGTTCTTTTTTTATGACCTGTTTACGACCTGGGTTTGTCCAGATTGTGTGGGACGGTATGTTAGGTTTTTTGCATGCTTGCATAAGCTAGGACCGCCCCTTACTTTTGTGCTGAGTCATGTAACTCTAAAACATATATAAGACCTCTGTTATCTGTATTCCTCAGACTGCCTCATTCAATTGCTAAGGCAGTTGGGTGACGTAGCCTCACTTAATTAAGTTTAATAAAGATGTCGTTTTCATATTTCAGCTTCTATGCCAAGTTCTTTATTGATATTAGTAAGACCTCTGAAAATGAAGATTTTCCATTTTATCAAATGGCGCAGCCAACGCGGGCTTCATCAGAGAAGTGACTTTCTGTGGGAGTGATCTTGCCAGGAGACTGAAATCTACTGAGGAGGACAGAACAGGCTTCTACTAAGAAGGTACTCTGTGCACAGGGATTCTGGAGATTCTTTGATTCTGCAGCCCAGTATATTTCTGATCTTCCTGATTTTGATACTCCACATGATGTCACTCCTGACTGAGAACCTTTTTGGCGTGAGTATTTAAAAAAAAAGACCGTTAGGTCATGTAGAACTTGACAGTTAGAATTTGGATAAAGTTTTGATTAGTAAAAGTAAGAGTTAAGTATAAGTGGGTCGCTCCCAGTCCTTTGTTCTTTGGTTCTGACTCCCTTGCCCGAGGCTAAACTTGTTGAGCCAGTTCCTTGTTAGGCAGCTGGTCAGATAGAGATCAAAGAACAGGAGATTGTAAAGTTTGGTATGCACATACACACCCCTTATCCTACCTCTCATCTGTTTCTGTTCTTTTTTTATGACCTGTTTACGACCTGGGTTTGTCCAGATTGTGTGGGACGGTATGTTGGGTTTTTTGCATGCTTGCATAAGCTAGGACTGCCCCTTACTTTTGTGCTGAGTCATGTAACCTAAAACATATATAAGACCTCTGTTATCTGTATTCCTCAGACTGCCTCATTCAATTGCTGAGGCAGTTGGGTGACGTAGCCTCACTTAATTAAGTTTAATAAAGATGTCTTTTTCATATTTCAGCTTCTATGCCAAGTTCTTTATTGATATCAGTAAGACCCCTGAGAATGAAGATTTTCCATTTTATCAAATGGCGCAGCCAACGCGGGCTTCATCAGAGAAGTGACTTTCTGTGGGAGTGATCTTGCCAGGAGACTGAAATCTACTGAGGAGGACAGAACAGGCTTCTACTAAGAAGGTACTCTGTGCACAGGGATTCTGGAGATTCTTCGATTCTGCAGCCCAGTATATTTCTGATCTTCCTGATTTTGATCCTCCACATGATCTCACTCCTGACTGAGAACCTTTTTGGCGTGAGTATTTAAAAAAAAAAGACCGTTAGGTCATGTAGAACTTGACAGTTAGAATTTGGATAACGTTTTGATTAGTAAAAGTAAGAGTTTTGAGGTTCCGTGACGATCGTAAGTGGTGTTTTCGACTCGCACGAATATGGTCGAGTCTGGTATCTATGAACCGCAAATGACGAGTTTAGTGGGTGTGCGCAGTTTCGCTGTGCTAACCTGAACCGTTCGTTTGTTTCGTGGGTTTCTATCTGTACCCACGGGTTCCATCTTAGATACAGCATCCATTTTGTCTCTTGCCCTCAAGTAGCCAGCGAACGGACGCTGTCCGCTTCGCGACCCTGGGATTCCCAAGACTCTTGCGGAAGACACGTTTCCTTTGAAAGTGTCTTTATGATGAGGGGGATGATACTGAAAGGCAGATGTCCCCGCTCGAGGCACATCTTGCCGTGCCGGTCTATTGTCTCAGCCGTGCATCTCATTAGGCACGTCCCTTTGATGCCTGCAGCTCGTGTTTCCCGATACCACCCCTTTTACACCCTTTCCGATCTCCCCACTGTTTCTGTCTTCCTTTGCACCTGTCCTTGTTCCTTCTTCGATCTGTTTACTGCCGATTGGAATGTACTAATGGTGGGAAGATGGGTTTTTACAGTTGGGAACCACCGAATGTTTCTGTACTTATGTTCCGGACCTTGAATACATCAAAGCGACCCCTCTCGGGGATAATGATGGGAACCAAGTTGTAAACCTTTGTGCACCATGTTAACCTATGAGAGAAAACTGTATAAAAAGGAGCGATCCACAGTAGCAATTTGAATCAGATCCCGCGAACTTACATGCTGTGTACTTCACATGACTTCTGTGTTTCCTGCAGTAAATAAACCTCGAATCTTTGACGCCGAAGGAAGTGTCCTGTGTCTCTGTCATTTGTACGCCGGAACAGGTTACCCACGAAGGTTTCAGGTGTTGTCCCCTGGCACCGCTGGGTCTTAAATAACCCAGTCCTTCAGTTGGCGCCCAACGTGGGGCTGCATCAGTGGTACCGGTCCAAGCCCGACGATCGTGAGGAACTTCGTGTGAAATGTCCGAGGGAAGGTGCACCCCGCTTCATCGATCCTGTTGTTGAAATAAGTGGCCCGACGACTTTTCCCGCGAAGATTCCCGCCTCCTGACGGCTGCGACGGACTGCTGCCCTAACTGTAGACCTGTTTTGGCGCCTGACGTAGACCTTGGTACAGCGAGACGATTGACGGGCCTTCCTGGTGACGCCATCGATCTTTGAGTTAAGTATTTGTGGGTCGCTCCCAGAATCCTTGGTTGTGGTGGCTTAGTTGTTGCATGGTTCCATTGCATTTGTGGTTCTTCGTACTTGGTTCTTTGTTGTAATATTTGACGACTGCAGCCGCCAAAAACCGAGGGTTTTTGCTCTTTGCAGGGACTTGGTGAATCCCGTAACCCTTGAAGTTTGTGAAACTCGGCTAGTGTGCAAGATGCCTGGTCGTAGTACTTTGTTCAGTTGTTTCAGACGTTGTGGTACGGATTCCCGACTGGAGGACTCGTGTCCGATACCTCCGGTTGGAACTCCCACTTATGAGCTTTACAGCAAACATGGGTTAGGTCCGATTACCTTTAATGAATATTGGATCCGCTATACCAAAAACGATAGTGTCCTTAGTTGGCCACCTCATGGTAGTTTCGAGACCCCGATTTTAGATAACCTCGAGGCTAAATTGTTTAAGAAAAAGTCAAGGCCGGCCATGTTTGATGCCTTTCGGTTATGGCGCAAAGAAGCCAGACAGAAAGAGATCAGACAGACAAAACGTAATCAGAGAGATGGTGTTGCTACCATTGTAAAGAAAGCAGAGCAGTTTCAGCGTGATAAGGAGGAAAAGGAAAAGGAAAAGGAAGTTTTTGATAGGCTTCAGCGTATGACTATAGATAAATGTTATCCCGCTTTGCCAACGGAGTCGGATAAGAAGGAGGAATTAGTTGAGGATCCCTTAATGTCCTATCTTATGAAGTCACCACCTCCGTACGCACAGGGTACCACAGCTCCCGTGGTTCCTCCTGTACCTGCTCCTGTACCTGCTCCTCAACCTGCTCCTCCGACTGTTCCTATTCCTTTGCCCACTTCTGTTCCTACTGCTCCTCCGCTTGTACTTCCTCATACTCCTGCTCCCGCTACTGCTCCTGTTCTACTTACTCCTGTTGTTTCTTCTGTTCCTGATTCTTCTCTTGTTCCTACTCTATCGTATACTTCTCCATCTACTCGACGTCGTACTCCTTTAGTTGCTGCTAATTTTGTTAATTCTCTTGGACCTATTCCGGAGTCCGCTGGTTCGGACGGTCCACAAAGACGTAGTCAGCTTCCTGGTAATAGGGAACGTGCTGCGCTGTACAATATGGCGATGGCATGGATGCTGCACCCCTATAGGAATCCTCCACGTTCGGTATTGAATACGTTTAGTCAATTCAATATACCGACACAAAGATATGTTTTTGAGGAAATGTGCAAGGCTTTGCGTGATCAGATATCGGCAGATGCATCGGACGATGTATTGACTGCTTTGACCAATCTACAGCTCCAGTTTTCGAGCGGAATGATAGTAGGTACTAATGTTCGACGTGCTGTTGAGCAATTATTGGCTCTTCGCCCCTCTATGATGCCTCAAGCATTGTTCGTTGAGGATATTGAGAGACAGTTAGATGCGTCTGGTCAGTTTCCCATGCGCGAAGTTCCACCAGTGTGGATGCCAGGTGACGCTAATGTTGCTCCACCGATCTTGCCACATTTCCAGAGAGTATGGATACATCTCCCATGGAAACGATCGGAGGTTTTACAGGTAAAGCAATCTTTGCCTGACCCTCGCAAAAATCCTGCAGGGTATTATAAGGAATTGTCGCAGCTCGTAGATGCCACGATAATGAATCTTGCCGATATCGATATGCTGTTTGGCAATGTCATACCGCAACCGGTATGGGCCAAGATTCGTCAGGAAGATCATGCAAACGAATTAGGTGCTGATTGGGCTGCTCTTACTGCAGCAGATACACAACAAACTGGTGGGGCTAAGCCTGAACAGATTATTGCCGCTCTCCCTCAGAGAATTATTACCCTAATGAAAACACTTATGCCAGCAATGAGGGTGAATTGGGACAAGTTGTCAGCTTGTAGACAGAAGAAGGACGAGAGTGTCTCTGACTTCTTTACGAGATTTGAGGAGGCATTTATCGATCACAGTGGTCAGGATATGAGTACCGAGGGTGGTCAGCGGTTGTTTGTGGATAAATTCGTCTCTAACTTATTGCCCGACTTGAGCAACAAATTGAAAAATTCTGAGAGTGCGTGGGCTGTCTCTACGTCTGCTCAAATATTGGCTACGGCACAGTATTATGAGAATAGGGAGAAAGAAGAGAATGACCGCGCTGATAAAAAGACGAAAGAACTTAAAACTAAAGTGTTGTTGCAGCAGGCGTATCCTCCGCGTTCGAATCAGAATGATTCGCAGCAACGTAATCGATCGCAGTCGCAATCTAATAGGTCGCAATCGCGAAATGACTCCTCTTCGCAGAGATCTTCGTTAGGGTACAATCAGTGTGCCTATTGTAGACAGGAGGGTCATTTAAAATTCAACTGTCCAGTCCTAAGTGAGCGTAACAGTGGTAACATATCTAGAGGAGGTCGTGGTGGTTCTCAGCAGACATCACCTGGTAGGGGTCGTGGTGCTCCAAATGATCGTTCAGACAATTCGTCAACTTCCAATAATTGTTTTGATCAACGTGGATCGTCGCAAGGACGATCTGCGCAGTACAACGTAGATGACTATTACGTCGATCAGGGAACTGACGACGGTAATTACTAGGACAGCCATAGACAAGGAGAGGGAGTAGTATCAGTTCCGGTTGATCAGAGAGGGCCTTACGTCGCAGTTGCCACCTCGGGCGTCGTTGAGCCTTTTCTGTTGGACACTGGTGCAGCGAAAAGTTCCATCATGCATTCGAAACTCCCTGGCGCACCTTTGTCTGGCTTAACAAATGTTTCCGTTGGATTCTCTGGCGCCCCTGTTAGCAATCCGGTTTCGTGCCCTTTGCCACTTACAATTGGGCCTCGTGAGCTGAAAGCTCCGTTGATTTTGACCACTGGCTGTGGTGAAAATCTTTTGGGCCTGGATTTGCTAAAACGTTTGTATGCGACTTTGTATTGTTCTCCTGCGGGAGTGAAGCTTACCTTAGGTGAGAGAGTTATCTCTCCAATGTACTTGTCTCTCGATAAGCTTCCACCGGAATTGAGTTCTCTTCCTGCATCTTTGTGGGCAACAGGTCCCAATGACGTGGGCCTGCTTGACATCTCCCCTTATGTTGTTCACTTGAAATCTAATGTGCGACTGCCACGTATTCCCCAGTATCGAATCTCCCTTGACGGTGAACGGGCACTGTTGGCGATCATTTATGATTTGATCGAGAAAGATGTTATTGAGGAGACCCGGGGAAACGTGTGCAACAGCCCTGTACTGCCTATTTTGAAACGTACTGATCCTTCCAAACCACCTGTTTATCGTTTTGTTATCGATTTACGGGAGGTGAATAAAATTGTGATTCCTCAGTTCCCTGTTGTGCCTGACATCACGGCGTTACTGACTCTGATCCCAGCCTCGGCATCATGGTTTTCAGTGATCGATCTGAAGAATGCGTTCTTCAGTATTCCGATTGCTGAAGAAAGCAGAGATCTTTTCGGTTTCTCTCTTGGTGGTCGTAGCTTCCGGTTTAAACGTGCTCCTCAGGGCTACTGTGAGAGTCCATCGATATACAGTCAAGCCTTGAAGGGCCAACTAGATGCATTTGTGTTGCCGGCTGGTGCAGCCTTAATCCAATACGTCGACGACTTATTGGTGGCCGCAGATACTCAGGACATTTGCAAAATTGCTACGGTGTCGTTGTTGCAACATCTCTGTGACTTACATCACAAGGTGTCACCTTCTAAACTTCAATATTGTTGTCAAGAAGTAACCTATCTAGGTCACTTATTGTCAAAGGAGGGAAGAAGGTTGACCCCAGAGAGAATTGCAGCCATTGCGCGAATATCTGTGCCAACAACCCAAAGAGATGTGCGTGCCTTTCTAGGTATCACGTCATACTGCAGACAGTGGATTCCAAATTTTTCATTGTTAGCGAAACCATTGGTGGCTCTTACGTGCAAGGATGTTCCAACTCCTTTACCATGGACGGAAGAATGTCAGAAGAGTTTTTCTGAGCTGCGTGACGCATTGTGTTCGGCTCCTGTGTTAGGTACGCCTGACTACAGCAAGCCGTTTACACTATACGTTCACGAGAGGGAAGGTTGTGCATTGAGTGTCTTAACGCAACCCTTCGGCGATAAGCAACGTCCATGTGCATATTTTTCCTCGACCTTGGACCCGGTAGCTAGAGCATTGCCGAGTTGTTTGAGAGCAACAGCGGCAGCTGCGGTGTCCATCCGACAATCAGCAGGATTGGTCATGGATAATATGCTTACGGTGATGGTTCCACATGCAGTTGACACTCTTTTGAATCGCACGAAAACCCAACACTTGACGAGTGCAAGGTTGTCTGGGTACGAGTTGACGCTGTTGGCAAGTCATATTCAGATAAAACGTTGTAATGTTCTAAACCCGGCGACCTTATTGCCAATTAGTGCAGAGTCAGATGAAGTAGCAGCGCATGACTGTTACTTAAGAACTGAGGAGGAAACAAAAGGTCGAGTGGACCTTAAAACACTCCTTTGGAAGATCCTGATGGAACTTTGTATGTGGATGGTTCATGTTTTAAATTGCCAAATGGTGATGTGACTACTGCGTATGCTGTGGTAACGCTGAATACTGTTGTGGAAGCTGCGAGATTGAATCAGAACTCTGCCCAGTTTGCAGAGCTGATTGCTTTAACTAGAGCGTGTGTGTTGGCGAAAGGGAAACGAATGAATGTGTTTACCGACAGCCAATACGCTTTTGGCGTCGCACATAGTTTTGGACGGTTGTGGAGAGAGAGAGGTTTTATGACGTCGCATGGTACAAAGATTCAGCATGGACAGCTTGTGAATGATCTTTTGGATGCACTTACGTTGCCTAAGCAGGTAGCGATTGTTAAATGTAGTGCGCATCGTAAGGTGACGGATGATGTTGGCCGTGGTAATGCGTTTGCGGACGAGACTGCTAAGGAGACTGCCCGGAACCTTAGCACTAGAATGTATGTGACGAGTTCGGTTAGGTGGCCTACAGAGACTAGTATGTGTGAGGATACTATCCAAAGTGTGAAAACGATTCAGAATGAGGCCACTGATACTGAAAAGACGAAGTGGAAAGAGAGTACGGGAAAGTTGGATGCGAATGGTTGTTGGGTTGATTTGTCGGAGCATAAGAGATGGATGTTGCCAGATGCGTATGTGCTAGCTGTTGTGACGATGGCACACGGGTTAGCACATATTAGTGCGAAAGGTATTTGTAAGTTGTTGTCTCCTGTGTGGAAGAACGATGGTATCACTAAATGTGCCGAGAGATTGGTCAAGAATTGCATGATATGTATGTTGTACAATCCTGGTAAGGGAACTCCTACACCTCCCGGCCATTTTGCTCCCCCTTCCTATCCCTTTGAAGTGATCCAGCTAGACTTCATCCATATGGAGCGATGCAATAACCTGAAATACGTTTTAGTTGTGGTTTGCGCATTCTCCCGATGGATTGAAGCCTACCCTCTCAAAGACAATACAGCTCTGTCCACTGCAAAAATCCTACTGAAGGAATACTTTCCTCGGTATGGAATGCCCCGAATTGTATGGTCTGATAACGGAAGTGAGTTTGTAGGGAGTGTGATGAAGAGTGGGTGTAAGGGCCTTGGAATTAATCAAAAATTCCATAGCGCCAATCATCCCCAGTCAGCAGGTTTGGTTGAAGGGTATAATGGCACCCTTAAACTCAAACTAGCGAAGATTCAGGCTACGACTGGTCTTTCGTGGCCTGACGCTTTGCCCTTAGCTTTGTTGTCAACAAGGGCGACCATACACTCCCGAGTAGGGCTCAGTCCCTATGAAATAGTGTTTGGCCGTCCTGCAAATGTTTGGGGGGTCCCTAGACCAAGTGTGTTTTCTGATCTTGAGTACCCAATGTTGATTGACTATCTCTATGATCTGACTGCTAAACTGAGGTTAATTCACCAACAGGTTTACGAAGCACTGCCGACGCAGACGGAGGGTCCAGGCCACCAGCTCCAACCAGGAGATTGGGTGGTTACTCGAAACTTCGCTCGCAAGAAGAATCTTGAACCCCGCTTCACTGGCCCTTTTCAAGTCCTCCTCGCCACGAGAACTGCTGTCCGTTTGGAAGGGCGCAAAAACTGGGTGCACGCCACCCATACGAAAAAGGTACCTATACCTTTACCGGCGGACTCGTGGGTGAGGAAAGGCATTGCTTCGTCTGAAACAGAGAAATTCCAGACCTTTGTACCTTTTAGTGACGCTGAACCTGCTGGAGAATCCTCAGTGCAGCAGAACAACATTGCTGAACATTTGTCATCAAAAGACTCAAGATCTGAACAATCGACTGATCAACAGAACTCTGTTCCTTCATCGGATCCATTGTTTGATGAACAGACACGTCCTGGGAAAACTCGATACTTTTTGCGATCCAGCACCAAAGACTAATAAATTTTCGTTTTGTCCCTTGACATCTACATTATCCCATTTGCCACGATCAGTCTAAACACCCGTATAACTGTGATTATTTTTGTAAATATTGAGTTTCGTTCCACATATGTGTTTTTACTTCCACAGCTAAGAGACTTTATATATATATATTTGCGAATAAGATACCTTGCATCCAGGTGTACCGTAGGGCCGCGCGTGTACTTCCTTCTGGTTAGTAGGTCTTGACACTAGGTCAAAGACCGTCGGTTCCTGGGAACTCCTAGGAATTGACTACTGCTACACAGAACGAAGTGCGTCAAGAAACGTTGCGGACGGTCTTAGGGGATGGCGTTCTCGAAGCTGATGGATTTGGAAGAAGCTCAGGCGCAAAGATTCAAACTACAGCAGATCACTCGTACCAAATGTTTTATGTTTCAAGTGTTCCTTCTGTTTCTGGTTCTTTCTTCGTTATTGGCGGGTGGGGTGTATTACATGATACCGTACTTCCTACCCTCTGCCATACCTACTCCTACTTCTGAACCTAAATCTACCTCCACTGCATCCCCTCATTCTTTCCATATCTTACCCGAACACGAACAGGCTAGACGTGCAGAATTCAGAAATAATTCCTTTATTCAGCTCCTTCATCAGCATCAGTTAGTGGTTAACACTACCAATTGTTGGGTGTGTGGGTTAATGCCACATACCACGGATAAGGGAATTCCATATCTGGTCCTTCCTTATAGTTCCCAGGGTTCAGCTCGAGCATTTCAAACAATGTTTCGAAGTGCACTAGATTCCTACCCCAATCGAGAGCCACATCCTTCCCACTCTGGTCCTGGTTCGTACCAAAAGCCTTTGACTATAGCGATAGACGATTTAGATAGGGATATCTATGAACCGTCGCTTAACCCAGAGGAAGAGGTACAAGCCTATAGGGTCCTGAGTAAGGTTGAGTATAGTGCGCTCACTGAGGAAAAACAGCTTAGAAGCTCGCCTCCGATATGGGTCGTATCCCACCTTGGTAATTTCTGTCTATTGGGTCGTGGCCGAAGATCGAGAGCCCGTCTTGGAGAGAGTGCTTGCTCTGAGACTTACATCCTGCCGATGCTCTCTTCCCCTGTGTTTCTGGCTGCCAAGGGTACATACTTTGTCTGCCATGATCGTGCGTATACATGGTTGCCCTCCAACTTTGTGGGCTCATGTTATATCGCAAATCTGTTGCCTCCGACATTCACTGTTGATGCAGACTATCACAAGACTAGAGTTGTGAGAGGCGTGATTAGCGAAGAGGACACTGCCGGTCAAGAGGCAGGAGACTTTTTCAAGGGTTTCCTCCCGTTTTGGGGACCTATGGTCAATAGTAGGAACCTGAGACAATTGACTCGAGTGGTGGAATCGACAGCTAATATCACTGCCAGTGCCCTTGGTAATATCACCACAGAACTTCAGGCGGATAGGCTTATGACGTTACAAAACCGTATGGTTTTAGACGTGGTCTTAGCAGATCGAGGTGGAGTATGTAAGGTGATCCATTCGAGCTGCTGTATTTTCATTCCAGATAACGCTCCAACTGTCTATCAAGCCATCTCAAAGTTGCATAAGATCTCTGAGTCCATACACGTGGACGTAGGGGATTGGACGTTACTTGGGTGGTTTTGGGGCCTGATGTCGACTTGGGGTTGGAAGATTCTGATGATCATCGGAGTTGTTGTAGCGTTTCTGTTCACGTGTTGCCTTTGTGTGCAGTGTGGTCCTGCCTTATGTGGCCTCTGTGCTACGACGTGTATAAGACAGCCGCCTGTTACCAAAGGAGCTCAGTTGGACAGAGTTATGTTGCAGCAACATCTAGATGGTCTGATGAATATCGAGTATGATTCTGACTAGTGCTTGCCTACATGAGGGCAAAAGGAGCGTCTGAGGTTCCGTGACAATCGTAAGTGGTGTTTTCGACTCGCACGAATATGGTCGAGTCTGGTATCTATGAACCGCAAATGACGAGTTTAGTGGGTGTGCGCAGTTTCGCTGTGCTAACCTGAACCGTTTGTTTGTTTCGTGGGTTTCTATCTGTACCCACGGGTTCCATCTTAGATACAGCATCCATTTTGTCTCTTGCCCTCAAGTAGCCAGCGAACGGACGCTGTCCGCTTCGCGACCCTGGGATTCCCAAGACTCTTGCGAAGACACGTTTCCTTTGAAAGTGTCTTTATGATGAGGGGGATGATACTGTAAGGCAGATGTCCCCGCTCGAGGCACATCTTGCTGTGCCGGTCTATTGTCTCAGCCGTGCATCTCATTAGGCACGTCCCTTTGATGCCTGCAGCTCGTGTTTCCCGATACCACCCCTTTTACACCCTTTCCGATCTCCCCACTGTTTCTGTCTTCCTTTGCACCTGTCCTTGTTCCTTCTCCGATCTGTTTACTGCCGATTGGAATGTACTAATGGTGGGAAGATGGGTTTTTACAGTTGGGAACCACCGAATGTTTCTGTACTTATGTTCCGGACCTTGAATACATCAAAGCGACCCCTCTCGGGGATAATGATGGGAACCAAGTTGTAAACCTTTGTGCACCATGTTAACCTATGAGAGAAAACTGTATAAAAAGGAGCGATCCACAGTAGCGATTTGAATCAGATCCCGCGAACTTACATGCTGTGTACTTCACGTGACTTCTGTGTTCCCTGCAGTAAATAAACCTCGAATCTTTGACGCCGAAGGAAGTGTCCCGTGTCTCTGTCATTTGTACGCCGGAACAGGTTACCCACGAAGGTTTCAGGTGTTGTCCCCTGGCACCGCTGGGTCTTAAATAACCCAGTCCTTCAGTTTAGTATAAGTGGGTCGCTCCCAGTCCTTTGTTCTTTGGTTCTGTGGTTCTTTGCTTAGTTTGTTTTGTCCTTTTTTTTTAAAATATTTTTATTGAGATTTGAGTTGGAAGTTTATACAGATTATAACATATCCTTCACTTACTCAAAGTATACATATACATATTGCAAAATGAATATTATCAAGAAATGCAGAATAGAGAAACTAATAAAAGGAAGAAGAAAGATCTTATTAAGTCGTTACTCCATCAATCCAATTTTGAATTGGTGTCCAAATTTTTATGCCAAGTAGTTTCCTTTTTCTTCCCTTGGTTGCATATATTGCCAATTCAAGTTTGTATCTAGCTAAAAGACGACCCCTCCATGTGGAGAACGACGGCGGTTCTGGGCTGATCCAATCCTGTGTGATACATGCGCGTAATTCAGACATCATAATGAATAATAAATTGATTTCTTCTAGGTCTATTGAGTCTTTAGAAACACCAAATAATATTAATTCAGGTGATATAACAATAGTTTTACAAAAAGTGTTTTCGATGAATTTATGAATATCAGAAATTAACCTAGTAAGCTTTACACAGGAGTGAAACATATGTATTGTGTCAGCCCCTCTCATATTATATTGATTACAATTAATTCCAGCAATAGACCCCCATGTCAAAACTTTAGCAGGTGTATAATAAAGGTCACACAGAATCATATAGTGTTGAGTACGAGTACGCCCAGAAAATAGGATAGAGGTAGCCATTTTATTCGAATCTTTTAAAAATAGATCCTTTGTTCCTAATTTCTCTTCCCACACAATCTGGATTCCGTGCAAATCATAGCACGGAGTCGGCTCTTCTCGAGGTCACGGATGCCATCAGGGAAGTACTCGACTCTGGGGGAAGAGCCATGTTGGTAATGCTGGACTTGTCGGCGGCTTTCGACACCGTTCCTCACGATCGCCTCCTTGCAAGACTCTGGGAGAGCGGCCTCCGGGGAACGGTATGGAACTGGCTAAAATCATTTCTGGCCGACCGCCGACAAACGATCTGGGCGCCCCCTTTCTCCGCTGATATGGCTCCGCTAGAGGTGGGGGTTCCGCAAGGTTCCATTCTCAGCCCCATGCTGTTTAACATCTTTATGGCCCCTCTGGCGGCAGTCGCGGAGTCCTTTGGCGCCCAGATCGTATCCTACGCCGATGACACCCAGCTCCTATTCACCTGTGACAGGGGCGGGTCATTCGACGGCACACGGATCAAGGATTGCCTTGGTGCGGTTTTTGAGTGGTTCAGATGCAATGGCTTAAAGTGTAATTCTGATAAGTCTGAACTTCTTTTTTTTGGATGCCCCTGTGAACCAGACTGGAAAGCTTGGTGGCCCCAAGATATGTTTCCCCCAGACAATGTGTCTCTCAAAGCCAAAAACTTGGGAGTGATTGTGGACAGTGAACTATCCTTTGGGCCTCATATTTTGAGCCTTTCAGGTAAATGCTTCGGCATTTTACGGATGCTGAGGAAGTTTCTTCCTTTAGTGTCTTTTCAGCACAGGAAAATAATTGTCCAGGCTTTGATCGGATCTCGACTGGACTATGCAAACGTCCTCTTTCTGGGTCTACCTAAATATCTTTTGACCCGTTTGCAAGTAGTCCAGAACTCGGCAGCCCGTGCTATCTACGGGCTCCCGAGAAGAGCAGGTGCCACTGTCTTATTGAACACCTTACACTGGTTACCAATTGCTAAGAGAATTCTTTTCAAAAGTCTGACTTTTGCCTTCAAAGCTCAACAAGGCACTGGCCCTAAGTACATCAGGAAACGTCTTTCCCGTTATGTACCTAGCAGGTCTCTGAGATCATCTTATTTATCCAAGATGACAATCCTGACTATCAGGTGGGCAAGGTTGGGAGGTCGATCATTCCGCTATCTAGCCCCAAAGGCTTGGAATGAACTACCACTCTTCCTCAGACAGGCTCCCAGTCTCCTTGCTTTTAGAAAAGATCTGAAAACGTGGCTTTTTACTAAATAATTTCTTTCCCTTCTTATCTGCCTGCATTTTAGTTGTTATGTTGTTGTCTGACTTGCCGATATTCTTCGTCAAAGCGCCGGGATGCTCCCTGGAGTAGCCGTGCGCTATAGAAGAAATAAACATAACATTTATCGCACAGATTGTTAAAGTCATCCGGGAGGTAAGTCATTAACATATTATAATAATAGCCTATTCTTCTTTTATTGGTTAGGCTATCTATAAGCCAAATTGGCATTAAATCCTGCCTTGCTACATTAGAGGGTAAGTGTAGAAAGCTATGAATCTGTAAATATTTAAAATAATCATGAGAAGGAATTTTGAAATTATTTTGAAGTTCTCCAAAAGAAAGTAACGAATCATAATTATTTGTGTACAAGTCAGAGAGAAAAAAAATCCCCTTAGTATTCCATTTTTTCATCACCTGGTCTCTAAATATAGAAGGGAAGCAATGAATTGAATTTAATGGGGTGTATCTTGTGACTTTTCTGATACCAACCACTTTTTTGATAATTCGCCAAGCTTTATATGCTGCTGCTAGAATTTTAAATTTTGTTTTTTTATAGTAGCTTGGTTCTATTATTTTTAGCAAATGGTGATTAGCTTCGGTGCCTAATACAAGTTCATATATATTTGGGTATTGTGCTAAAGAAGTAGGGATTTTATTACCGACAATCAAAGGAGACATGTATTGGAGTACTGCTGCTAGATAGTAGAATAGAAAATGTGGTGCAGCCCAACCCCCTCTATCTTTCGGTGTAATCATCTTCTTATATGCTCTCCTGATGCCTCTATAGCCCCACAAAAATCTAACTGCGCTTCTTTCAGTTTCTTGAAAAAAGCTTAAGGGAAATTCCAGAGGGATTGTTCTAAATAAGTAGATACATTTCGGCAATATGAGCATCTTTAAGACATTATTTCTGCCATGGAGAGATAAATGTAAGTGATTTATTCTTTCCAGGGTTGAATTAACCTTTTTGAGAATCGGGGTATAGTTTAAACTAGGTATTTTTGAGATAGGTGTAGTTAATCTAATTCCTAGATAGACTGCCTCAGAGACTATATTTCCAATTGGCAGTGGATTTGGACCTATAAACAGAACTTGCGTCTTGGACAAATTTAATTTATATCCAGAAAAAGATCCAAATGTATCCGCCAATTCTTCAATCCTCAAAAAAGTTCTTTCAATATCTTTGGTAACCACTACCAAGTCATCTGCATAGGCAAGGGCTCTATATACAGTACCTCCTAGTTGTACCGGTACTATATTCTCATCCCGATTTAACTGATTAAGAAAGATATCTATGTGTATGGCAAAAAGAAGAGGAGAGGATGGACATCCCTGGCGTTTCCCTCGCTGAATAGGGAATAATGCAGACTTAGTAGAGCCTATTTTTATTGCTGATACTGGGTTTTTGTATAATGCCTTAAATGCATTTATTATTCCTGGTCCGAAACCTTTCATGGCTAGCAAGTCCCAGAGATAGGGCCATGCCACTCTGTCAAATGCTTTTTCAGCATCTAGCAAGGTAATCCCTATTGGTGTATTAGAGGCTTCTGCCCAATCCATCATAGCTATGATTCTACGTATATGGTCAGCCGTATCTCTGTTAGGAATGAATCCATGTTGCCAGCGAGAAACAATTAGTGGTATTATCTTTGATAGTCTTGTGGCAAGTATTTTCGAGTATATTTTACTGTCGGCATTGATTAAGGATATTGGCCTATAAGAAGCTGGGTTGACTGGATCTTTATCTTTTTTTAAAAACGTCATGATTACTGATGTAGCCCAAGATGTGAATGTGAATGTGAATGGGTTTTTATAGAGCGCAACTTACACTCCAGGGAGCATCTTGGCGCTAGACATCACTGTCCCGACAGAGAAGAGGTAGGGATGCTGCTAAGATAGGTCCTAATTATAGATCCTGGTCTATGAATGAAATGTGGTTTAGCTTAACGATGAACAGAGTGAGTCTTCGATTTTGAAGATCCATGTTTTGAGCATTTTACGAAACAATTTTTCGGAATCGATCAGGCGCATTTGTGGTGGGAGCTTGTTCCAAGCTTTAGCTCCCAGTACTCCGATGGATTTTCCACCTTTAGTGGTTAATCTGAATTTGGGGACTGCGAGTAGGTTTAGGTTAGATGATCTGAGTGATCGTGGGGGAGTGTATCTTCCAAACCTATGGGATAGGTATGTCGGTCCTGACTGATGGTAGGCTCTGAACGTAATGAGCAGGATTTTAAATAGCACTCTTTTGTGGATGGGTAACCAGTGCAGGGTTTTGAGTGCTTTTGAGGCAGATGATTTCCTGGGTAGTCTTAGCACCAGGCGGGCGGCGGCGTTTTGAACCATCTGCAGCTTGTGCAGAACAGCTCTGTTTGAGCCTGCATAGATGCTGTTGCAGTAGTCTAGGCGAGATGTGATGAGGGCTACTGCCACAGTCTTTCTAGCTGTTAGGGGGAGGAGGTCAAAGAATCTTCTAAGACCTTTAATGATATTGAAACAGGACCCTGCTACTGTACCTGCTTGTTGCTTAAAGGATAAGGCTTCATCAAACCTTATCCCTAGGTTACGAGCCGACGTGATGGTATTAGGGGAAATTTCGGCGTCTTGAGGCCACCAATTGGAGGGGGAAAAGAGGTTGTTTTGGCCGAAAGGGAGGATTTCAGTTTTACCTGAATTACATTTGAGGTGGTTCGTTCGCATCCAATCAAAGGTTGCCGTCAAACAGTTACGTAAATTTTCCTCTGCTTTGGAGGAGTTGTTATCCAGTACTAGGATAAGCTGGGTGTCGTCAGCGTAAGATATCGTGCTGATGTTAAAGGAAGTGATGAGTTTTATCAGGGGGGTCATATAGAGGTTGAACAAAACCGGGCTCAAGCTTGAGCCTTGTGGTACCCCTGTTTTTATGGTTTTTTCATCCGAGCAGTAGTTTCCTAGCACGGTTACTTGTCTCCTATGGCACAAGAAGTTTTTCAGCCATTCGAGGGCGGTACCTGCTAGCCCTGACTCTGTCAGGCGGCCTATCAACACGGGGTGTGAGACCGTGTCAAAGGCCGCCGACAGGTCGAGCAGGATTAGGACGGCCTTTTTCCCTTGGTCCAGTGCCATCTTGAGGGTCTCTACAGTATGTAGGAGGGCTGACTCCGTGGAGTGTTTTGCCCTAAAACCAGCCTGGTTAGGGTGGAGTAGGTGGTTTTCCTCTAGATGTTTTGTCAGCTGTTTATTGACTGCCGCTTCGGTCAGTTTAAACAGTAGTGGGAGCAACGAGATGGGGCGAAGGTTGGAAAGCGTGGTGGGGTCAGGTAGGGGCTTTTTCTGCAGAGGCTTGACTGCTGCGAGCTTCCATTCAACCGGAATGGCTGCAGTAGACAGAGAGGAGTTTATAATGGAGTTTATTTCTGGGTTTACCATGTCCACCAGAGTGTGGAGCAGCATTGGGGGGCATGGGTCAAACGGGGAGCCTGATTTACTGGAGAGGATTGCTTGTCGGGATTCGTCGAGACTGATGGGAGTAAAATTTTTCAACTGGGGTTTGTTGTTGATTGGTAACGTTGCGTAATAGGGGGGGGGTTCAGGAGGGTCAGGGAAGTCTGAAGTAAGTTTAAGTATTTTCTGTTCGAAATAGTCAGCTATGTCGTTACAGAGAGCTAATGAGGGTGGTATTTCTTGCCTGAGGATTCTGGGGTTCATAAACTCGTCAACAATTTTAAAGATTTGTTTCTGGTTGTTGTTGGACCGATTAATTCTTTGAAGAAAATGGTCTTTTTTGGCGTTTTTTATCATGGAGTGATATATTTTTCTCGCGGTTTTATAGGCCAGAGCTTCCTTTGGATCATAGTTTTGACGCCATTTCTTTTCGAGAGATCTGATCTCTGTACGTTTAGCTTTTATTTCGGGGGAGAACCAGGGTGCTGATTTTCTATTCTGCTTTTTTCTAACTTTCTCTGAGTTGGCCGGACCACAGCACTCCGAGATCCAGTTGCAAAATATTTTGTAGTCGTATTCTGTGTCTCCAGACAGTGAAGGTTTAGATTTCTCTGCGGTGAGCAGGAGATTTGGTGAATTGGCAAGCTTTTTCCAGTCTTTTTGCATAGGGATTTCGATTTTTTGGTTGGCGGTGTTAGACCTTTTCTTATTGGTGGTTAGATTAAAAGGAATTAGACAGTGGTCGGTCCATGTTTGGATCAGCGGGTCTTCGACGGTTAAGGTTTGGGTATTGGTGCAAATGCAGTCTAGTATATGGCCTGCTTTATGCGTGGGCAATTTGGTCAATATTTTCAGTCCTAGAATATTTGTCAAGTCGTTGAGCCATATGGTGTTGGGGTCGTTGGGTTTGTCTAGGTGGAAATTTAGGTCACCCAAAACGGAGAAATTTGCGTATTTTAGGGTGAGAGTGCTGAGAGCATCTTCGAAGCTTTCGAAGAAACCGTTTTGGGGTCCTGGGGGGCGGTAAATGAGGGCTCCTGCGAATGTATTTTCCTCATTTAGTCGGATGCAGAAACCCATGCTTTCTGCCCCTTTTACGTCTGGGAGTTCAATGGTAGTACATTTAAGTGAATCTCGATGAATGATGGCCAAGATTCTGGTGGTATACCTTTTTGTGCCTCTAGGAAAGTAATAAGCATGTCACGTTTTATATGACTTCTGAAAGACTTATAAAATTCTAGTGGGATAAGGTCCGGACCAGTTGCTTTGCCTGTTGCTAGTGAGTTTAGTGCATTTTGGATTTCTTCCCATGTAATCGCAGCATCCAACGCCAACTTTTGGTCATAAGAAAGGGATGGCAGAAGATTTTCCATGGCAAAGTTCAAACATATGTTAGACGAATAATGATCATTCTCTTGTGTATAGAGTTTGAGATAAAACTTACGAAAAACTTCCAGAATTTCCTCTTGTTTATTATGCATTTGACCTGTTTCATCTTGAATTATATTAATGGTATTATAAGCTTCTTTCTGTCTAATTCTTTTTGACAAAATGTTCCCTGTATTTTCACCTATCTCATATATCTGGGTTTTATAACTTGCCATCTGTTGTGCTGATTTATCTGCAAAGAATTCATAACAGATAGCTTTACTGATCGCTAGACTCGATTCTATATCCGATATTGGTTGTTGACGTGCTATTGCTGTTATTAATTCCTTTTCCCAAAATAATACTTTCTCAAATGCTTTTTCATTCTTTTCACGCATAATTTTCTGTTTTTGAATAGTATAAGATAGCGTCTCTTCCCTTACCCCTGATTTGAACGTGTCCCAGACAATTTGAACAGAAGCAGCTCCTCTATTAATATCAAAGAATTCTTTCATCCATATAGCCAACATATCTAAGTATTCTGGATCGAATAATAGTTTACGATCAAAAGTCCAGAGCTTCGTTGAGGAATTGATTTATCAGTTTTGATTTCGATCAGTATTGGGTTATGGTCAGAAATTATGCGTGGAAATAACTCAAAATTTGTATCATGGATAAACGATTTTTTAAGGAGAAAATAATCCAAACGTACAAACTTTTTATGTGGATGGGAAAAGAATGTAAACACGGGAGATAATGGTTTTTTTTCATAGACTATATCAACTAAGCCATGGTCCAGAACCAATGACCGTAAAGACATAAATGACTTCTTTTTAACTCCCTGATAGCAGGATACATCACAAATATCCTTATTAGAATCTAGGTGAATATTAAAGTCACCACAAAGTATTAATAATGAAGACCAGTTGGCTAATTCCAAGTTTAGAAAGTCCAGAATAGCTGGATCATCCACATTTGGAGCATAGACAGCGCATACAGTCCATAATATATTGTTAATTTTGAACTCTGATATTGCCCATCTACCATATTTATCTGCTTTATGCCGAATTAGTATACCCAGGCCCTTCCTGAATAGAATAGCGACACCTTTTGTTGTTGAGCCTTGAGATGTACATACAGCTAGCTGCATGCCTAAATCTTTATATAGGTGTCTATCCTTCCACATTATATGTGATTCCTGAATACACAATATATCATTTTTCATAGACTGTAAGATTTGTGCCGCTATCCCACTCTTCTTTTTATTATTCAAACCACATATATTCCAAGAACAAACACGTAATTTTCCCATTTATAACAACATTTACTTCGCAGATGAGGTACCAGATTGTGCAAAAAATACCTGTATACGAACCAGTGAAATTTCAAATATTTCTCCCTAACAAAGAGCTTAACACAACTTAACAAAATAGCTACACGTAGCAAAATAATAGACATTCTGTTTTTACTTGCAACTTTGTTTTTTTCCCCAACCCTCCCCACACCCCCCTCTGGGCTCCTCCTGAGCCCCCCCACCCTCCCCACCCCTCAGTGCTGTCAAGGCAGAGGGACATACTAGTCCCTCGTGTTGATGATGTGATGAGCGCTAGGTAGTTCTCATCGTGTGGTTCATTTCATGAAAAAAATCTGAGCAAATTTTATCATTCATTTGCCATATCCATTACTAGCTTTTACTAAGCCTGGTTTCCCCCATTTTTTAACTTGTCAACATGAACTACATTAAATTCTTAATGCACTCCTAGCGGGGAGAAAGAGAAGAAAGCAGATTTAAATTATTAAACATATTTGTTCATGATTCATAGTTCATAATTCATAGTTCGTAATCCTCTCAGATAGACATCAGAAATTCTTTGGCTGCTACCTCGGAAGTAAAGAAAACAGAACGTTCCTTATGTATCACTTTAAGTTTGGCCGGATTTAAAAGAAATGCTTGGGCTCCTTTTGCCTGGAATAAGGAAATAAACTGTCTTAGCTGCCATCTTAATTGCACAGTAGCATGACAGTAATCCGGTCGCACAAATAATTCACCATCTCGAACCTTACGCTTTTTATTAGGTCTTGCCAAATCATAGAGTGCTTCTCTGGCTAAGAAATTATTCAATGAGATCAAGATAGCTTGTGGTTTAGAGGCTGAGTCTTGTCTTGCCTGGAACGGAAATCTGTGCGCCCTTTGAATTTCAGTCTCCCATTTCCATTGATTTAGCTCTGCGAAGGCAGCAGAGAAAAGTTCTATCATGAACTGACGTGGGTTTGAATTCTCCTTCCCTTCCGGCACACCCAGGACTCGGAGATTATTGCGGCGTGATCTATTTTCCAAATCCACGAGCTTCCAATTAATCTCCTCTTTCAGACCCTCCATGGATTTTAGTTGTGTGCTCTGCTGTGCCATAGAATCTTCCATTTGTGAAATCCTACTTTCCGTCTCAGTAACTCTGATAATTGTATCATTAGAGATTTTCATTACTTTTCTCAAGTTGTTTTGTAGCTTTTTTACAGCTCCCTGAGTTCGGAGATTTTCAGTTTTGGTTTCTTCTCTATGATGCAGCATTACACGATAAAGGACTTCCATTGTTATTTCAGGTGAATCATCAGATGGATTGTGAGATCCAGGAGTTATAAATGATGGAAGTGAAGTGGACTTATTAGACCCCCGCAATGTAGAGTTAGAGTTAGAGATCTCCGCTTCTTCTTCCCCCCCCCATTCAGGTCTATTCGGGGACTCCTCTGGATCTGAATCTAATTCTTCAGGATTGCTAAGCTCTTCTTGGCCTAGATCAGAATAAGATTTTTCTTGTTTCTGCAATGACCCAATGTCCTGTACCATCTCATCTGTACTGTCAGAGACCAACGCTTGTGATAGATCAGTCATGGAATAAAAATTGCCAGCTGAATCTAAAGCCTCTGTGTCATCTCCTCGGGTCTCAGTGGTGGCCAATGTTTTTTGTATTGAGTCACAATTTTTACCACTGGATACTCCCCCTTTAGCAGACCCTTCAGTACTACTCAATTGTTTATCTGAGGCCTTCTGATTAACATCAGGGACAACAGTTTTTTCCTAAACATAACTGGGATTTTCGGTATGGCACCTAGCCTACAACTCCCAGAATCCACCACATTTGTGTCTTCAACAGAGATTGTTATAGATGCATTAGAATTACTTGGATGTGGTACAGTTTGTTGTACCCCCTCAGCCAGAGTTATAGCAGTCGACATAAATTCTATGTTTGAGTTCATAGGAGCATTCGTACTCACAGTAGTAGAAGCCTGGGAAAGATCGTCTATCGATGCAGCAGGCTGAGTTGTATCCCGGGCCGCTGCAATATCGGCTCTTGTTTTCGGCTTTTGCTGCCGTGATAGTCCAGTCGGGTTCTTTGGCGCCATTAAAGCTGGAGGAGCTGATACAATGTATCCGTGTTGTTCCTGTTTCTTTTGCTGCCGTGAGCGCTCCTTCCGTGTTTGATGTCGGCGTATTCCAGAATATTGTGTTTCAGCTCCCGACGTGTTTCTGGAAGACGGCGAAAAGAGAAGAGTCGGGCGTACCCACGCCGAGCGGAGAGTTCGAGTATAACTTCTCCACAGATCAAAGCGCATAGCCAAGCCAGGCAATTGTGTAAGCGCTTTCGCCGTCCCCGTCACCGTCACTTCTCCGGCGCTCCTCCAACCGCGGGCAGCAAATGTAAATAGTTAACTGGAAATTGTAATCTCCCACAAGTAATGGCTGTTTACTCTGCTAATTCAGGTAGAAAAATCAACATGCCGCAACGAACCACACGAGAGCTCTGAACCAGCGTCTCCTCACTCGGACTTGCAGTCCGCCATCTTTGTTTTGTCCTTAGTTTTATTTGAAGATTGCAATTTTCAAAAACCGAGGGTCTTGTATATTTACGAGTGTATCGATAGAGATAGCCCCTTGAAGTTTGAAGCTAGATTAGTGAGCTATAAGATGCCTGATCTTAGCAAATTTGGAGATTTGTGTTGGCCAACTTTGTATACGTTTGGATTAGCCGGCTTCCCCTAAAGGGAATATTTAAATAGGTTAGATTTAAAAACATATTTCTTCCTTGGTGATTTTGTATCCCCAGGGAATTAAAATATGACATAATACAAAACAAGGATCGTTTGTTCTGCGCAGTTTTATGAATGGAGATTGGAGTTCTGGACCTTTTGGTTCCGTCCAGAGGTGTCAGGGATAACACCCGAAGACCCCGGAGTTCTACCTGTCTCGGTGCACAAATAAACAGAAACACGGGCTTCTCGATGGTGGCGTCAAAGACCAAAGGTTTATTACTGCAGGGACACAGAAGTCACAGAAACTACACACGGGCAGTATCTAGGAGCCTGTTCGATTTGTACAAAGTGGGTTGCTCCTTATATACTAAATTTTAGGCTTCGGGCAAATTCTTTACATGTTAGTACATTTCTAAACCTTTGTGTCCTAAACAATAAATATTTGGCGTTGCACAGGAATCGTCAACAATATCTGATGTCAAAACATTACGAACGAGGGGTTCCCACTGTTCCATCATAATCCCATGTCAACTTTTCATTCAAGAGCCGGACCGCCTCATCGTAAATTTCGTTACCTCCCCCTAATAAAGGCCCAGAAGGAAAGGAGCAGAGCCAGGTGCGGAAGATAGAAAAGCAGAATAAGAGATGTTTGTGGGTCGTAAATGGGCAAGGCTACCAGCTTCGGCCACCTAATCATGATCAGGCCAACGAACACGAGAACCAGTATAGGAGGACTGGCCTCAGGCAGAGGAGGCAGCTTCTGTCGAGTCATGAGGCCATGGCGTGTTCTGTCCTAAGGTGCACGTGTCACTAGCAAGGTGAATCTCCGGCTAAAGCTTACGTGTCCTTAAGTGAAAGAGGTCACTGCGTGTCCATTGACTATGTGAGGGCAAGAAATACAAAATGGCTGCCGTAATCTAAGATGGATGTCATGGGTAGATCAGAAATGTGTTCATAACAGAAGTGCTCTTGCTCGTAGCATAGCGAAAACACCAGGATATGCTAAATGGATCATTTGCGGTTCACTGATTCCAAAATTATGTATTTACGACAATGTTGAAAACACGGGTTCAAATCGTCACGGAACCTCAGACCCTCCTTTTGCCCTTACATAGGCAATTACTCAGTCTATGTCCGAGTCTATCTCTATGCTCATCAGGTCAGTGACATGTTGTTGCATCATCATCCTTTCTCGCGCCTTTTCTCCAAACGCAGGTGGTTTTCTGAAACAGGTTGCAGCACAGAGACTACACAAAGCGGGACCACATTGGATAATAAGGCAGCACGAGAACAGGAATACTAGGATGACACCAATGACCATCAGAACCTTCCATCCCCACGCTGATAGTAGAGTCCAAAACCACTCCATTAAGGACCAGTTTCCCTTGTCTACGTGTATAGAGTCGGAAATCTTGTGTAGCTTAGAGATCGCTTCATAGACAGTCGGAGCATTATTGGGAATAAAAACACAGCAGCTCGATTGGATCATTCTGCATACCCCACCTCGATCTGCAAGTATTACGTCTAGAACCATACGGTTCTGCAACGTCATGAGACGATCCGCCTGAAGCTCAGCTGTTAAGTTACTAAGGGCACCAGCAGTTTCTGTAATAGTAGATTCAACTACCCGTGTTAGCTGACGTAGATTTCTACTATTGGCCATAGGCCCCCAGAACGGAAGGAAACCTTTGAAGAAGTCTCCCGCTTCCTGACCAGCGGTATCTTCCTTGCTGAAAACACCTCTTGCTATTCTGGTCTTGTGATAATCTGAGGAGGCAGTGTACGTTGGAGGCAACAGTCGAGCAATATAACATGAACCTGAAAAGTCAACAGGCAACCATGTATACCCTCTGTCTTGACAGATGAAGTAGGTACCCCTAGCAGTAAGAAAGGCAGGGGAAGAGTTAGACGGAAACACGTAAGTCTCAACGCACTCACTCCTCCCTAGCTGAGATCTCGGATTTCTCCCATTTCCTTGCAAACAGACTTGACCTCGGTGAGGCACGACCCAGACTGGAGTGGAGCTTTTACGCTTGCTTTCTCCCAAACTAAGGCGATACTCTGTAGAATTCCAACTCAAATATACCCGTAATTCATCTCTAGGGTAAGATGGAGTATCATTGACGTCTTTAATCATGTCAATAATTCCCTGGACTAAAGCTTTGTTGGCAGAGTTATATTTAGTGGAACGTGGTGGACGC
The DNA here is from genome assembly GCF_964263255.1 of Lissotriton vulgaris. Classification (NCBI taxonomy): domain Eukaryota; kingdom Metazoa; phylum Chordata; class Amphibia; order Caudata; family Salamandridae; genus Lissotriton; species Lissotriton vulgaris. Next base: position 602,689,310 of record NC_141696.1, read on the forward strand.
GGAGGATAGGTCTCAAGGGCATAGGCAAAAATGGTCTGAAAGGCCTGAAATGATCCATTATAGCTAAAAGGCAAAACCAGATAGGGAATGCCTTTATCCATAGTGTGGGGTATCAGGCCACACACCCAGCAGTCTGTAGTGTTAACTACCAGTTGGTGTTGATGCAAGAGCTGTACAAAAGTGTTATTAATGAATTCTGAGCGTCGAGCTTGTTCGTGTTCAGGAAACGAGTGAAAAGAATGCATAGAAGCAACAGTAGAAGAAGCAGGATCAAGGGGAGGTACTGTAGTTGTTACCGGTGTAAAAATTAAATGCACACCAAAGACGATTCCACCCACCAACGTTATTAAAACAATCAAAAACGTAATTGCACATTGCATCAGAAAGCATTTGCTGTGAAGAATTTTGTAAAGTCTATTTCTGCGAACATAAATTACATTCTCTCGTTGCAGCTCAGGAAGCTCCATCTTCTACAATCCGCTCGCGACCACTGATGATGTGTACGTAGATGAAAATGCCTCTATCAGCCCTGGGAGTTCCCAGAACTAACAGAAAGATCGACCTTGTGTCTGACCCCCCGCAGATTCAACTAGGCACACAGCCACGACCCTACGGCTACCCAGACGAAGGCAATTTTAAAACAACAAAACAATACAAAGTATTAGCAAACTTCCTGGCTGGAGGCAAAGTATCAGAATTCAAATGTGTAAAATAGGCAGGTTCCTGCTTTATTTGTCCATATTGCGAGATCGTAAATTGTATCTCAGTTTTGCAGGAGCTATTTGATCTGGAAACAGTGTATTTTCAGCAGGGGTTGCAATGTTCAAGTTCGCAGATGGCAAATGTTCTTTTGATGCAGAGGACAAATGTTCAGAGTTCAAAGGAGCAGTTTCAGAAGGGGAGTCAAAGTTCGATGAATCAGTGATTAGTTCTGCATCGCTGAAAGGGATAAACCTGGGGACTTGTTCAGTTTCAGAGGTACCGATTCCTTTCTTCACCCAGTTATCATAAGGAAGCGGCAGAGGCACACGCTTGACATGCGTTGTATGGGTCCAGTTTTTTCGGCCAGCCACACGAATAGCAGTTCTCGTCGCCAACAACACCTGGAATGGTCCGACGAATCTGGGTTGGAGATTTTTCGTCCTTGCAAAATTTCGGATGACCACTTGGTCACCTGGTTTCAGCTGATGACCTGGACTCTCCGGTGGCTTTGGCAATGCATCGAAAACCTGTTGGTGAATAAGACTCAATTTAGCAGTCAAGTCGAAAAGGTAATCAATTAACATTGGGTATTCCAGCTGTTTTAAATTCCTTTGGTCTAGGTACCCCCCAAACGTTTGCAGGACGACCAAATACTATTTCATACGGACTAAGCCCTACTCTAGAATGCACAGTCGCTCTTGTGGATAACAGAGCCAAGGGTAGTGCATCTGGCCAGGGCAAACCCGTGGATGCTTGTATCTTAGCAAGTTTCAGTTTGAGGGTGCCATTGTAACCCTCAACTAAACCAGCAGACTGGGGATGATTCGCACTGTGGAACTTCTGTTTTATCCCTAAGCCGGCACACACACTCTGCATAACTTTCCCTACAAACTCACTTCCATTATCTGACCATACAATCCGTGGCATTCCAAATCTGGGGAAGTATTCTTTGAGAAGAATTTTGGCAGTGGACAAGGCAGTATTGATCCTTCAGTGGATATACTTCGATCCATCTGGAAAAAGCACAAACTACCACTAGGACGTACTTTAGATTGTTGCAATGATCCATGTGAATGAAGTCTAACTGAATCACTTCAAAGGGGCAAGAAGGAGGAGCGAAATGACCAGCGGGTGTGGGGATTCCCTTGCCAGGATTATGCATCAGGCATACCATGCAATTTCTCACCACTCTCTCTGCACACTTACTAATCCCATCATTCTTCCAGACTGGAGCCAACATCTTACAAATCCCTTTAGAACTGATATGCGCTGCTCCATGTGCCATCGTTACTACTGCAAGCACATACGCATCAGGCAACATCCAACGCTGTTGTTCTGACAAATCAATCCAACACCCACTCGAGTCCAATTTACCCGTATTCTCTTTCCATGCAAGCTTTTCCTCCTCAGTCGCCTCTTTCTGAATTTCTTTCACACTTTCCACTGTGTCCTCACACATTCCAGACTCAGAAATCCATCTTGCAGACGTTGCAACATACATTCTACTCATCATATTCCTAGCTGTCTGTTTAGCGGTCTCATCAGCAAAAGCATTTCCACGACCAACATCATCCGTGATTGCTTTATGAGCACTGCATTTGACAATCGCAACTTCAGTCGGCAAGGTTAGAGATTCCAACAAGTCGTTAACTAGCTGACCATGTTGAATCTTAGTCCCATGGGACGTAATGAAACCTCTCTCTTTCCACAAACGGCCAAAACTATGGGCCACGCCGAACGCGTACTGACTATCTGTGAACACATTCACTCTCTTTCCCTTAGCTAAAACACACGCTCTCGTTAGTGCAATCAATTCTGCAGCTTGGGCAGAATTCTGACTCACTCTCGCAGTCTCCACAATCGTACTCAAAGTCGTTACTGCGTAAGCAGCTGTTACATCACCATTCTCCAATTTAAAACATGACCCATCAACATACAACGTGCCATCCGGATCTGACAACGGAGTGTCTTTGAGATCAATTCGTCCTTTTGTTTCTTCCTCGGTTCTGAAGCAACAGTCATGTGGTTCCGAATCACTCGACTCCTGATTAGTCGGCAACAACGTTGCTGGATTCAATACATTGCATCTTTTGATCTGAATATGACTAGCTAGCAGTGTCCGCTCGTAGCCTGATAATCTAGCACTGGTAAGGTGTTGCGTCTTGGTTCGGTTCATGAGTGTATCCACGGCATGTGGAACCATAACCACTAGCATGTTGTTCATCACCAAACCAGCAGATTGTCGAATGGAAGCCGCAGCTGCCGCTGTAGCTCTCAAACAACTAGGCAACGCTCTAGCTACCGGATCTAATGTTGATGAAAAATACGCACAAGGGCGTTGTTTATCACCAAATCTCTGTGTAAGAACACTCAACGCGCAACCTTCTCTCTCGTGAACATAGAGCGTGAATGGCTTACTGTAGTCAGGTGTACCCAACACAGGAGCTGAACACAGTGCATTTCGTAACTCAGAAAAACTCTGCTGACATTCGGCAGACCATGGCACCGGACTCGGAACATTTTTTCCAGTCAAAGCTACCAATGGTTTTGCCAAAAGGGAAAAATTTGGGATCCATTGCCTACAGTATGAGGTAATACCTAAAAAGGCACGTACTTCTCTCTGTGTGCTGGGAACATTCATCTGCGTAATTGCTTTTATTCTCTCTGGGGTCAACTTTCTTCCCTCCTTTGACAAGAGATGACCTAGGTAGGTCACTTCTTGGCAACAGTATTGCATTTTCGAAGGTGACACCTTGTGATTTAAACTAGACAAATGATGCAATAAGGAAATTGTAGCTGCTTTGCAAGTTTCCTTGTCATCTGGAGCCACTAGAAGATCATCTACATATTGCACTAAAGCAGAACCAGGAGGAAGTACAAAGGAATCTAACTGACTTTTTAATGCCTGGCTGTAAATGGATGGACTCTCACAATAGCCTTGTGGAGCACGTTTAAACCTGAAGCTTCGACCTCCTAGAGAGAAGCCGAAAATATCTCTGCTTTCCTCGGCTATCGGAATGCTGAAAAAGGCATTCTTTAAGTCGATAACTGAAAACCATGTGGCTGTAGCAGGAATCAAAGTTAACAATGCAGTAATGTCTGGAACCACAGGAAACTGTGGAATCACAATTTTGTTAACCTCTCTAAGATCAATTACAAACCTATAGACTGGAGGCTTTGAAGGATCAGTACGTTTCAGAATTGGCAATACAGGACTGTTACAGACATTTCCTCTAGTTTCTTCTACTACGCCTTTCTTGATCAGATCTTGCACAATTAATAAAAGCGCACGTTCACCTTCACTAGAGATTTTGTATTGTGGGATTCGTGGAAATTTGACATTTGCTTTCAAAGTGACTACATATGGTGGAATTTCTAAAAGACCTACATCGTTAGGACCAGTCGCCCAAAGAGAATCAGGGAGAGAACGCAGCTCTGCTGGTGGGAGCGCATCCATCGACAAGTACATCGGAGAGATGATTCTTTTACCCAGTGTAAGCTGTACTCCTGAAGGAGAACAGTACAATGTCGCGTACAGGCATTTTAACAAGTCTAAACCAAGCAGATTTTCATTACAACCGGTCGTCAAAATCAAGGGTGCTTTCAATTGACGGGGTCCAACAGAAATAGACAAAGGACCAGATACGGGGTTGTAAACAGGGGCGCCTGAAAAACCTACAGAAACATTTGTTAAGCCAGACAAAGGTGCGCCAGGGAGTTTCGCATGAATGATAGAACTTTTTGCTGCACCAGTATCCAACAGAAACGGTTCGACTACACCTGATGTTGCTACTGCGACATAAGGCCCACTCTGATCTACTGGAACTGATACTACTCCCTCTCTTTGTCCATGGCTGTCCTAGTACTCACTTTGCTGAAATTCCTCACTAACTTCACAGTAGTCTTCAACATGATACTGTTGAGATCTATTTTGCTGGGCAGACTGTCCATTTCGCTGATCAAAATGATTAGAAGGGCGATCATTCGTTTGTGGAGGCATAGCACCTCGTCCTCGACCTCTAGAATTTTGCATAGAACCACCACGACCTCTCTGAGCTGCTGCAGCATTATTTTGCGCTAAGACTGGACACTCATTTTTATAATGACCTTCTTTCTTACAATATGCACACTGATTCCACTGGTATTGCGGTCTTTGAGAACCATAATCTGTCCTTTGATATGACCCTTGCTGTGTATTAGTCTGATTCGTGCGAGGCGGATATGCTTGCTGCAGAAGAACTTTAGTTTTTAAATCTTTCGTTTTCTTCTCTGACTTTTCCTTCTCCTCTTTATCCCTATTTTCATAGTACTGGGCAGTTGCAAGTATTTGCGCAGTCGTAGACACAGCCCACGCACTCTCAGAATCTTTCAATTTATTACTAAGCTCGTAACAGATTGTGCACAAATTTATCAACAAATAGTCTCTGTCCTCCTTCCGTGCTCATATCCTGACCACTGTGATCTACGAAAGTCTCTTCAAACCTTGTGAAAAAGTCGGAAACACTTTCGTCCTTCTTTTGCCTGCATGCGGACAACTTGTCCCAGTTAACGCGCAATGCTGGCATCAGAGTCTTCATTAAGTCGATTATTCTACCCGGTAAATCAGCAATTAGAGGTTCGGGTTTGGAACCACCTATTTGTTGACCATCCGCTGCAATTATAGCTGCCCAATCACCACCTAGAGCAACTGGATGATTCTCTTTACGAATTTTAGCCCAAATTGGTTGTGGAACTACATTCCCAAATAACATGTCAATGTCCGCTAAATTCATCACACAAGCTTCAACTGTCTGCGCTAACTCTTTGTAATATCTGGCTGGATTCTTACGCGGGTCTGGCAAGGCCTGTTTCACTGCTAACACTTCGGCTCGCTTCCACGGAATGTGTATCCACACTCTCTGGAATTGGGCCGGAGCGGCAGCAATACCATTTGCTACACCAGCTGGTACAGCTTCGCGCCATATTGGAGGAACCTCCCTCATTGGATATTGGCGATTCTGCTTCGTACTACGTTTCTCTAACTCCCTCGGTGAACGAAGGGATGGATCATTTCTATAACTTAAAATCAGTTCCATCGCTTCCTTTATATTTTGACCAACTATCATACCTGCAGCAAACTCTTTCTGGACTTGAAGTAATTCGTCTAAATTTGATTCAGAGTCATCCTCTTCCATTTGCTCACGTAAAAGGGAGCACATTTCGTCGAACACATATCGTTGTGTCGGTTCATTCCATTGCATAAATGTATCTAATACATCTCTAGTACTATATCTTCCACTTTTTGAAATCCATCTAAGAGCTGTGGAATCTAATATTCCCCTTTCTTCAGTACTGGGAAGCTGACTACGTCTCTGCACAGAGTCAGAGGCAGGAGTCTTAATTAAAGTTTTATAGAAGGGAGATAGAATATTAGAGACAGAATCAGTGATTCTCCGACGAACAGAAAGTGGAGTCATGATGCTAGCAGAAGTAGTAAGTAGAGTAGCAGTTGGAACAGATAGAACAGGAACAGTAGGAGTAGCAGGCAAAGTAGCTTGTGAAACAACAGGTGTAAGCGGTACAGGCATAGGCAAATAAGCCGGCAACCCTGGAAGAGGGGGTGCCGAAGGAACATTAACATTGACCACAGGAGGTACAGGAGCTTAATTCAGGGGAGCAGGAGCAGGAATACCAGGCTGTCCAGCAACCGGTAAAGGTGGAGCCGTAGCACCCTGTGCATACGGTGGGGGTGACCTCAACAAGTAAGACAACAGAGGATCGTTTTCGGGGTCCTCTACTATTTTAGCTGTACTCGATGGCAAGGCAGGATAGCACTTGTCTATCGCTAAATTACGCTCTCTATTGGCTACCTCCATTGCTTTCTCAGACTCGTTGAGTTGCAGCTGCTTAGCAGACTGTTCTAAAGTCAACTCTTGCTCTTTCTGTTCTTTCTTCAACTTTTTAATTTCTGTCTGTTTAGATTCTTTTCGCCAATAACGGAGAGAATCAAACATTGCCGGCCGGGCTTTCTTCCTAAACAATTTCATTTCTAAATTATCAAGAACTTCGGGTTCAAAACTACCATGCAGTGGCCAACTAAGGACACCGTCTTTCTCTGTATATCGGATCCATACCTCATTATAAGATATAGGACCCACTCCAAACTTACAATACAGATCATAAAGAGGAGTTCCAATCGGAGGAACCAGACATGAGTCCTCCAACCGGCAATCACTGTTGCAACCAAAACACGACAACATACAATTTTTCCGACTTACCATTCTATAATCCGGAACACAGAACAAACAAAAACACAAACAAAAGGTGCGCACTTGAACCAAGAACTTAGGCCTACCAAAGCAAACAAATGTATTGATACCCAAACTAAACCAAATGATTATCGTAACTAGAACAACCAGTGATAATCTTACGAAACCAAACCAAACCAAGAACTCAAAGGATTATCCAAACAGGAGCAACCCTTACGAAGTAACCAACTAGCAACCACTTAATACTTAACTGAGGCACTGAAGACGTCACCAAGGAGAAACCCGTCACGTCTCGCCGTACTAAGGACTGCACCTCGGGTCCAAGACAGGGCGACGGTCAAGGCAACGGACCACTGCAGCCGTCCGAACGGGAACCCTCGTGGAAGAAAACGTCGGGCCACTTTTGCGATATGCCGGGATCGATGAAGTGGGGCGCCTCCCTCAGGAATCTTCACACGAAGCTTCTCGAACTCTTCAGGCTTTTGGACCGGTACCGAATGACGTCGCCCCATGTTGGGCGCCAATTGGAGTTCTGGACCTTTTGGTTCCGTCCAGAGGTGTCAGGGATAACACCCGAAGACCCCGGAGTTCTACCTGTCTCGGTGCACAAATAAACAGAAACACGGGCTTCTCGATGGTGGCGTCAAAGACCAAAGGTTTATTACTGCAGGGACACAGAAGTCACAGAAACTACACACGGGCAGTATCTAGGAGCCTGTTCGATTTGTACAAAGTGGGGGGCTCCTTATATACTAAATTTTAGGCTTCGGGCAAATTCTTTACATGTTAGTACATTTCTAAACCTTTGTGTCCTAAACAATAAATATTTGGCGTTGCACAGGAATCGTCAACAATATCTGATGTCAAAACATTACGAACGAGGGGTTCCCACTGTTCCATCATAATCCCATGTCAACTTTTCATTCAAGAGCCGGACCGCCTCATCGTAAATTTCGTTACCTCCCCCTAATAAAGGCCCAGAAGGAAAGGAGCAGAGCCAGGTGCGGAAGATAGAAAAGCAGGATAAGAGATGTTTGTGGGTCGTAAATGGGCAAGGCTACCAGCTTCGGCCGCCTAATCATGATCAGGCCAACGAACACGAGAACCAGTATAGCAGGACTGGCCTCAGGCAGAGGAGGCAGCTTCTGTCGAGTCATGCGGCCATGGCGTGTTCTGTCCTAAGGTGCACGTGTCACTAGCAAGGTGAATCTCCGGCTAAAGCTTACGTGTCCTTAAGTGAAAGAGGTCACTGCGTGTCCATTGACTATGTGAGGGCAAGAAATACAAAATGGCTGCCGTAATCTAAGATGGATGTCATGGGTAGATCAGAAATGTGTTCATAACAGGAGTGCTCTTGCTCGTAGCATAGCGAAAACACCAGGATATGCTAAATGGATCATTTGCGGTTCACTGATACCAAAATTATGTATTTACGACAATGTTGAAAACACGGGTTCAAATCGTCACGGAACCTCAAGATATGCAGACCGATTTTTTGGTGTTCTGCCAGCCAAAGCTAGTGAATTGAGTGTATTTTTGGCTTCCTGCACATACAGCGGTCTGTTGGGCTGTTTTTGCAGTTTTTTGGAACACTATTGTGAAGTGTTTCTTGTAAATATGACTTACAGCTAGTGTTTACAAATGGTTTGGTTTAAGTACAGTCTGTAGGCTGTCCTGTGTTTTCGTCCTGAGTGTTGATTTGTGGGTTTAATGTGTGTTTAAATATCTATGTGGCTTTTCTCATTAGTGCAACTTCGGTATGTGAATAGCGTTCGCACAATTTATGAAACAAATACGTATAGCGCTGTATTGTGTGTCCTGAATGTTTGAACACTTTCTGTTTCTGTCTGAAATAAGCTCAAGATGTGGTTGTGGGTTTCTTGATGTTTTCAGTCTGTTAAGTAAAATGTTAGATTAATTAATATTAGGTGGAAATTAAATGTGAATGCAGCAATTTGTCATGCGACATGCTAAAATCGCTATATGTTGCTATTTAATTTATAGACTAAGCAAAAACGCATATGTGCAAAATGTTAAATGTTTAAAATAGACAAAGTTAAACTTTGCATTCACTAGGAATGTGAAAGGCCTCAAAAATAAATGGTGTGTTTTTTTAGAAAAACAAATTTATAGCATTTTTGTACCTACATGCATTGTACTACATGGAAAAGGCAAACACTTCAGCTAATGTGCATTTTTGCTACATTTAAATGCATCTTATTGCACACGCTTTTTAAAATTTGACATGTCTGTTTTCAGTAAGACTGAAAGCGTGCTCAGATGTGCAGGGCTTTGACTGCCGTTAAGGAAGCAGATGTTGTTTTTCAAAGGGCATGGATGACATTGGAATGTTTATTTAGCCAGGGTTTAGCCGTTAGTTAATGATGGTTTGAATTTTGCATTTCAGAATAGTGTTTTACAAGGTTACAAAAATAAGGTTCATTATTTTGTATCACAGGCAGACATTTCAATTGTGGTTTTCCTCTCTTTAAGCATTTTTTTAAGCATTCTTGGTTCTCCTGCTAAATAAGAAAATCCTTTTAGTGGCGCGAAAATTTATCTTGTTTTAAGTTAGGCTTCTGTGCTTAGGCTTACAAATGAATGCGTCTAAAATGATAGGCAAGGGATGCAGCTCGCTTTTATATGTGGAATTATAAAAAATGATTGGGTTTATTAAAATAATTAATACATTTTGAAAAATAATTATTCAAAATAAGTGCTACAAAATTCGTTTTTCACTATTTATGAAGCTTAATGCTCATACTATGACATCCTAGCATTAAAATTTAATTTAAGTTGTGCTATATTTCATAATGAGAACATTAGCATATGGAATTTTTACTTAGCGCAGGCGTTTAAAACTCGTTTTTATAAGGATTTCTATGGGATATGTCTAATGTCCAATATCTGCAGTGAGTAAAGGACATTCTGAGGATGAATAATATGTAACACAAGTATAGAATATTTATTTTTAAGCACCCCAAACATCAAAGTCGAATTTGGGTAAAATATTCTATTTAAAGCAGTATTTTTGCCATTTAAAATAGCTTTAAAGTGCATTAGGCCTCAGTACATGCATACATTTAGGTATAATTCAAATTCGCAGGTTGTCCCCATTTGGGTTCACTTTTACATGGCCCAGTGAGATCCAACTAGGGTTGCTGAAACGAGTACCTTTGCAACAAACATTTGTTCTAAAAACTGGTATGTGTGTTATTAGGTTCTGTGAATCATTCACAAGTCAAGTCAAGTCAAGTCAAAACCACTTTATTTGATTAATTAAAATCATAAAAGTATGCTATACATATACCAAAATATTAAAAATCTAATAAATAACTATTATACAAGATAAAAACATTTCATAAACAGTATAAAATTCATAATCAATCATAACCACCTAAAGCAATTAATACAGGTACATTGTCAAATATTTAAGGGGTTCAGTAACTTGTACAGTATTTTGTCTGGCCCTCTTTTCTCTAACAGACGCGGCAAGAAAGCTGGCAACACAGAACATGGTTAATGGAGATTCTACCAATTGTAAAAACATTAAAGCTGGCTTGCACTGAATAAAATTCATACGTTTTAACAGTGGAATGATAAACCTTTTCCTGGCGTCTTGAAACAGTGGGCAGAAAAACATAAAGTGCATAATGTCTTGCGGTGAAAAGTCATCGCACTTGCATGGGGCAACATCTTCGAGTCTACTCCAACCCTCCACATCCCATAGGTATCTGATTAAACTGCAATTTGGTCAACAGCCATCTATGGAAAGGATTTGTCACTGTAGCCAAGTACAGTGACATTGCTGGAGACAGGGTTACCAAAACATGCCCCCTAACAGAAGATTCACAAAGTTCTACTCCTTCCCGCTCTACCTCCCTTAACTTGGTGAAGTTAATTTTTACCCTCTCAAGGTCAGCCTTACATAGGGATTCTGGGTTAGAAAAGATCTCTGGTCTCCCCATATATGTAGCTAGCATGTCTATGTTCGACAACCACTTGATTTTGTTCCTTTTGTCTAACCTGATACAGTCCTTTAAGATCTTGTGGTTTAGGGAGAGGTTCGGATTTAACCAGATTTTGATCCATAGCAGTATTGGGGCTAATTTAATTATATCTGCTATGTAACCAATCCCGAGTTCAAGATGGACTGAGTATGAAGCGGTTGATTGTGGAAGACCAAGGAGGGAGCGTAGGAATTTATTTTCTTCCGCTTGGATCGCATCAGGTTTAATGTATCCCCATATTGCCGCCCCATACCTTACGATGGAAATAGTCTTGGCTTTATAAATTGTAAAAATTGCCTTGACGGGCTTCCCCCCCAACCTTTTGGCAAAACCTAGTACTGCCGCTGAAGAGTTTCTTGCGGAATTTGCCTTTAGTGAAAGCTGGGGGGTCCATGAACTTTTGTCGTTGAAGATTACTCCCAGGTAGGTAAATACCTTCACTCTAATAATTTCTTCACCGCCACAGAAGAAGGTCTTAACTTTATTTTTTGCAGGCCCCAATGACATAACATGTGATTTGCTGTTATTTACTACCAGGTCCAGGCTTTTCATAAAATCCCCGAACGAATCCAACAATCTTTGCAGACCCAGAGGGGTCCTAGCCAAAAGGACAGCGTCATCCGCGTATAGGAGCACTGGGACAGGTGTACCTCCCATACACAGAATGTCCAGCGTCGCTTCCAGCAGATTTAACTCCAGGGCATTTATGTATAATGTAAACAGCATAGGGGCCAATATACATCCTTGTCGTACCCCTCTACTGGACTTAAAACTGGACGTACATTTTCCCTCACTCGTCATCCTAATGGAGGCGTACAGGTCTTAATGGAGCTCGGCCAAAAAATACACAAGGGACCGATCAAGACCCATTTCGAGGAGCATTGTCCACAGCTTTGACTTATTAACTAGATCAAAAGCTGTGGACAGATCCATAAAACCCAGATAAATGGAGCCCCTGGCCGCTTTGGTGTATTTAGCTATTATCAGGTGTAGGTTCAAACATTGGTCCTCCGTACTCCTCCCCGCTCTAAAACCATATTGGGCGTCTGACAGTATGTTATTGTCGGAGGCTCACCCTGTTATCCTTGCTAGGATTAGCTTCCCCAGAATTTTTATAGAGGAATCCAGCAAGGATATGGGCCTATAGCACCTGGGGTCTGCCCTTTGGCCTTTCTTAAACACTGGAATAATTGTCGACCGGGACCAAGATTTAGGGAATCCTACACAAGCAGAGGTGTTAAAAACATTGGTCAGGATGTTAGCCCAATACAATGAGTTGGCCTTATACATATCCGTAGGGACTCCATCTGGTCCTGGAGCCTTCCGCCCTGCGGAATCATCAATTGCTTTAGCAACCTCCCATATATGAAACCTAACTGGCTTGGGGGAGGATTCTGAGGCTTGGGCCACAAAGCTTTCTAATTCAAGATGGCTACCATATATATTTTCAAAATGGCTCAGCCAATCCTTCTCAGCAATTTTAGTTTCCAGCACATTATTTTTTATGTTAGAAAATAAGGGCGTATTAATAATAGACCAGAATTTTGCACTATCCTTTAATGTAGCTTTGTCCATAAGCTCAACCCAGGCATTATGTTTAATTTAATTTTTCCTATCCAAAACTATTTTTTTATACTCTCGTCTAAACTGTGCCACCAGGACTTTGTTCCTTTGTCGCTCCTGGAGAGCTTTTTTGAGGAGATTATGGGATTTAGTGCATTTATGATCAAACCAACCCATAACTAAACTATTAGTGGCTGGTCAGCTTTTGGTGGTAAGTTCTTTTGCCACTTGGGAGCAGATAGCTTCATACGAGGATATTACTTGCTCCCCCATAGAAAGTGGGTCTCCACAGATATCTAGATCCAGAGCAGCCTTTGAAGTAATAGTATTAAAAAACTCATCTGGGATTACCTTGCTCCAATTTAGCCTCCTTCCCTGATCTTTTGCTTTCACTTCAACCTCCGCCATGAGAGGGGTGGATGTGATTAAAAAAGAGAAACCATCTACCAGTTCAATTGCCACTGGGTTGTGGTCACTAAAAATTGACATGATAGCATTATATGAAACTACGTATTTTAAAAGGCCAGAAGAAAGAAATATGTAGTCAATTATTGTGTCACAATCCCTGCCTGTGAATGTGGGAACACGGGAGCTATTTTCAAAGAACCCTGGTTCATACAAGTTATTGTTAGATAGGAGTTTCTCCAGCGCTTCCCCCTTACTTGAGTGCTCAAAGTGTTGCGGGATGTAAGATCTGGCCCATCAATATCAGTTAACAAACAATTATGACTACATAAGTGCACATTAAAATCACCCAACAAAATATATTGGTAGAAAGTGGTTTGCTTTAAAGTATAAGTGTTTAAAAAATTTGACAACCATAACAAGTTTGCATTCGGGAGGTCCCCTTGCTGGGAATTATAACAGTTCACCACAATTAGTTTAGTATTATTAGCAAGTTTAAATTCCAGGATTAGAAAATTACTAGATACAGAATCTATCCTGCTAACTGACCCTCTTAAATTCACAGAAACCAAAACCACTAGTCCCCCTATATCTCTCCTGGCCACTGATTTTATGGCTGGGACAAAATATGAAGTGAAACCATCCATCCAAAAGTCACAGTCTATATCCCAAGTCTCTTGGAAGGCCACAATGTCGTATTGTTTCACAAAGCTTAGCCAAGTGGTGTTTTCTCTCTTGGAACGTAGTCCAGCTATGTTCCAAGTTAACATCTTAATCATTGCCCCCTTGGGATTACTCTGAGTTACAGGAATACAGTGGATAGCAAGAGGATTCAAAGGTGGTTGATCTGAATCCTGGGGTACCAAACAAAGGCGAGACTCCTCCCCAGTTCCCTTACCAGCCTCTCGTCAATCACACATATCCAAAGAAGAAAATACCTCCAATCTGTTTTGTGTGGGGATATTAGGCCCAAAATTAAAGTAATTTTCTCGTCCTGACTCCTGATCCCTGATGTAAAAGCGGCGTCTGCGCCGTAGCGGGGGTGTTGGGTCTCAATCTCGCGCTATGTGGGGACACTCTTGGGGGATGGTTATAGAAGAAACCAAGAGGGCGCACCTGAATGCTGTTTTCATCGTGCGTCAAAGAGGCTGCCCTTAGCAAGACTGTAACCACATGTTGTGGGTGTCTAAAGTTGACTATTATACAATCCCCTTTACAGGATTTTTTAGAAGACCCAATCCAATTCGCCCGTCTCGTGCTCAGAGTATCAGGGGCAAATTTTGTCGGGAATCCACAGTTCCTGTTTAACCAAGACACAGTTTTATACTTCAGGGAGTCATGCGATTCCTCACGAGTCTGGACTGTTTGACTATCCAGAGGCGGTACATTTGTTAAAACCACAACGTAGGGGGTACAGGCTGAGGGTAAATGTGTGGGTCTGTTTCTCCTTTCCACAGGATTTTTAAATATTTGGTCAACCCCTGGTGTAATTGAGTAGTTGCACTTAATGCGGAGGTGGGCGCTGTTGTAGCTGGATTAGTACTATTTAAGTGCTGGGTTGCTTGTTGTTGAATTGCTACTCTGGCTACCTGCGCTGGCCCACCTAAGCCCATCTCAGCCTGTTTGTTACTAGCGGCCGATTGTAAATGTTTTGCTAGCAAACCCCCCAACCTCTTAACCTCGGCGGTCACGTTGTCAAGTTTCCGAACTAAGGGTTGTACAAACTGTTCCAGTTTGGCTTCAAACTTGGCTTCCAAGGAGCAAAGTAGTTGGGAAAATTGGTCAGGACTTAAAAAGTTGTTGACAGCATCACCATCATCCCGTACCTTAGAGGGCTCGTCTAAATTGATCTGTACTTGTTCATGAATATCAGCCCTTTTTTTGGAATGCTTCCCCCCCTTTTACTTTGTTGTTTCCTACAGGTTCTAACTGGTCTTACAACAGGGAGGGCTTCATTGTTACTTTCACTCGCTATGTATATATCTGATACTGGGGGTTCCGTGTGAACCTGGGCTGTGACCGTGGAGACAGCTATGGAATTAGTGTCGAGGGTAACATGTTCCAGTGGGCTCTCTACAGGAATCAAGGGTGCTTGGGTGTTTTTTGGGGGACTATCCCTTCCCAGAGAAGCCCTTCTATCGCAGTTTATTTTGCTTACCATCTTCACCAGATAATTATCAAGAGGACCTGACCCAGAAGTGAATGATTCCTTCGATCCACTAGGTATGGTTAAACCAAATGTCTACTTTCCGATGCTAAATTGGAGGTAAGGCAACTGGAGTATATGTTGCAGTACTAACTAGACTGTATACAATATACCAAGGGAAACACTTTACCAAAGGAGAATTCTCAAACTCCTAATAATCCGGTACAGATTAGTCCAAAGGGTATGGCCCAGCCCTGACTCTTCCTGTCTATGACTGCCATAGACTGTCCCGCCCTTGTCCCGGGCTTCTCCCGCGCGCGCCCGCGTGCGTCCCGCGGGACGAGGAGGCGTGGTCTCCTTTAAGCACCTCCCGGCGCTTCCTACTTGCGTGGGCGGCGTCCTTGCCGCGATGAGGCTGCTGGGGGTTGTGGTCTCAAGCATCCCCCGGCGGAGCCAAGCCCGGCCAGGAACACCACAATGAGGGACAAAGAATGGCGGAGCCAAGCCCGGCCAGGAACACCACAGCGGAGCCAAGCCTGGCCGAGAAACACACAGCGGAGCCGAGCCCGGCCGTGTGCAGCAACTGGTCGGTAGATTACGCCTCCCCCAGGACTCTGTGGCGTGGTCTCCTTTATGCACCTCCCGGCGCTTCCTACTTGCGTGGGCGGCGTCCTTGCCGCGATGAGGCTGCTGGGGGTTGTGGTCTCAAGCGTCCCCCGGCGGAGCCAAGCCCGGCCAGGAACACCACGATGAGGGACAAAGAATGGCGGAGCCAAGCCCGGCCAGGAACACAACAGCGGAGCCAAGCCCGGCCGAGAAACACACAGCGGAGCCGAGCCCGGCCGTGTGCAGCAACTGGTCAGTAGATTACGCCTCCCCCAGGACTCTGTGGCGTGGTCTCCTTTATGCGCCTCCCGGCGCTTCCTACTTGCGTGGACGGCGTCCTTGCCGCAATGAGGCTGCTGGGGGTTGTGGTCTCAAGCATCCCCCGGCGGAGCCAAGCCCGGCCAGGAACACCACGATGAGGGACAAAGAATGGCGGAGCCAAGCCCGGCCAGGAACACCACAGCGGAGCCAAGGCCGGCCGAGAAACACACAGCGAAGCCGAGCCCGGCCGTGTGCAGCAACTGGTCAGTAGATTACGCCTCCCCCAGGACTCTGTGGCGTGGTCTCCTTTATGCGCCTCCCGGCGCTTCCTACTTGCGTGGGCGGCGTCCTTGCCGCAATGAGGCTGCTGGGGGTTGTGGTCTCAAGCATCCCTCGGCGGAGCCAAGTTCGGCCAGGAACACCACGATGAGGGACAAAGAATGGCGGAGTCAAGCCCGGCCAGGAACACCACAGCGGAGCCAAGCCCGGCCGAGAAACACACAGCGGAGCCGAGCCCGGCCGTGTGCAGCAACTGGTCAATAGATCATTCACAGTAAATGTAGTAGGCCTTCTGTCTTAGTCTGCCTCAGAATGAGCAGACACTGTGGGCTAGGAAAACAGGCTGCTCCAGTTGCACTACGATGCTACCTTTAGTTTTCCTGTAAACAATGGAGGAGGCTGTCATGTTGACATTTGTGACCTTTTAAATTCGAGCCTTGTCTCTGTGGAATGCAGAATGACCTTGCTAAACAGGCCTCTGAAAGGTGGGATTTCTGGTTTCTCCACAAGAGCATCAATACAACTAAAGAACTTAATTCCAAAAGAACAATATAAAAGAACGGTTTCTTTGAAAATCCCAACATCATGACATTTGTATTTCTGCTCTAAGAAATAATGTCTGCTAGTTGCTTTATTTGACAGAAAATGATTGACATTTTGAAGGCTACATGAATAATAGAGAACGATTTGCCAATTAAGAATTATTCTTTACAGTGGAGATTGTGGCACAGGGCTAACATGGAGTAACAGTGAAAGGATTTTACTTTTGAAAAGTTATAAGGGCTTCATGTTGCAAGGTGACTGACAAGATGGTAACAGTTAAGTAATGGAAATTTATTTTTGTGTCTGTTATTATGTATTATGTTTTGTCTTCTGATTAAAAGTTATAATTGATATTCGTTTGATTATGCAAAATGTTCCTCTTTTGTGTGTTGTGTATTTGTTTCTCGCTTCTGCCTACAGATCATTTATGGGTGATTTAAACAAGTCAAGACACGTGAGTTTGGTTGGTTGAAAGGAGATGTGTTTTTGCATAACTCATTTGGAAAGAAATGTTCATTTTTTTATGTTTGTGTATTTGGTCCAATCATGCATTGTTTTTGCTGGTCCTGTATGTTAGTATGTTATATTTGACAGCAGATATCCACTACCTGGTGATCTACTGTCAAAAGGAGGGTAAGAAGGCCTGAATGGCCCAAATGGCCCGAATATTGGGTTTTGGGACATGGTATTGTGCGCCACTGCTCATTTATATATGCTACTGTTTTGTCTATGCTTTTTGTGCTTGATGCTTGATATACAGCAAGTATATCTGATGGCTTGACATGTGCGTTATGCATTTTTTTTGTTTCATGTTGCTGTTTTTGATATAATTACAAGTTTTACCTGTGTTGTGAAGGGATATACATGACGATGTGTATCGCTACACTACAGCTGGGTTGATTTGCTAAATTTCACAAATATGATATTTTCATTATTGTGAACAAGACACAGACAACACTTCACCAGTGTATGTCAAATTTGGCTGTAATAGTATTCAAACAAATAAAAGAAATATACAGGATCAAAATGTGTCACTTGCTCGCTCTTCCCTTAAAGGAACAGGCAGCCCTAAAATTATGTATCCTGATTGGACGTAAGGATAAAATTATAGATCTGTGACTCTTGTACATGGTGACCTAATTTCTATATTACATTACTCAGTTTTGTTCTGCTTCCTAAGTAGTGGATGGCTTTGTACCATAAAGGAAACCAGGTTTCATTTTTTCCCTGAAGAAGGAACTGGAACATTAGCTAAGGTTACCGTATATGGTGTAGGGGCCAGCGGTAGAGTTACATTTTTAAACTATTGTGATTTTTTTGTGTATCACTCACACTCTTGGTATTGTGTCACATGCTTGACTATCACCCAAGTCATTTCTTGTTCTTCCTATACATTTTTCTTTTGTCACTACTCCTCTCACCAATGTCGCATCATGCCTAGTTATTGGGGATTTTACCTGTAACCTAGTTCCATTTCTCTTTTCAATATTTCTTTCACTAGTCAGCTTTTTTATTATTGTTGATGTATTGTTCAGGTTTACACTTGTATGATCAGAATTTTTTTAGAATTTTCTTTAGGCCTACTTTGATGTTTCCCAGTCTAACTGTCAGGGTAGTGACGGACTGGTTAAGTGACACAATATTATAGTAAGATAAGTTTTCCACCTCAATAGGAGACACCTTACGTTTTTTTGAATATGACAAATTCAATGCCTATTCTAATTTGGTTCTTAGTTCCTTTTTCTGCTGCTTTAATTTTTGATGGACCAGATGTATTTTAAATAATGAAAATACCAGGACTCTTTAGTTCTTGTCTTTTGTTTCCACATCTTGATCATTAGCCTTTGTATTGTATAGTCCACCTGATGCACAATTATTAAAGTGAGGTATCTACATGTTCCTGATAAAATGTATCATGTGATCTCTCTTTTGAGGTGTTCTAGATAAGGAATTTAGGAACACCTATATGTAATCATTGAGAAAAAAAATGTGTTTGCACCATTAGACAATGCCACCCTATGTGAAGACATCTATTTAGATAGAATTCTCGTGTAGTTATCTACCCTTAGATGATGGGGGATATGCTCTCACATGGAAACCCAATTGAAAAGCCTAAAGACACTGTTTTGCCTACTGCCTTTATGTTTGTATTGCTTTTTGAGAATGACAGTGTATTCTAGACCAAAATTGTCCCATGGCGTGTGGCCACTCCTTTGAAGATCGCAGGCCACCTGTTTGCAGTCCCTTTGTTATACAATGAACTGTTTAAAGCATCACACTTGCTTCATCAGAAGGCGTTCAACATCAGAAAAGAAGGAGGAGCTGGTTTTGCCACAGAACCAGAATTTTAGTTCAAAAGAGCGCCTGTTATGTGCTGGTTAACCTCTGACAGTGTGCAGTCCCTTGAGCCCCTTGGCCTGAGTTTTTGGCCACACACCCCCTTTTCCAGTGCACCGGCGGATCCAAGATTGACAAAAGGCACTACATTCTGGTGCCCATGAAAAAGCAGCCTGAGCGTCCTCTGACACTAAATGATGAGTGTTGGAGCCTGAGAATGGTCCCGGGTCTGCACGAGATGATCTGTGCCCTTGATCAATGGAGAGCACACTACCTGTAGTGCCTGCCGCAAAGGAGAGATACTGGTGCACTGCCTTGAGACATTGAGACTTTTTGAATGAGCTATGAGTGTTTGCCAGGAGGGCACTCCAATGGATCATAAAAGGCCTGAATGGAGAAGAAAACAAACAAAAGAAGATTTGATGGAAAATAGAAGCTTGCCAGAGAGGCTTTTTGAACGGACTCTGGGCATAGTTGGTTTCACAAGAGGTTTCCGTGTGATTGTATAGACTTGGTGTTAGGAAATTGATTGTTTTGCTGGCATTGTTTTAAAGTACTATTCTGTTTAGTAAAAGCAGAATAAAGTCAATTTTCTGTGGACGAGTACCCCCTTTTCACCTCAGAGCATTGATGAGGGTCACCACTGTTTCACCTGAACATACAAAAATTACTGAAATGCATAGGAGCACAAAAAATGTTACTAGATAATTTTAGGATTTGCTTTTTGCTTAGGGTTGAGAAAAATTATTATTTCATTTGTAATAGTGGTCACTACTTTCTCCTGTTGTCTATATGTTTTTAATAACGTGTTTTCAGTGTTTTTTTAAACATGACGTTGTCATTTATGGGTGGGAATGTTTTTCTCTACTCAATTGCCTTCTGCACCCACTTTCCAACCTATGTCTTTTCCTACTACTTCTTAGCACTCTTTTCACCATTTTCCCGGACATGAGAAGGTTAGAAGATCAGAATTCGTAAGCAATTCTTTTGTACAGCTTTTTGCATCAACACCAGTTAGTAGTGAACATCACTAATTGTTGAGGTGTTTGATCTAATGCCACCTACTACAGATAGAGGTATTCCCTATTTTGTCCTGCCATATGTGGCCTTTGTGCTACTTCGTGTTCGAGGAGACCTGTCCAGAGAGAGTTACTAAGTACTAGGATGATGCTACAGCAACATCTTGATGATCTGATGAATATAGACCTGGATTCAGATTGACATGAGTTTAGGTTATTGCCTATGTAAGGGCAAAAGGAGGGTCTGAGGTTCCGTGAATCCTGAACCTGTTCAATAAAGGTCGTCGTATCTAGACGATTTTGGTATCAGCGAACCGCAAATGACGAGTGCGGTATGCATGAGTTTTTTCGTCATGTTACACCGATGGATTCACTGTGTATTTGACGATCTTGTCTGAACCCTTGGGTTTCATTTTGTGTGCGGCAGCCATTTTGTGGATTGCCCTCACATAGGCTGATGACTACAGGATGACTGTGGCCAAACAAGTCTCTAGGGACACATACACCTTAGCTGACTTCAGTGTGACCTGGCCGAACTGACTCCCTTGCCCGAGGCTAAACTTGTTGAGCCAGTTCCTTGTTAGGCAGCTGGTCAGATAGAGATCAAAGAACAGGAGATTGTAAAGTTTGGTATGCACATACACACCCCTTATCCTACCTCTCATCTGTTTCTGTTCTTTTTTTATGACCTGTTTACGACCTGGGTTTGTCCAGATTGTGTGGGACGGTATGTTGGGTTTTTTGCATGCTTGCATAAGCTAGGACTGCCCCTTACTTTTGTGCTGAGTCATGTAACTCTAAAACATATATAAGACCTCTGTTATCTGTATTCCTCAGACTGCCTCATTCAATTGCTAAGGCAGTTGGGTGACGTAGCCTCACTTAATTAAGTTTAATAAAGATGTCTTTTTCATATTTCAGCTTCTGTGCCAAGTTCTTTATTGATATTAGTAAGACCCCTGAGAATAAAGATTTTCCATTTTATCAAATGGCGCAGCCAACGCGGGCTTCATCAGAGAAGTGACTTTTCTGTGGGAGTGATCTTGCCAGGAGACTGAAATCTACTGAGGAGGACAGAACAGGCTTCTACTAAGAAGGTACTTTGTGCACAGGGATTCTGGAGATTCTTTGATTCTGCAGCCCAGTATATTTCTGATCTTCCTGATTTTGATCCTCCACATGATGTCACTCCTGACTGAGAACCTTTTTGGCGTGAGTATTTTAAAAAAAAGACCGTTAGGTCATGTAGAACTTGACAGTTAGAATTCGGATAACGTTTTGATTAGTAAAAGTAAGAGTTAAGTATAAGTGGGTCGCTCCCAGTCCTTTGTTCTTTGGTTCTGTGGTTCTTTGCTTAGTTTGTTTTGTCCTTAGTTTTATTTGAAGATTGCAATTTTCAAAAACCGAGGGTCTTGTATATTTACGAGTGTATCAATAGAGATAGCCCCTTGAAGTTTGAAGCTAGATTAGTGAGCTATAAGATGCCTGATCTTAGCAAATTTGGAGATTTGTGTTGGCCAACGTTGTATACATTTAGATTAGCCGGCTTCCCCTAAAGGGAATAATTAAATAGGTTAGATTTAAAAACATATTTCTTCTTTGGTGATTTTGTATCCCCAGGGAATTAAAATATGACATAATCCAAAACAAGGATCCTTTGTTCTGCGCAGTTTTATGAATGGAGATTGGAGTTCTGGACCTTTTGGTTCCGTCCAGAGGTGTCAGACCGATTTTTTGGTGTTCTGCCAGCTAAAGCTAGTGAATTGAGTGTATTTTTGGCTTCCTGCACATACAGCGGTCTGTTGGGCTGTTTTTGCAGTCTTTTGGAACACTATTGAGAAGTGTTTCTTGTAAATATGACTTACAGCTAGTGTTTACAAATGGTTTGGTTTAAGTACAGTCTGTAGGCTGTCCTGTGTTTTCGTCCTGAGTGTTGATTTGTGGGTTCAATGTGTGTTTAAATATCTATGTGGCTTTTCTCATTAGTGTAACTTCGGTATGTGAATAGCGTTCGCGCAATTTATGAAACAAATACGTATAGCGCTGTATTGTGTGTCCTGAATGTTTGAACACTTTCTGTTTCTGTCTGAAATAAGCTCAAGATGTGGTTGTGGGTTTCTTGATGTTTTCAGTCTGTTAAGTAAAATGTTAGATTAATTAATATTAGGTGGAAATTAAATGAGAATGCAGCAATTTGTCATGCGACATGCTAAATTCGCTATATGTTGCTATTTAATTTATAGACTAAGCAAAAATGCATATGTGCAAAATGTTAAATGTTTAAAATAGACAAACTTAAAATTCGCATTCACTAGGAATATGAAAGGCCTCAAAAATAAATTGTGTTTTTTTAGAAAAACGAATTTATAGCATTTTTGTACCTACATGCATTGTACTACATGGAAAAGGCAAACACTTCAGCTAATGTGCATTTTTGCTACATTTAAATGCATCTTATTGCGCACGCATTTTAAAATTTGACATGTCTGTTTTCAGTAAGACTGAAAGCGTGCTCAGATGTGCAGGGCTTTGACTGCCGTTAAGGAAGCAGATGTTGTTTTTCAAAGGCCATGGATGACAATGGAATGTTTATTTAGCCAGGGTTTAGCCGTTAGTTAATGATGGTTTGAATTTTGCATTTCAGAATAGTGTTTTACAAGGTTACAAAAATAAGGTTCATTATTTTGTATCACAGGCAGACATTTCAATTGTGGTTTTCCTCTCTTTAAGCATTTTCTTAAGCATTCTAGGTTCCCCTGCTAAATAAGAAAATCCTTTTAGTGGTGCGAAAATCTGTCTTGTTTTAAGTTAGGCTTCTGTGCTTAGGCTTACAAATGAATGCGTCTAAAATGATAGGCAAGGGATGCAGCTCGCTTTTATATGTGAAATTATAAAAAATGATTGGGTTTATTAAAATAATTAATACATTTTGAAAAATAATTATTAAAAATAAGTGCTACAAAATTCGTTTTTCACTATTTATGAAGCTTAATGCTCATACTATGACATCCTAGCATTAAAATGTAATTTTAACCAGCACATAACAGGCGGTCTTTTGAACTAAAATTCTGGTTCTGTGACTGCCTCATTCAATTGCTAAGGCAGTTGGGTGACGTAGCCTCACTTAATTAAGTTTAGTAAAGATGTCTTTTTCATATTTCAGCTTCTGTGCCAAGTTCTTTATTGATATTAGTAAGACCCCTGAGAATGAAGATTTTCCATTTTATCAGATGTCCAGGCCATGCCACCCTGCCGGGGGGTGGTCCAGCCTGGCTCCTGTTGGGGCATTGCCTGCTCTGGCTCCCAGTTTCCAGCTCTTACATGGAGGGTTGTCCTACCCTAGCTTCTTGTAGGTGAGTTGCCGTGCCCTGCCTCCTTGCTTGAGGGGGGTTACTTTTGCCATTCCTTCTTGCTGACAATGGCTCCTTTTTGGGGGACGAGGGGTGTCGGCGGTGGCAGCTGTTCTGCCTCTGCTTCTTGCACATGGAGTGTCTTTCTCCAGCTCCTCCGGTTGGCATTCTCTCAGCCTGGCTTTTGGAAGTTTTGTCCTTCCCTTGTTCCCTGCTGGAGGTGCAATCCAGTCCAGAAAGATGTCCTGTATGTATTGGTGCCGGCGTTTTGATGATTTGCCACGTGCCTCTGATTTGCTGCTTGGGGGTGCCTAGGAGTTGGGCCGCTGATTGGTGATGCACTGGCCCAGGGTCGCTCCTTGAGGTTCCTTTGGGCCATTGCTTTGAGATGGTCAGGTGTGGGCCCCTCTGTGGGCTAGGCCACACCTTCCACTAGAGGATTGTCGGTTCTGGCTGTCTACTGGGAATGAGCAGGTTCTGGGTTCTGTCTAGGCTTGTGATTGGGCTTTGAAGGGAAGAGGCTTTAGGAATGGTGGGGTGTACACTGCTGACGGTGTGTGTGTTCGCCGGATTGGTCTCCCTTCTTGGAGGTGCAGTATCACATTTTGGTTGTGGCTCTGGGCGTGCTTGGAGGGGGGAGTCTGGCCTGGGCTCCCTGTGGCAGCAGCTTTGGGCGCTTCTTGTAGATAGTTGTCTGTGCTGGAGGTTCAGTCCCTGTGTGTCATCTGCAAGTTGTCCTGGTTCCGTGTGGCTCTGCGTATGTGTGTGTGTCTCTGTGTGTGTGTGGCTCTGTGTGTGTGTGGCTCTGTGTGTGTGTGGCTCTGTGTGTGTGTGTGGCTCTCTGTGTGTGTGGCTCTGTGTGTGTGTGTGTATGGCTCTGTGTGTGTGTGTGTGTGTGTGTGTGTGTGGCTCTCTGTGTGGGGGGGGTCTCTGTGTGTGGCTCTGTGTCTCTGTGTATGTGGGTCTCTGTGTGTGTGTGGGTCTGTGTGTGTGTGTGGGTGGGTCTGTGTGTGTCTCTGTGTGGGTCTCTGTGTGTGCGGGTCTCTGTGTGTGGGTCTCTGTGTGTGTGTGTGGGTCTCTGTGTGTGTCTGTGTGGGTCTCTGTGTGTTTGTGTGGGTCTCTGTGTGTGTATGGGTCTGTGTGTGTGGGGGGTCTGTGTGTGTGTGGGTCTCTGTGTGTGTGTGGGTCTGTGTGTGTGGGTCTCTGTGTGTGTGGGTCTGTGTGTGTGTGGGTCTGTGTGTGTGGGGGGTCTCTGTGTGTGGGGGGTCTCTGTGTGCGTGTGGCTCTGTGTGTGTGTGTGGCTCACTGTGTGTGGCTCTGTGTGTGGGGGTGTGTGTGTGTGTGTGTGTGGCTTTCTGTGTGTGTGGCTCTGTGTGTGTGAGGGGGCTCTGTGTGTGTGTCGGGCTCTGTGTGTGTGGCTGTGTGTGTGTGGCTCTGGGTGTCTGTGTGGGGCTCTGTGTGTGTGGGGGGTGGCTCTCTGTGTGTGGGGGGCTCTGTGTGTGGGGGGGGCTCTGTCTGTTGAGCTCTGTGTGTGTGTGTGTGTGTGCGTGTGTGTTGGGCTCTGTGTGTGTGTGTGTGTGTGTGTTGGGCTGTGTGTGTGTGTGTTTTGGGCTCTGTGTGTGTGTGTGTTTTGGGCTCTGTGTGTGTGTGGGGGGGACTCTGTGTGTGTGTGTGTGTGTGTTGGGCTGTGTGTGTGTGTGGCTCTGTGTGTGTGTGGCTCTGTGTGTGTGTGGCTCTGTGTGTTTGTGGGGCTCTGTGTGTGTGGGGGGGCTCTGTGTGTGTGTGGGGGGGCTCTGTGTGTGTGTTGGTCTATGTGTGTGTGTGTGTGTATGTATATATATATGAAGCAACCTCCGTCTCCTCACGCACTCGTTGTCCTGGAAAGGGGAGACCTCCCGGTCACCCCGAACGTATGGGTGGGTGCCCATATTGCCCGGAAAACCTTTGCAGGCGGGGGGCGTGTCCCCAGCCGGTATGCCCAAAGTGGCGTGGTTGGAGCACGCCCCCGCCGCCTAAGAGGGTTGTCCTAACACCCGCCCGGAAGTCCGTGCATTTTGGGCGGGATGGGGATGCCGCCCCGCCTTCCCACTGCAAGTAAAAAGGCGCGGGAGTACAGGCAGGCGTCCTCTTGTTCCTGCGCTCTGAAGACTGCACCACTCATCGCTCGTGAGCCCTAAAGTGAACAAGCTGCAGTTTTTGAAAGTGGTAATTGTTGTTTTTTCTGTTTCAGTCGTCGAAGCGTATCTGGGATCCGAGGACCTGCACAGAACGTCGGATATGCCTGGAAAGAAGAATGGAAAGAGCTCTAAGATGGAACGGATGCTTCGCACACTGGTGAACCAAGTGTCGGCGATGGATAGGAAATTTGGTAAAGTGGACCGATTGGGTCGCAGCTTAGCGGCGCTCCAGAAGAAAGTAGAAGCTCAGGCGGGGCCCTCAGGGAGACCTAAGAGGATTGTGGGGCCTGATTTGCCAAACGTTACTCCAGGGGGGGACAAGGGGAAAACGAAGAAAGGGAAAGGGGGCCCTAGCGAGGTCCCGGTCCCGATGGAAGTCCCGCTGGTCCACTCCCAATAACCCCAGCGGCCAGCCTGGTGCCCGCACCGGATAGGGGATTGCCAATCACTGTGATTATTACACAACTGGATAAGGAACAGGTACCCCCCCGAACTGGCGATGCATCTAGCAGCGGTGTTGCCTTGGTTGAAGAAGGGAGCGGGGGGATCCGCGGCTGCGGAAGATCCAGCTGAGGAGGCTAGGCAAATTATCGACCAGCTCAGGCAGGCAAGGGGCTCTGAGGCAGGGAACATGCCTTCTATTCCTCTGCAGGTGGCGAACACGGCCGCCGTCGAGAATCAGAATAAGGCGACGGACACGACCGGAGGTACGACGGAAAATGGTAAGAGGTCGCTCGTTCCCAATAATGGGGAAGGGCGCTGGACCTTCAAGGCGGGAATGCCTGGCACAACATGTTCCGATGGCCACGAAAGAGATGGTGTGGGCGAACAAATACATTAATATGTTTTCATTGTTGACGGACAATCGTGAGTTAGAATATGGCAAAACTCAGAAAGATTTGTGGCACCCCAGTGAATGGAGGGCAAAAATGGCAGAATTCAGGGTGGAAGAGTCTATGATGAACTGGATCAGGGCTTTTTCTGTCTTTGTAGCAATTATGGGGGAGCGAACACCAGAATTGTTGGGAGACCTTGCTTGCTACCAGAGCAGGATCACTGGTTTCCATGAGAAATATGGAGGGGACGCATGGAAAGGGTACGATGTGTCCTTTAGAAAAGCGAAAGAGTTCAATGAATCGCTGACGGGATTGTTTGGACACTGTATCTTGGCATGTGCAGTTCACGCCGGGCTCGGCGGGAGGATCAGGGTCGAATGTGAACGGTTCCAGGGCTTTTCAGCAGAAACATCCACAGCTCTTTCGACCAGCCCATGGGGGAGAGACTCAGTCTAGATCGGGCGGGAATGTGAATAAGCGAGGGGTATGCTGGGGTTTTAACAAAGGAACGTGTAGTAGGCAGCAGGGAATGTGCAGGTTCAGGCATGCCTGCGCAGGTTGTGGGAATACCTCCCACCCTGAAACTAGCTGCCGATCCAGAGGCAATGGTACTGGGGGAAAGGGGGGTGCTAAGCAAGATTGACACGGTGCCTCGGATGACTAAGCAATCGCCCATGGATATTTTGGCTTTGACTCCCTGGCTGAACAAATACCCTGATCATGTGTCCGCCGGGATCCTGCGAGCTGGCTTCTCGTATGGCTTCAGGATCCCGGCGGGTGATTTTCGGGGGGCCCCCTTATGCAGAAACCAACTGTCCGTTACACACAACCCAACAGTGGTCGCCACAAAAATTGCAAAAGAGGTTCGCTTGGGGCGGGTTGAGGGACCGTTTGGTGAAATACCAACGGCCAATTTTGTGTGTTCCCCATTAGGGGTAGTTCCCAAGAAGGAGCCGGGCGAATTCAGGCTCATTCATAATCTATCAGCACCAAGGGGGCTTCCGTGAATGAGGCAATCGATGCTGGCATTTGCAGTGTGAGGTATGCATCACTTGATGACGCAGTGGTCATGTTGAATCGCCTAGGCCCCGGTGCATTGTTGGCAAAATCGGATATTGATCCGCATTTAGGTTACTACCGGTGCATCCCCAGGATCAGCACTTGTTGGGTTTCGCATTTCAGGGGAAGTACTACATGGATATGTGCATGCCGATGGGTTGTTCAATTTCTTGTGCCTATTTTGAAATATTTAGCTCGTTTCTGGAGTGGGCATTCTCTAAGGCCTCAGGGCACCAACATGTGATGCATTATCTCGATGATTTCCTGTTTCTCGGCCCGGCGGGCTCTCTGGACTGTGCACGGGCATTGCAGGAATTCTGCGTGCTCATGTGGGGTTTCGGGGTTCCGTTGGCACCAGGGAAGACAGTGGGTCCAACCACTTTCCTGGAGTTTCTGGGTATCGAACTAGACTCCATGGAGGGTTGCTTCCGTCTGCCGGCGGAGAAGATCGCCAAATTCAGGGCTTCCTTGCTACAATGTCTTCGGAAAGACAAGGTGACACTGCATCAACTACAGCAAACAGTGGGACAGCTGAATTTTGCACTGAGGGTTATACCGATGGCTCGCCCTTTCTCCCGATCCATTGCACAGGCCATGGTACGAGGCTGTCGGCAGAGGTTCGCCAGGACATGCTCATTTGGCTGGCATTCCTGGCGGATTTCAATGGCCGGGTAGTCTGGAGCAAAGCCCCGGCCTCGTCAGCAGACTTAGGTTTATGGACCGACTCTGCGGGCAGTGTGGGGTTTGGTGCGATCCTTGGTAACCGATGGTCGGCCCAGAAATGGCCAGCATGGTGGGAAGCAAGTGGCTTGACGAACAACATTGGTTTCCTAGAGTTATTCCCCATCTGGGTAGCGTTGTCGGCTTGGCCAGAAGAGTTCCGAAACTGCTCGGTGATATTTTGGTCTGACAACATGACTGTAGTTGAGTGCATTAACCAACAGGCAGCACGCTGCAAGTGGATATTGCGATTGTTGAAAGAAATTGTGTTGAAATGCTTGAAGCTAAATGTACAATTCAGGGCAAAACATATGCCGGGAGTACTGAATAATGCAGCCGATGCGCTCTCTCGTTTCAAAATGCAGGCATTCAGGGATTGTTTACCCTCAGCGGAGCTAGTGGCAGCGCCATTTCCCGAAGCATTGTGGCAAATCGGCGCCACGGACTACAATACCTCGTGGCAGCCAGTTTAGTGCCCAGGACAAGGAAAGCTTATGAAGGGGCGTTCCGCCCGTACTGCGCCTTTTTGGGCCCTGCATGGGAGCATAGATGGGGTCTTTCATGAGGGGGGCCGGTCGGCGGCAACCGCCAGTCGGGATAAGGCCGCCATATTGTTTATGGCTCAGCTCCATGGGATCAGGGACCCGACGGACTCCTTTGTTGCCAGAAAGGCGCTGCGTGGCTGGCGGCGCCTAGAGGGGCGCAAAAAGGATACCAGGAATCCGATAGGATTTGACAGGTTGACCACCTTGCTGGCGAAACTAGAGGAGACATGCTCCTAACCTAGTGAGGTTGTCCTATTTCGGGCAGCATTTGCACTGGCATTCTATGGGGTCCTGCGGGTAGGCGAACTAGTGGCTGCCAATAAAAGGGATACCGAGGGGGGTCTGTGCAGGGACCACACGCAAGTGAGAGGGGATTCAATGCTGATCACGATTGCCAGGTCAAAGACAGACCAGGAGGCCCAGGGGAGTAGCATTGTGTTGCAGCGCGCTCCGGGTAGTCCCTGTTGTCCAGTGCTACACGTTGAGGCCTACCTAAAACAAAGGGTGACGACGTGGGGGGGGGCCTTGCTGCGGCATACTGATGGCACCCCGTTAACAAAGTTTTAGTTCCAGAGGGTGCTGGCGATCACGATTGCAGCTGCGGGCTTGAACCCGAGTGATTTTGGAACTCATTCGTTCAGGATAGGGGCCGCTACAGAAGCGACGGCCGGGGGTCTGCAGGCAGACAATGTTAAACAGTTGGAGCGCTGGTCTTCAAATTGTTTCAAACGTTACGTGCGGTTGCACATGTTGTAATTTACCAAAGAAGTGCACTCACGCTTGTTGTCTTTTGTTTGGATTACAGTTTCACGAGCCTGTGACGCAGGGCGGAAATTGGGACCGGCCCAGTGTCAGCTAACCACCACTTCAGGAACAAGGAATGGAAGACGAGTGGTCTGGGTCGTAGGCCCCTCATACGTGAGGCGTGCCGCGGACATATTCAGGACAGGTGATGCGATTCACACATCTGAGGAATATGGTTTCAGGGTGTCCTTCCATGGGAAGGGCGGTTTGTGTATTGACCAACTGCAAAGTTTTGTCGAGGGATTGTTAGGGCGGCACAGGTCACCGCCATCAGTAGTCATAGTGCACATTGGGGGCAATGACTTGGCGAGGTTGGGCAGACGGGCTTTAATCGAACACATACTTTCAGCAGTTAGTTGGTTAGCAAAGACACTCCCAGGGTGCACAATAGCTTGGTCACACATGATTCCGAGGAGGGTATGGAGGGGTGGGTGGTCCACAACAGCATTGAACCATTCGGTAAAGAGGGTCAACAATAAAATAGAGAAATTGTTTCGATCTAACCACCTTCAAAGTATACCTCACGGGTGCATCTGGGGGGACCACTGGTATTCAGACGATGGGGTACACCTGTCCAGGGTGGGGAATGACTTATGGATAGGAGACATGATAGCTTGCTAGTGGGATTGAGGAGACATGACCTATAGGAGTTGTGGGGGGGCCAGATAGTCGGTCAACTATCTGGCCTGTGGCGGTAAGGTCATGATCGGTGAGCAGTGATTTCAAGGTCCCTTGTGGGGGCGCCACCCATTATGGATGGTAGCGCCCGGAGAAGAGGCGGCCATTGGCCCCTCCCACCGGGGGGGCGGCACCCATTACGGATGGGATCGCCCAGGGGGAGATGGCTATATGCCCCTCCCACGAATTTCCCGGGGACCGGATATCCGCTCCGGCCGAAGAGAGTGCGGGGAAAGGGGGGAGTCCACGCTGTCCTTCTTACGGTTACCCCGCACGGGAACTCAGACGACCTTAAGATGGCGCCGAGTGGAAGGGGGCCCCCATGACAAGGGAAGTTACAGTTGGCTACGAGGGTAAAGCCCTCTGCGCATGCGCCACTCACACGAGAGGGCGGAAATTTGGTGATAGGGATCTGACACCGGTTAAGACCTTGCCGTTGGCCCTTAACGATAGGATGTTCAAAATTCGTATGCAATGCATTATGTCATGATGTTAGACTCGGTTAGGAAAATCTTTGTATTAGAAATTTGTTAAGGTTAGCCTGGATACCTGTCTTCATCAAGTGTAATGAAAGTTGAATTTTGTACATGATAAATGAAACGTTTTTAATTTAAAGTTTAAAATTTTGTTTCACATTTTAATAAATACGGCCGCGGGGTCGCAAGGCCCCCCTGCCTTCCAAAAGTTAAAACTGTGTCGGTCTCCTACCATTGGGATTGGTGGTGGAAGGGGTGGCGGGCATCCCGGACCATATTGAAAGGGGAGACCTCTTGGTCACCCCGAACGTATGGCTGGGTGCCCCGATCGCCCGGGAAAAATTTGCAGGTGGGGGGCGTGTCCCCGGCTGGTATGCCCAAAGTGGCGTGGTTGGAGCACGCCCCCGCCGCCTAAGAGGGTTGTCCTAAAACCCGCCCGGAAGTCCGTGCACTTTTAGGCAGGATGGGGATGCCGCCTCACCTTCCCGCTGCAAGTTAAAAGGCGCGGGAGTACAGGCAGGCGTCCTCTTGTTCCCGCGCTCTGAAGGCTGCACCACTCGTCGCTCGTGAGCCCTCAAGGGAACAAGCTGCAGTTTTTGACCCACCTACCAGCCCCTGTTGCAGAAATTTAGGAGTAAACAAAGTTGTGATTTGCAATTGATTGTGATGCATAAACAACTTGCTTAGGCCTTTTTCTCCCATTGTAGATTGATTCCAAGATTGTGTATGTAAGTGAATACTTGTCTATAGGCCTTTTTTCCTTTGTAGAAGTGTGATGAACTATATGCAATAAAAGGGTTTCTCTGTTATAAGACCTTTTCTCCTTTGTAGCAATATTTATAGTATGTTGGATACTATTCTGGGACATCCGCTCTACAAGGGCGGGAGTAGCAATGAGGGTCATCTCTAGCTGTGATATAAGATTTAGGCATAGGTTTTTTTCCCCCCACTAGTAGGTAACTAACTGGTATTTATTTAGTCTTCGGTCGGGGGGTAAGGTCATGATCGGTGAGCAGTGATTTCAAGGTCCCTAGTGGGGGCGCCACCCATTATGGATGGTAGCGCCTGGGGGGAGGCGGCCATTGGCCCCTCCCACGGGGGGGGCGGCACCCATTACGGATGGGATCGCCCAGGGGGAGACGGCCATAGGCCCCTCACAGGGGGAGACGGCTATATGCCCCTCCCACGAATTTCCCGGGGGCCGGATATCCGCTCCGGCGGAAGAGAGTGCGGGGAAAGGGGGGGAGTCCACGCTGTCCTTCTTACGGTTACCCCGCAGGGGAACTCGGACGACCATAAGAAGGCGCCGAGTGGAAGGGGGCCCCCATGACAAGGGAAGTTACAGTTGGCAACGAGGGTAAAGCCCTCTGCGCATGCGCCACTCACACGAGAGGGTGGAAATTTGGTGATAGGGATCTGACACCGGTTAAGACCTTGCCGTTGGCCCTTAACGATAGGATGTACAAAATTTGTATGCAATGCATTATGTCATGATGTTAGACTCGGTTAGGAAAATCTTTGTATTAGAGATTTGTTAAGGTTAGCCTGGATACCTGTCTTCATCAAGTGTAATGAAAGTTGAATTTTGTACATGATAAATGAAACGTTTTTAATTTAAAGATTTAAATTTTGTTTCATATTTTAATAAATACGGCCAGGGGGTCGCAAGGCCCCCCTGCCTTCCAAAAGTTCAAACTGTGTCTGTCTCCTACCATTGGGATTGGTGGTGGAAGGGGTGGCGGGCATCCCGGACCATACATGACTACGCCTGCGGACACAGACATGGACCAATTCTTTTGGATGCTGTTCAATCTTTATTCAGCTGTCGCCATAACGTTTCGGCACAAAGCCTTGATCACATGACAGCGCAACAACATTCAAGGTGATTATTTAACCCCTTCACTGCTGGCCCGTTTCCGCCCCTGTGCTGTAAACAAATGAACAGGGGCGGTCCATGACGAACCCCAGCCGTCATCAGCACACGAGCACCGTAGTGCATGACGGCTGGGGTTCGTCATCAGCATGCAAGGGGTTAAAGTGCACAGTGCTGCATCAGGATTGGACAATCATTATTTCATGAAAATAGTAGAAAGACTCTCAGGTGTTTCCTCGAACGCGATTAAAACATGATACATTCATACGTACTGAATTTTCTATATGTATAAATTCATGTCAAAATTCATATTTGTATTTACAAGTATGTGGAAATCATAGGTTAAATCCCATATTGTTGTAGCATCAAGACAATTCCAAAAAATTGCAGGTTAAATCCCCTAAGTATACCATTTCTTGATACTCAATTCGTCTATTCCCTCCTACAATCACAAAACAAAATATATAAATGTGCTTTGAAAGTGCATTTCCGTGCTATTTAAAAATATACGTACATTTTGAAACAAAGTAGGCCTGAGCCTAAATCTTTCATTCATTATTTTGTGTACGTCTGCTTGCCGCAGCCCCCTTTACCATGCATTTAATAACCATCATATAACTATGACTCACAGGTATCCAATGTGCAATGTCATTTATAACATATTTCCCATACAGAGAACATAGATTGTTAGGGTAATCTAAGGATCCTTCTGGTTTAGTTCTATACATTTAATTTGATCATATTACATTATTGATTCAAATTTTCATATTCCAAGTTTCTTTTTTTCTTCAGTTTTTCAGATATTATTAACAGGATTAACACCCTTGACACCTAATGATATTATGTTGTGTCAATGGACCGGGAGGTAAAGACCTTTCGTACGGTAGATCAGTCCAACTTTATATGTATGGTGTGTGAATGAATTCAGGTACAGATGTTATATCACATAATGCACACATATTAACTATGTATACTTTTAATTTCTGGTGAAGGAACTATAGATTTAATCAATTATACAAAATGGAAGGAATTATAAATGTTCGAAAAACCAATAAATAGATAAATAATTTTCCCAATAAATATTTAAATATTCAATTGTGACTTCATATATATACACCAAATTATATACATTACAAAGTCCTTCTTCCTTTACCCTCATTTCATACATATATTCATTAAATACCATTTACCTTAATGCAAGCATGTATAGAAATCTTCAGTAAGGTTTAACCCCCCTGGCTGTTTGCAATTTAATTTCAGAATATAGGTGGTTTCCAATCTGCGTAACTTGGCCTCCCTATTGCCTCCCCTTCTGCTTGCCGTAATGGCATCCACCACATAATATGTGAGATACTTGTCGTTACTTTGGTGGTGTGTTTTTGAAGTGGCGAGCCACCGGGTAAGTGTTGTCCTGCGATGTTATGGCCCTGAGATGTTGCAATATTCTTCTGTGTACGGGGAGCTTTGTGCGCCCCACATATCTAAGTTGGCATGGGCATTCCAGGATGTAAATTGCGTATTCAGTTTTACACGTCAATACTTTAGTGATCCGATGTTCCTGATCACTAAAGCCATCCTTGTATGTCCGTTTATTGATACCATGGACACAGGCTTTACAGGTTTTACACCTGAAAAAACCTTGGCTATTTTTAAACCAAGATGTAGTGTCTAATATCTCAGGGCATGTGACAACTACTCTCTCTCTCATATTGGGAGCTTTGCTGAATGTGATGGAAGCCCTTTTGGGTAGATCCTGGCCAATGATAGGATCTTTACTTACTGTTGGCCTATTAATGATTTTTCGAATCTCCCTATGCTGTGCACAATATCCCATAATTATACGGAAAGGGTCAGTTTTCTTTGCTACATTGCTGCTTGTCATATTCGGCCGAATTTGTGTCTCAGCCGAGACATCATCTTGACCTAGCAGCTCTGATCTGTTTATAACCATCGATTTCTGTATTGCTTGTTTGATGGTGTTGCTGTGGGACCCCCTTTCCAAGAATCTAATTGTGCTGGCTTCCTGAGCTTTCTTTAACTCCCCCTCCTCACTACATAATCTTCTCAGACGTAGCATCTCCCCATATGGGATGCTGCGTATTAAGTGGGCTGGGTGAGTGCTGCTGGCGTGCAGTATGGTGTTACCTGCCGTAGTTTTTCGGAATAGCCTGCTTTCCAATTTGTTGTCATGCGTATAGATTTCAATGTCTAAAAAGGGAACCCGTTCCTGGCTCATCCTGACTGTGAAGTTGATATTAAATACATTATCATTAATTTCTTCAATGAATGTTTCAGCTTCTTCACGTCCACCCCTCCACACAACAAACAAATCCTCTATGTAGCGGTACCATGCAATAACATTTTCTTTCATCTCTTTTTTAAAGGTGGTTTTGACGACCGGTTCCTCCCAAGCTCCCATGTGCAAACATGAGAAGCTAGGGGAGAAACTGGCCCCCTTCGCCCCTCCCTGTCGTTGTCTGTACAAAAGATTATTGAACATAAATATATTATGTTCCAAGCAATACGTCAACATCTTTATCAACATGGCATTGTGTTCTTTATAAACATCAGACCTTCTTGCCAAATAATACCGGACCGCATTAATTCCATCCTGGTTTAATTTAGGGAGATTTTATAAAATACTGTGTAAATACATACACTTTCAGTATAATTAAAACCCAAGTTGACAGCACCAAGATGGCCACGCTATTTACCATATACAAAGCCATAGACCTATTGGGCCCGCGACGTACTTGGACACGTGTCAGGTGGCGTAATTTTTAACAACCTACCACAGGTGGAATTTTGAGCTAGAAGGGACGGCGGTTTTTCGAAATTGCAAAACGGCGTGTTGTTGTTTCATCATGATCAACACAATAGGTATGTAATATCCTACTTTTCTCCTTCGACTTACTAAGGGCCGTGTATCTTTGTCACTCTCCTACTGTGCCCCACTAGCAAAATCATGTTTAACGTAAAAATAATGATAGGATTATTTTAATTTCGTAGGTAGTGCGGTATTGTAAATACACATGTCCGCCTGCTGCCGTTTTTGCACCTTGCTTCTTAAAAAACAAGGCTGCTTGCGCTTAAGACAACGAATGAATTAGACTCATTAGGGCTCTTCAATGCCTTCAGTATCACAACGTAGTGCTGTGCAATTAATACACAGGCCAATACACTGTCAATATTATATTTGGGTTTTCTTAAAAATATGGTCGCTTGTGCTTATAAGACCGCTGATTACTAGTTTGATCAGGTCTGTCTGATACTGTTTGTTTTAAACCCCATAACTCAGGTGACTACCGAGATAATACCTACAGCTTGAGGACTGTGAAATATGAGAGAAAATATATATATTGCACTAAACAGGGCGGATTCGTACCTCAAGGTAGGCAATAGTACAAATAATGACAATAGTATTCTATTTAATTTGACTGCCGTTAGCACTTACCAATGCCCATGACATCTACCCGTGCCGTATAATTATTTATATAATTATTCGTATTCAAATCCTTCACTGCATTTTGAGCCAGAGAACCGAATCTTTTCATACGTGCCCGTTTATATTGTCCAGATCGTGATTATGGTTGAAGTCTCCCAATATAAATAAACGAATAAACAAACAGACAAACAACGTGCTAAGAGTGAGTGTGTCTAGAACAAACACTCATTTGCACTCTTTTTACTATTTCAGATCCTTGTATCTAGATAAACAATTGCATTGGAGCAAACTGGGTCGAGACAAACTTGCGACCCAATGAAATGACTAATATTTGAGTTAAGCAAATGCTTTTGTGAGTTGGAGCTCTGTTTGGGGAATTCGGAATAAGAAGAACAAAAAAAATGAATTATAAGGATATAAAGGACTTCCCCTACTCTGTGATTGGATAATACCGTGCTCTGGAACAACTATTTCGGTACGAATTGTTGCATGTTTTATTTATTTATATGCATTTCATTTGGTTCTAGATATTGTATGTCTTTTTTGCTTTGGGTCGCTCCCATATAGTTGGTATAATTGGAAATACTCGTTTGCGATCACATCTTTACGGGATCGAGTTGCTTGAGATACGCATGTTTAGAGTATCTAGTTGGGCATATTCATCATTGACCTTGACGAGGGTTAATAATAGGACTAGAATCAAGAAACATCTCACTACTTGTGGTTATTAAGATCGCTCCCAGTTAAAATGCAGTGGAGAGAGATGATTCATTGTAAGGTCAGATTTGGGATCTTTTTCCGTAAATGTACACATGGAATATTGTTCATTTTTCAGTCTCACGAGCTAGAAGCAACAAAATAATAATGATAACGATGACAACAACTTTTTCCTGTAGTGCCTTTGAATTG
Source organism: Lissotriton vulgaris (assembly GCF_964263255.1). Taxonomy (NCBI): domain Eukaryota; kingdom Metazoa; phylum Chordata; class Amphibia; order Caudata; family Salamandridae; genus Lissotriton; species Lissotriton vulgaris. The sequence continues at coordinate 602,726,301 of NC_141696.1, forward strand.
TGGTTTTAAGAGGGACGCAAATGAGTCTGGTTAAACATAAAACAGAAAGAAATGCCGCTTATTGAAATGTCTAAATATGAAAGACTATAAAATTAGCTTGGCTAGCATCAAGATCACTGTGAATATATACTGTATAGCACTTGAATGTTTTTTAATATGGAAATTAGGTATCTTTTTTGCATATATGACAAAACACTACGGCTCGCTTATATGTTTTATCTGTGTTGACACTGTCAATGTCTACATTTCTTGTGTTGTCTTGTATAGCACCAACATTGTCTTTTTATATGTTTTTTTAACTTTCAGCCCTGAAGAAGTTCTGTTGTCAGAACGAAACGCGTTGGCTGTTTTTTTCCCAAAAAGGAACATTAAACAACCATTGGAAATTTATACCAAGACTGAGCGTCTAGGTTTCCACTTGGATTACATTGATTTACAAAGCGGTGCTCTTCCAAATTGGATAAAAAATATAGTTTGTGAAGAATTGGTTTGGTAGTACCTGCACAGACTATTGCAATAGTCCAATATGGATGTAATCAGTGCAAATGCCACTGGTTTTCTTGCTGAAGGGGGAATGTAGTCAAATATTATTTTTAATGATTTTATCAAGTTAAAATACATTTTTACAAACCATGTTCCTCATGCAAAACAGCACATTTCTTACACTCCCCTGCTTCACAAATCCAGTATACATTCTTTCCGAATTGCTTCTTGAAAAACGTTGCCGTCCACCCATACCCTAATTACCAACTTTCTCTGTTCGACGCTCCCTTTGCTCTTACACATCTTGGCACAGGGACCCCTAGATTTTCATATTTCACATATTTGATCAATGGTCGAGCAGGTCTCAGTGGAGGTGCGTCCTGGAACTCCCAAGTGAGCCTAGGACAGCCCCTGTTCTTTCAGAGTGGTAATACCCCTACTCAAGTACTTCATTTGCTAAAATTAGAGTGCTGGGGCCTGAAACTCTATATAAGAAAGCGTCCCAAATACCAGGGCTGCCTGCATAATGCTGAATTCACCTCCAATCTCTTTTTTTTGTGTTGACATTTTTTATTAGCATTTCAGAATCATTAAACAAAAACAAGAAAACTCAAATACAAGTAATAAAGGTAAAGATCATATGATATAAATTAAAAAGTAAATCCATATATAGAACAAGATTTAATATTATGCTATCTAGAACAATAAATATATATAACAATATACAAAGGAAAGATTGAAAAAGCATATACAATCAAGTGTTAAAAACTAAATGATAAATACAAACATGTTAAGAAAGTAAGAAAGGATTCCATATCTGTGAAAATAACTCTAGTTGATCTTGAATATTATATATAATCCTTTCATGCGAAGCATTTTGAATCATAGCAGATAACCAGGACTCTAGAGATGGTGGAGCGGAAGATTTCCATTGTCTTAATATACAGATTTTAGCTATTGCAAGCGCGGTATGTAGGAAACGAGATTGTGGTTTAGAAAGAGTGGGAACATTTCTGAAATCATGTAATATAATATTAGCTGTGGAGAGGGGTAAATGCAGTGAGATAGACTTATGTAAGGTCTGACCTATGTAAGACCAATAATCTTTAACCAATGGACACGTGCAAAGAATATGAACAATATCACATCCAGAAGCATTACATCTCCAACAATTGGAATGCAGTAACAAGCCTGCCTTATGTAATCTAACCGGAGACCAATGCCAGTCATGTAGAATTTTAAATAAGTAAAACTTAACGAGCTTCTCGAGCTCCCTCATCCAAACCATCTAGTATTTTCATCTATTCCATATCTGAAAAAGAAGTCTGTAAACGTGTTTGCCATTTATGTCGGAGATCGCAGGATAATGGATGTGAAAATAATTGAGATGTAATTGTTTTGTAGAGACCTGAAATGACACCTTTCTGTTTGCCCCAAATTTGTAAATAAAACACTATTGGTGATATAGATAATGACCAAGGTGTGGAACAAAGAGCTTTGAGAAGAGATTGTCTAAGTTGATCGTATTTGGCATGCTGCAGCGGGGGTATGTTGAATTCATCCATTAACTGTGATAGAGGTTTAAGATCCCCATCATGGAGAATTTGGTCTAGTGTGAGAATGCCTGCCGATTTCCATTGAGACCATAGAAAGCTTCTACCATTAATGCGTATTCTGGAGTTGTTCCATATAGGAGCATTTACATGTTATCGAGAATTGATGCCCAAGATACGATGCGCTCTTTGCCATATTTTGCGCATTACAGACAATAAGGGGTTGCGTGGATCTATGCGGCTTGAACCAGATCCATATAAAACTGCAAGACCATTTGTTGCAGAGAGAAGATGACGTTCAACATGGACACAATGTGGTGCATTTAAATTATCTTGGAGCATGTATGAGAGCTGAGATAAATGCAAGGCAATGGTATAATGTTCAATGGAGGGAAGACTGAGACCACCATAGGAATGATGAGCATTTAATTTATGTATAGCCAGACGAGGTTTAATAGAACCCCATATGAAAGATTTAATTTTGGAATCTGTAAGGCGCAATGTTGGTAAGGGATTATGAAGAGGAAGCATACCAAGAATATAAAGAAAGCGCAGTAATGTAACCATCTTCACAGTTTGAACTCTACCCCATAAAGACAGACCCAGCGCTTTCCATTTATCAAAATCTCGTTGAATCTGAATGATTAAAGGCCCTAAATTATCTGATACATGACGTCCAATCCCTTATTTACCAAGGTACCCAAATTTTTTAACCGAGAATGTTGCCAATGAAATGGATATCCCTGTATCACAACCCTTGAGGTGCCATCTGAGATGGGAAGTGCTTCACTCTTATCCCAATGTATTTTATACCCAGAAAAAGAAGAAAATTTCTCTATAATTTGAAGTAATAATGTTAAAGATCTGTTTAAATCAGTAATAGTGAGCAGTATATCATCCGCATATAGATAAAGTTTAGATTCACCCACCGGTAAGGAAATACCAACCACATTGGGAGATTGAGCTAGGGAGCATAAATGATTTCTGGAAGATCGACCAGGTACAAAGCCCACCATAGTATTATGAATGAGAGAGGAAATTACTCTGTGCAGATGAGAAGCAAGAATACTAGCAAACAATTTAATGTCACAATTAAGAAGTGAAATGGGACGATAACTGCTACAAAGAAGTGGATCTTTTCCTGGTTTTGGAAAACTGCTATTACTGCTTTATTACATATATGACCTAAGGTGGAATTAGGTTTGGCTTCTTGAAATGCCGCATGCCAACAGTCTATAAGTTTATCTCCGGACCAGCGATAACATTCTGCTGGAAAACCATCCTCTCCTGGTGCTTTGAGATAATGAAGTTTAAGGATAGCGTGAGAAATCTCTTCTTTACTAATGTCTTCATCCAGTATGGATCTATCTTCATCAGAAAGAGATGGTAATTCTAAGCCATTTAACAAAGACAACATTTTACCCTGATCCATATGGGCGTCTGGAGTGTATAAAGATTTATAATATGTGGCAAATTCATTAGCAATATCCTGAGGTCATGTTAACATGGAACCATTAGAGGATTGTTAAGCAGGAATAGCCATAGCAACCTCTCTTTGCTTCAATTGTGCTGCTAGAAGTCCACCTGCTTTTTCACCCTGTTCATAATGCCTCCCTTTCATTTTTTGTAAGGCATATTCCGCCTTAGTGGTGAAAAGAGAATTTAATGCCATGCATGATTGTTCCAGTAATTTTCGATTTTGTAAAGTAGGGCATTTAGTATATAAACGTGTGAAATTGGTAATGTCCTGTTCCAATTGAGTTTGTTTAGCAATATTTTGTTTGTTGAACTGGGCTGCATCTCGCATAAGTCTACCACGAATATCAGCTTTAGCAGCAGCCCATATGACCCTGTGAGAATCCACTGAATTTTGATTAAATGAGAAATAATCTTGAAGATGTTCTTGCAATCGTTTTTTTACCAAGGGGTGTTTTATGACGTTGGATGTTCATTCTCCAGGGTTTACGATCTGGTTTGGGTATCCCAGTCTGTAGACACAAGAGGACCGGAGAATGATCAGAGATGGATGCCTCCAAAGTACAAAAATCTTGGATCGATTGGACCGTTCTCTGAGAAATTAAAAAGTAATCCAATCTCGATAAGGTGCCATGGGAGGGAGATGTGAATGTATATTCAACATAAGTTGAGTGTGATAAGCGCCAATGATCTATAAGGCCGTTGTCTGCAATGATATCATTCATAAGGGCTCTGTCCGCTGCATTATTCTTATCAAGAGGTCCAGTTTTGTCCAAAACTGGATCTCTCACCAGGTTTAAATCGCCTCCGATGATGTATTGTGAAGCATCAATCTCCGACAGCAAACAATTCAAACGTAGAAAGAAATCTTTTTAGCACCAGTAGGAGCATAAACTGAACCCACACATATATGAATATCACCAATGCACATTTTTGCAGACATATCTGCCTTGTGAGTCTTCCCATGTTTTAAGTACACAAACTGGTAATGTTTTTCTGATAAGGATTGTTACCCCACATTTTCGAGTAGGGCCTGCTTCTGAAGAAGTCCCATTGCTGATACTACTGTGGATAACTTTACCCAACCAATCTCTACAAATTTTTCAGACTCGAGTGTATTAAGATGCGTCTCTTGAAGAAGAGCCACATCCACCTTTTTAGATTGTAAATAAGAAAAAACCTTCTTCCGTTTGATATAGTGTGTTAATCCATTGACATTCCAGGATATAGCACATAAATCATGAGCAAGGACCATGGTAGAAAGAAAGAAAAAAAGAAAAAAAAAATTGAGACTTGCAAAAAGATGTGATGGAAATGAGTATAGAAGAGGAAAGGAAAAAACCCACCAATAAGAAAGATAAATAAAGATAAAGTATAGAAAGCAATTAAAGAAAGATTTATAGACTACAAAAGAATAATAGAAAGAGTATAATAGAATAACAATAGACTTTTAACCACGGGTCTGGGTGCACTAGAGCACCGCTCTGGGCCGGGACTCCATGAATAAGGAAAATTCAGGTCTAGAACATTTAAAGAGAGAAAAAAAGGCAATTTAATGTGGCCAATAACATTGATATGAGACGCTAGAAAAGAAAAACCTGAGAGAAGAAAATGAAGTGAAAATAGAAAATATGAACTCAGCTGGCAAGGGATATAAAATCTGCCCTTTAAAGGATAGCATATTAAGAGAGCATAACATTTATAATATAACATTTTGGAATTATATTAGAAGATTTAAGTCATAGTAAACTAAATATTGATTAAGATATAGGATTTGAAATATATAAATATCTAAGAATAGGTCAAATAGTCAACATCATAGATAAAATAACTATATTGCATGTGACAGATAAATAATGCACTAATAACCTATAAAGGACATCATCAAGAAATATAATCAATCAGTGACACTTGTAAAGCGCGCTACATACCCGTAGGGTCTCAAGGCGCTGGGGGGGGGGGGTGCCGCTACCGCTCGAACAGCCAGGTCTTCAGCTTCTTCCTGAAGGAGAGGTGGTCTTGGGTCAGGCACAGGTCGGTCGGGAGGGAGTTCCAGGTCTTGGCGGCCAGGTAGGAGAAGGACCTTCCTCCTGTAGTCGCTCTTCGGATGCGGGGGACGGCGGCGAGGGCGTGGTTGGCTGATCGGAGGTGGCGTTTGGGAGCGTAGAAGTTGACTCGGCTGTTGAGGTAGCTCGGGCCTTGGTCGTGTAGGGCTTTGTGTGCGTGGGTGAGGAGGCGGAAGGTGATTCTTTTGTTGACGGGGAGCCAGTGAAGGTCTCTCAGATGTCCGGAGATGTGGCTGGTTCGTGGGATGTTGAGGATGAGTCTGGCTGAGGCGTTCTGGATCCGCTGGAGTCTCTTCTGGAGCTTGGCGGTGGTACCGGCGTAGAGGGCGTTGCCGTAGTCCAGTCGGCTGGTGACGACTGGACTACGGCTAAATAATAGTAGTGAATAATCAAAATCCATACATAAATAATAGCCCTAATAAAAGATAAGCATGAAAAGTTAATACTGAGACATTTTGATGACTAATATATGTAAAATGCTACAGAGTTGTGACTATCTATTCATGAATACAGCAAGATAAATAGAACATTCTAAGAGGACAAGATAATTTAACCAGTAATACAGCACAGAGTTCATCTATATCTGTCAATTAGAGAGACATAAGCAAAAGTAGCTGCAACCTATGGCTTAATAAGTTATATCGGAGCCATGACATCAAAATTATTCCTCATTAGAGGCAGACTTTAGAGGAGAACTGGACTTATCTCGACGTTGTTCCTGAGTTAAGGTGGAGACAGTATTTAAGGCGGAAGATTTATCATCTTGACTGCGAATAGACCGTTCAAATGCTCTGCCTCTTTGACCGGATCCATGTAGATTTCGACGCACATCATCCACAGATGTGGGAAGAACTTGAGGATTCCGAGAAGTAGGAGGGGTAGGAGCAGACTGCGTGTCCATGTCTTGAGATGTCATGTCAACCAAAATAACGTTGTAAGTCATCTGGATTGTAGAAGGCTCTGGTGTCCCCCTTCTTAGAGACTCAAAAGCGTGCTGGATCAAACAAACCATACTTAATGTCCAATTTCCTCAATTGAGGTCTCATGGAGAGAAACGCTTTCATTAGTGTCACAGGAAAAATCAGCCGCCAATCGTATTTCATAACCGCCATAACAGTAGGAACCATGAGTACGTGCAGCTATCACTAGTTGTCGAACTTGCTCATGCCTTAGGAAACAAGCAATAAGGGGTCTTGGATGTGTGTCTTTACCGTGCCGTGGAGGACCTAATCGATGTGCTCGCTGGATCTCAAGAGGTGGATTGAACTGAATGCCAACTAATTTAGGGAGTGCATCACACAAAAAGGCTCTAGTATTCTGGCCTTCAATTTTTCCTGGAAATCCCCAAAAAACTAATATTGTCTCTTCTGCTGTGGTCTTCTAAATCACTAACTTACTATGCAGAAAAAGAAGTTCTTCATCTCTAGACTGCGTTGAAGCAATTTTATTTCCAACAATTGTCAAACGTTTATCAAGACCCTCCATTTTAGCATGGAAGAGTGCTATGTCAGCTCGGATTGATTTAGTATCTGAGGTAAGAGATGAAAGGTTTATATCCATGTCTGTTAGCCGACAGCTGATTGTTGAAATTTCTTGAAAAAGAAGATCCATGGCAGCATTGGAGACCGCCGAGGAAGTATTATGTGCCTTTTTAGAAGTTGATGCAGTGGAGTGTTTCCCAGACATATTGCGTGGTTGTTTTAATACATCAGCAAATAAAAGTGAATGAGAATGTTTGTTTTCACTCTTGTTAGTAGACATTCACTTCTATCTTCAAATGTCAGGGAATATTTAAAACTGCAGACAAACAACCCTTCAAGTAGAGCGAATGTAAGGCACCAAGATGAGTAATCTTCAGTTGTGAATAAGGAAATAATTACCAGAGTATTAAATAAATTAGCACTTAAATGACTTATAAGCCAGATTCCACAAAGCAAGATATAGTCAAATGCTATTGGAGTCAAAAACCGTTGAGGAAAATAGCGCAGTAGTTTTATGTAGATTAGTAGAGTAAGCAACCAGTAAGCCTGCAGCTGAAAAAATCTCCTTATTTTAATGAAAATTATCAGGAGAGAAATAGGCTGCGTATAAATATGGATTATATCATTTGAGTATTGTGGTAGAGCATGAAAAGCATGACCAACAAAAATTAGCTCTTAAGCTGATAGACAAATGTCTAAATGGAATATTGTAAAGACTTAAGTTGTGAGGAGAAAAAGAAATGAGGAGTTTGTGTTATATGAATAGCATTGATGCATATTGACGTACATGCAGACAGCATTAAATCTTTCAGGGAATACCGGAATAATCACTGCAACAATGATTTCCCTCACTTTCCTTCAGCAACACTCATTCATCATATATAAAATATAAGACCGGGAATATTACATCCGGACTGACGCCTGCAACACTTGTACCCAATTAGCAGGTAAGCAGTGAATATAATGTGCTATCAAGTCACTTCCTTTTTAACACATGTCTGTACACCGATTACTTTCAGCAAAAAGTAAAGCTGCCTTTTTTCATAAAGATTGCTTCTTATATCCAGGTTCACATTGTACCATTCTTATTCCATTTAGCAGCGGAGTCAGCAGGAATACAAGTCACATGCTCCAGTGAACATAAATTATCACTGGGCCCGGTGTACCATCGTTTTGGTCTCCCCATCGGAATGCTCTCCCTTTTGCATCTGTGCATGCAAGCAGTTGAAAAAAATCTTAACCTTAACCCAGAGAACATAAATTACTGCTGGGCCTGGCAGATGTGTATTGAAACAATGTTTCTCGCTTGAAAAGGAACTGTGGAAAAATGCTTAAAAAGGCAACTTAATAAAATGAGAGGAGCAGTATTCCGCTTACTTAAAATATTGTATTAGCAGTGTTGTATAATAAAAGGGAATTGTTGTTTTTTCCTCAGAATACAACACTTCAGTTATAGATGATTATAAAAAGGGCCGGTTTATCTCAAAGAAATTTTTTTTTGACCGGGAATGTTTCCTCCAGCCCGTGACTTTGGAGTCACTCTTCAAAAAAGAGAGTTTCCCAGAAAACCAGAAAGGACTGGGTATACAACAGTAAAAAAAAAAAAAGGGGGTTTCCTTTTTGTGTTATTTGACTTTTGAGGTCTGGCCTTCAGGCCTAGATACTAATTTAACTTTTATTATTCAAATATGACACGGATTATTATATCTGCACACGACTAAAGTATTTTATCTCTCAAAGTTTATTTTGTTAAAAACAATGGAATTCATTTATTTCATAACATTTTCAGGTAATGCTGCCCAAATTGACTGTCTAATACACTTGATTATCCCTATACTTATATTTCAATCAAATTGCAATAAATCAGTACACAAAAAATTAAACATTTCATAACATTATGACAACAAATATAAAAAGTTTTATATAAAAAACAGAAGTCCTTTGTCGACGCGTTTCGGTGTATAGAAGCTGTTGTAACACCTTCTTCAGGACAGACTTGGAATTAAAAACCAAACTTCTTCATTCTAAAATTAAATACATACAGTTAGTGTCATATATTCTAATGAGAGCTAAATGCATTAACCTAGTGTGCATGGTTACCCACGTGACATATTATTCAAAGTGTTCTTACTTTCTTATAAAGGATCTTGATATGTTTTAAGATTCCACACCCTTGAAAATTACGGTCAACAGTTCCTCTTCATAAGTAGTTGTACTGTTAGGTGTATTTCTTAATATTTATAAGGAGAGAAAATCCACCAATTAGAGATATGTCTCAGATGGATTTAGAGCCTCTAATATGGGTTGTGGTGTTGTTACTTACTTAACGCGGAGAGAGGTATGTCTGTTGTGTCAGGGTCGAGTCTTTTTACTTTCGATTCTGGTCTAGGTCCCTTCTGATTATTTTCTTGGGTCTAGTCCTAAAAGAGAACATCTGTATCGGTATGGCCGTATGTTTTTTTAAATGTGTCTCTAAAGCAGACCTCGGCAAAACATACCTCAGGATTATGTATCCATTCTCAGGTAATTCTTGAAACAGATTCTTTTCTCGTTTTCAGGGTTTTTCTTCACTTTAGACCCTTAATGTGGAAGCTGTGATTCTTCTTTTTGATTGACCTGAATTTAAAGATTTTAAATGATTACGCTTTAAAACCTTCTCTTACTTAGCAATCTATATTCCTTAATTTTAACTTTAACATTTGGGGCCGAAAATGCTCAATTTTATTAAGTTCTTTATATTCGATTCATTTCAATCTTTATTCGGTTTAAAAAACCTTGTAAGATACAATACATAAAAAATCACAATACATCATTATAATACATAGTAAGTAGCAGCAGTGGGTAAAAATTTACCACCACATCTTGTTTGTGCAAAATACGCAAAAGTCATCCACTAGTTCCTGGTCGGTCCCCTTTCTATATGGAGCACTAACTAATTATACACAGAAATAAAATAATAAATTAAATATCTGTTATGTTTAAAAAGTGATATACACCATAACAATAAGACAGGCAGCATTATACTAACAGACAATCAATAACATAGCCCCTTTATATTTAAATTCTCTGATTTTTCTTTTTCCTAATCAAGGCAACACATAGGAAAAAACGACTTAGGCTAAACACAATCGGTTGTGCAGTATCACCTTTAAATATTCTTAGACCAACCTTGGTTTGTCTAAGGCCTAGCCTATTACAAATCGGCTTGAGCCATTTTTTCCTTGCTTTAAGGTATGCTGGGCATATAAATAAAACATGGGACTCATCTTCTTTCACCCCCATTTCGCATGACTCACATATGTTAGAGCCCGCAACCCCAGTCAATCCCTTATTACAATTCCAGCCAGTTGTTATATCTTTTAATGGTAAAATGCCATAGCGGAATTTTAGGTATAGGCTTTTAGCCAATGGAGGGTGGATTTCGTCCATAAAGGGCTCTAATTGCATGTTCATTTTAATTTCAAAATTTTTTGAAGTTAGAGTCCCTGTTCTGGGATTTGCAAGCACTGAGTCTCTAATATAGTCCCAGTACCTTTGCTTCAAGATGTGCTTTGAACTACTTGTGAGGGAATCGGGGTCAAACCAGAAATTGCTTAACCCTAATTTTTCGAACCATTTTTTGACGTACTCTAGCCATGGCAAAGGCGTGATGTTCTTTATTGCCAATATCTCTTGCAAAGCTTCTCTATAAACAGCCAGCTCCTCCGTGGACCATAGACGGACCCAATAGAGTAGCGGGCGAAGAGAAGCATAATCATCAGTACGCCTAAAATTAAGGTCCCATAATATGGGCGTCATTGGAGTTGACCCAGGTATCCCTAGAAGTTGCCTAATAAAGGAATTTTCTCTCACTCGGAAGGTATCCTTTAAAGCATAAGCCCAAAGGTCCGCACCATAAAGTGAGGAAGATTGCACTTTATATTTGGATAATTCAATAGCCGGTGAGACCGCTTTGTAATGGCTATTCTTGTGTTTCCTTAGGATTGGTGCCTGATTTTGGGTTAGCCTTAGTTTAGAATTCTCCAATTGCGTTTTCCATGTGACGTCACTGTCTAAAATAACGCCCAGGTATTTAAAATTAGAGACTTCTTCAATAGGTTTGTTGTTTATTTTAAAAACCTTATTAAAACCTTTGTGGGGGTTGATTGTCATGATTTTAGTTTTTGAGGAATTAATTTCTAATTCTTTATCATGACAATACAAACTGAATGTATTTAAAAGGTTGGAGCCCCCTAGGTGTCTGAGAGATTAAAATTGTGTCGTCTGCGAATAATAGTGCCGGAACGGCTTGCCCACTCAATTTGGGAGAGTCATGCTCGCAGCCCAAAAGAGTATCAGGGATGTCATTGACATATAGAGAAAATAAGGTAGGTGCCATTACGCACCCTTGCCTTACCCCTTTTGCTATCTTTATTTTCTCAGTGACTTCTCCATTCGGTCCCCATCTTACACGTGCATAATTGTTCTCATGGAGTCTAATTAAAATTTGAAGGATATTTCCAGGGACACCCATTTTATTTAATGTCTTCCATAGGGCTGCCCTAGGAACCATATCAAAAGCTGCCTTCAAGTCAACAAAAGCCACGTATATATGGGAACTCCTTATAATGGTATATTTCCAGACTAAACATAAAAATCTAAAAACCTGGTCAATAGTACTTATCTTACATCTAAAACCTGCCTGATATTTTGTAAAAATAGAGTGCTCTTCAATCCAGGAGGTAAGCCGACCAAGAACCTGTCGTGCAAAGATTTTTTGTAACACGTCAATAAGGCTGATAGGTCGGTAATGCGAAGGATTTGACCTATCACCCTTCTTGAACAGAGCCACAATCTCTGCCCCCTTCCAAGTTTCTGGAATAGCAGCTCCTTGAGCGATTTCGTTGGATAATAAATTGATGTAAGGGGCCCAGATGTAGTTTTCGTGTTTCCAAAGATCACCTGGTATTCTGTCAGGGCCTGGTGCTTTCCCTGACTTAACGGCCTTAATTGCAGAGATAGTTTCTGTTAAAGAGAATACAAGAGGCACATCATGCGCTACCAAGGGGGCCTGCAAACTATCCCATCCTCCACTTTCACCTGAGCTTGTACAAGAATATAGCATAGTGAAGTGCTCGACCCATATATTTTCCTCTAAAAATGTATCTTTACATTCTGTCACTCCCCTCGTGCCTCTAGCAATGAGGCTCCAAAAAGTGGTCTGATCTTTGCATTTGCATGCATCCAGTAAATCGGACCAAACCCTTTCGTCCCATTCCTTCTTGGCCTTTGATAAAATTCTTTTGTACTGTGCTCTCTTAGTTCTTACGATGTCCGTTGAACCCCCCCTGACTGCTATAATTAAATCTGTCTTGGCTTTCCGGCAGTCCTGGTTGTACCAGGTAGCCCCAGTTTGTTTGTTCTTTTGGTCATTGTGTGGTCTTTTTATTGCCCTGGTCAGGATCCCGCCAAGTTGGTTAGTTAAATGTTCATGGGATTCTATCAAACTAAGATTTTTAGTGACCGTGCTATTACCTAAGAGAGAGGACATATGATTCACAAAAACATTATAAATTTTGCTAATGATTTTGGAATTGTCTAGTACTATTGGCCATTTCAGGGATCTGCGATTGTTTGCCACTAGAGGATCTTGTGGCAAGGACATTGTACTATTAGCGCTTTTATCAGGGGTTTTAAAAGTCTGGGTTTTGACAGATAAAATCAGAGGATAGTGGTCGCTTTCTGTGCGATCGTCTACCAGTAGATCGATAGTCATAGGCCACAAATTCAGAGAGACTAATAAATAATCTAAGTGGCTAGAGTGTGCCCCTCTAATAAACGTCGGTCTACTGGGGCAGTCTGAGGGCAACCGCCCATTACATGCACGTAAGCCTAATTCTAATGTCAAGTTCAGTATTTGTAAGGCGCTCACTGAGCAGGGTGCTTTGTACTTTGTATCTACTAAGGGAATGTTGTTTACCATATCCTCATCCTTATGGATGTCTTCCAATCCTATTATGGGTTCAAAGCCTCTGTTAAAATCACCGCCTATAATCATTTGTGCATTTTGATCAAATCCCGCCACAAGGTTGCTCAGCTGGGTTACAATAATTGATTCTTTACATGATCGATGAGGTCTATTGTAAACATTGATCACGTAAGTGCAGCGACCCTTTGTGTCTTTTAACTCGAGCAATAAAATGTCGGGATTATTAATGTCAATTTGCTTAATGGATAGGCCACCTGTGATTTTCACCCAAATTGTTAGTCCGCCAGAGGGTCTCCCCCCGTTTGTGTTTACTGCGGGTATAAAAAAAGATTTATAATTCACCTTATAGTAGTTTGAGCCCCCATGTCTCCTGGAACATGATGATATCCCCACCTGAGATGTAGTCATGCCAGGATGGGTCTAAAAGGTTTTTTTTCAGACCTGCAATATTCCAGCAGATGATTTTTATGCTTCCTAAAGCCCCTTCTGTTTCTGTTACCTGGCAAGGTGGAGTTGCCCTAGGTATCTCTGGGAGCAGTTGTTGTGTTGTTGTTTCAACAAGATGTAGTGGCTGTTGCAAGATTATATTAGGTGCAATATGCTTTGAATTGGTTTCAAGACATGAACTAGGGTATGTGTGGTTGATGCTGCTTGGCGTTGTCAGGGCCCTACCCTCAAGTCAGTCGCAGTCAGCTAAACCAGCTAGAGCTGCAAACCTATTCGACGTGCTAACTCCCAAGTTATAGGATGGAACCCCAAAGCCCCAACCATTTGTGGGGGCATTCCATCTAGGTGCAGGGGTAATGGGAAGGGGTGGGTTCTGAAAAGGGCCCAACCATCCTCCGTTAAAATCAGTATTACCTATGGGTGCTGGGGTATTAGGATACAGTACATTCTGCTGCATGCCTGGCCATCCTCCATTATATTTAGCATTTCCTGTAGGCCCACAGTTATTAGTTATAATACCAGGCCCTCGTCTGCCCATTTGATTCCAATTTTGCCCTGGGGTAATGTTTGGGAAAATATTGTGGTGGTATGGTAGCCATGGGCCTGCCCTACTTTGAGGAGCGTAATTCATGTCAGGAGCTGATGAACCCCCTCCCCAACCATGATCTCGCATTGGCCAAACAGGCTTCCGGGGTTTTTGGTTATTGGCTTTTTGTGAATCAGTGTAGAAAAATTCTAATGTGAGAGGGATTATAGAGCTACTTCTTTTTTGTGGTGGAAGGATATTTTGCAAAATATCAGGAAGAGCAGCTGCGGTCGAGAAATTTAATATCACACAGTCGCCCTTCCATTTTTTTTGTTTTTTCCTATCCAACCTACCCTCCTTGCTGTTTTGATTTCATCAGCTAACCTCTGTTCACCCCCCTGTGCTAGCTTCATATTATTTGAAAGCCAATATAATGCCTTACTTTTAAGTGATGAGGCTGACTCAGTTTGGTCCGGTAATAGGGTTGGTGTATTGGCTAACACTAGCACTAACGGTGCAGCTTCAACTACAAATTGTGTCTGGTTTTCATCCAGACTAGTGGGCACTGTAGCGTGTGTTGAATCAATTTGTCGGACAGTTGGGGCATCTAATGGCAGGTTATTAATATTTTGACTAGAAGTTTGTGGGTCTTCTACAGGGGTTACCCCTGGAGGAATGACATCTGATGTTACCCTGGATTCACTATCATTCCCTGGGGGATCATTGCCTTTATTGACATTACTTAAGGCATTACCTATTGCATCTACTAAAACATTGAGTACTTCCAAGTTTCTTTATCTCTGCAGAAAGTTTGTCAATCTTGCTAATAAGTGGCTTAACAATTGTCTGTATTTTTATTTCTAACAGCTCCGCTATTTTCGACATTAGGTCCTCGTCCAAAAAGTCCCTCAAATTATTAACCTCCTTGATCTGGCAAATATTTTTGTCCTTTAGTGGTGATATAGTCTTGTTTTTTCCAGAACGTGCCCCCCCCACGTTTGCTTTGCAATCTACGACTGGCTCTGACTGCCCTTGAGGACTGCTTGGCCGGTGGATCATCCTCCGTATCTTCTTTATCATTGTTTTCTTCATCCTCAATGACTAGCTGTGCATCTGAGTCAATTACCGCATGTTGTTCAGTGTCCCCCACATTCACTGTACTAACATCAGTGTTGATAGTGACTGGGGAGGCTGGTGCATGTAAATCGTTGTTAGAGTCTAGCAGCAGTGACTCATTAATTTGCGAGGAAGTGGGTGGGCTCATAGGAGGAAGAATAGGGGACTGGGACAGACCTAACGATTGTCTTCGTTCGCTGTTTATTTTGCTAACCACTTGGACAAGGTAATTTTCCATGGTGTTCTTTGGTACTTCGAGTGCCGTATGTGTATTTTTTTTGCGCATAATTTTGCAAGGTGTATGAAAGTCTTATACCCACTGTGCAGATAATTGACAAAATGTCACTCCCAAGATAAGAACAAAAAAAGTCTTACTTCAAGCTTGTGCAGATATCAAGTTGACTCCTGTCCACATTCGTCAGTGTAATGGCGTTTCACGTGGACCCCCTTCCTAAGCCAGGCTCCTGGGCGATTCGATAGAAGCTGTATGGCCTGCTTACCGACCCCCGTCTGGATAGCCTGTGCGCAAAGAAGGCGGACATTCAACGTCTGGAACGCCACTGCTTGATATGATCACTCACACGATGGTTTCCTGGTGCACAAGGATGTAAAATTAGAGGGGTGGCCTAGCCTAGCCGACTTGTGCCGATGAGGGCCGTAGAGGGCCCGCCCTTTGCCCCGGGCGTCCCGCGACGCGGGGGTGCTCCTCCTTTTGTGCGTCTTGGTTTGCGCTCACAGGGCGCTGCCGCGTCACTCTGACGCGCCGCCGCGTTGCCTGCCGGGATTTGCAGTCTCCCGGAGCGGCGGCGCGGTGTCCGGTTTTCCTTGACTCTTGGCGGTGGCGGCGATGTGGGCTATGTCCTCTGCCTTCCTCAGTGGCCTGAGAGGTAAGTGAAACTGACTCTCGGCGGTGGCGGCGGCGCGTTGTGGTCTCCCCCGCTCTGCCGGGGTGCTCCTCCTTTTGTGCATCTTGGTTTGCGCTCACAGGGCGCTGCCGCGTCACTCTGACGCGCCGCCGCATTGCCTGCCGGGATTTGCAGTCTCCCGGAGCGGCGGCGCGGTGTCCGGTTTTCCTTGACTCTTGGCGGTGGCGGCGATGTGGGCTATGTCCTCTGCCTTCCTCAGTGGCCTGAGAGGTAAGTGAAACTGACTCTCGGCGGTGGCGGCGGCTGCGTTGTGGTCTCTTCTTTATATTCACGAGCATTGTCCGATATGATGAGTGCTAAGCATATATTCGCGCAATAGTTTAAAGACTTCTATAACTCTGTTTTAAGTTTGCTAGTGCCGCCGTTATCACTAATAGTGAAAGCGCTGTGAGCCTAATGCCCACGAATTCACTCGCTGTCTCGGTTACTCAGCAGTTTGGTTTTAAACCTGTTTCCCTTATCACCGATAAACCGAGCCGGGTTTGAGTTTCGGGAGCCCTCGCTTATGGCAGAAATAACGTCCCGTTACAAATTTTTGTTTGGTATCTGTGACACATTAGGTGTTGTCACGGCTTACTATGCCCCTCCATATGGTCCCAGACTCCTTACCTTGATCAACGCGAACTCTAGCAATCAACACGTCCTCTCCCAGCTATACGATGAGAGAATACGCCTGAGTCTTGGTTTATATAATCCACTAAATTTTTTTAATTGGCTGATAAATTACACTTGTGCGTAGTTTGTCACCGGAAGTCCCATCGCTTGCCACCATTTTGGTAGTTTTTATGCATCGATTTTTGTAGACTAAACTTGTCGATGTCTTTAGCTTGATATCTCAAAGAATAGGGTTAATTATTCTTTGAATTTACGTGTCGAACTGTTCTATGCTCACAAAGGTGACCGAAAAGGGTTAGTTTAACTAGTATACCCTTCCGTATACATTGCCTGACTGCTATATGCCTTTAGTTTTCTGTATTTGTACCCCATTTTGGTAGTTTGTTTACATACGCCGAACTACAAAATCGTTCCGGAAGAACATCTAAAACGGAATAGACAGTGTGTTTATAGATTATTCCATTCACGAATATTAAAGAAGTTATCAATTCATTTATATAAACTTCTAATCACACACCAAATTTGTGTATTGAAATGTGTTTCATGTAATGCACTCTTCCTCAGTACCATCATATTTTTAACATTTCAGAAAAGTTATTATCATTTCTTATCCATTGATAAATACGTGTACATGTTCATACAGTTTCATTCATTTATCGTAACACATGTTACATTTGGCTTTTTCTGATTTGGCACTTCTATCTATCTGTTTTCAATTGTAAAGCAATTTCTCTATACTTCTGTAGCAACTGCCATCGTTAAACAATGTTCACATTCTTTTCCATTATAATTGGATGCTATAGTGATCTCAAATTGTATACAGAGATAACCCCTAGATTCCATAGTAGTTATAGGTGCTGGTCAGCATGCATTGTAATTTACATAAAACTATATATGGTACAGGTTTACAAAGATGAACTATTTGTTCATAAGTAGTTTTCTCTCGTTTTTGTCTAGACACTTATGACCTATACCATAACTCTTAATGACATTTCCATAATTTACAATGATTAGTAGTGTTTGTTGCAAGAATTCTCACTTCTTCCCTCTTCCTAATGATAAGCTGATAAGTGGACTAGGTAAATTTTTTTAATCATTCAAATGGTGTCCTTTCGCCTATCAACATAAACATAAGTCATACTACATCTTGTTCTTTACAGTCATTTTCATTCTCTAATTGACCTAAGTATTTTCTGGGTCTTTTCATAACAGTAACAAGGGTATATGGGCATACTTTAAAGATATATCTCATCATATAGCCGGGAGAGAGGACGTGTCGATCGCTAGAGTTCGCGTTGATCAAGGTAAGGAGTCTGGGACCATATGGAGGGGCACAGTAAGCTGTGACAACACATAATGTGTCACAGATACCAGACAAAAATTAATAACGGGACGTTATTTCTGCCATAAGCGAGGGCTCCCGAAACTCAAAACCGGCTCGGTTTATCGGGGATAAGGGAAACAGGTTTAAAACCAAACCGCTGAGTAACAGACAGCGAGTGAATTTGTGGGCATTAGGCTAACAGCGCTTTAACTATTAGTGATAACGGCGGCACTAGCAAACTTAAAACAGTTATAGAAGTGTTTAAACTATTGCGCGAATATAGGCTTAGCACTCATCATATCGGACAATGCTCGTGAATATAAAGAACTTAATGAAATTGAGCATTTTCTGCCCCAAATGTTAAAGTTAAAATTAAGGAATATAGATTGCTAAGTAAGAGAAGGTTTTAAAGCGTAATAATTTAAATCTTTTAATTCAGGTCAATCAAAAAGAAGAATCACGGCTTCCACATCAAGGGTCTAAAGTGAAGAAAAACCCTGAAAACGAGAAAAGAATCCGTTTCAAGAATTACCCGAGAATGGATACATAATCCTGAGGTATGTTTTGCGAAGGCCGAGGTCTGCTTTAGAGACACAATTTAAAAGAACATACGTCCATACCGATACAGATGTTCTCTTTTAGGACTAGACCCAAGAAAATAATCAGAAGGGACCTGGACCCGAATCGAAAGTAAAAAGACTCGACCCTGACACAACAGACATACCTCTCTCTGTGTTAAGTAAGTAACAACGCCACAGCCCATATTAGAGGCTCTAAATCCATCTGAGACATATCTCCAATTGGTGGATTTTCTCTCCTTAGAGATATTAAGAAATACACCTAACAGTACAACTACTTATGAAGAGGAACTCTTGACCGTAATTTTCAAGGGTGTGGAATCTTAAAACATATCAAGATCCTTTATAAGAAAGTAAGAACACTTTGAATAATATGTCACGTGGGTAACCATGCACACTAGGTTAATGCTTTTAGCTCTCATTAGAATATATGACACTAACTGTATGTACTTAAATTTTAGAAAGAAGCAGTTTGGTTTTTAATTCCAAGTCTGTCCTGAAGAAGGTGTTACAACAGCTTCTATACACCGAAACGCGTCGACAAAGGACTTTCTTCTGTTTTTTTATATAAAACATTTTATATTTGTTGTCATAATGCTATGAAATTTAAAAAATTTTGTGTACTGATTTATTGCAATTTGATTGAAATATAAGTATAGGGATAATCAAGTGTATTAGACAGTCAATTTGGGCAGGATTACTTGAAAATGTTATGAAATAAATGAATTCCATTGTTTTTAAAATAATAACAAAATAAACTGAGAGATAAAAAATACCTTAGTCGTGTGCAGATATAATAATCCGTGTCATATTTGAATATGAAAGTTAAATTAGTATCTAGGCCTGAAGGTCAGACCTCAAAAGTCAAATAACACAGAAAGGAAACCCCCCTTTTTTTACTGTCTTTGGAGTCACAGCACCTCCAATCTCTTTAATCCACTGCCATACGCCACTTACTCTTGTCAGTTCCGCGTTACCTTTCCGCATCCCCCCCTTTTTGTTCATCCTTTCCAATGTGTTCCTCTCTTGCCTTGCAGTCATTAGTGGAGGAGGTTAAATAAGTGCCGTCCTAAAAGAACAAACGCTGGTAGACCCCACCAGCGAACGCCAGTTCAGATTAAGTCTTACTCCTCAGTAAATGATTTCTCCTTGCTTTCAGAAAGTTGGCCAGTGCGGTTTTTTTGAGTAATAACAGAGGGCCGACCCTAAAGTGGAAGAAGCGATCTCCCCCACCTAGGTAATTTCAGGGAAACAAGATCTCTCTGGAGGAACCTTTACTGTATACCAAGTCCAATCTTTGGATAAGATAGTGATCCAAGGAAGCCGATTTAACCAATTTTATAGGAGTTGGTGAAAGTGTCCTGTGTGGTGTAAACAAACAACCTCACATGCACCAAGTTCATGAAAGGACCCAACACCATTTCAACCAAGGGATAGAGAGGCCTCTATCTAGGGCAGAGTCAATAACCTCCATGTTACAGCTTGCCTTCCTATTGAACCACCTAATCCAGAGTTTCAGCAGAGCCAGCCTTGATTTATCAAAAATTTGGGAGGTTTGGCTCTGTATGAAAGATAAAATGAGGGCTAGTAAGTGAAAGATTAATAAGATGCCAGCAAATGTCTTTTTCCCCTCCTCTACTTGTAGGGGTGACGTATGGATATCCCAATCCCAGCTCTATACAAAGCCACTGAGACACTTCTAGTTGTATATTTTTACACAAGAGGTGGACTACTCTGTGTGAGGTCTTGGGTGGTGGGGGGAATAATTAAGACTAGCACCAGCCACCCTAATTCGGTGCATATAGGAGATATTGGCTGCCTTGAGCAGAGTCAAAAGGGACTCCAAGATAGTGGAAATTGCTCACGCAGCTCAGGAACATCCAATTACTGACAAGGTCACAATATGCCTCTTACCAGGGCCACACACACCACAATATGGGATTTCCCAACGTTGGTTTCTTGATCTAAGCTGCCCATAAAAAAAAAGCAATACTCCACTAAGAAGTGCAAGGCTCTCAAGAACCTGCTCATTAAAACAGTGTTGTCTGCATAAGGTAGCGCCGGGACCAGAGAGTTAACAGTTTTGGGTAAGTTGCCAGTGGCTACCGCTAGGTGAGAACTCAAATTATTAATATACATTTATAACAAACAGGAGCCAAAATACACCTCTGGCGCACTCCATTGACTAAGAAATGTATCAGAAATTTCTCCAGCTGAACTGGAGTACACCTTTACTTCTAAATTCTCATGCATGGTATAGAAGAAATGCACCAAGGTGATTTTAACACCCTAATCCAACTGTATCAACCAAAGCTTGGTTCTGTTTACATGCTCAAAGTCAGTAGATCAATGCATAAAGGCTAGGTACAGTGGGCTGTGTCTGGTGTTCATGTATTTACATAGGATGAAGTGCAAGTTCAGGCACTGTACCTAGCCCAAGACAAAAGCCATATATAAATGTGTCCAGGATCTCAGGCAATTGAGGGGAGTCACCGAATGATCTTTACTGCAACATCAATAGGATAATCAGGCGTGAACATTTGGTTTAATTCAGTTCGCCCTTTTTGAAAATGGACACTGATCAAAGTGTATAAGAGTTAGGGCTCATGTTACTTGGGAAATGTTAAATTGGTAACAAAGGGACCCCCAAAGCTGAATGTTACATTTGAAGAGGTCCATGAGTGACCCAATCTGGCATTGGGACTTTACCGCTTGGGTGTCTTATCGCTTTCTCCACCTCTGATAAAGAGGTATCAAGGGGAGGTGGGTTACCCAAAGGGGCTGAAGTAAATCTTTCTGTGAATTGTCTTTCACTATATAAGAAATAGAATCAAAGTGTTTTATCCAAGCCAGATATGTTGCAGGCCAAAATAGGGTTTGGCAGAGCATCCCTTGGATATTTACTGCATCCCAGAACATTTTGCTACTGGTTACCATTGTTGCCCACTCAAGAGGTGACACCTTTGCTCAGATTCCGGAGTAGTCTTTGAACCAGTTGCGGAGACCTAAAATATGTGTAGGAAGGTAGATACCCGACTATGGCTACCCCCGACTTTTTGCCTGGTGTTTTGCTGGTTTTCCGACTTAGTTGACCTGGGGCCCTGCCAATCAGGACCCCAGGCCTACTGCTCTCTCTCTAAAATGGATTCCGTGTACCTTAGGTGCATTACCCAATTGGAACTGGGCCACCTTGTCAGACCCTGTAACTCAGGGCATCGGTGTACCCAGGGCCTACCAGGGGCTGAAGCATGTATTATGCCACCCCTGGATGGCCATCTAAATCTGACACAACTGGCTGTGCGACAGCTGGGGCAACATGGTGTACTCGCCCGTTGCTTTAGGTATAGTATGCCTATATCTAACCCTAAAATGGACACCCGCATTCCTATCAGTCACTCCTATGGCAGGCCTTGACAATCCTGAAGGCAGAGTGCGTGGAATCGTGTGAATTGGGCTCTGGCACGAGCCGAGCCCGGTTGCAGCTTGCGGAACCAAGACCCAATGGCTGTTCCATGATAACGCGTACCATATTGGTAACTTCGGTATCGCGTTATCAAGACATGTCGAGTAAGGTGTCATACGAATCGGGATGCTGACCCCTCACCAATGCCGGAGACGAGGTTAGCATTCTGCCCTTCTAGAGGGACACGACATGTACGTAACTGTGAACCCCGGTTAAAGTTAACTGAAGCCTCAGCTCCACAAAATGGATGCTGCCACCACAGACACGAGTCTGACCTCCTGCTGCTGGGAGTCCTTCCAGCGAGGAGAGCTTGGACAAAGAGTTTCCTGTCCGGGGCGGTGTTCGCACCATCCCAGACAGGGTTTTGTGTATCCTGGGTAGGCAGGGCTTTACAAGAAGGTGACTGTGGAGTGGCACCCTGGTGCTCACTACGCATCTGCCGGCTAGAACCAGTTCCAGGGGCGCGCAGCCCCTGACCTGGGGAAAGTCCGGCATGGGAGAGGGGTGTAACTACCCCCCTTCCTGGTCCCACCCCTAGGGCAGGACCTAGTCACGTACCCACCCCTTTCTTTAGGATAAAGGCAGGAGCGGGGACCCTTCCAAATTAGATCTTTGAATCAAGAATACTTTCTACGAAAGGACTTCGAGACTCTTCTTAAGATTTCTCCCTTGTGGCTAAGGAGTAGTCACCCTGCGTCCGCAGGCACCATCTAAGAACTCTGCGGTTTGCTGCAAGTCCTTCCTCAGGAATCCGACTGCCCAGCTCGACGAGAACCGGCTTCCCTGGCACCTCTGACCTCTACCCACATCGTCAGCTCAGCTGAGATCCGTGGGTGCGACAAGACCTCGAGGGACCGGCCATCATCAAGACCTGCACGATTTCTTAACCAGCACGACCACCGAAGGAATCCTCTGGTGAGTGCTCTGGGGTCCGAGAAGCCCCGACCCCGAGCAGCTCCAGCACCGAAGAGCAGCCTCCCAGCATCTCCACGATCTGCGTGGGGCCCTTCTGCTCTTTGTTGTTCAGCACGTTGTCTGGTCACTAGCCGCTGGCTTGTGCCCTTCTTGACGACACCCGACAACCAACGCTGCTGGTCTGGTTGTTCCAGACTGGCTTTGCTCCCTTCTGCGAGAGGAGCATCCCGGACCCTCCTGGTCCACTCAAGACGCCATTTTAGGCCCACCGCGTGGCCCTGAAATTTGCCAAGGCTTGTTGCCCCAATCCTGGGCCCAGCAACGCCGACAGCATCAATCTTCGTGGGACAGCTCGCACCTCCATCCTGGTCGCCGACAACGCCTCCTGGTCCGTGAGACTGCAGAGCCTAGCGTCGCCCACTCACCTAGTCGAGGTGACGATCATCCGGTGCCCTCCTGGTACCCTCTGACTACTGGCTAGTAGTACGAACTTGGTCCCCTCTGCTTTCAGGTGTCATCTAGCTCTGATCCAGGCTTGGATCTCTACGAACTATTTCCACTGGTCGCCGGCCAGCAACTCCTTCCTTCCGGCTCCTGGCCCGTCAGCGAAGACTCCCGACGCCTGTAAAGACTTGTGCAGCCGCAGCCCTTGGGGCTATGTAACTTCGGCATTTCGGTGCCTGCATAGCCTCCTTACTTAAGGGTCCCGAGTCCCTATCGCTTCCGACTTGCCTTATCGGGTCCGCCCGAGACCACTAAACTTTCCGTGCCCTCGGGCACTTGTATTGATTGTGCACTTGAAGTATTTTCCTAAGAGTTTTGTTCTGTGCTTAGTACCCTGTCCTCATAAAGAATACAGGGCTGTTGTGATTATAATAAATATACTGTTTATTTTCATAACACTTGTGTGGTGTCCTTTCACTTGGTGTTCAAGGGGTATGTGATGGTATAACAGCTGGCTTAACACGCCCTCTAGAGTTTAGCCCGAAGACTGCTCGTATCCACGCTACTAGGATAGCTGGTCTAAGGTTGACTTACAACCAATCACCATAAGGGTCGTTTGGACTGATGCATAGTGATCACTAGAATAGTGAGCACTGCATATCGGGCCAACTTCTCACAGCGGAGACCTAAAATATGTCACACCAAACTTCAATATGATTGGTCCCAATCCAATCCAATCCAATCCACCCTGCAAGTTAATAGAATGTCCTCCACACAACCACATTGAAAACCCCTGGGCCACAAAAGCCAGTCCAATGTATTATGGAGTTGTTCCGCCTGGGTCTCACCGCCTTCCCCAATTCCCCTGTAAAGGGGTACTCCAATGAGAATCTTACAGGGGCAAATCGCGGGGGGTTAGTTTATATGTACTCTGGTAGGAGTAGACCTCGCAGCCAGGAAATTCTTAATACTCAGATGGAGGTACCCCCCTTGAAGCTGTTGGACTCTGAAGGGAAGCTCAGAGCCACACGTTTGAACAGACCCACAACTCTGAGGCAGGAGGCTCGAAGGGTGGAGCATCCCTTAACATTTCATGATGTTCTAAACTGGGCTTTAAGTGGGATTAAAAGAGCTGGGGGGGTGTCTCTGAAAGGGTCATGGCCAACGTAATCAAGGGCGTGGCATAAAAACACAAGCTAAAAATCTTTGCTTAGCATACATAGTGTGCCGCCAGACTTTACTATTTGTCATTGCATCCAGATACGATACAACAATTAACATAATACCTACAAGAAGTCAGGACTATTGGCTTTGTCAATGGTTGTTAGTTGCATAAGATAAATAAGCAGCAACTATGGCTTGTATAGAATATTATAAAAGCTTCAACTTAAAGTCCTGGTGACACCACAACAATGTTGCTGCTCCGGAGTTTCAAAAAGAGAAGGGAAATCAAGAGGGAAAATTACTAAATGATTTCACTTCCTCCCCTACAACTCTCACTTGGCATGATGTCGTGCCATAACTTCTCCACTGGGGAGAAGGGAGCAGTGAGCATGCTCACATCCATGTGCCTGCTGTCACTACAGTCCGGAAAAAACAGACTGCCTGTGCCAAGGCACAAACAAAGCCGAAAGAAACCCATTTTGAGGCCTCCTTTAAAACAAGCATTTGCAATGCAATAGGTCTCGCATTAGGAAAGCGTGAGCTATTGGTATTGTAAATGACAACTTTTTTAAATATCTGTTGGCTTGAAAATATAAAAATTAATAGCATTGTTATTCACAAAGCCAATAGCTTACGCTTTCCTAATGCGAGTCCTATTGGCTATGGCAATGCTTGTTTGTAGCAAGCAAGGACAGTGCTGTTGTGGTGCTGAGTGATGTGGTGGTGTCCCCCGAGTGATGTGGTGGTGTCCCCCGAGTGATGTGGTGGTGTCCCCCGAGTGATGTGGTGGTGTCCGCCGAGTGATGTGGTGGTGTCCCCCGAGTGATGTGGTGGTGTCCCCCGAGTGATGTGGTGGTGTCCCCCGAGTGATGTGGTGGTGTCCCCCGAGTGATGTGGTGGTGTCCCCCGAGTGATGTGGTGGTGTCCCCCGAGTGATGTGGTGGTGTCCCCCGAGTGATGTGGTGGTGTCCCCCGAGTGATGTGGTGGTGTCCCCCGAGTGATGTGGTGGCGTCCCCCGAGTGATGTGGTGGCGTCCCCCGAGTGATGTGGTGGCGTCCCCCGAGTGATGTGGTGGCGTCCCCCGAGTGATGTGGTGGCGTCCCCCGAGTGATGTGGTGGCGTCCCCCGAGTGATGTGGTGGCGTCCCCCGAGTGATGTGGTGGCGTCCCCCGAGTGATGTGGTGGCGTCCCCCGAGTGATGTGGTGGCGTCCCCCGAGTGATGTGGTGGCGTCCCCCGAGTGATGTGGTGGCGTCCCCCGAGTGATGTGGTGGCGTCCCCCGAGTGATGTGGTGGCGTCCCCCGAGTGATGTGGTGGCGTCCCCCGAGTGATGTGGTGGCGTCCCCCGAGTGATGTGGTGGTGATATGTTGGTGCCCTTTAGTGATGTGGTGGTGCCCCAGAGTGATGTGGTGGTGCCCCAGAGTGATGTGGTGGTGTCCCAGAGTGATGTGGTGGTGTCCCTGAGCAGCCTGAAAAAAAGTCAAGAAGAAACCAGAGTACAACTCCCATACATCTGCTAATAAGACCACTGAGAGACTTCCTGCTTTTATAAATTCTAAAATTGGCAGAGTCAGCACAAGCGTGTGTGATGGAAGAGCCACCCGTCTGAGCAAGTTGTGGAAGAAGAAGAGAGTGAGTGCGAACTGAATGTATCTGGAAGTGCTAGTTTATCTTTAACTTCGCTAATAACTATAAGCATGCCAACCTTAGTCTCAACGCATCGAACATCACAAATGTTTAAACAAATTTAAACTGCGTCACGAGTCCGCAACTGAAATACGCGTGTTTCCTGCATCGTCAAAAAGCACAAGTTGCACTACTCTTCGTTCTAGAAAAGGATTAAGAAATTCCTACAATGAACACAGGCGGCTCGCGCCTGACTTGCTCTGATAGGAGAAGCCAAGTATAAACAGTGTACAGATATATGACACAAGTCCAGTGATTGAAACTTGAAATCACAAGCCTTGAAGTAAATCAGATTTGCTGCACAGGAGGCTGATAACACATGCACTTCTCTCACTGAAATAAAAGTGCAGTGAAACATTGTTACTTTCTTTTAGTTTCAGAAATGTGTTAAGAATCCTCATGTATGAACACGCGCGCCTCACTTGGGTCCAATTTACAGCACATGCTGACTCTGTTTAAACAACATCGGACCGAAGACAAACGTTCAAGTAAGCAAATATATTGTATACAATAATATTGCAATCAATAAGAAAATGTAACACATCAGAAAGTGGAGGACTTACAGCTGACAACATTTCTGTAAACAATTCCTATTGTTTAGGTCACAAGGTCAGAAGCCTTTGAATTCTGATGGGGGGGGGCGGGGAGTCGGAGTACTCAAACGTGGAACTGAGGGACTGAAACCCACTTGCCCTTTAGTAACTACGCTCAGGCTGGTCACGTGTGCCAGTCCCGTCTCCACTGCCAGGCTGCGCAGGGTCGCCCTGGAGGGGAGGCACCCTGAACTGCTAATAACAAAAAGGTACTGAAAGGGGAACCAAATATTTTAAACTTGAGGGACCAGGTGCGGGGGAGAGAACCGAAGAGAGCCGCATGCGCATGCTACCTGCTTTGAACGTTGGAAGGAGTGCTGTGTATCATAAACACAGACCATGCACAAAGCCCTGCGCGCCGCTCCCACACAGACATTGCACTCCAAGATTTATGGCTTATCTAAAGTTATAATAAAGACAGACCTACCGTTTCGGACTCCCTGCCGTCCTCTGTATGCAAACAATAACACAAAAACTTTACTCAGCCAAACATGTAAGCCACTCTGCTATGCACAAAACTTCACCACAAAAGAGTTGTGAATCGATTAATGGAATGTGGAAGAGAGCGGTTTTATACTGAAGTCGCCCAGAAGCCAAAATCGCAAGAATCCACATTTATTGGAATAAATACATATGTTCCTTAGTGGGAACCGCACAACTCAAGGACATGGGTGAAATCGTTATCGTGGAGAATACTAGTTTTCAATTATACTGCCATGTACCTGGGAGCACCACGACATGTGGATGAGCTGGCACCTCAATTAGAGAGCTGCTTTCAGCTGAATCACAAGGTTACATGTGGTGAGGGCCAGCACGGGGTGTGTATACACACACACACACACACATACGAGCTGAGACTTGGCATACAAGTATGTAAAAGCAGACAGCATGCAATATTTCATAGTACACAATGGGCGTACTCAGCTGATACATTATTAAAAAAACATAGCTCCCAGTCCTATCCTACCCTTGAATGCTGCAATGGAATGAACCATGCACTGTGATTACAACTAAACATTGTGAATGTTTTAATTTCCTACGGCACACGCAATTTACTTTGAATTTTGATTGGCGTGTACCGCAATTACAGCAAATGCTAATAAATAAGAAGACATGTGTCGTAATACGTGAAGTAAGTTGAACACACACACACAACTGAGATAAAGTTAATGTTGGGGACAGAGGGACATATTGACAGTGAGGATATTACTAAAAAAAAAGAGACCGAAAATATTGCGTAATGCCACTCATCTCTTCAATGTAAATCCAAAGCAACCCTAGCTGCCATTAAAACGAACGAAAATATAGAAGGGAGCAACTAGTAACCCCCGGAACAAACCAGCAGATGTCCTTGTAGGATTCAGAGTGAACGTCTCCAATGTGTAACAAACATGCAGAAAACAGCAGACAGCTAGATGCGAAGGTGCATGTACGACATAATAGCTTTACATGCATTAACTGTACATTTCCCAAGAGGCATGACATGACCGCAATAAGCAAGCAACTAGTTTACATGCTATGCGTCTATGTTATTGAAACATTTGTCAAAAAAACCAAACATGTTGCTTGTAATGTTAGGAAACTTACTGTGTTTAAAGCAAAAGTTGTGTAGCTTTTAGCATCGGTGATGTCAAGGTATGGCGATGTCAACGTATGGCGTATCAAGAAGAGCTGGTAAATGCTAGTTTGGTTTCATTTAAGTAGCAAACTAGATTGGGAAAAAAGTGCATTCAGGGCATTCACGCGGTGTGTACACACATGAGCTGAGACTTGGCATACAAGCATGTAAAAGCAGACAACATGCAATATTTCATAGTACACAATGGGCGTACTCAGCTGATCCATTATTAACAAGCTCTCTGCATTGCTGTGGCAGGGGAGCGGCAGCCTTTAAAGTCTGATGCCGAGGCTCAGACAAATGGTGGTGTGCAAGCAGCTCCCTTTCAAGTCTGATTTGGGGGGGGGGCGCAAATGGCGATGAGCGCGCACCCAACGCACATGCACTGGCCATAATCCGCATTCCAAAGCCCTCTTGGTAGGTTTTTCTGGTGCCCCTCTATCTCTCGCCAGCAATGTGCAAGCGCATTCGCAGGCGTGACCTAAAAACTGCAGGTGCTCAGCACCGGCGAGACCCGGCCCACTTACAGCCCTGGTTCTAACTATGGGAATTGGACTGAGGTTCCACAATGCGCTTCTTTGCTGTGGAGGCCCCTTTAACAGCAAACAGGCAAGGATACTGCTGTGACAACAGGGATGCAAGCTGCATCTCAATCCTTTTTAGAGTGAAGCATCAAAAAGGAGCGTTCAGCCTGTAGCAACACCGTTTTCTTTATAAAGCAATCCTCCATAAAGTGCTCGACCTTGAAAGGCACTTTATAACTGATCCCCACCAGAACATAAAGTGAGGGATTATGTGAGGCTGAAGTCACATAAAGGTATGTTGGAGTGCCCAGCCTAATCCTTTTGTTTTTAAAGGTCGTCATAGGATTATCTATATCAGACTGGCCAGTGCTACTTTTCTTGTATGGCGTTTTAGGATCCGAGCAAAATTTCCTGATTCATGCCCTTATATAGGTCTAATTCACATTGTCCTTATATAGGCATAGAAATCATACCCATATTTAAACATAGCCCATGCAGTCCAAATACAGGCATGGTTACTTCCACCCTTTCCAAAAAGCCACAACGATTTCTTGGAAAAACCGGCTTAAGCAGTCAGGGACATCCCCTTGCTTGAATATTGATTTGTTCAAGAACTCATGGAGTTTTTAAAGAACTACCATTCCCTTGGGTTTCTTTGATGACATGTAATAATTCTAACAGCCCATTCTGGCCCATGGAGAACAGGTAGCCTTGAAATAGCGAAAAACAAAAATGGCTGTAATTAACTATTAGGACATGCCACACACATCAGGGCTTGTCCTACCTTATACTTACCATGCACCCTGCCCTTGGGTCTACCATAGGGGTGTCTGATATGAAGAAAAGGGAAGGTTCAGGGACTGGCAAGTTTGTGCAATTGCCCAGTCAGCATAACAGTACCAGACTGCATGCAGGCTCTGCAATGGCAGACCTTAGACACATTTTACAAGGCCGCTTCTGTGGGTGGCACAACAAGTGCTGCAAGCCCACCAGCAGCATTTGGATTTATTATTATTATTATTATTATTATTATTTATTTTTATAAAGCGCGTAGTCACCCGGAAGTATCCCAGCGCTGAGGAACCTTAGAGACATGACTGAGGACTGAGTTTACGGGAAGGGCATAAGGCTAGGGGAAAAGATGTGTCTTTAATCGTTTCCTAAAACGGAGGTATTGGGGTTCCAGACGAAGATTTACACACCCTGGGCACTCTCAGTGCGCTGTACTAGGGTCTAACAGGTAAACCAAATAGTCAATCATGGAATCACCAATTAATACATACATTTTACAATAGGGAGAGTATATACACTTTAGCACTGATCAGCAGTGGTAAAGTGCCCAGAGTCATAAAATAGCCAAAAACAGGTCAGAAAAAATATAGGAAGGCAAAAAGTTGAGGGATGACCCTGCAAAAAGGGCCAAGTCCAACACCGTTATTATGCCGGACTTTACATCAAACTAGGCACCTTCAAGGTATATATGCCTACACTTGCCCTAGCAAACACACAGTGGTTCGGAGCAGCTCGACTATCTACTTGCAGACACAGCTCACTACAGCAAGTGCTGAAGGAAGCCAACCCTCTAGCTGACACACTGCTCAAGAGGCTGCATTTCTCCAGGTGAGAATCCAGTTCCAGTGCTTCCAAGCTCACCTCACGGTGTGTTGGGAAATCAAGTCCTGAGACAGATATCAGACCTCCTTCATTCTAAAAACCAAGGTACGGAGCTGATTAGACCCTAAGAGCAATCTTGGTTAGATTCTTGGCAAAGAAAAACTGAACCTATGCTACACCTCACTTACTTCTTCCCACGTACTAGACTTAGGTTAGGTACATTGGGGTAGGCGTATTTTAGAAGCACCAGTTGAGTACTTTCTGTACTTTTTAGCCTTTATGTATGTATTTAGCTATGGTTTAGAAACCATACAATGCTTTTACAGTATTATTTTATAATACTCTTCATACTGTACGCATTAGACTTTGCAACCAGTATTAATATTGTAGCAGTGTACTTTACTTGCATGAAAAAGTCTATTCAATAAATCCTTTTACTGAAAACGCCTGTCTCTCCATTTCTCTGATGAAACGAAGCACAATTAACGGAGTAAAAAAAAAATCTTTTGTTTCCACAACTCTGAAGATACGTTAATTCTTGGTTAAACAAAGTTGTCATGTTTACGCGGTTGTCAGAAATTAATCCCTTCTTGTGTATTCGAGAAAGCTTCTAGTGACCTCTGAGCTAGCTGGCACTCACAATTAAGTCTAATATATTTGATAGAGACCTAGTAGACATAAGTCCTACGTCAAATCTATAAGATATATTATTCCAATGCACAGAGCCTATTGGGAATATAGGAACTACACTTTTAAGTGCAGCAACCTATACTGGAAGTTTATCTGAAGAACAAGAGGTTTCAGCTCGATAGGAGATATACTGGTACCAGAACCTAGTCTTTTCTATGAGGGATCTCTGCACTCTGGCCCCAATACCCCTTTCCAACATCCTAGAGGTACTTCGCCAGAAAGAGCTTAGCTGAGAACACCAATGGGCGTTTACACCTCCACCCACCATTGGACTAGAGGAAACCACAGCAAATTAAGAAGAAATTAAAGTCATTTGGCTTCTCCCAGAGTACTTTGGGTCTCTTTAGTACCAAATTAATTGATGTCCTTCAGGAAGAAAACCAGAGTGATAGGGCCTAGACTCTTCTGGCCCACTCTTGGCCTGGTCATGCATTCCATACGCTGCAGCTGCTGGGCACTAAAAGCGCTTTGGGGTGACAGCTCATCCACCTGGGCCTCATGGCGCTCTAGGGGGGGATGGCAGTCCTCACAACTACAGCAAACAGTCCTCATTTTGCAATACATTGGTCCTGTGCACCTTCGCACATGGTAGTAGAAGGTCTAGTTCTATTGCTCAGCCTATTCAGTTACTCTCAATTAGAATACTGACAAGGCAAATTCCTGATGGAGCAATGTCTCGTGAAAAAGGAGACTTGCTCGGCTTCAATCTTCTCCTGCAACTACTCACCTAGTGGTAAAACTGGTTTGTGGACTAACATACAGTCACACGACACTATAGTATTAGAATGAAGCTTGCCCATGTGTTTTACTACCCAGAAACTCCAGTGGTGCTAAGACGGCTGCTAACTGAATTTCTTAGTGTGCATGAGTCTACTGCACCTACGTAGTTTGACGGATCTAATGCTTGGAGGGAAACTTTCAGCACTGTGCAGTAGCTAACAAACTGGGCACTTGAAACTTGCATGCTTGCAGAAAACGAATTCCAGCTATTCTAGTAATGCAAAAAAAATATTATGTAAATGGTATTGCCACCCTCAGAGCCATCTCAAAGGCACACCACTGCCAGCGCAGCCTGAGTGTATGGTGCAGCCAAAAATGAAGTGTCAATAGGCACACATCTGTTCACCATGCCTGCCTAGCACTGCTAGAGTGAAAGTCAACTCCCTTTTTATTATAGTACTGCATTATAATATTTAGCACATTTTACAATTCTCAATCTGCCCATAGGACCACTAGCAAGGTTTACATCACAGTACCGTGCTATACCAAGGATCACTCATCCAGGCACCATGTGTGCAGTAGTGTTCTATACAATCTAAAAGCAGGTTGCAAAAGACACACTATAATAAAAAAACAAACTAAACCAACAACTCACAACAGTAACTGGTGACAGTATTTCTCTAAAAACGATTACCAGATATTGTCAATTTCTGGGTCAGGTATATGCCGGCTAGTGAAGGACTATTTGGTTGGTCCGGGGGGGGGGGGGGAATCCTCACTACTCAGGAATGTCTGGCTTCCCTACTAGTGTTAAGTCCCCCTTAAGGTAGGGTGCACTATACCTCATCATGAGAGGTCGTATCTGTAGAAGCAGAGAGGCATCCATAATATCTAAGGTCATTCTTAGATTGAAGTGCACAGTAAAACTGAGTCTATTGTCAAACGTTTCATTACGGGTTTCCTAGCACCATAACGGCTTTACTGAGTCCTGGGATGTTTGGTATCATGCATCCAGGGGTCCCTTCTAGAGGGGACCGCCCCCAACAGTGGGTTCCTGACTGGTTAACACCAGCCTGCCACCACTAGACAGTTTACTGGACCCCTGAGGTGGGAGACTTTGCTCCCAGAAACAATAGCTTTCCTGGCCTGTTCAGACCTCCCCCTCGTCAGGCAGACCATCTGTGGCAGGGGAGCTTCAAAGGCCTTGCCACCTTTGAAACAACCAACAGTCTTTGGAAGGGGGGGGGGGGCTCCTCTTGCTAACAGTTTTCACTCCTTTGTGGAAGCAAGGGGGTACCAGGACGAGAAGGTGTGCCCACCTCTATTAACACCACCCTTCAGCTGGGTGTAGGAGAGGTGAAGCCCACTCTGGTGCCCACCATCTTGCAGATGGAACGCACCCTCCACGCAGGAATCATGCTAACTCTCCCACATGAGTAGAGGCGCACACACAGGGTGGCTGCACCCGAAGGTCAGCAGCCCATTGGCTACTATCTTGCTACCCCAGTAGCACTATTTTTTATGCGTTTTATATAGCACAGACTTTACCGAAAGTGTCAGAACGATTCACAAAAGGAACAGTAGTGATGCATGGAGAAAATTACAAGTGAGCATGTTACAAAATCAAACGTTACATGAGGCAAAAGTGACAATTGTGCATGTATCAAGAGCAAACAAAATACAAGTGGTAGCAAACAATACTTTACAAGAGGAAAAGTGACGAGTGCATGTTACAATAGAGTACACAATACAAGTAGAATACTGCAATAAATGGCAGATACTCCAACCACAAGAACACACTGGGAAGGCACTTCCATAGTCATGTAGAACAGAATTACCTAGAATGGAAGGACTTCCTTCAGATAATAGAGAGGTTGTGAATTAAATTTTGAAGTGTCTTCGAATGAGGAGAGCTTTGAAGGCCTGGGAAGAGGTGGTGGTCCGGAGCAGAGGCAGAAGTGAGGCCCAGATTCTCACTGCATTGCCTGAAGAGAATTGGCCAGCAATCTTTCCTTCTTTAAAGTGGAAGATTCAAGCAATACATTTTCTGCATTACATGATGTCTAGAGCCTCCAGAGATTTTCAGTTTTTCACCAGGTAGCGAGGAGTGCAAGGCTTTGTGGGTGAAACAGGTAGTCTTTAAGAAAGATCTTGCTTCGATGGGAAGCCAACGGAGGGTGGATAAAATGTGTGTGATGTGGTAGCTTTTTTTGACCCCATATATGAAACGAGCTGCTGAGTTAACAGATTTAAGGGGGGAGCAGGTGGGATTTGGGGAGGTCAGTAAGAAGAGAGTTGCAGTAGTCTAGTCTGGAGAGAACCAGCGATTGGACCAGGGTTTTAAAGTCTTGCTTTGGGAAGAAACGGCATATCCACCAAAGAAGGAGCAGTTGGCATCAAGCAGACTTTGCAATGGAATTGATGTGGGAGAGTGGATGGAGTTTTTGGTTTGAGTATGACACCAAGGGATTTTGCACTGTCAACAATGTGTTTGTTAGATTCATCTGATCCATCCATGATGGAACCGGGGAGAAGAAGGAATTCAGTTTTAGAGGGATTCAGAATCAGTTGATGAGTTAACATCCAGTTTTGAATAGAGTCTAGAGTAGAGCTTAGGATGGAGAGATCATGAGTGGAGGCCACCTTAAGGTAGAAGAATGATGACAGTTGATCCCAGATTTACTGGGGAGATTTCCCAATGGTTCTAAACAGAGATTGAACAATATGGGTGCAAGTATAAAGAATGCAAGTATAAAGCCTTGAGGAACACCTTGACCTACTGCCAAAGGAGTACTGTTAGCTATTTTGATCATTTGGGATCAATTAGAGGGGAAGAAAGCAAACCATTTAGGCACAGTGCTCTCAATGCCCACTCTGTTGAAGAGTGTTAGTGTTGTGATGGATGGTGTCAAAGGACACAGAAAGGTCAAGGAGAATTAGAAGGAAAGAATCCCCCGAATAGAGTATCCGCAGCACTTCATCCATCACTTGCAGCAGGGCTGTTTCAGTGCTGCAGTTTTGTATGAAGCTGGACTGGAAATGGTTAAGAAAATCATTGTCCTTGATATGATCATTTCGCTACACAGCTTTGTGATTGTCGCAAGAAAAAAGGTAGGTTAGTGGGCGGATATTGTTGAGGTAGTTTGCATCAGCAGTGGGAGTTTTTTTAAGCAGAGGGGTGATCTGCCCAGTTTAGAAGGAAAGGGGAAGGGAGCCTTGACAGGATGAGGTTAACCAGAGTGGTCCAATAGGAGAGAGAATGGGTATAGAAGGCAATGGCATTATGGATGGGGTCGAGAATGGTTGTAGGGCTTTGTTGCTAGGATGCATTTGAGAAGGGCATCTTCAGAGATGGGTCAAAATTCTGCCAAATGGCTAACGATTTGCACTCCTTTGGAGGGGTGGGATGAATGACCTGATCCACAAGTAATTTTGCTTTTGTGTCAAATAGTTAAATGCTACTTTCTTTGTAAAATTCTTCAACTTGGAGGTTGGAGAGCAATTTGGATTCTTGATGAGATTGAAAAGATTTAAAGTCTATTTGTGGCTGAGTCGAGGAGGGTTCTGAAGTGCGATTCTTTTCTAAGGAAGATGTGCTTGTGGTACTTGGATCTTGCTGAACAAAACGTGGCCAAATTATTGGTGGAGGGCGGTGGTCTCCATTGTTTATCTTTGGAGAGGAGTGAAGTTATTGATTTTGACTGCAAGGACTGTGCGGCATTGGGAGGCGAGTTAGTTAACATCTAGGTTCAAGTCTAGCCTTGGAAGCGATAGCAAAGAAGATTCGCAGAGGGTACCGAGGTAAATATTTTTATATTCACAGAACCAGGAGGTAGCCCTCTTAGGTTGGCCGAGAGTTAGAGTGATAGGTGAAGAGCGAATGGAATGAGGAGGTGGTCAGATCAGTCTACATGACTAGGGGTAGCGATGGTAAGCATGCCTGCTTTCGAAATAACAAGGTCCAGGATTGAGCCCAGAGTGTTTTATTTCTGTGCAGTGTTGGATAAGATAGTTTGCAGAGAGGAAGGTGACCAGCAAATTCTCAGAAGAGTCTTGAGACAAGCCCCAGTGGAGATTGAATACACCCACGAAGATCTGATAGTCACTTTGCAAGTATTGGTCGCTAATGAAGTCAGTGAGTTCCTCCATAAACGAAGGGCCGCTACAAGGCAGGCGGTAAATGGAATCTGAGGGATGAGCGGTGGTGCAATTGAAGCTCAAGAGATAGGAATTCAAAAGTGTGAAAGGAGCGGTTAGGAAAAGCCTTAAGTTGAAGGGAGTTTCTAAAGATGACAAAACACCTCCCCCAACCTTGTTAATTCTGTCATTTCTAAATATAGAATAGCCTGTGGGTGCTAGGAGACCAGAGTGTGATGTATCCTTGAACCAGGTCTCTGAAGACTAGCAGGTCAATATTGTGAAGGATGATGGTGAAGGAGATTTCAAGTTCGTGTTTAATTGCAGATCTGCAGTTGTGGAGCAGACCGCGCAGCTCTGTGGAGACTGTTTTGTTGACTGGGGCATGTGGGCTTTGATAAGTGATAGGATATTGTATTTATACGAGGGTGCTCTGAAGGGTTTAGGTGGATGAGTGGTTCTGACAGGAGATGGTCGGAATAGTGCAGATAGTAGGGTTACTTGGAGATGAAAGTGGAAGGGTGGCGTTCGAGGGATTGTGTGAGTTGGCAGACAACTGGTTATGCTTGGCTATTATGGGGGTGAGGTGCATCTTGTTGGAAGGTGAGTTTTCCAATGGAATTGAGGTGTATGGAAAAGGTGAAATCTTGGAGCTTAAAAGGGAAATGGTAGCTTCTAGTTGGGAGATGGTGGTGATAAGAGCCTAGCTTATTTTCCAGAGAGGGCAGAGCATGGCATGTTGGGTGGCTCAATGGAAACAGAAAGGGTGCAATTGGCAGTGGAAGGCTGGGAGAAGTAGAGGATGGGAGGGGGATTGGGGTATAGGGTTCAGAGGTGGGGAAAGGTGGTGGTTGAGAGCAGGCGTTTGTGCATCAGAGGTGAAAGGAGAGTTGTCTTTGTTGGCGTTGCAAGAAGGATAGAAATTAGGGACATAATTAGGGGCAGTAAGTGAGGAGCGAGGCAGTGGGCCGGAAGGAGAGGGGAGGAATGTGTGGAGGGGCACCCCTGAACCCAGCTCAAGAGTTCCTGTCAATTTAAGATTAGCAAAGACACAGCAGAAAATCCAGGTGGCCACTGCTTTGGACCCAGTCCTACTGCCTGCCCACACCTTCAAGAAACCTATACAGCATGATGATTTCCTATTTATTTATTTTATTTCTTGTATAGCGCAGGAATTCAAGCCTAAAGGGGTATCTCCACACTTGCGTTCTTACCACAAGCTGGTTAGTATAAAGACAATCAGGCAGGGATAGTGAGACATTACCAGGTCTAATAACAATGACCTAAAAAAGTCCAAGGTGTACTGATCAGTTCCGAAAGAGCCCCAGACTCCCAAAGACAGCAGTTTGGTCTCTAAATAGAACAAGAAGGTCCTGCGATACAGTGAAGACTCCTTCCAGACCTTCCTCTACACCAAACTTACAGAAGGTCTACTCGTCCAGAAGACAGCACGCCCAAAGACCGCGACCTGCCCAGACATCTAAAGAAACCCTGATAACCAGAACCAATTGTGTCCTGACATGGCCTGGCATCTCAAATTCCTCACTTGGCTGCTGGTTCTTTAAGAGGTCTCCCGGTCTGACCCCCCTGCAGCCTGAAAGCAAAACGGATGATCTCTATAGGTTAATATTGGCAGCCCATTGCATTGCATCCTGCTGTCCTGGTTGTCATTTTGGTGCTACCTTGGGGCACCCCCCACCTCAACTCGTGAAGATTGTCCTCCAGGGCACATCAACTGCCTGTGAGCAGCCTCAAACCAATGTGCCCCTAGTCCCCATTGACTAGCATTGGCACTTCAGCAACCGGCTGCCCTATTCCTGCTGGTGGTGCACCTTCCGTGAAGAATTGAACCTTGGTTCTAATCCTAAAAGGACCACACCAAAAGTCTACGTAACCTGCAATTACCAACTTAGCTTTTTTCCCTCCCCCATAGTGTTGTGGACTTCAGCTGAACAATGGTCAGCCTTACAGTGCAACAACATAACTTAGTGCCTACAATTGACTAGTCCTACAGTACCTGAACTGTAGGAGTTTGTTTTGCATTAAGTTAAGAAAATGAACTGAAAAACAACAAGAAAATAATCTGTAGTTTCAAGTATTACAAAGAGTTTACATTTTCTTTGCTGCAAAGACTTTTATACTTCTACAAAACCAGTACACCTTATTTTGATATATATTAAGGATGTGAAAGTAAAACTTACCCGCAGCTAACACTAAATTGAGTGTAAGGAATTATTTACTTCCATCCTCTGCTATACCTCTGGGACTCCATGGACTATGCACACTGCCTTCTTTGAGTATAGTATATACAGAGCCAGCCTCTTACATCAACCCGTTAAATGAGCTAGCGTAGATTTTTCCGGGGGGCGGGGCGATTAGAAACTCACCCAGTTTTAGATCTAACAATAAGCATTTGAGTAAGTTACTTTGTACGATTAGGTCAGCTAGGCATGTTGATGTATTGACATCAGTCACTGGCTGACCCGTTTAACAAAGGTTTTGAAACACATGTCGTCCCCCCGAGCCCCCCAAACATAGGATCCCATGCCACTGTATCCTTTGTAAGAGGGGGAGGCACAGCATCCTTTATTACCAATAGCCAAACAAACATTCATGATGCAGCATTTTTACTGTATATATCAGAAGTCAGGCGATTTAAGAAAATAAACCATTTATTCACTGAAGTGCATTAAAAACTCACCAAAAAGGCATAAACTAGTTCAAGGAGCATTTGGGAATCAATGCTTTCAGATTTCTAGAATTCCTGAGACTCCACGTCTTTGGATTCGTGCATTGACCCCTTGGCAGTCTTCTTGGGGAGCAGCGAAGCTTGGATGTTGGGTAGAACACCACCTTCTGCAATGGTCACACCAGCAAACAGCTTGTTCAGCTCTTCGTCATTCCTGACAGCCAGCTGAAGGTGCCTTGGCACAATCCTAGATCTTTTGTTGTCCTTGGCAGCATTTCCCGCCAGTTCCAGCACTTCTGCAGTCAGGTATTCCAGAACAGCCGCCAAGTAAACAGGAGCACCAGAGCCAACCCGCTCTGCATAGTTCCCCTTCTTCAGCAGTCGATGGATGCGACCAACTGGAAACTGTAGGCCTGCTCTGGAGGACCGTGTCTTGTGCTCACTTCCCTTTGGCTTGCCCACCTTGCCCACTTTCTTGCCACGGCCAGACATGATGCTGAGGAAAGGGGAGGGGGTTGAAGAAAAAAAAAGCGTTACTGTGATGTATACCCAAACAATACTCTGTATGTGACATTCATCACAAATGCATAACAGATCTATGACTCCATTTAAGCACCCTTTGGACAATGACATTTGCTGGTAGATGGCTGAGCTCCTTGAATGAGTGTTATGAGCATATGGTCCTTTCTGCAGGCTATTTTTTGCTAGTTTGTTTACAATGAATATATTCAAGCCACCCAGAGCCCTATAAATGACTGGGGGTGGTCAGTGGAAAGGTGACGTTTAACATAGTAAGGTTATGGAGAAGAAAGTGTAGGGCACTCACTTGTTTCGGTTTATGTCGGAAAGGTTATTATGCTTCAATGCTCCGTGCACACTGCATGAAGAATGAAGAAAGACAGATGATGCAAGTGACTACTCTACATTCATTTACACCTCTCCCTCCCCCCCCCCATTGTGCAACAAGCCTGCTACACTAAAAATGACCTCATCAGGTCATTCAAGAGAGCCAATATATATCTGCCAAATCTAAAACAATTATAGCGCTGGTTGCTGACTGCACTGGTGTGCCATACGTGCTCATAGCCAGGTACTGGCTAATGACCCTTGGCGGGCTCAATAATGATGACGCTCTTTGTACTTCTACTGCTGTGTGCACTGCCTGGACTGTCACTGAGTAATGTGAACTGGCGATATATCCTTGTGCTATACACTGTGCACTATGCTACACTAAGATCCTCTCTGCTGAATTGCTCACCCTTTGTAGCTTATGGCCTAATGTACATTGCATGCTATGTTTAGATGTCCCAATATCCCATCTGTGACGTGCCCGCTATGAAATATAATCTCACTTGAAGAGTACTGAAATGTGATTTGTATGTGTGTAACCAATCTGTATGTAATGTGATATATGAAATTGTTCAAAAAAGCTTTAAAAAAATTATTGATGAATAATTGTTCAATGGACAAGTCGCACACAGAAGAACTACTGGATTGATGGTAGTCACTATTACCACTTAAGAGTTGCATTATGCACTTTAAATTTAGACTGCAGATTTGTCTTGCACAAAAAACGCTAAGCATGCATATCAGATCACTTCTCATACCTCTGTCCCTGCCACGTCCCAAAGATCTAATATCACATCTTGTAAGAAGCCCAGAAAATCCAGGTCCCTAACCCTTTTTCAAGTGGTCTGGAGCTCTGCAAGCTCTTGTCCACAAAAAGATTTATGGCTCCCTAGCGTAAAATCATCAGGCGAATGGATGTGTAAAGCTTATGGTGTCAAAAATAGGAGTCATATCTAATGCAATTGATCTAGTCTACAAGATTAAAAAAGCCACAAACTCAACACAACTCAGCAGGGACCCAGTGTGCTAATGAGTCTCAGTAGGTATTGGAGCCTGAAGTCCAGCATTGATAAAACCTCCCTATCACATGACTTTTCTTGGCCATTAATGGAGGGTTGGCGTATTCAGTGGAGTTTGGAGTATCTCACAATCTCGGATGAAGTTGCATTGGAATTGATGGATTCCATTGCTTGGGCAGGTACAGAGTAGATTTGGGACAAGATTGAAGCCAAACTGTCAACACCCACAAACCACAAAGCTCT
The DNA here is from genome assembly GCF_964263255.1 of Lissotriton vulgaris. Classification (NCBI taxonomy): domain Eukaryota; kingdom Metazoa; phylum Chordata; class Amphibia; order Caudata; family Salamandridae; genus Lissotriton; species Lissotriton vulgaris. Next base: position 602,767,230 of record NC_141696.1, read on the forward strand.
TGTGGAAGCCTATTTCTGAGCTTCGAGAAACCCCAATCCCATTTTCTTGAAGTGAGCAACTGCATGTCTGAGTGTTTGTAGTGGGCCGATGCAAGTGAACAGAAAGGCTTCTGCCACTTCTCCAATTTTCCCCAGACCCAATGGGGTCTTTGGTTATGCACATGTATACTGTGGGAGTCCAAGTGCCAGGCTGTCTATGCGACTGGTTACAATGGAAACTCAGTCCTTCTGTAGTCTCACTAGTCATGACTTGTGGGGCTGTAAGAAACTGGGTTATTAGCCGAGTAGTAAAAGCCACAATCAAATACAATACTGGTCAGAGTGAACCACAACATTCCCTAAATTAGCCTGTGTTTAACCCCTGGTAGCGCGGCACAAAGCAGTCCGGCTTAACTGCAGCAATAAAGTGAATGAAGTTTCTACACCAATTTAGAAAATAAGCAAACTTTAATTTGAGAATTTGGTATCGTGAAGAAAGTTCATGCCTGCAGGCTTTCCAGATGAGGCCTACCCCTTCTCTTCAAATGCGATTAAATTGAGTGGTAACTAATGTATACATTTACCATAAAAGCAATTTAACATAAACCTTCATTGCAAAATGGATGCCGCCATTTGAGAGATCTCCCTAGATTTGTTTCCAAAGTTTTGTAGAATAAATCAAGACCCATTAGATCATACGATCATGGTTTTAATTGAGTTCGATCCTTTTACACATTTACAGTAAACCTTGAGATTGAACCAGTTAGACCTTAAATTGATCAATGAGAGTCTTCTACAGTTCACCCAACTAGTTTACCTGCTGGAATTGTACACCCACTTGTCACTTTAGTATGTACTCTGGAATGCGACTGCAAAAAAAAAAAAAAAAACACCAGCCTCTTCATTTTGCTTACATGTGGTCCTGTCCCTCCCAAAGTGAGGGCCACAGTGGCCTGGATAATGTTAATTGAATTTACATCTTTAGTGGAATTTTAGGAGTTGCACAGCATGGAACTGGGAAATGTCTATGGAAATAATGCCCTGTACCCTCTCAGTGTAAGGCCAGGTTCAAGCTTGCTCTTTGCCCCAATCCAAGTGGGCTGGGAGGAGAAAGTCAAGTACATTCAAAAGGTAGCTATAACAGACCTCTATACACCACAAAAGGGTGGTGTAGTTAGATATTGAATAAAAGTGTAACTTGATATAAACAGCCAATGTCAAAAACAAGGAATGGACATTAAACTGCTGTTCCTGTCTAGCAAAAGTCCTCATCTAGAGAAAAAGAAAAAAGTTTCAGAGCTAACCTCATCTGCAGTTGGCTTGATAGTAGCACTACCCTAAAGGAATAAGCCTGTGTTGGCCTCACGTTTGTGATGTTCTGTCGATGCTGGTTCATCACGGAGAGCCTTTGTTTTAAGCTAACAGGGTTATGCCATCTGCAATTAAAAAATTCACAGCTTTTTACATACCAAAGTCCTAGACAATAGCCCAATATTCAGTTCTAGGACTAAGTTCGAGAGGATTTTGTATTTATGGGGTAATTGGAGGACAGACATTGGGGGGGGGGGGTGAGAAAGGAGTCACATTTAAAGTGCGTGGCTGTTTGATTAATTCTGTGGCCATCGAAGTGAACTGATTGTAAGCGATAGTTCTGCAACGACTACCTGATAAGGGGGTTTATATATGCCGCAGAAGATAGAATATAAAGAAGTAGTAAACATGGGCAAAAGTTGCTTGCAGATTTAAGTCCGAAGATTACATGAAATTCTTCAAAGGTGGGGGATTAACAAATTGTAACCCCTGAAATCCATTAGCCATGTATGGGAACTTATTACAGCGGTCATATTCTGTGGAGACAAAGAAGGGTACGCAGTTCCCCAGGACAAGAGGGGGGTGGTATGTTCCAGGAGATTAAAAAATGGGAGAGAGACACCTGAAGAGTTAACTATGGTATGGAAAGGGGAGGGGAGTCAACCCTGTCGGGACCTAAAACCCTCACACCCAGCAAGCTAGGTGTCATGCTTCATCATATGGGTTTTGCTCCTCGTCAAGCTGGGGGGCACCCAGATGGGGCTCTTTGCCGGACATCTTTTGTCCCTGCCACTTGGTGCATGCGGGTATGAGGGTTCTAAGAAGGGTGTGTGTAGATGTGCGCGGTGATTGTTAAAAAAAAGTTAAGTAATCCACTGACTATTTTATTGGCGTGGTTAGCTACTTTATTAAAAGAAATGGTGAGGTGGACCTCCTAGTGAAAAAACCCAGGACGGTCTACTCTACCAAGCGAGAAGATGTGTACGGTCAACATGTTTCTTGCTAGTGTTCCTAGGGATACAACGCAATTCGTCAGGACCAGGTAAAAAACTAAAACACTATCTACACCTTGTGGATGGCACAACTGTTACCTACTCCACATGGAAATCGGAGGTGGGCCGAAGATCCTACCTCGTCTGAGTGTAATCCTAGTGTGGGGGAAGCTATGCTTCAGCGGTCTCCTCCTGTCCAGTTACTAACTGGTCTAGGTTTGCCGAGTGCTGCACCGTCAACCTACCCAGGCATCTGACCGACGAGGCTCCCCTTTCATATTCTTAAACCATTAACAGTTGATACTTGACCAGATTTGTATAGCAATAATGCTACTGGTATTATTAGAGACTTAGAAGCCATGTTAAGTAGTTTGATTTTACCAAGTTCAAATATGGGTGTTGAGTTATACAAAATGAGAATCCGTTTTATTTTGTATATGAAATTGTGTTTGTAAAAGCAGATGCAACACATTTTTACACCTATTCACAGCTCTGGGAATCGGTAACATCTGCTCCTACATTTATTTTATAACATTAGAATGGAGTGAGCTCTTGCTTGTCTGGCTGAGCATATGGGCACCAGTTTCATGTGCATGGGGTCTACTATATGAAAGGTTTTCATTCTCTTACTCCTTCCCAGAGGAAGCCATTCCCATATGATTCGGAGATAAAGCTATGCATTTGTTTTGCAGAAGTTCGATTGGCTACTGTAACTCCTATTCTCACCCATTGAATTTTGTAACAGTGGCAGGTCAGATCTGTCCGTACCAAAGTGTGAAAAAACTAGTGTTTACTGGAACATACAGGTTTTGGTTTAATACCCCAAATCTGCACGCTAATACTATAACGTAATTGATGATAATTATTGCACCTGATATACCCTTGGTGTGGGTTGCTAACACCCCGGCATAGCAAGAGTTACTGCAAGTAATTTCTATATATCCTTTTAGATAAACAGCATAACGTCTTTGACTGCTGCCCTTCAGAACTTTACTAGATGTCCCCTTCTAATCAGAAGCAACTTCTGAACAAGTTGCTCAGAGCTGCAATAACTCGTGTTGTTACTAAGTGTTCCTCTAGGAAGATGCAACTGCTTAAAGTGTCCGTCAAAGTTTAGGGGGTTGGAGCTTGATAACAAACAAAAACTCTTGATATGCTAATAAATAGTAATTTAATTCACTAGAAGTATCTATGCCAATGCTGGTATATCAATATTGCTACTTTCAATTGTCTTGATTGTTATACAACACTTTACAATAATCACATTTTCTATCCACTGGTTAGGCCAAGTTCCTTCCACCAAATACAGGTACTAGCAATAAATGGTTATGTGCAGTGCCTTCTACCACATTGTTGGCAAACTATTTGAGTGGCATTTTTACGTCATTGTAAAATGGCCTGTGGTGGGAAGAAGCAAAATGCAAGCCAATAGAGGATTACGTTTTACATACAAACCGGGCAAATCCTAAAGTTAAAGATCCCCTTGAATCAAGTGGCGAATCTTAAAATGTCTTTCACGGAGATGCAGTTCCTTGTCATTACCAGGTATCCCCCTCAAGACAATGCAAAAGCATTGCTATTCCTTCATGAAGGGGCAGTTCCACAAGTTGTTACTAGGTATTCTTAACAAGTCAACTGCAAAACCATTGAAATATTATCATGAAACTGCAGTCCCACTTGTGAAGTCTCTCAAGTCAGGAGCCACTGCTTCAAATAACCTGTACCAGGCTGAGGTGTGTGGCTTTAGTATATGAATTTGTACACAGGGTTCTGCCATTTTACTCATGTGTGCATTTTCGTTAGGAAGAGTTGACCAACCCTGGTTCGTAATGAGCAGAGTCAAATCACAGATTAATGCACCTTTTTTGGAATATCACCTCACCTATTTATAGGTGCCTTTAGTCACTGGCGAGTACAGTTAGATAGCAGATTTTGTCTGTTTATTGGGGTGGAAGCTTTGCAAAGATAGTTTACACCGACAGTGCTTTTCCAACAACCCAAGAGGTGAGAAGCAGTTGAGGCCCTTCAAGTCGGATACAAATGGTTGAAATGTCAGTCACAACCCTGGGTGTATCTTTAACCGAAAAATATGCGTATACACTCTGGCTACTTTAATAAATTGTGCTATTTTTCGGTAGGATACATGAATATGCCAAAGCCGGTTTATAGGTAGGAATGTTCAGTGGTTGGGAAGCGCAAGTGAGTAATTATTTCTATTTTTCGGGAACTATTTTTAGTACATATGCATTGGCGAAAGGCAGTCATTCAAAGTGAGCGCATCCAATGGCTGTACTGTTGACCTTCTGCAGGAGCGGAAGTGAGTAATTTGATGTATTGGTCAACAAAAGGGAAAAGTTGATTGGGAGTCTATACTTATGTACCCAGTACCGTGGCATTATCTAGGAGAGACTTCATGATTTGCCAGTGTTTAATTCTCTTGAAAAGTCAAAACAAATCCAAAAAGAGCGGCACGACGAAAAAATGTACTACATTTCAGCCACCAGTTGATTAAAGTTACTTTTCTCTGATACTTATTTAACAGAATATACAATTTGAGAGCAGGGCAGCAGTAGCAAAGGTTAACTAATGACATTTCAGCGGACGACTGTGGTACTAAGGAGGGGCAAATTTGCCCAGAGTATTAATGTGCGTTGAAATGATAATACGGCCAGAAAGTGCTTCAGTTATTTGGCATAATTTTAAAAAACCGGTCGAACAATGTTTACCTCACTGAACAATTCCCGTGGCCCGGTCTATGGTGCATGCCATAGTGAACAAGCGTGATATTTCGAATACAAGAAACAGGGTTTCACTTTAAGCACGTGGTGTAGCCTGCAATGTTTTCTAAACTATTACACCTGGTCTCACAGTTTTAAGCCCTCAAATTAATAGAACTATTTAATTACATACGTTTAGCTTACTCCTACCACACAGAGCAGCAGGATTGATATGACCGAATACGAACAAGTGTTGCCAAATCGGTAGGCCTGGTTTTAAAATGTGAGCGACCTGCTGTCTTTGCCAATGAACGTTTATTGGTGCTGGCAGCATTACCTGGAACATTGTCGCTAAAGTCAAGTTAGCGTACTAATCCCGCAACACTTCGACTTTGTACCCTCGAGGTTGGCGGCGAATAGTTACAAGGTGATGAAAACCATATCATGGAGTCCGCAATGTTGCGCTCGCGCCCCAGCGGTTTGTCATTGACAATGCATTTAACATGCGCAACACATTGATTTCGGTTTATAATTATTTTGAGAGATTGTGAGGGGGTCCGCGCTCGTTTCTGAAATATAGTCACATTAGGAGAACTTACGCATTTTCTGGTCGCTATAAAATTTAGTCTACGCATTTTACAGATACTATGCTGGAGTCATTTTTTTCCCCCAAGCATCAAAGTCAGCATTGCAGAATCGGACAGATTAGTACTTCGTAAACTAGGGAAAAAGGTAATCGACATGGAGGGTCCGTACGTCAAGAAAAAAATAATAATAATAATAAAGTCAATAAGAGCCAAAGGCTTACTTGAAAACAAACAATTGAAAATTAAACATAATCAACATTGAAGCATTTGCAAGCGAAGAAGGCTGCTTGGAAACAATACTGTTTGAGAGCGAGGAAGAACAGATAGAAAGCTCGCATAAACCCCACCACTTTACCTCTTAAACCGCGTACGCTCAGCTCTTTCACTCGCCCCACAACCGCCTGCAACAACCTTTCGCTCACACAGATGATCTTAAACTGCGCGCGCCCAGCTCCTTTTAAAGCCCCAGCAGTTCGGGGCTAGCTGACACCTGCAATCAGAACGCAACGACTACCACCTGAGTGTCAGGCGCGCACTCCCGCTTCCCTGCCCCGCCCAGTTCAGAAATAGAGAGAGAGAGAAGTGTCAACTCACTCACACCCCCACCCACCCCACTAAAAAGAACGTTGTTTTAGAAGACTTTATTGCTGCAATACGCTGCCTTCTCCAAATGTTGTAAAGACAAGGTATTACAATGACCCAAGTTAATTGTCGCGTAAGGATGAGGGGATACGTTGACCCAGTTAAGACTCAAGCTGTACACAGATCCAAAATTGCTCAGTGGACCTAAGGCCATGTGCCACCTTGTGTGAAGCGGTCGCTCCAGCCTTCCTCCCGACCTGCAAGCGCTATAGTGGTATCGTAGCGCTGCCTGTCCACACTGCCATTCATCTTTTGAGCCTGCATTGCGTTATTTGTGATTTCACTCGTCCTGTGTGCATAACGCTGCTCATCCTCTCCTCGCATTGCTCCCAGTGCTTAGATTAATTTTACTGACCTTTGTGCGCAGCGCTGCCTCTCCCCTCTGCCTTAAACTTAATTTGAAACTGACTTCACTCGTCCTGTGTGCATAACGCTGCTCATCCTCTCCTCGCATTGCTCCCAGTGCTTAGATTAATTTTACTGACCTTTGTGCGCAGCGCTGCCTCTCCCCTCTGCCTTAAACTTAATTTGAAACTGACTTGGAAGCCGATCTGTGGCATAGCGCTCCGCATTTCTTTTTTCTGTGATTTCATCAATATTGTGTGCTGCCTGATTGTTTGCGCCCATAGCGTCCTGCTGTCCTTGTTATTGTTGACTCCACCATTTTGTTGTGCCTGCAGCCCGTCCCTCCCCCTACGCTACCGCCTCCCAGCTCCCCCTCCCACGCTCCGCCCCCTCCACTTCTCCACTTATGACAGATGCATCAACGCGCAGCGTCCACGCGCTACGGCCGCGCCGAAGGTGCGCCAAAGGTAAGCCCGTCTACGCCCGTCCGCGCCTGGACCGCACCCAGCGCCAGAGCCCCTGGCCCTCGCACTGCCCAGCCCCCCCGCGTCACCTACGATGCCGCCACCCTCCTAGCCCTTAATCCCGGTCGCGCCCCCAACTGCGTCCAAGCCGCTCCTGGACGCACCCATGGACCGTTCTCCTGCTTCTCCTGCAAATTCTGCGGCACCGACAACATCTCCACTACGACCACACCACAGATTCCCGACCCCAACCACCTACAATGCATCCTCCTCAACACCCGCTCGGTCCACAGGCACGCCATTGACCTCTGGAACCTACTAGACACCATCTCTCCTGACGTCGCCTTCCTAACGGAAACATGGATGAACGCTTCCTCCGCCCCTGACATCTCCATCGCTATCCCTGATGACTATAAGATCACACGCAAGGACCGCACCGACCATACAGGAGGTGGAATCGCTATCGTCCATAAGAAAACAATCCGCATCTCAACCAGCTCTGATGCCAACCTCGCCAATTCCGAACACCTTCACTTCCAGATCCACATCGACCCCAAGACCACACTCAGAGGCACCCTCCTCTACAGACCACCAGGACCACGCGCAAAATTCAGTGAAGACATCACGGACTTCATCACCCCACACGCGCTCCCCTCCAAAGACTACATCCTTCTGGGAGACCTCAACTTCCACCTTGAAAAGATCAACGACCGCAACACCGCCACCCTCTTAGACAACCTCGCCAACCTCGGACTTAAACAACTGGTCACTTCCCCCACCCACATCGCAGGTCACACACTCGACCCCATCCTCACCTCCAGCAACCATGTCTCCTTCAGCCACACTTCAGATCTCCTCTGGACTGACCACAGCTGCGTTCACTTCACCTACAACAAGCCGAAACCCATCATCCACCTCCAACCAACTCTACAAAGAAACTGGAACAAAATCACCACAGACCAGATCTCCACATCACTCCTTCAAACCTCCCCAGCCCTCTCCTCTAACGCCAACGAAGCCGCCGCCAACCTCACCCTATGGTTATCCAACACCGCCGACACCTTAGCACCACTGAAAAAACGGCAAAGCAAACCAGGCAGCAAGAAGGCCTCATGGTTCAACGATGATCTTAAGAAATCCAAGAAAATCTGCCGCTCCCTTGAAAAGGCCTGGAAAAAAGACCCAACCACCAGCACCAAGGACGCCTTCAAAAGCGCCACCCGCACTCACCACCAACTGATCCGAAAAGCCAAGAAAACAGCATTCAAGGATCGACTTGACAACAACGCCCACAACAGCAAGGAACTTTTCAACATCGTCAAGGAATTTTCCAACCCCTCGGCCAACTCCAACGACATCACCCCCTCTCAAACCCTCTGCGACTCCCTAGCCTCTTTTTTCCACAACAAGATTGCAGACATCCACAACAGCTTTGACAACCAACCCGAAAACCAACCCACCCTACCAGCTGCTGACCATCTTCCCCCCGTCAACACCCTGAACGCCTGGAACCCAATCTCCACTGAGGACACCATCCGCCTGATGAATTCCATCCACTCTGGATCCCCCACGGACCCATGCCCTCACCACATCTTCAACAAAGCAGACTCCGTCATAGCACCTCACCTCCGAGACGTCATCAACTGCTCCTTCAACTCCGCTTCCTTCCCAGAAGATTGGAAACACGCTGAACTCACCGCCCTTCTGAAAAAACCAACAGCAGACCCCACCGAACTCAAAAACTACCGCCCCATCTCGCTTCTTCCATTCCCGGCCAAAGTCACCGAGAAAGCTGTCAACAACCAGCTCGCCGCCTTCCTCGAAGCCAACAAATCACTCGACCCCTCACAATCTGGCTTCCGAGCCAAACACAGCACTGAGACCGCCCTCATCGCAGCAACAGACGACATTCGAACTCTACTGGACAATGGAGACACAGTCGCCCTCATCCTCCTCGACCTCTCTGCAGCCTTCGACACAGTCTGCCACAGCACCCTTTTACAACGCCTCAGAAACATCGGAATCCAAGGAAAGGCACTGGAATGGATCACCTCGTTCCTCACCGGAAGAACCCAGAGAGTCCGCCTCCCACCATTCAAGTCCGAGGCCTCTGAAATCATCTGCGGCGTACCACAAGGATCCTCACTCAGTCCCACCCTCTTCAACGTATACATGAGCCCCCTCGCAGCCATCGCCCGCCAACACAACCTCAACATCATCTCTTACGCGGATGACACTCAACTGATCCTATCTCTCACCAAGGACCCCAGCACCGCTAAAACTAACCTACACGAAGGAATGAAAGAAGTCGCCGAATGGATGAAACAAAGCCGTCTGAAACTGAACTCAGACAAAACAGAAGTCCTCATCTTAGGTAAATCCCCCTCTGCATGGGACGACTCCTGGTGGCCGGAAGCCCTCGGAAATGCACCCATCCCGACAGACCACGCACGGAACCTTGGCGTCATCCTGGATTCTTCACTCTCAATGAACAGACAAGTCAGCGCCGTATCCTCTTCCTGCTTTAACATTCTTCGCATGCTCAGAAAAACATTTCGCTGGATCCCCTCCGAAACAAGGAAAACAGTCACCCATGCTCTAGTCACGAGCCGACTGGACTACGGAAACACCCTCTACGCAGGTACCACCGCCAAAATCCAGAAGAAACTACAGCGAATCCGAAACGCCTCAGCCAGGCTCATATTAGACATCCCACGCAACGAACACATCTCTGGTCACCTTAAAGACCTCCACTGGCTACCCGTCAATAAGAGGATCACTTTCCGACTGCTTACCCACGCACACAAATCACTCTACGACATCGGACCAGATTGCCTCAACTCTCGACTGTCCTTCTACACCCCCTCCCGCCAACTTCGCTCTTCCAACCAAGCCTTCGCCACTGTTCCTCGCATCAACAAGACCACCATGGGAGGCAGATCCTTCTCATACCTGGCTGCCAAAACATGGAACTCACTCCCCGCTTACCTTCGCCTCACCCAGAACCATCTAGCGTTCAGAAAGCAGCTTAAAACGTGGATTTTTGACAAATAATCCACCTCCCCTTCCTAAGCGCCTTGAAACCCTCTGGGTATGTAGTGCGCTATATAAATGTTTTGACTTGACTTGACTTGACTAAGCCAGACCCTGGATTTTTGGAGAAGAGCTTGTCGCATTCTGGGAACCGTAGTTTCGCTTTTGGCATTGTAAGCACAGCTGGCGCCCGGGCAACTAATATTTTGAGGCCTACTGTTCAGAACAATTTAAAATGTACCCCTTAAAGCTAACTCAAGTGATTTTGAATTACACCTTAAACTTTCAGAGCGGCCTCACAAAAACCTCAAGCTGCACAGCGTCCTCCAGCTAATTACTGGAAACAAAGTTTACCCAGCCTTGAAAAAGTCAATATTTTTTGCACTTGCATCTAGATTTCCTTTTTTCTGTTCCAACAATATTTTACCTGGAATTCGGCGTCTATTTAACTTATGCCTCCAATAGTAGGAAAGGCAGAAGAAGATTGACTTGGTGGCGGGTTAGTGGGAAAGTATACATGATTTATATGATATCTCTTTTTAGTGGAGTTTTATAAAGCGCAAACTAGACCTGAAGGCATCATAGCGCTTTACACCAGCGCCAGTTACAAATGGAGACATTTGTTTTATGTTGGTTAGGCATTGGCAGATTAAGTGATTGCCCAGAATCTTTTATTTTTTTTATATTTTTTTTTACATTTTTTTATTTGCATTTTCAAACCATAGCAACAGTACAAGCATGTCACAGCAGATTGTTCATCGTACCCTGCCTTCCCCTCTCCCACCACCCGCCATCGCCGAGATTGTACAAAACATTGCACTTTGTCCATATATGGTAACATGCCAACTACTTCCGGAACATGGCGCTGTATCTGAGCTCCTCCATCACACCCCAGGGCTATAGACAGGACAGTAACCCCACGCTCAAAGCCCCCCATCCAAGCCATAGTAACGTCGCCATTTCCTCCACACTCTATTAAACTTCTTCGGGCAACCTCTAGCTTTATATGTCACTCTTTTGTCTGCCATGTAAATATGCATTCCCCTCCTCCATTCATCTAGTCTCGGGGGGCTCGGCGCTCCCCAGGCCCGAACCACATCTCTCTTAGCCACTACTAAGGCCAGTGTTAGAAAAATTAAGTGAGGTCAGGTCAAATCCACCTCAGTCGGTATCCCCAGAAACACCAATTTAGGCTCCAGCGGTAGTGTTGTCTCAAGTATTTCACTAAGCTCCCTCATTATCGTCGCCCAATAGCTCTGGAGGACCCCACATTCCCAGACGGTATGATTAAAGTTCCCTTCAGCATGTCCACATCTTAAACAGTTAGGGTCACTGGTTCGGCACATCTGATGTAAGCGGTATCTATCATAGTAAACCCTATGGAGACCTGATTGCGTCCACCGCAAAATTGGTGAGGACTCGTTGGATGTTTTTCTTATACGAGACAGAGCGGTCCATCGTCATATATATCCCTAAGTATGTAAATCCCTCGGTCGTCATCTGTAGCTCCGCAGGCAGGGCAGGCCCCATGCTCTCACCCCTAGGACTATATAGGACCGACTTGTGCCAGTTTATAGTATAGCCTGAGCGTGACCCATAGCGGCCCAGAAAAGTGAACAGATGCGGAACCGAGACCTCTGGATGTGTAATGTATAATAAGATGTCGTCTGCGTAGAGCGAGATTTTCTCTTCATATTCGTCACCCTGGTCTATTCTGAATCCCGTTATCCGTCTGTCCTGCCGTATTTCACACGCCACCACTTCTATGGTGAGGGCAAACAGCAGTGGCGATAGAGGGCACCCCTGCCGGGTCCCTCTTCTTCTGGGGAAGTCCCCTGAAAACACTCCGTTAACCTTAACCCTAGCTCGTGGATCAGTATAGAGAAGGTTTACCCAGTTCCGGACCTTCAGGCCAAATCCAAACTTTAGCAACACCCCGTCCAAAAAGGGCCAGCGCACTGCATCAAACGCCTTTTCCGCGTTGAGGGATAGAAACACATGGGGCTTCCCACGATCACACACCTCCATCAGCCAGTTATGGGTCCTCCTCAAGTTATGTCGAGTTGCCCTGTCTGGGAGGAAGCCTGTCTGATCCAGGTGTATCAGATCTGGTATCACCTTTCTCAGTCTTAGCGCCAGAATCGTCGCCAGGAGTTTAACCTCCACATTCAACAGAGATATTGGGCGGTAAGACGCACACTACCGTGGCGGCTTGCCCTGCTTATAGATAGGTACTATCGTGGCCATGCGGAGGTCCGGGGGGAGCGTTCCCTCCTCCAATGCTCTCTCAAACAAAGCCAGAATGTGGGCAGTAAGGAGGTCTGCTGTTTTAAATAAAAAACTTAGCGGGGAACCCATTTGGCCCCAGAGACATCCCCGGGCCCAGTTTAGCTAACGCCACTCTCACCTCGGCTACTGTAATCTCTGACTCTAGGCTTTCTCGTGCCTCCTCTTCCAGACTGGGAGCCTCAACCCCATCCAGGTATTGACTGATCTCAGCCATCGAGCCTAGGTACCGAGCCTCATAGAACTCCTCGTAATAGGCAGCGAACGTCTGTGCTATCTGTTCATCCGCCGTTCTGTTTTGGCTATTTGCATCCAACACTCAATCTACCCATCTTGCCTCTTGCCACCTCAGACTCAGCCATGCCAAAAGTCTCCCAGATTTATCCCCCACATCATAGAGCTTCTGCAAGGTCGCCTGCGCCTGTATCTTGGCCTCATCAGTTGCCAGGGCCCTGTATTGCTGCTGGAAATCCAGCATCTGTCGTAACGAACGTGTGTCCCCATCTGCTACATGGTGGCATTCCAGCTCTAAGACGTGAGCCTCCAGGTCACAGAGAGCACCCTGCACTCTCCTCTTTTCTGCCGCTACCCTATTCTGTACTTTATCTCGCATGACCGCCTTTAGAGCTTCCCAGATCGTCACCCCCGACTACACTGAGCCTAGATTGTCCGCTAAGTACACCCTGACATCCGCTCTAAAGCCTCGTAACAAGTCCTTATTCTGGAGGTCCCATGCAGCCAACCTCCAGCTCCTACCCTGCTTCCCAGGTCTCTTCCCTACTGTCACCAGCACCAGAGAGTGGTCCGAGATGCCTCGCGCCAGGTATTCTGCCCGGCTAGCCACATCAAGCGCACGTCGGGGCAAGAAGACATAGTCCAGTCTGGAGTATATCTTGTGGGCCCCAGAAAAATAAGAGTACACCGTAGCATCCGGGTGAAGCCATCTCCACCGGTCCGTCAGTCTCACTGTGTCAAGAAACCCGCCAAAGGGGACTGAACCGAGGCGTCTGCCCTCACCCCTGACCTATCTAGAGGGGGATGTACCACATCATTAAAATCCCCCCCTATCACGTGTAAAGTGTCTGGCGTGGATAGAATAATGTCAGCTACCCCGGAGAGAGTTCTAGCCTGCAGTCTAGGAGGTGCGTACACTGAGAGGATCGTGATTTTCTGATGCCTCCACGTCCCTGTTACCCCAACGTATGTACCTTGTGGGTCAGTCCAAGTGTCTAAAACCGTGAAAGGGGGCGACTTCCTGACTAAAATGGCCACCCCTCTGGAGCCCGATGTGTATCCCACATGGGCCAATACCTTATACGCCCCCCTGGCCAGGAATTCACACCGCATACCTTACAAATGTGTTTCTTGGAGTAGGACTATGTCCGGGGCCATCCTCTTAACAAAGGCCATAACCAGTCCTACTTAATCTTGGTCCCCAGGCCGTTCACATTCCATGTAAGAATTTCGACAGATCCAGTATCATGCACCTCCGTCCCAGGGCCTCCCAACCCTTCAGGGGACATCGAACTGGGTCAAGATAGGCATCGGCCGGTCCCTGGTGTAGGGTGTACGGGTGTAATAAACCTTTCTGCTTACATCATGCGTGAAAAAAATAACCATAACCATAAACTCCCCCATCTTACAGCCCTAGTAACCCCCCTCCCCTCCCTTGCCCCCTTAGTGATTCACCCCAGAAACGCCCCCCACCCCACCCCTCCCCCCCTTCCAGACCCATCACCATCCTAGAGATACAGATAGAGCCGTCCAGGTGAAGGTCTGTCGCCCACCCCACCTCTACCCCAACAGTTTACTTGCCCACTCTACTGTACCACAAGAAAGTCGTTGTAAGGCAACATCACAAGCATGTAGCAAAAAAGGAAAAACAAAGATGAAAAAGAAAAACAGTCCAATACTTTCAATACAAACAGATATAGAAAAAAAAGGAGGGTGGTATTCAATTTGCGTGCTCTTGGCCACAGAGTCCACGTTTGGCTGACCTTTACAGTCCCTTCATCACGAATTAGAGTCCTGAGGGTCCCCTGTAAGACCTCGGTGTCTTGCGTATGCTCCTGTTCCATGTCTTTTATGGCTGCTACCAAGAGGTCTAGCGAAGACCCCTCCATATCTTCTCCTTCGGATGAGGTCCCACCAGGCTCCTCGTCCTCCTCCGATCGCGTCTGCTCTGCCAGGCAGCTAAAGCGTTAGCCCGCCGGGTGAATCGAATCAAGAGAGGCTGTGCGCCGCCGCCTCCTCCGTCACGTTCCGATGGTGGGGTATGGGGTTGCCGCCACATCGCGGCTGCCACGCTTCTGCCTCAGTCTCTGCGGCTTCGGTGAACCTCGAAGACCTCCCCCCGGGTGATCTCTCTGCGACGACCTCCGCTCCTCCATTGATTGCCGTCCCAGAGGAGGACGCTCCTCCAGCCATTGCCATGCCTCCTCCGGAGATAGGAAAAAATGGGTCTTCTCCTTGTAGATCACCTTTAGCTTGGCAGGGAAGAGCAGCATGTACTGTATTTGGAGGGTCCTCAGTTTATCCTTCACCGAGTCAAAGGAGCGCCGTTGCTTCTGCACTTCCTGCCTGTAATCTGGGAAAATCATTATGTGCGCATTTTCGTGCCGAATGTCCCCCAGTTTCCTGGCCTCCCTGAGTATCATGTCTCGATCTAGGAAATGTAAGAAACAGGCGATGACTGGCCGCAGCTGTGCCCCAGCCGGAGGCCTCGCCAGCAGTGCTCTATGTGCCCTCTCAATGACAAAGCAAGTGGAGAACTTGTCTTTTGGGAAGGTGCGCAGAAGCCAGGAGTGGAGGAACTCTACCATGCTTGCCCCTTCAATTCCTTCTCGAAATCCCAGAAAGCGGAGTTTAATGCGTCTCGCCCTTTTTTCCGCGTCATCCACCTTCCACAGCAGTTGTTTATGTGAGGCCTGTAGGTCTACCTGATCCTTTTTTAGATTCTGTACGTTGTCTTCCGCCTCCCCTATCCTGGTTTTCGAGGCCGTCACTCGCTCAGCTAAATTACGGAGATCTTGTCGCAGTAGGGTCACATCCGATCCCACCTCACCTATTTTGTTTTCCAGGGCCTCAAGAGACGCCTGTATGGCATTCATCAAGAGGGCTGTGTCCAATCTCACCCCTTTCGGATCTCCCTCCGCCGCCGGAGGAGCCACAGCATAGTGATCCAGGGTGCCTTGTTTGGGGGGCTTAGGGTCCAGGGTCTTCTTGCCCATCTTGTGCTGTGCTGCTGTCACACCTTTACCGGGGCCTCCCTAATCTGGGCCTGAGTCTTCCAACTCGCCCTGTATCGTGTGCCACTGACCATTGCCGTTCGGCACCAGCGTCCACTAAGGCACTACAAATGTCGCACAGTTACTCCTCACCTCCAGCACAGTGCACTGGGTCACCCCCTTCTGCGTCCACCACACAGCCTTGCCGGTCCAACCTTCAGGCAAGCAGTCCAGCTCCCCAGCTCCCTCACACCTGTCCCGATGCTCCACCAGTCAGGGACCAGGCTCCGACCCGGTTATGTTCCACTTAGGTTTCATCCATGAGGCCCTTCCGTCTCAGGGCCAGCCCCTCTCACCTCAGCGGCCCTTAGCTGCAGATGTGCAACATGGGCCCCCTCGCGAGCACTCTTCCTCCACCGGTGCCAGCTGCTGTGCGGGTGGGGCACAATACACCGATGTTCCTGTCCCCAGGACGGGTAATCTAGCAGGAGGGGGGGGGGAAGGCCGAAGCAGGAGGTCCGTCTCCAGACCTCCCGTGTTCACCGGCTCGAAGGCGGCTCCTCGCTGGGCCCAGCTGCCGCCACTCCCGATACTCCCCTTCACGCAAGCGGCGTTTCCAGGCAGTCGCCCTTCCGCATCCAGTGCCCCGATGTCCTCCCCGCCTCTCCGCTGTACCTTATGTGTGTCGAGCGCGATCCTCAGACCCTCGGCTTCAGGCTCGCTCTTCCGATGTGGGCTCAAACGGCCTCGGCCAGGTCCCGAAGCTCCCGCGACCACCGCAGGCACCACAGCAGGCAGCACGCTTCACCGGGAGCAGCCCAGTATGCCGTCAGGGTTGCAGGCATCCAGCACCGGTCGATTCAAGAGCTTGGTGTGCGCCGCCCAAGACACCGCTTCCCCTTCCTCACACAGGACCTCCAGTAGCTCTGCATCCGTCAGCAGTCCTGGGCCGGAGCCATCTTAGCACAGCCGCCAGGCCTCCAGACCGCTCCACTCCTCCTCCGGATTCCGGGCAATATTCCCCCTCAAGCCACTCTCAGGGGTAGCCCGCAGGTGCACGGGGCCTCAAGCAGTATATAAATTCAACATTCGGGAATGAAGGTCGCTGATATGTGCGTCGGATTAATGACGGTAGCCGGAGAGAGCTGGCTCACGTCCTACCCGGCCATGTTGTTGGCCACACCCCTGATTTGCCCAGAATCTTGAGCGTCCCTGCCGAGGTTCGAGTCCGGTTTCCCAGCTCCAAGGTCGAACGCCCTAACCCTTACCCACATTCTCTCAAATGCGTTTCAGATTCAAAGAGAAAGTGTTAATTGCCAGAGAGCTGCAATCACAAATTAATCTCCATTCATAACTAGTATTTTTGCTGCAATGGGGTAAATCAGAGCCCTGTACCCATGATTTTCACAATTCCATTGGGTGAAATCCACAGGAACACCATCGACGTCACAACCAACTCCGAAGATGCCCTCACCACACCGCCGAACACCTACACTTCCAGATCCACACCGACCGCAAGACCACCCTCAGAGGAACCCTTGTCTGCAGACCCCCGGGCCCACGCACACAGTTCAGTGAAGTCATCGCCGACTTCATCATCCCACATGCCCTCGCCTCATCAGACTACATCCTCTTAGGGGACCTGAACTTCCACCTGGAGAACAACAATGACAACAACACCACCACCCTGCTCACCAACCTCGGACTCAAGCAACTGGTGAACACCCCTACCCACTATGCTGGCCACACACTTGACCCCATCTTCTCTGCCAGCAGCCACGTTGCCTTCAGCCACTCCACCGGACGACACTGGACCGACCACAGCTTCATCCACTTCACCCCAGTGTAAGGTGAAAACACACTAGAGGAGGCTAGTGTCTCCAAAAAACGAAGGAACCAAGGAGGACCACCAGATAAGTCCCACACAGCCAGCAGGGAGAAGGCCACACCCAATAAGAGGAGGAGGTATCTAGAACAAAGAAAAACATCAACTATCAAGTTATGTTAAAAAAATGTGAGTCATTACTATTCCTATAATTACTGTTTAAACAAACAATATAAATTGTGCACTCCTCCACACTTACTTGTTTAGAGGGCAGGTAGTACTCCTATTAGATGGTCGAGTGGCCAGCAGCAGAGACAGAATTCTCTGATAGTCCAAACATAAAAGACAAACTTCAGTTAGAGCATACGTCTGCTCAGTGTCTGAGTAATGTTAAAAAATATTGTCCTTTTCTATATAAATCAGGAAGTGCTTCAGCTCTTTACTTGAATCCGACGGAAAAGTGCACCAGCACTATTGATAAATCATACTCAAGAACAACAAAAACAAAAATGTTCCAAAACACTCGGGGAAAAGCAACAAGACAGCTTGAATTAGCGCTATCAGCCTCTGCAACCACAATGCACCACACTTGTTCTAAGGAAAACACGAAATGGCTCGCATATGAGAACCGGAGCCTAATACCAGAGTGGAAAGGTTTCTCTGTGAGCCAGCTGCAGGGAAAAATATCATCAAGTATAAGATGCTGAGTCCATACAAAGACAGTCGGGACGTATTAGTTTTTGTTGCAGCTGTAAATCCAAGGTCGGGTTGATGCTGATAATCCAAAGTCAGTTAGGATGAATCGGCAGTGAAAAAGTTTGTTCCGTACTTAAAACCTTCCTCAAGTAAACAAAATAATAAAAAAAGGAAGGAGAGACGTAGCGGTAGAATGAGATGCCAAAAATACAGCTGAGAGGATGTAATGGGAGTAATCAGCGCGTCCTCGCGCTATCGAAGTGGGAGAATAGGAAATCAAAAACTGTAAAGAGAGTGAGCTCAGCCAGGTCACTCTTGAAAATACAGGAGCAAGGTTTTCAGGATAAACGATCCAAGACGAGAGCAGGGCAGGATACTAATTAAGTAAAGCCAAGCACGGAGGTATCGCAGGGGCTGGTTTAAATTCACAAAGTCACATGACACCGACCTAGAGCAGTGTGGGAGAGGGCACAAACCACCCTTGCTTCTAGATTTTCTGGGCGATGTAGTCTTCACTAACCCACATGAAGCCTGACTTCTAACACATCCCACCACCGCCCGCAACAGATCCCCCGTAGATGCTGGAACAAAGTCACCGCTGACCAGCTAACCACATCACTGAGCCAGATCCCACCAATCAACACCACTGACACCAACGACGCAGCCCGCAACCTCACATAGTGGATCGTCAACTGCACCGACACCCTTGCACCACTGAAAAACCCTCCAGGCAAGCCCGGCAACAGGAAAACAGCATGATTCACCAATGACCTCAAAGAACCGAAGAAATCCTGCCGAACCCTCGAGAAAACCTGGCGCCGCGAACAGACGACAGAAAACATGACAGGCCTCAAGAACACCACCCGCAAACACTACCAGCTGATTCGCACCACCAAAATAGACATCGTTCAAAGAACAGCTGGTCTAGCCCGTGACCAGGGTTCAATTCCCCGCCTCTGCGGGTCTTGGGCTCAAAATTCCACGGACCTGATAATTCTCACCTCGGTGCCTATTCCAATCATGGAGTCCCACTCTGCAACTCTGGGCAATAGCTTGCTTAATCTCCACAACGGCCCCCACAACGCTAAGGATGCCTGGCCTCCACCTTGGGGGTGCCCAGGAGGGGACGCCTCACAGGGAAAGCCAGGATGGGTTCCACAGCGGTATTCGTACAAGCGCCTTGAGACCCTTGCGGGTGAGTAGTGCGCTATACAAGTATCAATTTACAATTTTTTTTACAATTTCAGCATCGTAAAAGAGCTCTCTAATCCCAACAGCAACGACATCACACCGTTGCAAGATCTTTGCAACTCCCTTGCCACGTTCTTTCACCGCAAGATCGCCGATGTCCATGACAGCTTCGATGCCCAGACTCCGCCCCCAGCCACCGAGCCAACGCCCCGACAACCACCCTCAGCGCTTGGACTCCAATCAGCACCGAAGACACCGCCCGCGCTATGAACACCATCCACTCCGGCTCTCTTTCTGACCCATGCCCTCACCACATCTTCAACAAAGCGAACACCATCATTGCTCCCCCCCTACGGAACGTCATAAACAACTCCCTCATGTCTGCCACCTTCCCAGAGAGCTGGAAGCACGCAGAGATCAACACCCTACTGAAGAAACCCACAGCGGACCCTAAAGACCTAAAAAACTTCCGCCCCATCTCTCTTCTTCCCTTCCCTGCAAAAGTTATCGAGAAGATCGTCAATAAACAGCTGACCGCATTCCTCGAGGCTAATGGATCCCTCGGCCCATCCCAGTCCGGATTTCGAGCCAACCACAGCACCGAGACCGACCTCATCGCAGCCACCAACGACATCAAGACCCTACTTTACAATGGGGAAACAACCGCCCTCATCCTCCTAGACCTCCCAGCCACCTTTGATACAGTTGATAGAATTCACTTTTCGATGCTCTAATTACCCTATGATGACGTGTGAGTTAGCATCATATGACTAACTAATGCATTTCGTATATACACCTATGCTGAATACATATTCTTACTTATTGCTTATATTCAAATGTATGCGTGACCATATTAGCTTCTTAGCTTAGCCTGTGTGCCACCATTTTGTGTAACTCTCTGTGCCTGCGGGCTCTGCTCGCTCATGCCCCTCCCGCAGGAATACAGAAATATACTAAGACAGCATTTTCGTTTCTCGGCTTACTGTGGTCGAAACTAGCAAGTTTCGTTATCAGTAATGTTCTCATGCCCAGAGACGCCGAAGCCTGGCTCCCTGGCCTTGAGCAGAGATAATAATGTATCCCTTGCAGGTGCAGATGCCTGCTGTATGAGAGCATTGTCCACTAACTTGAGGCTCGGTAACTTTCCACAAGGGGCGTACCCCATTTACTGTATTGCATTATAATGTATTGCTGTGATGCAGAGAGTCAGTCCTCTCGTTCGCACTCCTAGGAGTGAGGTCGGACAGGGCCCTCTCATATGAGTGTTGTTTGGCCTAATAAAGACTTTGTTATACTTCTCCACTGTCCGGCTGACTTCCTATAAGGTAATTATAGGTGAGTGCTGTAAGTCACTCCAGTGGATTTGAGCCACGCTTATCAGATGGCGCCCGAATAGGGACCCCGCGATAAGGATCTTTCTCACCCGTAAGTGGGTAGCAGAAGACCGGGGACCCGCTGGTCGGCACGGTGGGCCCGGGATCCCATTTGATGCCGAGCTTGGTTCTCGCAGCGCTGCCCCACCCTGCTGATCGGGAGAGGTCCCGGTTCGGATCTTACGCCGGGGTCCAGAAGGCGGAACTTGAAGCTGACCGTGTTGGTCCTGGCAGCCGGAGGTGGAGAACGGTAGAGGTCGGTGCCGCCAACGGAAGGTGAGTGGTCCACCTGTGATTGCTGCAGGAACAGGAGCGTTCCGGGAGACTAGAGTATCTCCGATGGTTTGAGGAGCCGGTGTGCTCCTGGGGCTAGTGTGCTCCGGGGAACTCAGAGTACGAGTCGGTGCTCTGACAGACTTGATGGGGTTGGGGACGTATTTTGAGGTAATTGTTTGTAGTGATCCGACCGGATGGTACTGTGGTGAAGGCGTGGCTCATTGTGGGTAGACTCTGGTGCGCTTACCCTGAACTCCTAGTGTGGTGATTCAGTGGAGGTGTGATCCGGGTTTCCCGCGGTAAAGTGCGCAGTGATCCGCAGTGCCGCACGGGTGGCGGATTCGTTCCCCTTCCTCTGAACAGTTAGTGTACTGTTCGGTCTGCGGTAGAGTCCAGGTTCCCCAGGACTTGGTCGACGGGCCTTGTCCCATTTGGTAACACGTGTTCTGGAGAAATTGTATATGTGTACGTGGTTCGTCTATATGTTTATGTGTGAATGAACTTGAGCTGTGATTCGAGATAAAGTAAAGATGCCGTGTTTTAGCAAGTTGCGATGTTTTGGATGCTGTTGTCGACCCTCAGATACCAGACTGGCCGAGAGCCAACCCGCACCCCCTGAAGGGACACCGAGTTTTGATATGTATGTTAAACATGGACTGGTCCCGATCATGTTTGGCACTTTGTGGCATCGATACACTGCTGATAATGTGGATTTACAATGGCCTCTGACGGGTTCTTTTGATGAAGCTAAATTGGATTATTTGCAAGATAAACTGTTTGCTAGGCGTAGCCGCCAGAGTATGCTCGACTCTTTGCGAATATGGCAGAAAGAGGTCAGGAAACGTAAGATGCGGGAGGAGAAAGAGGAGTATAAAAAGTCCACCCAGACTATGGCCACGCTTATCACAGTCTGCTATCGTACCCTAATAACCCGCCTCCACAACACCGGGATCCAAGGTAAAGCCCTGGACTGGATCACCTCGTTCCTCTCCGACAGAACCCAGAGAGTCCGCCTCCCTCCCTTCTGCCCCGCGGCCACCGAGATCATCTGCGGCGTACCCCAAGGCTCATCGCTCAGCCCAACCTTCTTCAATATCTACATGAGCCCCCTCACCACCATCGCACGAAAACACAACCTCAACATCATCTCATATGCCGACGATACCCAGCTGATACTCTCCCTCACTAAAGACCCAGCCACAGCCAAACTCAACCTCTAGGAAAGAATGAAAAACGTCACTGAATGGATGAAACTCAGCCGTCTGAAAATGAACTCAGACAAAACGGAGGTTCTCATCCTTGGACCATCCCCATCCGCTTGGGACGACTCCTGGTGGCCCACAGTACTGGGCACCGCACCAACACCCACTGACCACGCACGCAACCTGGGATTCATCCTGGACTCCTCTCTCACGATGACCAAGCAAGTCAACGCCATCTTAGCATCATGCTTCAACACCCTGCGCATGCTCCGTAAGATCTTCCGGTGGATCCCTACTGGAACTGGAAAGACGGTCACCCAGGCTCTCATCACCAGCCGACTGGACTACGGGAACGCCCTATACGAAGGAACCACAGTCAAACTTCAGAAAAGACTCCAACGCATACAGAACGCATCCGCACAACTCATCCTCGACATCCCCCGCCACAGCCACATATCAGCCCACCTGAGAGACCTGCACTGGCTCCTCCGTCAACAAAAGGATCACGTTCAGGCTCCTCACCCACGCAGACAAAGCGCTCCACGACATAGGTCCCGAATACCTCAACAACCGCCTCACGTTCTACACTCCAACACGCAAACTCCGCTCCGCCAGCCTCGCCCTCGCCACCGCCCCACGGATCCGCTGAACCATCGCAGGAGGAAGATCATTCTCCTACCTGGCAGCCAAGACGCAGAAATCGCTCCCCGCCCACCTACGACTGACCCAGGACCACCTCACATTCAGGAAACACCTCAAGACCTGGCTCTTCGAGCAGTCGCGGCACTCTCCCCCCTGCCCAGCTCCTTGAGACCCCTACGGGTGAGTAGCGCGCTCTACAAATGTATTGATTTAATGATTGATCATTTTCTCATGAATTCTTTCTCTTTTCCTACCTTGTCTCCCATCTTCACTTTAAAGATGTAGACTTGTGTGGTTAGACAAGGATCTCCGACTCTGCAGAGTAGGAGCATAAGGAAGAGCCAGGAAAAAGAGAAGGAAAGAGGGGTAAGAGAATGGACAAGCCAGAGAGTTTAACTAGAGAGGGAAAGGTGGCATGGATAGAAATGAGATGGAGAGATGGATGAGATAGTGAGAGGCGTAAGGGAAAGAGAGAAAGAACATTTCCTGTAAGAAAGAAATATGGCCACGTACAAAATGTAGGAATTGTGATTTCCTAAATGTTATTCTTACCATATCACAATTAGGAAATCACAATTCCCAATGTAAGAAAATATAAGCTAGCAATTCCCAATGGATCGCAAATCAACTTACCTCATGAATATTAATGTGGTAGTTCCCAGTTTGTCATCCATTAGGAATGATAGCCATCACAGGGATGGTGACTACGGACCATGTCTGTGACTGTTTTTAAATAAACAGGTCCATTTTCCTTAAAGAAAAACGGGATGTGTTTAATAAAAAAAAAATATGACTTTGATGTTTCATTTTTTAAGAGCAGGCAGTAGTCCGTGGGACCGCTGCCTGCTCACAAAAATATGTTTTTTTACCTTCTGAAAGGGGAAGGGGTACCATTGGGAGCCCGTCTCATTTTCAAATGAGTTACCACCTCCTTCCAGGAGCTGGTACACTATAAATGTTTTGCTACTAGAATTCAATTGCAAAAAATTGATACATCCCATTCAAATTAGGTATTTGGAAGAGGTGCCCAAAACACGTCCCTTCCAAATACCGAATCACAGACACAAATTACGATTCAGTAACGTATCACAGGGTCACAATTTGTGCTTTGAACATATGTAAAGCATTTTTGCAATCAAACTGTCAAGTTGGACTGTTGACGACTGCAAAAATGCTTTGCACAGATGTTCCTTAGAGAGTTTGAAAATCAGACAGGCAGGTAGGTGAGGCAAAGACTCAATTAAAGCTAGAGACAGCGAGAGGTAAAAGTAGAGAGAAAGAATATCGGGTACATCTAGGGGTGAGGCAACGAAATCGGTGAGATAGCTGTAGAGGCAGAGAAAGGTATACAGGTAACAATAATATTTATACATAGAGAGAGTAGTATAAAAAGAAGCAAAGTACAGAGATAGTGGTGGGGTTAAGTGAGAAGCAAAACGAGAAGGTAGGTTTAAAAAGACAGATCATGCAAGGAGAGTAGTAAAGCAAATGAAAAACAGAGAGGGTGAAGGAGAGAGAGAGGAGGTGTAGAATAGGAAAAGAAGTGAAGTAAAGCAAGAGAGACCAGGGAGGGAACGCAAGGGGTAGATAGATTGGTGAAGTCGAGAGAGAGAGGTGAAGGAGACAGACGTATAAATAGAGAGCTAGCGAGAGAGGGGGGAGTAGAAAGTGTAGCTGAAATAGAGAAGGATGCACAGAGAAAGATAAAAGAGAGGAGGTAATGAAAGTGAATAAGGGACAGAGAAACTGGTTGAAAGGATTAAGGTGGTAAGTGAGGTGAGATAGAGGGAAAGGAGATCAAAAGGGAGAGTGAGGAGGTGAAGAGCTGAATTAGAAAACTGATGGAGAGGTGAATGTAGAGGTTATTTATTTATTTATTAAATTTATAAGGCGCAAAATCTACACAAAAAGGGTTTCCCAGCGCCAAAACAGATCAGAGAATTTGTTGAAAAACGGCTCGCAGGTTATTGATATGCAAATGACCTTCCATCCATCCGAGATAGTTTAATTTTAGGAACAAAAAACTTCCCCTGAGTGGATGAGCGGAGGTTACAAGGAGGGACATATGGATGGACCAGAGATTGTAGGTATTTCGGGGCAACTCCTATTTTGATTTTAAACATGTAGATCAGGGCTTTGAAATTGATTCGGTTCTCCACCCTGAGCCAGTGTAAGTCTTGTAGATGGCCGGAGATAGAGGTGGCTCTAGGAACCCGGCAAAGTAACCTTTCAGCGGAGTTCTGGACCATCTGCGGCCTGGGAGTCACCTCCTTATTTGAGCCCAGGTAGAGAACATTTCCGTAGTCCAGCCTTAAGGTGATCAGTGCATGGACTACGGTTTTCTGAGTGGGCTCTGGTAGCGTTTAGATGATCTTTTTTAGCCACTTCAAGACGGTAAAACATGTGACAGCTACCTTGACAGCTTGAGAGTGCATACTGTGCCAGTCATCAATGATCACGCCCAAGTTGCGAACTTGGCAGGAGGGTAAAGGAAGTGCACCCATCTCTCAGGGCCAATGTTGGGGGCCCCAGAGTTCCTTGTTTTTCCCCAGTATCAGGACCTCAGTTTTCTCGCTGTTAAGTTTGAGGTAATTTGATTCCTTCCACAGTGCAATTTTACTCAGACCCAACTGAAGATGAGAAGGCCCATCCGTGCTCTTCATGGAGAGAGAGAAAATGATCTGGGAGTCGTCTGCGTAGGAAAACAGGGTCATCCCAGACTCTTCTGCAACATCGGCTAAGGGTCTAACGTAAAGGTTAAAATGTAAAGGGCTAAGAATGGAGGCTTCAGGTACCCCATGGGAAAAAGAGTAAGTATCGGAACAAGCTGTGGGGGAAAAATCTTGAAAAGTGCAATTAGTGAGAAAAGAAGTAAGCCATTTCAAAGCTGAGCCGCAGATGCCTAAAGATCTTAGAGTTTTGATGAACACAGTGTGAGACACCGTGTCGAATGCTGCGCTTAAATCCAGCAAAATTAGGGCCACAGTGTCTCCTTTGTCCAGATGACACCGCAGTCTTTCCTTTACCCCCAGCAGGGTGTTTTCCATTGAGAAGCCAGCTCTAAAGCCCGATTAGGAGGGATGAAAAAAACCTTTGTGTTTCATCAAACAGAGAGATCTGCCTGTGGACATGTTTCTCTAAGGGCCCGATTCACAGAACTAACTTAAGACAAAATCCTAAACGTACTACTATTTTGGTATTTACAGAAGGCACTTACTCATTTTGGTATTCACAGAAGGCACTTTCTCATTTCGGTATTCACAGAAGTTAGGAGTCCTAACTTTACAACTCCTAAATGCCTTATGTGAATACCAAAAGTCTTAAAGTTAGGATTTTTCTCAGTTTAGGAGTAGTAAAGTTAGGACTCCTAAATGCTTTCTGCGAATGCCGAAAATCTTAAAGTTTGGATTTTTTCCGTTTAGTAGTAGTAAAGTTAGGACTCCTAACTTTAGGACTCCTAAATGCCTTCTGTGAATACCGAAAGTCTTAAAGTTAGGACTTTTCTCAGTTTAGGAGTAGTAAAGTTAGGACTCCTAACCTCTGTGAATACCAAAATGAGTAAGTGCCTTCTGTGAATACCAAAATGAGTAAGTGCCTTCTGTGAAGACCAAAATGGTAGTAAGTTTAGGATTTTGTCTTAAGTTAAGTCTGTGAATCGGGCCCAAAGATCTTAGAGAAGGCTGGTAGCAGTGAGATGGGCCAATAGTTGGAGGGTAAATCGGGGTCAGCATTGACCTTTTTGAAGAGAGAGAGTATCATGGGATGTTTCCAGTCAGGTGGGACAGTGGCTTCCTGCAAAGAGACATTCAGGAGGTCCATGACCACAAGTAAAGATGGCGGTTCTAGCTGCTGGAGCACAGATATGGGCAGAGGATCCCTATGTGATCCAGATTTAATACTGTCTAAAAGTTTTTTTTTAAGTAGCTGCGTTTAACAAGGGCCATGGATCCAAATGATTAGAAGGTATGTTAGACGTACTCTCCTGATCAGAAAGCTTGTTATCCATGGAGGATGGTGCAGGTGTTACTAGAGGGGAAAAAAGGTTATTATACTGCACACGCACTATGTCCAGGTATATTTTCTCGACCTTCTGAACTAAGAAGGTAGCCAGACCCTCACATTGCTGTTTATTGAGTGAATCTGGCCTATATTTTGTTTCGGAGCCTGTGAGCTCCTTTACCATACTAAAACATGTTTTAGAACAGTCAAGGGCATCAGAGATGGTGGATGAAACATAGTCAGCACATGCAGTTCTGTAAAGATTATGATACTTTTTTTGGCAGCTTTGTAACTATTTTTAGATTCAGAGGTATAATTCCTTCTCCACCTGCGTTCCATTTCTTTGCATTTGGCCTTCTCTGTTTTCAGGGTTTCAATGAACATAGGTGCAGGGGACCGATGATTATTTGCTTTCTTTTTCGAAAGAGGTAAGCAGATATCAATGGCATTTAGGAGCCCTTTCTGCATAGCAGTAAAAAGCAAGTTCACCATTTGCTTAGAAATGGGCATGTGGGAGCACAAAATCTTGTTTAGAATAGTAACGTCTACTTTTTTCCAGTCCATAGTTAGAGTTCCTGAGACTGAAACGGTGGGTGCAGAATTCTCAGGGAGTTTCAGATAAAATGTAGTGAGAAAATGATCTGACCAGCATTTAGGAAATGCAGAGAGCAGTGAATCCCAGAGAGATTGGAAACAAGCATTGGAAATGCAATAGGTCTCGCAATAGAAAAGTTGGAGCTATTGGTTTTGTAATTGACAAATTTATTTTATTGTGTGGGTCTTGAAACTTGCAAAAGTAATAGCTTTGTCATTTACAATGGCAATACTTTATACTTTTTCAAATGTGACATCTATAGCATTTGTAATGTCAAAGATACATACAATCCAGACCCTACTGCCTTTGACAGCGCTCGTCATTTGCCGAGAGGTACAATGGCAGGCAGGGTGGGTGTCTGTAAAGGTGGAGCAGCCAAGGAACTGAGTTAAGGAGCCGCCGTGCTAAGAGAGAAGAGATGTGTGACAACAGTCAAAGAAGCAGGGGACAAGCTGCATTTTTGCCACCCACTAAAAACAAGCTTTCGGCATTGTGGGGGGCTAATTGGGGAGAGTGAGGAAAAGGCCTGAGGTTTCAGTGGGGCGGAGTTGGGCTCGCAGTTTGGATGGGTGAGGGAGGTGAGGCGTCGCATGGCTCGGGAAGAGGTGAAAAGGGGATGGGTACAGGAGGGGAGAACAACATAAGGTCTCTGTTACCAGATACCTGAGAGCCTAGCCGGTCACTATAATTCCATTCGCAATGCTCAATGGGGTTGGTCTGGAAGGTATAGTAGATAGAAAAAGAAAAAATTGCTCTTTTTCTTGGTGTCCCCTCACTCACCAGGGTTGCCCCATGGTGACGTGCTGCGACTTGCGAATTACGTAGGAGCACTTATAATTGACTATGTGTGGTGCGGGTGTGATAGTGGAGTGGACTAAGTGATATGTTTAAAAATACCTGCCCAGTAAGCTTTCAATAAACTTTATTCCTGCTTCTAGGTGGTAACATTAAAAATGGGGTGGAAAAATAGGGTCCCTAAACGTAATGTGTTAAGGTGTACCTATCAACTCCTGTCAACATGTTTCGTGCATACCCCAAGCACTTCTTCGGGACTACACAGGGACCAGCCCTGTGTTCGCCACTCCTTAGCTCTGTTGTGAGATACTTTAAGTAAATAATGCTGCAATCGATAATTAGTGCATGCATAAGTACCTACGTATTCATTTGAATCACGAGGTTCCTGTAAAACAAAAGACAACTTGAAAAGTCAAGGGGTGTTACCCCCAACATAAACACACATAACACATATTTCGGATTGCACGTGGAAAACGTGATCACATTTCCCGTGGTCCTCAACAGGACGTTTTTGTATGCAAAAACGTGATTGTTTTCATGCACAAAAAGTGGTAGTTCTCATGCATAAAAACGTGATGGACACCTTACTGTGACAAAACCAAACATTCATCTTATTCACACACTTATACATATTTACATACATGTAGTGGGACCTAACTGTGCCCCATGGACTCAGAGGGGTTCAGTATCCCAGCAATCTAAGAGAGGAAGGCAAATCGTAAATTACATCTACTGATCTTGTTTCTTCCGACCTGCAAGGTTGTGCGATGGTTAATCAACCCGCACAGCGGTAACTAAAGGCTCTTCATTTGCCAGACTTCATTAGCACACACTTACTTGCTCACAGGGTACCTCCCTCATGTAAACACCTACTAGCATCTCTACGGTCCGAATGTTGTTTGACCGGGGGCGCCGGATTTGTTTTAAAGACCTGCAATTGCCTGGTTGCTTCCGCATTGCACGCAGCGCTCTGTGGAGAGCTGGTGCGTGTCGGTTGTTCGGAGCGTTCGAAACCGGCGGCCATCTTGGGTGTATGAAGTGCCTTTTCCTCAATTAAAAGGCCGATATTTTCCGATTGGGTTGGCCATTTTCATTAAAAATTAATTTAAGGCATACTCCTAAATGGCATTACTATTACCAGGTAATTTGCCTTAGTTTTTGAAAAGACATGAATAGGTATAAAAATGCAGCTGATTTTTAGATAATGTAAATCAGAACGGCCCAAAGTACCTCCAACAGTTATTTGCCTCCACCTGTTCGGTCATTTTACGTACAGAAATGCTTTCTGTATCACTGGTTATATTCTTCTTATTACGTGAATTGACCCGAAGGGATGTCATCATTCAGACCCACAATATGAGAGCGGAGTTTAAAAACCCAGCGTTGTTCCTTCTCCAGTAGTTTTTTCTCCATGTCTGCATGTGGTTGTTGTATTTCCAGAACCACCCACCGCATGTCATTAGGGGTGTGTCCCTTTTCCAAAAAATGAGTAGTCATTTTTGCATTGGAATGCTTACATCTGAAATTACTGTGGTGTTCCACCATCCTTGTGTTGACCTTCCTGGTGGTCATGCCGATGTAGTGTAGATCACAACTACATGTGATCATGTAGACTACCCCCGCTGTGTTACAGTTGGAAAAGGATTTCAAATCCCAAATCAGGCCATTGTTACATGTAATTTGTTTAGTAGCACTCGTTAGATGACAGACACTACAATTGGAACATGGATAGTGTCCCGTTGGCAGTGGATGTAGGCGACGAACTGGGCCTTCTACAGTCTTTGGGCGTGTATGGACTATTAAGTCCTTCAGATTTTTACCTTTGCGGTGACTGAACATGGGTTGAGTGAGGTTAAGGCCACCACTGTTCAGTGTCTTCCAATGTTTTTTGACAATTTTTGTCACTTTCTGTGAGGCCACGGTGTAGGTTGTAACACAGATAGGCCTTCTATCAGTGTCATTTTTGGGTTCAGTTCTGGGTTTTATTTCTAGGAGAGCATCTCTGTTATTATTTGACGCTCTCTTTTTGGCCTTTGATACAATTTTGTGTGGGTATTGTCTCTGGAGTAATTTCATACTTAGTTCTTCAGCCTGGGTTTCACGTGGAGAAGTGTGGCTCACTGGTTAGAGCAGGCAGACCCTGAAGCAGAGGTCAGACCTGAACCAGGGTTCAATTCCCGACGCGGCAGGGTCTTGAGCTCAAATGTCCATGGACTTGATAATTCTCGCTCCGGTGCCTGACCTAATCATGGGTTCACACTCTGCAACTCTGGGCATTAAGCTTGCTTAATCTCCACAACGGCCCCCCCGCGGCGGGATGTCTGGCTTTCACCTTGGGGATGCCCTGTAGGGGCTATCTCACAGGGAAAAGCCAGGACGGGTTCCCAAGGCAAGCGCGGAGATACCCCTTCGGGGGTCGATTCAGGCGCTATATAAGAAACATAATAATAATAATAATAGTCTCGTTTTTCGGAACAGTTACGCCATAGGCGTAAGAACTGTCCAAAGGGTAGATTCTCCCGTAACTGGCGGGGGTGGAAACTTTCAAAGTTTAGTAAGCAATTTCTCGACGTGGGTTTGAAATGTGTCGTAGTGGTTAGTTTACCACTTTCTGCTCTGATGTTTAGGCCTAAAAAGACCAATAGTTCTCTGCTCATTGTGGAGGTAAATTTCAGAAAAGGGTCTTGTGAATTTAACCAGGTTAGAAAAAGGTCCACTTCCATCTCATTTCCATTCCAGATGAGGATGACGTCGTCAAAATAACGTCTCCACATCTGGATATGTGCCGAGAATGGGTTGTTGGGAGTCAGAATTCTTTTGTTCTCTAGCTGGTGGACATATAATCCGGCCACGCTCGGCGCGAATGTGCTTCCCATGCTGGTTCTATGGGTTTGCCTGTACATGGTTCGCTGGAATAGGAAGAAATTTTCGGTCAGTGCTAGGCGGCAGCATTCCAAAACAACATGTCTCGGAGTCTTGTATTGCCACTCATTTTCAAATAGAATCTCCTCCAAAATTTGCAATGTTTCTCTATGGGGCAAGCTCGTATAAAGACTCTCCACATCGAGTCCAACCAGTATTTGTGTGGTAGGGTCAAATGTGAGGTCCTTGATTAGGCATAATACTGCTTTTGTATCTTGCAGATATGTCTCAGTTTGTTGTACTCGTGGTCGTAGAAAAGCATCTGCAAACTTAGACAGAGGCTCCAAAATCGACCCAATCCCAGAGACGATCGGTCTCCCAGGTGGACTTTCTAGTCTCTTGTGGATTTTTGGGATTGTGTAGAAATATGGTGTCCTTGGATGTTTGTTCTCAAGGAAATCTGCTTCTTTCTTAGATATCCAATCATTTATTAGACATTCTTCCACCATTCTTGCAATTTCAACCCTTAGACGTTCTGTTGGATCCACAGTTAGGATTTCATAGTTCCGTTGGTCAGCCAAGAGTCTAAGGCATTCTGTCTCGTAGTCTGTTGAATTTTGCACCACTATTGCTCCGCCTTTGTCAGCCGGTTTTATTGTGATGTTTGTACCATTAGCCAATTCTTGTATTGTCTCTTTTTCAGATCTACTGGTGTTGTAAAATGTTCTCAATGACCCAGTATCCAGATCCATCACATCCTTAAGGATTGCTTTCGCAAAAGCCAGCAGTTCCACTGGTAGGCTTGCTGCCGGCGGAGTAAAGGAAGATTTTTTCTTTAGTCCTGTATCACTCAAGGTTTCCACTGACTGTGGTCTCTCTTTGAAAAAGACTTGTAATTTTAAACTGCGAACGAACTCCTTCAACTCACAGTATAACTTGAATTTATCCAGGTTTGTTGTTGGGACAAAACCCAGGCCCTTTTCTAGCACTCTAGTTTGGTCTGGGGTGAGAACCTTGTCAGATAAATTAACCACTAGGCTCAGATGTGGCTGGTTGATGGTGTAGTCACCGGCCCTTGGCTCCTCGTGTGTGTTCTGCCTGTTTCCAGTGGTTGTGCCCATTGTACTTGCTGGCCTCTGGTTTTTCCTCTTCCCGGCCTCTTGCCTCTCCCTAAAAAAGGCTGCTGTTGCATGCCTGATATCTGGGTGTTATCCCAAAACGGGAATGGTTGGTGAGGGTATGGTTGATGAAACGGCGGATGGCCATAGAAAAACTGGGGTGGCGGTGGTCCCTGATAGGGTTGCCAAAAATTCCCTCTGTTTCTCATCCTCCCAGCTCTACCTCGTCTGTTCTTCAGCTGGTTGCGGTTGTAACTTGAGTCAGAAGAATCGGATCCTGAATCTGAACTCCCACTGTCTGTGTTGTAACCAGGGTTTTTCCCGAAAGGGACATAGTCGACCTTGATATATGGATACACTTTCTCATGCGAGAAAGACTTCTTGTCTTTGTGGAATTTCACATATTTCGTATCCTTCAGTGAGATTTCAAATTCAGTCATTGATTTGTTCAATTCGTCCAATCTTTTTTTAAGTTCTGCTGTTGATTGGTAGAACTTTAATTTGATCTCTAGATCATGGATTTCAATTTTCATTGTCTCTGCTCGGCGTGCTGCAGTTTTTACAATAAGGACTAGCCAGTCCCTAGTGCAGTGCCAGCTAATCAATGACCAATCTTTTTTAAAAATGAGATTGTCCTGGAAGATGAAAGGCTCATTGTTTATTATCAGGCCACGTGGTGCTGCGTTGGCCCTATGGTATTCGCTCATCATGATTCCATGTATTATTGTTTTCACTAGGTTGCGTTTTAATTCTGTTAGTTCATCCCAACACTGCTGGGTTTCACTCGTGTCTTTGTAGGGTGTACTGGTGTGAGGGAGCATGGAGGCTATTATCTTATCTGCCTCATCTTCAGTAAAAGAGAGTCCTGTAATTTCTGCCATGATGGTCTCTCCTATGTATTCTGTTTTTTGTATGTCAACTGATAAACTGGCCTTTGTCACAGTGTAAGGTGTGTGTAGGATCTCCCGCAGCTGCGCGCTGCAATGTATTAATACAAAAGAAAAGGGAGTTAGAGGGAGGAAAAAGGCTCAGGCTCACCCTCCAAATACTACATTCAACATAAGGTCTCTGTTACCAGATACCTGAGAGCCTAGCCGGTCACTATAATTCCATTCGCAACGCTCAATGGGGTTGGTCTGGAAGGTATAGTAGATAGAAAAAGAGAAAATTTCTCTTTTTCTTGGTGTCCCCTCACTCACCAGGGTTGCCCCATGGTGACATGCTTCATCATTGGGGCCATCCCAGTCCTCTACGGGCTGGGGCGTGCTATGACTTGCGAATTACGTAGGAGCACTTATAATTGACTATGTGTGGTGCAGGTGTGATAGTGGAGTGGACTAAGTGATATGTTTAAAAATACCTGCCCAGTAAGCTTTCAATAAACTTTATTCCTGCTTCTAGGTGGTAACATTAAAAATGGGGTGGAAAAATAGGGTCCCTAAACGTAATGTGTTAAGGTGTACCTATCAACTCCTGTCAACATGTTTCGTGCATACCCCAAGCACTTCTTCGGGACTACACAGGGACCAGCCCTGTGTTCGCCACTCCTTAGCTCTGTTGTGAGATACTTTAAGTAAATAATGCTGCAATCGATAATTAGTGCATGCATAAGTACCTACGTATTCATTTGAATCACAAGGTTCCTGTAAAACATAAGACAACTTGAAAAGTCAAGGGGTGTTACCCCCAACATAAACACACATAACACATATTTCGGATTGCACGTGGAAAACGTGATCACATTTCCCGTGGTCCTCAACAGGACGTTTTTATATGCAAAGACGTGATTGTTTTCATGCACAAAAAGTGGTAGTTCTCATGCATAAAAACGTGATGGACACCTTACTGTGACAAAACCAAACATTCATCTTACTCACACACTTATACATATTTACATACATGTAGTGGGACCTAACTGTGCCCCATGGACTCGGAGGGGTTCAGTATCCCAGCAATCTAAGAGAGGAAGGCAAATCGTAAATTACATCTACTGATCTTGTTTCTTCCGACCTGCAAGGTTGTGCGATGGTTAATCAACCCGCACAGCGGTAACTAAAGGCTCTTCATTTGCCAGACTTCATTAGCACACACTTACTTGCTCACAGGGTACCTCCCTCATGTAAACACCTACTAGCGTCTCTCCGGTCCGAATGTTGTTTGACCGGGGGCGCCGGATTTGTTTTAAAGACCTGCGATCGCCTGGTTGCTTCCGCATTGCACGCAGCGCTCTGTGGAGAGCTGGTGCGTGTCGGTTGTTCGTAGCGTTCAAAACCGGCAGCCATCTTAGGTGTATGAAGTGCCTTTTCCTCAATTAAAAGGCCGATATTTTCCGAATGGGCCATTTTTATTAAAAATTAATTTAAGGCATACTCCTAAAGGGCATTACCATTACCAGGTAATTTGCCTTAGTTTTTGAAAAGACATGAATAGGTATAAAATGCAGCTGATTTTTAGATAATGTAAATCACCTTCCGGTCAAACAACATTCGGACCGGAGAGACGCTAGTAGGTGTTTACATGAGGGAGGTACCCTGTGAGCAAGTAAGTGTGTCCTAATGAAGTCTGGCAAATGAAGACCCTTTAGTTACCGCTGTGCAGGTTGATTAACCATCGCACAAGATTGCTGGGATACTGCACCCCTCCGAGTCCATTTTTAATGTTACCACCTAGAAGCAGGAATAAAGTTTATTGAAAGCTTACTGGGCAGGTATTTTTAAACATATCACTTAGTCCACTCCACTATCACACCCGCACCACACATAGTCAATTATAAGTGCTCCTACGTAATTCGCAAGTCGCAGCACGCCCCAGCCCGTAGAGGACTGGGATGGCCCCAATGATGAAGCATGTCACCATGGGGCAACCCTGGTGAGTGAGGGGACACCAAGAAAAAGAGAAATTTTCTCTTTTTCTATCTACTATACCTTCCAGACAACCCCATTGAGCGTTGCAAATGGAATTATAGTGACCGGCTAGGCTCTCAGGTATCTGGTAACAGAGACCTTATGTTGAATGTAGTACTTGGAGGGTGAGCCTGAGCCTTTTTCCTCCCTCTTCCTCCCTTTTCTTTTGTATTAATACAGGAGGGGAGAGACATTCCATTAAGGGGGTGGTCGCAGCAGGGGCCTTTCATCCTTCTGAGGCCGTTTGGGTTGGGGTGCAGTTCGGCGGGCGATGGGAGGACAGGCCCGGGGTCGGGCATGGTCTGTTCCAGAGTGGTACCTATAAAACCAAGTAACTTGATTTAATGCCTACAAAACATACAGCATGTACTTTGGGCTTGTTTTTAATATGGTAGCCGGCTGGGTGGAGGGGTAAAATTTGCTCTTTATTACAAGGATGGCTTTTTAAAACTGAGGCATGCTGCATTAGTATTTATGCAGCGTGGAAACAATGTGTTCTAAAGCGTGCTGCTCGTTTTATACTTACCATAGAGAGCCAAGCGTTAGGGTTGTTAGGGTTAAGTTTTACTTGTAACTTAATGCAGCAGGTATATTGGTCTTGTTCTTGCTATGAGAGGGGAGGGCATGAAGGGGGGTTAAAAATGCTACTGTATGTGGTATAAACAATATAGACTTTACATTAAATTACGCATTGATGCGCTGAAGAAGAAGAGACAGCAAAGCAGGATGCTTCAAATGTGGGTGCCATGATTGTAAAGATGCGAAAACAGCTAAGAATGCACACAATCACCGAACCGAAAAGCTCTATCACTCTAAACGTTGCATACTTACGGAACAAAATGTGAGCATATTACCGTAAACAATTACTGGTCATTGATGGTATTCCTTATAACGGCAAGCACTTTTAAAATAAAATAATCATCTGGGGATAGTTTCGAGTTAAGTCAGAATAAAAACAACCGATTCCACTAGCAGCCTCACAGCTGTGTTCACACGTGATCCTTTGTTCATGCGAATAACATCCGCACGGAAGATTGCTGCGTGATAATAATAATAAGTAATAAGGAGCACAAAAGGCAAAACATGAAAGTAAATAAAAATGTAATCTGCTATTGTGTTATGTAATAAAAATATAAAAGTTTCACATTGTGTTCTTTGTATAAATTATTCTCAAATATGGAACTTTTGACAACAAAGCATATTGTTATATTTTTTCAACACTCAACCGTAAAGTGTACTGGCTTAGTGGAGTAATGCCTCGACAATATGGGCCTGTGTTTCTCACATGCTGATAATGAAGTTACAACATTTCTAAATAATTGGCTCCCAGACCACACTCATCATAAAAGTATCAATGAAGAAAGTAAAATTTACCTGGACAGAGAGATCACTATCACTGAGGTGGAGATTGCATTAGCCGAGATGACTAATGGTAAGGCGGCCGGACCGGATAAAATTCCATTGGATCTATACAAAATCCTTGGTAACCAGATAACTCCTTTTCTATTTGATTTGTTTCTTGGAGTCCAATACCACACAATTCCCCCTGAGTCTTGGAAACAAACAAATATAATAATTTTCCACAAGAAGGGTAAACCACCCCACCTGCCTTCCTCATATAGGCCCATATCTTTGATTAACTCCGACTCAAAGCTGTACGCTAAAATATTTGCAAATCGACTGAGCGGGGTCATCGAACGGCTTGTATCCCCGTGGCAACACGGTTTTATACCCGGCAAAGGCACTACAGACCATATCCGCAGAGCCATAACCCTACTTGACATCATGGGTGCCACGGGGGGCGAGATGTCGTTGATCTTCCTTGACGCCGAAAAGGCATTCGATCGAGTATCCTGGCAGTTTCTCTGGAACATCTTGGAAAGTAAAAACTTTGGAAACAATTTTATCAATGCCATTAAAGCCATTTATAATAACCCCACGGCAAAAATTTGTGTAGCGGGTAACGAGTCGGAAGTTATCACGATCCAGAGAGGTACAAGGCAGGGTTGCCCATGCTCCCCGGTCCTATTTGCACTCTATATAGATCCCCTTATTCAAAAATTATTAATTTCAACATCTATACAACCAGTACTCACAGGGTCCTTTTCCACCAAAGTTATGGCATATGCGGACGACATTGCCGTAATAACCACTAAACCATCTGAAGCAGTTCATGAAATCGAGTCAATTACTCGAGTTTTTGGGAAGTACTCAGGGTACTCTTTGAATAGGGATAAGACTATGGTATTATCCACTAGTAATACCCAATACGAAAGCACACTTAGGGTTAAGCAGGCCACTTATCTAGGTGTAGCACTCTCTGCAGAGTTAAGTAAGATTAGCGATATTAATTATCTCCCCCTCATTGATAAAATTAAAAGCGATCTAAGAAGGGTGGACAGTCTACACCTCTCTATCATAGGTAGGTCCAATTACGTTAAAATGAATGTATTCCCGCGTGTTTTATATTTTTTCAGAGCAATCCCCCTTTTACCTGGGGAGCACTTTATAAAGACTATAGACTCCCTCATAGCAAAATTTATGTGGAGCTATGGAAAAATAAGGCGGGCCCTTCCCCTGCTAGCACTTCCTCAAAGTAGAGGCGGTTTAGCCCTACCAAATTTAAGGTTATATTTTTGGGCATCATTATTGCAACACATGGATCCTCTTTTGACCGCTAAACCAGGCGGCCCAACCTTTATAACTCCATATATACCATCGATATATGAGCTCAGTCTAGGTAAAAAACATAAGGGACTTTTTTTAAGGCAGGTTGAAGCATCCTACTATAAAAAAATTAAATTAAAGACTGTTTTAGATGCTCGCTCAGTCTGGAAAGCTATTGGTAAACATCTACGCCTTCCTACATATACGAAATATACACCGTTATGGCATTGCAAAATTTTTCCTAGTATCCTTAATGACAGCAGACTCCAGAGGTGGGAGCTCCTTGGTATTAAAACAGTTGGAGACTTTTTCGGTAATAATCTCCCATTTTCTTTTGAGCTCTTCCAATTGAGATATAATGTTCCCGCGAGTGACTTTTTAAAATTCTATCAAATATCAGTTAGTATCTATAATACTAGACCAAAAATCCTACTAGATAATATCCCAATTTTTGACATTATAGGGAAAAAATCTACCAAAATCGGGGTTCTATATCAGCTACTTTTAGCCAACACTCCTGATGATTTAGAGCGCACGGAACACTCCTGGGCCTTAAAATTATCTAACCCAAATGTAGATTTAGATCTCTCATTAGCCCTCTCAACTAGATATTTTATAGCCTCTAACTTAAAGGCTCAATATTATAGAATCATCTATAATTTATATTACACGCCAGCTAAATTGTTTGCATGGGGGCTTAGGACGGATGATAACTGTCCTAGATGCAAACAACCACTCGCAAATCTCCTACATATGTTTGCTGAATGCCCTACACTGATAACAATCAAAACTATGATGCTGGAATTCTGGTCCCAAATTTTTGGGCATCGCATTTATGATTCTGTAACATTGCTCCTATTGGGTCATGATGACTCTTTGAAACACAATAGAGAAGAACAGGCGGTACTTTTTCTGGGATACGCCGTGTTACGGATAATTCTTGCAGCTAGGTGGAAAGATACAGAGCCTCCCACCTTTAATATGTGGCTTAGTCGTTTTATAGCTATCTATAAACAAGAAATCTCAATATATGCCACAAGAGGTAGGAAAATGAGAGCAATAGGAAAACAGATATGGGAACCTATTACCAGGTGGTATAATGAAGAAAGGGGTAATCAGTTATAGGGTCTTTGATTGTTTGATTCTAATCTTGATGCTATCCTTCCTTTCTTTCCCATTTTCCGTCTCGTTCTTTCTCTTTTTGTATTATTATTCATTTGTATTTCAGTGCTCCTTCTCTTAATCGTCATATCTTTCCTAGAGGTAGAATTTTGATTATTTATATCTGTGTATGTACCTTGTAATCCATGTATACCGTATCATTCCATATTGTTTATTCTGTATATTCATGTTTTGTGTTCTGAATTTGCCAATAAAAAAAAAAAAATATGGGCCTGTGTTTCATCTTACAGTCACAGATTCAAATCCGGTTATGTGAACTCTAGCCTTCCATCCTTATATGGTCGACAACATTAGTTACTTAAATTTCAAAAGGATGAATAAGCCTATTGTCCAACTAAGGTTATCACAATGAGTACTGCTGTGAGAATTACATATGTTTTATAAACCCAAATATGGCCACAGATAAATACACGTTTTATAAATACTAATTAAATAAAGAGCGCAACAAAAACTTGCCATTCAATTCTTTGTTTAAATTGCCAAATTATAGATTGCGACTGGTAATTTTTATTTTTTATTATATGGGTGGCTGCATAAAAGGGAGACATGCTGCATCAGTATTTTTGCGGCTTAATGGGAACGGAGTGTTATAACAAGCACAGACAGCACCGGGAGGAATAAATGGAGCAAAGAGGCGGGGGATATTACCTGTAGAAACAGAGTAGCAAGCACTGGCAAAGTCAGCTGGTCAGGTGGGTGCCTGCTAAAATGTTAAGCGTGGCGACCGTCTTGTTGTTAATGCATAAAGATTAGTGCAGCGCCCAGGAAGTGGGGGGGGGGGCTTGCAGGACAGTGACGAGGAGCAGTCAGCAGTGTGCAAAAGCGGGGGCCATGCTGCACCCTATAGCATGCCGCCTGTGTTGTTAATATATAAGCGGATAAGCGGCTACGTTTAAATAAGAGTTGGACGGCCGTGCAGCTGGCATTGTTTACTTAGTCTCCTGGTCAGCTGTGATTACATGCGCCAGTGCAAGCGGTAAAAAAACAGCATAAAAGGAGCTTTTGTTTAACATTTCACAACAGCTGAGATGTGACATAGAACGCACGGCCAACAAAGCTCCAAAACATTTTATGTTAGCGTACAGGGACCATTTTTCAAAAGAATATGTAAAATTGGTCTTTTGGTAAACAGCTTAAACAAAAGGCTGAGTGTAACAGCCACGCATATTTTACA
This sequence comes from Lissotriton vulgaris, assembly GCF_964263255.1. NCBI lineage: Eukaryota > Metazoa > Chordata > Amphibia > Caudata > Salamandridae > Lissotriton > Lissotriton vulgaris. The sequence continues at coordinate 602,807,313 of NC_141696.1, forward strand.
GAAGGAAGTGAGGAGAAAAGGGAAAAAAATAGCCACCGCAGTGAAGGACTGGGCTAATTTAAAACCCAGCGGTGCCAGGGGACAACACCTGAAACCTTCGTGGAGATACCTGTTCCCGCGTACAAATTACAGAGACACGGGACACTTCCTTCGGCGTCAAAGATCAGCGTTTATTTACTGCAGGGACACAGAAATCGCTAGAAGTACAACATAGTGTATGTTCAGAGAGTCTGCTTCGATTTGCAAAAGTGGATCGCTCCTTTTATACACATTTTAGCCATTGCACAACATAACGAACAAAAGGTTACAACTCAGTTCCCACAGTAAACCTAAACAAGATCGCATTCATGCTTTCAGAAGCCCGGAACATAATTACAGAAACATGTTGGTTCCCAACTGTAAAAGCACACTATCCCACCATTAGGCACATTCCATTCTAGTTGTAAACGACCTAAGAGAAGGGACAGAACCAGGTGCAGGAAAACAAAGACAGACAACAGATTGAAAAGAGTGTGGGGGCAATATCGGAAGCGTGATCACAGGATCAAAGGATTTGAGCCCTATGCATGCAGGGCTGAAACAATAGACCGGCACGGCAAGATGAGCCTCGAGCGGAGCCATCTGCTTTTGCTGTGTCATTCCCTTAGTCATAAAGGCACACTCAAAGGAATATGCATCTTCCGCAAGAGCTTGGGAATCCCAGGGTCATCAAGCGGACATTGTCAGTTCGCCGGCTACGTGAGGGCAAGAAACAAAATGGATGCCATATCTAAAATGGAACCCGAAGGTCCAGATGGAAAAACTCGTAAATAAGACGAACCCTTCCAAGTAGTGTAGCGAAAACACGTACATCTACTAATCCCATCATTTACGGTTCGTAGATACCAAACTCATCCATACCCGAACAAGCCCAAAACGTTGTTCCGATTCTCACCGAACCTCAGACGCTCCTTTTGCCCTCATGTAGGCAAGCACTAGTCGATATCAAAATCAAAATCGATATTCATCAGATCGTTTAGATGTTGCTGGAGCATTATTCTATCCATCAATGTCTCTCTGGTAGCAGATGGTCTTCTTATACACGTTGTAGCACAAAGGCTACATAAGGCTGGACCACACTGTACACAAAGACAACACGTGAACAGAAATGTCACAACAACCCCTACAATCATCAGACTCTTCCAACCCCAAGTCAACATCAGACCCCAAAACCATCCTAGAAGCGTCCAATCACCTTCGTCCACGTGTATGGACTCGGAGATTTTATGCAACTTCGAGATGGCTTGATAAACAGTTGGAGCATTATCAGGTATGAAAAAAAACGGTGTTGGATCTAGCCCTGATCTCTTAACTGGGTGAGAGCTTTCTGCTTAATTCAGAGACTCTGTCCCTCACCACCCCTTGTTGTAAATATTTTTGTCCACCCTAAGCGTGGAAGGGTATTCTCAGATGTGAGACCCTTGCTCATTGCACCATCAGGATTCAAGCAAACCGGGCCGAAGACGGCTGTAATGCCAGAAACCGGTCCCCGGGAGCTTGTTTCCTTCCCAGTGTAAGAATTGGCTTTTGTAGTTTGGTTTGCCCTGTTCCCATCATGCACTGGGACAGGAACAGACTAATTTGCATACAGCCAGGTTCTGAAACTGGGATGGTGCAGTGAGCTAAAAAACGGTGTTGGATCTAGCCCTGATCTCTTGACTGGGAGAGAGCTTTCTGCTTAATTCAGAGACTCTGTCCCTCACCACCCCTTGTTGTAAATAGGTATGAAAATACAGCAGCTCGAATGGATCACCTTGCACACACCACCTCTATCTGCGAGTACAACATCTAGAACCATACAGTTCTGTAATGTCATCAGTCTATCCGCTTGAAGCTCTGCTGTCAGGTTACCAAGAGCACTTGCAGTTATGTTAGCAGTCAATTCTACCACACGAGTCGACTGTCTCAGGTTCCTACTATTAACCATAGGTCCCCAAAACGGTAGGAAACCCTTAAAGAAATCTCCTGTTTCTTGACCGGCAGTGTCCTCTTTACTAACAACGCCTCTCACAACTCTCGTTTTGTGGTAGTCTGAGGCAACAGTGAAAGTCGGTGGCAAAAGATTTGCGATATAACATGTGCCCGAGAAGTCACGGGGCAACCATGTATAAGCACGATCATAGCACACAAAATAGGTACCCTTGGCAGTCAGAAATACAGGGGAAGGGAGCATCGGTAAAACTATGTCTCAGTACAAGCACTCTTCTCAAGCTGAGCTCTCGGACCTTGCAGACAGAAATGACCAAGGCGGGGTACAATCCAGATTGGAGACGAGCTCTTAAGCTGTCTATCACCCACTGAAATACTATACTCGGCCTCACTCAAGTCCTTGTAGGCTCGCACCTCCTCCTCTGGAATAAGCGATGCATCAAAAATATCTCTATCCAGATCAGCAATCGCTATCGCCAAAGACTTGTGGTACGGGCCAGAACGAAGGTCTGTGGAACGTGGCTCTCGACGGGGGTAGGAATCTAGTGCACTACGGAACATGGTTTGGAATGCCCAAGCTGATCCCTGGGAGCTGTAGGGAAAATCTAAATACGGGATACCCTTATCCATGGTATGCGGCATTAACCCACACACCCAACAGTTGGTAGTGTTCATCACCGACTGATGCTGATGCAAAAGTTGGACAAAGGAATTGTTCATAAATTCTGCACGTCTGACCTGTTCATGTTGGGGCAGAAGATGAAAAGAATGTGGAGAGATAGTGGGGACAAGAACAGAATTCAGATCATGAGAGGGGGAAGTAGGTGAAGTGGAAGGCAACAGTGACTGAATCCCAAAATACACTCCACCCACCAATAACATAGACATAGTTAGGAACAACATGAAAATCTGAAACAAAAAACATTTTGTTTGTAGAATCTTATGCAACTTGGATCTTTGCGCGGACATCATCTCTATTTCTGACAGCTTAGAGAACTCCATCCTCTAAAGACCGTCCGTAACGTTCTTGACGCACCTGATTCTGAGTAGCAATTGTCAAATCCCAGGAGTTCCCAGAAACCGACAAAAGTAACCGACCTAGTGTTAGAAACCTGCCAAACAGAAGTAGGTACCCGTACGGCCCTACGGCCAACCCAGATGGTAGGTTTAATCAATTAAGCATTCAATTTAACATAAGTCTCCTAGCTGCACAGAAAAAGGAACACATGTGATATGAAAAACTAAATTAAAGAACTCAAGATCAGGGGAAAAAAATGCAAATGTTCATAATGTTCATAGCAACAGGGAGGGGGTAATGTAGATTCAGAAAAACAAAGGGAATTTTTTTATTTGTCCTTAATCACGCGATCAAAGGAAATATCGACATTTTCCAGGTCGAGTTTGCTCTTCAAACAATTGTTCAGGTGGCAAGACAGAGTTCGATTGTTCAGGTGACGGTTCAGAACGTGAATTCTCCAATGCTGAAGACAAAGGTACAGTTCCAGATGATTCAACAAACGTATCTGGCTGAGCTGGATCGATCTCTACAGGTTGAGCATCACTAAATGGCACATACTTTGGGATGACATTGGTTTCAGTCGGGGCAAACCCTTTCCTTATCCAATTATTTGCTGGAAATGGGAGCGGTACTCTCTTCGTGTGGGTGGTGTGTACCCAATGCTTTCTGCCGTCCAACCGAACTGCAGTCCTCGTTGCCAACAAGACTTGGTAGGGTCCCACGAACCTGGGCTCTAGATTTCGTTTTCTCCCAAAGTTACGAACGAGCACCCACTCTCCAGGTTGGAGTCGATGTCCAGGTCCTTCCGTTTGTGCCGGTAAAGCTTCAAAAACCTGTTGATGAATCAAACTCAATTTAGCAGTCAGATCGTAAAGATAGTCAATCAACATTGGATATTCAATTCTGCTAAATTCCTTAGGCCTTGGGCCTCCCCAAACGTTCGCAGGACGGCCGAACACAATCTCATATGGGCTAAGCCCTACTCGAGAGTGCACAGTCGCCCTGGTTGACAGGAGAGCTAGAGGCAATGCATCAGGCCATGATAACCCAGTCGTTGCTTGGATTTTGGCAAGTTTCAGTTTCAGAGTACCATTGTACCCTTCTACCAAACCCGCCGATTGAGGATGATTAGCACTATGAAATTTTTGGCGAATACCCAAACCCGCACACACACTCTTCATCACATTGCCCACAAACTCACTACCATTATCCGACCATACAATCCGTGGCATTCCATACCTAGGGAAATACTCTTTGAGTAGGACTTTTGCTGTGGACAGGGCAGTATTATCCTTAAGAGGGTATGCCTCAATCCATCTGGAGAACGCACAAACCACAACCAATACATATTTTAAATTATTGCATCTCTCCATATGGATGAAGTCCAACTGGATAACTTCAAAGGGGCATGTAGGAGGAGCAAAATGACCAGGTGGAGTGGGGGTGCCCTTGCCAGGATTATGCATCAAACATACCATACAGTTCTTGGCCACTCTCTCAGCACATTTAGCAATCCCATCATTCTTCCATACGGGAGACAACAACTTACATATACCTTTTGTGCTAATATGTGACATGCCATGGGCCATAGTAACAACGGCAAGCACATACGCATCCGGTAACATCCATCTCTGATACTCTGACAAATCAACCCAACATCCATTCATGTCTAACTTCCCCGTGCTTTCTTTCCACTTAGCCTTTTCAGTTTCGGTGGCCTCATTCTGAATCGCTTTCACACTCTCAACTGTGTCCTCACACATACCAGTCTCCGCCGGCCATCTCACTGAACTCGTAACGTACATTCGGTTTGTCAGGTTCTTGGCCGTTTCCTTAGCAATCTCATCTGCGAACGCATTACCACGACCAACATCATCTGTAACCTTTCGATGCGCGCTGCATTTAATGATTGCCACTTGCTTAGGCAATGTAAGTGCATCCAAAAGATCGTTCACGAGCTGTCCATGTTGAATCTTCGTGCCATGAGACGTCATGAATCCTCTCTCTCTCCACAATCGACCAAAACTATGTGCTACACCAAACGCATACTGACTGTCAGTAAACACGTTCACTCGCTTTCCTTTAGACAAAACACACGCTCTCGTTAAAGCAATCAACTCTGCAGCTTGTGCCGAATTCTGACTCAATCTCGCAGTTTCCACAACCGTACTCAACGTCACTACAGCATACGCAGTGGTCACATCACCATTCGGCAACTTGAAGCATGAACCATCAACATACAAAGTACCATCAGGATCTACCAATGGAGTGTTTTTCAGGTCAATACGACCCTTCGTCTCTTCTTCAGTTCTTAAGTAACAGTCATGTGATGCTACATCACCTGATTCCATATGAATCGGCAACAATGTCGCTGGATTCAACACATTACAACGTTTTATCTGTATATGACTTGCCAAAAGTGTCAACTCATAGCCGGACAACCTTGCACTCGTCAAGTGTTGAGTCTTCGTTCGATTCAAGAGAGTGTCAACTGCATGCGGAACCATCACTGTAAGCATATTATCCATGACCAGACCTGCGGACTGTCGGATGGACACTGCAGCTGCCGCTGTCGCCCTTAGACAACTCGGCAATGCTCTAGCTACTGGGTTTAAAGTCGAAGAAAAATATGCACATGGACGCTGTTTGCCGCCAAATTGTTGCGTCAACACACTTAACGCACAACCTTCTCTCTCGTGAACATATAGTGTAAACGGCTTACTGTAATCAGGAGTACCTAACACAGGAGCCGAACACAACGCATCACGCAATTCAGAAAAACTTTTCTGACAATCTTCAGTCCATGGCAAAGGAGTCGGAACATACTTGCACGTGAGAGCTAACAATGGCTTCGCTAACAATGAAAAGTTTGGAATCCATTGTCTGCAGTATGACGTGATACCTAGAAAGGCACGTACGTCTCTCTGAGTTGTTGGCACAGTCATTCGAGCAATTGCTGCAATTCTTTCTGGGGTCAACCTTCTTCCCTCCTTTGACAATAAGTGACCTAAATAGGTTACTTCTTGACAACAATACTGCAACTAAGAAGGTGACACCTTGTGATGTAAGTCACATAAATGCTTTAACAATGATACTGTAGCAGTTTTACAAATTTGCTCAGTATCGGCAGCCACTAGCAGATCATCGACATACTGAATCAAGGCCGCACCAGCGGGTAACACAAATGCATCAAGTTGACTCTTAAGGGCCTGACTGTAGATCGATGGACTCTCACAGTAGCCCTGTGGTGCGCGTTTAAACTTAAAACTGCGACCACCTAATGAGAAGCCGAATAGATCTCTGCTTTCCTCAGCAATCGGAATACTAAAGAAAGCATTATTTAGGTCTATTACCAAAAACCAGGAGGCAGAGGCTGGAATCAGGGTCAGCAAAGCTGTAATATCAGGAACCACTGGAAACTGTGGAATCACAATTTTATTCACTTCTCTCAAATCAATTACAAAACGGTACACAGGAGGCTTGGATGGATCAGTTCGTTTCAAAATAGGTAACACAGGACTATTACACACATTTCCCCGAGTTTCTTCAATAACATCCTTTTCGATCAAGTCATAAATGATCGCTAATAGCGCTCGCTCGCCATCAAGAGAGATACGATATTGGGGAATACGTGGTAATCTCACATTTGATTTCAATTGGACTACATAAGGTGGTATATCCAATAGGCCCACATCATTGGGACCTGTTACCCATAAAGACTCAGGAAGGGAACTCAATTCCGGTGGGAGCTTATCAGTTGATAAGTACATAGGAGAGATCACTCTCTGACCTAACGTAAGCTCCACTCCTGTAGGAGAGCAATACAGAGTCGCATATAACCGCTTCAACAAATCCAAACCCAAGAGATTCTCACCACAACCAGTAGTTAAAATCAAAGGAGCCTCCAGCTCACGTGTCCCGATCGTAAAGGACAAAGGGCTTGAAACTGGATAGCTAACCGGGGCGCCAGAGAATCCAACAGAAACATTCGTTAAGCCAGACAAAGGTGCGCCAGGGAGTTTCGAATGCATGATGGAACTTTTTGCTGCACCAGTGTCCAAAAGAAAAGGCTCAACTACGCCCGATGTGGCAACTGCGACGTAATGCCCTCTCTGATCAACCGGAACTGATACTACTCCCTCTCTTTGTCTGTGGCTGTCCTAATAATCGTTGTCTGCACCAATCTCATGATCAACATAATAGTCATCCACATGATACTGTGCAGATCTACCAGACAATGCATTTCGCTGATCAAAACAATTGTTAGTGTCCGATGGAGGAGCAGAACGCTCATTTTGATTTTGAGAGGTGCCGCGACCTCTACCTCGAGAGGCTTGCTGATGACCACCATGACCTCCTCGAACCGAGACACCATTCGTTCGGTCACGTAAAACAGGGCAATTAAACTTATAATGGCCCTCACCCTTACAATATGCACACTGATTACTCCCAAGCATAGATCTGGATGCAGAATATTCAGAGCGCGACTGCATCCTAGAAGACTGCGCCTGTGGTCGATACTGCACATGCTGCTGTTGCGAGTCATTCTGATTCGAGCGCGGAGGATACGCCTGCTGCAACAAGACCTTAGTTTTTAGCTCCTTCGTTTTCTTGTCTGCACGATCATTCTCCTCTTTTTCTCTATTATCATAATATTGAGCCGTTACTAATATTTGAGCTGTGGTTGAAACAGCCCAAGCACTTTCAGAATTTTCCAATTTGTTGCATAACTCAGGCAACAGATTGAACACGAACTTATCGACAAACAATCGCTGACCTCCCTCAGTGCTCATATCCTGACCACTATGATCAATAAATGCCTCCTCAAACCTAGTAAAGAAATCGGAGACACTCTCGTCTTTCTTTTGTTTGCAAGCAGACAATTTATCCCAGTTCACCCTCATCGCTGGCATGAGTGTTTTCATAAGCGTAATGATTCTTTGGGGCAAATCCGCAATTAACTGTTCAGGCTTGGCCCCACCAACTTGCTGTCCGTCGGCCGCTACAATTGCAGCCCAATCACCACCTAACTCAACTGCATGATTCTCGTGACAAATCTTCGCCCAGATCGGTTGCGGTACTACATTACCAAACAACATGTCGATATCAGCAAGGTTCATAATAGAAGCATCTACAAATTGGGATAACTCCTTGTAATAACCTGCCGGATTCTTCCGTGGGTCAGGCAAAGATTGTTTCACCTGTAAGACTTCTGATCGCTTCCATGGGAGGTGTATCCAAACTCTCTGGAAGTGTGGCAAAATTGGAGGAACGACAGTAGCATCACCTGGCCTCCACACTGGGGGGACTTCTCGCGTGGGATACTGACCAGGTTTCATTTTCGGATCATCGGAGTCGTCGTCAAACGACACTCGTGATGGTAGCGTGGACCTAAAAGCTAACAAAAGCTCTAATGCACGCCGTACATCACCACCTACAATCATACCGCTCGAAAACTGACTCTGGAGTTCAGTCATATCAGGCGGTACGAGATCTAGCTCATCATTATCCCACTCTTCTCTCAGTGATTTGCACATCTCTTCGAACACGAATCTCTGTGTGGGCTCATTAAACTGAGAGAACGTATCGAAAACTACACGTGAAGTGTACTTAGCAGGGTGTCTAATCCACTGACGCGCCATAGATACTAACGTCTCACTCTCCCTTACACCAGGCATTTGACTTAGTCTCTGAGAGATTTCAGAGACATCGGATTCAAATAACGATCCGAAAAGCGGAGAATAGAGATCAGCAATAGAATGAGGTATACGTTTACGAACAGAAGGAGAAGAGGAAAGAAGAACAGGAGCAACAATATTAGGACTAAACGTAGGAGCAGTGGAAGTAGCCAAGATAACAGGAGTAGTAGTAGCAGTAGACTGAGAGGTTACGGGCAGAGGAGCAGTAGGAAGAAGAGGTGGTAAAGGAGCAGGGCCCATTAGAGGAACAAGGGGATTTGGAGGAACAGGACCAACTACAGGCTGACCAGCAGCCACCGGAACAACAGGCGGAAGAACGGGAGGAACTATAGGGGCTATAGTACCCTGTACATAAGGGGGTGGTGACTTTAGTAAATAAGATAACAAAGGATCCTCTTTCGATTCTTCTTCCTTCTTTTCAGAACTCGATGGTAAAACCGGATAACATTTATCCACCGCCATGCTATGCTGTCTGATAGAAACTTCCTTTTCCTTCTCTGCCTTGTCTCGCTGATGCTGTTCTGCACCTTGCATTATCGACAGGACACCCTCTTTCTTATTTTTCTTAATCAGCTTGATTTCTTTCTGTCTGGCCTCTTTGCGCCATAACCGAAAGGAATCAAACATCGCTGGCCTAGCTTTCTTTTTAAACAATTTTGCTTCGAGATTATCTAAAACCTCAGTTTCAAAGCTACCATGGGGTGGCCAACTAAGGACACCATCTTTTCTCGTATAACGAATCCAGAATGGGTTATATATAATAGGGCCCACTCCATGTCGACTATAGAGCTCATAAATCGGAGTTCCAACTGGAGGTATCGGACACGAGTCCTCCAACCGGGAATCCGTGCTGCAACATCTAAGGAAACCAAACAAGATACTACGGCCAGGCATCGTGCACACTAACCGAGTTTCAAACTTCGAGGGTTATCAAATTACGATATCCTCGCAAAAATACGAGACCCTCGGTTTTTGGCAATTGCAATTGTCAAAGAACCCAAACAACAAAAAGAAAGAACTAACAACTAAGGACCAAAAATGCAATGGAACCATGCAATCAACCAAGTTTCAACAACAACAACCAAGTTTCAAAGTACGAAACAAATGTCAAGCAAATGCCAAGTTTTCAAGTTTGAAACAAATGTTCCAAAAAAAAGGAACCAAAGAGTTAACCTAAGAACTGGGAGCGACCCACAAATACTTAACTGAAAGAACAATGGCGTCACCAGGAAGGCCCGTCTATCGTCTCGCCGTACAAAGGACTACGCCAGGCGCCAAAACAGGTCAACAGTCAGGGCATCAGTCCGTCGCAGCCGTCGGGAAGCGGGAATCTTCGCGGGAAAAATCTTCGGACCACTTATTTCGACAACAGGATCGATGAAGCGGGGTGGACCTTCCCTCAGAGATTTCACACGAAGTTCCTCACGATCGTCAGGCTTTGGACCGGTACCGCATGATGTCGCCCAACGTTGGGCGCCAACTGAAGGACTGGGCTAATTTAAAACCCAGCGGTGCCAGGGGACAACACCTGAAACCTTCGTGGAGATACCTGTTCCGGCGTACAAATTACAGAGACACGGGACACTTCCTTCGGCGTCAAAGATCAGCGTTTATTTACTGCAGGGACACAGAAATCGCTAGAAGTACAACATAGTGTATGTTCAGAGAGTCTGCTTCGATTTGCAAAAGTGGATCGCTCCTTTTATACATATTTTAGCCATTGCACAACATAACGAATAAAAGGTTACAACTCAGTTCCCACAGTAAACTTCAAAAAGATCGCATTCATGCTTTCAGAAGCCCGGAACATAATTACAGAAACATGTCGGTTCCCAACTGTAAAAGCACACTATCCCACCATTAGGCACATTCCATTCTAGTTGTAAACGACCTAAGAGAAGGGACAGAACCAGGTGCAGGAAAACAAAGACAGACAACAGATTGAAAAGAGTGTGGGGGCAATATCGGAAGTGTGATCACAGGATCAAAGGATTTGAGCCCTATGCATGCAGGGCTGAAACAATAGACCGGCACGGCAAGATGAGCCTCGAGCGGAGCCATCTGCTTTTGCCGTGTCATTCCCTTAGTCATAAAGGCACACTCAAAGGAATATGCATCTTCCGCAAGAGCTTGGGAATCCCAGGGTCATCAAGCGGACATTGTCCGTTCGCCGGCTACGTGAGGGCAAGAAACAAAATGGATGCCATATCTAAAATGGAACCCGAAGGTCCAGATTGAAAAACCCGTAAATAAGACGAACCCTTCCAAGTAGTGTAGCGAAAACACGTACATCTACTAATCCCATCATTTACGGTTCGTAGATACCAAACTCATCCATATCCGAACAAGCCCAAAACGTCGTTCCGATTCTCACCGAATCTCAGCAGGAAATGAGTCACGATGTCTGGAGTTCGGTTCACATTTTAAAACTTCCATTCTTGAGTTAACATCAAGTAAATGCTTTGTCGCTTCCAGTGAACTAGTAAACATACTGGATACAAAAGTCAGCGCAGGTCACTATACAATGACTCACTGCACCGCAAGAGTTTGCATTAAAGGATCGGATGTTGACACAGCACCTTGTGTTCCGTAGTGTGCTACTCACCGAAAAGCGCTTCAACGCCTCGTCAAGGTTAGAAAGCGCTATATAAATACAATTACAATTTCCTTCACAAAAAATGTTGTGTGAACTTTAGTTCTGTATCAGAGTAGAGAATGCACAATGGCTGCAAAAGAAGTGTGATAATACATTGCATTGTTCTGTCGCGTTTGTAAAATGCATTTTACGCCTAAAGAGGCCTCAAACTACTTTCTGGGTGGATGATTAAGTACTTACTCAGTTTGTTACGGTAAACCAAGGTTGGTGTTATATAATTCTACCGAATTCAGCTAATTCCGCAAAATATTCTAGATTAAACGGTTAAGTAGGCAATTTGAAATACAATGCGATGAATTAGACTTAATCCTATGACCAATCAGAGATTAAGTACATCATTCAAATGGTATCTAGGTTACTCAAAAGTTACTAACACCGTGCCTCTTTTCAGTCTAATAAAATGTGTGGAGTATGTACTTGGGTTAGAGGAGTGTCTGTCTTCTCAGTATACTGACGGCTAAGATGACCCACAGGTAATAACGATGAAAGACAAAAGTTTCTCAAGCCCCGAAGGCAAAGGACGTTCTGCCTGTGCTGCTGTCCTGAGAGTATCCAGTTCAGAACTTTCTTACTTCAGAGAAAGAAAAAAAAACGCGAGAGACGGCCTGGCGGCCGTCAAAGTAAAATGTAAGCAGTGCCATGCGCTGCGGTGATAAGAGGGCGGAAAGGATGGCCATGGGAGGTGGGAGTAGGAAAGTAGGAGAGTGGTGCAGGCGGGGGGCAGGGAGCGGAGCCCTTGAAGAGACAAATGGTGACGGGGAGGAGAAATGCCTGAGGCACATCGCAGGCTCTCAAAAAGAGAAGATGAAAGCCTTTGATGCAGCAGGGGGCGGAGCGCAAGTGAAGCTGCTGGCAGAGCACAAGTGAAGCTGCTGACAGCAGATGGCTGGCTTTCAGGTGCACGCGTTTTTGAGGTCAATGCGCTTGCGCATTGAGCTTGCTTTTCACAGGCACTGCATGGAATCGCCCGATTGTTAAGCTCTCGTTAAGCCCCTATATTCTCGCAAGCTCAATGCGCAAGCGCATTGACAGGCGAGACCTAAAAATGCTCCACTAAAGGGGCTCCTATTGTTCCACAGATGAGCCTACTTCGGTGTTGGAGTATATATGTATATTTGTTTATACATGTATAAATCAATTACCTATTGATTAAATCAATAGCTTTACGAGAGTAAAGTACATTAATTGTGTTAGCAGGGTCATTGAGTCTGTTAGCCCCTGGGGAAGTATTTTGAAGTATTCCTACTGGAACTTTGTTTTGTACATACGGCCTTAATTGCTCAGGTTCCATTGGAATATAGGGTGCCCAGTGTTTGATTTTGATCCTTTTAGAAAACTGGCATTTTCATGACATTTGATGCCTGCAGCCTTTTCCTGGGTCACATGACTGAGTGTTGTTGGCAGTTGGCCTTTGTGCATTCCTCCCAGACTGTATCACAATAGAGGGTCTGTGTGTTGGCAGGATGGGCCATCCTGGCTTGATGAGGGGGTGAGCTGTCACCTACCACACTTGCACTTCACACTCACAGAGTTCTTCACACTAGCTGATGGTGGCCCCAGACCGACTGGGACAAGGGCTGGGAGGCAGGAAATTCAAGACACCTCAGTGGGAGGGGGGGTACTCCAGAGCTTCTTACACTTTAAAATGCGCAACAGGCATAAATATTGGACCCTCAGACCCAACTCTTCAGGTCACTTCTGTACCTGTGGAAGACTCATAAGAAGGACTGCTCTGCTGCCCTGCTGCAAGATTGACTGCCCGGCTGCTCTGCTTCCCTGCTGCAAGAACGACTGCCCGGCTGCTCTGATTCCCTGCTGCAAGAAGGACTGACCAGCTGCTTTGCTGCCCTGCTCCTTTGCCTGCAAGAAGAACTGCGCTGCTGCCCTGCTGTCTGGGGAAGAAGGACTACACCTACACCTTGAACCCAGGACCACAAGAGTGAATCCAAGTGCCCCAACACCCTTTTACCCTGCACCTGGACTCTGGTCTCAACTCCCCGATCGGTGCGTCTCCTGTCCTGGACCCTTCTAAGTGGGGATAAAGATATTCTGCCAGCCCAGCTGTGATCCCCATCGGAACAGACGAACCGCAGTGCAACCCAATGCAGCCATTGCAACTCCTTATCAGAACTGACACAAAGCAATGCAACTCGACGCATGATCTTGCATCGCAGCCGATGCCAAGTGAAGCAACTCAACGCGGACCTCCGCAACACCCCACACCCAGGACATAAGATACAATTCTCAGCCTCCTAACATGGTCCCTGTAGGCGGCCCCATTCCATCGCAGTCGGCCTGAACTTGTGTCATTTGCTCTGGTCCAGCGTGACCAGATAACAACAGATTGTGCTTTGTGCTTCTAGGCACTATTTTCAGCTACATCTTCAAAATTGCATATCTCCGGTTTTATTAATTGGATTTTTTTGTTTTGGTGTCATAAAGTGTATTAAACGTTACTATATTTTTAAAAATTGGTGTGGGGTCTTTCTTGTGTTGGGTTTTCACTTTATTACTGTTTAAGTAGTGCAGAAATTCTTTACACATTGTCTGTAAGTTAAGCTTGATTGCTTTGTGCCAAGCTACCAGAGGGTTAAACCCTGGTTAATTTTGTGACTTTTTGTGTTTCCCCCTAAAAATGATTGTGGCTGTTGCTTGAGAAAAGCTCACCACTGCCCCCTCAGCCAAGAACCCTCTTTCTCACACTCATAATCAGGTAATTTCAAAAAGGTGTTGCCTTCGGTGCTAGTGAAACATGAACAAACGCCCACTGGGTAATGTAGGGCGAACTCTAATTCAAAAGAGATAATTAAAATAAAGACTGCAAGTCCCAGAATGCATAGTGCTGTAAAATGGAATGTCAAGAAACGGAAATGTTTTTCAGGGACTTGGTGTTTCCTTAAATTTCATTAAATCACATTCATTAATTCTCTGAGTCTGCATGTTGAGATTTTAGGTAAATACAAATTTCAAATCAGAAATAAACTCTGGAACAAACTCCATTGAAATGCCATTGTGCTGATTTAAGGAAGGTCATAATAAAAAAAGTTCCAAACTCCACTTCCTCTGTCTTTCTTCAGTCCACTCCTGGCCTCCTAAATTCAGATGAAATGTTTATTAACACTTGAAATCAAGAAGCCTCTGTTTTCTCCAAGAAATATGTTGGCGCCTTGACTGCAACATGCAGGAGTGACATGTTACAAGATCGAAGCTGTCCAATTGCAAGGAGTAATAACTCAATTGAGACTACTTGTCTGGAAAACAGCATGCCATCAATTGGGCGGGAAAGGCAAAGTTACAAAGATATACCATAGGTTTCTCCTCAGGGTTTGAGAGTTAAACTGAGACACCCCCCACCAAATTGTATTCACAGTACCTGCTATAGTATGACACTAGATTTACACATGCAAAAAATTTTTTTAAGAACCCAAAACTAAAAACTTTTTTCTAATAAAAACCTCACATAAGTTCAAGAAAGAGAGATGTTTTCCACACTCTGTGTTTGGTAAAAAACTATGTTACACTTTATTCTATTACAATAGTTTCTCATTATCACAATACATTTAAAAACACATGTTATACATTTTATTTTATAAAAACATTTTAAAAAAAATGTTTTTAGCAGGTACTGTGAATACAATTTGGTGGGGGTGTCTCAGTTTAACTCTCAAACCCTGAGGAGAAACCTATGGTATATCTTTGTAACTTTGCCTTTCCCGCCCAATTGATGGCATGCTGTTTTCCAGACAAGTAGTCTCAATTGAGTTATTACTCCTTGCAATTGGACAGCTTCGATCTGTCCATTTCTAGTGGGGACGTTTTAACTTTTTTCAAAATACCCTCTTCCCCCCAGTCCCCTATAAGTCTGTGCGGGGTCCTCCTTCAATTTTATTACGTGACATGTTACAAGCACATTGTTTCTCTTCCCTTGCAATCACGATTCCAGTTCCGTTTCCTGGTACGTGGATATGCGCGAGCGAGAAGGAAAATGGGCGAGGGGGCGAGGAAGACACAGGTGACAGCAATTAGCATTAATGGCCTGTGAGCAGGTGAGAGCCGGACTCGGTAAGGTTTAAAAGGAGCGTCTCCGGGTTAAGCAGGCAGTAGGCATTTGAAGTTGCAATCGTTGGTGTAACTGCAAGTAAAAGGTAAGGAGGCCATGTAGATGGACTTTGATGATTTGGATATCCTTGTTTTTTAGCTGCTTAACACGTTTTAAAATGTTAATTTATTTTAAGATTGAACTATGAGTAAAATGTCGTAAATCATTGATTAGTGGCTAGTAGGTTAGGTGGGTGAAGTACGTAGCCATAAGGTGCAGGCAGGGCCTGGCTTTGCCCACTTGTATTTATATATATATATATATATATATATATATATATATATATATATATATATATATATATATATATATATATATATATATATATATATATATATTCACTGAAAAACCATAGGTTATAGACCATATATAGTTAGGAATTAGCATTTACAAAACCTTGAAAATTCACTGAAAAAACCATAGGTTATAGACCATATATAGATAGGAATTAGCATTTACAAAACCTTATTTTACTCACACAAAACCATTGAAATTCGCATATATAGTTAGTTGCACTAACTATATATCGCGCACCCGCAATCCACTGCTGATCATTTAACCTTTAAATTGCATGCTAGCTATGGTCACCTAGGACACTGGACAATTCTGGTACATGGCCCTTCATTTCTGCAGGTGCCACATCAGTCCCTGCCCAACCATACGAGCTCAACTTTCCTCTGTCCGAGTGAATGGCTCCCTTATTTATTTATTTATTCTGCTTTCTGGTCTTGTATTCGTTTGTCCCATTATATATTCAGAACGAAGTCCAAAATGCAAACCTTTGACGGGCCTGTAATTCTTGTGCTTATTTATTTTATTAGGTATTTGACACTAAACGCTCCAAAACTAACTTGCCACTTTCAATTCTTGTATCAAACGTAGAATGAAAAGAGGTAAGGGATGAGCCAGCAGGGCAAAACATAAATGCACTCGTGCTCTCTGTTCGACCTACAGTACACTTTCCCACAATAATGGGCCTATTGCTGGATGCCGGTGCTTGGAATCGAGGCCTCCAGGCGCGAGCAGCTTGAGTAGACGTGGCAGTATGAGACCCACCACTGACTGGGCTGGCAGTAATTACTTACACAGGAATTAAGGTCCGTGTAGACTGGCATTCACTCTATCTGCCTGGATTCTAGTAGATGTCTGGATCCATGTGAAGGGCAGAGGCTGACTAGTCTGTGCCACCAACCAAGCTGTTCTAAGAAACCGTTCTGGCAGAGTTCGTCCCAATGTTCTAAACAACTAAAGTTTGACTGTTCTAACTGCTGGTCTAAAGATCCATTTTAAGTCCACATGGAAGGGAACATGGTCTAACGACATAGGCTGGCTTTGCAAGCAAGTAGCCCCTAAAATGGGTGTAGAGGTAAAAGGTAAAAGGTGTATAGTCCTCAGGAGGGACTTCAAAATCGAGTCCCAGGTGTGACTCTTGGAGTCAGCAATGTGTTGGCATACAGACCAACAAAGGGTGCAGCAGGTCTAGCTTGCCTGGAAGCACCCCACCCCTTGATGTACCCTGAGACCACCCTAGTTACTGGGACCTTGAGTGAACTTTTATTGCATAGGCTCCTTGTCTGATGCTGACTTATAAAGTGACACAGGACACAACTGTTCCTAAAGCCTGGAACTACCTGTCCCTCAACACCAGAGCTGCCTCCTAAGTTCTTGCTTTCTAGCTCCAACCCTGGCTTGGCACAAGCGGCTCCTGCTTCAGTGCCAGGATACCCTCTTGGTAAGTTGTCTGCCTTACTAATGCACAAAACTGATTTGATGTACATCTGGTGACTCGGTCACATTTTCCAGATCCTTACAAAATCTCCAGTGTTTCGTTTCTAACCAGAGAATTGGGCGTAGGCTGTTTCTTATTTTGCACAGCAGCATACGTAAAAGTCCTACCTCCCCTTCCAGCTTGAATCAGGAACATTAAGAAGCCGATGTTCTCTTGACCTAAACCTTTCTTTTTTTTTTTTTTTTTTAAATCCTCATCTGCCCGACACACGTCCCTTAGATGCGGAAGAAACCAACCAACCATCTCACTGCTTTTTTTTTTTTGGAGCAAGGCCCTGAGAATTGAGCCGCTTCACAACTCAGCAGAGAATTTTGTGAGGTGATAGGAACAACCATACATCTTGTGACGATGTCTCAAGGCAACTTTGTGCCAAAATATTCAGTATATAGATGTCGGATTCTGGGCAGACCACAATACTGAACTGTTGAGTGGGTGGGCTTAATCATTGGATCTTGGGGGAAAAAAAAAAAAAAAAACCCCAAGGAGAACTCACTTCCATTCTGTCAAAAGCTTCCAAAAAGTGAGATTTTGGGCTCTGCATGATCTTCTCAAATCTACCTTTGAGGTTTCATATAATGAGTTTAGCCATGCTGAGTGAGTGGGAGGGGTCTTGTCCACCCAGTGCATGCAAATCTGCCGTCTTGCCAGCAAAATGACATAAAACAGAAAGGATCGTGCTGCCCCAGTTATGTTCTGGTCTAAACCGAGAATGACAAATGATAAAGATATTGAGATGTCAATTTTGGTAATTGAGTCCAAAGTAGCTTTGATCTCTGTCCAGTAGGTAGCTAAATGGGGGCAATCCCAGAACATATGAGTGTCAGATGCTGAAGGCAGTTGGCATTTGTTACAGCATTTCCCCTCTTGAAATTTGGATAGACGCAAAGGAGTGAGATATGCCCGATGTAAAGTAAATAGATGGTTTCGTCTGAGCCAAACGGGTTTTACCAATTTATACAAAAGGGTGAAGGATTCTGACCAACTATCCTCATCCATAACCTCAATTTCCCTACCCCATAGCTGTTTTGGGAGGAGAAAATCCCCATCGACCTCCTCAAGTATAGACCAGTACCAACAAGCCACCTCTTTACCTCCAATTTGTTTTTCAACTAGCTGTTGTTCTAGAGGGTTAATACTTCCAGAATTAGGGACTTTCCTGAATAATTCTCTGACCCAACTACTAATTTGTATGTATTTAAATCTTGACAGAGTCGGGCCCACTTTATCCCTAAGGACTTCCCACGGTGTCAAGATACCTCCGCAGAGTAGGTCGCCCCATCTAGAAAGCCCAGCTGTTCTTAGGGGGGTTGCCAAAGAGTCCTGCAAGCATGGTGGAAGCCCGGGAGAGTCCCAGATTGGTGCATGAATAGAGTAATACGCCAATCCCACTTTACGCTTAATTTGTACCCATGTCTTCAGTTGCGTTAATAGAGTCTTCAACCTCACTTTCTTGAAAAACTTTTGTTCTCCAAACTTGAAAAGAAACCCATCCAATGGAAGGTTTGCCCCGACCAACATAGCTTTAAATAGCTTCCCATTTGGGGTAAGGTCTGGTGACCTCAAAAGCATTCTTGAATGGGAAAGCTGAAACGCCCAGGAATAATACTGTAGATCTGGAAGGGCCAGTCCACCTTTCTCTCTCCTCCTCCTCATTTTTTTCCAAGCCAACCTCGTGGCCTTGTATCCCCATATGAAAGAGTTTATTTCTTGTTGGCACCTAAGAAGTTGTTTAGGGTCAAATGCAATGGGGATTGTGTTGAAGATAAAGGTCAATTTCGGAAGAATGGACATCTTTACGATGTTGACCCTCCCATAAATTGATAGTCTAAGCCCTGCCCAGGATCTTAAAAGGGCCATACACTCTTTGGCCACCAAGTCTAGGTTAGTTTTTACTAAAGCATCAATATCTTGTGTAATTTTGACTCCAAGATAACGTATTGAGTGGATTGAGGGCGTCATCCCCACACCCGGATTGGCAATATTCCATGTCATCAACTCTGTCTTATCGGCGTTAATATCATAGCTTGAGATACCTCCAAATTCTTTAGCTTTATCGACCACTATGGGGAAAGCATTTGCTGGATCACTAGTGTATATTACAATGTCGTCGGCGTATAGCCCGACTTTCCTTTCCCACCCACCAAATTTAAATGGAGAAATTCTTGGGTCATCCCTAAAAGATTGTGCAAGTGGCTCGATGTAAATATTAAATAGTAAGGGAGACAAGGGACACCCCTGTCTTGTCCCCCTAGTAATCAAAAATGGCTGAGTACATACACCATTCACCATGATGCTTGCACTGGGGTTTTGGTAAAGGAGTCCAATTGATCTTCGAAAGTTTGGACCGAAGGCAAATTTTTTCATGGTTTCAGCTAAGTACGCCCAATTTACTCGATCAAACGCTTTAGTAGCGTCAAGGGTCATAATGGCCAAAGGAAGGGAGAAAGTAGAGGCAATATCCACTGCCCCAATCAAATCATATGTAAGGTCTGAGAGTTGTCTACCCTTTATGAAACCCTTTTGATCAGAGTGTATAATCGAGCCAACTTCACGTCCAAGTCTGTTTGCCAGTACTGCCGCAAAAACCTTGTAGTCGCTATTTAGAAGTGAAATTGGCCTATATGAGCCACATTTAGCTGGGTCTTTCCCGGGTTTCGGAATCAGGACAATGATCGCCTCGCCCCAGGATTTGGGTGGGGCCACACCATTTATTAAGATATCATTAAAAAGTCTTGTCAGCACCAAGACTATTTAGGGTGCTACGACCCGTAGTAACTCGCCAGGAAGGCCATCCGGGCCAGTTGCTTTGCCCTTCTTCACTTTTTTGATACACTCCCTCACTTCTTCCTCTGAAATAGGCCTATCAAGACGATCTCTTTGCTCAGGGCTAAGAGTGGGAAGAGAAATCTTCTCCAACCATCTAAGATTTGAGATGGGGTCCTCCAAGATTTCATCCTTATATATTTTCTGGAAAAACTCCAAAAATGCTTCCCCAATATCTTTAACGGATGATCTTTCAATTGCCTCGCCCTCTACCGAAATATATTTTATATGCTTTTTTGCCTGGTCTGATTTAATTTTCCAGGCAAGGACCTTACCTGCGGACTCACCATATTCAAAATTGGAGAGTTTACTTACTTCCCATTTTAGGGCGATCCTTTCCTGAAGAATATTTTCTAACTTCTCTTTTAGTTCTTTACGCTGTTCTTTTTCCATATTGGTCCCAGATCCAGAGCCAATACGTTGATCCAATAATGCGATGTCCCTTTCGATATTATTGATCTTGGCTCTGTAAATTTTCCCTCTATAAGAGGCCCTATTAGTTATATAGCCTCTCAAATAAGCTTTGTAGGCCTCCCATACCATATTTAACTGGGTGGAGTTAATGTTTGTGTCCATGAAAAGTTTTGTTTCATGGATTAGGAGGTCTGTTTCCTCTGCCTCTAAGAGAATAGTGCGGTCAAAAGACCACAGAGCCTGAGAGGATTGTTGGACCACTTGCAAACAAAAAATTATAGCGGAATGGTCCGATAAGTGTAAGGGCAAGTACGTTAAGTCCTTTAGGTGGTCTCTTAAAGAATAACTAAAAAGGGCGTAGTCAATTCTTGATTTGTGGTTATATTTATGGTTATGGTATGAAACGCCAAGTACCCTACCTGCTCTCTCCCTCCATGGATCCGCCAATCCGAGTGTCGACATAACATCCCCCAATACCTGCCTAGATTTTTTAAAGGTTAGTGCCCTTGAATTGGGGGATTTATCTAATTTTGGATTAAGTACCAAGTTAAAATCTCCCATCCCAATTATCGGACCTTGTGTTGATAATAACTGATTCTGAATTTTGATCAGAAATGAGGGGTCATCCTGATTGGGACCATAATAACCAACCAAGTTGTATAGGCTATTATCTAGATTGACTCTAGCGTATAGCCATCTCCCACTTAAATCCTCCTCATATGCAAGAATCTGGGCTTTTATTTGCTTTTTAAAGATAATTAATATACCTCGAATATTTGCATTGTGGTTAGTGCAAATAAAACAGTCTACCCATCTGATTTTACTTAACATTTCCTTCACTTCGTGTTGGAGCAGGTGTGTTTCCTGGATGACTATGACCTGCGCCGGAGAATCCTTCAGGTATTGCAGTATTCTATATCTCCTACTCTTAACACGCAAGCCGTTGACATTCCAGGACAAGAATGTTAGTCCCATCAGCCAGTGTCCAACCCCTCCCCCCTAATCCAGCTCAATGAGGAGTAGCATCTCCCAGTTTGAATCGATTGAAATATAGATAAAAGTATACTTGATGAACTTTGTGTATTTGAAACGGTGCCTGTGCAGTGAGGATATTTTGTGATTTTACCCCATCCCCCCTCCCACCCCACCCTGGAAACCCCCCCCTTAATTACTCTGGCTATTGTTGCCAGATTTGCCTCTCCATGGAGTTCCATATGCCCTGGTCAGTTGCCTGATTAAGATGTTCCTAAAGCCTGGAACTACCTGTCCCTCAACACCAGAGCTGCCTCCTAAGTTCTTGCTTTCTAGCTCCAACCCTGGCTTGGCACAAGCGGCTCCTGCTTCAGTGCCAGGATACCCTCTTGGTAAGTTGTCTGCCTTACTAATGCACAAAACTGATTTGATTTACATCTGGTGACTCGGTCACATTTTCCAGATCCTTACAAAATCTCCAGTGTTTCGTTTCTAACCAGAGAATTGGGCGTAGGCTGTTTCTTATTTTGCACAGCAGCATACGTAAAAGTCCTATCTCCCCTTCCAGCTTGAATCAGGAACATTAAGAAGCCGATGTTCTCTTGACCTAAACCTTTCTTGGTGTGTATAGTGCTAACTTACCTAAAATACTCGTAGGACCAGTTTTGTGTAAAGCACAAAGATGTAACCCAGTTTTTTTTAAGACGGTTTCAAAAATAGTCCATGTAAGTCTTTCCTGGTTCCTGAAGCAGAATTCAAATTTCGCCTCCGTTATAAGCTGGCAGCCCAGTTTTGAAGTCTTTTGAGGCGTATTATAGATTTGGTCGATAGTTCCAGATGCAGAGCAGTCAAATTATGAAAATTGGTGTTTGGATCACTGGCTTGTGACCCTGCTTGGGTAATGGGGGCATGATCTCCCAACCCCACCATCAAAGCCTCATATTGTCCTAAAATGAGATCAATAGTGTGCCCTCTATCCTGTGTAGGAAATGTTGCCATCTGCTCAAAGTTCAGACCAATCGTAGTTTGTTTTGTTCACTGCATTTTACATTTAATATTGCCCAGCAGGCTGAAGTTATCAAATTTCAATGGACATATTGATTGAAGTTTTGGTTGTTGCATGTATTTCCCTTTATCTTTGAAAGTAGCAGAATGTGTGCACCTTTATGCAGTCTTATTGGATTTAAGCTTCTTAGCTTGTCACGCAGAATATAATCTGGGGCTGCTTCTCAAATCTTTAACTTGGCTTTTTTCCTCATTGCTTCTGCTGCAATAGTTTTTGCATTTGGCTCAGTGGTCCTACTAGGCATTGTTAGGCAATTAGCTTGTTTAGCTTTATTAACTTGATCTAATTGTAATTAATCTGATATCTTTAAAGGTCAAGTATGTCTGGACGTGGCAAGAAAATTGTGAAGCAGAAGGCTGGTCCCAAGACTAGGTCCTCCAGGGCTGGTCTGCAGTTTCCAGTTGGCCGCATCCACAGGTTTCTGAAGAAAGGCAACTACGCACCGCGGATCGGCTCTGGGGCTCCAGTGTACATGGCTGCTGTTTTGGAATACCTCACTGCAGAAGTACTGGAACTGGCAGGAAATGCTGCCCGGGACAACAAAAAATCCAGAATTGTTCCTCGACATCTGCAGCTGGCGGTCAGGAATGATGAAGAATTGAACAAACTGTTTTCTGGTGTGACCATTGCTGAAGGCGGTGTGCTACCAAACATACAGGCCGTGCTTCTACCCAAGAAGACTGCCAAGGGATCTTCAGCAGAACCAAAAGATGTCCAGTCACAGGAGTTTTAGTGCCCTTCTGTCTTGACCACTTGCATAATGCACTTTTAGTATAGTTCAATTTTAAAGCTTTAAAATAAATACAATTTTATCCTTCTGGTGTTGTCTAAGAGTGGTTCTTTATCAGTGTCTCTATTTTGTCTGCCTAGTGGCTGAAGTCACAGTGAACCATTGCCTGCTTTGTTGCTAGTGTAAAACTGTCCACCCCAAACAGTCTTTGTATTGAATTCCCTGGCACATGTACGTACTCGTACGTTTTGTTCAAGACCGTCACAATCTCCTGTTTTCATTCTAACCACTTGACTTGGTCTTGCATTCCTGAATACTTGGTGTCTTTAGGAGCTAAAGAGGGAAAACCTACCCAAGGGAAGCATTGTACCAAATTCCAGGATGGCTGGCTGTAGAGGAGACTGCAGTGGAGGAAGGTGGTTAGTGGTGAGCCTTGTTCATAAGGTGTGCGAAGTGCTCTTGCAGAACAGTAGGCATTGTGTTAAAGCTGCTGGTATATTGGTCCAGCATCTGGTTGTAGCAGGACCTTGCAATCTAGTCTTCAGTGTTGCATCGCTTTGATTTCAATTCAGCAATGTGACCGGGTGGGGGGGGGGCGGGGGTGTATGGTCTCTGGGTGACTGGTAAATGCTGCAGTGCCTACTGAAAGTAATGCAAAGTGACTGGGCAGGGTTGGGTTCTTGGCGCAGATTTCTCTGTCTTATCAACCAACTGAGAGGGTATAGAATGAGGGGGAGGTTATCTGCAACTCCTGTCAGCAGGAAATTTCCTCTGTGGGTGTGGAAGACTCCATTCCCAATGAATGGTTAATTTTTGTAACCGCCATTTGTATCATGGAGTCTAATAGGCTCATTTTGAGCCTTTCAAAGGATGCCGTCACTGTAAAAGCCTTGACTACTGTACAGTCGATTGGGGGGGGGCGATGTAGACTAGTTTTTTATGGGAAGTTTTCGGAGGTAAAAATGAGTTCATGGGATTTAGTTATTTTCTCACCCCATTGGATGAACATAAAGCAGTTCCATCTCCTTATAGAGGGTGTAAAATTGTCACTGGTTGACTGAGCCCTGGTCAAGCATCAATTGCAATCCTTGTAGGGCTAAAACTCAAGCAAACCCCAGTTTAACCTGTGCTCCATCCCCTGGTTGCTTGGCACAGAGCAGTCTGGCTTGAACTAGTGGCAGTATGTGATCTTTGGGTGTATTATGAAGTAGATGTGGGGCCTTCTCATAAAGTACACACAAATACCACATGGGTCCAGTCTCAATCATTTACTTAACCTTAGTTAAACTCTGGGTAGCTGTGACTGCATGCAGTGCGGCTTGGCACAAACTTGCTGTAAAGCATTTAACAGCACCAAACACTATGTCACGCCAATAGAGACAAATTTATAAAATGGATCTTATTGTTATGAATTTTTAGATACCTTGGTCCTCAAAATCCAGAGGGTTTCATGAATAAAGATTTGTGGTTTTACCACTTTTAAATGCAACCACAAACCAGCATTGGTCACCAAAGCTTTCAAAAGTTTGGCAGTTATGCAGTTACTCTGGTGCGAGTTGGGTGACCAAATCCAGGACAAAGTCTAGGGGGCCCTAGAGGAGACATTTTGGACAGTTATCTGACACTAGAGCATTTTAAATTAAGTTCCAAACTTTACAGGATGACTGCCATAGGCATTAATTAAGTGTTCCTGATGCTGAGGAAACCGGTAACTGATGTTTGGTCTACAGGGGTGTCTCTGGTGGTCCTTCAGTCCACAGGCGAGGAGGGATGCCTTTTGCCATAGACTGGGATCCCTCAGTCTTATGTTGCAGTAGCTGACCAGCCAATCCTGTGCAACTAGTCTCCTTGCACCCTGGTTGGGGACAAAATCCATAGGTGGGGTCTAGTGTTCCTTGAGTACAAAAAATCCTGACTTTGATTGCAATCCAGAGTACAGCAAACATTCTTTTTTTCCACTGCTCTTTAACAGATGTTGGTACATCTTTAAAATATCTTAGTTGCAGGGTAACACCAGGTATAAAGCAGTAATTACACATCGCATACAAACGTGCAGCTTTTGGCAATCACAGATTTGTCCTTTTCTGTGCCTGGTAGTGGCAATGTCTGCGATTGCTACCAACTTCTCATTTTGAGCTCTTGTGTACCTGGAAACTGGATCCAGGGGATCAGCTGACTGATCCTTGGAGTTGCTGTTGTGGGTGCAGGCAGAAAACTAACTCCACCCTACCCTGATGCAAGAGCTGTAGCCACCGTACCAATCTCACTAGCTCGAAAGTGCGTCGGTAGAAGTCCTTGACAGTGCAGGCTCTTTGTGCAGGTTAAAGGCAGCAGGTCAGTTGTTTACAGCATGATCTGAGGGTCAGAGTGCCACATTTATCCCAAGAAAGAGCCATGAAGGGGTCTACATGGTCACTAGCCAATAGGCTACTGGATCTCCTATGTAGTGATGCCTTCAATATATGGTATCTTGCTATTCCAGAGTGCCCTGTTTATTGCCACTTTCAAAATTGAATGACCCTTGCTTAGTCGTCTGGAGCACTGTAGCACACCCAGGAGGTGTGGCTACCAGTGGGCAACACACCCATTGGATATTCTTTTCTGGATCTCTCAATTGTCTGTAGGAACAAAACAAGTTTCAATACATCCCATCACAAACATTATAGCAAATACAATGGTTAAAAAGTTATTAGATCTAGATTGCTGTCGTTTACAGAATAAAA
Source organism: Lissotriton vulgaris (assembly GCF_964263255.1). NCBI lineage: Eukaryota > Metazoa > Chordata > Amphibia > Caudata > Salamandridae > Lissotriton > Lissotriton vulgaris. The sequence goes on from NC_141696.1 coordinate 602,833,270, forward strand.
AAGTTTAAGAAAATAGTTTGGATCAGCTAAAATAATACATAAAAATGAAGATCTTTCTTACATGTCTTGGAGTACTTTAGCTAGCTTCTAAAGACTGTAAAGTGCGAGTGCGTATGGTCCAAGCCCACATTAAAAATTTAGCTACAGCAATCGCTATACAAGGTGAACAGTCTGACTCTAGTATCCTCATGGCCTCAATGTACCTCCGGGTGCCGAAGTTGGTACATTGTTGGTTTAAGCCACTTGCGATGAGGGCTTATATAAAGGGGGCTTACAAACAATATATGGGCTATGTTCTCAATCAAATCTTTACAGTTGTGGCATTTATCATCCCGAGTTACTGCCCATTTATAGGTGAAAGCTTTTACAGGGAGAGTCCCAATTCTAAACTGAAAAATTTAATTTGCAGTCAAACGGACCCTTTATGATATCCCAATAAGCCTCACAAAGTGGGCGAGGTTTAAATTCAAGGAAACGGCCTGTTAGATTGGTATTTACACTAGTACTATGAGATGACATCCAGATCATTTCCCAATACATTTTTTCAGAGTTGTGTTTGATGGAAACCTTGAAATGTCAGACTTCCCATAGGTGGCCAAGTTCCAGCTTTGTTAATAAACCCCTTATCTCTTTAAGCCATGGGATAGAATGAAAACTATCTGCCCTAATAATATCCTTTAATGCATAGGCATAGTGGGCTAGTTCTGGGTTGTCCAGATTCGTCTCCAATATAATAGAGGCCGTAAACGTGCTATATCCTCAATATTTTTCCTGCCAAGGTCCTATATAAGCGGAACAGTGGGAGTACTTTGGGGGACCCCAACTAAGCAACGTAGAAATGTATTCTCCGCCTTTGTTAGTTGGTTCAAATAATTAAATCCCCAAAGTTCTGAACCATACAAAGTGGGACATATAACCTTCATGTTCTAGATCTCTAAGGCCGGTGTGATTGGCTTGGTAAAAGAAGCTTTATGCTAGGTGGATAAGGCACCCGCAAGCTGGTCAAATTTTAAAACCGCCATGTCAGTATGACTTTTTCAGCCCATATTACTCTGGAGAGATATTCCTAGGTACGTAAATGACTCTACCTACTATGGAGTTCCCTTTAGGTAAATTTGACCTTTGAAGGTTTTCCGCTGGTTCAGGGACATTAACTTGGTTTTTGAGGTGTTTATCTCAAGTCCACGCAGTTGACAAAACTCTCAAAGCATTCACAGCCTTCTGGAGTCCACTTGGGGTCCGGAAAACGATCAACGTATCGTCCGCGAACATGAGGACGGGTACGTGTGCTCCAGCTAGAACGGGAGCATCAGTGGGGGAACGGCTAAGATGGTCCACTATGCCGTTGATGTATAATGAAAACAGCATGGGTGCCAGAACACACCCCTGCCAAACACCACGCTTGACAGGGAATGAGTCTGTCACCTCGCCCTGTGCCCCCCATCTGATTCTGGCGTAGTTGTTCTCATGCAGGCGGACGAGGAGAGTCAATAGTTCCGGAGACATCCTGGTTCAGCGAGAACCATCACGTTTGGAGCGGGGGACTAAATCGAAAGCAGATTTCAGGTCTACAAAGACCACATAGTGTCCCATTGGTTAAGGCCACATTCCTCCAATAGAGTGCTATAAAGTAAAATACCTGGTCAATTGAACTAGTGCAGGGACGAAAACCAGCTTGATATGGGGACAAAATATTGTATTCTTCTATCCATATTTGCAATTTATTTTGCACTAAACGACCTATAAGTTTTTGAGCTGAGTCTATAAGACTGATGGGTCTATAATTGCTGGGTAGAGATTTGTCACCTTTTTTAAAAAACAGAATTATTTCAGCGCCTTTCCATGACGATGGAATTGACGCACCCCTAGCCACAGAGTTTGCTAAAAGCTCAAAATACTGGCACCAAGACTATCTATCACTTACAAACACATCTGCTGGGATACTGTCCATGCCTGGAGCTCTTCCCCCATTCACACAATCTAACGCTATGCTGACATCTTTGATTGTGAAAAGCTGACTTTGATAAAAAATAGTTGGGGGTAGGGGGCACTCTTCTTCAACTGGGTTATGGGCATATTGTGGTCTAAAAAAGTCTACCCATTGTTTGGCAACATTGTTTTGGGGGGGTTCAGCTACACCTCCTCTATCCCACTTGATAATGGCCCAAAATTGTTTTGAGTCCTTCGCTTTGCAGGCTGATTTCAGATCACGCCACTGATCCTCATCCCACTGCTTTTTTTGTGCTGCTTTCTGAACTTGCCTATGTCTCCCTTGCCTTTCTCACTCCTTAAGGATTCCTAGATCTTATTTCTGTGCTCAGGTTTTGGTGGGCTAATTTACAAGCATTGTTATACCACCCCACCTTGGGTTGCTTTTTGTTTCCCTTGTCTGGTTTTATAGTCTTCCTAAAGATCAATTGGAGTTTTGTAAAAAAGTCGGTATGTGCCTCAAGCATTATTTGGGGAAAATCATGCTTGCTAATGTGAGGGTTTAGGTTAGCCACTTCGACCATGTTTTTTAAGATCTCCAATTTCTCAGTGTTCTCAATGAATCTGCCCCATTTAATGTGGCGCATATCATTAGAGGCAACAATATCTAAAGTAACTTTCCCTCGCCTCTCGGTCAGATCGCTAGTCCCCTTATGAACTTGAAATACCATACAAAGTGGATTGTGATCGCTTTCCATCCTAGATTTAACAATCATGTCGATCAGGCAGTGCCATCCTCTTATATCCACCAGGAAGTAATCTATGTGACTGGAGTACCTGCCATTATCAAATGTATTTTCTCCCTGTTGGTCAGACAAGGTTCGCCCATTTGCTGCTCTAAGCCCTCTCGCTAAGCATAAGGTCTTAAGCTGTATGGCTGCGGCTGATCATCTTCTTATGGCAGGTATTTCCATCTGAGGGACGCCCCATTTACTGTCCTCATCAGCAGCAAGAAAATGATCCTCTTGACCAAGAGGTTCAAAGGTTGTATTAAAATCTCCACCTACAATAATAGACCGCTTTATTGGGAGGGCTTCAAGCTGGTGATCAAGAGCAGTGATTACCTCGGATGTTTGGCCCCCTTCCGTCCCCCTTGCATAGATGTTGTAAATAGCCACCCCTTGACCATTTGCCCATATAATTTTGACTGACAATGTCATTCGATGGGGAACTAATTTGTTGCACCTTGCAACATAAGGATTGGCGGACCCAAATTATCAAACCCCCCCCTGTTGGATGACCTTTAGATTTCTTAGTAGCAGGAGCTTGAAAGCTAAGGAACCCCAGGCGAAAAACTGGAACCATCGACCAGGATTCCTGGAAAAGGATGATATCATGCTGGTCAATGAACCTACACCATTCTGGGGATGTTATTTTGTTACTAATTCCAGCGAGGTTCCATGAAGGAAAAGCTAGCCCTACCTCACCTTGTGAGATACAGGATAGATCCTGTGAGATTTTAGTTCCTGGGGTCACGCCCTCAATCACTGGTTGATGTTCTATACTAGTGGTCATATGGCAGTGCATCTCTGGGAAGAACCTATCTATTCCAGGGTAATCACATTCCCTGGTTGGGTTTAAGCAAGTTACTTGTCCAAGGTCCCTGGACTCTTAAGGGCAACCCTATAAGGTGGGATCTTTCAAATGAGTTTGTTTGAAGTGTGGGGGCCTTGTTGGTATGTGCATTACTCTGATCCTTAGGACCGTACAATCTACCAAACTCTACTTCTTTCATAGCGACTGTTCTTTCTGCACTCTGGAGTCAATCACATTTGTTCAAGTCAGTTAAAACCCCAAACCGATTTTTCAAGCGAATACCTCCGTTCCTAGTTAGAACACCCCTCCCCAGTGTATTTAACATAGGATACCGTTTTGGCCATGGTCTGCTGAAGCTCGCGACACCATCTCCTATTGTAGAAAAATGTGAGCGTTAATGGGATCAAGGCTGAGTCCCTTTGTTGTGGGGGAAATAGATTAGCCAATACATTAGGCAATACCTCGGGACTTGAGAAGTTCAAGGCTATGCAGTCTCCCTTGAATTTGTTCGGGTGATCCCCAAGCCAGGATACCCTTCTAGCCATAATAATTTCCCCTGCTAGCTGCTGTTAGCCCCAGTGAGATATCCTCCTATTTTTCGTCAGCCAATGTAGCGCTTTGTCAATCCAAGATTGTTGTTTCCACCTGTCCAGGGGCCAAAGGGGGGGCGTTTGCCAGAACTAAAACTAAAGAAGAGGCTTCCTCAACAAATTAAAATGAATTGCGCTCTTGGCGTGGTTCTGTGAATGTTGTTGGGGGATCAACTGTTATTACAGCCTGGCTATTGTTACCTGCTGGGGGCTGGGTGGGGGGAGGGTTCTGTACAGCATTCTCACTGCCACTTACAGCTCTCCCAGGGGGAACCTCCTGGGTATCAGTTACGCTAGGGCTGATAAGCTGCCCACTTCCTCCGCTGTCTTATTAAGGAGTCCTCCCAGTCTATTAACCTCTGCAGTAAGCGGATCAATTTGAGCCACAAGGGGTTTTATAATACCCTTGATCTTCAAATCAATTATATTTACTAGTTTTTTAATTTGTTCCTCCCCCAATATAACAGTATCACCGTTCACTGTGATATCTTCATCCTTATCTGGGTTTTTGGGGGGAGAAACTACTCTTTTTCTCAGGCATATCACTGACAGATGTCAATTATTGATATCACTGCTATCATCCTGCACCAGTGGTACTGGTGAAGGTGCAGTGGGTGGTGCAGGGGAACCACTTATCCCTAGTGACTGCCGCCGCTCACTATTTTGCTCACAACCTTCACTAGATAGTTATCCAAGGTGTTAGACACCAAAGAAGCCTTTTGTTTAGACATACTCAACAATAATAGTTAAAAGAACCAAACTAAAGCCGTTTGAAATTACACAGGATAAAACAAACCGCCTGTAATAGGCACTACGTTTTTAAGATAACCACCGAACTCAAAATTAAATGATTTATGTTCTCACTATATGCGGGTCACAGAAGTCCAACAGCATATGTAAATCAGGGTCCCTGGCCCAGCCACGTCACGTCCCGGACTGTCAGCCCTTTGTCCAGGCTTCGTCCGGTGCCAGCGCACGATCCCGCGACGCAGAGGTTGCGTCCCTTAGTGCGCCTCCTGCCGCGAAGAGTGCGTGTTGCCGCTTCCGCTGGGGCGTCTGGGATCAGTAGTCCGGAAGTGTTCCCTCCTCCGCACTGCGGCTGCTGGTGGCTGTGGTCTGCGGCGGGAGGGAAACTGGAACCAAGTGTGGGAATCTCCGGGCAGCAGGTAAAACATTCGGCTTGCCCCCAAGGTGTAGCTTAGGCAAAACATTCTGCTAAGGTGTACTGCAATTGTCCTTCAGAGGCAGATTCCCCTTTGAAGCTCGCATTTTGGTCTAATGGCCCAAGTAGCCATCCTTTGGGAGGAGGTCACTCCTTGCTCTATGACAACTGGTCTGTTTCGGGACCAGGAGTTCATTCCCATGCCCTCCCCTTGCCAGCAGCCAGACAGCTGTTCGCTTGCCAGTCCTTTGTGAGGCCACTTGAATAGCTGGAGTGCTGAATGCCAACTACCTAAATTTTGCTTTTCATATTAGTGACATTAAATCCTAATCTGGGCGTCGGGTGTGTTTAATGCCTTGGTTAATTTGATCTTATTAGACTCATTTGGGTAGTCTCGTTCAGTAGGTTAGCCAGGCTGGGGTTCTAGCTGGTAACCCAGTGTTGGCCAATGGGGCTGCTAACCTTTCCACAGCAAAAAATGTGGAAGCCTTGCTCTTGGGACAGGACAAAAAATGTCCTATCTCAAGCATTCTTTAGGGGAGGCTTGCATATAATACGGGAAGTGGGAACTCTGCAATTAGTTCTAATGGTAAAGTCAAACTAGTAATGTAAAAACTGCTCTTTCAGTCTGTGGTAGCAGGTTTAAAAAAAAACTTGTCCATGCAGGGTGGCACAGTCCTGTGTCATTCTGACTGATATAACCTCTATACCATGGTCTAGGGACTTAGAAGTAAGTCGGTGCTTGCCAATTGGGTATATCCAAATCCGCATATCCTTTGTATAGTTGGTGGCCTGGTTAGCAGGCCTCGGTGCTCATTCAGAGTAGGAAGAAAGCCAGCAGAATTGCCACAATAATGTGGGAGGTGAAGATACTCCTGTGTAAGGAAATAGTTCAGGTATTTAGACAACAGGGGTGACTTCAAATGGTGAAACCACCACTCCAAGTTAGTAAAATAGTCAAATGTAATAAATAAAACCAAAGCGCCAAATTCAAATAGTACAACCAGAGCCATTCGACTTTCAAGATTTTAGTAAAAATGGTGTCAAAATGCATAATTCACAAACTGAATATCCAGTTGTGATGTACTAGGAAAGTCACATTAAGGCTAACACGATGGAGTGCTGAACAGCTACAGGGACCCAGTTGAGCCTGCTGGACCAGAACTGTAAATCCTGGTTTGCAGAGCATTGTGAAGATCTTTGTTGAAGCCAAAGCAATGAGTCCATTCAAGGTACAGTGAGGCTGCAGTGTGAGGTCTTGTTGTATTGATGTGGGGTTACTATGCAAAGTCTGGAGTCAGTTATGGCTCACTGACTGTGAAAGGTGTTAGTTCTGAGGTACTGTGCTGTAGGGCCTGACATCGGGCTGCTGCTGACTGGATATCAGAGGGCATATGTCAAGGATTCATAGAACAGCAGTGGTTCAAAACGCAATGTGGGTCTTCGTGGGTCCATGCACACGGCAGCAGAGATGCATTGGTTCTGCTGGCTTCTGCACCATGCAGAAGAGACTATCCCATGGAGTCACTGGTGTGATGGGATTAAGAGATGCAGGTCAGAGTGGCAGCAGTCTGTCCTTCCTGGCAGAGGATTCACTGGTACTGAAGAGTTGGTGTCTGGAGTCCAGTATTCATACCCATGTGTACCTTTAAAGTTGGATGCTTCTCTTTGAAGTAACCAGGTATCCGGTGTTCCTGCCCTGGCTCCAGATTTACTACAGGGGCCTTTTAGCAATTTAAGCAGTGTTTGACAGTGTCCCATAAAATATGCTGCTCCAGGACATAGGCGGATCTGCTCTGTCCTTGTTAGCTTATGTCGGCTATTTCAGATCACTCCCTCCCCACCCAATACAGCGCCCAATTGAATGTCCTGCACCGTGGCATGCCCAAGGGCTGTTCTGACCCCTATGTTTAATATTTACATCCAACCTCTTGCCCAGGTGATATGTTTGAGGCTTGCGCTGGTGTCCTATGTGGGAGAAACCCAGCTTGTGATCTCCTTTTCCAACAGCCCCATGCCAGACCTGCCCAAGGAGAATGATCGTTGTTGCAGAGTGGATGGATGCCAACTGTTTACATTTGAACACAAGCAAAACAAATGTTTTTTTGGAAAAGGCCCACTTTGGGATGACAATTGGTGGCTCTCTTCCCTTGAGCTGCCAGCAGCCCCCACCATCCAAACCAAAGACCACTGTAAAAAAAATCTAGGTGTTTGGGTGGATGGCACCCTAAACCTTTGAAAGGCATGCAATCTTGCTTGCAGGCAAGTGTTTTGGGTTCCTGCAAGGCTTAAAGAAGAATCAAAGTATTTTAATCTGTGCACTCAGCAGACCTCATTCAGACTGTGATCCGATCGCTGCTAGATTACAACGGTCTATAACTACAAGGCATTAATTGTAAGACCCAGCAGATTCAACATTCTGTGTCTAGGCTACTGTTCTCCCTTCTGAAATTCTGCCCTGCTTCTAGCTTCCTTCAAACTCCCTGTGAAGAAGCATGTGAACTTCAAGACCTTGTGTACCGTCCATAAGATCTTACACTCAGACCCCCTGTGCTCAGCCAACCTTAGACTGACCACTTTTCCTTGTGTTAAGAGAAAGAGGCTGCTCCTTTTGCGACAAAGCCCCAGTTCTCTTGAATGTCGCCCCCTGAGGTTCCGTGACAATTGTAAGTGGTGTTTTTTGACTCGCACGAATATGGTCGAGTCTGGTATCTATGAACTGCAAATGATGAGTTTAGTGGGTGTACGCGTTTTCGCTGTGCTAGCCTAAACCGTTCGTTTGTTTCGTGGGTTTCTCCATCTGAACCCACGGGTTCCATCTTAGATACGGCATCCATTTTGTTTCTTGCCCTCAAGTAGCCAGCGAACGGACGCTGTCCGCTTCGCGACCCTGGGTTTCCCAAACTCTTGCGGAAGACACGTGTTCCTTTGAAGGTGTCTTTATGATGAGGGGGAAGGCACTGTAAGGCAGATGGCCCCGCTCGAGGCTCATCTTGCCGTGCCGGTCTATTGTCTTAGTTGTGCATTCATTAGGCACGTCCCCTTTGATGCCTGCAACTCGTGTTTCCTGATACCACCCCTTTTTACACCCTCTTCGATCTGTTCGCTATCCTCGTCTTCCTCTGCACCTGTTTCTGTCTCTTCCTTGATTCGTTTACTACTGATTGGAATGTACTAATGGTGGGAAGATGTACTTTTACAGTTGGGAACCGCCAAATGTTACTGTAATTATGTTCCGGGCGGGCCCTGAATACATGAAAGCGACCCCATATGACCTTTACGATGGGAACCAAGTTGTAAACCTTTGTGCACCATGTTATCCTATGCTCGAAAACTGTATAAAAGGAGCGATCCACAGATACAATTTGAAGCAGTCTCCGTGAACTTACATGCTATGTACTTCTCGTGACTTCTGTGTTCCCTGCAGTAATAAACCTCGAATCTTTGACGCCGAAGGAAGTGTCCCGTGTCTCTGTCATTTGTACGCCGGAACAGGTTACCCACGAAGGTTTTAGGTGTTATCCCTGGCACCGCTGGGTCTTAGAAAAACCCAGTCCTTCCACCCCCCCCCCAAAAAAAAACCTGGCATTTTCAGAACTGCTTCTTCAAGAAACTTCAGAAGACCTGGCGTTTCTCCACATATGACCTTTCTTGGGGCATTCTCCCTCCCTGGCACTTTTGCAGCAAGCTTAGATTTTGGGATTAGTGCTCTGAAACCCGGTTGCTGGGCAGCTACGTGCTTAAAAACCTGTACATTTGTATGGAGGTCGGGTGTAAGTGGGGCTATGCACCATTCCTACTTCCCATCCCGTCAATGTTTCAGACAGGCACACCTAAGCTCCCTATTGACTGGTTAGGAGGAATACACCAAGCCTTAACTTAACCCATTTATGTGCCCAGAGACAGGCTACATACATTAAATGGCTAAGGCAATAAAATGCAATGTTCTAAAGTGGTGCTTTCAGAGTTGCTGTTTAAAATTCAACTTTCCCGTGAGTTAGGATATTAAATTTTGATTTCAGAGACACCAAACGTGAACTGGTTTTCTATTCCCATTTGGAAATTACACTTAGCATAGCATATTAGAGATGGGCCTTGCAGTAGTGAAAAACGAGTTTAAGAGTTTTGGCACTATCCGGACATGTACCACTTTAACTTATGTGTCCTAATTTTTAAATACGTTGCACCCTGCCTGAGGGGTGACTTATATGTATTAAAGATTTTGACCACTCAGGAAGTTTGTTTTGCCAGGTCTAAATGGCAGTTTAGAACTGCACAAACAGGCTCCATTGTGACAGGCCTGCACCATGTTTAAATGGCTACTTCTGTTTGTGTCGCAATCAGTGCTGCAGGGCTACTAGTAAAATTTAATTTATCGGTTTTGGGTACATGTAGTACCACTTTACGGAAGATTAACAAGTAAACTAATTATAGCAACTAGGTGTAAGCTGATATCTCAATGTTTAGAAGTGCGAGCATACACCCGTTAGCACTGCAAGTGCAGAGTCCTAAGCACAAGCATTTACAATGCAATGGTCTTGGCATTATTAAAGGTAGAGCTATTGGCATTGCTCATGACTTTTTTTTTTAATCATAAATAAATGGCATTGTCATTTACATGGCCAATAGCTTAATCACTCGCAAATGCATGACCTATTGCATTTACGCCCACACAGAGCCACACAGTGCCACCCAGTCATTCCCATAGAGCCACCTACACAGAGCCACTCTCAGTCACCCACTCATAGAGCCACCTACAAAAAAAGCTATCCACACAGAGCTACACACACAGAGCGCTGAGCGCCACACACACAGAGCGCTGAGCGCCACACACACAGAGCGCTGAGCGCCACACACACAGAGCGCTGAGCGCCACACACAGAGCGCTGAGCACCACACAAAGAGCGCTGAGCGCCCCACACAGAGCGCTGAGCACCCCACACAGAGCGCTGAGCTCCCCACACAGAGCGCTGAGCGCCCCACACAGAGAGCGAGCGCCACACACAGAGCGCCACACAGACTACACACACACACAGACTATGCTAACACATATCCTGCCTACTGTCCCAACTCCTCCATGCACTGTAAACCCCTTTAACCACTCTACACTCACCCCAAATCTTCTACACCACGAGAGAAAACCACTTCCAATCATATGTTGGACCGCACTGCTATAATCCTCCTGCATTCAATTAATAAACCTGCTTATCACACAAATAAAAAAATCCTAAACTCTACATTAGCATTTAAAACTCGTCCCACAGCTTGATATATACATGTCTCCCTTCAGCCTCTCTAAAATCTAACATCACCCTCCCACTATTATGACCACCCTTGGTGTGAGACTCATAGGTTTCACCCCAAGAACCTACCGCTTACATTCTCAAACCCTACAAGATTCCCCCACCCATTGCACGCACTCCAAACACTCAAGCTACATACACACACCATCTATAACCACATCTACACCTTGATGTATATCATCCACCCACATCACACCTATAGGCTCCACTGAGCCATCTTCGACACCACACACCCACATCAAATGTCCAATAAGTAGATTACACAAACACATGCACATGCCACACACTTAGAGCACAACCCAACATGTATACCTACAAAACTACCCCGTCACGTCCACTCATACCATTCGCATGAACATGACACACTCGTCCAACACCCATTAACACTTATCCCCTCTCCACTCCCCTACAGTATCTCTACACCAGTCAGTGAGTCCTACACCGACCCCACCAATTTGACACCACTACACCTCATTAACTCCGGCGCACCCTACAACCCCATGCCTCCTGCATACCTGCTCACTGGTACGAGTTCCATTCAATTAGTAAAGCAACGCGTTTTATTTAGAGCGCTTAGAAACCTAGACGTGTTGTGTGAAGTGCTATATATTTGTTTTGCTTTATAGCGTTAATGGTACTGCTCAGTACGCCGCACACCGTTAAACTCCTATGCAGTACCACGCCGACCTCTCACGCCCGTTCCTAGCACCACACAGCATCCACACCAAGCCCTGCCTGCACACCTCACCCGCCTCACACCCTCTTTTAGCGGCTACTGACCTGCTGCAGCATCGAAGCGCTGGCAACCCCAGACGGTTCATTGTTGAGTGGAGGGTGGTGTGTGTGTTTGTGCGTGTGTGGTTCCATTGCAGACTGCTGAGCACAAAAGAGGTGTGTGGAGATGCGAGGTCTGTGCTGCTCTGCTCTTTATGTGTGTGTGTGGGGGGGGCAGGAAGCTGCCGTTCTCGAACATGTTGTAAGAGTCGGGGTCAAGCGTCCAGTAGCTGCCCTTGCCCGGCTTCTTGTCGACGCGGAGCACCTTGACGAAGCACTCGTTAAGCGAGAGGTTGTGGCGGATGGAGTTCTGCCAGCCTTGCTTGTTGTCGCGGTAGAAGGGGAAGCGCTCCATGATGAACTGGTAGATGCCGTTCAGGGTGATCTTCTTGTCGGGCGCGTTCTGGATGGCCATGGTGATGAGCGCGATGTACGAGTAGGGCGGCTTCACCATGTCCTTGGGCTGCATGGGTGGCGGCGACGCCCCGCCGTAGGGTCCGTAGCCCCCGTGTACTGCTCATGTTGCGGTACATGCTCATGGAGGCTGCCATGCACGTGTAGCCCACCGCCGCCCGGTAGTAGCTCTGCTCCCCACTCAGGTAGGGCACCACCCCCAGGGGGCTGGGGCTGGACACGGAATAGCGCGCCTGCATGGCCGCGGGGGGCAGCTCACCCTCTCCTCTCCAGAGCAGTTTGTCTTATGGTGGGGGAACCTCTCTTCGGCCCCCCTGAGCCTCTGCGGAGCCCTCTTCAAGGGCAGCGGGGTGACAGTCCAGGGTGTGGGGGGGGGGGTGGCGGAGCCTGCCGACCCTACGCCCTTCCTCTGGCCTCATCGCTTCAGCTCCAGTCCCTTGTTTGCGCACTTGGACTAACTCTTCTGGGTGGAGAAGACGTGCAAGAGAGGGAAGAAAAACTTGCACAGGAAAAGTTTTGGGAAAGTTTCTGGGGCTGGGCGCTGCGCTCAGCTCCCTGTGGCATGTGTCATGCCTGTGTGCCAGCCTTCCACAGGCGCTGCCTGCTCCGGGATGCATTGGGAAGAGAGATGAGGGCAAAAAAAAAAACGGCTGAACTTTTGAGCATCCGTCACCAGGCTTAGGACTTGATTACGCGGCTCCACGGCTGCACTGGTTTGAGCAGGGCGAAAACAGGAGGCTCCTCCTGGTGCATTCCCGGGTAGAGACGCTGCGGGCCCAGCCGGGAGGACATGCTCAGCACGGCGCTGGTGGCCATGGGGAGTACAGGCTGTGAGAGCTGCAGGACGGGGTGTAGTGGGGCTGCTGCTTGTGCGCTCTAGCTCCCGCTCCGTACCTGCGATCCTGTGCGTGTCTTCTGTCTGGGTCGGACTGCCTCCGCCTAGCTCCCCGGCCATTGCGAGCTCTGTTGCAGTAATGCAGCAGCAGGGGTGAGGACTCGGTGACTTCTTGGTGCAGTGGTCGTCGCGAAATGGCATAAAGAAAAGCGCCGCCATTTTCAGATTCGGGGGCGTGTTTTTTGTGCTCTGAGCGACAGATGACGTCACGAGCTAAAGAACGAAAAAAATCACGCCCCCGAATCCGAAAAAGACGGAGCTTCTTTGGAGGGACGGCTCTCTCCTCCAATGGCTGGCCTCCGTTTAGGAAGCCAGCCAATTGAGGAGAGACGAGGACAGAGGCGGGTTTAAGCTGCCACACTAAACAACAATAATTCTCCGGACTTCCGGTCTTGGCCTACGGCCTAGCCCTACGGTCCCTGGACATAAAAATGGGGTCCAGCAGATGGCCCGCCTAGTGAATGGGGCCAGAGTTAATTAGGCTAATATTGAAGGCTACCAAATCAGAAATGAGATTCATACTAACTTTGCATGTCAGATCCTCTAAATGTAAATTGAGGTCACCCAAAATTGAGAAATTGGCTGTATTCATAGTCAGAGGAGTTAACAGATCAGGGAAGGAAGAGTCCCAGGGTGCAGACTGTCCAGGAGGACGATATACAAGCATACCAGAGATAGTGAAATAAGGGGTCAAGGCCAGCTTGAATCGGGATGCCTCACAATTCGGAAACAAAAGATTTTCAAATTTACACTGGTAGTCCTTTTAAAAAATAATGGCAATACCCGAGGTAATCTTAGCAACTCTATCTTTCCTAACTATTGCATAGTTAGATGGTAGGGTAGCAGCAACATCAGGGCCAGCGCTCTCATGGAGCCAAGTCTCCGTAAGAAAGATGGCGTCTGGTTGTTCATTGACCAGTAGGTCAAACATGTCGGATTTGTGCTTAGGGAGGGAGTGGCAATTGGTGTTAAGAAAAGGTCTTGTTGAGTGGGGTTGCCTGCTTAGTGTTGTACGTTTTATTGCCTTTGATAGTATTTAAGTGGCCTTGAGTAGTATCTGTGGAGAAACCGCAACTAGAGCATATTTCAGCTTTGTCACCTATATGTAGTCGGGTACACTCGGGGGCAGAGATATACAATAGGCCTTTAATTGATCAGGTGAATATTGGAGTCTAGGGGCTCTCATAGATCGTGAGACCGTGGCCTCCTCATTACTATCTTTAAGCTGCTATTTTGTTTGGTGTTGATGGCAAAAGGGAGAAGGACCAGGGATTCTGGCCCTAGGCCCGGGCCAGGCACGGACGGGCGCAGGCAGGCTTGCCTTAGGCGCTCCTGTGGCGCGCCCGCTGCGCGTCCGTGGCATTGACCTTTAAGTACTCCCCACTTGCTGCCTTACATGTGACAACGCAGGGGGTGTGTTGCACTATGCAGGTCCGCCCTCCATGCAAACAGCAACAGCTGCGGTGGACCGGGGTCGTAACTCGCAAGTGCATAAGTGAAGATTTAAAAGTTACAATGTGGCAAACAAGTAAAATACAGAAAATACACTATGAACTAAATTTACGTTTCTTTTTTTAAAAGCACTGCCAAATGTGCTAAACACGACATACAGACATCCCCTGCACGTCTGTGGCATCAGCATTTAAGTTAGGTAAGCTTCAGATCTCCTAACAATCTTGCTGGCATATCTTGTTAAAATATGTTATGAGAAGCAGGACACGAGGGGTGCTTGAGAGGCAGTGGAAAGAGAGAGGAGTGCGGATTGTTGGGGGTACTTTTTTTTAAATATCTGTTTATTAATTTTAGTACAAACAAATACACCAAGGAACAAAAGTTCTGTTACAATGAAGCAATAGGGAACCAAACCCCGCCCCATCCACCCCCCACCCTCTCTTTGGCATAATAAACAGAGGTCCAGTGCATTGAAGAAGTACATGCGGCTCAACAGCTACACTGCTGTGCACTTGCAGATAGTCAGAGCGGAATATCTGGTTAGAACCTTCCCTGATCATAATCCACTGAAGCCACATTTCAAATAGGAAGTGCCACGTCCTGTCCTTCCCACGTGGCATCTTCAGACTCTTATGCTAGAAGATGCCTCATTTTGACTCTCAACCCAGAGAAACTATATCCTGCAACATAGAGGAGAACTGGGGCACTGCCACTACAAGACCCTTAGAATGGGAAGCCCTAAAGGTAGTATTGCATGGTTATTGCCTTAAGTCATTGGTGGGGGCAAGAACAGATCCCCATAATGATCTATCCTGCCTGGAAAAGTCCTTACATACACTGGAGACTGAAGCTTTTAAAACCCCTGCCATAGATCAGGCTCTTAAAGAGTCCGGAGAACGACATGCCTGTTTGATAGATCAACTCAGGTCACTTCACAGCCTACAAGGCCAAGATGCACGCAGAGGGCGAATAACCTGTCAGGTTCCTGGTTTGACTACTGAGCTGCACAACACCAGGTACCCCAATAATCATAATTTGTCAACCCACAACCTGCTTGGCAACTAGTCAGTCAGACATTTATGCCACATGCACAGAACATTACACATTTTTGTATAATCCCCCAATTCCTTAGCCGAGAGCCTCATATATGTGCGTTCCTTGAGGGAATTACTCTGCCTGTATTGGAAACCGTGGTTTTTTGAGGACCTCCAGGCACCCATCACCCATCACAGATCAGGACCTTAAGGGTGCCATCTGTGGTTCATCCACATGTAAAACCCCTGGACTAGAATGCTATGAGGCCTATGAGGACCTCTTTGTTCCCAAACTCCTTGAGTTGTATCAGTGCGCACTAACCGAGGGCTGTCTACCTCTGACGTTGCGAGAATCTCTGATTGTCTCACTACCGATGCCAAGCAGTGACCCCCTCGAGGTGGCACCTATTCAGCCACTATCCATGTTAGGGACTGATTATAAAATACTTAGCCGAGTCATTGCAGGGCATCTCTTGGAACACATGTCCCACTTGGTACATGGGGACCAAAATGGCTTCATTCCTAACCGCTCAACCACTCTAAACATCCATAGACTCCACAGAGTGATGGAATGTGGGCTGGTCCATTGGCTGTATGTAGCATATATAATCCTTGACCTAGAGAAAGCGTTTGATATGCTGGACTGGGAGTTCATGTTTGCCACGCTCCTTCAGATGGGCATCACCGGTTGCTTCTCACACCTCAAACAACTCTTTTACACAAACCCTATGGCCCGAGTTAAGATATGACAACACATCTTAGACCCGAAAACAATTAGCAGGGGAATGCGCCAGGGGTGCACGTGTTTTCCCTCCTCTTTGCGCTGGCAATGGAGGCACTTGCCCAACGTCTGCACCATGATGGAAAAGCATGGGGCATCCCCATGAGGAATGAACTGCATATTGTCTTTTTTTTCTGCAAACAATGTACTCATATACATCTGATTGCGCCAGATTCTTATCTCCTTTTAACTTATCTTACCACTCCTAATAATCCTCAGTCGTCTGGATCTTTTTATTTGCTGAGAAGTGTAAAGGGGAGAAACCCAATACATTCACCTCCATCAGTAAGAACTAAGCAGTTTGGACTCGGAAAGGACCACTGACTCCGACTTACAATTTAGGGGCTTTATTACAAAGCCAAAAACACCTGAACATACAAACACCTCATGATGAGGTTAAAAAAATACATGGGCACTAATACAAAATGAATTCTACGGACCAACCTAATTCGGTGCAGCATAAAAAGAATAAGCAATTCTAAAAAGATTAAACAAGCGACAACTGCTCCAATATCCAAAGTAGTCCTCATCAGTTTTACAAAAAGGAAAAATACTCAGTTAATCCTGTCCCTACACTAAAACTAAGGTGTCATCCCTGCATAACATCTCCCAGGCAAGATTGAGAAAAAGGTGTCAGCATGTGACGACTTCCTAAGATGTACACTCATGTTGCAAGGATCAGTAGCTGAAGCTTAGTCTTCCTTCTAAGAATCAACCCCTTCTCTTTTCCTCCTAATGGCTCTCTGCCCTCTACTCCCTCGGGGCACCTGCAATTGAAGGCACGTGAAAGAATCAACCTTGCACGCATGGGAAATATGCTAACTGCCTTCAACTGAGAGCTTTTCCAGGGAAACACATTTCGGCCTACACAATTATCCTCATTCCAAGACACAATGTTGCAGGTCTCCTCCATCCCTAACTCTTAAAACAAAGAACATCAGTCTAACTAACAAGAATGATGTCCTTGCACCTGCAACAGAAAGCATGTGAAAGAATCAACCTTGCACGCACAAGAAATCTGCTAACTGCATTCAACTGAGAGCTTTTCCAGGGAAACTCATTTCAGCCTACACAATTCAGCTAAAATAGGAAATCACTAATAGGCCTTTCATGGTAAGAACGTAAATATTCATTTAGGACTTTACACAGCCAGGACTATACGTATTCAATAAACATTGCATCTATAAGCATTACATTTCTTCACCTTAAGGCACCTTTAGTTCTCCACACGTGAAGACTTTTATGGTGCATGTTTAAATCTAATGCATTACATTACTGTGGGAGTGCAGGGCAGATATACAGACGTGGAGGCTGAATATATTGTCTAACAGGTGATACTTTATTGTCAGTAGCCACAGTTTTCAATTTGGTAACAGGGTTGTAAGTCTCTTCCTCTGGGTTGGTTTTTCTCTCTCAGGGTGGGTGGGTATCGAAGCCTGTTCCGGTCCTCCTTTTTCGAGTTGGATGGAGACGGATTGTGGATCTGGCTCGTCCATTGTGCTAGCTTCACCCGGAGGCTCGTCAAGAGGAAAGAAAGGGAGCCTGTCAGTTTACTGTGGCACAGGAGTTGACCCGTCACCTACACCCGGTAGTGCCTAAGGAGGTAATGGGCTGTGACAGGGTAAGAGGTAGCCCAAAAGAATAGGGTTGTTTAACAGCTAGGAAATGGTCGCATTGTCAGGGCTTAGCGTGAGAACTGTGGGGGTCAGGTTCACGATATAGTGGACTAGACCGGTTAGCACTTTACAGTCGCAATGCCTTTGTGCTCCCCTTGCTCAAATTACCCCGGGATCCCCTCTCCACCCACCTCCCGCAGCAGTAATAATCCACTCTTCCCAGAACCAGCGTCACTCACTGGCTCAGCCGCAAGTTGCGGCCGCTTCACAGCTTCCTCAAGGTGGGTGCCACCAGTCTTCCATCCAGTGGTCGTCGGTCTCCGCTGCTTTGGTCGGCGTCCACACTCTCGGTGTTCTGCTCCGCACCTTGGCCCTTGATCTCGGTGTCCTGCTCCGGGTCTCGATTCTCACTCTCGGCGTCCCGCTCCAGGTCTCGGTTCTCGCTTTCGGCGTCCCGCTCCACGCTTCTCTGTTCTTCCGCATTCGACTCCTCCTCCAGCTTCCTCCTCCTGCAGGTCATAGACACCGCCTTCTGCGGTTGCCCCGTTTTTACTGGTCCAGCCACAGCGTTTCCGGGGTCGACTCCTCCTACCTCTGCCTCTGGGCCTCGCTGTGGGGAGATAGGAAAGGTGGGTGTATCTTTTCTTCACTTCAGGTGTTGCCTGTCTCTGCCTCATAGTTCCGTCCTTTACACGCAGGGGATTCCGTTTGCGGTAGTCACAGGTGTTTTAGTCCCCTAAAGTTCACCCTCTCACAATTACACTTAAACTAATTCATTAAGCATTTGTAGTAAACAGTTACATTTTAAATGTCGTTTCTACCCTTTCAATTGACACAACTAATTTCATAACATTACACATACATTGTACAATATTAAGTCCACATTACACAGGAATATATGCGGGTGCAGACTATCCGTTATTATAATGCACCCATACAATTTCCTGAATATCATGACGCTCTATCAGTTCCCCCCCTTGATGGCTAGTGCCATCACCAAAATCACAATTCCCTGGAGAAAGAACCGACCTAAACAGAGCTCATAGCCACTCTTCCTTGTCGGAACTTCTCTAGATTTTTAACATTCTGATAGTGACTGTTTCTTGCTCTTTAAGGAACCTTTCAACTTGGTTCACCCTGTACCACTGATAAGCTCTAGTAAATCCTCACAAGCAGACCACACAAACAACAATGTTAATGATAGGCTTCAGAATATATCCAAGGATACCTTTCCCCAAATTCGCAAACCAGCTTCCCACCTTTCCAACCCCTTTGCCAACTTTTTCCCAAACCCCCTCCTCAGTCAGATCCTTGATCTCATGACGGATCACAGTGATGTTACTTATACATTTCTCCATATCCTTGCTGTTATTTGGTACATAAGTATAGCACTCTTGAACCTTCAACATTTTACAGATTCCGCCCTCTTTTGCCAGTGAAATATCTAAAGCAAGACAGTTCTGCCACACCATCGTCCTTATCGATAACATCTCTCCATCAACAACTATTAACGACTTAGCTGTGTTTGTCGACAATCAATCTATCACAGTCGCCAACTTTCTTATCTTCACATCATTTAAAATCACTCCCAGACCTGGTATTTACGCTCCAAAAATTTCTCCAATCACTGATCTTGCACTTGCACCACTTCTCGTTCTAGAATGCTTTTCACCTTCCAACAGTTCTAAGTCGTCTGCGTGGTATATCTTAGGAAAAATCATACCCAAATAACATGTACCATACCAATGCGCAGGCAATCTTACACAAGCATTTCTTCCACACACATAATATACCGTTGGCACCACTTGTACTGAACCTGGCAGAAAGTCCTTTGCGGACGTTTCCATAGTGAAGACATGATCACACAAACTACATGGACCATATCATAATATGACTGCACATGTTTCAAACACAACTTCCCCTTCTGCATTAGGTCAAATGCTATAGGGCCATAGCTTCCCTTCGCTCTGTGAGCTCTCTCTTCATCTGTCCAATATACTGGACTTTCTCCAGTGTGACGTGTTTGTGTTAGCTGTCTATATCTATTTTCAATTTGATCTACAAACTTCTTCTCTACATCTGTTAGTGAACAGGTCAGATTATGTCTATGGGCAGAAGAGGTATCTACCATTGTAGCTGGTATGAAATACGTTCCAATCCTATCTTCCTGCTTATAATAATCATACTTACTCAGGTGCTTATAAGCTGGTACCTCTGAAAGCACTGCACAATTCGAAAAGAAGTACTCATAAGGGCTTCTCCATAGAATATACTAAGCAACAAACTACATGTAATTCCATAAGTCAGTGGAAGATAATGATACTTAATACCATCATCCACTAAAGCAGGCAACTGCATACACACATAACAATTTTTTGCATCCATCGACTCCGCATACTCGTATAGCAGATTGCCATACATGTTAAGCTTAACATCACCTCTAGACAAATCTACATGCAATCTACAATTATTATGATCGAGCACAGCCTTTTCAGCTCCTATGATGCCATCTTTCTTGGTTGAAGTACTAGGTGTAGGCGTTCTCCTAATCTCTCTGACTTCTACCTCATGTGGAATAGCAATTTACACAATAACTACGACTACTTGAAACTACGACTTCTACTATGAGTGTGCCTATCATACATTTGGACATACGGTTTGGATTTCCAGCCTCCATTCTCGTTGGCGGCTAGGATTTTAGCAAACGAACACTAAGAGTCTCTTTCTCCACCACAAGTTGTTGTTTAACCAGTTCAAACGCCAATCCGGAAGTGCTGGAAATTCCCTTTTACAGTACTTTTTGTTCCTTATTTACACAGTTCACAGAAGACTACCTTAACCCTCTTTTATTTATTTTTCCCCCACTCGTGCTAGGTTATCTTCTTTAAACATTCACACAAGAAAGGAGGAGGACAGGGAGCAAATTTTGAAAAACGAGGTCCAGTACCAAAGCTCCCACAGATATACGTGTCTGCACTAAGGTGGCAAAAGTTCCTCTGAAGAAAAGAAAGAGGTAAACCAAGAACTCTTGGTCTGAGAGGAAGAGAGGTAGTAAGGAAAGAGAACTTGCTTGTTAGTCACACTCTTAGATGGTTGGTGTGAGGTGTAGTGGGGAAATTCCTCCTTTTGTCTTTAGTGTCCTCAGACACCCTTGCAAGTGTCATACATCATCATAGGGCGTTGCTCCTCGTGTGGGTGACGCTGCAGTCCCTCACGGGCCCCGCAAGAGGGCTCTTTGGTGGAGATCTTTTTAGGAGATGACGCAATTATGCTTGTGGGTGTGAGGGCCTAATGAAATGAAGTGAGTTAAAATGACCCTCCGGTACCCAAAACCTTTTTATTCAAGGGTCCGGAAGATCAATTAAAACGGTGAGGGTCCTGGAGATTCCCTATGAAAACAAATAAGAGGGCGGTTGTGTAACTAGCCGCTACTCATAGGACGGGTGCTCTAGTGAACAAAGGTGTAAATAGTATTAGATCAACATGTTTCGTGCTCTGTAGTGGTACCTACCGGATCCGTAGGCGCTTCGTCAGGGCCAGAATAAATGTGACTATCACTAAAATAGTGAAGGATTAAAAAAATGGCAGGTGCCAGGCCTAGAGCCTGTGAACCTGTGATACCTTATTCTTCAAGGTGTAGAGCGTCTTAGAGCTGATGGGTACCTATATCTTGGTACTCATCCCCAACCTAGTGATACAAAACACATAATGAGAGAAAAACAAGCATAAAAAACATTCATCATATGTATAGATTCTTCCTCTTATCAAAGTTCTCTATGGTAAGGTGCCCTTTTAATAATATGTGAACAACCATGTATCTTGTAGTGAACACATGTATAGGGCGTGGTGAATCACAGGAAGGTCTTGTGAGGTAAAGGGTGGTACTCTGTGCATATACATAACAGAGCAACAGGAGTCGAGTGGCTCCAGGCATTCATATGCTAGTTCACTGTCTGTGGTGAGAGCAGTCACAGGGTGTATCGCCAATGGAAGACCTGGTGTAAGTGCTTAGAAAGACTCACTGGGCAGTGCCAACCTACCAGGACAGGAGCCCCCACACAGGAGTCAGGAGCCACAACACAAGCGGTGATAGCAGCCCTCGCTTACCCAACCCAAAATGACAGATAGCCCTGCTGGTATACAGTGGGAGGTGTGCCCTTGTGAAGCAGCTGCGACACAAATATGCAAACCGGCGAACACCCCCTAGAAATAATAAAGATGACAACAGTTGTGGAGCCTACCCCGTGAATGCGAAGACGAGGCTCCTTCGACACCTGCTCGTCGGAGGCTGGAAACTGAAATGGCAACATAGTAAGTATAAATGCCCGTGTTGTCAACACAGGGCGCAACAAGGAAATGTGGCAAAAACAAGAATCAGGAGCCCGACAAGTGTCACCTCCTGGTGCCGCAAATGCACTCACAAGTGTCCGCCTCTCCGGTGCAGTATGACCTACCCTTCCATGTCAGTGTCGGGATGGTGAAGGAGTGCTCTATCGCATTTCCATTGAACCGATCTTGCTTGGTGGGACAACGCTGAGCAGTTGGGTCGGTCCCCGCGTGATGATGCATCACGCTGGTGTCAGAAGGAAAAGTGCAGTGAGGGTGGAATGAAAGACTAGGCAGAAACGGTGGCCATCTTAGAATGGCTAAAGTAACAAGTGATAGTGATCCGTCTGCTGGGTAGTCTGATGGTGTACACTCGTAATAGAGTGGGAAACTATGTACAAATGAAATGAACCCACCAGAGTAGTGAGTCCGGGGTGTATCTGTTGTATGCACTTGCACACAAAGGGGGTTCATGACCGGATTAATATGATATCAGTAAGTGGGTGATGGTGTGAATGGCTGTGGCTATGGGAACAGAGCGACGCTCGTAACAAGGATGTGAAACATCACACAAATAAACAGTGACCTCCAAGGTGGGGGGTCAGGTGTGTAGGCAATTAAAAGGCAATGCATGTCCTGTAAAACATGAAGGAGATGCTCATAGCGGAAACAGCAGTACAGTTGAGGGCCTGTCAAGTGAGCCCCGGCAGCGCGGGCCAAGGACACCACAAGGTATGGCCGTGACCCTGTCTGGAACTCCGGGACTCTAGGTGGGTCCTGGTCAGTGAGTTTAGCTGGTGTAGTATGTTCGAGGCCACAGCCCAGTATAAATGGATCCGGCATGTACACCTAAGACTTATTATCACTTAATTTAGGCGATATCCTATATGTGGTGGATGGTGGGTGGTGGTGGGAGAAGGGGGTTAGTAAAAACTTAACTCAGTAAGATCCTCATGTCCCTAGGTTAGATCTGTGATATTGAGATAGTATGATGATAGCATTGTTAAGTTTTCTATGCATAGAGGTTGGATCTGTGGTGTTGAGATAGTGTAATGATAGCATTGTAAAATGTTCTTTGCATAGAGGTCAGGACCATGAAAGGAGAGACTCTCAGGAGTTCAGTTCAGCCCAGGGTATCTCATCATTCAGTCCTACAACGTCACATCTGAGTCTATGGACCCACCTCTGTTCATATCTGAACAGGGTCTTTGTGGTCCAGCTCTGGTTGGAGTCAATCACTGTCCATCTCATGCTGATACCGGGATGTTTCTTTTCTGAGAAATGGGCAAGCATTTTGGTGTTGGTTTTGCCTCTCCCAATTGTGCTTTTTATGCCCGCCAATCCTGATCTTAACCTGTCGTGTCATCATACCGATGTACCTCTTGCCACACGGACAGAGAATGGTGTATATGCAGTTCTTAGTGTTACAGTTCGTTTGTCTTGTCTGGCGCCATGGTGTCCCACTATGGGTGGTAAGGCCGACAAGGTAGGTTGTTTCTCCTGAGTGGGTTTTGGTCATGTGTGGACAATGTGATCCCTTAGATTCTGCGTCCGTTTAAATGCAAATAATGGGGGTGAGACCTGGTGTGAATGTCCCAGTTTTCAGTATGTCCCAGTGCCTTCTCACTATCTTTTGTATGGGGTTCGAGTTTGGAGTGAAAGTGGTGACACATGTGAGTGTGTCTGATTGTTGCTTCTATCTCACTTCAAGAAGGGCCGCTCATGGGTTATTCCTGGCCCTTTTATATGCCTGACGTATGATGTTATTTGGGTAGTGTCGTTTTTTTTAATTGTCTGTCAGGATCTCTGATTGTTTCTCGGATTCCACAATGGTGTCACAATTTCTTCGTAGGCGCAAAAACTGTCCCACTGGTAAGTTGTTCCTCAGTGCCTTCGGATGATGACTCTCATAGACAAGAAGACTATTCCTGTCCATGGGCTTCCTGTAGTTGGTGTTATGTAATATGCCATTTTCCAAGGAGATCAACAGGTCTAGAAAGGGAATCTGCTGGCGTCACCTCATACTTGTGAATTTTAAAAATGGATCCAGTGTGTTTACCCAGTCGCAGAACCTGACGCATAGTTCTTCGTCTCCTTTCCAGAAGAGGATAATGTCGTTGATAAATCATCACTATACCAAGACATTCTGTCTAAATGGATTTGATTCGCTCAGTATATGTTTTTCCTCAAAATCCACCATATAAAGACAGGCCAGACTGGGAGCGAATGTGCTTCCCATGCTGGTACCCTGAGTTTGGTGGTATAGTTGGGATTTGAAGGCAAAGAAATTTTCCTTAAGTGCGATGGAGGCACATTCACATATGTAGGATATTGGTGTCTCATAGGGCCATGGTGTGATGTTCCGTAACGTGGCTTCCAAGACCTCCAGAGTGGCATCTTGGGGTATGTTCGTATATAAGGCCTCCACGTCCATGGTTAACAGTATGTCCATGGTTCCTGGTTCGGAAACGTTCTCTGTCAAATTGAGCACTTCTGTTGTTGTCTGCTGGTTTTAGGATGAAGTTTGTATCTTCCGTAATGGACTCGAGTATCTTTCTGTCTTCATTGGGCAAGTTGTTGAAAGGGTGTTTGTGGTTTCACACTGCCACATCTTTAAGGACGGCCTGTTCAAATTTTAGGATTTCATTAGTAGTCATTGCTGCTGTGGGAGTGAACTTGGAAGGTTTCTTCAGGCCTGTCTCAGTTGGTTGTGTGTCCGGTTTATCTTGAAAGAAAGCCTTTAATCGCACTTTCCTAAAGAACTGCTGAAGTTTTTGTTGAAGGCGGAATGGGTCTTCAGTTGGAGTCGGCACAAACCCTAAACCCTTCTCCAAGAGTTTAGTTTCACCGCTCGTCAATGTTCTTGAGGATAAGTTCACAACTAGAGTCTCTGTGCTCTCGTCTTGTTCTGCTGTGTCGTCGCTTCTTGGTCTTGCCACTGGACCGTCTTGGAGCCTCCTCTTCTTCTGCCTCTTCCTCTGCCCCTCCCTCTGTTGTAAAAAGGGGGGTTTGGGAATTGGTGAAAAAAGGGGGGTTGTTGTAGAGGGTGTCCCGGTAGCATGTTCCACATTGGTGGTTGTCCCATCCATTGTCCCTGATATGCCGGTGGTTGGAATGCAGTTTGGGGGAAGTTGTGCAGCAATGGAGGCGGAAATTGTCTTCGTGCTCCTCTGTTGCGAGGTGTTTAGTCCCTTCCTTCATTGCTTGAGGCCCTGCCGAATGATCCCGATATGCTGGATCGGTTGCTACTACCTTCCTCAGTAGATGTTTCACTGTTTTGAAATTCGTAATCTTCCTTTCGATAGGGATACACCTTTTCTTTACTGAAGCGCTTCACATCCTTCTGAAGTTTTGTTATTTTTTGTTTCGTCAGGAGCTTCTTATGTTCATTCAGTTCTTTATTGATTTCCGATAGTCGGGATTTGAATGATGTAATCGAGATTCCTGCTTTTAGACCATTCTCAGCCAATGTGATCTGCATAAGGAGTTCATCAGACAGGCGTTTGGCCGTGTTGATAATTAACACAAGCCAATCCCTTGTGCATTTCCATGCAATTGTTGACCATTCAGTGCCGAAAGTGAGGTCCTCTAAGAAGATTCTTGGTGAGAGTGTCACTAGGAGCCCAGTGGGCGCTATGTTGGCCCTTAGATATTCTGTCATGATGATACCATGAAGTGCTGTTTTAATCTGTAATTTCCTCAAGGATTGTAGAGACTTCCAGTCATCATCTTTACTCCCTGTCTCTGCACTACCGTCTTCGGCCAGTAGTGAAGGAGCCCGGAGAATTTCTGCCACCATATCATCATCAAAGCTCAGGCCTGGTGTGTCCATGTTGGCTGGCGAGGATATATACTGTCACTGCTCTCAAAATAGTGTAATGTGATAAGTGAATCTTAAGGGAAGTGTTCAGAGATTGTAAGAAGTTGGCCTGGTATATGATGATCACTATTCTAGTGAGCACCATGCACCAGTCCTAACGACCCTTATGGTGATTGGTTGTAAGTCAACCTTATAGACCAGCTATCCTAATGGTAGCATGGACAAAAGCAGTCTCAGGCTAAACTCAAGAGGGCATGTGAAGCCAGCTGTTTTACCATGTGCAATCCTTTCAATATCAAATCAAAGGACACCACACAAGTTATATATTATAAAATATATGTATTTATTCCTAGAATAATCCCCTATACTCTTTATGAGCACAGAAGCACAAGCGTTAAACAAAGAACTTCAGATAATATACAATAAGCTGCACAATTATGGATAGGCCGGGTGGCCACTCAAACCATATATTAAAAAAGTGGTATAAGTACCACGTCACGAACAATGGTAAGGCCTAGGGCCTTGAGAATCGCTGGGACTACCCTGGACTAACAAAGGTTTGGACATAGGAGGCCCACAGGATGCGGGTGCAGTGTCTATAGGCAACCGCGTTTACCATACAAGTCAATGGTGCGTAAAAATTAGAAAGTTATAGGTTTGGGAGTCTTCCGACTGGACTAGAACTTAGCCACTTGAAACTAGGACACTAGGGATGTAAATCACTACAGGGGCACCGGAGTACCCTCATTACCTCATCCACAGGAAGCAGGTGCATAGGTGCCAAAGTGCGTCGGGTTTCTTCATAGAGTTTTATGGAGCTTGGAGGAAAAGATGCTGCAGGCGACCAGGAGAGAAGAGTCCGTTAGATCCAAGGGTGGATCGAAGATGTAGAGTACCTCAAAGCAGAGGGGACAGAGTATAGGTCATTAGCCAGTGACCAGGATGGAACCAGGAAGGAACCAGGCAATGTCAGGTTGCGATCAGGTGCCGTCGAGTAGTTTGTCTCCGCTGCCACGTGGACCAGGAAGTATCAAGGACAACCAGGAGTTGAACACGAGATGTCCCATGCAGGCTCTCACTGTCGGCAGTGTCGGTTCTCGAATTGGAGTCAACAGGCCTTGGCAAATGCAACCCACGCAGGAATCAAAGATGGCTTCTGGATCGGACCAGCAAGGTCAGATCGGTGGCTCCTTTTCAGGGGAGCTAGGGCCAGTCTGGAGCAACCAGACCAGCAGTGTAAAGTTGAAGGTTCGTCGTCACAGAAGCCCCTAGCCAATGGGCAAGTGACCAGACAATGCATCAAGCAGAAAAAATGCAAAAGGGCCCCACGCAGCACTCTTTGAGTGTGGAGAGGTGATCTTTGGTGCAAAAGCTGCTTGGGCAGGGGCTTCTCAATCCCCAATGCACAGCTTCGAGGATGCCTCAGGAGCTGCACAGGAAGCACTTCGCTGGCTTTCCAAGATGGCCGGTCCCACGTCTCACGTCGCCTCCACAAGTCTCAGCTTTGCTGGGACTGTGGATCGGGCTGTTGGAAGTCTGGGAGTCCAGGTCTTGTTGGTCTCCGTTGTTCGAGCTCTGGCAGGAGCAACGGCAAAGAAAACCTTTGAGCGCTGATGGTGCCTGCTTGCACAGGGTGGCCACTCCTTGACCACAAGGGAGATTCTTCAGTCTTCTACGTCGAGTAGGATGTCGAAGGGTCCAGAGTTTTGTTTCAAAGTTTCAGTCAGGATGATCTGATGTGCCATGGCACAGCGCCTACCTTTATTCCAAATCAAGGGGCTGGGTCACCTGCTAGGTCCCTCCTATGGGTGGGACCCAGGAAGGAGGTGGTTACACCCCTTTCCCTTTGTCCAGTTTCGCGCCAGAGATCGGACTGGAGTGCCCCAGCACCGGTTTGAACTGGGCTTTGCCTGGGACACCTTGTGCGCCCCAGGCAGTGTCTAGTTTCATTCAGCCCTCCCTGCCCAAATCCACTATCTCCTGTCTGGGGTGGTGTAACACCTCTCTGTAACAGAAAACCTTTTGTCCAGGCCTCCCCTGCTGGAGTTTTGGTCAGCAGCAGGAGGCCAGACTTGTGTATGCGGCAGCAGCATCCATTTTGTGATGCTGCCCTCTGGTTAGATTTAACCGCGTTTAAGGAAAGTAACATGTCTTCTCCCTTTAGAAGGGTGGAATGCTACCCCCGTCGCCAGGACTGGCGAGGGGGTAGTATTCCAAAGCGTATGACACCTTACACGACATGTTTTGATAAAGCCAAACCAGAGATAGCATTTAACCGCGAGGTTCATAATGTACTTAAGAGTATATGGTATGGCAATATCCCAGAACAGCTATAAGGACATGGTTCCGAAAGCTGCAGACAGGCTCAGATCATGCTAGAGCACCATCTTACATAAAACCAAGCACTCTGCCTCCAGGATTGTTAAGGCCTGCCATAGGAGTGACTTATAGGTGTATATGTGTCCAGATATAGGTTTAGACATAGGTATACTATATCTAAGCAAGGGGTGATTACACCACCTTGCCCCAGCTGAGTGATCAGCCAGTTGTGTCAGATTGGATGGCTAGCCAGGGGTGGCAAAAGATATGCTGCAGCCCCTGGTAGGCCTTGGATGCACCTATGCCCTGGGTACCTATAGTACACTGTACAGGGGCTGATAAGGTGATCCAATACCTAATTGGTAATGTACCTAAAGTTCATGGATCTGAATTTAGAGAGAGAACAGCAGGGCTGTGGGTCTGATTAGCAGGCCCACAGCCACATTAAGTTAAAAACCAGTGAATCAAAAAGCAAAAAATGGGGTGACCATAAGAAAGCAGACCCTACTCTCCTACAGAGATGAACAAAAGAAAGGAGAAGGATACACATTTGTCCCATGGCTGGCTGCCGTACTTGAATATTCACACAAGAAAGGAGGGGGACAGGGAGAAAATTTTGAAAAACGAGGTCCAGTACCAAAACTCCCACAGATATACGTGTCTGCACTAAGGTGGCGAAATTTCCTCTGAAGAAAAGAAAGAGGTAAACCATGAACTCTTGGTCCAAGAGAAAGAGAAAGGAAAGAGAACTTGCTTGTTAGTCACACTCTTAGATGGTTGGTGTGAGGTGGAGTGGGGAAATTCCTCCTTTTGTCTCAAGTGCCCTCAGACACCCTTGCAAGTGTCATATATCATCATAGGGTTTTGCTCCTCGTGTGGGTGGTGCTGCAGTCCCTCACAGGCCCCGCAAGAGGGCTCTTTGGTGGAGATATTTTTAGGAGATGCCGCAATTGTGCTTGTGGGTGTGAGGGCCTAAGGAAATGAAGTGAGTTAAAATGACCATACGGTACCCAGAATCTATTTATTCAAGGGTCCGGAAGATCAACTAAAAGGGTGTGGGTCCTGGAGATTCCCCATGAAAACAAATAAGAGGGGCAGTTGTGTAACTAGCCGCTACTCATAGGACAGGTGCTCTAGTGAACAAAAGCGTAAATACTACTAGGTCAACATGTTTCGTGCTCTGTAGTGGTCCCTACCGGATCCGTAGGTGCTTCGTCAGGACCAGAATAAACTTGAGTATCACTAAAGTAGTGAAGGATTAAAAAATGGCAGTTGCCAGTCCTAGAGCCCGTGAACCTGTAGTACCTTATTCTTCAAGGTGTAGAGCGTTTTAGCACTGATGGGTACCTATATTCTTGGTACTCATCCCCAACCTAGTGATACAAAACACATAATGAGGGTTTACCCCTTTCTTTTCTTCAGAGGAACTATCTTCTTTAAACACCTATTTACAAAACACAGTTCATTCGCAATCTACAATGAGTTCAGATCCAATTGCAGCTAAAACATGTTGCAATATTTCGAGACGAACATCTACCATTTTATGAGGTGATGGTTCAAATCCAAATGTTGGGAAAACTAATCTGTGCAAGATCAGAATCTGCACCTTGCTCAAGACTGGAGGTTTCGGAACCGTGATTGTCAACACTCCTTCGATTTCAAGTCCTGGCACTAGCAGTCCCACATCGATTATCAGTAGAGGGTTCCTGCTGACCACCTCCTGGAACTCACTACTCCCGGCATCAGTTACTGCGTAGGTCCATTCTGGGGCAGCGTATCTCTGGCAAGGCACCCTTGTCCTTCTTGACCTCCTCATGCCTTGATTCTGCTCTTCTTCGCTCTCTTCCGATTTAGAGACCTCAGACACAGGAGCAAGATCTCTCTCGGGAGCCAGTCGCAGATACAGCCTTCTCTCTCTCTCGGGCCACGCTTCTTCTGTGCTTCTAACCCTTCTGCTTTCATGTTGGTCATTCTACACACCACTTCCTTCTGCTGAGTCTAACTCTAAACCACTCCCAACATGACTTTCTTCCTCAGAGTCAATGTCCGAGTTTTGGATACCATAGCTCTCCTCAGCTTAGCCTGGTGAGCATCTAGCTTCGTCAGCAACCCCACACAACTTGGCTTGTCCTCTCTTGAGGTTCTGCAGCCACAGCTGGATTTTCATCCATGAGAGGAGCTGTTTCTTCCAAGGGTGCTGAAACTCTGCAGGTGTGAGAGCATACATCCAGTTTGGCAATCCTCCAGACTTCACTGCTGTGTTCGTTACCAGTATCACCTGACAAGGGCCTTGAGACCGAGCATCCAAGCAGCTCCTCATCCTATGCTTGCGGACAAGCACTCAATCCCCTGGGCACAGCTAGTCCTTTGCAGTAATCAAGGATCAAATCATCAGTGATATTTATCAAAGCTGTGGCTGGTACCGCTGTCAACCGCAAACCCCTCCCCATTGAGACCTCATGCGGGGAAAGACCAGTCCTCCTATCTGGGGCTCTGCGAACACTCATCAACACCAAAGGCAATACATCTGACCGCTTCAGAGATGTAGACAAACACTCTTTCGCCATCCATGCCTTCAAAATTCCATTAATCTGCTCCACTATCCCAGAAGCCTCTGGTCGATAGCTACAATGGAGTCTCCGATCAACACTTAAAGCAGTGCAAAGCAACTTCATGATCTTGCTGTGGAAGTGTGTTCCTCTATCCCACTCCAAAGAGGTTGGAAAACTGAACCTAGGAATCAACTCTCTCAATAGCAGCTTTGCTACAGTGAGGGTGTCACATCTTGTGTTGGGTAAGCTTCCAACCACCGTGAAAACACACACACCGCCACTAAAATGTACCTCAACCCATTCCACTGAGGCATCTCAATGAAATCCAACTGCATCCTATTGAAAGGTCCCCTGACCTCTCAATTTGACTCAAGGTAACTACAGTCTTCTTTCCACCATTCATTTGTTGACAGGTAACACATCTCTGACACACAGCTTCAGCAACCGCACAAACTCGTGGATTGTACCATGTTTGCCTGAACACTCGCACCATCGCATCTCTTTCTAGGTGCTCCTCACCATGAATCTGTCTTGCCATTGGGCTCAAAAGGTCATCAGGTAACACTGCTCGACCATCAGTCGAGACCCAAATGTCATCCCCTTCTCACATCCTGACTTGAGCCATTACTCCCTCTCATGTTCCAAAACCTCTTCCTGCGGGCGCTTGAGCTCATCCCAAATGTCTGCCATGGCTAACCTCATATTGAGCTCGGTTCTCTCTTGGTTCTCTCCTGTATAGTCTCCAGTAAATATACACCCTTGTTCAGTGCAAAAACGTGCAACTTAATCGGCGTACTTATTGCAGAGAGAAACAAAGTCTGTTCCCCTTCCATGTGCTGCATATTTCACAACAGAAATTTCCTTCAGACACTGTAAAGCTTCCAATAGTCGTCTCACATATTCTCCATTTCTGATGGGAGACCCAGATGATTTCATATAACCCCTCTGAGACCATAGCTGTCCGAAATCATGAACCACACCGAACCAATACTGGCTGTCGGTGTAGATGGTGATTCGGATCTGATCAGCCGCCAGACAGGTGCAAGTCAAGGCATTGATTTCAGCCACTTGTGCAGAGTGTACTCCTTCTAAGCAAGCAGATTCAACCACTCCTGTGATGGTACAGACAGCAAATACTGCTCTCAACTGGCCAACATTGTCTCTTAGGCATGAACCATCGACAAAGAACATTTCAATGGGGTCAGACAGAGGTTCATTAACAATGTCAAGTCTCGGTTTGGTGTAGATTTCAGTCACATCGAGAAAGTCATGGTCTTCACAATCTTCATCATCTGCATTTGGCGAAGGCATCAATGTAGCGGTATTTAAAACAGAACACCTTCTCAGAGTCACATTCTCTGTAGCAAGAATGACCTGCTCATAGCATGTGAGTCTATTGTTGGTCAGGTGCTATGTTTTAGTCCTCGTCATCAACAATTCAACAGAATGCGAAACATACACAATCAAAGGATGACCCATAACAATGCTTTCACACCTCTCAATGCTGACACCTGTTGCAGCAACGGATTTGAGACATAAGGGCAATGCTGAAGCTACTGGATCTAAAGTAGCTGAGAAGTAGGTAACTGGTCTACGGACCCCTCCATGATTCTGAGTCAGAACAGACAATGCGCAACCCACTCACTCACAACAGAACAATGAAAAAGACTTGTTGTTGTCAGGCATTCCCCGAGACGGACTACGACACAGGCCCTCTCTCAACTCTAAGAATGCCATCAGACAGTCGTTGTCCCATGGTGCCAGATCACTCACATCCTTGTACGTCAGCCTCTGCAAATGCTTCGCTTTCAGGGAGAAATTGGGAATCCATTGGCGACAGTAGTCAACCTTCCCCAGGAACATTTTAACTTCCCTCTGAGCGGTAGGTACAGCCATGTTCATGATCGCCTCAATTCGATCTGGTGACATCGATGACCCAAGTACTGAACCTCACTCAAACAGTATTGCAACTTGTTAGGGGACACCTTGTGTCCATTCTCTGCTAGATGATTCAGTAAGGCAAGCAAGCATCCTCCGTCTCCGAAGCAAGGAGGAGACTATCGATGTATTGCACGAGAACAGAGTTCTGCGGCAACACAAGACTCTCAAGATTCTTTTTCAAGATCTGATTAAAGATCGATGGACTCTCTGTATACCTTTGAGGGATACGACACC
The DNA here is from genome assembly GCF_964263255.1 of Lissotriton vulgaris. Classification (NCBI taxonomy): domain Eukaryota; kingdom Metazoa; phylum Chordata; class Amphibia; order Caudata; family Salamandridae; genus Lissotriton; species Lissotriton vulgaris. The sequence continues at coordinate 602,866,008 of NC_141696.1, forward strand.
ACATTAACACACGTTCTTCCAGCCGAAAGGCAAATAAAAATTGGCTCTCCTCATGCAGAGGTATCGAAAAGAATGCTTGGCACAGATCAATCACCGTAAACCACTTTGCTTTGCATGGAATCTGGAATAGTATCACAGATGCATTTGGTACCACTGGACAACATGGAACCACAATCATGTTACCCTTTCGCAGGTCTTGCACTATTCTAAATTTCTCACTCCGCTTCTGTAATCCCATAATGGGTGAGTTGCATGGACTGCCCATTATATCCTTCAGGATTTCCTGCTTGATCATGGAATCGATTACAGGTTTGATCCTTGCGATCGTCTCTGGCAACAAATTGTGCTGGGGTGTCCTTGGGAACTCAACATTTTGCTTAATTTAGATCTTAACTGGTTCAACCCCTTTGATCAATCCAATTTCTTCCCCTGTAAAATCCCACACATTTCAAGTCAAGTGGAAGCTTCTCTACTGTCAACACAGGGTACATCGCCGAATACTTCTCCACTAAAGTCGAGAAAATGTACTCGACCTTTCCCAACCCCCCCCCCCTATAGGGGCTGAGCTTGAGGTAACATCGGAGGACAGGGAGACTGCGTGGTCTCTCACAAACTTTACTACCCCACCTCCTGAAGAGCTAGTCAGGGTATGCCTCTCTGTTAAATCGGGCTCCCCTCTGGACCCGGTGTCCCCTAAACGTCTGGGGGACAGGCTGGAAGTACTAGAACCCTACATAAGGCACGTCCTGGACACCTCCTTCAAGTCGGGCATGTTACCTGAGGGGTGGAAACAGGCAGTGGTGCTCCCTCTCCGGAAGAAACCCCACATTGGCCTTGAGGTGTTAGAAAATCTGAGGCCCATCTCACTCCTGCCTTTTCTGTCCAAAGTGGCGGAGAAGGTGGTAAACACCCAAATCATGAAACATGTGGAGGAGGCGGGATTGCTCCACGCCACGCAGTTTGGCTTCAGACCGCGCCACTCTACTGAGTCTGTCCTTCTTATGGCAACAGAACATCTGAGACAGGGCGTAGATGAAGGGCAAACTATGGCCCTGATCCTTCTAGACCTCAGCGCAGCGTTCGACACTGTAGCACATACCACCTTGCTACAGTGTCTGAACAGAGGTGGCATCGCTAACACTGTGCTGAGGTGGATCCAGGCCTTCCTTACGGGGAGAAGCTTTCAAGTGAGGCTAGGCGACTGCTATTCTAAGGGGGTACCTTTGGGCCAAGGCGTGCCTCAGCCCGACCCTTTTTAATATGTATGTAGCGCCTGTAGCCTCCATTGTGGAGAGCCATGCCCTCCAATTGGTATCATATGCCGATGATACGCAACTGGTCATCTCCCTGTCACACGCGCCCTGTCTTGCTGCAGATGGCTTCCGGTCGTGCATGAAAGAACTTGCCGACTGGATGGCCATCAATTGTTTAAAACTTAATGGCAACAAGACAGAGGTGTTGGTGGTAGGGAGAGCCCAGTCTGCTTGGTCGTCGGCATGGTGGCCATCCTGTTTAGGACCAACTCCCACCCCCTGCCAAGAGGCAAAAAACCTAGGGGTATGGTTTGATGCGGGTCTCACTTTTGGGCCCCAGATCAACCGGGTGGTCGGAGTGTGCTTTGGGGTACTGAAAAGATTAAGGAAAGTCTTGGACCTGTTGCCGATGGAAGCTCGTCAAACCCTGGTGCATGCTTTGGTGACCGCCAGGATGGATTACGGGAACCTGCTGTACCTGGGGGCTCCAGAGAAAAGCATGGCCCGCCTTCAAGTGCTGCAAAATGCGGCAGCTCGTCTTATCCTCAGGCTGCCCAAAAGGGCGCCTTAGAAGGTGGCCCTGCAGAAGTTACACTGGCTCCCTGTGAGGCGCAGAGTCGAATATAAAGCCCTCTGCACCTGTCACCGGATTCTGAATGGCAGGGCACCGCGACCATTGAGGAGACTGATTGAAGTCTACGAACCTGCCCGAGCGGTCAGATCCGCTGGTAGGGGTCTGCTTAGGATCCCCAGGGTAAAGAAAGCGCGCATGGGAGGCAGATCCTTCAGGTGTCTAGCGGCAAACTACTGGAATAAACTATCAGTGGACTTGCGCCTGGAACATGAAGAAGCAAGGTTTAGAGCGACATTAAAAACCTACCTCTATGCTAAATAACTGCCTGCTTAGCTGCTGTGTTCCCTGTTTGCCGCCTCTCCCACTTTTCAATGTGTATAAGGGTGAGCAACCCAATATACCCTTGCGGGCTTGGGCAAGATTTGTGAAGGAAATGGCCAGCAAGGGATTTCAATTGAGGAGTTTGTACAGCACTATTAGGACTTGTTGTTAAATCACAGTACCTAAGTATGAGTTAAATCAATGGCTGTTAAAATCAATTCAAAAAAGACATAAGATGTTACCACACTAACATCATGATAGAGCAATGTTGCTCAATAAAACAAAACCAGAAACCAGGATATATTGTCTGAAAATTATTATTAGATTTCAAGGCAAAATATATATACAAAAACAGTGAATGAACATAAAGTACAGGGTGCATACATCGATATACAATAAGGATAATCAAGGTCTTGTTTCCTTTTCCTTGGAAATATCCAAATTAAAGTCCAGACTGCTGTATTTCAATAATTGATTGGTTTTAGACCAGAGTCAGAAGAAAATCAAAAGATGACTGAGGGACCAATTAGGCAGACTTGGACTGAGCAGGTCGACGTTTCGGTCTTGTTATAGTTATTTTTAAGACCATCATCAGGACTACAAGGTAGTATATGCAATTGATGACCCTCTGTAAAAAAACAACAATACATTATAATATATACAATTACATTAGATACCTGGTTCATGACATACAATAGTTATGGCACTGGTGAATTTATTTACAATTCCTATTTACACTAAACAAAATAGCAGTAGGTTTTATCCTAAGATAAAATTGGTCGGTGTACACGTAATAGACCTATCCTACTTAGCACAAGGTGCTTTTAAATGTGTTTGATTATGATAACAAACTTTCTTGGTCTCCACACCGACCAATTTTATCTTAGGATAAAACCTACTGCTATTTTGTTTAGTGTAAATAGGAATTGTAAATAAATTCACCAGTGCCATAACTATTGTATGTCATGAACCAGGTATCTAATGTAATTGTATATATTATAATGTATTGTTGTTTTTTTACAGAGGGTCATCAATTGCATATACTACCTTGTAGTCCTGATGATGGTCTTAAAAATAACTATAACAAGACCGAAACGTCGACCTGCTCAGTCCAAGTCTGCCTAATTGGTCCCTCAGTCATCTTTTGATTTTCTTCTGACTCTGGTCTAAAACCAATCAATTATTGAAATACAGCAGTCTGGACTTTAATTTGGATATTTCCAAGGAAAAGGAAACAAGACCTTGATTATCCTTATTGTATATCGATGTATGCACCCTGTACTTTATGTTCATTCACTGTTTTTGTATATATATTTTGCCTTGAAATCTAATAATAATTTTCAGACAATATATCCTGGTTTCTGGTTTTGTTTTATTGAGCAACATTGCTCTATCATGATGTTAGTGTGGTAACATCTTATGTCTTTTTTGAATTGATTTTAACAGCCATTGATTTAACTCATACTTAGGTACTGTGATTTAACAACAAGTCCTAATAGTGCTGTACAAACTCCTCGATTGAAATCCCTTGCTGGCCATTTCCTTCACAAATCTCTCCCACTTTTCAGCGCTTTATAAATGTCCCTTTACTATTATTATTATTATTATTATTATTACGAATGCTGATTTGCGATCTTAAATGTGGCATCATCATCATTGGTCTGCAATTCCACTCCCTTGGGGGTGCAATAGATGGTGCAATTGAGTTTGCACAAGAGATCTCGTCCTAAAAGGCAGACTGGACTTGAGTCGCACACTACAAACTGATGTCGCTCTCGGAAGGTTCCTATTCTCACAGAAAGCGGCTCGGTCAATGGGTCATTTATTTTCTTATTCGCTACTCCTATGACTTGGATTGATTGTCCCGAGAGGGGTAGGTTGGGAACTACTGCAGATCTCACAGTAGAACAGTTAGCACTAGTATCAACCAAAAAGGTGGTGAAATGACTGTCAACATCCGCCTCTACAAACGGTCCCCTCTTGTCTACCTCTAAGATTGCCCCAAGAGTGCAGTCGTCCTCCCCTGTAGGCACCGTCATTTCAACGAGTCTGAGCTGTACTCATCGAAATTCTCAAAAAGGGGCATCTGCTGGTACGTTCTACCTCCTTACGAAATTATCGGAGGTTGCAGAACCTTCACCCGTGGGGCCAATTTCCCCCCTTGGGTAGACCTGGGTCTCGTCACTGTATTCACAACCTCAGGTACCTGCATCGTCTCCTCTTCCTGTTTGACCTGGTTAGCTGGGTTCAACCTACACTCGCGCTTCCAATGCCCGATTTTCTGACATAGGTGACACGCAGTAGTCTTTTTCAGTGTTGCTACATCCATCCCTGTCTTGGGGTCTACAGGCTTTCCCTTTCCTTGGCCCTGAGCATTCTGAGTTCCTCCCAGATTGTTTCCCTGTCTTCTCCCTAGCATTCCTCCACTTAGCTGTATCTGGAGTTCCCTATCAGCGGTATGCATTTGGACTAGCATCAGCTTATCTTTAAGCTTTCTGTGTTTTGAGTGCACCTCAGAACTCCAGTAGCTGGCATATCGCAGTATTTCATCCACTAACTTGTTCTACCAGCAGATCAGATGCTGCTGAATCATGAAACTAATTTCTGGTATCAAACCCAGGACAAAATTGGAAACAAAGTGTTCCATATCTTTGGGGTCTAAGGTGTCTAGCCCTCTGTACTGCTTGAAGGCTTGTAGGAGTCTCTCGTAGTACTCAAGTACAGACTCCTTCGGTTCCTGAATGGTTCGATCTATCTTAACCCAATCAATATCCGATGGCGATATCTTGGATTTTAGCCATGTGATTAACCGTTCAAACTTTTTCATGACAATAGGTGAAGGACTATTTGTAACAGCATCCATGTCTGGTTCAGAAGTTGGCCAATCAACTGCAACTTTACAAGCTGCCCACAAGCCACTCGGTACTACAATATCAAACTATGTATTCAAGTCAACCTACAACACTTTCGAGACTTTACCAAACCGATCAACTTGCTTGTACTATTCAACAGGTTTCTCCCTCAGCCGGGGAAATTAATTCATAAATACTGCCAAATCACCTCTACTCCAATGTACATGCACATACCCTCCGTTAGATACCTCTTGCAAAGGGTAATTCTCTACTCCTATCATTCCCCCTCCTGGAGGCAGTGTTTCTCCTACACTCTTCTTGGTGCTCTTCTTTTTGGACCATCTTTCCTCCCACTCATCAAGCATGCTCCATGCACGTATCCCTATAATCAATTCTTGAATGTGAGCTTTCAGCACTATGACTCCTTTCTCTTCCAGTTCCTGATCACTGTACTGCAATCTGTGACTTCCTTGTAGTATCTTTGTTTTAGACAAATCCACCTCGTATCTTTTTGCCAAATCTATCAGTTTCTAATGAGCTGACCGTGCCCTATGAGTCACATCCTTTGCTACAAACAGTAACTTATCCAGTTCATAAAGTTCCACTCTTTCCAAGGGCAAGTTCCGATTTATTATCGCATCTATCTCTGCTTTCAACCTCACCACGTCCAACATTTTTGCTCTTATAGCAACTTTGAGGGTCCCTCGACTAGATGCTTCACTCGATTCTTCATTCTACCTGCTCTGTTCGCCACATCGGATCCCTTCTGCTACCTCCCTAAGGGCTGCTCTTTTTCCTGCATTTCCCCGATCCCAGTCTCCTGTCATCCTGTCATGCTGATTCCTCATTGGTGGTTCCCACATCCTTTTTTGTTTTTGAAAATTGGTTTTATTTTTCAATTTACACAACATATGCAATAACACCCAACTGGCATCTTATCAGTGTATGTAAGCAGATCGACAACCTCATTATCAGAACTTAGGACTACAGGCGACATCATGAAGGGAACAGACTCATGGGGAAGGAACACAATAGCATACGATTAAAGCATCATGAGGAAGGAACCAGGCGTGGCACCACTGCAGGTGGCGAATATCTCTAAGGTCCTCCCCCTCGCTCTCCATCGGAACCCGACAAAACCGGCGTAGTCAGCCCACTACCCCCACTACCAGACGTGTCATGTGAGGAAAGCTCCTGTTCTGCTAGCCCCGACGCACACATGGCGCACCAGGCCAGTAGATCGTCCTGCAGCTTCTCATCCCTCCGAGTGAATTGCATGTGAGTTTCCTCAGCCAGGGACCACTCCCGTACATCTCTAAGTCAAATGGGCACCTCCGGGGCCCTCTGCCCCATCAAAGTAATCACCATCCTGCGCCTGGCTAACACTAACATTAGCTGTAATAATTTATATGAAAGTTTCTTTTTCTTGGGTTTCCAGACTAACGAAAGCAGACAATGCAGGGGGTCGAGCGACATCTGAAGGCCTGTAACTGCGACTATTTGCTCTACCACCCCCACCCAGAATCGCCGGACCAAAGGGCAGTCCCAGGCTAAGTGTAAGAAACCCACATTCTCTGCGTTACATCTAGGGCATCCATCTCCTCTATCCCCAGAGATACGCCTCAGGGCAACCAGGGTTAGGTAGGTGCGGTGTAAAAAATTGAAGTGCGTCATTTTAAACCTTGCGTTGCATGAGACCTTGCGCGTGAGGGAGCCTATGCAAGCCCATTGCCCCTGTTCCAGGGAGGTGCTGAGATCCGCCTCCCAGGCCGCCCTAGACGGTGGCACCGGTGGGGTGGAATCTTGTTTCATGGCCTTTTATAGGAGAGAAACCAATTTACGCCCCTTGCCGCAGGAGAGAAGGATGTCTAAGATGTGTGTCAATGGTGGAGTGTCTGGGTACTGGGGCCAGGTGACCTTCACCACATCTTGGAGTCCCCGGAAGTATAGATATTGTCCCCACCCAATGCCAAAGGCCTGATCCTCTTGCTCTTAAGTTAGGAAGGACTTGTTAGGGTAAAGATCGTCCAGAACTTCGCATCCGCCCTCCCTCCAGAAGTGAAAGGACATATACTGTCCCATGTCGCGGAAGGGGGCCAGTATCCAAATTGGGAGCTCCCTGTGGAAGGGTGCCCTCCTTAAGATCCTCTGAACAAACCGCTGCCATATGTCAGCCGTGTGACGCACAACATAAGGAAGGGACGCGTCCGCCCCTCTACCCTGCATCATGGCGACCTGCAGCGTCTGGGTGTCCGCCCTACCAGAGAGGAGGCGCGTCTCCCAATTGTCCGCGTATGTAAGCCAACGGGCTGCATGTAGTAACTGAGCCGCATAGTAATACAAATCAAAGCGTGGCGCTTCCAGGCCCTCCTCCTCGTAGCTACGGACAACAATGTGGAGAGATACACCATACTGTGTCATCCCGCCTACAGCAGGGACGTGAGCAGCATATTGAGAGTGCAAAAAACTCATGGCGGTAGACACATAGCGAGTTCTGGAGGACATATAACATCCTAGGAAGCATTACCATCTTGGTGACGGCCAGCCGTCCCATCAACGAGAGTGGCAAAGAATTCCAAAAGGACATCGACTGCTGCAAGGACGTGAGTATACGATCCACATTCCTGGCCAGCACCTGTGCATCCGTCGGAGCCACCTGTATTCCAAGATAACGGAACCCCTCTTGTTCCCAGCGCAGCCCGAGGTCTAGTAGGGCTTCCAAGGGCACTGATACAAGCCCCACCAGTGGAAAGATCAGAGACTTACTGCGGCTAAGTCGCAACCCGACGCCTCCCCAAACCGATCGAAATCTTGCAGCAGTATTGGCAGAGAGTCCCTAGGAGCGGTCAAATAGAACAAGGCATTGTCCGCATATAGGGAGATGACGTTGCAGTGTCTCCCACTGTGATACCACATTGTTCCATATCCGTCCGGATCCGGACAGCAAAGGGCTCTATGGCCAAGGCGCACAGGAGCGGCGAGAGGGGACACCCCTGGCGAGTACCCCGTCCCAACCGCCACTCCTCGGACCGTGCTCCCCCAAGTTTCACCCTGGCACGAGGGGCAGAGTTCCTACATCCTTAGATCGAATCTTGAATCGGCTAAATACCTTGGTCTCGCCATTCTTACATCCACCTGTCCCCTAGAGGAGTCTGCAGTGGCTGGCAGTGGCGTACTCAATTCTATGGGTCTCAGTAGGTGAGTTATCCCACTTGCTGTGCCAATCCTCCAGAGCCAGTTCCCTCTCCTGCTACTGACTGTGCCAAACTCCCATTCCTCACTTGATCCGGATCATATACTGACACTATGGGGCTGATGGTAACCGGCACGGTAAGAGCATCCAGCAACCTTCTAGCACCAGTAACTCCCTTAGTTTCCGTACCTACTGGAGTCTGCATACCCGTCCCTTCTGTTCCTGTTGAGATTTTCCCAACTACTCTCGCATTAGATTTAAAAAAAAAAAGTTTTATAAAGCGCAAACTAGACCCGAAGATTTCAGGTATCAGAGCACTTTACAAGAGCACCAGTACCATTACAGAAGGACACATTAATTTTTGTTAGGCACAGGGAGATTAAGTGATTTGCCCAGAATCACAGGAAGTTGTGCGTTGTTGCTGACACTTCAAACCAGCTTCGCGGTCAACCGCTCGAGCCGTAAGGCTACATCCTCTCCCAAGGTTGAGCCTGTGATTCTCCAATCCCCTCTGTCAACACTGACTTTCCCTCTTCTGATTCTGGATTATACGGAGCTGGTCTCTCTGATAGTAACCTTTCTAACAAGCTGCCTTCTGTGTCACTGTTGTCTTCCTCGACACTCTTCTTCTTTAGTGTCTCCCACCTTCACCATCAACGGCAATAGCCTATCCCCCTCTATAGTTTCCACTCTCCATCTCTTTTCCAATGCATCCCATCGCGAAATTGCATGATTGACTTTTTCAGCCTTTCCTGACTTTGTTCTCTCTTCCTGTCATGGGCTGCTCTAATCCACACATGTAGCACCTCAAACTGTGTTGGTCTGGGTAGGGGACGCAAGGAAGACATCACCTTTTCAATTGCTACAACACTTCCAACCTGAAAGTACCTTAACGCGGAAAAGTCAATTCTTCCTTTCGCTCAGTCATTTTATGCCAATTCTCGAGCCAATGTATAGCATGTGATCCCATGTTAGTAGCCAAGTAATGAGCTGGGGTATCCTCGGTGGAGCTTCTTCTCCCTCTCGAGTAACCACTCCCCTATCTCCTCTGCACATATCTAGTAAAACTTCAAAACATTTCATGGTGAAATCAACTTTTATTTCTCAATTGTCTTCGCTCTACTTCCTGATGGCAATCCACCAATACCAGCGGGGCTTCAGACCAACCGACCTATTGCAGCGTGGCACTCTCTGACATCACTCTTCCTCCGCTTGCAGCAGTTCCCTTCCTTTACAATTTGCCTCTCACACACTTACGTGCCTCTTTCATACAATGAAATAACTGTATGCGAAACAACCGAACAGTCACTTCTCCGACTGTCTGTCCACCAAACGACCAGACAGTCTCTCCCAATTGTCGACCTCAACTCTGGCAACGGTCTGTCCGTGAAATGACCGGACAGCTGCCTCAGACTATCTGCCCATGAACTACCATACAGTCACGTACTTAATCAATAGGATCCAATCACTCAATTTTTCCACATACAGTAACCCACGACCTGTGTCGGTTACTCACGCACTCACACACGCATTTCCCTATCACCATTGGGTCAGTCAACGACGTCTCATGACTCCCACAATAACTGGTCAGGCAATTTCAACTCTGGGTGTCTTCTACACCACAATCTCTTATCCCGGGATATCAAAAAACAAATCTCATGGACCGCACGCGTTCAACCCGAAACAACATTCACTCAACTCTCGTTCCAAACTCCGCAAGACATAACAAACCGAAACAACACAGCAATCTAACAGACTCACTCTTCGTCAGTTTCTATCCACTCATGATCCGCCGGACAACCATCACTTTGGGCTCTTCGGCTATTGGACTCAATGACCACCCTTTTCTACGTCTTCCCTTACTCCAGAGATACCCATCCTACTCTGCTACCAACTGATTGCACCAGCTTCTTATCTCAGTTTATCTTATCTTACCATTCCTAATATTCCTCGGTCGACTGGATTTTATCTGCTGAGAAGTGTAATGGGGAGAAACCCAATACATTCACCACCATCAGTAAGAACTGATCAATTTGGACTCGGAAAGGACCACAGACTCCGACCTACAATGTAGGGGTTTTATTACAAAGCCGAAAACAGCTGAACATACAAACACCTCATGATTAGGTTGAAGAAATACATGGGCACTAATACAAAATTCATTCTATGGACCAACCTATTTCGGTGCAGCATAAAAAGAATAAACAATACTAAAAATATTAAACAAGCAACAACTGCTCCAATATCCAAAGTAGTCCTCATCATTTTTACAAAAAGGAAAAATAATCAGTTAATCCTGACCCTACACTAAAACTAAGGTGTCATCCCTGCATAACATCTCCCAGGTAAAATCGAGAAAAAGGTGTCAGCTCGTGACGACTTCCTAAGAAGTACACTCACGTTGCAAGGGTCAGTAGCCGAAGCTAAGTCTTCCTTCTAAGAATCAACCCCATCTCTTACCCTCCTAATGACTCTCTGCCCTCTTCTCCCTCGGGGCACTATCCCTAATACAAAGTGATCATTTAGTAGAACACACCCCTGTAACACCTTGTCTGGCTGGGCACCTCTCTTAGGTAACTTTCCGTTGAAACTTGTACTCCGTCCAGCAACGGTTGATATATCCTTGGGTCTTAGACTTCTTCCAATTATCATCATTCCAAGATACACTGTTGCAGGTCTCCTCCATACCAAACTCCTAAAACAAAGACCATCAGTCTAACTAACGAGAACGATGTCCTTGCACCTGCAATGGAAGGCATGTGAAAGAATCAACCTTGCACGCACGGGAAATCTGCTAACTGCCTTCAACTGAGAGCTTTTCCAGGGAAACACATTTCGGCCTACACAATTCAGTTAACATAAGAAATCACTAATAGGCCTTTCATGGTAAGAATGTGAATATTCATTTAGGCCTTTACATATCCAGGACTGTACGTATTCCATAAACATTGCTTCTATAAGCATTACATTTCTTCATCTTAAGGCACATTTAGTTCTCCACACGTGCAGACTTTTATGGTGCATGTTTAAATCTAATTCATTACATTACACATGAACTAATTCATTAAGCATTTGCAGTAAGATGTTACATTTTAAATGTCGTTCTACCCTTTCAATTACCATGAACTAATTTCCTAACATTACACATACATAGTTTATTATTACGTCCACATTTTCTAATGATTAATACTTAGTTCAACACAGGAATATATGCGGGTGCGGATTATTCGTTATTATATTGCACCCATACAATTTTCAGAATATCATGACGCTCTATCAGTTCCCACCTTTGATGACTACCCAATACATTCACCATCATCAGTAAGAACTAATCAATTTGGACTCGGAAAGGACCACTGACTCCGACTTACAATTTAGGGGTTTTATTACGAAGCCAAAAATTAACTGAACATAAAAACACCTCATGATGAGGTTGAAGAAATACATGGGCACTAATACAAAATTCATTCTATGGACCAACCTAATTCGGTGCAGTATAAAAAGAATAAGCAATTCTAAAAAGATTAAAAAAGTGGCAACTGCTCCAATATCCAAAGTAGTCCTCATCAGTTTTACAAAAAGGAAAAATAATCAGTTAATCCTAGCCCTACATTAATAATAAGGTGTCATCCCTACATAACATCTCCCAGGCAAAATTAAGGAAAAGGTGTCAGTTCGCGGCGACTTCCTAAGAAGTACACTCATGTTGCAAGGATCAGTAGCCAAAGCTAAGTCTACCTTCTAAGAATCAACCCCTTCTCTTACCCTCCTAATGACTCTCTGCCCTCTCCTCCATCTGGCCTCTATCCCTAATACAAAATGATCATTTAGTAGAACACGCCCATGTAACACCTCCTCTGGCTGGGCACCTCTCTTAGGTAACTTTCCGTTGAAACTTGTATTCCGTCCAGCAACGGTTGATATGTGCTTGGGTCTCAGGCGTCTTCCAATTATCGTCATTCCAAGATACAATGTTGCAGGTCTCCTCCATACCTAACTCCTAAAACAAATAGCATCAGTCTAACTAACGAACAATGTCCTTGCACCTGCAATGGAAAGCATGGGAAAGAATCAACCTTGCACGCACAAGAAATCTGCTAACTACCTTCAACTGAGAGTTTTTCCAGGGAAACACATTTCGGCCTACACAATTCAGCTGACATAAGAAATCACTAATAGGCCTTTCATGGTAAGAACGTGAATATTCATTTAGGCCTTTACACATCCAGGACTATAAGCATTTAATAAACATTGCATCTATAAGCATTACATTTCTTCACCTTAAGGCACATTTAGTTCTCCACACGTGCACACTTTTATGGTGCATGTTTAAATCTAATGCATTACATTACACATGAAGTACTTCATTAAGCATTTACAGTAAGCAGTTACATTCTAAATGTCGTTCTACCCTTTCAACTAACACAAACTAATTTTCTAACACTTGATAAGAGTGGCTCAAATCCACCTGAGCGACTTACCTCACTCATCTATCATTCTCATATAATAAGCCAGCCAGGCAGTGGAGAAGAATTAAAAATATATTTATTGGCCATAATATTCATCTGCAGATGGGCCCCGTCAGGTCTACACCCCAGGGAGTGCACCGAGAGGGCTGCCTCCTCTCATCACAGCAATACATTATCACATAGCATGGCAGAGTAAAACCACGCCCAGACTGGAAAAGTACTGGGCTCAGCAGAGGGTGAACAATGAACTCATACATGAGGCATCTGCACCTGCGAAGGCAACACTGTTATCTCCCCTCAAGGCCACAGAGCCGAAGCTCTGCTATTCCAGGGCATGGAAACATTTCTGCAAAACTAACTCAAGGCAAGAAATGCTGAAACAGGGATTTTCTGCTCATAAGGGAGGGGGGAAAACTGTACCATGAGACATTGGAGCTGCAGAGCAAATGTCAGCATCAGAAATCTGTCTGCCAAAGACAAGCTTCTCTCTCTTATAGGAAAGTATACAGAAATATCAATAATGGGAACCTAACGGAGGGAAGGCAATGTACTACAACAAGTCTTCTAACTTAGAAGGCAAAAATAAGACAAAAGCTTAACCATTACAGAAACAATTCTATCCAACTGAAGCTTGCATATTACAAAAAATAGCTCAGTGGGTTGCAGCACATGAATAATAGGCTGTGACTGCATATTGGTTAGACACATTAGGCTAACATATTCACAACATCATTAGGACATTCTGTAACAGGAAAATTACAATCTATCACACTACACATACATTTTTCATTATTACGTCCACATTTTCTAATGATTAATACTTAGTTCAACACAGGAATATATGCGGGTGTGGACTATCCGTAATTTTAATGCATCCCTACAATTTTCAGAATATCATGACGCTCTATCACATTCATGACACCCAACAGGAAATCAGGGACTTAGGGGGGCCCTGGAGGAATTCCGTGCTGCCTTGGGATTAGGAGTCATTAGGACATTCTGTAACAGGAAAATTACAATCTATCAGACCCTCCTTTTAGCCTAATGTGGCTAACATAAGTGCAGCCTTTATTGCTTAATGGAGGGACTGTACAATTCTAAAGGAGAGAACGGGACGGCATCACTCATCAATCAAAGGTCGGGAAATGAAATACTAGGATGAGCATGATCATAGAAGTAGTGCAGCATACTATAGGACAGGAAGTGCAGAGGCAACAAGTAAAAGAACAACCCCTGCAATACCTACTAAAACAATAATTATTCTCTGGGTGTGAGGCACCCTCCCTTTTGACTAATCTAAGCGTATGTTCTCGGGGTACCATTGCTCTATAACACTATGTCATGATTGGACAACTTAAAAAGACATCACAGTTCAAGTCATGAGCAGGAATTAATGCAAATAATATCAAACTGTCATTACCAGAGAAAACACCCTATTGAATTATATACTTAGGGCCTGATTACGATTGCGGTTTTCCCGCATCCTCCGGGCCGGCGGAAGCCACCGCCGGCCCGGAGGATGCGGGAAAACCGCTGCGGACTGAAAAAGACCCCCCGCCAGATTAGGATGGCTAGGGGATCGTTTTTCAGTCCGCAGCTTTTCCGCCGCGGTCGCCTTCCGACCGCGGCGGAAAAGCTTTAACATGGCTGGCGGTGTCTATTAGACACCGCCAGCCATTTAGGGTGTCTGCGGAAAGATGCCTTTACACAGCGGCATTTCCGCTGTGTAAAGGCATACGGATTCGTGTTTGGGGGCCGGTTGCGGGCCCCCAGGGGTGAAGGGGGGGTGGGGGGTGCACATGGGGGTACCTATGGTACCCCCCTGCATTTGCCTGCACAAAGCGGCAGGCACCGCGAGGTGCCTGCCGCTTTGTGCATGCAAATGCACAACTCACATTTTTATCATTGCGGCGGGTGCTGCTTCAAGCCGCACCCGCCGCAATGATAAAAATACAGGATGTGACCGCCAGGGTGGCGGTCACATCCTAATTTGCACGGAGGGACCGCCGCTGCCCCTGCGGACGGTCCCTCCTACTCTATGGTGGCGGACGGACTCAGGTCCGTCCGCCATCATAATCGACCCCTTAGTGTTCACTTGCATTATCAGCGAAGACCTGTATCTAACATCCATGAAGTAGATCTTTATCGGGCTGAGAAATGTTTTTTTTACTACACTACTCAAAGTATAATAACCCTCACAGCTACTTCCATAGGGCAAGAATACAAGCAACATTTTTTTCATCCTTGTGTGTGTATGAAGGCAATGACCAACACACCCAATAATCTACAGTACTACAAGTAACATGTGTCTGGTGCAACAATGGAATACTACATCATCCTAATGAACTTCCCAGTGCTCCTCCTCGTGAGGAACTAGGGTCACTCTCATGTGGTGTTGGAATAGTACTCATGAGGGTATGCGCCAAGCAACAAGAAACTAATTCTCTAAAGAGAGAAATATGAAAGCAATAGTTAGGATACAAACAAACACAGTATTAAATTTGTAGACCATAAGAACCAAATGAAATCAGGGACATCTGGACAAGGAGCCGCAAAGGCTGCTCCTCCTGGGAAATAGGAACATTCAAAGGGACTCATTTTCCTAGCTAAAAGTCCAAAGTAAACTATGGGAAAAACAGTTCACACTGAGGCCAACCAGAGGGGATCTTCTCCCTTCAAGGGATCTTCTCCCTGTGTCCGTTAAAGCCTCACAGGTAGACTTCTATGGTTCATTCCCTAACTCCCACGACGGAGTCGCACAGCTTCACGACTCAGAGGAGCACTTAATCTGGGCCCAGGCGCAATCCTAGTGTCCCATCTGACAATGTCTCGACAGTGCACCAGGGCTCTTCCAGCAGTCCATCCCTAACACTTTCTTTAGTCCTTCCCTACTTCCCTTACTCAGCCCTTCTTCCGGTGCCCTGCTCTCCTTTCCTGGGCCAAAGATTGTATCGTGTGCTCCCTCGCACCTCTGGATCTGTGAACAGAATGGGGGGTTCAATGGCAGGGGACTTATCCGCTGATGTTTGCTCACTGTGATCTAGAGAGACCTTACCACTAGCAATCAGAGCCGGCCTCTTCTCCTTTTGATCAGGCTCCTCACCTCTCAATAAAGCATCCGAGAAGCGTATTTGTCATCAGCGACGCCCTTTCTCACCCACTCATCATAGGGCAACAGAAGCGTGACCCTCTTTACACGGCTGACGTGTGTGCACGACTTATGACCCCGGATCCTGAGTGCGGTTTGGGTGGCAAGCAGCACCTGCCTCGGCTCACTTCACCTCGGCTCCAAGCAAGACTTCCGCTGGTATCTTCGGATGACGACTCATTCCCCATGTTGGATGGTGTGTCCAGGCCCCTCCGGTTGCGGCTTCAGTGTGTCTGCTACCTGCTGATGAAGGGAACGAAGATCTTTAGTCAAAGCATACAAATAGTCTGTCAACAAAGTGTATTCAATATCAGCAAAACAATTTGGTCTCGGGACACCCCAAACATTTGCTAGGCGGTGTGAATTGGAATGAAAAAAACATCTCAGGCCTATCAATAAATTTGTGCTGACAATAGGTAATACATTACATATCTGACTTTTTCCACTGTATTACCTATGGACGGACGTATGGGTTAATTCTAAGAGAAGAGAAAAATAAAACAAAACAGACATGTTGTATTCCCGCATTTTCACTTGAGAACCCTCAAAAAGGGAATTTCAATGCAAAACAACTATATTTTGCTCATGACCATGCTCACATACTATAGAAGCAGCAGGAAACTAACTTCTACAAAGCTATAATTTCAACAGAAAAACATATTTTGCTGATATATTTTGCTGAGGATCACACAAGCATCTTTCCCCTTTTTCACTATTTAGACCATGTAACATTTTTTTTTAGGGGAAACCCTGTTCACCATCTCTAATAGGGATTGTCAGCTCAACTATACAGGCTAACTGATAAGAGACTTGTGATACCTGTGCACCTTTACTTAGAGCTGCACAATAATGATGTCGTTACCTAGAACAAAAAAAAGTACTGAACTATTGTTCCCTTCAAATGTCAAATAAGGAAACACTAGTCTGGGGCGTCTTCTCTAATAAAGACTATCAGTTTATTTTCACAGACTTGCTAATAAAGAACTAGCAATGTACTCGCACGACTACAATAATGGTGTTATTACCCAACACTTGTAGAACAAAACTACCCACATCTAATTCCCCTTTTAGAGCAAAGCAGGACAGGCTAATAAAAATTTGAGAAGAGGATGGAGCAAAATACATGTTACCTAGTCCGGATTTATAGGAGAGCTAGCGGGGAGCTAGCTTCCTCCCCCATTTTTGACAGAAGGAAATCTGAAACATATTTCACTTCAGTCAACACCATAATTCCCCGGATGTAGCACTGGGCATAAACAAAATTCTAAGATATACATAGCACTTTTTAGAGGGCTAGAACATCTTTTAGCACATGTACAAATGTCATTGCCATAAAATGATGTGTGTGCCTATTAATATCGAATACAAGGTACCTAAGGAGAATTCATTATAATTATTTATCTATTACAAAACACACTTCTTCTTTTGAGGCCTTTTATTCCCATGAAGGAGTAAGGAAAAGGAAATGGGACTGGATCACAGCTAAAATCCCCCATAACCAGGCACTATGCGACATTCATTAGGGAAATGGCGGCAAGAGAGAAATCTATAAAAGAACAAAAATTACTTAGGTAATGGTCAGGCTTGTGACACAACACCATGAGTACACCGTAGAGCTCAGGTTTTTTTTTCTTCTATACCATTTAACCAAATAGACATACACTGCTGAAGTGTTGTCTGTGAAATTTAGGGACCAGAACAAATTCCCCACAGAGGAGCTTGTACTAGTATCCAAAATAGAATTGTCAAAACAATACAAAACAGGGGCGTGGCTAGCGGCCGAGCATGGCGGCAGCGTGAATTGGGAGCTCCCCGAGGCATAACGGCCTTCTGACAAATCCGACACCTTGATCCGTCACAAAGCCTACCCGAAGCGGCGGCACCGACTCAGGAACCGAAAATGCACCTCTAGGTCCAATCCTGGTGAAAATCGGTGGTCGAGAACGGCACTTTCCATCGAGTGCGTAGAAAGGCCTCTAGCGAGGGAAGATCCCCGACCTCGATTATCCGACCTCGCCGGAAGCGGTGTAACTCGCCTGGGCGTGGCGCAGTGTCGACACCCGGCCTCACCGGTCGGCTAGCACAAGACTTGGAGGGACCAACTCGACCAACGCCTGCACGCAACGGCCTGACCCGCGACCGCTCTGGACACTCAAGGAGGTGGGGAAAGAACCTGAGCGCACTTCCAGGAGGCGATCGACGGCTTGGAACCCGGACCAGCGCCATTCTGGAGAGGGACCCTGTCCGCCTAGAACGCCCGTGACCAACATCGGGCACCCCCGGAACTCGGAACTCGGACCCGGATAGCGCCACTCTTGTCAGGGCGGCCATGACACACTTGCTTGCCTGCAGAACCCACACAACAGCGGACGCCTGGCATTCACCCCGGGACGGCTCGGCTCCGCCGCCATATTGGGGACTACGACCCAACACCATGGCGGGTAAAGGCACCAGGAGCTCGGCAACACAAGCGAAATTGGACAAGTTTGCCTACAGCCAACAAGGACACTCGCAAACAGGCGGCAGACACTCCGCAGGGACACCCCCTGACGCGGAGGGAAACAAAAAAGTGACGCTGGAGGACATCATGAGAACTCTTGCGGAGGTTAAAACGACGGTGGGCTCCATCTCCTCTGAAGTCACCCTACTGAGAGCAGACTTTTCAAAAATCACCGAGAGGGTGGCGCAGGTGGAAGTGGTGACAAAATCACTTATCCAAGACACCTCGGACCTACAAGTGGCAATGGAGCGGGTGGAGAAAATTACAAAACTTTTACGCGACAGGCTTGACGACCAGGAAGGACGTTCCCGCCGAAATAACGTACGTATTCTTGGCCTGCCGGAATCAGAAGGGAAAGGGGCCATGGATCTCTACGTAGAGGACCTCATAAAGAACACTCTGCAACCTAAAGGTCTGTCCAACTTTTTTTCTGTCGAAAGAGCGCATCGTGTTCCGGGAGGGGCGCCCAAGCTGGGTGCAGCTCCTCGACCTGTGCTAGCTCACCTATTTAACTTTAGGGACAGAGACGCCATCTTGCAGGCGGCAAGGGTCTCCCCGCCGATCAGGATCCAGAACTCTACTTTGGCCTTCTTTCCGGACTATACGGCGGAGGTAGCCAGGCATAGGAAAACCTTCACGGAGGTCAAGAAAACACTGCGGGACAGGGGCTTGCAATATTCCATGTTATTCCCCACCAAACTACGCGTTGTGGCCGAGGGAAAGATATGGTTCTTCGATACGCCCGAAGTGGCGCGAGAATGGCTCGACGGATGGAGGCAAGCGGGGCAGCGACAACGGCCGCACAAAGAACGAACACACCCACGCAACGATGGCCAAGCGACTAACCAACAGGCTCGACCTTTGCAGCAATCGACGGCTTCTGGACTGGACTCTGATCTGGAAAGAGACCCCTTCGACTCCGGTCAACCGGCACCGATCTAGAGGTGAACTGTAACTGGGAACTGATATGTGTAACACTGGACTTCTGGGCGGCTAAGCTGAGTAAGGTGGGCACTAGCCGATGCCTACGGGAGACTCACCGACCCCACAAGCAAGTAACATAGTTGGGAGGGGGGTAAAGCACTCTGCCAAGTTGGGGAAGCGGGCGGGGAATGGTCCGTGGAGCAGGGGAGCAGGGTGGGGGGAAGTGGGGATAGTTTCATTGTTAATATGGTTCTGTTTTGTCATCATGTCTACACTAAAATACACCACACTTCTGCAGATCACACATTGCCGGTACAGTGGCGCAGGACACCACCTTTGGGCCGGGGACGACGCACGTCAGTCCGCTGCCCTACCTTTTCGACCCAATGGCTAGTAGGGTACGATCAGGGCCCAATGAGGGGGCGACAGTGATTACGGAGGTGCCCCCATTCCAGGTCTTGACCTGGAACGTTCGGGGATTGGGGGATAAAATCAAGAGAGGTCTCGTTTTGCAGGTAGTGAAACGTCAGAAACCTGACCTGGTATTACTTCAAGAAACACACCTTGCAGGGGCCACGTGTAAAGCACTCAACAGACGGGGATATGTAATGGCGGCACACTCAGAGTTTACATCGGGCTCCAGGGGCACTGGGATACTCATGAAAAAAGCATCCTCCTTTATTGTGGGGGACACAAAGTTGATGATCAGGGTCGCTTTGCGGCACTGCACGGACAATGGGAGGGTCGGGCTCTAAACGTGGTCTCCGCTTACATCCCCCCGGCACTCCACTCAACAGCACTACCGGCCCTGGGCAAATTTCTCCTGGACCTCCCGGAGGGGGACACGATTATTGGGGGGGATTTTAATGCCATAATGCACCCGTCGCTGGACTCCCTGCCTGTACGCACCCGCTCGGGTGCCACGAATGTACTTCCCGACTTTGCCGAAGCAATGGGCCTTACGGATGTCTGGCGACACCTCCACCCAGCCACCTCACATTTCACATATTACTCTGCTGTTCATAAAAGCCTTTCGCGAATTGATTATTTCCTATTCCAGGGGCTGGGTTTGGGATTAGTTGACAAAATTGAAATCCTGCCAAGGGGAGTTTCTGACCATTCTCCAATCTCCCTATCACTTGCCACCAGGGGGAAGAAGGGCGCGATAACCTACCCACTGTACCCCAACTACTTAAAAATCCCTACAGTACGAAAAAAGCTCAAACAGGCCACTGCTCGGTACTTTGTTGAAAACGAGGGAACCGTCTCCTCACCATCTATCCTCTGGGAGGCCTACAAAACTGTTCTACGGGGGGAGGCAATAGCAGCCATTACAGGGCACAAACGAGACTCGAGACGAGAACTCACCGAATTGGAACTCGCACTACACAACGCAAATATAGCCCACATGTCCGACCCCACACCGGAAAAGTCACACCTGCTGCAGGTCCGCCAACAACAATACCACGATCACCTCAAAACGACCGTCCGCGCACAACACGAGAACACGCTACACAGGGTGTATGATGTGGGAGATAAAGCCGGGAAAATGCTGGCATGGCTAGACAAGAGAGGAGGCAGCAATAAGGGCATACAGATGCTCTACACACACGATGGGGTCCTGCAGAAACACCCAGAACACATAGTGCGAACCTTGGCTAGCCATTTTCAACGCATTTACACCCCGGACCGCGAAGTCACCACACAGACTGCACTGTACTCCCTGGAAAACATTGACATTCCTACACTCACACCTGAAACACAACAGGACTTGGAGGCTGACCTCTCGGAAGAGGACATTCAGACGGCAATCCAGTGCCTGCAGTCGGGTAAAGCGCTGGGCCCTAATGGCCTACCGGTGGAATGGTACAAGGCGCAGGCGCCCACACTGTGTAAACCGCTGCTGCACATGTATAATGAAAGCCTTGAGAAGGCGATCCTGCCACTCGACCAGCGTACTGCCACGATTGTGGCGATCCCCAAACCGGGTAAGCCACCGACTGCCTGCACCTCCTACCGTCCCATTTCCCTTCTCAATGTGGAGGCTAAAATCCTTGCCAAGATCATAGCCAGCCGACTGACGCACCACCTTCACTCGTTGATCCATCCTGACCAATCAGGCTTTATGCCACACCGGAGCACGGCTCTGAACTTGAGGCGAGTTCATGGGGTACTGGCGCGCACACACCTTCTCACTGAGCCTACAGCAATCCTCTCCCTTGACGCCACTATGGCTTTTGACTTAGTGGAATGGGAGTACCTGTTCGCGGTGCTCACCAGAATGAGCTTCAGGCCTAAATTTCAGGCGTGGATACGCCTGTTATACACACAGCCGGTCGCCCAGGTGGTGGCCAATGGACACATCTCGGCACCCTTCCCACTGAAGAGAGGGACGAGGCAGGGATGCCCTTTATCCCCGTTGCTCTTTGCTCTGGTACTAGAGCCCCTGGCAATTCTACTCAGAAGGACACCACTGTTTCGGGGGATCACATGGACGGAGGGGTGGGAAGACAAGGTCTCCCTTTATGCAGACGACATGCTTATTTATATGGTAGACCCCGAGGCTGGCATCCCAGCACTGTTGCAGCTTTGTGACACACACGGGCGGCATCGGGCTACACGCTCAACTGGACCAAGTCCGTGGTATATGTACTCCGAGGCCCGGCGCCATTACTGAGAGAAACCTGACCCTACTGGGCAGGGCGGCCTTATATAAAATGATGGCGCTTCCCAGGTTTCTATATGTATTAGAGAATACACCACACTTGGTTGCGCCACGCTACTTCAGACAGATCGCAACAATAGTCTCCAGTCTCCTCTGGAGCAATGGTCCGGCACGTATTGCCCATGACAAGTTGGTGAGGAGTTGGTACGGAGGAGGGATCACTCTTCCTAACGTCCAACTATACTACTGGGCAGCCCAACTTAAGGTGGTCAACTCATGGGTGCATGCTTCGCGGGAAGATCCGGCCTACAGGGCCGACTGGTCGCAGTTGGGAACTGAGGGAATGCTTTCGGTTCTGTATAATAAAGCCCAAGTCAGGCGACTGATTGGCCCAACACACCACACGGCGACACTATGGCACAGAGCGCAGGCCCGACTAGGTTGGGCGGGCAAACTTACTAAACTGACGCCGCTATGGGATACCAAACAATTGGGTAATCTCAGAGCATGTAAAGGGTTTACACAATGTGATCACATAGGGATCTCCACAGTGGGGGACCTATGGAACAAGGGCACAGTGATTCCTTTACAACAGCTTCAACAGCAGTATGGTCTAGGCCACACCGAGACGTTCAGATACGTTCAGATCAGCCACGCCCTACTCAAAGCGATTCCACGGGGCGCTGATCTTCCTGAATCATCCCCGTTAGAGGATAGACTCCTGACAGAGTTTATGCCACAAAGCGCCACTTCCCTTACGTATAAAAAATTGGTCAATAATCTGAAAGACCCCACACTACCACTTCAGGAAAGGTGGGTAAGAGAGATAGGGGAGGTTGACGAAACGGAATGGAACGAAGCACTGGCTTCACCGAAAGAAGTGGGCATCTCAATGAAATTTAGGCTAGTACAACTTAAAATCCTGCATCGGGTCTATTACACAAGGTCACTACTACACAAAATTCATCGAGCTCCTCACCCATTTTGCCTCAGGGGTTGTGGGGAGGAGGGAACCCTGTTTCACACATTGTGGGAATGTTCGCTGGTACAGGAGTTCTGGAAACAGGTTCTACGTACAGTTTCCCAGGCACTTAACATATTTGTCCTGCCTGAACCCCGTAAATGCCTCTTGAACATTTGGGAACCCAACGACCTGGATCGATATGGGCAACTGTGGGCCACCCTGGCCATTACTGTCGCGAAAAGAGACATTGCACAGAGATGGGGGGCTCAGGAAATGCCTACGGCGGCAAGGTGGGCCAAGAACATGGACATGTTGATGATAGTGGAACGAGGTGTGTATGTACTTAGGGCGAGCCCTAGGAAGTGGAATAAAATATGGACGCCGTGGAACAGCTACAGAGGGGACATCTGTGATCCTCTTCCGGAGAACGAAGATCTGGACTCTGAGGAAGAGGAGGAATGAAAGGGGGAATGTCCTGACCTGAGTGCCAGGAACGGCTAAGTTCTCGTTTTTGTTAGAGTACCGGACTATGCAAACTCTTTCACATTACTGCTTCAAGTGATGATGTACAACTGCTTCAGATTGCTTGATGACGACATTGTTAATTTTTTGTTTCTTGTTCTTCCATTAATCACTTTTTCTACTTTGATGCAATCCGTCTACTTGTAACCATAAATCATATTCATGAATAGCTTAGGGGGTAATGTCATGAACGAATTTGGGAATATTTACTGTACCGAATACGACACTTGACATCTGATTACGAATAGAGCATTTGAGTACGCACGGGATCCCCACGTACTACAGTTATCGACCACCAAACGCCATTTAATATTGTTAATTCAACCCGTATGATGATTACTTGCATCCTTTGACAGTATTGTGTATATCAATGATGACTTTATATCAATAAAGATTTTCAACAAAAAAAACAATACAAAACAGAAACATACATAAAGTAAGAACAAGCATACCAAGGCAGCAGGTATACTTGCTGTGCTAAGCACAGAAAGCATAGACAAATCCCAGCAACACATGCAAAGGAGCTGTGACACACCACACAATGCCATGCATTTCATGCACAGTGAGCCTGTAGCCCAAAACCCAGTATGCTGGCCTCCTTAATTTTTCAGCCTTAAGATCGATC
This sequence comes from Lissotriton vulgaris, assembly GCF_964263255.1. Lineage (NCBI taxonomy): Eukaryota > Metazoa > Chordata > Amphibia > Caudata > Salamandridae > Lissotriton > Lissotriton vulgaris. The sequence goes on from NC_141696.1 coordinate 602,890,018, forward strand.
AGCATACCTACCACGCAGAACAGAACAAACAATGCACAATAAGCCAAAGAAAACATAAAACACACAATGTTTACATGCGTATAACATAAAATAATACACAATAATACATATACCAAACACAAGGGCCACAAAAAGGATAACACAATATTAGTTACTCAAAGGACTATATTTTTCTCATGCATGTTATGCATCATGCGGTGTCAGTGCACACATAATCTGTTTAGCACAAATTTGCATCAATACTCACCATAACACAGGGATAAAAATATTTCCCATTGCACTGAAACGAAACAAATCAAACCACAAAAAAAACAACACACAAAATATTGGACAGAAAGGCAACCACTTAGTAAAAATACCTTCTACAAATACCTACTTTAAAACCTATGCTTGGAGCTCATTCACACCCTAACATCCTTTCAATGTAAAAAGAACCCCAAGTTCTCTTCTAAAAAAAAAAACCCTGTCTGCTGTCTTAGACAGGACGAGCCCCCAACCTCCAGCCAAAAAGACAAAACATTTAGCAGCATTAAAAAGAGAAAAAGATATACATTTACTTTCACAGCTTTCAATTGTCATGAACCAGGAATTTCCATATTGTGCGTAAACTTTTTATTCTTGTTATTAAAGGTACCAAATCTATTTCTGCACAGACATCTTTCCCTGTCTAAATGGGCCTTTTTTTATAACCAATGCACTTTCTCATCTTTAAACAAAAAAAACAACAAAAAAAGGCATCTTATTTCTGGGTAAAATCACAGCTCTAACTGTGTTATGTTAACATTTTGACATTTGCACAAAACACACACTCTGCACCTCCACTCAGCGGGTGGGGCACTGGGCCCACTGCAATGGTGTCCCATGGACAAACTGCATACAAAGACTGTTATACAAATCCAATATATACACACATATATACATTCCCACCAGACCACTCTTATGAGCAACACAATCAATATTAGATACCTACCCTCGCATTATCAGTTCTCTCCACTAGGGATCCACTAGCAAAAACACTAATCAGTATGCCAATCAGAGACCCCCCAACTCAATATTTATTTAAATAGAAAACCTGTATACTATGATATGTACCAACAGTGAAACAAAAAAATTCAACAACAAAAATGGACACAACAGACAACCAATAAATCTCTTTTTCTTCTTGCCTTTAAACTGCACACAAATCAATCACTTATTCTGAATGCTATTCAAACAATAGGAGTAACATGTTCTTAAACTATTGCATCTGAAACACTCACTAACATATCTAGTAAATTAATTTTTCTCAAAACAATCCTTCTTTTCTCAGACTAGGCCATTTTAAAGTGTAATTCTCTATGTCCAAATGGAATAACCTGTTGAAATTTATTCATAAGTTTGTTCCTGATACTAAATCACATGTGTTCTGAACAACTGCATTATACTTTAGTCTAAACCAACAGCAGTTGGCACTCACTTCACAATCTTCTGTCTGTCTCTTCTCTTGCTCTCTGTGCTCTGCGAACCCATTGGAATGCTGTTATCACATCAAGGTCACAAATGCTCTGCTCTTTCACACACTGTTATTCTAAACCTTACCAGCCCAGAGTTCTACAACCCCTTTTATTTTATTGTGGACTGAAACACATTCAATCAACAGGTCTATTTAAAACTAACTAAACAACTCCAGCTCTCCATCCCCTTTGGAGGCCTCTTTTGCCTGCAATTCACTCTTACCGTCTTCCAGGAGCTAAGAATTCTGGGCTGCTAGCCAGCCTTCCTGTTCCCCTGGCATTCATCACCAAGGCCAAATCTGCCTCGCACTCTGCGCTCGTCGTTCTGGCGCTGACAAAGCCAATAAGCCTTCCTAACTCTTTCTAGCATGCAATAATTAACCCTATTTAAAAAAATAAATTTCTCTTTTTTTCACTTCCTTCTAACTTTACACTCTTTCTACATTCTTATTAATATACATTCTAATTACTGGTAATCAAATCCTTATTATTTTCTTCATCTTCTACTGTTCACAAATTAAGGGGATGAAAGAAACCAAATTCTTTTCCATAGAGCACAGCCCTACATGCACTTTTAAACTACATGAAAAACACACTGATAGCCAGGCACAACCATCTCAGGTAGCTCACAAGGACCAGACAATCTAACTCATGCAAAAAGATGCACTCACTTCATTCAAACAAACATTTACACAAACAAAAGGCAACCCACAGACTGCTCTCAAACCAAACCAATTATAACCAAATCAAACATATTACATGAAATACATACCCCATCCTCTTAATCACTGCTCACATTGGCCCACTGAGCCATTACAAGCAAAGTTAAATGGGAACACCCTGCACATTCCAAATGTACACATTTTGTCTTCTTTTAAAACTAAACTGTTGATCTGTCCATATTCTGGGCTATCATAAGCCCTCTCATCTGTCTTTGCTGAACCTCTTTCTGCCACAACCTTAGGGAATTAAACATGCTCTGACAGCTCTGCCTAGCAAACAGTCTCTCCTGCAAGTAATCTATCTTAACTGCATCAAAAATATTAAACAAAATCAGGATAAATCCATATTCACATGCATCTCAAAAATTAAAAGAGTCTTCTACAAGAGCGGGTTGGCTCTCGGCCAATCTGACATCAGTTGAACTGCAGCAACACCTAAAACATCGCAACTTACTGAAACACGGCATCTTGCACACTCAATCAAACACCACCAAACTCACCCAATCAGACACCGCCAAAGAACCCACACATACCCGGACACAAAAGACCAAGCAACTATCTCCACACACAACCACTTACATTCGCCCACGCACATACATCCTATGCATTAAGTCCCTGCCAAACACGTGTTACCATAATGGGACAAGGCCCGTCGACCAAGTCCTGGAGAACCTGGACCCTACAGCAGACCGAACAGTACACTAACTGTTCTGAGGTTGGAGGACACATCCGCCACCCGGGCGGCACTACAGATCGCTGCGCACTTTACCACAGGAGACCTAGGACCCACTCCCGCCGAACCGCCACCCTAGGGGTTCGGGGTGAGTTCCGGAGCCTACCCGCAATGAGCCACACCTCCACCACAGTACCACCCGGTCGGATGACCACAAACAAACGTCCTCCCAACCTCCGTTAAGTCTGTTAGAGCACCACTCGCACTCTGAGTTCCCCGGAGCACACTGGCCCCAGGAGCGCACCGGCTCCTTTACCACTGGAGACACACCGGTCTCGGAGACACACCGGCCTCTTAACAACTGGAGACACACCGGTCTCTGGAGCACCCTAGCTCCTTCAATCACCAGTCGGACCACTCACCTCCTGTTCGCGGAACCCGACATCCACTGTTCTCCACCGCCGGCTGCTTGGACCAACACGGTCGGCTCCAAAGTTCCGCCTTCTGGACCCCGGCGCAGGATCATGAACCGGGACCTCTCCTGATCAGCAGGGTTGGGCAGCACTGCGAGAACTAAGCTCGGCATCAAAGTGGGTACCCAGACCCACCGTGCCGACCAGAGGGCTCCGGCCTTCTGCTGTTGTAGTAGTGTGCTGGTGAAGTAGTGTGGCTCACTGGTTAGAGGCGGCAGACCCGAGAGCAGAGGATGGCCCGGGACCAGGGTTCGATTCCCGGCGCGGCAGGTTTCTGGACCAGGGTCAGCGGACTCGATAATTCTCTCGCCTCGGTGCCCACTCTGATCAGCGATCACACTCGGCAACTCTGGGCATTAGCTTGCCTCATCTTCACTAACGGCCCCACCAGACCGCCGGGGATGCCTGGTCTCACCCTGGAGATACCCATTAAGGGACCATCTCTCAGGGAAGCCAGGAAGGGTTTCGCAGCGGTCGAAGCGCCTTGGGACCCTCCGGGTAAGTAGTGCGCTATATAAATGCCTATACATACATACATACATACATATACATACCCACCTACGGGTGAGAAAGATCCTTATTGCGGGGTCACTATTCGGGCGCCATCTGATAAGAGTGGCTCAAATCCACCTGAGCGACTTACCTCACTCATCTATCATTCTCATATAATAAGCCAGCCAGGCAGTGGAGAAGAATTAGAAATATATTTATTGGCCATAATATTCATCTGCAGATGGGCCCCGTCAGGTCTACACCCCAGGGAGTGCACCGAGAGGGCTGCCTCCTCTCATCACAGCACTACATTATCACATAGCATGGCAGAGTAAAACCACGCGAAGACAGGCATCTGCACCTGCGAAGGCAACACTGTTATCTCCCCTCAAGGCCACAGAGCCGAAGCTCTGCTACTCCAGGGCATGGAAACATTTCTGCAAAACTAACTCAAGGCAAGAAATGCTGAAACAGGGATTTTCTGCTCATAAGAGAGGGGGAAAACTGTACCATGAGACATTGGAGCTGCAGGGGGCGTGGCTAGGGCGCCGATGTAGGTGGACGCGGGACTCCGGAGCTCCTCCGTGCCCGCCTCGCACCACCACACATCCTGCACCCCGACTCACTCCTTGACCCCCCAACAGTGCCCAGGTGGACACCAGGGGCACGCAGGGAGATTTTGGAGGACCGGGGGCCCCTGTAACTGCCCCCGCCGGACTTCTATCGGTGAGCGCGGCACACGGGGACGGGAAAGCCCAAAATGGCGGCCGCCGTCCTGACGAGACGCGCCTGGTGACGGAGCCCGAGCGAAGGGGAGAAGCCCCCTGGAGCTGAGGTGGCGGGCCGCTGGTGAGAAGAGACCCTCCGGGAGCGGGCAGCGGTGAGGGGCAGAGGCTGCCACCCTCGCGGGCGGATTTGGGGGACCGGGGAAAATCGGCCTGCCTGACCCCAAAATGGCGCCGACAGAGACCCGGCGATCGCCTTAGCGGCCGGCTGGAGACCCACTGGACCCGCGTGGGGCACTGAGACAGCGTGGGGCACCTGACCTGCCCCCCTGGTGGTGATCTGAGGGGAGAGCCTGCACCACGGGGGATCTGGGGACACGCGAGTGCGGCAGGCGGCGAGAAGAGTGGGGGACGAGGTACGGGCTACCTTCCCCCACGCGCCTTTGACTTTGAAGGCGGGAAGAGGCACCTATCTGGCCTTGACGGTCGTTTGCTGGGCCGCGGTGGCCGCGTGGGGTGCTGGACCTGCGGAGAGCACCTCTCCTGCCCTCCTGGCGGTGGCAGTACCAGGGAGCCTGCGCCACAGGTGATCGGTGGCACATGCGTGAAGAGGGCGACGGGGGGAGCAGGGGACGAGTTGCTGGCGTCCCGCCCTCATGAGGCGCTGAAATAAAGGTCGGAAGAAAGCGCCTAACTGGGCCGCACTGGGACTGGTGATCAGTGGCGCACACCCTGCCTGAGCCTTCCAGGTGCCCTGACCTGGGGCGCTGGTGCCCCACGACGCTGGTGGGACAGGACCTGGCCTTTGGACGATACCGCGGACCGGACCCCGCGAGGCGCAGGCCCAGAGATCGAAAGGGACGGCGGACCTGAGGAGGTCGGGGAGCGGGAACATCGGCGGCCGCTGCGGAGGCATCGGACGAGCGTTGCCCGCAAGGATGGTACGTGGCAGCAGGAAGAAGGGCTTCGAGACCCTGAGGTTGGACGACCCGGGGCACCCTGACGACGACGTCCCGCCTGGGGGGGGAGCTGGGGGCTCGGCCCACCCGCGAGACCCCTCCCTGGGAGACATTATGCAGGCGATTGTGGCATCGCGGGAGGCTCTCGAGAAGCGCATAGACACCATTGGGTCGGACCTGACCCTACTGAAGGACGACCACAAGAAGCTGAAGGAGCGAGTGGCGACCTCTGAAGTCACCCTGAAAAGTCTCCCAGGGGACGTAGTGGAGCTGAAAAAGTCGCTGGCGGACATGGCACAGAAAGTACGGGTGCTGGAGCTCCGAGCGGAGGACAGTGAAGGGCGCTCTCGGCGCAATAACCTCCGCCTCGTTGGGGTCCCTGAAAACACAGAGGGGCGGGACGCGGTCACCTACCTGGAGGGCTGGCTGCGATCTGAGGTGGCCCCGGAGGGGCTCTCGCCGTTCTTTGCCATTGAACGGGCACACAGGGTCCCTGCGCGTCCCCCCAAACCGGGGGCGCCTCCGCGTCCGATTGTACTGCGCCTCCTGCACTTCAGGGACAGAGACCACATACTGCAGAAGGTGAGAGATGTCCCGGACCTGAGAATCGACAACAGCAGGGTCATGATCTTTCCGGACTTCACCAGAGATGTGCAAAAACAGCGGGCCTCCTTCCTGGCGGTCAAGCGAAAATTGAGGTCGCTACAACTGCCCTATGCTATGCTGTTCCCGGCGCGGCTGCGGGTGGTCGATAGAGAACGCACACACTTTTTTACAACGCCACAGGAGGCCTGGAGCTGGTTGGATGCGAGGGGGGAGCCGAACTGGGACCCCACACCACAGACCCCCCCCAGGAGACACTCCACGGAAACGACACCACCGCGACGATCTGGCTCCCCTTCGGACTGGCAGCAGGAACGGGCCAAGGCAGTGCAGGCAGTGGTGGCCATCAGCCAGGGGGACGCCAGCCCCTCCAGCAGCGCGTCGGAGCAGTCGAAAGCCAGTGCTCCCAGCCCTGGCTCCAGCAGCGGGCACGAGCTGTCAGAGACAGACATGCCGGTGGTGACTCCCCAGACGGCGGATGGTATCCTTGGCTGAGGAGGCTCGTGGGACACTGGCCACATAAGTAAGGTATTGGGGCGTGCAGGCGGGGGGGCCACTACTGGACGCTATGCAGTGAGGTGCGAGTGCCCCCCGGGACTTCTTACTGAGACCTTGGGGACGGGGAGAGTCGGGAGACCTCTCCTGTTTGCTGTTAGGGGTGTGGGGCGGGGGCGGGGGGTTTCGGGCCTGTATGGAGCCGGCATCGCTGCCTCTCCAGCCCTATTTTGTAGTGACACGCTTTTTGATACTTGAGTTTGGATGGGGTTTCCACGTTGGTTGTCTGTCCGGGGGTGTGGGTGTTGGGGTAGTTTGACTATGCAAGTTGGGGGGGGATCGAGGGAGGGACCTAGGCGTGCCGGGGGGGTTGCTGAGAGGGCGAATGGGGCTTGGTGGACTCTGACATGGGATCCGACTTAGGCTACAAATGTCTCACATGGAACGTAAGGGGGATGCACTCGATGCATAGGCGCCATAAGATCCACTCCTATCTGGTCAGGCGGGGCATACACATAGCCTTCCTTCAGGAAACCCATCTGCTGGACAAAGAGGGGAAGGCGCTACAGAGGCGCTGGAGGGGACAGGTCTTTCACACAGGTTACTCTGCTTATGCTAGGGGGGTGGCCGTCTGGATACGGGCGGGGGTCCCCTTTCAATGCACACAACAGGTAATTGACCCGGAGGGGAGATATATAATGGTACGAGGCAAGCTGGACGGGAGGGACCTTAACCTGGGTTGCGTGTACGCCCCGAATGTGGACCAACCTGCATTCCTCTCCCTACTGTCCAATAAACTAGCCCAGTTCTTAGTGGAGCCCCTGCTACTGGGCGGCGACTTTAACAGTGTGGCTGACACCGCCATGGATAGATCCCACCCCCCCCTTCCGAATGCACCAGCTGGTAGACTCGCACTCGCGCGCTCAGCCTGGCAACGCCAGTGGGGACTGGTCGACTCCTGGAGGGCTAACCACCCGGCGGACAGAGACTACTCATTCTTCTCCGCCCTTCACGAGTTACATGTCCGTATTGACGCCTTCCTGTGCTCACAGGACGTGCACGCGGAAGTGTGCCACAGTGAGTACCTCACGCGCTCGATCTCGGACCACAACCCGCTTCTCGTGCGGCTGCGCTGGTCGCAGATCCGCCCGAGAATACCGGCTTGGAAGCTCCGCCCTGAGGCACTGGAAGATCAGCTCTTCCGCGCCACGATCGCCTCGGGCATCGAGGAGTATTTCCAGGTGAACGCGGGCACGGCGGGTTCGGCCACAACGGAATGGGACGCTTTCAAATCCGTACTACGGGGCCAGTGCATTGCGACGTCATCGGGCGTGCGGAGAACACTACTGGCAGAAATTGAGAAGGAGGACGAGACCCTCCGGAGGATGGAGAGAGAGAGACCTGAACGGCCGGACATTCACGAGGCCCTGCTGGGGGCGCGGGAGGCGGTGGCGGCAACGGTGGAACGCCTCCGATGCTTTGATTACAAGGCCTACCTAACGCGGGCGCACTCGGACCGCGACAAATCGGGGGCTCTTCTGGCCTGGTTGGCCAACCCGGCCCGCCGAAGCTCGGTCATCCTTGAGCTCAGAGACCACGCGGGGGCGGCGAGGTTTGATCAGCAGGGGATCAACGCACTGTTTTACGACTACTATACAGAGCTCTACCGCAGCAGGGTCCTCCCTTCGGTGGAGGAGTTCCAGTCCTTTATGGAGGGTCTTGACCTGCCGGAAATGGAAGAGGCGGACGCGAAGCGGCTCGGGGACCGGATCATGGAGAGTGAGGTGCGGGTCGCCATCAAGAGCATGGCGAGGAACAAGACACCGGGCACCGATGGATTCCCTACGGAATTCTATCTCACCTACGTGGATCTCCTGGCGCCCCGGCTGACGTGGCTCTACAACGAGTCGAGGCGGCTGGGCTGTCTCCCTGCGACCACGAGGGAGGCGTTGATTGTCCCCCTACTGAAGCCGGGTAAGCAGCCATGGGACAGATCGGCGTACCGCCCCCTGTCCATGCTCAACCTGGATTACAAGATCCTGAGCAAGGTCTTGGCGACGCGTTTGCTCCCCTACATGCCCGTACTGGTGCATGCGGACCAGTCGGGTTTCATCCCGGCACGCAATACGGCGCTTAATGTGCGACGACTCCTGCACATCCTAGAGGCTGACACATACGATGGCGACGAGGCGGTGGTGTTTGCTGTCGACATGGAGAAGGCCTTCGACAGCCTGGAATGGCCTTATCTCTTCCATGTGCTACGAACGCTGGGCCTTGGCGAGGGCTTCGTCGATTGGACGAGACTGCTCTATACGAACGCGACGGCGAGAGTCAGAACAGGGAGGGTTATCTCTGAGATGTGTGGGGTGGGCAGGGGCACCCGCCAGGGATGCCCTCTTTCCCCCTTGCTGTTTGCCCTGGCTGTCGAGCCTCTCGCGGCGCGGGCCCGGCTGGGCCGGGCTTATCGGGGCCTGGACGTCTATGGCCAAATACACCACATCGCACTGTACGCTGATGACCTACTGATGTTCCTGGCGGACTCGGCGGACTCCCTGCGCGGAGCTAAGACTCTCCTGCAATCGCTGAGTACGGTATCTGGCCTCCGAGTGAACTGGGCGAAGTCCCATCTATTCCCGGCCCGCCCACGGAGAGAATGCCCGCAAATAACGGAAGGCGTGACTTGGGAAGAGAGATGCCTGCGATATCTTGGCACCTCGATCTTTCATGACAATGCTGATGTCCTTGAGGGGAATATCGGTACGGCGATCAGGCACGCTAAGGGGAGCTTCGACTTCTGGGGCACACTCCCATTGTCACTCATGGGGAGGGTGGCGCTTCTCAAGATGGTGACCCTGCCGCGGCTGCTTTACTTCTTCGGGACCCTACCGATCTGGATCCCAGCGAGCTACTTTCGACGGCTGCGGTCAATGGTCATCGGCTTTCTATGGGGGGCGGGCAGGCGTAGGGTGGCCCTTGCCACACTTCTCCGCCCTCGGGCGGACGGAGGTCTAGCTGTCCCAGACTATGAGCTCTACTACTTGGCGGCACAGCTGCAGTGGCTGACGCAGTGGGTGGCACGGGCTAGGAGAGAGGCGGACGGGTCGGGGGAGCCGGCGGGTCCGGTCCAGGTATTATCCCGGATTGTCTTGGGGCTTCCGATGGGGGACTTCCATCTCACGCAGGAGTTTGCAACGGCCAGAAAATGCTGGAACAGATACCGCCGGAGGTGCGGTGTCGCGGTCCCGTACGCACCTGAGATCCCACTTAGACTCTGCGAGACATTGCCGCACGGGGGCTCGTGGCACGGGCTGGACGGCTGGGATCAGCGGGGGCTCTCGTCCATGGGCGATCTGTATGAAAACGGGGCGATGTTGCCCTTCGACCTCCTGCAAGAGCGCTTTGAGCTGGCGGGGGGGGACTTCCTCCTGCATGCGGCTTTAACGGCGGCGATCCGCAGGCACTGGGGGGCGGGCATGTCGGAGCCGACGCTGTCGCTGGGCTGCCAGTACGTCGTGATGATGACGGGGACGGTCAGGGCGGTCACGTGCCTATCCCGACGCATGGTCTCGGAATCCACCGCTCCACTGTTGGCCTTGAAGGCAAAATGGGAGGCTGATCTGGCGACTGAGATCCCCGAGGAGGCCTGGAATGGCATACTGGAAAGGGCCCGGAATGGCACGCGCAACGCGAGATTCCAGCTGGTGCACTTTTATGTCCTACATAGGGCTTACCTAACCCCTGACAAACTACATAAGTACTTCCCGGCCCACCCGGCGTCCTGCCCGCGTTGCCCGGCGGACCCAGCAGACTTCCGGCACATGTTCTGGTCCTGTCCCGAGCTGGGACCCTTCTGGGAGGAAGTAGTGGAGGTTCTGAGGGAGGTGACGGAGAGGGACCTGCAACTCACCATGGCACATTGCATGCTACACTGGTTCCCGCACACATCGAAGAACAAAGTCACTAGCAAGTTCCTGGACTTGGGGCTCCTCCTAGCGAAGCGGGCCATTACGTCCCAGTGGAAGGCGTCCCGGGGCCCCGTGGTTGAGCGCTGGAAGGCTGAGCTGCTTAAATGGGCTAGATGTGAGGGTGAGCTTCGCCTGCGGGCCGCACTCAGGATAGACAATGACATGGCACTGGAGAGAGCCAGGGCGTGGGAGGGGCTGGTCCTCGATCTCATGCGCCTGGACGAGGAAGAAGAAGACTCCCCGGTGCATAGTCCGGCTCAGGCGGGGCACCCGCCCACCGAGGGGACGGCTTAGGCCCACCTTGCTGCTTCACTACCCTTGCGTTCCAATGTGATGAACTATGACTGTTCGCTGATAAATCCTGTTGCCATGTCTCGGATCTGGTCCTACGAGAGGAGATGAGAGCTCGGTTAGGTGACTCTCTGGCACGCCTGGGGGGGTGGGGGGACCGGAAGGGGGCGGGGGGTGGTCGGGGGGGCTCAGGTCGAGGGGGGCGGGGGAGTTGGGGACGAGGGTGTTACGGGGGGAGGGAGGGGGTTTTGTTAGAGGGGGGTGTACGTTGACTCCTGATTCCACTGGGCTTGAGACATGAGAGCGGGTGTGTTAGGACTGAAAAGCGGCTCTACCATCTCCCATCCAACTGGTGGCTTTAGATATACACGGATTGTCCCAGCGCAGTTTCTTTTGCCCGTGACTTTGCCGCTCGACCTCAGGGGTGTGAGCTGAATGGCTGTGTGATACAAGAGTAAGGGGACGGCGCTTCGCCTGAATATCAATGGGAATGGTTTGATTATACTGTATGACTCTCTGATTTTGCTGCAATAAAAAAATATTTACAAAAAAAAAAAAAAAAAAAATGAGACATTGGAGCTGCAGAGCAAATGTCAGCATCAGAAATCTGTCTGCCATAGACAAGCTTCTCTCTCTTATAGGAAAGTATACAGAAATATCAATAATGGGAACCTAACGGAGGGAAGGCAATGTACTACAACAAGTCTTCTCACTTAGAAGGCAAAAATAAGACAAAAGCTTAACCATTACAGAAACAATTCTATCCAACTGAAGCTTGCATATTACAAAAAATAGCTCAGTGGGTTGCAGCACATAAATAATAGGCTGTGACTGCATATTGGTTAGACACATTAGGCTAACATATTCACAACATCATTAGGACATTCTGTAACAGGAAAATTACAATCTATCACACTACACATAAATTTTTCATTATTACGTCCACATTTTCTAATGATTAATACTTAGTTCAACACAGGAATATATGCGGGTGTGGACTATCCGTAATTTTAATGCATCCCTACAATTGTCAGAATATCATGACGCTCTATCACATTCATGACACCCAACAGGAAATCAGGGACATAGGGGGGCCCTGGAGGAATTCCGTGCTGCCTTGGGATTAGGAGTCAACTGAACTAAATCTTGCCTGGTCCCCATCAGTCTGCACTTCCCACCACACCTTTTAATGGTGGATGACCACCCTTTATGATGAGAGTGTGTCTTGGCATCCGCATCTACAACAATGTGCTGGACATGATTGATGGCAAATTCACAAGAGCTCCCCCTACGACCACAACTGACATTCTGAAGCATGCTCACATTCACATTTCAGGGCTGTGTATGGCTCTCCAAGATGGTGATATTTCCTCGCCTTCTTTATTACTTCCACAATCTCCTGGTGCATATACCTTGAGCCACATTCCGCACTCTCCATGGCATTCTGGGAAGCTTCATTTGGAGCAAGGGTAGAGGTTGCGTTGCACTCTACAAGATCCAACTTCCAGTATATAAGGGGGGCTGGGAGCTCCCACTTTTGTAAATTACTGCCAGGTAGTACAGTTACAATGGCCATCACACTGATTAGCGAGCCATCTCCTGGAAGAGCTGGGGCCGCTCCCATCGAATCGAGTCGCTGTAATGAATCTGCTTTACGCAAAAAGGACAGATCCTCACTGCAACACCCCCTTAGGCCAAGGCAAGACCCAACACTCCCCCAAGGCGGGGTAAGAAAACACACCCAAATGTAGGTAAAATAACACATACAATATTATTGATGCAATACTTCAAAAGGTAGGTCGAATATATCAGTCATGGCAAACACCCCAGTATCAATAGGACAATTGAAATAAACAGTCAAAATAGAATGCAGTATATACATATAGCAGAGAATAGCAAAGGATAGAATAGGGACACCTCACTGACTGATTCTTCTGCAACATCCTTGCCCGCTCAAGCTGAGGGGAGTCAGTTTGTGCAGCCCAGGCAGGAGTTCCAGTCAGGTCTCAAGCCCCAGCACTATCCCACAGCAATACGTCTTTTCTGTGGTGAACTTCCATCTGGCCCGCTGAGGCTCCCAGCTTTAATACGTGAAGCAAAGCTTCTAGAAAGTCTGGCCACCTCTTCATTAGAAAAAATCGAGCAGTCTGGTACCAGTCTGCGTCAAGGCCAAGACAGTGGCTGGACAAACCTCTGTATTTTGACTCCTAGGCAGAGTTGCACATTCCAAATATAATATCCAGTTCACTCTGGTCAGTGAAGTGCAGAAAACAAGTGAAGAGTGAAAAACACACGAGGAGCGAAAAACATACAAACAAAATGGCGAGCACACAAAATGGCGTCAGTTATGAAAATTGAGTCAGTTATGCAAACGCTGCCATGCACACAGAGAAGCTTAAAGCAGAACAAAGTTAGAAAGAAAGATGACATGAAGCCATGTCAAAGCCAATAGTAAGCACAGCCGTGAAGCAAGAGAAAGTCCGAGAGCAATATTGACATGATGCCATGTCAAAGCCAATAATAAGAGCTCATATCGAAATGTACTGTTCTACTCCATAACAGCTCTCACTAAGCAGGCATATATAAGGCCGTTCTACATTAAGGCTAGAATGAAATAACACGCTAAAGTCAGTTTAAGATGGTGAGATATTCAACCACAAGAGTGGCACATTCATTCCATTCCATCCTATGACCATCGACTATCACCATCAGCAAATATCAAGGAATCTAATAACAATGATTTATAACGGTCCATCCCTTGACCAATGACTACTATAACATATTGGTCTAAAAACAACTACCTGGGGATGGAGCATAGAGGAGAGATTAGGCACACCCTGAATTCAGCAACATAAAAATACTAGAATACATATGGCTAATGCTATACCACCTAGAACAGAGCAAAGTTTACCAAAATCTGGCAACCACCCGAACAACCAATCCAACCACCCCTTTTCAACATCCTGCTTGACATCTTTAGACAACTTGTGTAAAACATCAATGTGGGATTGAAATGATTTAGAATGATCTGAAAAGTTAAAGTAACACATTCCCTCAAAATCTAAACATCCATGATCATTTTTTAAAAGCAAATAGTCAATGGCGGCTCTATTCTGCAATATAGCTTTCCATGCCCCTCGCACGTCCAATAAAAATTCTGTCAAAGCAATCTATATATGAATAATATTTTTCACCATAAGACATGTTAATCCACTAACAGTTCTAGAGTTATAAATTGCTAGGCCCGGAATACATACTAGTGAAGCAGCGAAACTCATGCATTCAGATTTCGATAATAAATGCATTTCAGAGTTACAATGTTCGTTAAGCTGAACAGCTTCTCTTACAGTTCGAGCATGAGATGATGGATCTAACAGGAACATCATCAGACTTAATTTAAGAAAGGCACATGGTCCACCTGTGATATTTGCTGGAATATATGTATAAGTCACATTCCCACAGGAAAATAACCAACCTACAGGCAACTTGTCATGCCTGAAATGACTGGCCGCAGATACAATATTTTTGCACACCATATTGTTTTGCACACTTGCACAAACATTGTTGTATCTATGTTGACATAAATCCTTTTCCTGCCAAGACAAAGCGGATGAATTTCTGTCAAGTCGAATTTGAACACATTTACCAATGATAGTTGGGTCACAAGTTAAATTGTAACAAACGTCGCCTTCAGTAATGTTGAAAGTTATGACCTGGGTCATATTTTTCCAATAATTATCTGTAGCTTCTCGACAAAAGCGGCAGAATTCGTAAAGCGATAAATGGGATCTCACATCATGTTCCTCTACAGCCCAGTCTTCATTTGTGACATTGAAAGTCTGCCGCAAAACTTCAGCAGGGGTAGGCACAGTTACAAGGCATGTAGAAAAGACGTCCAGAGTGCTTTTCATGGTTAACATGCAGTATGATCTGTTGAGCACAGTTTGTGCCAAGTACGACCATATATTATCCCTCTGAGTTAGCATCGCTGTCAGTCTGCGTTGTCGGTTGGCTACTTCGGGGTGAGGGGCTCCCCGTTCCCCCGGCCCCACCCGCACGCGCTGAAAAGGAGTCCAACGAGCGCAAGCAGAGCACAGACACGCCATTCTGTGATCTAAGAGAAAAAAAAGAAAAACAGGTATTACCGTATTTTCCGGCGTATAAGACGACCCGGCGTATAAGACGACCCCCTACTTTGCTTAATAAAATGTAGGTTTCGTGCTATACTCGCCGTATAAGACTACCCCCACTTCCAGTGCAGTCCAACGCAGTCCTGCATAGCCATTTTGAGAATGTATTTTATTTTATTTTGGCTCGTACTTTGTATGCTTTGTATGCTTTTGTAACCTGCACACATCACTTTTTCTCCAGGAATGTACCGATTGCTACCTCATGTATTTTGGTTGCTCGCTATTGTCACTTATGATCCATGTAACTTAATGTTTGCTTTTGTAATTTGTCCATTGTTATTGTTGCTCACATCAGCCCATTTTTATATAATGCAGAAGCAGTCTGACACCTTCGGGTGTAGTCCGCGCTATGTAAAAACGCATGAAAACATTCCTTCAAATTTAGCATCCGGCGTATAAGACGACCCCCGACTTTCCAGAACATTTTAAGGGGTTAAAAAGTCGTCTTATACGCCGGAAAATACGGTACTCATTCTCGCAAATAATATTTGTCAGCAGGTACATGCTCCCATTTCTCTTGCCCTGGCACCACCTCTCTATGTCCCTGATGCCACTGGATACCCAGAAACTTTGCACTCTGAGAGGGTCCTTGTAGTTTGTTGGGAATGATCTCCAATCCCTTGCTCTGCAAATGCTCAACAATCCTGTCTAACTGAGTTTGCACTTATTTGTGTGTCTCTCCCTGTATCATCACATCATCAATGTAATGCAAAGCTGTACCCCTGGAATAACTGATACTTCATCTAAACGCTCTGCCACCAGCCGGTGACAGATCGTGGGACAGTATTGATTGGGGTCACCACCCCTGCCTCTATCAAGTCCTGAATAGTTGCACTGATCTCTTCATACCCACCTGGAATTCTGTACTGTTTCAAATTAATACCTTTATAGCCTGAGGCAACTTCACTGGGGGGATTTTTAAATGACCCACTCTCACAGCGCTAACTGAAATATACTTCTTTGATCCAAATTGATAGTACCCATCTTCCAAATACAAAGTAATTCCCTTCAAAATATCAATTCCAATAATACAGTCATAAAGGGGCACAATCAATACAGTGTATTCTCTTTTTTTGTATTCTCCCTATTTTCATGTGGACCTTTGTCTGCACTGCCAGTGTCTCTTTACCACCTAAACCTGTAATGGTGAATACTGTCCTTTAAACTTTTTTGGATTTCCATATATCAAAGTGGTCTCCGCTCCAGTATCTACTAGGGCTCGGGCCCTCTGAATATTACAATGTTTCCAATGAATTTCTACATCAACATTGTCACGGCTGCTGGCTTCTCGAGGTCGGAACGATGCTCAAATGGGGTCCACCCCCTGACGTCCCTGCACTCTGACTAACTGTAACATCCAGAGCACAAAGGCAGTCAAGCGAGGGAAAGGTAAGAGTAGGAGCAGCAGGGATAGGGACACCTGTAACAAAAGAGGACATTCGTTAGTACACACCTCTTTTCTTATCTACTCTCCTGTACTGGTAACCTGACTCAAAACAGTACCTGATAAATGCTCAGGAGATGACCCCTTTCCTCATCTGAGATGCTTCTCTCATCTGATAGATATATAATAGACCTAAAAGAGAGAAGAACGATAATCGTATTACTCCTAGAACTGCATCACCCTTGGCCCGTACTCATCTACAACCCAATTATCATGCGTACCAAAAACACACTCACAAGTTCCTTAAAGAAAGTCGGGACCTTCAACCTCTCAGTTCTCCGTGAAAAATAATGGCCTCCTTCCCCATAAGGTTCAAACAAAGGTATATACAATGGTAGTCAGTAGTACGCTACCTCAATGATTGGCAACAGAGCGAAACCTCCGTATACTCTGGAAAACTAAATGTCAATAAGAGAACAAAGCTAGCCTACCGGCAGGTCCCGGATTTTAGGATGTCCTCTCACTGTTACTCCGCAATGTTTTCATTGTGCGCATCCAACCTAAGGATTAACACGAGAGTTCCAGAAGGGGGCAATCCTGCATCTCCCGACTCTCTGAAACAATAACCAAAACCCCTACGAGCAGTTTACTTGATGTGGCCGGGGAGGGGGAAATCCTGCGTCTCCCAGACCAATCCTCAAGCAACAAACCCCAACACCAGGTCACATTGGTATTACACTCAGCCGAGTGTAATAATACATGCGTTGCCAGTGAGGATGCAGAGGGGGCATTCCGGCGTCTCCTAGCGCCTCACACCAAACAACAACAATGGCAATACCAGCCGGTAAATGCCTCAGGCGTGCTAGCTCATCCGAGCAAGCACGCAACTAGCTTCGCAGCCACGAAGCTGAAAACGGCTACGCGAAGGCAGAACAAGGAACTCCGCTGTAGCTCCGCAGGGACAGGGCGTCCGCAACCAGCAGACTCCCATGGACGAATCACGTGCGACGACTTCTACCTCCCATAGTGCTATATGCCTTTCTAGTCCGTCCCCCTACCGCTAGGCATTATGGGAGGTGTAGTACTCCCTTAACTGTCCATTCGGCATGCACATCCGTCAGACCCTGACAAACATAAGGTCTATTTTCTTTGCGGGCCCATCTCTACACCAGAGCTTGACCTATTTCCTAATCTTCCTTATATCTGTTCTTTGCCCAGGTCAAATTCGGATACATTCCTTCATATCTTTGAGAGATGAATTCCTCCTCTCCTCTGTTCTCAATGAGCCAGTCGCTTTCTGGGTTTCTCTCAACCTTCCTGCTTGAGCAGGCAGATTTCTCCCCCTCTTTCTCCTGTTCTTCGCTCTCGCCCTCGTCTGACTGTCTTTGTACTTTTTTTTGCTTATTCACTCTCCTGCTTCCTTCCTTCTCATCCAGACCTCTTATTCAGTACATTTCCCATAGACTTTTCGTAGCTATACCATCTATCCTTTCTTTCTCCACACCATCTTTTAACAGAGCCATAAACATATCTCTCCAGACAGCCTACTATTGTCTATACTAGTCTCAGACCTGGAAATTCTCTCACTTTTCATTCATTACCCCTATTATCCTATCTCACGAACTGCCGCAACCACTGGTGCCAAAGTATTACCAGTCGGATTGATCATCAAAGTCATCATCACTTGTTTGTATGCAGGAGGTGCAGTACGAATGATCCTTTTGCGCTTAGATGCATTCAACAACCCATCCATTAACCTATGTACGTTATCCAGGAAAATAGAAGTTTTCATCACCACCTCCTTAAGTCTCTGTACAGCATCTCTCAAAGTATACCACGGTTTATCATTCCCTGGCCAATCTGACTCTGTTGGGTATTTATGACTACATCTAACCACACGTTCAACAAATAATTAGAGAGGGTCTAAGGGCAAGTTTACCGACCAACCAGATATAAGCCCCGAACTCAATATATAACAACAAATAATATCTGGGGGTCAAAAGGAGAGTAAGTAAGTCTAGCAGGAAGGACCACTATACCAAATGCATGCAAGACAGTATCAGTGAGAAATGATATTTAGTGAACGGTCAAGTCAAGACTCAAGAGTACATGGAGAAAAATGTATTGTTCCCATCAGAAGCCACACTGTACCGCCCTTGTTATCATCATTTGGGATCTCCTTACCCAGGAGACAAGACGGCCGGTAAGTGATTACCGTGACCGAGATGTGATGTAAGGGCAGAACAGAAAGGTATGATAGTGGCTAATGACAAAAGCAGTGTATTGTGATTGGAGTGAAAAAGTGAAGGGTAATTATAAAATTAGGTGAATGGGTGGAAAAAAGAAATTTTATTGATATCCCCCAAACCCTAAGATTAAAAGGCAGGTGTGGGTGCAGGTTTTAAATAATAACCGCACGTAATGGTGGTCTTGAGTCTTGACTTGACCGTTCACTAAATATCATTTCTCACTGATACTGTCTTGCATGCATTTGGTATAGTGGTCCTTCCTGCTAGACTTACTTACTCTCCTTTTGACCCCCAGATATTATTTGTTGTTATATACATCTAACCACAGCCAAGTGCAATAAGCTAATTTGACCATTCTTCTTCCTAATATAGCGAGCCCCTCCCCTTTCTTCACAGGCACTTTTTGCAAACACACAGCCACTTGGGCTGGCTCAGCGTCAGCCAAACACGCTCTCCAATTCTCACTTAATCCAGCACCATTAGCCCCCTCATGGGCAAGCACCCCGTATGAGGCCATCTCCCATCCGGGAATTGGTATCTGGGAGTCCGTCTTTGATTTGCTAGAAAATATATTTCTTTCCCTATACTCCAACCATTCGAATCCTGTGAAAGCAACACCAAGATGTATTGAATCTGCTTTTCGCAAAAAGGACACATCCTAACTGCAACACCCCCTCAGACCAAGGCAAGACCCAGCACTCCCCTAAGGCGGGGTAAGAAAACACACCCAAATGTAGGTAAAATAACACATACACATTTATTAATTTAATACTTCAAAAGGTAGGCTAAATATATCAATCATGGCAAACTCCCAAGTATCCAAAGGACAATTGAAATAAACGGTCAAAATAGAATGCAGTATATACATATAGCTGAGAATAGCAAAGGATAGAATAGAAATAGAATAAAACTAGTTAGGGACACATCACCGACTGATTCTTCTGCAACATATTTGCCCGCTCAAGCTCAGGGGAGTGTTTCTGCAGCCCAGGCAGGAGTTCCAGTTAGGACTCAAGTCCCAGCACCAACCCACAGCAATTCGTCTATTCGAGCAGGCTAGTACCAGTCTGCGCCAAGGTCAAGGCAGATTTGCACATTCCACAGATAATATCCAGTTCACTCTGGTCAGTGAAGTGCAGAGAACAAGTGAAGAGTGAAAAACACATGAGGAGCGAAAAACATGCTCTTCCTACTTTGCAGCTATATGCGAGCACAGAACATGGCGTCAGTTATGCAAACGCTGCCATGCACACAGAGAAGCTTAAAGCAGAACAAAGTTAGAAAGCAATATGACATGAAGCCATGTCAAAGGCAATAGTAAGCACTGCTGGGAAGCAAGATAAAGCTAGAGAGCAATATTGACATGAGGCCATGTCAAAGGCAATAATAAGAGCTCATATCGAAATGTACTGTTCTACTCCATAACAGCTCTCACTAAGCAGGCATATATAAAGCCATTCAACATTAAGGCTAGAATAAAAGAACATGCTATAGTTAGTTTAAGATGGTCGTAGTTGACGGTCATCCTGGGATACTGAACCAAAAGAGTGGCACATTCATTACAGTCGCACAGTTAATCCGGGAGGCAATTCTTAGCTAAAAAACAGATCCCTGAATGACCCAACAACCTATTGAGGATAGCGCACACTAGCTACCTCAGCAGTCTGCGACTGTATCCAGCCCTCACATTGTATTACCTGAATGTAGAACTTCGTTCTATACACCCCTTTGGAGACCTAATTGGGAGGGAGAGCGTAGCAACATGGGTGGAGGCGGGGTGGACACACATGGCGCCCTGTTCAAGAATACTGTCCTCATTCCATTTGTGCAATTACAGGCAGATCATAACTTACCCTTTTCAGCTTCCAACACACTAATAGCTGAAATACAACGCCTCTGGCACATAACTTACACTGAACCAGATACATATCCTCTAATGCGCACACTCCACATCATGGGAAATGGGCATTAACAGATCATATGGTTCACATAATCCCTAGCTTATACCCCTCAAGACCCACTGTAATCCACCCGAAAGTATGGGAACAGGGCATTTATCGTACTCTAACACAGAAGGAATGGGATAGAGCCCTAGTGAACCCAAGTAAAATCTCCTGCAAAGCAACATTTCAGTATATCCAGGACAATATATTGCACGGGACTACCTCACACCAGCACGTTTATGAAAGATATATGGTGCCATCTCAAACTGTACTCGATGTGGCCATCATAATGTGGATATGGCCTATATGTTCTGAAGTTGCCCAGTAACGATGATGTTATGGCGGAAGATCACAGGCACACTGACAAATATTACAGGGCAGGAGGGATTGTGCTCCATGGAAATTGACATTCTGGGAATATTTAAGCGTAAGAAATCTGGGAGCGCTACCAACCGCTTTCTAGACCTGGCAATATTGATGGTTCACAGGACCATTGCAATGCATTGGAAGGCCAGTACACTGCCGGGGCTTATCCAGTGGCGCACAGATACACTAAAATGGGGTAGGGCTGAATCAATGGCTCTCCGGCTTAAAGCCAAAGGTCTTCGTAGGGCCCCTATAGTGCTAGAGTGGGACACTCTCTTAAATGAGCTGCAAGCACTCTTGGATGAGTCCTAATCCTCGGCAACACTTGACAGCACCTGTGCTCCCCTACATTCATGACCGCACCTCTAATATGCAGCCCCTCCTTTTTCCTTACTACCAGCACATCTACCTTTAAAAGAGCATACTGGTAATGATGTAGTGCATGCCTGCTGTTCTATTTCCACACTATGAGTACTGATAGGTGGGAAAAACATGAACAGAATGCTAGAGTCGCCCCAGGCAGAGTGATGCTCCAATTCACTATGTATTAAATATTTTATTCAATATGTCTGTTGTGACCTGACAGCTTAGGTTGTTTTACCATATTACACATTTAAATAATGCTTAAAACTAATACCTCCTGTTGTGCAATATGTCTTAGCATGTTCAGACCCTCTTATCATGTCATGAACAGTTGATGTGATATTGCTATTTGCATATGTTTGTACTCGATACTCATCTGTATCACTATGCAAATAGCAGAATATCATGGCGATGCCATGAGGTGCAGTCGGAGGTTGTTCGAGGTCTTAGCCACCTGGTGGGAGAAGGAGCGGCCTCTGCTGTTAGCCTGGCGGATGCTCTGGGTAGCTGCTAGGGAGAGAGATCTGGAACGGAGTCCCTGGTAGGTTGGTGGAAATTAACTTGTTTGTTGAGGTGCGCTGGTCCTTCATGAAGAGCCTTGTAAGAGTGGGTGAGCAGTTTGAACTGGCATCTCTTTGTGACTGGTAGCGAATGGAGTTTCCTGAGGAGAGGGGTGATGTGTGTTTGTCTGGGGAGGTCAAGGATGAGTCAGGCTGCTGTGTTCTGGATGGTCTGGAGTTTCCTCCAGAGTTGGGCAGTGATTCCTAAGTAGAGGGAGTTGCCATAGTCGAGTCTGCGGGTGACGAGTGCTTGCGTAACAGTTCAGCTAGTGTGGGGTGGAAGCCATCTGAAGACCTGCCTGAGCATATGGATGGTGAGGAAGCAAGTAGAGGAGATGGTGCTGACCTGCTTCCTTATGGATAGCTGGCTATCGAGGATGATGCAGATATTGCACACGTGTTCAGTGGGTTTAGGGGTAGAGTCCAAATCAGGTGGCCACCATTAGTTGTTCCATAAAGTTTCCTTGCCTGCCAGACGATGCAAACAGTTGTTGTTCATCAAGACAGCCACATTCTTCATGAATCTTTGGAACCTGTATTTGATGGCCATTGGGTCATTTGTCAGGGACAGGATAAGTTGGGTGTTGTCAGCAAAGGAGATGTTGTTGAATCTGTGGCTCATGATAAAGTTGGCCAGGGCTGTCTGTATACATTGAAGTGGGTTGGGCTGAGGAATGAGCCTTGAGGCACCCCACAAGTGATGTTCTTAGGGATGGAGAAGTAGGGAGGTATGATGATATTCTGCATCCTTCCTGTGAGGTAGGAAACGATCCTCTTGATGGCTGCTCCTTGGATTCCGATTTGGTGGAGTCTGTTGATCAGCGTGTGGTGGGATATGGTGTCAAAGGCTGCTGAGAGGTCGAGGAGGATGAGGGCTGCTGTTTCTCTGTGGTCTAGCAGCATTCTCATCTCGTCTATGGCTGTGATTAGAGCTGTCTCAGAGCTGTGGTTTGTTCTAAAGCAAGCTTGGGAGGGGTCCAGAAGTTTGTGCTTTTCCAGATGTCTGGTTATCTGGCTGTTGATAGCATTCTCGATGACCTTGGTTGGGAAGGGGAGCAGGGAGATTGGTCGGTAGTTCTTGAGTTCTCCAGGGTCTACAGATAGTTTCTTGAGCAACGGCTTCACGTCAGCATGTTTCCATTTCTGCGGAAGTGGGCCATGGTGATGGAGGAGTTGAGGACCCTGATGAGTTCTTTGCAGATGGCTTGATTTCCGAATTTGAAAGTATTGTGGGGGCATGCGTCTGCTGGAGCTCAGGAGTGGATGGATCGCATGATGGGAGGTGTTTCCTTCTCATTGAGGGTGTTCCACAAGGTGAGCTGGTGTGGGCAGGTGTCAGTCAGTGTGAGGAGGTTGATTTTGTCCTCAGTGGGAGGTTGAGGTGCCAAGTCTTGGCAGATGGTGTTGATTTTGTTGTGGAGAAAGTACGCAAGGGTGTGGTAGAGGGCTTGCGAAGGTGTGATGGTGTTTTCAGTTGCCAATCGTTTGGTGAACTCCTTGGCTATGTTGAACAGTTCCTTGCTGGTGTTAGAGCTGTCATTAATGCGGGTGGCTAGGGAGGTCCTCTTGGTGTTTTTGCAAGTGGTGGTGGTAACAATTGAGGGTGTGTTTGAATTGTTTTTGGTCCTCAAGTGTCTTACTGGCGCACCATCTTCTTTCCTTCCGTCTGCAGTTGTGTTTCTGGATTTTCAGTTCTGCTGTGAACCAGTTGGGGTGTTGTGTTCATTTCTTGGGGTTGGCAGGACTTAATTAGTACTTGCCGTGATCCAGTTTGAAAGTTTTCTGTCGCCAGTACTGACATTACTTCCAAACAAAAAACAATGGTCACCTCTAACTGGGACTAGAAGTTAGCTACCAGCTGATCGAGACTATGATATGTGGAGGGGCAGAGGCCTGTGGGACTTTGATTTTAACGAGCTACTAAACTTTTATACCGCACAACCTATGTCATGTCTATTTTGTAATGTCATTATTAGGTTCTTTCAGACTGCCTATTCTATTGTACGGTCACTGACAGTGAATTTTTATACTTGTACTGCCTTGATTAATACCAAAACGTTAAATAAAGTTTAAGAAAAAGAAAAGTGGTCACAACTCTTAATCAGCATGATCATATTTTATTTTTCCCTGACAGTTGAAAACATTTGTTTTTGTCTTTTTAATATATTGCCTTAAACATTCAAGCATCATAGACAAATAACATTGGCAAGTAATGGAATTTTTTGGCCCAATATTACTAAGCTCTCAATGAAAGGTTCAGTAAAATTATTCTTGAGGGCAACAAAATGAGTATATTTTTTCAGGGACACAGAAATTATGCAGCAGGGGAGGGGCGAATTATGTGGCAGGCCTAAAAAATTATGCGGCAACAAGAGTCAAATTATTCAGCATTATACCCACACATTTTGTGATAGTATTAGTTCATGATTTTGTCATTTTAACACTTGTTAACACTGTCTCATTATTGGTTCCCCCTCATTAGGACCTGTTTAACTCCCAAATATAACAATAAGTAATAGAAAGGTGACCAGTCAACCTTTGCACATCAACTCCCACCTTGCGGCAACAAACGTCAATGCATGTTTAGTAACTTTCGAATCATTTGAGCTAGGAATTATTGTTTGTTGAAATCTGCAGATTATGCGGCAGATGATGGATTATGTGGCAGATGTAGCAAATATATCGTAATGCGAAAATTGCTGCAGCCGCACAATCACATAATTCCAGTGGCCTTGATTTTAATATATGATATTTATGTAAACCATGCCAATTGGACATATACATAATTTACATAAAACAAAAACAGGCAAAGCATTAGTATTCTAGATTACCACGTACGGGTGCAAAGGTATATTCATGAATGAAAAAAGTGCACACGCTTGTCTGGAGGAGCACAATTTAAAATATGGGAATCTCATACCGTCTTCAATTTAAGGTTTCCTAAGTTTCGATGGAGCAATTCAAAGGGTTTTATTATTAAATAGAAATTTTGAGCACATAATGTCAAATTACTCAAAGACAAAATGTATTGTCTTAAAAAATAATACTCACAACAGGTAACCTAATGGTTTGAAAACTGGAATGTAAATCTCAATGTGCACAAAACAATTCCATAAATTGTATGAAGGATTGGGCATTTGCTTTTTAAAGACGAGAACCCTCACTCACCACTTTAGTGACATGCTTCATCATTGGGTTCCCTCTTGCACATAGTGCCTGCAAGGTGCACTGTGTGGGCTACAACTCTCCCTCAGGAGAGCAGTTTGAGGTGTTCCTCATTCCAATGTTAAATATGAGTGAGGGGCAGAGTGCAAACATGATATCAAAAAGTGTATTTAAAACCATCTCATCTAGGGAAAATAATTTTAATCGGTATCCCCAATGGATGAAGTTAAAAAACAGTGTAACGATAGGGGTAAGGATGTTCCCTATCAGACTAGGTCAACATGTTTCTGCCAGGTGACCAAAAGTTTGTGGCATTCTTCAGGACCATTGTCTTGTCACTCTGCTAAATATAGTGATAAACAAAAAACATACTTATGTGAATGTTGGCAGGACCAACTTCAGTCTGGTCTGCTCACTGTAACACACAAGAACATTCCTTTATTATTACCCTATTCTTACTTGTGCCCACATTGCTAATACCCTGGTGTACCTGAAAAATAGTGCAAACACACCACCATTGTGAAGGAACACACGAGTAAATCAATATTCTCACCAATAGTAGATAAATATTCTGCCTCTACCTTACATAGGTCCTTTATCTATATGCGGGTACCTAAAGGTAAAATTAAAACACATCAAAGGTCAATTTAAGGCTATTTTAAAGGAAAAAAGAAAGAAAGAAAAGTTCAAGTTAGGTTTTCACTGCCTCTTATATAACAATATATCATAGATTAATGTCTATATGAGAAAAAGTCTGATCTCAACTAAACTTTCCACAATCAAACTGATTGGCTGCGTATCGGAAAGTCTAGTCAATCTGCACCGGAATTCATTTGGCGCTCTATAATATCTTAAAAAGTAACATTTAAAATGTAAAAAGAATACGGGAAGCGAACATCGTTTTGATGGCATATTATCTACTCCACCATGAAAGTGAAGGAGGATACCAATTTGGTAAGAGGTCACGCAGCTTAGTTTTAAGAGAAAATGTGTTAAATTGTGTAGTTTTATTAAGAGTAGGTGAAAAACAAGTACTTAACTATTTATTTGTGGTTGGGCTCCACATAAAGTTAGAGTAATTTAACATATATTGTATACATTAAGCATTCAAGGGTAAAACATCTGACATTGATGGCAGGCAAACCGGCAGCTATGCTCTGCCGCTAGGTGAGCGGCTCCACCCCCTCCCCACAACTCACCACAGCTTTGTTCCTTTGTTGCTTCCAGGTATGTGAGAATCCCGGCGTGACGTTGCTGCAGCTGCTCTGCTGACTCCGATCGGGCAGTTTGATTTTCAAAAGGAATGTGGCTGCTTGTAGATTCCCTCAGAGATGCCGACGATGTAGTCAGGAGTTGCCAGGCATAGAGCTTGATGGGCAATCACCTTAATGCTGCCTTTTGTTCCTTTTTAGGTCAAGCCTAGCGCAGTGCGAATGCGCTGCGCTAGGAAAACAACCTCTTCGAATCACTCTGGACTTCTCACACGGTTGTGCGTGTGTTTTTTTTTAAAGCATTTTTTCTATTGGGCTTTGCGTGCGTCTTTCTAAAAAGACAGCACGCAATTGGGGAAATGCGTGTGCATGTCTCACCTTTCCCACGAAATATATTCGCCCACAGCCTACAGCTTGCGGTTACGTGTAGGGGTGCCACCAGTTCGGGGTCATGTCACCATCTGTTTTTAATTAGCACGTTTGCGTTCGTCGCGCTGCCGTGCTCACTCGACCCCGCTTCTCTCTCACGCCCTTCTTTTTAACCAACCCTCCCTTCACATGCCACATGCACATGCACAGCCCTGCCAATGCTCTGTTTCCAATGAGAAACTTGTGCATTCGCTGCCATGCTAGGCCCATTGCTGTTGACTTGTAGAAGGAGGAAGGCAGCACAATCGTGTTTTGATGATGGCGGCCGAGGCAGAGGTAGCAAGGCCTCTGCTCACACACATGGCTCGTGATTTCTCTACTGTACTTGCTTTCTTATTTGGTACTCGCATTGTATAATGCAATCTTACCTTTAAGGCAAGCACCCAATTAATCTTATGTTTAATCTCACAACCGCAGGTTCGAACCCTAGGGCTTCTGCTCAGCCTTTCAGCCTACAAGAGGCCAACAGAGTAATTAACATTCATTTAGTTGGCAATAAATACCAGTTATTCTGCACCAAGATGCAGCATACTCCAGCCCCGCCTTCACTTTCACAATGGGATAACTCACTTTCGCCTCCTTTCAATTCGGCTCCTTATTTCCTCTACTGTGCTCCCTTTCTGATTTGGTACTGGTATTATATAATAATAATATATAATGCAATTTTAACTTTAAGGCAAGCACCCTATTAATCTTATGTTTAACCTCACAACCGCAGGTTGAACCACCCGCGTGTCTGCTCAGCCTTTCATCCTACTAGAGGCCGACGGACTAATAAACATTCATTTGGTTGGCAATAAACATCTGTCACTCGGCACCAAGATGCAGCATACTCCAGCCCCGCCTTCACTTGCACACTGGGATAATTCACTTTCACCTCTTTTCAATTCGGCTCCTGATTTTCTATACTGTGCTTGCTTTCTGATTTGGTACTGATTTGGTACTGGTACGCGGCGGCGTGCAGGCTGCTATCTGTTTTGGGTCAGGTTTCATTTCAAGACCTTGCCGCTTTCATTAGAAGGCGCGTCCCCTCCCACCCACCTCAACAAGAGTGCGCGTTCATTTTCTCTAAAACACAAAGGAACAGAAACAAAATCAATTACGTTGACATCTTACTTTGTGCTTGGGGAGGAAGGGAACGATCTCCGTGGGGTTTCAGTAAATAGCTACATTGTGATGCTTAATCGTTTGTTAAACGGATGATCATGCTTCTGGTTAAACAAAACAGAAGAACTGCTTGCTCTTTTAAAGGTAAAGAGGCACAAAGCTTTATCTGGTTTTTATTTTTTCATCAAGTTTATTTTTTCACCTGCCTTGATGAGACTTTATGAGATTGAGGTGGAGCGTCTGAGGCCACAACTACAGAGGACAAGTGGTAAGCACCTTAATGGTGTTTTCTTTTCTATTCTTTGGGCATTGAGAATACCAGGGCAGTATTGAGGGCAACCAGGTTTCCCTCCAAGGGTAGTCACCTGAGGGTGCTATAACGAGCAGGGCACACTGGTAGTGGGTCGCTGGGTTGGTCCCTCCTTCTCAAAACCCATTCAAGTTTACCCTAAACCTTAAAAAAAGGAAAGCACCTCAAGTTTACTAACATTTTGATGAACTCGGCTACCACCACCGGCCTCAAAACAAATCAGGAACCACTCAAATGAAGACTGCATCAGCTGCAGCAAGAGAAGAGCGTAGCCTAAATCAACATTGTGGCTCGACAGTTGCGGCTGGTCCCCTAAGCTCAGAGGAAGATCTGGTGGATCAAGGGCTGGCCGCTGAAAATTCCTCGTCAATCCAATTTGTCCAGTCCTGGTAGGACAGCAGGGGAAGAAAAAGAGATGACATTAAATGTAGCACTCACAAGCAAGGGAGGGAGGAAGAAAAGATATTTCTTCCTCTGCGCCTCAATGTCAAGATTGTATGGCCTTAACCCAAGAGAAGGGGAAAGAATATCCACTTTTTTCTAAAACAAAAGCAATAACAACTATGCCTCTGGGACATTCAATAAATGTGCAATATGATCAATACTCAACTTCGAGCTCTTTCCGCAGTAGAACATGCTGCTCTTTTAGATGCAAATACTGCTCATTTAGCCCCTCTCAACAGAATATCCTTACAGACTTCCAGGTGTTGTCCCCATCTCATAAATAGATCCATGGAAGCTGGCGACCCCACAAGAGCAATTGCAGGATGCTACGACAAGGAGCTCAAAGACTCATCTTTTAAATCAGGTGCCAGTTGATGACTAGTCCATGCAATGGGATCTAAAAGCCATGCTAAACCTTATCTTAGATGAAATAAGAGATTTAAAAGCATTCCAAGCTACTGAGATTGCATCATTGCATCTTCGCCAGACGAAAATAGAGGAAGCAGTTGCAAGCTTTCCGGTTCAGATGCCGGAGGGTCAGTCTAGGATATCACAGCTTGAGGACCAGATGACTAAACTGCAGCAGCAAGCCAATCTAGTCAGGAAAGATAAAGTGTTGCTGGAAAACAAGATTGATGAACTGAAAAATCATTTGCAATGCTCCAACCTAAGACTGGTAGGTGTGCCCAAAGGCTGCGAAGGGGCTCAATCTGATGGTTTGAGACATTCATCAAGAAAAATGTGGTACCAGAAATTTCAGGGGATTTGGAACCATGGGAGCTCACAAAGTACCAGCTCATCTAGGGCCGGTTCTAGGATTTTGGGGGGCCTGGCAGAAACGCAGTGTGCAAAGCTCCTCTAATTTGCATACATCCTTACACATTCAGAGCTGTTTGCATCTCAGTAGATTACCCTGGTCCTGAAGCGTTTTGTGTACAGACCCCTCCTGGGTTACAGCCTCTCCCTCTCAGCCAGCAGCTACAAGCACCTCTCAGCAGCTCATAATGGGCTGAATGCGTGAGAGTTCCTTTTCAACAGGAAGGTTAAACTGTTGCAGGACAGTGGGCGTCCTATGGTGCCTCTGAATGGGCAGTAGGACAAGAGTCCTGATTGCAGGACAACCCTGCAAAAGGAGTTGCCTTGCAACTGTGCCAGTAGGGGAGCCCCCTCCCCTAGGTTTAGACTCACTATACCATGGTTGTGAGGCCCAAGGGAGGGGCCCCTCCCGGGTGCACAATTTAAAGAAGCTACCTTTCTCTCAAATTAGATAAGCATGGGCCAGGAGAGGACCAGTGTGCTGTAGCCTTGCTTGTTTCCTTTCCAGTATAAGAATTGGCTTGGTAGTTTGGTCTGCCCTGTTCCCATTATGCACTGGGCCAGGGACAGACTAATTTGCATGTAGCCAGGTTCTGAGCTGGGATGGTGCAGTGAGCTAAAAAACGGTGATGGATCAAGGCCTGATCTGTTGACTAGGTACGAGTGTTCTGTTTAATTCAGATACTCTGTCCATCACCACCCCCTTTTCTGAATCGTAGCCTTGCTGTGGCACACTGGTGTGGGGCCCTGTGTTCGTGAGCTGAGAGCGGGCCCTGGGCACCTGCCCACACTGCCCATGCCTAGCGCCGGCCCTGAGCTCATCCATCTCCAAACTCAAATCTGCCAAGGACAATCCTGGTCAACTTCGCAGATTACTGTACTAAATAACAAATTCTTCCTTGAGCTATACAAAGAAAAGAATTTTCCACCAATGAAGTACCCTGTTGTTGAATTTTCGCTGATATGTTCGCAGCACGGTGTCGTGTGAGATTGTGAAGCTCCTTTATTTATTTTAGGCTCAGGGAGCGCGGGCTGCAATAGCACAACAGTCTAAGCTCTGGGTGTTAGTAAAAGGCAAATGTCATATGTTTACAAACTTAGAAGTGGCACAAGAAATGTTGCAATGTTCAGAAGGCCTAGAGGAAAGCGAGAAAGTGGGAAAAGGGAAAGGAAAACAACAGAGAAAACAAAGGAACAGATGTGTTATCATGATTCATGATGGGAGGAGGGGTGGGTTGTTTCCGCAGCATGCTCCAACATGGCACTCAAATGGGGCGTCATTCTTTGTGTTTTACCAGGGAGGATTGAGAGGTTTACTGTGGGCTATCCCCCTCCTTTCTGAAATGGGGGGCAAGGTGAGGGAGGGTGTTGGTGGTGGGGAGCACAAGTATTAAAAAAGAGCAGAATCTTAGATAGGAAAGACATGTTGTTTATGAGGCCTCTGTGTATGAGAAGGTCTCTTGGAAATGGGGTTTGGGGTTTTATTTTGTGTATAAAGAAGTCTTTTGGAAATGGTGGTTGAGGTATGTATAATAGATGTTAATGGAATATCTAATCTAAACAAGCATTTGCAATGCAATAGGTCTCGCATTAGGAAAGTTTGAGGTATTGGTATTGTAAATGACAAATTTTTTATTTATGTGTTGGTTTTGAAAATAGCGAAATTAATAGCTTTGTCATTTACAATGCCAATAGTTTTAACTTTTGCAAACGTGACACCTATAGCATTTGTAATGCAATATGTGTTGTATTTACATGACTTACATGTATTAATATAACAACAAACAATGGCTTTTATTTTTTTTATAATTAATACTTAAATAAAAGTTACTGTAATTTATAATGGCAATAGCTTAAACTTTTGTAAATAACTTTTGGGAAGATTATGTTCAGTGTATTTTATTGTGATGAAAATCCAAGAACAGAAGTGAAATATTAACATCTTTTTGTGACATTTGTAATAAAGCTTGAAACATTGAGAGAACATATTTGAGCCAGTTGTTGTTGAATGGTTGCACTGATTGATGCTGTGATGGCGCGGAGTGAAGTGGTGGTGGTGCGGAGTGATGCTGTGGTGGTGCTGAGTGGTGCTGTTGTGGTGCTGAGTGATCATGTGGTGGTGCTGTGGTGGTGCTGAGTGATGCTGTGGTAGTGCTGAGTGGTGCTGTGTGGTGCTGAGTGGTGCTCTGGTGGTGCTGAGTGGTGCTGTGGTGGTGCTGAGTGGTGCCGTGGTGACGCTGAGTGATAATGTGGTGGCGCTGAGTGATAATGTGGTGGTGCTGAGTGATAATGTGGTGGTGCTTAGTGGTGCTGTGGTGGTGCTGAGTGGTGCTGTGGTGGTGCTAAGTGGTGCTGTGGTGGTGCGGAGTGGTGCTGTGGTGGTGCTGAGTGATAATGTGGTGGTGCTGAGTGGTGCTGTTGTCGTGCTGAGTGATAATGTGGTGGTGCTGAGTGGTGCTGTGGTGGTGCTGAGTGGTGCTGCTGAGTGGTTCTGTGGTGGTGCTGAGTGGTGCTGCGGTGGTGCTGAGTGGTGCTGTGGTGGTGCCGAGTGGTGCTGTGGTGGTGCTGAGTGATGCTGTGGTGGTGCTGAGTGATGCTGTGGTGGTGCTGAGTGGTGCTGTGGTGGTGCTAAGTGATGCTGTGGTAGTGCTGAGTGGTGCTGTGGTGGTGCTGAGTGATAATGTGGTGGTGCTGAGTGATAATATGGTGGTGCTCAGTGATGATGTGGTGGTGCTGAGTGGTGCTGTGGTGGTGCTGAGTGGTGCTGTGGTGGTGCTGAGTGGTTCTGAGTGATGCTGTGGTGGTGCTGAGTGATGCTGTGGTGGTCCTGAGTGGTGCTGTGGTGGTGCTGAGTGGTGCTGTGGTGGTGTTGAGTGGTGCTGTGGTGGTGCTGAGGGATAATGTGGTGGTGCTGAGGGATAATGTGGTGGTGCTGAGTGGTGCTGTGGTGGTGCTGAGTGGTGCTGTGGTGGTGCTGAGTGGTGCTGTGGTGGTGCTGAGTGATAATGTGGTGGTGCTGAGTGATAATGTGGTGGTGCTGTGGTGGTGCTGAGTGATGCTGTGGTAGTGCTGAGTGGTGCTGTTGTGGTGCTGAGTGGTGCTCTGGTGGTGCTGAGTGGTGCTGTGATGGTGCTGAGTGGTGCTGTGGTGATGCTGAGTGATAATGTGGTGGCACTGAGTGATAATGTGGTGGTGCTGAGTGATAATGTGGTGGTGCTGAGTGGTGCTGTGGTGGTGCTGAGTGGTGCTGTGGTGGTGCTAAGTGGTGCTGTGGTGGTGCGGAGTGGTGCTGTGGTGGTGCTGAGTGATAATGTGGTGGTGCTGAGTGGTGCTGTGGTGGTGAAGAGTGATGCTGCGGTGGTGCTGAGTGGTGCTGTGGTGGTGCTGAGTGAAGCTTTGGTGGCGCTGAGTGATGCTGGGGTGGTACTGAGTGATGCTGGGGTGGCGCTGGGTGGTGCTGTGGTGGTGCTGAGTGATAATGTGGTGGTGCTGAGTGATAATGTGGTGATGCTGGGGTAGCGCTGAGTGATGATGTGGTGATGCAGAGGGCAGAAAGGCACAAAAAACGAGTCTAACAGAGGGCAGGAGGGCAGAAAAACAAGGGAAAAACGAGTCTAACAGAGGGCAGAAGGGCACAAAAAACGAGTCTAACAGGGGGCAGAAATTAAAAAAAAACGAGTCTAACAGAGGGCAGAAAGGCATAAAAACCGAGTCTAACAGAGGGCACAAAGACACAAAAAACGAGTCTAACAGAGGGCATAAGGGCAGAAAAACAAGGGAAAAACGAGTCTAACAGAGGACAGAAGGGCACAAAAAACGAGTCTAGCAGGGGGCAGAAAGGCACAAAAAACAAGTCTAACAGAGGGCAGAAAGGCACAAAAACCGAGTCTAACAGAGGGCACAAAGGCACAAAAAACCAGTCTAACAGAGGGCATAAAGATTCCGCTATTCAATCCAATCCAATCCAAAAATTCTTTATTTCGGTCATTTAGACCATAAAAGATACAATACATATTCACAGTTAAAATTTAACTATTATAAAAACACATTACATACAATTACTTCCCATAATAGTCCGTTATCATGATAATCCAGGCATAGATGAAGATTAAAAACCAGTTTATATCAATGTCCGTACGTTCAATGATTTTTTTCTTATCTGCCACATGGCCATTAAGAATTTAGCAACTGCAAAAACTATATGGGGCAGGGTACTAGTTTTCAGTAATTTGTAGGCATACAGGTGACTCCTAAATCCCAAGTTCCTGCATAGAGGCACCAGCCAGTGTTTTCTGGGTCTATTGTAAGCTGGGCAGAAAAATAAAAGATGGATTTCATCTTCGTCTTGGTTATTACAGCCTGGACAGATTTTGTCATCCCCCTTAAGCCATTTACAAGTAAAGGTTTTAGTGGGCAGAGTGCCTAACCTCCATTGTATAAACAATTTTCTTGCTAAAATGGGAAAAATAATATCCATAAAATCTTCAAATTGGTAGGAATTTTTGGATTCCAGAAATCGATCAGTTAAGGTGCCGCTGTTCGATGCAGATACGAGAACTGCTAGTCTTTTCTCCTTATAAATTTGCACCAGTCGTTTGCGGGAAACCCTTTGACAGCCTTCTTCAGGTTCCTCACACAACTCAGACAGATTCATGTGATACAATTCTTTCTTTACAAAAGCCAGCCAGGGGATTCTGTCACGTTGGTTTAGGTTCATAACATGCATAAGGTCTTGCCTATAGTGCGCTAGATCACTGGTAGACCAGAGCCTATGCCAGAACCTTATTGGCTTTGACTCTAGCTCCTCAGCTATAGAGGGGAGACCCATGTCTAGTCTTAGGGGGAACAGCGGTGTGCCTCGAGGGAGAGCCAAAAGGCGTCTAAGAAAATTGTTTTCCACTCTGGCAAGTTCTTGCCCTGCTTTATACCCCCATAATTCGCTACCATAGGTTGCGGCCGCCTTTGCTTGGGTTTTGTACATTTCTACTGCCGGGCTGATGGGTTTATAGGTTGAAGTATTTACAACCTTCAAGATTGCGCCTGACAATTGGGACAGCTTTAGCCGGGATCTTGCTATCTGGGGGTCCCAAGATACATTTTCATGTAGTGTTACCCCCAGATACTGAAAAGTCTTTACCCTTTCGAGGCTAGCTAGACCCAGTGTAGGGTTAGGTCTGGTTTTAGGGGATGGATTGAATATCATGAATTTGGTCTTTTCTGTATTGATCTCTAGACCATGTTGTCTACAGAAAAGGCCAAATCCATCTAAAATTCGTTGAATCCCCATCGGGGATTTGGAGAGCAGGAGGGTGTCATCGGCAAACATAATAGCCGGCACCCTCCTGCCTGCCAAACAGGGGGTGTCATTGTCCCTAACGTTGTCAAGATGGGATATGACACTGTTAACAAAGAGGCAGAACAGGGTTGGCGCCAGGACACAACCCTGTCTTACCCCTCTGAGAACAGGGAACCTTGATGACAGCGCGCCATCCCTCCCGCACCTAACCAGCGCATAATTGCTATCATGCAGCCTAATTATAACATGCAGTAGTTGGGAAGGAACACCCAGCTTCTTCAGGACCTCCCACAATTTCTTACGTGGGACCAAGTCAAAGGCTGACCTCAGGTCCACGAACACCATGTACAGCCTCCCCCCCTCAATCCTCACCTTTTTCCAATACAGCAGGACGAGACGGAAAATCTGGTCCATGGTGGACGTGTTTTTCCTGAAGCCAGCCTGAAGGGGACTCAGAATTTCGTTGGCCTCCATCCAGTCTAAAAGGTGGTCCAGGAGAAGGCGGGAGAATAATTTTTGGGGGACATCTATAAGGCTGATCGGCCTGTAGTTGGCTGGGAGGAGAGGAGAGCCCTTCTTAAAAATAGGGACTATCTCCGCCCCCAGCCAAGTACAGGGGATCTCCATACCTCCTAAGATGGCATTAAAAAGAATAAGGAGGTACGGCCCCCAGATCTCGGGGTGGTGTCTAAAAAGATCACCGGGCAGTCTATCTAGACCTGGGGCCTTCCCCCTTGCCAGTCTCTCTATTGCATTCACCACCTCACCAAGGGTAAATTCCAAACCAGCTACAGGGGTGGATATGGCCTCGGGGGCCACATCATTTGTAAATAGAGTGGTATCTTGATACAGTTTGCCAAAGTGGGCTTCCCAAGCAGAGGGAGCAATGTTGGGCTCCACTGCCGCTTTGGCTTCTCCTGTGCCAGTATTTACCAGGGACCAACATTTTCTAGAGTCCTTTGCTTCTAGTGCTGAGGATAGGTCCTGCCATCGGTTCCAATCCCACTCCGACCTTGCCAATGCCTTGGCCGCCTTGTAGTCCCGCCTAAGTTCAGCGACCTTAACCTTATTCGAACCTGCTTTTATTGTGGCAATTAGCTCTGACTTAATTTTCTTACAGGAAGAGTTGTACCAGGTTGGAGTTCGGGTCTTTTTGCTGCGCAATGCTACCACTGGATAGAAAACCTCAACACGTTCTCCCACTAGGTCGGCATGGATTTGTCCAAGTTTCTCGTTAAAATCTGGGGGTCTTGGTTGATCGATTAGTTCATCCACTTCTTTGAACTTGGGGAGTGCTATTTCATAAATTTTGCTTATATTCCCTTCTGCATTTATCAACTTCCCCCATTTTACTCTACGTCTATTGGAGGTAAGAACCAGGTTCCTTGGGTCATCACTCGGGTTGGAGGATGGTGACCCACCAACAGGTGCAAGATGTTGCATCTCTAATAGAAGCGCGTTGTGGTCACTATCTGTTCTAACTACCAACCTGAAATCCTGGACCTTAGACCACAGACCAATATCTATGAAGATATAATCCAGCCTCGACTCATGGTTCTTCCTATTGAAGGTACACAGTGAGGGGCTGTCGGACGGGGTACGACCATTGCAGGCCCTTATGGCAAAGTTTAAGGTAAGGAACATAATTTGCACTGCGAGTGGGGACCAGGATTTAGGGTGGGGGGATTGGCATGGTGGAACACCCCAAAAATCATCCTCGGCAGTAAGAGCACCCTCCTTTAGGCCTTCCAGGGGTTCAAAATGGCAATTAAAATCTCCGCCCAACACTATCTTCCAGTCACTTGGCAGTTGGCCCAGAAAGGACGATAGGTCTTCGAGAGTAGGCAATTCCATGGCCACACTGACTGGGCGGGAGTATACATTAATGATTGCTAAATTTAAAGCACCGGGCCACTTAAGGAGCACACACTGGATGTCTTGCGAGAACGTAAATACGCTTTCCGCATTGCATCCAATATGACTAGCTACCCACACTGCCAAACCACCCGAGGGCCTCCCCTTGCCACTCCACCTGGCCGGAATTTCAAAAACTGCATAACCCGTTCTACTCATGGGTTCCCTAGCCCACGTCTCCTGGAAAAGACAAACATCACTACTGCCTACTAGGAGATCCCAGTCTGTTGTATGTATCTTGTTTGCAATGCCTGCCACATTCCAGGAGAGAACCTTCAGTATTTCAGTAGGAGCTTTAGGACCCAACCCCTCAGTTGTTTCTAGTACAGTGTCCGTGGGTGGAACTACGGGCCTTTGCAGTGATGTTTCCAGGGCAGATGGAGCGGCTGGTATTAAGTTAGGAGCACACACGGCTATGGGTGTTAGGTTATTACCCAGTGGGCTCTGGGGTAAAGTATCTACTCGGCCCCTGGGGCTAGTGTGAATTGAACTGCTCCATAAGGGGGGTTCCAATTCTCGAGTGGGAATCTCAATATCACCTATCGCCGTCCCCTGACCTACACAATCACTATCAGTATTTTGGTTAGCTTGAAGGGGCACACCCTTTTGTGGTCAATCGACATAATCAAGACAAGAAAATCTATTTGGATGCATATAGTTAACATAGGCAGGGAAGGCATTATGTTTGGGCCTATAACGTGACCCATCCACTGCAAAACCCACCCGTGTCCAACCATCGTCCCTCCTCAAAGTTAAATTACGTACATTTGGGTAAAAATAAGAGAGAGGGACCAGTTCAATAGAGGTTTTGCCTGAACTGCCAAGCCAGTTGCAAATGTAGGTAGCAACCTGTGGACTCTTGAAGCTAACAATTATACAGTCCCCCACACATTTCTTAACGGTAAACCCAACCCATGGGATCCTTCTGACCATGAGAACATCTCCTCTTAAGTTAGGTGGTAGTGGCCTTTGAATGTTTAACCAGCTAATTACCTTGTTGCAAAGAGAATCATGCGATTCTATTGCGCCACCAGTAAGCTCTGATACCCCCATCAGAATCACAGATTAGGCTGCCGCCTCTGGGGGGACAAGATTTACTGCCTTACGCCTGGTGTTGGGGCTAACCAACTGGTTAGAACCGTTAACTGTCTCGGTAGTTGGTCTCTCCTGGCTGGGTAAACTGGCCGGAGCAGGTTGCTTCGACCTTCTGGGAACTGGTAACGGGGGCAACAACCTGGGAGGTGGTACTGATGCAGGTTGGAGCACAGGTACTATACTATTGTTAGTGTTTTCCCCAGAGGGAGCTAATGGAGGAATTGGAGCAGAGGTGGTTGTAGCAGTAGAGGAATGTGTAATCCCAGCACTGAGCCCATGTGCCCCATGTGTGCTTACTCCTATCCATGACTCAGCACCATTATTAACACTAAGTCTTTCCATAGCCATCAATCTAGACTCGATCGAATCCAGTTTGATGGAGAGGGGATTCAAAAGACTTTTAAGGATGTCGGTGAATTAACTAATAAGGAGCTCTGCAGTGTTAGGGGGGACTCCACCAAAAATATATGGCCCAGTGTGCACAGGTGAGGGGGAAACAGATGGGATGCTTGATGTTTCCATATCATTTCTCAAAGGTGGTATACCAGGCGCGCCCACATTATCGAAATGAGTGGCCTTTGTGGGATCAACTTTAGCCCTTTTTGCACTTTTGGGCTTCCTAGATCTCTTCCTTTTCAATGCGACATCCCCTCTACAACCCATATGTTCTGTTACTGTGGGGCCCTCCCCCTGAGCCTCAAACTGTACCAACTCAGCGGCGGGAGAGAGCTCCTCGTCACAATCAATGCGTAAAGAGTCTCTGTCCCTGTGCGGAGTCGATGATGTCCTTAGTTGTTGAAGGACCGACTCTATGGTCTGGTCAATGCTATCCATTAATGAGAGATGGGTAGCGTCAAGCAATAGAGGTGTGCTAGCATTAGTTGATAAACCCGGAGAAGGCAATGAAGAATTAATTGCACCCTCCTCACTTTTTTTTCTAGCACAGTAAGGCCATTGTTAACCACAGAATTTGCCTTGTAGAGGAATTTGTCCAGAGTACCTGAAACGACGTGAGCAGCCTTGCTTCTTGATTCTCTACTGGCCATTATATAGCAACCAACTTTGGGACAGGAAACCAGTCTGAATAGGATGCAAAGAAAAAGAAACGTTAGGGAGGTGGCCCGGCCCGGCCTCTCCCTTCCTCTAACGGCCTCAAACGGCCCGCCCTTTGCCCGGGCTTCGCCCGCGCTCGTCCCGCGATGCGCGTCCTAGGGCATGGTGTTATAGCTGATGACCTATGGGGGCGTGGTGAATGGGAAGAGTCTCCAGGTGCGGCTCATCTGCACGCCGCTTGTGACCCTGGGACTCGCAGTCCCGCAGCTTCTCCGGTGTCTCTCCGCACTCCTTGGATCCTGGCAGCCCCTTTCAATCATATATATGCATATGTTTGTACTCGATACTCATCTGTATCACCATGCAAATAGCAGAATATCATGGCGATGCTCTGAGGTGCAGTCGGAGGTTGTTCGAGGTCTTAGCCACCTGGTGGGAGAAGGAGCGGCCTCTGCTGTTAGCCTGGCGGATGCTCTGGGTAGCTGCTAGGGAGAGAGATCTGGAACGGAGTCCCTGGTAGGTTGGTGGAAATTAACTTGTTTGTTGAGGTGCGCTGGTCCTTCATGAAGAGCCTTGTAAGAGTGGGTGGGCAGTTTGAACTGGCATCTCTTTGTGACTGGTAGCCAATGGAGTTTCCTGAGGAGAGGGGTGATGTGTGTTTGTCTGGGGAAGTCAAGGATG
This sequence comes from Lissotriton vulgaris, assembly GCF_964263255.1. NCBI lineage: Eukaryota > Metazoa > Chordata > Amphibia > Caudata > Salamandridae > Lissotriton > Lissotriton vulgaris. The sequence goes on from NC_141696.1 coordinate 602,929,485, forward strand.
AGTCAGGCTGCTGTGTTCTGGATGGTCTGGAGTTTCCTCCAGAGTTGGGCAGTGATTCCTAAGTAGAGGGAGTTGCCATAGTCGAGTCTGCGGGTGACGAGTGCTTGCGTAACAGTTCAGCTAGTGTGGGGTGGAGGCCATCTGAAGACCTTCCTGAGCATATGGATGGTGAGGAAGCAAGTAGAGGAGATGGTGCTGACCTGCTTCCTTATGGATAGCTGGCTATCGAGGATGATGCAGATGTTGCACACGTGTTCAGTGGGTTTAGGGGTAGAGTCCAAATCAGGTGGCCACCATTAGTTGTTCCATAGAGTTTCCTTGCCTGTCCAGACGATGCAAACTTCTGTCTTGTCTGTGTTGAGTTTGAGACAGTTGTTGTTCATCAAGACAGCCACATTCTTCATGAATCTTTGGAACCTGTATTTGATGGCCATTGGGTCATTTGTCAGGGACAGGATAAGTTGGGTGTTGTCAGCAAAGGAGATGTTGTTGAATCTGTGGCTCCTGATAAAGTTGGCCAGGGCTGTATGTATACATTGAAGTGGGTTGGGCTGAGGGATGAGCCTAGAGGCACCCCACAAGTGATGTTCCTAGGGATGGAGAAGTAGGGAGGTATGATGATATTCTGCATCCTTCCTGTGAGGTAGGAAACGATCCTCTTGATGGCTGCTCCTTGGATTCCGATTTGGTGGAGTCTGTTGATCAGCGTGTGGTGGGATATGGTGTCAAAGGCTGCTGAGAGGTCGAGGAGGATGAGGGCTGCTGTTTCTCTGTGGTCTAGCAGCATTCTCATCTAGTCTATGGCTGTGATTAGAGCTGTCTCAGAGCTGTGGTTTGTTCTAAAGCAAGCTTGGGAGGGGTCCAGAATTTTGTGCTTTTCCAGATGTCTGGTTATCTGGCTGTTGATAGCATTCTCGATGACCTTGGTTGGGAAGGGGAGCAGGGAGATTGGTCAGTAGTTCTTGAGTTCTCCAGGGTCTACAGATAGTTTCTTGAGCAACGGCTTCACGTTGGCAAGATTCCATTTCTGCGGAAGTGGGCCATGGTGATGGAGGAGTTGAGGACCCTGATGAGCTGGTGTGGGCAGGTGTCAGTCAGTGTGAGGAGGTTTATTTTGTCCTCAGTGGGAGGTTGAGGTGCTAAGTCTTGGCAGATGGTGTTGATTTTGTTGTGGAGAAAGTACGCAAGGGTGTGACAGAGGGCTTGCGAAGGTGTGATGGTGTTTTCAGTTGCCAATCGTTTGGTGAACTCCTTGGCTATGTTGAACAGTTCCTTGCTGGTGTTAGAGCTGTCATTAATGCGGGTGGCTAGGGAGGTCCTCTTGGTGTTTTTGCAGGTGGTGGTAGTAACAATTAAGGGTGTGTTTGAATTGTTTTTGGTCCTCAAGTGTCTTACTGGCGCACCATCTTCTTTCCTTCCGTCTGCAGTTGTGTTTCTGGATTTTCAGTTCTGCTGTGAACCAGTTGGGGTGTTGTGTTCATTTCTTGGGGTTGGCAGGACTTAATTAGTACTTGCCGTGATCCAGTTTGAAAGTTTTCTGTCGCCAGTACTGACATTACTTCCAGACAAAAAACAATGGTCACCTCTAACTGGGACTAGAAGTTAGCTACCAGCTGATCGAGACTATGATATGTGGAGGGGCAGAGGCCTGTGGGACTTTGATTTTAACGAGCTACTAAACTTTTATACCGCACAACCTATGTCATGTCTATTTTGTAATGTCATTATTAGGTTCTTTCGGACTGCCTATTCTATTGTACGGTCACTGACAGTGAATTTTTATACTTGTACTGCCTTGATTAATACCAAAACGTTAAATAAAGTTTAAGAAAAAGAAAAGTGGTCACAACTCTTAATCAGCATGATCATATTTTATTTTTCCCTGACAGTTGAAAACATTTGTTTTTGTCTTTTTAAGATATTACCTTAAACATTCAAGCATCATAGACAAATAACATTGGCAAGTAATGGATTTTTTTGGCCCAATATTACTAAGCTCTCAATGAAAGGTTCAGTAAAATTATACTTGAGGGCAACAAAATGAGTATATTTTTTCAGGGACGCAGAAATTATGCAGCAGGGGAGGGCCGAATTATGTGGCAGGCCTAAAAAATTATGCGGCAAGAAGAGTCAAATTATTCAGCATTATTCCCACACATGTTGTGATAGTATTAGTTCATGATTTTGTCATTTTAACACTTGTTAACACTGTCTCATTATTGGTTCCCCCTCATTGGGACCTGTTTAACTCCCAAATATAACAATAAGTAATAGAAAGGTGACCAGTCAACCTTTGCACATCAACTCCCACCTTGCGGCAACAAACGTCAATGCATGTTTAGTAACTTTCGAATCATTTGAGCTAGGAATATTGTTTGTTAAAATCTGCAGATTATGTGGCAGATGATGGATTATGTGGCAGATGTAGCAAATATATCGTAATGCGAAAATTGCTGCAGCCGCACAATCATATAATTCCAGTGGCCTTGAATTTAATATATGATATTTATGTAAACCATGCCAATTGGACATATACATAATTTACATAAAAGAAAAACAGGCAAAGCATTATTATTCTAGATTACCACGTACGGGTGCAAAGGTATATTCATGAATGAAAAAAGTGCACACGCTTGTCTGGAGGAGCACACTTTAAAATATGGGAATCTCATACCGTCTTCAATTTAAGGTTTCCTAAGTTTCGATGGAGCAATTCAAAGGGTTTTATTATTAAATAGAAATTTTGAGCACATAATGTCAAATTACTCAAAGCCAAAATGTATTGTCTTAAAAAGTAATACTCACAACAGGTAACCTAATGGTTTGAAAACTGGAATGTAAATCTCAATGTGCACAAAACAATTCCATAAATTGTATGAAGGATTGGGCATTTGCTTTTTAAAGACGAGAACCCTCACTCACCACTTTAGTGACATGCTTCATCATTGGGTTCCCTCTTGCACATAGTGCCTGCAAGGTGCACTGTGTGGGCTACAACTCTCCCTCAGGAGAGCAGTTTGAGGTGTTCCTCACTCCAATGTTAAATATGAGTGAGGGGCAGAGTGCAAACATGATATCAAAAAGTGTATTTAAAACCATCTCATCTAGGGAAAATAATTTTAATCGGTATCCCCAATGGATGAAGTTAAAAAACAGTGTAACGATAGGGGTAAGGATGTTCCCTATCAGACTAGGTCAACATGTTTCTGCCAGGTGACCAAAAGTTTGTGGCATTCTTCAGGACCATTGTCTTGTCACTCTGCTAAATATAGTGATAAACAAAAAACATACTTATGTGAATGTTGGCAGGACCAACTTCAGTCTGGTCTGCTCACTGTAACACACAAGAACATTCCTTTATTATTACCCTATTCTTACTTGTGCCCACATTGCTAATACCCTGGTGTACCTGAAAAATAGTGCCAACACACCACCATTGTGAAGGAACACACGAGTAAATCAATATTCTCACCAATAGCAGATAAATATTCTGCCTCTACCTTACATAGGTCCTTTATCTATATGCGGGTACCTAAAGGTAACATTAAAACACATCAAAGGTCAATTTAAGGCTATTTTAAAGGAAAAAAGAAAGAAAGAAAAGTTCAAGTTAGGTTTTCACTGCCTCTTATATAACAATATATCATAGATTAATGTCTATAGGAGAAAAAGTCTGATCTCAACTAAACTTTCCACAATCAAACTGATTGGCTGCGTATCGGAAAGTCTAGTCAATCTGCACCGGAATTCATTTGGCGCTCTATAATATCTTAAAAAGTAACATTTAAAATGTAAAAAGAATACGAGAAGCGATCATCGTTTTGATGGCATATTATCTACTCCACCATGAAAGTGAAGGAGGATACCAATTTGGTAAGAGGTCAGGCAGCTTAGTTTTAAGAGAAAATGTGTTAAATTGTGTAGTTTTATTAAGAGTAGGTGAAAAACAAATACTTAACTATTTATTTGTGGTTGGGCTCCACATAAAGTTAGAGTAATTTAACATATATTGTATACATTAAGCATTCAAGGGTAAAACTTCTGACATTGGTGGCAGGCAAACCGGCAGCTATGCTCTGCCGCTAGGTGAGCGGCTCCACCCCCTCCCCACAACTCACCACAGCTTTGTTCCTTTGTTGCTTCCAGGTATGTTAGAATCCCGGCGTGACGCTGCTGCAGCTGCTCTGCTGACTCCGATCGGGCAGTTTGATTTTCAAAAGGAATGTGGCTGCTTGTAGATTCCCTCAGAGATGCTGACGATGTAGACAGGAGTTGCCAGGCATAGAGCTTGATGGGCAATCACCTTAATGCTGCCTTTTGTTCCTTTTTAGGTCAAGCCTAGGGCAGTGCGAATGCGCTGCGCTAGGAAAACGACCTCTTCGAATCACTCTGGACTTCTCACACGGTTGTGCGTGTGTTTTTTTTTTTTAAGCATTTTTTCTATTGGGCTTTGCATGCGTCTTTCTAAAAAGACAGCACGCAATTGGGGAAATGCGTGTGCATGTCTCACCTTTCCCAGGAAATATATTCGCCCACAGCCTACAGCTTGCGGTTACGTGTAGGGGTGCCACCAGTTCGGGGTCATGTCACCATCTGTTTTTAATTAGCACGTTTGCGTTCGTCGCGCTGCCGTGCTCACTCGACCCGCTTCTCTCTCACGCCCTTCTTTTTAACCAACCCTCCCTTCACATGCCACATGCACATGCACAGCCCTGCCAATGCTCTGTTTCCAATGAGAAACTTGTACATTCGCTGCCATGCTAGGCCCATTGCTGTTGACTTGTAGAAGGAGGAAGGCAGCACAATCGTGTTTTGATGATGGCGGCCGAGGCAGAGGTAGCAAGGCCTCTGCTTACACACATGGCTCCTGATTTCTCTACTGTACTCGCTTTCTTATTTGGTACTCGCATTATATAATGCAATCTTACCTTTAAGGCAAGCACCCAATTAATCTTATGTTTAATCTCACAACCGCAGGTTCGAACCCTAGGGCTTCTGCTCAGCCTTTCAGCCTACAAGAGGCCAACGGAGTAATTAACATTCATTTAGTTGGCAATAAATATCAGTTATTCTGCACCAAGATGCAGCATAATGCAGCCCCGCCTTCACTTTCACAATGGGATAACTCACTTTCGCCTCCTTTCAATTCGGCTCCTGATTTCCTCTACTGTGCTCCCTTTCTGATTTGGTACTGGCATTATATAATAATAATATATAATGCAATTTTAACTTTAAGGCAAGCACCCTATTAATCTTATGTTTAACCTCACAACCGCAGGTCGAACCACCCGCGTGTCTGCTCAGCCTTTCATCCTACTAGAGGCCGACGGACTAGTAAACATTAATTTGGTTGGCAATAAACATCTGTCACTCGGCACCAAGAAGCAGCATACTCCAGCCCCGCCTTCACTTGCACACTGGGATAATTCACTTTCACCTCTTTTCAATTCGGCTCCTGATTTTCTATACTGTGCTTGCTTTCTGATTTGGTACTGATTTGGTACTGGTATTATATAATAGGAGCAAGCAGCGGCGGCACGCAGGCTGCTATCTGTTTTGGGTCAGGTTTCATTTCAAGACCTTGCCGCTTTCATTAGAAGGCGCGTCCCCTCCAACCCACCTCCACAAGAGTGCGCTTTCATTTTCTCTAAAACACAAAGGAACAGAAACAAAATCAATTACGTTGACATCTTACTTTGTGCTTGGGGAGGAAGGGAATGATCCCCGTGGGGTTTCAGTAAATAGCTACATTGTGATGCTTAACCGTTTGTTAAACGGATGATCATGCTTCTGGTTAAACAAAACAGAAGAACTGCTTGCTCTTTTAAAGGTAAAGAGGCACAAAGCTTTATCTGGTTTTTATTTTTTCATTCAGTTTATTTTTTCACCGGCCTTGATGAGACTTTATCAGATTGAGGTGGAGCGTCTGAGGCCACAACTACAGAGGACAAGTGGTAAGCACCTTAATGGTGTTTTCTTTTCTATTCTTTGGGCATTGAGAATACCAGGGCAGTATTGAGGGCAACCAGGTTTCCCTCCAAGGGTAGTCACCTGAGGGTGCTCTAATGGGCAGGGCACACTGGTAGTGGGTCGCTGGGTTGGTCCCTCCTTCTCAAAACCAATTCAAGTTTACCATAAACCTTAAAAAAAGGAAAGCACCTCAAGTTTACTAACATTTTAATGAACTCAGCTACCACCACCGGCCTCAGAACAAATCAGGAACCACTCAAATGAAGACTGCATCAGCTGCAGCAAGAGAAGAGCGTAGCCTAAATCAGCATTGTGGCTCGACAGTTGCGGCTGGTCCCCTAAGCTCAGAAGAAGATCTGGTGGATCAAGGGTGGCCACTGAAAATTCCTCGTCAGTCTTCCAGCTCTTCTTGCAGGACCTTGCACAAGATGAACTATCCAATTTGTCCAGTCCTGGTAGGACAGCAGGGGAAGAAAAAGAGATGACATTAAATGTAGCACTCACAAGGGAGGGAGGAAGAAAAGATATTTCTTCCTCTGCGCCTCAATGTCAAGATTGTATGGCCTTAACCCAAGAGAAGGGGAAAGAATATCCACTTTTTTCTAAAACAAAAGCAATAACAACTATGCCTCTGGGACATTCAATAAATGTGCAATATGATCAATACTCAACTTCGAGCTCTTTCCGCAGTAGAACATGCTGCTCTCTTAGATACAAATACTGCTCATTTAGCCCCTCTCAACAGAATATCCTTACAGACTTCCAGGTGTCGTCCCCATCTCATAAATAGATCCATGGAAGCTGGCGACCCCACAAGAGCAATTGCAGGATGCTACGGCAAGGAGCTCCAAGACCCATCTTTTAAACCAGGTGCCAGTTGATGACTAGTCCATGCAATGGGATCTAAAAGCCATGCTAAACCTTATCTTAGATGAAATAAGAGATTTAAAACCATTCCAAGCTACTGAGATTGCAACATTGCATCTTCGCCTGACGAAAATAGAGGAAGCAGTTGCAAGCTTTCCGGTTCAGATGCCGGAGGGTCAGTCTAGGATATCACAGCTTGAGGACCAGATGACTAAACTGCAGCAGCAAGCCAATCTAGTCAGGAAAGATAAAGTGTTGCTGGAAAACAAGATTGATGAACTGAAAAATAATTTGCAATGCTCCAACCTAAGACTGGTAGGTGTGCCCAAAGGCTGCGAAGGGGCTCAATCTGATGGGTTGAGACATTCATCAAGAAAAATGTGGTACCGGAAATTTCAAGGGATTTGGCAACCATGGGAGCTCACAAAGTACCAGCTCATCTAGGGCCGGTTCTAGGATTTTGGGGGGCCTGGCAGAAACGCAGTGTGCAAAGCTCTCTCCATCTCAGCCAGCAGCTACAAGCACCTCTCAGCAGCTCATAATGGGCTGAATGCGTGAGAGTTCCTTTTCAACAGGAAGGTTAAACTGTTGCAGGGCAGAGGGCGTCCTATGGTGCCTCTGAATGGGCATTAGGACAAGAGTCCTGATTGCAGGACAACCCTGCAAAAGGTGTCGCCTTGCAACTGTGCCAATAGGGGAGCCCCCTCCCCTAGGTTTAGACTCACTATACCATGGTTGTGAGGCCCAAGGGAGGGGGCCCCTCCCAGGGGCACAATTTAAAGGAGCTACCTTTCTCTCAAATTAGATAAGCATGGGCCAGGAGAGGACCAGTGTGCTGTAGCCTTGCTTGTTTCCTTTCCAGTATAAGAATTGGCTTGGTAGTTTGGTCTGTCCTGTTCCCATGATGCATTGGGCCAGGGACAGACTAATTTGCATGTAGCCAGGTTCTGAGCTGGGATGGTGCAGTGAGTTAAAAAACGGTGATGGATCAAGCCCTGATCTGTTGACTGGGTACGAGTGTTCTGTTTAATCCAGATACTCTGTCCATCACCACCCCCTTTTCTGAATCGTAGCCTTGCTGTGGCACACTGGTGTGGGGCCCTGTGTTCGTGAGCTGAGAGCGAGGCCCTGGGCACCTGCCCACACTGCCCATGCCTAGCGCTGGCCCTGAGCTCATCCATCTCCAAACTCAAATCTGCCAAGGACAATCCTGGTCAACTTCGCGGATTACTGTACTAAATAACAAATTCTTCCTTGAGCTATACAAAGAAAAGATTTTTCCACCAATGAAGTACCCTGTTGTTGAATTTTCTCTGATATGTTCGCAGCACGGCGTCGTGCGAGATTGTGAAGCTCCTTTATTTATTTTAGGCTCAGGGAGCGCAGGCTGCAATAGCACAACAGTCTAAGCTCTGGGTGTTAGTAAAAGGCAAATGTCATATGTTTACAAACTTAGAAGTGGCACAAGAAATGTTGCAATCAATTTCTATTCAGAAGGCCTAGAGGAAAGCGAGAAAGGGGGAAAAGGGAAAGGAAAACAACAGAGAAAGCAAAGGAACAGATGTGTTATCATGATTCATGATGGGAGGAGGGGGTGGGTTGTTTCCTCAGCATGCTCCAACATGGCACCCAAATAGGGCGTCATTCTTGGTGTTTTACCAGGGAGGATTGAGAGGTTTACCGTGGGCTATCCCCCTCCTTTCTGAAATGGGGGGCAAGGTGATGGAGGGTGTTGGTGGTGGGGAGCACAAGTATTAAAAAAGAGCAGAATCTTAGATAGGAAAGACATGTTGTTTATGAGGCCTCAGTGTATGAGAAGGTCTCTTGGAAATGGGGTTTGGGGTTTTATTTAGTGTATAAAGAAGTCTTTTGGAAATGGTGGTTGAGGTATGTATAATATATGTTAATGGGATATCTAATCTAAACAAGCATTTGCAATGCAATAGGTCTCGCATTAGGAAAGTTTGAGGTATTGGTATTGTAAATGACAAATTTTTTATTTATGTGTTGGTTTTGAAAATAGCGAAATTAATAGCTTTGTCATTTACAATGCCAATAGTTTTAACTTTCGCAAACGTGACACCTATAGCATTTGTAATGCAATATGTGTTGTATTTACATGACTTAGATGTATTAATATAACAAATAACAATGGCTTTTATTTTTTTTATAATTAATACTTAAATAAAAGTTATTGTAATTTATAATGGCAATAGCTTAAACTTTTGTAAATAACCTTTGGGAAGATTATGTTCAGTGTATTTTATTGTGATGAAAATCCAAGAACAGAAGTGAAATATTAACATCTTTTTGTGACATTTGTAATAAAGCTTGAAACATTGAGAGAACATATTTGAGCCAGTTGTTTTGTGAATGGTTGCACAGATTGATGCTGTGATGGCGCGGAGTGATGTGGTGGTGGTGCTGAGTGATGCTGTAGTGGTGCTGAGTGGTGCTGTTGTGGTGCTGAGTGATAATGTGGTGCTGCTGTGGTGGTGCTGTGGTGGTGCTGAGTGGTTCTGTGGTGGTGCTGAGTGGTGCTGTGGTGGTGCTGAGTGGTGCTGTGGTAGTGCTGAGTGATGCAGTGGTGGTGCTGTGGTGGTGCTGAGTGATGCTGTGGTGGTGCTCAGTGGTGCTGTGGTGGTGCTGAGTGGTGCTGTGGTGGTGCTGAGTGATGCTGTGGTGGTGCTGAGTGATGGTGTGGTGGTGCTGAGTGGTGCTGTGGTGGTGCTGAGTGATAATGTGGTGGTGCTGAGTGATAATATGGTGGTGATGAGTGATGCTGTGGTGGTGCTTAGTGGTGCTGTTGTGGTGCTGAGTGATAATGTGGTGGTGCTGAGTGGTGCTGCTGAGTGGTTCTGTGGTGGTGCTGAGTGGTGCTGCGGTGGTGCTGAGTGGTGCTGTGGTGGTGCCAAGTGGTGCTGTGGTGGTGCTGAGTGATGCTGTGGTGGTGCTGAGTGGAGCTGTGGTGGTGCTGAGTGGTGCTGTGGTGGTGCTGAGTGATGCTGTGGTGGTGCTGAGTGGTGCCTTGGTGGTGCTGAGTGATAATGTGGTGGTGCTGAGTGATAATATGGTGGTGTTGAGTGATAATGTGGTGGTGCTGAGTGGTGCTGTGGTGGTGCTGAGTGATGCTGTGGTGGTGCTGAGTGGTGCTGTGGTGGTGCTGAGTGATGCTGTGGTGGTGCTGAGTGATGCTGTGGTGGTCCTGAGTGGTGCTGTGGTGGTGCTGAGTGGTGCTGTGGTGGTGCTGACTGGTGCTGTGCTGGTGCTGCGTGGTGCTGTGGTGGTGCTGAGTGGTGCTGCGGTGTTATGTTATGTTATGTTATACTTTCTTGTATAGCGCACGGCTGCCCCAGCAAGGGGCGTCCCGGCGCTTGATCAGAAGAGAGAAAGCAAACATAGCCAACAGAAAGATCACAGCAAAGCCAAATACTGACAGAAAAGGTGAGTCTTAATGGCCTTTCTAAAGGCCAAAAGATCATTTAGATTCCGGATCTGTATTGGAAGAGCGTTCCAGAGTTTTGCAGCCAGGTAGCGGAAGGAACGTCCTCCCGTCAGAGCTAGCTTAACCCGAGGAACCACAGCCAGACACTGTCCCATCGATCTAAGGGCTCTTCGAGGGGAGTACTTTGTCATCAAAGGGCAGAGCATAGGGGGAGAGTCCATTTTCAGAATCTTAAAAGCGAGACACAAAGTCTTGAAGTGGATTCTTTTGTCGATCGGAAGCCAGTGTAGCTTTGAGAGTGTATTAGATACTGAATTAAACCGGGGGAGTCCAGTTAAAGCACGGGCTGCTGCGTTTTGGACGCGTTGTAAACGAGCCTTCTCCGTCTGGTTAGTTCCCAGAAACAAAGAACTTGCGTAGTCCAGTATTGAGAGGATTGTAGACTGTACCACAAGCTGACGTGTAGGTGGATCAAAAATTTTTAATATTGGCCTCAGATTACGCAAGAGTCCAAAACACATGGCAGCAGTTTTCTTAGTGTGGACCACAAAACTTAATGAGGAGTCAAACCAAACTCCTAGATTTTTAACTTCCTTTTTAGGTTCTGGAGGATTTCCGAGGATGTCTGGCCACCAGTCCTCATTCCATGCTGCAGCATTTTTACCGACTACCAACACCTCCGTTTTATCAGCATTAAGCTGAAGATAATTTGCCGTCAGCCAAGATGTTATTGCAGTTAGGCCCTTTTTGAACTTGTGTGCTGCTGCCCCGGCATCGTCACTCAGCAATACCACCAGCTGAGTGTCGTCCGCGTATGAGACTATAGATAGGTCCCACCGTTTGGCGACCTCAGCCAGTGGTTGGACATACAGATTAAAGAGTGTCGGGCTGAGCGCGGAGCCCTGGGGTACACCTTGCTCAATGCTACATTCTTTAGACAGAAACGGAGGGGTGGAGACCCGAAAAGATCTCCCGGTCAAAAAAGCTTTGAACCATGCCAAGGCTTGTCCCACAATTCCTGACGTTTCCAGTCTATGTAGCAGGACCTCGTGTGACACCGTATCAAAGGTAGCACTGAAATCTAATAAAATCAGTGCTGCCGTCTGCCCGGAATCCAATATTGTCCGGAGGTGTTCTGTCACACTAAGGAGAGCGGTTTCCGTGCTGTGTCCGGCACGGAAGCCGTGCTGGGAGGCATCCAGAATGTTATGTGACTAGAGATGTTGAGTCAAAACAGCATTGACATAGGACTCCGCAATCTTCGCAGGCCACGGAAGCAATGAGATAGGTCATATGTGGTGCTGAGGGATAATGTGGTGGTGCTGAGGGATAATGTGGTGGTGCTGAGTGGTGCTGTGGTGGTGCTTAGTGGTGCTGTGGTGGTGCTGAGTGGTGCTGTGGTGGTGCTGAGTGATAATGTGGTGGTGCTGAGTGATAATGTGGTGGTGCTGTGGTGGTGCTGAGTGATGCTGTGGTGGTGCTGAGTGGTGCTGTGGTGGTGTTGAGTGGTGCTGTGGTGGCGCTGAGTGATAATGTGGTGGTGCTGAGTGATAATGTGGTAGTGCTGAGTGGTGCTGTGGTGGTGCTGAGTGATGCTGTGGTGGTGCTTAGTGGTGCTGTTGTGGTGCTGAGTGGTGCTCTGGTGGTGCTGAGTGGTACTGTGGTGGTGCTGAGTGGTGCTGTGGTGACGCTGAGTGATAATGTGGTGGCGCTGAGTGATAATGTGGTGGTGCTGAGTGATAATGTGGTGGTGCTGAGTGGTGCTGTGGTGGTGCTGAGTGGTGCTGTTGTGGTGCTAAGTGGTGCTGTGGTGGTGCGGAGTGGTGCTGTGGTGGTGCTGAGTGATGTGGTGGTGCTGAGTTGTGCTGTGGTGGTGAAGAGTGATGCTGCGGTGGTGCTGAGTGGTGCTGTGGTGGTGCTGAGTGATGCTTTGGTGGTGCTGAGTGATGCTGGGGTGGCACTGAGTGATGCTGGGGTGGCGCTGGGTGGTGCTGTGGTGGTGCTGAGTGATAATGTGGTGGTGCTGAGTGATAATGTGGTGGTGCTGAGTGATATTGTGGTGATGCTGGGGTAGCGCTGAGTGATGATGTGGTGATGCAGAGGGCAGAAAGGCACAAAAAAAGAGTCTAACAGAGGGCAGGAGGGCAGAAAAACAAGGGAAAAACAAGTCTAACAGAGGGCAGAAGGGCACAAAAAACGAGTCTAACAGGGGGCAGAAAGGCACAAAAAAACGAGTCTAACAGAGGGCACAAAGGCACAAAAAACGAGTCTAACAGAGGGCATAAAGATTCCGCTATCCAATCCAATCCAATCCAATCCAAAAATTCTTTATTTCGGTCATTTAGACCATAAAAGATACAACACATATTCACAGTTAAAATTTAACTATTATAAAAACACATTACATACAATTACTCCCCATAATAGTCCATAATCATGATAATCCAGGCATAGATGAAGATTAAAAACCAGTTTATATCAATGTCCGTACGTTCAATGATTTTTTTCTTATCTGCCACATGGCCATTAAGAATTTAGCAACTGCAAAAACTATATGGGGCAGGGTACTAGTTTTCAGTAATCTGTAGGCATACAGGTGACTCCTAAATCCCAAGTTCCTGCACAGCGGCACCAGCCAGTGTTTTCTGGGTCTATTGTAAGCTGGGCAGAAAAATAAAAGATAGATTTCATCTTCGTCTTGGTTATTACAGCCTGGACAGATTTTGTTATCCCCCTTAAGCCATTTACAAGTAAAGGTTTTAGTGGGCAGAGTGCCTAACCTCCATTGTATAAACAATTTTCTTGCTAAAATGGGAAAAATAATATCCATAAAATCTTCAAATTGGTAGGAATTTTTGGATTCCAGAAATCGATCAGTTAAGGTGCCGTTGTTCGATGCAGATACGAGAAGTGCTAGTCTTTTCTCCTTATAAATTTGCACCAGTCGTTTGCGGGAAACCCTTTGACAGCCTTCTTCAGGTTCTTCCCACAACTCAGTCAGATTCATGCGATACAATTCTTTCTTTACAAAATCCAGCCAGGTGATTCTGTCACGTTGGTTCAGGTTCATAACATGCATAAGGTCTTGCCTATAGTGCGCTAGATCACTGGTACACCAGAGCCTATGCCAGAACCTTATTGGCTTTGACTCTAGCTCCTCAGCTATAGAGGGGAGACCCATGTCTAGTCTTAGGGGGAACAGCGGTGTGCCTCGAGGGAGAGCCAAAAGGCGTCTAAGAAAATTGTTTTCCACTCTGGCAAGTTCTTGCCCTGCTTTATAACCCCATAATTCGCTACCATAGGTTGCGGCCGCCTTTGCTTGGGTTTTGTGCATTTCTACTGCCGGGCTGATGGGTTTATAGGTTGAAGTATTTACAACCTTCAAGATTGCGCCTGACAATTGGGACAGCTTTAGCCAGGATCTTGCTATCTGGGGGTCCCAAGATAAACGTTCATGTAGTATTACCCCCAGATACTGAAAAGTATTTACCCTTTCGAGGCTAGCTAGACCCAGTGTAGGGTTAGGTCTGGTTTTAGGGGATGGATTGAATATCATGAATTTGGTCTTTTCTGTATTGATCTCTAGACCATGTTGTCTACAGAAAAGGCCAAATCCATCTAAAATTCGTTGAATCCCCATCGGGGATTTGGAGAGCAGGAGGGTGTCATCGGCAAACATAATAGCCGGCACCCTCCTGCCTGCCAAACAGGGGGCGTCATTGTCCCTAACGTTGTCAAGATGGGATATGACACTGTTAACAAAGAGGCAGAACAGGGTTGGCGCCAGGACACAACCCTGTCTTACCCCTCTGAGAACAGGGAACCTTGATGACAGCGCGCCATCCCTCCCGCACCTAACCAGCGCATAATTGCTATCATGCAGCCTAATTATAACATGCAGTAGTTGGGCAGGAACACCCAGCTTCTTCAGGACCTCCCACAATTTCTTACGTGGGACCAAGTCAAAGGCTGACCTCAGGTCCACGAACATCATGTACAGCCTCCCCTCCTCAATCCTCACCTTTTTCCAATACAGCAGGACGAGGCGGAAAATCTGGTCCATGGTGGACGTGTTTTTCCTGAAGCCAGCCTGAAGGGGACTCAGAATTTCGTTGGCCTCCATCCAGTCTAAAAGGTGGTCCAGGAGAAGGCGGGAGAATAATTTTTGGGGGACATCTATAAGGCTGATCGGCCTGTAGTTGGCTGGGAGGAGAGGAGAGCCCTTCTTAAAAATAGGGACTATCTCCGCCCCCAGCCAAGTACAGGGGATCTCCATACCTCCTAAGATGGCATTAAAAAGAATAAGGAGGTACGGCCCCCAGATCTCGGGGTGGTGTCTAAAAGATCACCGTGCAGTCTATCTAGACCTGGGGCCTTCCCCTTTGCCAGTCTCTCTATTGCATTCACCACCTCACCAAGGGTAAATTCCAAACCAGCTACAGGGGTGGATATGGCCTCGGGGGCCACATCATTTGTAAATAGAGTGGTATCTTGATACAGTTTGCCAAAGTGGGCTTCCTAAGCAGAGGGAGCAATGTTGGGCTCCACTGCCGCTTTGGCTTCTCCTGTGCCAGTATTTACCAGGGACCAACATTTTCTAGAGTCCTTTGCTTCTAGTGCTGAGGATAGGTCCTGCCATCGGTTCCAGTCCCACTCCGACCTTGCCAATGCCATGGCCGCCTTGTAGTCCCGCCTAAGTTCAGCGACCTTAACCTTTTTCGAACCTGCTTTGATTGTGGCAATTAGCTCTGACTTAATTTTCTTACAGGAAGAGTTGTACCAGGTTGGAGTTCGGGTATTTTTGCTGCGCAATGCTACCACTGGATAGAAAACCTCAACAAGTTCTCCCACTAGGTCGGCATGGATTTGTCCAAGTTTCTCGTTAAAATCTGGGGGTCTTGGTTGATCGATTAGTTCATCCACTTCTTTGAACTTGGGGAGTGCTATTTCATAAATTTTGCTTATATTCCCTTCTGCATTTATCAACTTCCCCCATTTTACTCTACGTCTATTGGAGGTAAGAACCAGGTTCCCTGGGTCATCACTCGGGTTGGAGGATGGTGACCCACCAACAGGTGCAAGATGTTGCATCTCTCATAGAAGCGCGTTGTGGTCACTATCTGTTCTAACTACCACCCTGAAATCCTGGACCTTAGACCACAGACCAATATCTATGAAGATATAATCCAGCCTCGACTCATGGTCCTTTCTATTGAAGGTACACAGTGAGGGGCTGTCGGACGGGTTACGACCATTGCAGGCCCTTATGGCAAAGTTTAAGGTAAGGGGCATAATTTGCACTGCGAGTGGGGACCAGGATTTAGGGTGGGGGATTGGCATGGTGGAACACCCCAAAAATCATCCTCGGCAATAAGAGCACCCTCCTTTAGGCCTTCCAGGGGTTCAAAATGCCCAACACTATCTTCCAGTCACTTGGCAGTTGGCCCAGAAAGGACGATAGGTCTTCGAGAGTAGGCAATTCCATGGCCACACTGACTGGGCGGGAGTATACATTAATGATTGCCAGATTTAAAGCACCGGGCCACTTAAGCAGCACACACTGGATGTCTTGCGAGAACGTAAATACGCTTTCCGCATTGCATCCAATATGACTAGCTACCCACACTGACAAACCACCCGAGGGCCTCCCCTTGCCACTCCACCTGGCCGGAATTTCAAAAACTGCATAACCCGTTCTACTCATGGGTTCCCTAGCCCACGTCTCATTGAAAAGACAAACATCACTACTGCCTACTAGGAGATCCCAGTCTGTTGTATGTATCTTGTTTGCAATGCCTGCCACATTCCAGGAGAGAACCTTCAGTATTTCAGTAGGAGCTTTAGGACCCAACCCCTCAGTTGTTTCTAGTACAGTGTCCGTGGGTGGAACTACGGGCCTTTGCAGTGATGTTTCCAGGGCAGATGGAGCGGCTGGTATTAAGTTAGGAGCACACACGGCTATGGGTGTTAGGTTATTACCCAGTGGGCTCTGGGGTAAAGTAACTACTCGGCCCCTGGGACTAGTGTGAATTGAACTGCTCCATAAGGGGGGTTCCAATTCTCGAGTGGGAATCTCAATATCACCTCTCGCCGTCCCCTGACCTACACAATCACTATCAGTATTTTGGTTAGCTTGAAGGGGCACACCCTTTTGTGGTCAATCAACATAATCAAGACAAGAAAATCTATTTGGATGCATATAGTTAACATAGGCAGGGAAGGCATTATGTTTGGGCCTATAACGTGACCCATCCACTGCAAAACCCACCCGTGTCCAACCATCGTCCCTCCTCAAAGTTAAATTACGTACATTTGGGTAAAAATAAGAGAGAGGGACCAGTTCAATAGAGGTATTGCCTGAACTGCCAAGCAAGTTGCAAATTCTAGGTAGCAACCTGTGGACTCTTGAAGCTAACAATTATACAGTCCCCCACACATTTCTTAACGGTAAACCCAACCCATGGGTCCCTTCTGACCATGAGAACATCTCCTCTTAAGTTAGGTGATAGCGGCCTTTGAATGTTTAACCAGCTAATTACCTTGTTGCGAAGAGAATCATAAGATTCTATTACGCCACCAGTAAGCTCTGATACCCCCATCAGAATCACAGTATAGGCTGCCGCCTCTGGGGGCAGATTTACTGCCTTACGCCTGGTGTTGGGGCTAACCAACTGGTTAGAACCGTTAACTGTCTCGGTAGTTGGTCTCTCCTGGCTGGGTAAACTGGCCGGAGCTGGTTGCTTCGACCTTCTGGAAACTGGTACCGGGGGCAACAACCTGGGAGGTGGTACTGATGCAGGTTGGGGCACAGGTACTATACTATTGTTAGTGTTTTCCCCAGAGGGAGCTAATGGAGGAATTGGAGCCGAGGTGGTTGTAGCAGTAGAGGAATGTGTAATCCCAGCACTGAGCCCATGTGTCCCCTGTGTGCTTACTCCTATCCCTGACTCAGCACCATTATTAACACTAAGTCTTTCCATAGCCATCAATCTAGACTCGATCGAATCCAGTTTGATGGAGAGGGGATTCAAAAGACTTTTAAGGATGTCAGTGAATGAACTAATAAGGAGCTCTGCAGTGTTAGGGGGGACTCCACCAAAAATATATGGCCCAGTGTGCACAGGTGTGGGGGAAACAGATGGGATGCTTGATGTTTCCATATCATTTCTCAAAGGTGGTATACCAGGCGCGCCCACATTATCTAAATGAGTGGCCTTTGTGGGATCAACTTTAGCCCTTTTTGCACCTTTGGGCTTCCTAGATCTCTTCCTTTTCAATGCGACATTCCCTCTACAACCCATATGCTCTGTTACTGTGGGGCCCTCCACCTGAGCCTCAAACTGTGCCAACTCAGCGGCGGGAGAGAGCTCCTCGTCACAATCAATGCGTAAAGAGTCTCTGTCCCTGTGCGGAATCGATGGTGTCCTTAGTTGTTGAAGGACTGACTCTATGGTCTGGTCAATGCTATCCATTAATGAGAGATGGGTAGCGTCAAGCAAAAGAGGTGTGCTAGCATTAGTTGATAAACCCGGAGAAGGCAATGAAGAATTAATTGCACCCTCCTCACTTTGTTTTTCTAGCACAGTAAGGCCATTGTTAACCACAGAATTTGCCTTGTAGAGGAATTTGTCCAGAGTACCTGAAACGACGTGAGCAGCCTTGCTTCTTGATTCTCTACTGGCCATTATATAGCGACCGACTTCGGGACAGGAAACCAGTCTGAATAGGATGCAAAGAAAAAGAAACGTTAGGGAGGTGGCCCAGCCCGGCCTCTCCCGTCCTCTAACGGCCTCAAACGGTCCGCCCTTTGCCCGGGCTTCGCCCGCGCTCGTCCCGCGATGCGCGTCCTAGGGCGTGGTGTTATAGCTGATGACCTATGGGGGCGTGGCGAATGGGAAGAGTCTCCAGGTGCGGCTCGTCTGCACGCCGCTTGTGACCCTGGGACTCGCAGTCCTGCAGCTTCTCCGGTGTCTCTCCGCACTCCTTGGATCCTGGCAGCCCCTTTCAATCAGGTGTGTCCGAACTTCTATGCCCCAGCAAACTCCTCGCAACTTCGAGCGGCTCCCGTGGAGCGGGGGCCACGAGTCGCGGTTTTAGTCAGCCAGAGCAGGGGGGGCGCGGCCAACGGGAAGAGTCTCCAGGTGCGGCTCGTCTGCACGCCGCTTGTGACCCTGGGACTCGCAGTCCCGCAGCTTCTCCGGTGTCTCTCCGCACTCCTTGGATCCTGGCAGCGCCTTTCAATCAGGTGTGTCCGAACTTCTATGCCCCAGCAAACTCCTCGCAACTTCGAGCGGCACCCGCTATCCAATCATTATCTTCCATAGCTCACCCTACCCTAACGTAGGGAATTCAAGTAAAGCTAAATATCGTAAGACAATGGTTTTTGCAGGTGTTCGCGCCATACCACATCACTATCTAACGACTCCCCTACAGTCCATAAACCACCAGCAAATAGGTTCTTCACTGCCAACCAAGAAACACCGACAACAAGCAGAAATGGCATAAACAAAGCAATTAGACATGATATTTGAGCTGAGACAATGCAAATGCATTGGAACCCGGTACATGGCTGAGATGCCATAAAGATTGTACATGGACTGTTAATCTGGATTACCCAGTGCATCCACGATTTAAGCAACACATTAGGATCATTCAAGTATGCCAAGATGGCAAATGAACTGCAAGCACAGGCAAAGAACAAAGCGGAGGGGGGGGAGAAGAAGCGTTTTACCCTCTTAAATACGGTGGCCGAACCCCACCACAGAAACAATACTAGGGTTAATTTATACGACGGACTGATAAGAAAGTCTAAAAACACGCCTGTCCCAAACAGAAACACCATGGATGGGACCAAGCTTCAGGACACACGAGTATTTTTGAAAAGCCCCTTACACCGTGTAAATGAATAAAGCTATTAAACACCACTAGGTAAAAAACAAAAAAAATTGTCTGCTAGGTGACAAAGACTCGTTATTTTCTTTCGCCAGCGGGAATAGGTAGATTAACTAATATGTGCCGACATCCAGGATTACGTAGAAGATATTGTGTGGTAAAAAAATAAATAAATAAATAAAAACACAAAACTTACATTAAGAGACAAATGGGAAGGGGGGAAAGTTAAAAAAAATGCATATATACTCAGCATTTTTAGAGATAGAGTTCTGTAAGAATGGTTTGTTTCCCGCCTTGATTAGCAACGACTGCAAGCACGTACGTGTATAATTAGATTGCACCCTATTCTAACACACACAGTAAAAAGCACTATTGGAGGGAGTTTACCTTCAGTAGTTAAACCGTGGTTTTAAAACGTGCTCATAACCGCTTTAAAGAACAGAAAACAACACTGGACCATTACTCTCAAAACAAGCAGGTTTCTGAGTGAAATAGGGGCGGGCGAGATCAGCCGGCTTACCTGGAGTGGGTGCGCTGAAGCGAGGCACAGGCACTGGGTCACCTCTGTACCGGAAGTGAACAGAGGATGGGGGGGAGGAGAAATGTGAGCTTGGGGCCGTGAAAGTGAAAGTACGGCCGGCCAAGGGGAGGTTATGACGGAATCTACTGGAAGCACAAATGGGGAGGAACAAGAGCTACACGAGTGCGAGATAGTGCCGAAAATCACCAGATTACTGCAAAAAACAAGGGACAAACAAATCTAACTGCGGGCAGAAGAGCACAAAAAACGAGTCTAACAGGGGGCATAAAGGCACAATAAAATAACAAGCATTGGCGCCGCGCAGCAATAAAAGTGACGCCGCGCGGCAATAAAACAAGCTGGCATTGCTGTGGGGGGCGGGGCCGGAGCGCATTGGCGGGGAGCAGCAGCCTTTGATGTACAAGTGGGAGGGAATGCATGTGAGGTACTCAAGCACGCGCTGGGGAAGCGTCGCGCTTGAGTACCTCACATGCATTGGGGACAATCCTCGCTGGTTTCAAGAGGTGTTTTTCCCACTATAAATTCGCAGAACAACGCATGCGTGTTGGTTCAGCGAGACCTAAAAAGTATGGGGCTCTACTTGGGTGGCTGACTTCTTTTGCACCTCAAATTCTATTTTTTCAAGAGACACATTTAAAGTCTAATTCTCCGAAATGACATATTCCTAATAATTATTTAAAGGTATTTTTTGCTTCTGCTGGGCTGGACATAAGGGGTGTTGCAATCTACTTTAGGCAGGAGCTAAATTGGGATATTATACAGGTCCAGAGGGACCCTTTTGGTACGTGGATGTGGATCATAGTTGGGGTTAATGGTTGCTGTAGTTCAGTAACTAAAGCAGCTTCCTGCTTCACCGTAGATGACCAAGGTAGAAATCTGCCCACCATCTGGCTTTCCTCATAGACTCGTTGTTGATACGAGCGCATACAGTTCTTGTTTAGTGCTGGACCTTTGCAGATCTATAGTTGTTCGCTCAGTTGGAGACCTTGGTCTCAGCTGTACTGCTGTATTAATTGCAAGTTGAAGTTCACGAATACGAGTCCTTTGGCTCTTGGATTGAGCACCTGCCAGAGCGATCATCTGCCCACGGGTAGCTGCCTTAAACACACCCCAAAGAGACAAAAAAAATGTTGCAGTGCCTTTATTGATCTGGAAAAACTCTTTAATCCAAATCTTCATTTTTATAAACCATTACTGATTTGAAAGAAGGAGACAATCCATCTGCCACCTGGATCTCTTCCCTCGCCGAACGTCTAGTTCAATCTTGACACTGACGGCAGAATGGCCCGTGAAAGAGTTTGCCAATATTTCAGACTTAAGACACTTAAGAGAACGAGAAATGAGGAAGTAATCAATGTGTGAAGCAGACTGGAACTGCTGTGGATAAAAAGTATACAATGACACTTTCGAAAGGGCTTTGCGCCAAGGATCAATCAATTGATATTCTTGAATCATATCTAGTACTTTTTTAGTGCTTGGCTACAGTTATTTTTGTTTTATTGGAGGTATCCCTAGCTAAAGCCTGTATATAGTTAAAATTGCCCCTTAGTATTATTGGACTTACCGCTCCTCTCATGAAGTGATCAATTTTTTAAATAATTTTGGAGAAGCCTACTGTCAATTCTGCCTTTTTTACGTTTTTTTATTCATCAATGTCTCAATAAAAATTAAGTCGGTCTATTTTAAAGAGCTCAATGCTCCTTTTCGACATTTTGTTTGGAACAAAAAGGCACCCAGAGTTAAATACCCAGTTCTACTATTGGGAATAAATCAGGGTGGCCTGGCTTTGCCCCAGATACGTACAGAATATGTCGCATCCCTCCTCGATTTCATGGTTCGTATACTGAATTTGAGTGCATAGCTAGATGATTTTTTATTGCTAGAACGGTTAATTAAGTGGGATCTAAGCTTCTGGTCTTCATAAAATCTGCTAAACTTCCCAAAAGTCTAGGTATAAGATGTTGCAAGATCTACGTCTCAGACTCCAGTCTCTTTATTCTACCAATGCTTTGGAGGCTGGATATGACAATTTGCAATTAAAGGAATGCAAAGTCTTAGGTTTGCATACCTAGTCCAGTCTTTTAAAGTTTTAGAATGCCAGAGGTTTCAGAGAGTTGGGTCATTTCCTGCTGGGAGGGAGGTGTCTCATCTGGCAGGAAATTCTAGTTAGATTTGGGGATCACAGTAAGCCTCTTTTAGGGGGGTTTATACAAATTAACCATCTCTTGAGGAAATATTGTCTTCCCACCCGCCCCGGTCAATCAAAACTGGTGGCAGTTCTTTTTAAAGCCAGTTTGAGTGGGGTGGGCAATTGGTATAGGTTTCTGCAGAGTCAAGGGGAAAAACATCTAATAAAGGATTTCTTGGCCAAAATGTTTTTGACAACACAGTGCTCCTTTTCCAAGGTCGAGTGATAGAGGATTTCGCAACTTGGGAGTAAAGCCTTAAGGGCTGCAAATTTTAAGCTCGTCTTTCCACTATCACTGGATGGTGTATTACACCACTAAAGCCCTTCACAAAATGTACCCTGAATTGGAAGATAAAGGCTTTCAATGCCAGCAGGAAGATGGTGGAGACTGGCTTCATACTTTTTTTACCTGTTCATTATTTCACCTGTCCAAGTTAACGTCTTCAAATACTAAAGCTAAGGAAGCCTTTATTTCGATCACCTCTTTGGTGGCCTGATCCTTGATTCTGCAGAACTGGAGCACAACTAGAGTTCCCACATATTTAGAATGGCACAAAAAATGATCCATACAAGGCAACTAAAAGGTACATGAGGGTCTGGAAATATATGGAACAAATCAAGGATGAAACTGTTACTTAGATATTCAAAATGCTTGAGAGAAAGATTTAAATGAGGTAGAGGGATTAGACAAATATAATAGGAAATCATCAGAATATAGTTTAATCTCTAAACAATCACATGGCAAACCAGTAAATAAAGAGTTACATCTTAAATGTTCAAGGAAAGATTCTAAACATAGCTTAAACGATAGAAACCAAAGAAACGAACAGTGGACCAGACAACCAGAAACAGCACTAACCTCCAAATACATACAGACCAATTTGTATTAAGAGAGAGTAAGTTACGTGTGCCATCTCCAAAGATGCCCCCTGTCCAAGGGCACCACTCCCACAGCGGAGTAAAATATAATTGTCCCATAGTTTGGTCCGGCACCACTTGCAAAGTAAATTCAATCAGGTCATATTCCTTAAAGTCCTTATTGAAGTGCAGAGGCTTGATACTTGTTCAATTGCTTTTATTTTTCTTATGTATATAAACCACAATCAGCCAACGCGTTTCGTTCTGTACAACAGAACCTCTTCAGGGCTGCAATTTTAGAACATACATAGAAACAGGATGTCACACAAATATAAAAACAATACAAAAGCACATATAAATAGACAAATATATACATATATACATAAAATACATCACAACACAAGGTTGTACATTTTTCATTAGCTTAAACGATAGAGAGGAAAGCTTAGCTAGTGTCCAGATCCACAAGTCAAATTAAAATAAGAAGAGAAACAAGTGTTTTCCAAGACACAAGCTCTAGGGAAGAAATGGAACAATTTAATGAGTGAAATGAACTGAGGACCAAAACCAAACCATTGAAGAGTTTTGAATATATATTGCCAATTATTGTAGTTGAATACATTTTTAGTATCTAGGGATAAGGCTGCTCTTGGCAATATGGGTTTGGTAGCTAGTAAAATCATTTCGGAGTAAGCACATGCAAACAAACTTACAACAAACCTTTTTAAACTCTGTGTGGTTGTGGAGCCTTTGTTGCAAGTACCACTTCAAGACATTGGCTGCTTTTCCCTCTTGATTGCAGAGAAGTTGGCCTGAATGGTGAGCCATAATTTCCTGGAACTTTTTGCGCTAGTTTTTTTTTTGTAACTTTCTTTTCCATTTCTCAAGTACAAAAAAACAAATCGACATTGATATAGCATATTGAGCAGAGTTCTTCAATCTGTGCGGCGTGCCCCCCCTGGGGGGCGTGACACCATCTCAGGGGGGGGCGCACTCCACACTAGCATCTTCCCTTTCAGAGTCTTTTTACTGTCCCGAGGCATGCAAGTCTTCACCCCTTTCAAATGTTTATTTGTCGGCTCCGATAACTGAGAGCTGGAGGAGGGGGGAGGGAGGGGAAATAGATAAGGCAGACCTGCGCTTTTGTCATGTACAGAGCGAACAGTTAACCTTCCCAGGAGGGGGTTAATTGGTAGAGCTGGGATGCTTCAGCTGCAGTGGGAGGAAGGGTCTCTGCTAAAAACGAAAGCAAATGAACAGACAGTCCTGTTCTTTTGAGTTCGATTTCATTGCAGAGGAGACTCCTTGCCTCCCACTGCAGCTGAAGTGACCTCTGTTCCTTACTTTCAGTTTTAGCAAAGGAGACATCCTGCCTCCCAAATCAGCTGAAGCATTTCAGGTCTACCAGTTTAACCCATCCTGGGAGGTAGCTGTTAGCAGAAAGGAGACAAAGTTTCTTTTACATTTACACAGGCAGGCGCTGCAACGCCCACAGGGCTTCAAGTTACCAAAAGAAAAATGCCAGTCAGCCATGTGTTTTTTTAAAAAACCTGCAAATTGCTTGTCTTGACACCCAATATACTTATAAATAAATAAGTATGTATACATTTGTAATGTGACTTTTCTGTCTTTGTTCCATTTTATTATCAGTCATGGACCATTCAGGCAGTCCTAGAGCACAATTATAAGTACTACTATTTATATGTGCTGTTCAAAGTATGCACAGACAAGTGCTGACAATGCAGCTTTAGGTGACTATTTTGATGGCCCAGTTGGTACAAAAATAAACAATGAGCTGGCAACCCTAACCATAAAACTGGAAGTTTGTTGCAAGATCAGCACATTTATTTCCTCCACCCTGATCCCTGGTTAATGCCATAAAAACAATAGTTTAACATATCAGAAACCCTACGCTGCCGTCAATAACCTGCTGTGTTAGTTCAAGTGTCTGGGAATGCACCTTGCATTCAGACAACTCACTCCTCATTCTCGTCCTTCACATTCATGCTCACAATGCACTCACAGCGATCACAATGCGCTCACACTGATCACAATGCACTCACACTGAACACCATGCACTCACACCATTCACCCTGCGCTCACAGCGATCACATTGCACTCACACTGATCACAATGCACTCACACTGATCACAATGCACTCACACTGATCACAATGTACTCACACTGATCACCATGCACTCACAACGATCACAATGCACTCACACTGATCACCTTGCACTCACACTGATCACCTTGCACTCACACTGATCACCTTGCACTCACACTGATCACCTTGCACTCACACTGATCACCTTGCACTCACACCGATCACCTTGCACTCACACCGATCACAATGCACTCACACTGATCACAATGCACTCACACTGATCACCATACACTCACACTGATCACCATGCACTCACACCATTCACCCTGCACTCACTCTGATCACGTTGCGCTCACACAGCGCAGAGGTTTAATGTGCCTGCTACAAAGAATGTGTACCATGCAGATCAAAGAACTGAGTGTGGGTAAACTATGAGTAGCACTATAAAAAATGAAATGTTTGCCAGAAAGGTGCTATAGAGAGATGGGGTGCATTGTTGGTGAGTGGTAGTGAGGAAATTCATGGAGAAGGAGGGAATGGGGGAGGGCCCCAAAACAGACCGTTGCACTATGTGCGAGCAATGCTAGGGCCAGCCCTGGATGGGAGTGTTAGCCCCCCCAAAGTTTGTGTCTAGTTGCGCCCCTGTACACAAGTATGGGCATGTTGTGCCCCATCAAGGTTTTTGTCCTAAATTACAAAAGGACCTATTTACATGCACTGCAATCCAGCCTTTCAGAGGTTCCCTTGATAGAGGCAGCTCTGTTTTTGCCCTGATGGCTTGGAATAATTCCTAAACAGATTCTTGTAAATACTGTTTTGTTTAATTTCTTTTTAATGTGATTGATGTGAGAGAGTCTATTACTATTTGCAGAGAAATGTTTTAGTTTCATGCAATTTTAGATCAAAACGGGTCCACACATTTATGTTGGTGGTGCTATTACTAATCTAGGTCATGTGTAAAACAAAGCATCCTAGAAAAAGAATTTGCGCACATTTTATCTTGGAAAATTGTGTTTTGAGCTGTGTAATAAGCCTCTGTCATTTCACCACACCCGTTCACAAACCTGCAGTTTACTAAACACTCTTATTGTGTTAAACATTATTTGCCGAATATGGCCCGCCCGTGATATGCACGTGGCAGTCAATTATGTAGTGTACCAGATTCCAGAAATTTCTGTCAGGTGGTGGGGGGGCCCAACATCTAAAAAAACTCAACTGGGGGGCTCAACCTACAAAAGTTTGAAGACCTCTGATATAGAGGCATACTGTTGATATTATTAATGATACGTAGTACTGGTGGTAGCATCGGGGGAAGAAAGGCACAATGGGTAAACTTATCCATTCGTAAGCGTATTACAGTGAAGAAGAAGCATGGGGCATGCCACTGACTCTCAGGGTGTATGTTACCAGGATCAATCCTCTCGCTCCTCATTAGGGTTAGGCCCATCGTCTACATCTAACCCACTCTCCCACTGTCAGTTGTATCCTGAGAGGAGGGCTACCCCTCTGCCAACCCAGAAGTACACATTTCACACCAAACCATTAGGTACGCTCGTAGCTTCTCGCCCTACGGTGGGTTTCATATGGTCTTCTTCAACTAGGGACCACTCTCGAACATCTTTAAGCCAGATGGGCACTTCCGGGCCCCTCTGCCCCATCAAAGTTATAGCTACCCTGCGCCTAGCGAGCACCAGCATTAATTGTAGGAGCTTATATGGGAGTTTCTTTTTCTTGGGCTTCTGGACAGATGCAAGTAAACAACTCAAGGGTTCCACCTTAACCTCAAGGCCCGTGGCCTCAACAATCCTGTGCACAACTTTTTGCTCTAGCTTGACTTTTGTTTGTATGGATGATAGTGTGCGCCAGACACCATTTTATTTCATATTACAATGGGCTTCTGAGTTACTAACTCTAAAATATTTATATATTCTGCTGTTTGACCAGTATTTTCACATTTGCAGGCACCTTTGCATTATTCTGCACCCACTTGGTATGATGCTTTAAGTCGGCCACCATTTTTGGAAAGTGGTATGATCTATTTTATTCCTGACTGGAAATGTGTTTCTTCAACATCAATGACTTTCTGTTTTATTTACCAACCAGCAGTAGCATGTTCACTTATACTGAACATGCTACTGCTGGTTGATGGTTGTGGTGCTACTCCACTGTTTGTGATATATTTCTCATGCATCTCTTTGAATTTACATCCTGCATGTAGGTATTGGGTTTTACTGACGAGAACCCTATATGGGCAGATCTAGACTCCTTATTGTCGGAATCTCTATCTTTTATAACATCCCAACCCTCCTCTTCTGGTGCAAAACCAAAGAGAATCACAAATGATCATCCTTCTCCTAGTTTCTCATTTTTCAATTATATTCTTGACAAGATCCTTGATGGAATTAAAGTATTGCAATTTTTTATGATAACTACCGAGAGAGGGACCGATTTTACCACATAATATCCTGGGACATTCTTATCACTTAGCCAGCATGAACCCCTGTGTAGGCCCTTCTGTTTAAAATGTAGGCCTTGGTTAGATTGGCCAGAGTACCACCATTTCTCTGTTAAGCAAGCAGTGGGCAAGTCTGATCAAGATTTAATCAGCTCCACTGTTTGCGAGGCCTCCTGCTCCAGCCTAAAGAACCCCCACCCTACTCGTGTGCTAAGTTCACAAACGTTAAAGTTCAACATCCCCCCTGTTCTTTTGACATACAATGGACCACATCCTGAGACTCCATGAGATAAGGGGAACTTACCCACCACAGCCACGTCAAGCTGGAAGTGATGGATGTAGTGAAATAGGGCGTACAGATTTATATATATATACATATACTTATATCCCCTAATTCTGCTGCCCGAAGCAAATTTATGACAGACTTACAGTCTAAGAGGCATGACCTTTAGCCTAGCTTACGTGCCACAATTACAGGAAGGGCTGCACTTGAATGTATGGAGGGAAAAGTGCGGACTGGGCCGTAAGTGACGCAGGTAGGAGAAGTGGCATGGGGTGGCGTGAGATGATGCTACCATAGACTTCTCACCGCTTTAGAGAATATAAAAAGGAGGTTCACAGAGACATCGTTGGACAACTCCTCGTCTGTTTGTAGGTATCGGGCAAGCAAGTTGTTCCCAAGAGCTCTTGACCAATTGATTGACCTAATGTATATATACTAACTGTATTGTTCTATTTTTTGTTCTGCCATATGAAATGTTATATCTGCTATGCTCTCTGTAACTTTTTTTAACCTTCATCACATTTAAAGCGTTCAAATTGTAATTGCAGGATTTCTCACTTATAGGCTGATGCGAGTATTCCCAGATAAAATGTACTTTGCTTTTTTAATGCAATCTACCTCAAATCATAATTGTGTTTTTATGGTATAGACCCTTTTTGACTATTAGAAAACTGTGATTCAGTAAATGCAATCTGATCCACGTGGCTATCTGAGAATGCAGAGCACTGGATTCAGAACGGTGTGATTTTTATGCATTTATATTGAAGTTTCTTGAAGTTGCATCTTCTTAATAAATTTGTTAAACTTTCAGCCTCAGTTCCCACGGCTCACATATCTGTTTTCTTTATTTTTAGAGCGAGCGTTCCTGGACATCCCAATACAAATTAAGGTGACCCTTTGTCCCTAACTCACTCCCTCGATCATCCCAGCGCAGGCTCTCAGAGCCATGCGCCCAGCCCCTTGCCCTCCTGCCCCGTAATAAATCTCCCTCAAACATTTGGCGCCGTGACTCGGATGGCAACACCAACAGACAGGAAACAGCTGGGACCGGGAGGAAATGCAGGCTGCTAAACAATCGTGCCCTCCTTTCTGACTGAGCCATAAGGAGAGCATAACGCATGGGTAAGTTTATACTGGACTTCCTCGTGTGATTGTCTTTTCTTGGTCACAGTAGAAGGGCGCTTGTGAAACAGCTGCGTCCCTTCCAGGTTATCGGCTTGTTACTGTCTGGCTGGTCTCGCTGAAAATATTCTCAAGCTGAGGGAAAATTGTGTGCGAAGTGGAATTCTGAGCCAGAGAGTGAAGTTAGGGAATTAACGTGATTTACGTGTTTATCTTGCTAGAAATAGACACAGGTTATTACTGTGCCTCTTGTAAATACAAGGAAGGAAAGACTCCGTCTGGCATCTTTCGGCACTTACTTTGCTTTTTTAAAGGAGAACCCCTGTCTGATGTAAAGAGTGACACGGAAGGAAACTCCATCATAATTATAGGTTACGAAGGAAGAAGGTGTACAAAATAGCAGTGATTTTAGTGCTTCTCTGATAAGATGAGAGAAAACCTCTTTTTCAGTAGTCAATAGAGAAGAGGCTGATTACTGAGAACCGAGTAGCTGACGGATTCTCGGATATCTCCTATGAAGACAATTCTTAAGTGGTTCCCCGGGATGATTAAGTGTTTTAAGTAAATAGTGTATTTTCGCTAGTCAAAAGTATCTTTTTTTCCTCCTTTTATGTACACCATTATCATAGGAAACACTTTAGCGCCCTCTAGTGGCCAAAGTCCGCAATTGTTGGTTAAAAAAGTGCAAACACTAAAAACATTTGCATTTGCTTTTCATTTTTGAAACCCATGTACAAATGTTTGCCAATTATTAGGCACTGTCAGGTCTGTATGTTATTGCTTAGTGTCTAGTGGCATATATAGAGGTTTTTATTAGGTGTAACAGCGTAATTTTTTGTGATTAATGTTTTTTCATGGTCATTGTATTGGAAGTCACTGGCTGGTACAGAGGCTGACTTTAGTGAGACCATAATATTTAGGTGCACATTGATTGTTTTTTTGTTGATTCTTTGTTTGATTATACGCACATGCATATTGATTATAAAATAATATTAGTGAAGGTCACTGCCAAATGCAGAAGATTGGTTTATTAGTGAGATTCAATAACTAGGAAGTTTTAAAATGCATTTGTGTATCTCCATATGTATTGATCTGCCACTAACTAACTGAAGACATTTTGTAAGCTAAAGCATCTGGAGCGCCACAATTATCTCAGGTAAATTATTTTAGTGCTGCTACTTTCCTGTGTGCATATTTTTCATTCAGGATTGCCCCCCTCCCCCGCCCCCCCTTAGCACTGCAGACCTCGCTAGGAAAAAGCCAGAGAACATCCATTATGCCATTTAAAATAACTGGGTGTCATTTCAGGTCTGCAGAAAATGTTTTTCTTTTAAAAAACTGCATTTTTACACAAATGAATAGAATACATGGTTACAGAACATATAAGACTGCACACACCATATATGTGCAGGTTTCTATGGTAACACCAGGATTAGAGATACCCACTGTAGTGACCACCTGTTGGCCCCGCAACCCCTTGCGAAGCAAGGTCCTCGTTGCTTGCTTTAGCGAACACCCTAGTGCCCTACATTTCCCTGACCTCTCTCCAGAAGGTGTTTATAACGGCCCAGATAAACAAGAGATTAGAGAGGCATTTTATTTAGTCACTAGCTTACCTGTCGCTCGTTGCTGCGATCTCAGAAGAAAGGAAATTTTAGGAAACTTGTTATAACATTCAATTTACATTGTGTCATTTTTATTGAAACTTATTCATTTTAATATGGAAAACATTTTAAAGTGTTGTTTTAATTCTGTTTATTTATTCGAGTGCTTGTGGATACACAGTATTTTTTGTTTTTCAGTCTGGTGCGTACACGAACAAATCAGAAGGTTTTCCGACACGTGAGCTGGCCACATACAGTTGTCCACGTGAGAAGCACGGATTCTCCAAATCTAGTCCACACACTTGCAGCGATTGTCCTTGTGCTTTGTTGATGTCATTGCAAAAGCAAGTCGCACCGGAAACTGTAAACGTTCAGTATTGGAAAGATTATGAGGGCCCTTGGGGGCCGGGGGGGCGATATTTAACACATTTTTCTTTTCTTTTTTTTTTTTCCAGAAACCTTCGCAGGAGTGTACTCAACAACTTTTAACAAATTAATTTGTATTTTTTTTGCCAGGAACCTTTGTGGGAGTGTACTCAACAACTTTCCAAAGTTTCATGCCGATCGGATGAATGGTGTAGTAATGCATAAAGGACAAACAGACAGACATACTTTCGTTTTTATATATATACTAGCAGCCCGTCCCGACGTTGTCCGGGAGCAATTAGGCTTCAGGGCCCCCGCCCGCCCCGACGTTGTCCGTGGGTCCCCCGGAGCCTTCCTCCATATATTGCAGTATTATACCTCTATGTTTACTTTGTATGCTTTTGTAACCTGCACACGTCCATTTTTCCTCCTATACCTCTATGTTTACTTTCGACGCTTTTGTAACCTGCACACGTAACTTTTTCTTCCTGTAATGCACCGTTTGGCTCACTTTTGTAATGCTCCGTTTGCTTTCTCTTGCTCACGATTGTCATTTTTTGCTTCATTTTTCCGCCGCTCACCGTTCCTCCCTGCCTGTCCGCCGCTCCTCACCGCCTGTCCGCCGCTCCTCGCCGCTCCATGTCCGCCGGTCCTCCTCGCGCTCCTGGACGCCGCTCCTCCCTGCGCTCCTCACGTCAGCACGCACGTCTAGGCCGGCGCTTCTTCCAAGGGATTACTTTTTTTTCCTGTACATTTTTTAAATAACGTATATTTATTAAGTTTATATAGCCTATGTCCATCTGCACACCCTGACGATTACAACGATGTATCGGGTGTGTGGATTGGCGCTGTGGTTCCCGAGTTTACCCGCCTCAAAGGTTCAAAGTTCTTCCTTTATAATAGTAGTATAGATATATATATATATATATATATATATATATATATATATATATATATATATATATATATATATATATATATATATAAACACACAGATGGCGTGCTTCTGCCGCTTTCACAGCGAGCAAGAGGTAGGCGTACCTCGAAACGCGTAGGGGTTGTTTTTTTGCCAAATAAATCTTTAGCACTTTGAACTCTATTTGGGCTTCGACTCTAGTTTTTCCAAAAGGAATATGGTACCAGGAATTTGATATATATATATATATATATAGAGATATATATATATATATATATATATATATATATATATATATATATATATATATATATATATATATATTCACAGAAAAAACCATAGGTTATACTCCATATATAGTTAGGAATTTGCATTTACAAAACCTTGAATATTCAATGAAAAAACCATTGGTTTTAGGCCATATATAGTTAGGGATTTGCATTTAGAAAACCTTATTTTACTCGCATAAAACCATTGAAATTCCATATATAGTTATAAGCGCTAACTATATATCGCGCACCCGCAATCCACTGCTGATGATGTCACATATTACATCATTCATGACATGGTTAGTGACATCACTGATGACATCACTGATGACATCTCAAATGACATCACTGATGACATCACTGATAACATCTCATTTGACATGACTGATCACATCACTGATGATATCATTCATGTGATAATACCATGAACCTCTTCAGACTCTAATATAACCTTAGATACAATCAGTGTAAACAGACAGTCACTCATCCATGGAGTTACTCACACACCTAGTCAGTTATGCCAAAAATCAATCACACCTCCATTTTCTCAACTATACAGTTATACACACCTTACTTATTCAAACATATACTAACACATATTTACTTTACTCTCTTATACAATCTCTGATACATGTTCACAATGATCCATACAGCCACTCACACATTCATTAGCTGTTCTGCACAGTTATTTATAGATGTCAACTCTCACATGTACTGTGTTTTACATATGTACTTAATTTGACATGTAGCACTGAGATATCCATTCACTCACTAATACACTCATGCACAGTCAACCGCCCATACAGCTGTTTCCACATGCAGTTTTGAATCTATACATATAGTGAATCAACTACTCACACATCTATGTACAGAGTCACACACCTTCCAGCCACCCATACACACACACTCAGTTTCCCATACAAATACTTGGACAACCAATCAACCCATACAGTTACTCATATAGCTACTGATCAACATATGCAGCAGTTTGTAGAACAACAGATATAATGATGCACAAATTAAAACAGTTTAGTCACTAACCCATGCACTCAGTGAGACACATTTAATCACTCACTCAATCAGTCAGTCATGCACCTAGTAAATCCTTCATCCAGACACTTATATATCCACACATTCATCAATATGTAAAACATATTTTAACTTTACAGAAACATACAGTCACTGGATGTTGTAATCAGTGATGTCATCAGTGATGTCATTTGAGATGTCATCAGTGATGTCATCAGTGATGTCACTAACCATGTCATGAATGATGTAATATGTGACATCATCAGCAGTGGATTGCGGGTGCGCGATATATAGTTAGCGCTTATAACTATATATGGAATTTCAATGGTTTTATGCGAGTAAAATAAGGTTTTCTAAATGCAAATCCCTAACTATATATGGCCTAAAACCAATGGTTTTTTCATTGAATATTCAAGGTTTTGTAAATGCAAATTCCTAACTATATATGGAGTATAACCTATGGTTTTTTCTGTGAATTTCAATGGTTTTTTAATAGCAAACATCAAAAGCTGTCAAATGTCAAGTACATGATAGGTAAAAACGTTTTCGTGTTTATGCACGCTGATGTGCTTTGAACGCTGCCCCCCCCCCCACTCCCCTCTTTTCTCTTAGTAGTACTCTCTCTTTGCAGATAGTGAACGGTAGTTAACGCAGACCTTTACCCCTGTTGTAATCCGTCGTACCTGCTTGTCTCTCCATTTGATTGATTATTATCCAAGCATTTACTGTTTTACAATTGGTTCTCTTTGGATCATTCTCTATTTACAAACAAGCACAAAGTCGCAATACTCTGTTTAGTCTTTGCAGATAGTGAAAAATCGTGTAAAAAAAATAAAAGTAATCGAGCAAAATCAGTAGACCACTAATTCGATCTCTTTTTAACCTCGGTAAAATACAAACATTAGGAATAACCCTTCATGAGAAATACGAAAATAGTGAAATGAATTGAGCTCCACACCATGAGGGCTGCAAAACAGCTCGACTCCGCCACCCACACCGCCAAAAATAACGGCAAACCCTATGCAAATATTATAAATATACACAACACACCACCAAAGAAACAGAATAAAACATTTTATTAAATAACTATTTACATAACTATTTTATACTTTTTATTGCCCGATCCGGCTAGCTCAATCGATCGAGCATGAAAGTCATGCACTGATAACAAGCGTTGAGAGTTTGTAGAATGATGTCTTCAGATTTTCCACATACAGTGTAGTGGCGCGAACTGGCAGGGGGCGTTTGGATTCTACCCCTTCTCCAAATAAGATTTTCATACGTGAATGTTCGTTCATGCTTTTTGTCCCTGAGTTGCTTCCATGTCACTGCCTTACATAAATGGCATAAGTCCTGGTTATTGAGTGCCATACTTCAGAGTTCTAAGCAGTTCTTGTAACACTGTTTAAACCTTATTTGCACCTGCTGCAGCTTCACTATTCAAAGTAGTGGGGTCCATTTGTGGACCTGACTGCATTGCAAAACAATGTGATACGGTGCCTCCCTAAACCGCTTGACGGAGGCTCCCGAGGGGCGGTGAGATGGCGCGGACTGAGAGGGGGCGCTTGGCTCCTGCCCCCTCCCCAAGTCGTGTTGCCCTGGTGAGGCCTGAGATCGCCCCCGGCATAGGTGGCCGGCTCCCGGGGTCCGGCGGAATTTTTTCCCTTTTGAAGAATCTTTCATTCTGGACCTTGTCCCACAATCCGTTTCACCTGAAGACACGCTGTCGCAGGGCGCCCCTTTACCGTTTTAGTTGCCATTCCGCCCGCTTTTGGTACTCTGTGCCTCTTCCGCCATTCAGCTGTTTACCGCTCGCTCTTGCGACTACAACGTCTCGCTCACCATGTAGTTGAGTTGCTCCCGCTCTTAAGATTTGACCGAACTTTTTGGACTGCTGAAAGCGGTGGAATTCCGACCGCTGGTTGGTGTAGACATTTTGACTATATTCTGCACCTGCATTGTCGCGTAATGCGTCATATGACGCGACGCGTTAGCGCACCCGGAAGTGCTCCGGTGCGCAAGGCGCAGCTTCCCGGAAACGATCCAGAGCACGCCGCGCAGCGCGTAACGTAAGCATAACAGGTCATGTGACTTGTTAATAAAACTTTTCATTGGTTCATTTTACTTTTCTTTTCCTAATTATGTAAGACTAGGTCATGTGACCTAAAAATAACACTTTTCATTGGATTAAAACATTTTTTTTCCCCAAACGATAAAAGCCCCACCTTGTTTCTGGATGTTTCAGACTGAAGCTGGCGTCACCATGAGAGCACCACCATCTCGTAGCTCCGTCGTGGCCATTCCGCAAGCAATCATGGCAGCCGCTCCCCACCGGAAGCCTGCGAGAGTCGAGGGCCCCCAAGACTTTTGTACAATCTTCAAGGCTGAGGGGACGCTTTCGAGAATGGAACCCAAGCCCTGGCAGACAAGCGTCCGAGTTCCAAGGTGTCCCAGGGCCATTTTACTGGACCAGGCCCAAATCCGAAGAGCCGGCCGCCATTTTAAGAGTCCTGTGGAAGCCGCCTACCGCTGCACCGCAAGAGTGGGAGCAACTCAACTACATGGTGAGCGAGACGCTGTAGCCGTAAGAGCGGGCGGTAAACAGCTGAATGGCGGATGAGGCACAGTGTAGCAAAAGCGGGCGGAATGGCGACTGAAACGATAAAGGGGCGCCCCACTACAGCAGACAAGCCTCCGCCATGTGCTTCAAAACTGCATATGTATCTCGTGATATCAAGGTTGGGCAACCAGTACAGAACAAGCAGTTACGAGTCCCATTTACACCGGCGCCATTTTGGGCGCGGCCGGGCAGGTCCAGGATCTACTGAAACATAAAAAATGAGGCTGACGTCTCTGAAGCAGTTCACGAACAGCAGGACATAGCAAATAAACATGAACTCTCTAAAGCTGTTAACTCACTGCAGAACAAAACAAGTGAACCTGAAACCTCTGGAATAATTGTCGCTCAAAAGAACAACACACAAAACTCTGTAGAGCCTGAAGAAAAAAAACCAGAAGGGCACTGTAGTTTCAGACACACTTAACACTAATGACGAAACAAAGATATCGTCTGTTTATAAAGCAGTTATCATCTTGACAGAATTGACAAAGAAGTGTACAGACACCAATGCATCAGCATTCTCGGAGATAACATCTTAAGGAACAAAGAAAGACCTGTTCACTCTTGACACCCCAGGTGCTGTGTATATTGCACTATAGTGCTGCATCGACAAAACGGGCAACCCTATTGATGTGGATTTTTCATTATTGATTATTGTAAAGAAATGGCGACTCCCCCCTTTAGCAGATTAGCTAAATGTTTGCGTAATTTAGACATAAAAGTTATATTATTGTTGTTGTTGTTGTTATCGTTATAGTTCTGGTTAATTTAAAAAAATGGTTAAATATATTTACAGTTTTTGTTGCGTTCGTTATATTTAAATATTAATAAAGTTTTAAAATGTAACTGTCTTGGAGTACTATATTTTTTTTAAAAATCGGGTGAATGGGGCCTTGAATCGGGTTATTGTCATGTGTGGGCTTTGCAAGTGTACTGCTACATTTCAAACTCAAATGCACGTTCATTTTCTTACCTTTCCGAAACATGGAGCGCAATAGCAGGCAGAGAAAGGGTGATGCACGTGTTGAACACTGCCTGGCCTGCAAATTGTGCCAGTGCCCCCCCCGCCCCGAGTACTTCACAAATCTTTAAAAGACCATGCGCTTGTTCAATGGGAAGTGGATAACATGGCTAAGAGCATTTGCTGACTAATGCATGAATATCGCTGACTTCTCAGCGATATTCATGCATTGCGGCCGTTTTTTATCGCATTTGCGATAAACCTTGCTAATAGCAAGGTTTATGTGCGATAAAATTCGCCGAAGTGCGGCGATAATTATTGTCTCTAAACAAGTTAGAGACAAAAATTACCGCTAGTTGTTCGAAATATGCCCCCGGGTTTTTCCTTGCAGGAATCGAGAAGCGAAAGACTAGCACTGAAATCAGTAGTCTCACACCTGAATCGGGAGGGTTGGCATGTCTGGATACTCTACAGCTGGAGCCATACACTACATCCGCAGGGCTAGGTGATAGCCTAGGTCCGGCCTGGACAATCGGACACAGAGGAAGAGAAGTGTCAGAGGGTGCGGTAGTGAATAGGGTGAAAGGGAAGTGTCGAACGGGCACAGGGTGTGATTCTCAGAGAAGAGCAGCGCAGATGGGGGAAGTATATGGCCCATGCATGAGAGAGAGAGCGGGGGTGACCATTGCGTGGGGGAGATGCGTGCGAGGGTGGGGAGCCATGCTGAGAATCGACGGCGTGCAGAGAGTGGGTCTGGTCAAGGCATCTAAAATAGCTGCCGTGCACGACAAAATTGTGGCATTGGACAAAAACGCAAGATGGCGCAGACAATGTTTATCAATAAGGATTCATTTATAACAAAATATTTACTCGCAGTGACAAAATGGTGTTCAACACTTCCTGATTTCCATCGAATCGAACGTTAACAAACGTCACGCAGCAAAAAAAAAAAAAAAAAAAAAAAAACCACGCACAGAGCGGTTTTTAGCCATGTTATCCAATGGAAGGTGGATAACATGGCTAAGAGCATTTGCTGGATAATGCATGAATATCGCTGACTTTTCAGCGATATTCATGCATTGTGGCCGATGTGCGGCGATAATTTTTGACTCTAAACAATTAAAACGAAGCACAAAATGGCGAATTCCCGTTTCGCTACCAGTTTGCGGCCCAGTTCGCGGCCCGTGAAGCGCTTCTACCGTGAAAAATAATTTTTTTTTTATTTTCCCCACGGGACCCTTTAATAACCCCAACAACATTCCTAGGGGGTCAAGAGGGGTATACCTTGCCCCCTTTCAATAAATTCCCCCTTCGTTTTTCACCTCTTCTTCTCTCTCGATCCTACCGACAGATAAGATGGCGGCCGCTCCGGACTATTTAGAATGTTGACAGACACCGGAGAGCCAATCAGCTTTCTGTTATCCAATGGAAGGTGGATAACATGGCTAAGAGCATTTGCTCGATAATGCATGAATATCGCTGACTTTTCAACGATATTCATGCATTGTGGCCGATGTGCGGCGATAATTTTTGTCTCTAAACAATTAAAACGAAGCACAAAATGGCGAATTCCCGTTTCGCTACCAGTTTGCGGCCCAGTTCGCGGCCCGGGAAACGCTTCTACCGTGAAAAATCATTCTTTTTTATTTTCCCCACGGGACCCTTTAATAACCCCAACAACAATCCTAGGGGGTCAAGAGGGGTATACCTTGCACCCTTTCAATAAATTCCCCCTTCGTTTTTCACCTCTTCTCTCTCGATCCTACCGAGAGATAAGATGGCGGCCGCTCCGGACTGTTTAGAATGTTGACAGACACCGGAGAGCCAATCAGCTTTCTGCGCGCAAAGTTCCGTTTCGCGAAAAGTAAGCGGACCGGATCGCTGCCCAGAGCGCTGTTACAGATATATATCTTGGTTTGAACGTTAATTTCTCAAAAACTACTGGAGCACATATATTGAGACCTAGCAAAGGCACATCGGGCTAACAGTCCCTACAATTTTGCCAAGTTTCGTGCAAATCCATTCAGCCGTTCGAGCTAAAAGTGAGTCCAACCGCCCTATGGAAAAATGAATGGAAAAAACGCGTTTTGGGACCCCCCTTTTTTCTCAGCCCCCCCTTGACGAAACTCCACCAAATTTTCAGGGGCTGCTCAGAAACAAAATGTGCCATTTTCCTGAAAATTTCAGCCGATTCCGTCCTCAAACGCCAAAGTTATTAGGCATAGAATTTTCAGAAATCCCATAGGGAATTAATCCTAACTATATATACCTACTGGCGAGACGCCAGTAGGTAATATATATATATATATATATATATATATATATATATATATATATATATATATATATATATATATATATATATATATATATATATATATTAAAAAAGCATTGGGGGACGAGCTTGTACTCGATCGCCCTATCTCCCCAACTACTGAAACATAAGGACAGCAAGTATATATATACATACTACACTAGGAGACACAGAGGAGCTGTAGAGGGCAGAAATCAATTGAGGTAGTTCTGCACATACTAGACAACAGAATAATAGTAGTACACAATCCTAGCGCACAAACTCTGAAAAGATTTGACAAACGCCAAAGTGCCTTGATATCTAAAGCATGGAACCTGTTGGGAGTCCCACTCACACGGGGCACCGAAGTAAGAGTATCTGCACTGCATCTGGTGCAACTGTGCCTCCCTGTGCAAGCCAATAGACCCTCTACCCATAGCCCACAACTTACACTTGAGGGACCACAGTATTCACAGAGCTCCCCCTCAATGGGGGACACTCAAGACATACCCTTGCAACTACCACTGGTGTCCCCATCAACATCATATCTACTGAAGAGTCCTCCACAGAATCAGTTCAGTTAGTGGGAAGTGTAGTAAGTAGTGAGAGCCCTGATCTCACCCCCAGCACTCACTGACATTATCTCCTTCAAGCATCAACTGCCTGGAAAAGCAGGGAGATTCACAAGATACCCATGCACCACTAGGCTGTGAACATCACGCATTATTTCTGCAGGCACTCCACGACCCCAACTTGCCCCTGGTTTGTGAGCATCCCGCCGAGCAGCTGCATGAGCAGCAGGAGCAACAGCCCTCACCAAGTATCATAGAGCGGTTACCAAGACATCCTTTCACAACACATTACCCATTATTGTGGGCATATTTACAAAAACGCCAGGTAAAAGGAGAATGAGATTGTCAAAATTCGCTGCCACCAATTGCCCACCTCAAGGATAGCTCTAGGAAATGAGCAGACAGCCCACGCAATACCCAAGACTACAGATCACGGTACACATAGAAAACGGCTGTGTTACTACCCTTTCTGAGGATACAACACCATCCACTGTTCAGGTCTCACCCCTAACGCATACAGTAATCTGGACACTAATCTCAGCCCTGGGAATTGACACAACAAACTTGCAGCAGGTGAGGCTGACAATAACACCCAGTGGAGTTACACCCCTACTCCTTTCTACACACAACGCTGAGGAATAATGGCAACACCACTTCAACACATGATAAAAAACTTCACAGCTCTGAAAAAGCGTATCGGGGAACATTGTAAGGAGCTGCACAAACTCACACAAAATATGCTACACCCATGGCCCAGAGAAGGTACATTCGATAGACCAGTGCTAGACCACGCAAGAACATTCCTGGAAGAAAGATACTCCGGTAGCAAGCTCAAAAAACGCAAGGACACCCTGGCTATGTGGAGCGTCTTTAAGGATAGTGACACACCAGCCCCAACACCCACGGCACCTCCACCAGCCTATGACGAAGGTGGCATGTATCCAGGACTGGTCATCAAAACTGACCTAGAACCCTTATCAAATGACCGGGCAGCCATAGGCCATGACGATATCTCTGCCCTAGACATCTCAGATGATTCACAAGACAGTAGACCAGAGAATACACAGGGCCAGCTATCCCTAAGCTCCCAAAGCCCGGTGATGCAGGGGGCAACATCAGGAATGCCAGGTCAGATTGATGCGCTATTTACAATAGGGATGACTCCTGCATCCAACTCTGCAGGCCCCCAGCAGGAAGAGGGCCAAGAGAGCGATGGGGATTCTGGCGGTTCACAGCACAGCTTCCATATGCCACTCCCCAGACCTAACCGCCCAGCCCCCACATCCTTCATTAGGGATCACAATACCTCAGGGACAAGAACTAGACATTATGGCCCATTCCTGTCCCCTAGCCAGCAGCATTACAATACACAGACACACCAGAATGGGTGGCAGCCCCTGAACACTGGTCCCAAGCGGGGGGACGAACACCTGCTACAGTTTAATGAAGAAAACAGGGACAGCGATCAGTATCCCTCTGAGGCAGTCACTGAGGGAGATATAGCGGGTGAAGGACAGAGCACGACTTACACCAAAGAACGGGTAGAGAAGCAGGGGACATGCCATATGAACAGTACCCAAGAAGCCCCACTGGCAATACAGCAACCATCCAGCGACTGTCATTACAAGAGGCAGGGTAAAGGATACAATGACTGAACTGATGGGTGGCTTGGGTCAATTTAGTAAGAAGCGACACCCAACACTCAATGAATTAGCGAGTGCTGCAAACCTAGCAGGGTCACACAGTGGTGGGGTCCCAACTGTCATGCCACAGCAAGGGCCATGGATAGACTAACATCAGGAGGACCAAAGTATAGCGCCACCACAGAATAACACAGCAGCTTCCCTTACAGCCAACTTAAGTGTACCCCAAGCTCCGCCAACAGTCATTAACTACAATCCCCCGGTGACACCTCCACCGATGTTTGTACCCCAGGCATCACCTACAGTAGTTACACCACGCAGGCCAGTAACATCAGAGCTAGACATAGACAATTTGGACCTGTCAAATGTGCTTGAACGAGCGGAAAACAGGTGGAGAAGGCAGAGAAGAACAGAAGTAGAAAATCTTGCAGTGTTAGGTAACCATGGGAGACCTGATGACATCCCACAGGAATATGATGTATCAGGTACAGCACACCTGCGCACCACCAGATCTAGAGAACAGCACTGCATGGCCCTTAACAGGACAAGACAGTCATTGACTAATGGTCTGACACTAAATTAGATAGTAATACTTGGAGAAGGGTCTGACTACTATGTCAATCTATTCTCAGATGACTTGGCAAGCTGGACAGAAGCTAATGCACCACAAATGAATGTTTGGCCCCGAGATGGGTCTTTTGAACCAGAGGAAATGGCCACTGCAGAAGAATGTATCTTGCAGGGGGCAGGAGACGACGATTGGGACTACGATTACATGCGCCAAGGCCTAAGGGTCTGGCAGAAATACGCACAAAGGTATGACCACACAAGGCCCACAGGGGTAACACGCCAGCTGCCCCTGCTGTTTAAAAATGTCAAGGACCTCCCCATCTATGTCCCTTGGTCCCTTATGGACATAGAAAACTTGAAAAAGGAACACCCACCCCTCACAGAGGGTGCTGGGAAGTGGATACAAGCCTTTGAAAAACACACTGCAGGTGTGCCATTGGCTATTGGGGATGTAAAAAGTTTGCTCACCTTCCTGATTGGAGAGGACGCACAGGATATGTTCACACGCATTGACACAAGACTTTCCACCACTAACATGGAATTAGATGGTAATCCTTTCAATAAAATAAGATCTGCCCTATGGAGTGAACTATGTCGGAAGTTTCCTGATGTCCCAGACATCGGATCTCTAATGTCACAAACAATGCAAAGCAATGAAGACCCAGCACAGTACATTTCAAGAATGAAGGAAAAGTGGCATCAGGAGTTAGGGGAGAAATAATGGGACGTGACTGGAGGTAACTGGAGGTTCTTCTACCACACAGTTAAAAAGTGACTGCCCACTGCAGTACAGGACAAATCAGATGGAATAGTAGCAATGGAATGCAAACAATGGCCAGAAATACAACATCACATCATTCCCTTTTGCAAGAAGGAGCAGGAGAAAAAGAGGCAATTAGAAATTGAAAACGAAGCTGCTAAATTATTGCAACAAAAACTAAAGAAAATGGAGGGTTTTGATGCGGTTATGGTAGCTAAACCAGTGAGTCAAATGACTGCTGTCACTAATTTTCCACAAAATGCCCAGAATGCACTAAGAGGTAACACGCAACCTATACAGGCACAGCCCATCCATGACAATGCACAGCAACAGACATACACCAATGAACAACAACAGCAGTATTATGATTACCGACAAATGAGGTCTGCAAATTCTGGGATGCGGGGGAGGGGCAGAGGATCAGCCTCCCAAAGATCTGCACTACAGCCAGGAGCATGACTGTGTTACTACTGTCAGCGGCCAGGTCACATTATAAAGGAATGCCGTTCTAAAATATGGGATGAAGAGAGGTCAGTGGGTAGAGGACACCCACAGCAAGTTCAGGCTAAGCATGGGCGAATTTTGCGGATCTCGCGTTCGCGAATTTTGCAGATTTGCGGATTCGCAATCCGCAAAATCCGCGAATTCCCGCGAATTTGCGGATTTTTTTTTTTTTTGTGTTCGCCCGTGTTTCTGCCAGTTCGCGAGGGTTTTTACAATTTCGCAATTTGCGAACTTACCTGTCGGGTCGCAAGTTTTGCGAACTTGTTGTTTCTACATGTCCAGCCTGTTTGGGACACTCTTCTTCATCACTGCCACTCTCTGTCACCACTGCCACTCTCTGACTACTCATGCCACCCTCTGGCCCACCCATGCCACCCTCTGTTTCATCACCACACCCTCTGGTTGTCCAGTGTACATTATTTTCGGCAAAGCAAAGCACACCTTCCCTGCCTCAAGTGACCTGAATTAATTTGGGGCTGATTAATGTGTCACAGAATATTTTTTTAGCTGG
Source organism: Lissotriton vulgaris (assembly GCF_964263255.1). Taxonomy (NCBI): domain Eukaryota; kingdom Metazoa; phylum Chordata; class Amphibia; order Caudata; family Salamandridae; genus Lissotriton; species Lissotriton vulgaris. The sequence goes on from NC_141696.1 coordinate 602,972,831, forward strand.
CACCTGCTTCCTTAGTGCGCCCTGATTAGTGATCTTTTGCACTTGCTAAGTGCTTTCATTGTTGCAAAATTAGTTACAACACCTGCCCTGCCCCAACTGACAATAATGAATTAGGGGCTAATTAATGTGTCACTGAAAGAATTTAAAGTTCCAGCCTGGCACCTGCTTGTCTGCTCCTTTAGCTGTAAATCAGGACCTTTGTGGCATACAGTTAAGGTCAGAGCAGGGTCACACAATAGTTGCAAGCAGGCAACCGAATTCTGGAGGGCCCCCTCAGGAAGCACTACAAAGAATCGTTACAAATCATGAGGTTGACCTTTTGCACCTGCTCATTGCTTTTGCTTTTGCTGAAATCGTTTTTCGGTTTTTTTCGCGCTATTCGCGGGGCGCGGCGTCGTGCGAAACCGACCGCGGAAGCCGCAAATTCGTGCGAATGAGCATTTTATTTTTTTGCGGCTTGTTGTTTCGCGAGTTTTTTTGCAGTATTCGCGAGCCGCTTGCAGCGCAACACGCGAATTTACCCCAAGGTCGAGTACGGGCGCGGCCATTTTGTTTGCGTGATGTATTTCCGTTTCCGCCCGCTATGTATAATCTCGCGCAGTAAGCGCATTGCGAGTAGAGGTTCGCACGAGATCGCGCGGGAAATCTAGAGGTTCGCACGAGATCGCGAGGAAAATCTCGCGCGAACTTACTTTCGCGCTCGTGAACGGGCGCCGGCCATCTTGTTTTTCATTCATTTCCTGTGTCTGGGCATGGTGTTTAATCCTCTTGGTATCTTTGCCATCCTTTGCTTGTTTTCAGTTTTTTTTTTACGATTTTGCTTCTTATCTATCCCTCTCTTTTCCTAGCTGTATATTTTTGTCTTTTCTGCTATTTTTCTTTACTTTTAAACTACTTTTTTAAACTCTTTTCTTTTCTTCTTCCCTATCCTATTCTTTCTTAATTTTCTACTTCTTCCTACCTTACCTGCCCAGACCATGGTCAAGCCAGGCGCCGTGAAGCTGCCCAGGCACTTGAGGGCCGCAGCGGCGGCGGGGAGTAGTGCTGGACCCAGTGGCAGGACAGCATGCGGGAGATTGAGGGGGGAGCAGGTGACGCGACGGGAGATATTCAGCCCGGAGGAAGTGGGCGCGCTGGTCTACTTCGTCCAGCGCCGCCTGCCCAGGACCATCGCGGGAGGCGGCAGGATCGCGGCCGGCGGCTACAACATGCGGGAGCGCCGGAAGCGGTGGGAGAAGGTGTGCTGGGCCATATCCCACCTCTACGGGGTCCAGCGCACCTACAGCCAGGTCACCCATCGCTGGACGGACCTCCTGGACCGCGAGCGCGACCTGCTGGACCAGCTCGGCTTGGAGATCCCCGGGCTTGGTGAGTAGTAGTAGCCATTTAATCACTCACTACTATGATGTTTTCTCCTGCTCTGTGTTGTTGTATTGCAAATATTTGTTTTTTACATGGAGCAAGCCAATAATGCCGCTGATGACGATTACATTGTAGTTAAATTATATTTCAAAATCTTCTGTGCATTTCAGGTGCACTGCTCTCCTTCTCAGTGGCGTTGCTACTATGCTTATTTGTTTTCTATTTCGTGGTCTCATTGGCCTGAGTAACTATTATGTATGAGTGTACTTTACAGAACTGCGTAATGCTAGACACTAGGGGGCAGATTACATTTACAAGCCCCTTGCGCCACGTTTACGTTGCCTTGCGTGACGCAACAGCGGCGTAAACGTGCCGCATCCCTGCGAGTCATTTACAGCATGACGCATCTAGGGAGATGCGTCACGTTATAAAGCCATGGGCCTGCACCACAATGGGTGCGTTCCTAGTACGCAGGGTGGGCGGTCCAGCGGCTGTGCGCCTCGCAAAATTGCCTGCGTGAAATGTACAAGATTTAACGCAGGCACTTCTGCGACGCTGCTACGTCAATTCAATTCCTTATGTCTGCTCGAAGCAGGCGAAAGGACTGACACAGCATGTTAAGTATTGGGTGGCCCTGAGCATTACTGGAGTTGCATTGCGTTGGCGACGTGACTCCAGCGATGCGCCGCTCTTACGTGACGAGATGCGTCACGCAAGTGCCTACCCTTGCGCCAGGGCGCGCCGCATTGTAAATGAGGCACATCTGCCGTGTCGCAAGGGTAGTTTTGCGTGACGCATTTGATGATGATCTGGCGCATCTCTGGAGATGCGCCAGAACGCGTAAGTAAGTATGCCCCTAAGGGGCAGAATTGCAATTACCGTCGCATCCCTGCAAAGTAGCAGGGATGCGCCATTAATTGTGCGGCCCGCTACCACCACCAAACATGGTGCGCCGTATTTGCAATGCGGCGCACCATGGGCCCAAAACGTCACCGAAGCTTTACTGCTGGAGTTGCGTCGCAACGATGGCGCAGCTCCATCAATGCTCTGGGGTACCCTATCTCCCCAATGCTGGGTCAAGCCGTACGTCTGCTTCAAGCAGGTGCAGGGTTTGTGTGACGCATCATTGTCCTAAAGGTGACTGATTGATATTTTGTAGATTTCCCTCAGCCACTATTAGGATGTGTTCCAGCGCAGGAATGCCCTCCCTTGCGCCGGAACGCCCCCTGATGGCGCAGGGCTTTATAACGGGATGCATCTCCCAAATGCGTCACGTTGTTATAATATTATACGCCGCACCATGGCGCCCTTTTTTGTTTAGCTGCTGCGTCACAAAAGTCACGCAAGAACGGCGCAAAAGAGCCGCAAGGGCTTAAATCTGCCCCTTCCTTTGTAACCCTGACAATAAGAAAAATAGTGGGGGTGGATTGATAGTTTGACTATTTAAATGACTGGTAATGTAGCAGGCAACTGTTAGTGTTGTCACTGATCTGACTGAAATCACAATGGAGTTTGTCTGTCACTTTGCGTCTTGCCTGCGGACTGCGGACTGCCAGTCCTAGGTGAACGTTTCAGTACTTTGTTTAGTGAGTTACGTGACTTTCGAAGTCACAGGTCCGCAAATAAATGAAAAGTAACCATAATCAATATAATTTCGCGGAAATATTTTGTTATTGTTCTTTTGAAATGTTTGATTTGGTTGACATTGACAAGCAACAATCATCCATGTTTTCTGTTCTTTCTTTCATGTTGTACGTCAGCTCCCCCCAGGGGCGAGAGGAGGACACAGGAGCAGCAGGCGGCGGATGCTGTTCAACAGGGCCAGGATCGGGCAGGCGAGGGCTCCTCTGCTGGCCCCAGTAAGTTTTCATTTTAGACTAGTACCTATTTTTCCTAGCGTTCCTCATTTGACTTTTTTCAAAATTGTCTTTGCTCTTCTTGTAGACTGTATCTAAATTCTTATCCTGCCTCTACTATGACTCCCTGTGGTATTACTAGATTATTCTTATTAGTCTGTCTGTGTAGCTAACTAAGATTGCACGGTTGGCGAAACTCCCATGATTCTAGTCAGCAATAGCTCTATCAACTTAGTGCAGTCCTCTGGGATTGTCCATAATGTCTTTTGAAGTGTTCTATCTGGACTCATGCTTGCAAAAATTGCAAAACCTTTCGCTCAGTCACTCTAGTCTGGACCAAAAAACACAGATTGTATTTAAGTTTAAAAGCTTTATTAAAAGTAAACACATTTATTAAAATGAAGTCATAATAAAACTAAACGTTTAACTGATAATGGAAAAGTGGTTAGTGCTGACGATTAATTGAAGACATTTCTTGTGGTCGAGCCGAGCTCTCACCTGGTTTCAACTTGATCTTGTAGTTAGAAGTCCATCTTCTGTCTATGTGGAGAAAAATGGTGCGTGTTAAAAAAACAGCCTTCATCAGTTGTGCCAAAAAGTGCAGCAAGACAACCTTCCCTGGAAAAAGGGACATTTTTTTTAACTTTAACGTAGACAGTCACAAATTACATTGTTTTCACATGTCTTCATTCCTAGACCAAATACTAGTGACTAGTGAGTGCTTTATTCTAACATTGTTACATGTACTTTGTAGGTGGAACATCTGGTGGCGGGGCCAGTGTGGAGGTGGTGGTGCTGGACACGGAGGCGGAGGCCGATTGTTCAGGGGAGGAGGCGGCGGCGGCGGCTGTGAGAGTTGAGACGGTGGTGGTGGCGGCCAGAGGTAAGCTCTTATATATTCCTTACTTATTGAGATTGAAGACTAGCTGGGAAGGCAAGAATATGAGATGCATGGCTGGGTGAATGATGAAGCAATGATGGGTGGAAGGACAACAGCCTGGGTGGGTGACACAGAAACTGTATGTGTCCATATACCTGGATCATGCTACTATCTGACTCTTAGATAGCATATGTGTATCTAGAGCAGGGGTACTCCTAGTACGGCCCGCGGGCCGGTGGTGGCCCGGCAAGCCTTCCTTGGCGGTGCGCAGACCTTGCAGACAATCACTGCTCCCCCGGCCCCCACAGAGCAGAGGCTTTTTTGTATTTCACCTGTTAGCGCCCCTGCATCTCCACTCTGACAATCACTGCTCCCCCGGCCCCCACAGAGCAGAGTGGAGATGCAAGGCCACAAAGAGGTGAAATAGAACAAAGCCTCTGCTCTGTGGGGCCGGGCAAGCAGTGATTGTCAGGGTGGAGAAGCAGGGGCGCTAAAACAAACAAAGCCTCAATAATATGTTAATGGTCTTTTAAAGACCTGTTAAGTACTTTGGTGTTGTTGTCTGTGTGTGCGCGTTGAGGAAGCGGTCTCAACCCGGGCTGAAGGCTGACACAGATAGACACACACACAGTGAGATGACAGAGGGGGAGGGAGAGGGAGGGCAGGAGGGAGAGAGAGATGGAGGGAGGGCAGGAGGGAGAGCAGGAGGGAGAGAGATGTATGTAAATGCTGGGTCTGGTGGCTCAGTGGATGAGGGCATCTGCTGCAGGGACCTGTGTGCAACCTCATGGTCACAAGTTATCGTTTTGCTTTAGCCCCGCCCCCTCTGACTCCGCCCCCACCAGTGCGGCCCTCGGCCCCAAACTACACTGTAAATGTAGCCCCTGAGAGAAAGTTTGTGAGTACCCATGATCTAGAGAGAGTAGACGGTCAGTGGATGAACTAAGTGTAACTTTGAAGAGCATGTAACACTGCACCCGCACGTCCGTTCCAGTGTAGGAAAGGCAAGGAAAAGAACTTTTAATTTTGTCCAAATACTACCATAAATAGTAGCAGTAGTTTGTATTGCAAGCACTGCATAGATCCGGTTATTATGGTGGCCACTCCCTACCTCTCTTAATAAGTTTAGTAGTACTCAGTCATTCATGTGTGGATGTATCACTGGTCACTCAATAAAAAGCAAAGCACCTAAAGTCATCCCATATATAAGCAAAAACATCCCATGTGAAGTGATAGATAATCAGATTATTTATCTTCTTCAATTTTCCATTTCTAGTACTCATTTCCACTGTAGGGTGAAAGTTAAATTAATTAAGCAGTAGCCCTTGAGTTGTAACAGAGTATTCTCAGTGCCACCCGTAATAGAAAAGTAAGAGCTTCACCACCTGCATGTACTGGACGGGTACAGTAACGCAACGGCAACGCAAGTCTAGGTCACTCCTCATGGCGTGCGTCTCTTTTTCTCGGGTGCAAGTTTACTGCGCTGGCATTATGCCGGCTTGCAGAAAATAACGTACCAATTTTCCAAAACAAGAGATAAGAAGAAGAATAAGACTGGTGTACTTTCATAGTCGACTCCAATGGAAGCCCACAGTGCTCGTAGAATTTGTTCCTTAAACTCCCACTAATGTTAGAGCAAGGATGAAGAAGTGTGAGGTTAGATAGATACTGGCCTCAATAGTTATGTAATGCGCTTGCAAGTTGCTAGTTGTACTGCAACACAAATTTCTGCTGAATGATTGAGTTAATCTTAAAGAGCATTGGTTACAGACTATGTCTTTCTTTCTTCATATAGGTTCTCCTTCCAAACGAACAAGGAGGAAGGAGCTGGCTAGAGCGGCCCGGCAACGGAGGATCGAGGCCACTGTTGCGGAATATCGGCGGCTGGTGGCCCTGGAGGACGTGGAAAGTGTGCAGTCGACAACTACAACAACGTCGTCTGCATCGGCCTCCGTGGCCCCACGGGCTGCCACCCAGCACAGTGGTCCACCCAGACTGAGCCGGGCTGCCAAAGGCAAACGCCACCGCCGAGCAGCAAGGCCAACAGCTGCCTCTCACAGGCATTGCACCTGCAAGGCAGTGAAGGCACGCCTGCGCCGCACTACCCTGATGGTGTCCCGCCTTCAGCAGGAGCTCGCCTTGCTCCGCGAGGAGCATGATGCCCTGGCCCAAAAAGTTAACAGCATCCACCCATAGTGTCCCTTGCCCCTTTTTTAGAGACTTTTGGGGGGTGGGAATTGGGAGTTGGGTTTTTGGGGACTTTTGAAGGACAATCGTTGGGGTTAGGGAGGGTCTTGCGGGAGATTATTTTGTTAGGGATATAAATATACTTTTTCAAACTTTATCTGAGCATACCTGTTTTTTACTGCTTGCCTGGTGGGTGGGGGTTTAACGTTGACTGTTTTCCTGAAAGTTTAGTTCCATTTTCTTCCTTTAAGTGTAAATGCCCAAATGTTTTCAACACTAAGTGCCTCTCACAGACTAAGTGAAGTGAATCCAAGAGTCCTAGGACTTTAGTAGTACTACCTTCAGTCTCTCGTCTCTCGTACTAATACTCCATTATACCCCCAAACCACCAAACGCTTATCTTACCTGTAATTTGTGTTTGAAAGTAGGGCTAGACCCAGGGCTGGCTCCACGGGAAACACCGAATAACGTTGGCAATCTTGGTCGGATAAAATTTCCTCATAGCGGTGGTACTAGTGGTGTGACACAGTGGCAGTTGCATGCCTATGAAAAAAAAGAAAATGAAATCTGGTTTGTCCTCCTGAGCAGTTCAACGGTACAACTGAGAATATAGCAGGTGACAGAAGTACAGTAGAGCAGTGCCACATTGTAGCCTAACAAATGGTAAAGTATAACTACTAATTCGGTTGAAGTTCTTTCACATTAGCAATGGTTCTTTGTCAAGCAGAGTAAGAATATATCATCGACAACTGTGGAAAGAAAGAATGCGACAGTACAGGGCCTGTGTGGAATTATTGATAACGATATTCAACATAAGGTCTCTGTAGCCAGATACCCGAGAGCCTTGCTGGTCACTATAAATCCATTCACAACAACACTCAATGGGGTTGGTCTGGAAGGTGTCAGGTTTACTCCCCGTGATCCAGTCGATGCAAATATGGTTCCACCTCCAAATGTCACCAACACCCAGAAGTGTAAACACAGGGTGTTCGAGGCATTAGGCGGGGGAGAAAAATAACAAACTAAAATAAAAAATGTGGGATGGGTAAAGGTAGGGTCAGCAGGGAAAGGATACCTGTAACAGAAGACAAGACAGGCATCAGTGAAGTGCTGTCCTAACATACAAGGGTACTCTCATATAGTCTCCCTAAATAACCAAGGAAGTAGACAAGTACCTGAGCACCAAGAAAACATGACCTTGGATAGGAAATACTATAGCCCTTCTGCCACAATCTGTGAGGAAGGCCTAAGAAACACATAAACATATAGTTAACGAACACACTCCTGTCGCACCAAACACACTCGCGTTATACTAAGACATCAAACCCACTACTCACAACATACCACAAACTTGGTAGAGGACTCAATGTACAAAGGGGGTTCCAAATAGTCAAAGCAAAGATGTATGGTCCAACAAAAAGGAAGAGGGAAACGGTAGTGTGCAGAACAGAAACCAGAATAACGCGCAACAGGAAGCGCGTCTGTTCCCCAGATAAACTTCCTGCAAGTCTCCCGCCTACTCATGGGAAATGTAGTTTCATAGTACGGTAGGCGCTTAGGGGCTGCGTAACCTGACAGAAGGTATAGTAGATAGAAAAGGAGAAATTGCTTTTTTTCTAGGTGTCCCCTCACTCACCAGGGTTGCCCCTTGGTGACATGCTTCATCATTGGGGCCATCCCAGTCCTCTACGGCCTGGGGCGTGCTGCGACTTGCGAATTACGTAGGAGCACTTACAAATGACTATGTGTGGTGCAGATGTGATAGTGGAGTGGACTAAGTGATGTGTTAAGGGATCAATTTAGAAGCCTAGAGAGAGCCAAGAAATGCAGTCACAGTCAGAGAAAAAGGCAAGGGATACTGTATCTATGTGGTTGTAGTGGTCCTGTTGGAAGTGGTAAGTAAGTTGCCTGCAGAAAAAAAATCCTCCTATTAGCGGCACTCCTCCATTGCAGCCGACGCTTCGTCCATCGATGTTGGTCACCAGAAGACACCCTGTCCACTGCCTGCCTGATGCTGAATTGTGGCTCGCTACTGTGAAGCCTGACTCCATCCTTTTTTCCCCATTGCAGAGACTGAAACCCGGCCTGTAATTATTCAACGAAAAACAGGAAGTGATATAATATTACAACACCACTGATAAATAAATATAAGGTATGTAGGCTGTGGAGTGCAAAAAGTCACAATATGTTTTTCCTAGTAGACAGTACAATGTTTTTGAAAGTGCGTACTCTGAGTCACCTTTTGAAGGATAAATAAGTATGGGCAAATTAATGTAGCGGATCTTGCCCCTCAAGCTAGGTGTACTGTAAACTGTGTTTTAGAACAAAATTAGATCTTCCTAGCAGTGCTCCCACCCAGACCCTTACTAAAGCCAGTCGCAAAAATGTAGAAGACCCCCAATCAAATCTCAAAAAACGAGGCCTAGCAGAAAACTGGTGACAAAACTTACTTTGAAAGTAAAAGTAGGCCGAAGTACCCTAATTACCCATTACCCACCGTGGATTGCATTCAAACCACTTGCAAGCAACCAAGCAAAAGTAGCCATAGCCAGCATCGCTCCAAGACTCGAAATCCCCCCCACTCAAACACATGCAATAGAAATACTGCTAACCCTAACGAACCCTAAGTTAAGAATAGTGGCAAAGGCTTTCTTTAACTATGCCAAATCCCCCCTTTCCCACCATGGATTTTCTTCAAATGACTTGCAACCAAAATTACACATTCTCACGAGTGCTCTAAGACCCCAGAACTCAGTTTGAAAAATCTAGAACACCCCGAAACACATGCAATCCTGCTGCTAGGGCTAACCCTAACGAACCCTAAGTTACAAAAAGTGCCAAAACTAAAGGCTTTTCCGCGCGGATTTTGTCCCAACCACTTCTACCCGGTATTAGACCTTCCCAGGAATGCCCCAAGACCCGGCAACCCACCCGCCAAGAAGCGTAACACCCCCAAACAGGCCAAAAGCAAAATCTCATACTTGCAATATTTCTGGGCCTTCGGTCCAAACGCGCTGCGTAGCTAGGCCATAAGTCGGGGTTGGCACGACGGATTTCCTGAAAAGCAAATGCAATCAAGATTAGAGTGTCCCAGCAGTGCTCCCAGACCACGAAACTCACCCGCAAACAGACGGAACCCCCCCTAAGAGCACCTCAAAGGCAAGCAAGTCATCAAAAACACAAAAAAAATTCCGCCTGGGATTTGGTCCAAAACACTTTTATCCGGTATTAGAGCTTCCCAGCAATGGCCCCAGAGCCGTCAACCCAGGAGAAAACGAGTAGAAGACCCCCAAACAGCCAAAGAGCAAAAGTACAAAAATGGGGACTTAGTCAATTTTTCACAAATTTCCCAAATCACTCCGCGCGCGCTCTGCAGCTAGGCCCTAAGTCCCCTCTGCCACCATGGATTTGCTTCAAACCTCTTGCAAAGTAAAGTATATATAGCCAGCAGTGCTCCCAGACCACGAAACTCACCCACAAACACCAGGAAGCCCCCCAAACAGGCCCCCGAAAACGCTACATAGAGCAAAATGTCAGAAATAGCCAAAAAAAAAAAATCGGCCTGGATTTTGTCCCAACCACTTCTACCCGGTATTAGACCTTCCCAGGAATGCCCCAAGACCCGTCAACCCACCCGCCAAGAAGCATAACACCCCCAAACAGGCCAAAAGCAAAATCTCATACTTGCAATATTTCTGGGCCTTCGGTCCAAACGCGCTGCGTAGCTAGGCCATAAGTCGGGGTTGGCACGACGGATTTCCTGAAAAGCAAATGCAATCAAGATTAGAGTGTCCCAGCAGTGCTCCCAGACCACGAAACTCACCCACAAACACCAGGAAGCCCCCCAAACAGGCCCCCGAAAACGCTACATAGAGCAAAATGTCAGAAATAGCCAGAAAAAATCGGCCTGGATTTTGTCCCAACCACTTCTACCCGGTATTAGACCTTCCCAGGAATGCCCCAAGACCCGTCAACCCACCCGCCAAGAAGCATAACACCCCCAAACAGGCCAAAAGCAAAATCTCATACTTGCAATATTTCTGGGCCTTCGGTCCAAACGCGCTGCGTAGCTAGGCCATAAGTCGGGGTTGGCACGACGGATTTCCTGAAAAGCAAATGCAATCAAGATTAGAGTGTCCCAGCAGTGCTCCCAGACCACGAAACTCACCCACAAACACCAGGAAGCCCCCCAAACAGGCCCCCGAAAACGCTACATAGAGCAAAATGTCAGAAATAGCCAGAAAAAATCGGCCTGGATTTTGTCCCAACCACTTCTACCCGGTATTAGACCTTCCCAGGAATGCCCCAAGACCCGTCAACCCACCCGCCAAGAAGCATAACACCCCCAAACAGGCCAAAAGCAAAATCTCATACTTGCAATATTTCTGGGCCTTCGGTCCAAACGCGCTGCGTAGCTAGGCCATAAGTCGGGGTTGGCACGACGGATTTCCTGAAAAGCAAATGCAATCAAGATTAGAGTGTCCCAGCAGTGCTCCCAGACCACAAAACTCACCCACAAACACCAGGAAGCCCCCCAAACAGGCCCCCGAAAACGCTACATAGAGCAAAATGTCAGAAATAGCCAAAAAAAAAAAATCGGCCTGGATTTTGTCCCAACCACTTCTACCCGGTATTAGACCTTCCCAGGAATGCCCCAAGACCCGTCAACCCACCCGCCAAGAAGCATAACACCCCCAAACAGGCCAAAAGCAAAATCTCATACTTGCAATATTTCTGGGCCTTCGGTCCAAACGCGCTGCGTAGCTAGGCCATAAGTCGGGGTTGGCACGACGGATTTCCTGAAAAGCAAATGCAATCCAGATTAGAGTGTCCCAGCAGTGCTCCCAGACCACGAAACTCACCCACAAACACCAGGAAGCCCCCCAAACAGGCCCCCGAAAACGCTACATAGAGCAAAATGTCAGAAATAGCCAGAAAAAATCGGCCTGGATTTTGTCCCAACCACTTCTACCCGGTATTAGACCTTCCCAGGAATGCCCCAAGACCCGTCAACCCACCCGCCAAGAAGCATAACACCCCCAAACAGGCCAAAAGCAAAATCTCATACTTGCAATATTTCTGGGCCTTCGGTCCAAACGCGCTGCGTAGCTAGGCCATAAGTCGGGGTTGGCACGACGGATTTCCTGAAAAGCAAATGCAATCAAGATTAGAGTGTCCCAGCAATGCTCCCAGACCACGAAACTCACCCACAAACAGACGGAACCCCCCCTAAGAGCACCTCAAAGGCAAGCAAGTCATCAAAAACACAAAAAATTTTCCGCCTCGGATTTGGTCCAAACCACTTTTAGTGCTTCCCAGCAATGGCCCCAGACCCGTCAACTCACCTGCAAAGAGGTAGAACAACACCCCCACAAGTGCTGAGTCTTTCTTCATTGGGCGTAAACCAGCCCTCTGCTTTGATGGAAATAGGAGTCTGGAGGAGGAGGATAGAGGAGCATGTTCTTCTGAACTTGTGAACCTGAGGAATGCAGACTGCGGCACCTTCAAATAAATTAGCAAACAAGTGAAGACAGTTCTGCTGATGGGCTTGTTTTTGTGATTATCTGATTAAAGTTTGAATTATATTAACTGTGCACAACAAAGAAAGACAGACACACAGGAATAAAAGTGAATAAGGATGAAAAAGAAAGTTATTGATTCGTTGTCTCATTTTCAGGGCTCGAAGTCGGTATCACGGTCCAGGAATAAGAATAAGGCTTCGTCATCATACTCTGCAAATTCAGGCAGGGTGAGCTCAGTGTCACCTGACAGAGTAGAAATTCCCTCATCTATGTTGCTGTCCACCTCCTCTTCATCCGGCACGCTCTCTCGTACTCTGAAATCTGGTGGTATGAGGTGCTGATTCATCTTGATCATTGTTAACCTCTCCACATTTTTGGGCGAGAGGCGGCTCCGTTTGGGAGTTACAATCCCACCAGCCGCACTGAAAACCCGTTCAGAAGACACGCTTGCGAGTGGGCAAGACAAGTAGTTTAAAGCCAGGTTGGTGAGCTGTGGCCACAATTCTTTTTTCCCATGCCAATACGCCAATGGGTCAGAATTAACATAGACCTCTGTTGAGTCATTCAGATAGTCCTTCACCATCGACTCAAGGTCCTCATCCAAGGTTCCTCCACTTTGCTTAGCTCTTGCTGTGCCTCTGACCTTTTGAGAACCAAACCCACGCAGAGCTAGCCAATCCTCTTCAGCCTCCAATGTTTCTGTTGTCTTTCGTGCAGATGATCCGGTTGCCGGTGTCTTTAACGGCTGAGAGGTCACTTGTGCCACAGCCACAGGTGCAGAAGTGGATTGTTTTGACTGGGGATGGCCTGCTGATGTACTGCCATTTCCTTCAATTTCCAGCCGTTCTGTTTCAAACTTCTTGGCTGACAAGGCTAGCCAACGTTTGTACTTTAGAACATGTTCATCATCAAAAGGAAAGAATGCTTGGCCTGCCAGCGCCTTTTTGTAGCGTGGATCCAGAATAGTAGCACAAATGTAATGCTGTTCTGAGTGGATCTTTTTAAGACGTTCATCACCTTCTAGGAGCTCTAATAATTGCTCGGCCAGAAGCAAAGAGTCTTGGTTTTTATCTTTTCTAAACACAGAACACACCTCCTTCAGTTGGTCCTCCAGCATGTACAACAATGGGATAGCTTTTCCCAAATTAGAGTCCTCCTTGCTGACTGCACGCGTGAAGAACTCAAAAGGACGAAGCATGCGTGTCAGGCTTTCAACTATGTTCCATTGCGGCCCACCCATCCTCAGCTCCTCTGCACCCTCTTTAAGGAAATATTGATCGAGTTCCGTATACTGCTCATACAGACGCTCAAGCATGTAGAACGTTGAGTTCCAACGTGTTACCACCTCCTGGATGAGTGCTTTCACTGGCATTTGATGTTGATATAGCAGGCTCCTCAGCTGCTTCCGGGCCTTAAAAGAATGGCTGAAATGCTTGCACATTTTTCGGCAGGTGTCCAATACACCGTACGCTGCACTGCCTTTATTACCCAAGAATTTTTGGACAACCAGGTTTATACAGTGCGCCAAACACGGCACTCTGAAATAGTAACCGTCCCTCATGGCCTTAACTATATTGGAGCCATTGTCCGTGGAAACATAACCAACCTTGCGTTTTAGTGGGGACAGACAGTTAAGGACCTTTGTGTTAAAGACATCCAAAATGTTTTCTGCTGTGTGACGTTTCTCCAAACCAAACATGACTAGTGTTGCATGTTTCCGAGCACCTTTAAAAACAATGTTAGTGTCAACACCTGAGTTTAGCTTTGCTTTAACCCCTGAAAAAGAGACCCAGTGTGCAGTGATGCACATGTAATCAGCGCCTGCGCCACTGGTCCACATGTCTGTTGTCAGATGTATAGTGTGAACAGCACTCTTCTGCAAAGCTGCCCCAATCACCTTCAGAACATCTTCATGTAGTGCTGGAACCGCAACTCGTGCAAAATAGAACCGGCTAGGAACCTTCCATTTAGGGCAGAGCGCTGTCACTAATTCTAGAAAACCAACCCCTTCTACAAAAGAAAAAGGGAGAAGGTCCAGAGCTAGCATTTTAGCCAGCTTAGTGTTATACAGACGGGTCATTGGGTGGTTGCGTTCATATTGCGCTTCTGTAAACAACATCTTTTTAATGTTGCCCTGGACCAAGGATTTACGGGATGATGATGATCTCTTCGACCCAGTTACGCTCGCTGATGAACTTTTCCGCATTGATGTCTCACTCTCTCCCACACTCTTAGTGTGGCTCCCATGGGGTGTGCTGCTGACAGGGGAACTGGGTGTAAGTGAAGTGTTTGAATCGTCTTGTACCTCCTCGTCATCACCAGATGAAAAAACAACGTTTTCATTGCGTGCAATTGCGGCTTCCTTGATCGTGTGTAGGTGCGCAAACCATTGGACATCGTGCGTTCTCCTAAGATGACCTCTCTGGCCTCCGGTACCATAGTTGGAACCCAACTTACCACGACTAACTCGAAGCTTACAAATACTACAAATGGCTATGTTTTCATTTTTTGGGCAAACACTAAAGAAGTCCCAAACTGGAGACTTGAAATGTCTTCGGGGGCCGGAGGAGGCGGCGATACTGGTGGTGGTGGTCCTGCTGCTAATGCCAGATGAAGTGGAGGATGTGGATTGCCGAACTTCAGTACGTTTTGCACTTTCACCACCACGAATTGAGGTCGAGGACGAGGTGGGTACCTTCTTGCGAAGAAATATGGAAGCGGTAGGTTTTGGTGTACTACTTAACTCCAAATCTAATGATTCCATTTCCATTGCCTCCTCGCCGACATCATCATCACGCTCAGCAGCTTCTCGGGATAGGGTCAAAATGTCTCTTTGCTGCATGCCCGGTGGGGCTGCAGTGACCTTTGTGATGACTGGCTCGTCGTCATCGTGAGAGGCTTCATCACCAGTAGTATCTGTCACTTCTTGTTGAGCCTCATCACACTCCATAGGTTTGAGTTTTTGGACGACCTTCCTTTTACGCTTAGGTACCGGTGTCAGATCATGGTGTGCCTCACTCTCAGGCTGCCGTGGTGGTACCCATTCGTCATCCAGATCATCAGAAGGCGGTGGGCTTGAAGAAGATGTAGACACCCCCCTTGATCTTTTCCTTGCTAGGGATGTGGAAGACAATGAATGATCATCAGGAAGAGTGGCTTCCAATGATACCTCGGCTTCATTGTCGATTTCCTGATGTGCCCCTACTTCGGGAGGAACAACTATTGTGGGCACTTGTGAACCTCCATGCACCTTTGCTTGCGCATCTCCTTTTGCTGCCTCTCCTTCCACATGTACTTGGGCGTGTACTTGCACATGGTGTTGTTGTTGCGGCTGTGTTGATTCAGGGACATTGCTGCTACTTTCTTGCGATGAGCCAACATCACTGGTCGATGGTGATTGGAGAAGTACACTGACTGCCTCTGAAGCACTCAAGGGCTTTGACTTAAGTTGGCGTGGTGGTGGAGGCACTGAACCCAATGGAGCAGGGGTGCTGCTCCCAGCTTGGTCCCCAGCAGAACCTGCTGCAGCAGGCGTACTTTTTTTTTTGCTCCCAAAAAACGTGGCGGGTGGCACACCAGCCTCCTTGGTACCTTGCTTCTTCTGCTCCTTACTAGCAACTTTCTTGCTAGAGGAGCTACGGAGAACTTTCTTTGGGGGCGGGGCCATCTTCTTCAGAGCAGGTCAGACAGCAGGCCGCAGTTGCACGAATTGTAGAGTTGTCTGAGGCCAGACGTGACGTCGCGTGACGTTATGCTGCACACACACACCGCTGCAGGACTTCTTCCTGGCACTGGTGGTTCTCTTGAGTCTTGTGCACCTAAAAAAAATGGAAGACAGAGGAACATCAGTTCAGTTATAGAGCACAAAAAAAATCGAAAAACACTGCAAAATCAGCACAATCCCAATCCATCCATGCCCTCCATAATGTTTAAATTCAAGACAACCCACAGAAAGACTAGGCCCATGCAAGACTCACTAGTACCCCTGGGCATAAATAAAGGTTGAAAAGTAGGCAAAATGGTTGGAGGCCTAACAACAAAGCCTGCATTCAAAATGGCCACTTGCCTGCCAGCACATGGCCAGTGCCTGTAGCTGCACTCAAAATGGCCACCAGCCACATGGCATGTCCCTCCCCATGAACACCCCCAAAAATCGAAAAACACTGCAAAATCAGCACAATCCCATTCCATCCATGGCCTCCATGATGTTTAAATTCAAGACAACCCACAGAAAGACTAGGCCCATGCAAGACTCACTACCCCTGGGCAAAAATAAAGGTTGAAAAGTAGGCAAAATGGTTGGAGGCCTAACAACAAAGCCTGCATTCAAAATGGCCACTTGCCTGCCAGCACATGGCCAGTGCCTGTAGCTGCACTCAAAATGGCCACCAGCCACATGGCATGTCCCTCCCCATGAACACCCCCAAAAATCGAAAAACACTGCAAAATCAGCACAATCCCATTCCATCCATGCCCTCCATGATGTTTAAATTCAAGACACCCCACAGAAAGACTAGGCCCATGCACCACTCACTACCCCTGGTCAAGGCCCCAACAACAGGTCAAAAATCGAAAAACACAGAAAAAATCAGCACAATCCTATTCAATCCATGCCCTCCATGATGTTTAAGTTGAAGACAGCCCACAGAAAGACTAGGCCCATGCTAGACTCAAATACCCCTGGTGAAAAGGCCACAAGTACAGGCCCAAAAAACGAAAATCACTGAAAAATCTGCACAATCCCATTCAATCCATGCCCTCCATGATGTTTAAGTTGAAGACAGCCCACAGAAAGACTAGGCCCATGCTAGACTCAAATACCCCTGGTGAAAAGGCCACAAGTACAGGCCCAAAAAACGAAAATCACTGAAAAATCTGCACAATCCCATTCAATCCATGCCCTCCATGATGTTTAAGTTGAAGACAACCCACAGAAAGACTAGGCCCATGCAAGACTCACTAGTACCCCTGGGCATAAATAAAGGTTGAAAAGTAGGCAAAATGGTTGGAGGCCTAACAACAAAGCCTGCATTCAAAATGGCCACTTGCCTGCCAGCACATGGCCAGTGCCTGTAGCTGCACTCAAAATGGCCACCAGCCACATGGCATGTCCCTCCCCATGAACACCCCCAAAAATCGAAAAACACTGCAAAATCAGCACAATCCCATTCCATCCATGGCCTCCATGATGTTTAAATTCAAGACAACCCACAGAAAGACTAGGCCCATGCAAGACTCACTACCCCTGGGCATAAATGAAGGTTGAAAAGTAGGCAAAATGGTTGGAGGCCTAACAACAAAGCCTGCATTCAAAATGGCCACTTGCCTGCCAGCACATGGCCAGTGCCTGTAGCTGCACTCAAAATGGCCACCAGCCACATGGCATGTCCCTCCCCATGAACACCCCCAAAAATCGAAAAACACTGCAAAATCAGCACAATCCCATTCCATCCATGCCCTCCATGATGTTTAAATTCAAGACACCCCACAGAAAGACTAGGCCCATGCACCACTCACTACCCCTGGTCAAGGCCCCAACAACAGGTCAAAAATCGAAAAACACAGAAAAATCAGCACAATCCCATTCAATCCATGCCCTCCATGATGTTTAAGTTGAAGACAGCCCACAGAAAGACTAGGCCCATGCTAGACTCAAATACCCCTGGTGAAAAGGCCACAAGTACAGGCCCAAAAAACGAAAATCACTGAAAAATCTGCACAATCCCATTCCATCCATGGCCTCCATGATGTTTAAATTCAAGACAACCCACAGAAAGACTAGGCCCATGCAAGACTCACTACCCCTGGGCATAAATAAAGGTTGAAAAGTAGGCAAAATGGTTGGAGGCCTAACAACAAAGCCTGCATTCAAAATGGCCACTTGCCTGCCAGCACATGGCCAGTGCCTGTAGCTGCACTCAAAATGGCCACCAGCCACATGGCATGTCCCTCCCCATGAACACCCCCAAAAATCGAAAAACACTGCAAAATCAGCACAATCCCATTCCATCCATGGCCTACATGATGTTTAAATTCAAGACAGCCCACAGAAAGACTAGGCCCATGCACCACTCACTACCCCTGGTCAAGGCCCCAACAACAGGTCAAAAATCGAAAAACACAGAAAAATCAGCACAATCCCATTCCATCCATGCCCTCCATGATGTTTAAATTCAAGACACCCCACAGAAAGACTAGGCCCATGCAACACTCACTACCCCTGGTGAAAAGGCCACAAGTACAGCCCAAAAAAACGAAAATCACTGCAAAATAAGCACAATCCCAAGCCATCCAGCCCCTCCATGATGTTTAAATTCAAGACACCCCACAGAAAGACTCAGTCCACCCACCACTGAGTACCCCTGGGAAAAAGGCCCCAAAACAGCCCAAAAATCGAAAATTCCAAAATTTTAATTGCAGCAACTGTATTGCCCCAAACAAACTTACTTGTAAAATTTCTAATCCAACAGTGATCCAAAGAAAGTCAAAAAGGCCTCAAATCCAAAGATCCAGCAGCATCCACAAAAAGTAATCCTTCCAGCTGCACATCCAAATGAAAAGTGACCAGGAGATGGACAAAGCACTGGGAGGAGCCTGCTGAACAGGAACAGGAAGTTGAAGACTGTGGGGCACTTCCTTCCTCCCACCCCCCTGCACCCCTCCCCAAAATGGACTCCTCGCTAAAAAAGTGCAGGCAAATGTCAAACTAAGGAGTTATTCACATAAAAATCATCATTTCTAGAAGGTTTATGCTGCTTGCTGGTGGATTTCTTGTGCAGAATTGCAAATTTATATTTTCGCTCGCCGCATCTCAAATCTCGCAATTGCGAAGTACCGCGAGACGTGATCTCGCCGTACTCGCGTTGACAAACTATCGCTGGCAAGCCGCGATGACGTAATCGCGCTCGCCAATTCCCGCGGGATCACACAGCAAGATCCAAAATGGCGCAGCACTCGCAAACTATCGAAAAAAACAACTCGGCAAACGATGATAAACGCCGCGCGCCGCAAAAATTGTATCACCAACGCCGCGCGCCGCCAAAAAAATCCGCTGCGTGCGAATTTGCGGATTTTGCGGGAAATCCGCAAATCTCGCGGATTGCGGATTTCCCGAAAATCCGCAAAATCCGCGAGCGTAACGGATTTTCCGCCCATGCTTAGTTCAGGCGCCAACACAATACGTTCAGCAGCAGCCACAGCCACTGCAGCCCCAAGTAGTGTACTTCTACCCTTCTCCAGCACAGCAACAGCCAATGCTGCAGCAGGTACAATTATAAAACACCTGTGATGGCCCAAGTACAGCCCCCAATTCAACAGGCACAGCCACAGCTGCTTCACCCACAAATGCCTGTGTACCAAATGGTGCCACAGACACAAGTTCTTTTACCTCAGGGAGCCACAGTACTGCCCCCGCCAATTCAGTTTCACAGGGCACCATCCAGCAGTACCGGGCTGGAGGGTATTCAAGTTAGGACAGCCCACAGATAACCCTAGTGTGTCCCTTGTTGTCTTGTCTCACAAATATTAGAGAGGATCCAGTTGTGTATGTCACGATTAACAACAAAACGTATAGTTTTCTGATTGACACAGGTGCCACATTCTCCTGCATAAGGGAAGGAGCACTGCCCATCTCCAATCAAAGTGCAGACACACAGGGTTTCTCTGGGGCAATAACAAGGGTCCCTTTCACCAAGCCAGTACCAATGGAAATAGGAGGTAAGTGTTCAGCAGCGTCTACTTTACTCAACACAGTCCCCAGTAAATCTCTTGGGACGTGATCTCATGGCCAAGTTAAATATGACAATACACTTCAATGAAAACGGCACAATGACTTGCTCCATTCCTGGTACACCACTGACCAGAATGATGGCTGTCACTGTGGATTCTTCCCTGAGGGATCAGATAAGAGCCCGCCCAATGGATGAACAAGCATTCTCCACAGAGGTACATATTGTCGTTGCCAACACACCAGAGATTAATGGGCGCACTGTACAGCTTCCCAAAGAATTTATCTTCCGCCCCCAATCACAGAACATCCCAGTACCTGACAAAAATATGATCCTAGGAATACACTGTCTTGAAATAACACCCACATATGGAGCTTTTTTAGCCATAGAGGACTTTGCCCACTTGTGGGCCTGCGGCATTTTCATTGAGCCTGGACATCTGGTGAGGAACATTCCAAATAACGAACTATTCGGTGATCTTGAGGAACATTTGAAAACAGAAATCATGTATCAAAATCTAGTCCCCCTATCGGTGACAGTTAAAATGAGAACGCCAACTCCACCCACAGTAATTGATGCTGCACGTGACTCAGACCTAGCTCAGGTACCCAGCATCCTTTGGACCACAGGTCCCAATGATGTGGGGCTCATTCAATCAGCAACACCATTCAGAGTGACACTGAAACAAGGCGCCATTCTCCCAAGAACGCGCCAGTACCCCTTGTCTAAAGAAGCAGAAGAAGGAATTGCCCCTACCATACAAGCACTACTAGATCAAGGCGTGATATACCCCTGTATCTCCCCTTGCAACACATGTCTTTTTCCTGTACACAAACAGAAAACAAACCAATGGAGGCTAGTTCATGATCTTCGCTCGATTAACAGTATAGTTGTCCTAGAATTTCCCATTGTCCCTGACCCTTACTAACATCCCGCCCAATACCAAGTACTTCTCCGTCATTGACCTGAAAAATGCCTTTTTCAGTGTCCCATTGCATACTGACAGACAGTTTTTATTCGCATTTTCATTCAGAAATAGGCAGTTCACATATCAAAGGTTACCTCAGGGCTACTGTGAGTCCCCCAGTTTGTTCAACAGAGTTGTCAAAGATGATTTTTCAAATTTCCAATGTGACAGCACTCTGCTACAGTATGTCGATGACA
Organism: Lissotriton vulgaris; assembly: GCF_964263255.1. Taxonomy (NCBI): domain Eukaryota; kingdom Metazoa; phylum Chordata; class Amphibia; order Caudata; family Salamandridae; genus Lissotriton; species Lissotriton vulgaris. Next base: position 602,993,529 of record NC_141696.1, read on the forward strand.
TTCTCCTCTGTAGCACAACAGAGCAAGAGTGCCGACAAGATACAATTGCTCTGCTTACAACACTAGCACAGAGAGGATACAAAGCAGACAAACAAAAACTGCAATACTGACAGGAAGAAGTGCAGTATCTAGGTCAGATGATTTCAGCATCAGGAAGAAGACTTACCCCAGGAAGAGTAGAGGTAATAAGGAACACTCCAGAACCTCAGACAGTCAAAGACATGCAAAAGTTCCTGAGACTAGTGAACTACGTCAGACAGTGGGTCTTTGACTATTCTAATGTCACAGCACCACTCCTGAAAGCTGTCAAAATGGCTAAAGACAGGCATAACAAGATTAACTGGACACCTGAAATGACATCAGCCTTTGTAAAATTAAAATATGAGACTATAAATGCACCAGTGTTAGGCTCTCCTGACTATACAAAAGAATTATATTTGTTCACTCACTGTAATAGACAGGTCATGACAGCAGGCCTCACCCAAAAGTACCCTATGGGCCACAAACCAATTGTATACTTCAGTGGCATTTTAGACTCAGTGATGAGGGACCATTATCCCTGTGAACAGGCTTTATCAACAGCAGCATTCGCTGTTGAAAAAAGCGCCCCCATAGTTATGGGCTTCCCTCTGACTGTATACTGAGCATGCTGTCTTTGCAATAATACAAAAGGCTAAAACAACCCTTACCACACAGAGAGTGTCAGGATACGAAGTCATACTGTCATTGCCATCCTTGAAGGTTATTAAATGTCACACTGTGAATCCAGCCACGTTCTTTGCCCATCCCATTGCCACCACTGATGATGACATTCATGATTGTGCCACATACTGTCCAGATGAGTCAGGAACAGCAAAAGAAGACCCATTACCAGACAGTACAGTCTACTTTGTTGATGGTTCCTCTACCATTGACCAAGAAACAGGGATAAGATACACAGGAGCTGCAGTAGTCAGAGCACAGCCGAATAACTCCTCTGACTCTCTAGACATTGTACAGCAGATAGCATAGCCATCACATTACTCAGCACAAGCAGCAGAGTTAGTGGCACTGATTGCAGCCCTCAAACATGGAGCTGATGAAAGAATTACTGTATACTCTGATTCTGCTTATGTCACCACAACAACATATTCCAGCATCTTGAGATGGAAAAGGCGTAGATTTCTCAAAACAGATGGCACGCCTGTGATGCACAAACAGTTACTTGAAGAACTAATAGACTCATTGGCATTGCCCACAGAAGTAGCTGTAGTAAAATGTGCTGCACACACAAATGGCCAAGATTTCGTGTCCAGAGGAAATGCCGTGGCAGATTGGGCTGCAAAAGCAGCAGCCTCAGGGCCCTGACCTGTACCATCTCTATTATCAGCACAAAATGACTGTGCCCCCATTCTGCTTGCCCAAGATGCAGCCTCAGCTGTGCAGGAAGGTACACAAAATACAGTTGATGACACTAGTGAGTCACTACTCTCAGATACCCCTGACCCAACACTTCCATACACTATTAATGATACACAGCAATATGATCTCATTGCACAACTGCACCTCCGAGAGATACAGGAAAGTGCCCCACCTGATGAAAAAGAGTTGTGGAAGAAGAGGGGAGTACAGCAGAATGTTTCAGATTTTATTTACAGACAGTCAATGACAGGGAAGCCTGTCATGCCACAGGCACTATTGCAGATAGCACTCACTCAGCTACACCTTCCTACTCATGTCCCTCGTGATGTTATGTCCACAACTTTGCAGACAGAGTGGTTCATCCCCAATGCATATGAGTAGATACAACTCTTCATTCATCAATGCCTCATTTGTCAACAGTACTCACCTAATCCAGCTATGAAAACAATTGCCTCAACAATACTAAGGCCTAAGGGTCCTTTTAGAGAGCTACCCATTGACTATGTAGACATGATTGACAGGTGCCAAAACTACTGATACCTCATTGTAGTGGTGTGCCCTTTCTCACAGTGGATTGAAACTGGACCATGTGTCCATTGTGACACAAAGGCTGCAGCTACCTTCCTGCTTCGTGAGGTCATATGTCGCTGGGGATTACCGGATGCCATTCGTAGTGACAATGGCAGCCATTTTTCAAATGCCATTTTTGACATAATTACCACCATGTTAGTAGTAAAACATAAGTTGACTTCAGCCTATCACCCCCAAAGCAATGGTATTTGAGAGCGCCTCAACGGTCTGCTCAAAGCCAAGATCAGTAAGATAAGTGCCACAATTGGAAAGAAATGGCTCTATTGCCTTCCCATCGCTCTGTTTACACTCAGAAACAATCCTAGCTCTGATCATCACCTCACACACCACCAGCTTGTCACTGGCAGATCAATGAATGTGGTTGTTCCCTCCACCAGACCTAAAGTAGACACTGAAACGTCTTCTGAGATTGTGAAAGCTGAACTGTTTGACTATTTGTGTGCCCTAACTCGTGCTGCTAAGTTCCTTTCTGTTCAGATATCAAAGACAAAGAACAAGGGCCCTATCTCTGATGAACTTCCACCTATCTGCCCTGAGACACGAATCTTCATAAAATAACAAGTCCGGAAGTGGAGAGACCCCAAATACGAGGGACTGTTCCAAGTCATTGACTCTTCACCCACTGTTGTCCAAGTGGCTGAATGCAAGGCATGGATTCATCGGAGCCACGTGACGTGAGGATCCACCTGGCACCATCCGAGATCTGAACATTGACTGAGAGGAGGGCATCATATTTCTACTGACTATCCAAGAACATGAGCATGGAGATCGTATGGTGGTCTATGGACTGAGACGCAGTAACAGACCCACCCCTCACACCATGTTTTCACTGAAAAAGATATGTACAGTCGCCATTTTTTTCTTTGTTATGTTTGTTGTTTCAATAGCTGTATTCCACTGGTTTGCAATTACAATATTAGACCTACCACCACCACAGGGCGCCCCATGTCCAAAACACTGCCTGATAGAAAGCAAATTGGGATAACCACCAGCAGTAGCTATGACACCCATGTATCGCCCGCCTCGACGCCTTCCATACCCCATGCCGACGCCACAGAATGGGACATGGTACTTGATATCACCTTGAATCCCCCTGTCCCAGGTACCCCTAAACGTTCCCATCAAAATAAACTAAGTGTCAGGTATAAAATGGGCCGCGAGAAAGTGCCAGTCAGATAAACATCACGCACCCTACGTAATAAATAACAGGCTGAGCAAATTTCAGACTGGGTCAGTAATCTCCAAAACACAGTTGTTTACACCTTCGACCAGCATTCTATGCCTGATTCCCACTCCCAGCGCCCTAGTAAGCTGGCAGAGGATAATGGGATTCACAACGCTCTAGTAGACAACATGTAGTACAGGGACATGAGGGAGGTTGGAAGAAAGGTCACAAATGAGTCCTGCTTTGTGTGTTCACACATTCCTCACGCTGTAGGCACAGATAAATTGATCTTTCCGAAAGAAGTCCCACCATCCACCGCCTAATGTCTCCTACACATGTTTCTTTGCCGCATACATGGTCAGATGCAGCTCCAGTCAGCTGAAATAAATGAGGCATTTGTTAACGCCACAGAGTATTTTACATTTACGGTTGTCTCTGATCAATTGGAGTTTGGAAGGAGAATGGAGGTTTACCGTGATATGAAAGTACCTGCCAACATAATGAAGGTTTGGGAATACAACTTTAAGACACCAGGGTACTTCACCTTCCCAACGCCCCCATCGAAATGCCACTCACCCAAACATCAACGAGCCAGCCATACCCATGACACATGCCCTTGTCAGTGGAGGCCAATTCTGCGCCTAAAGGCCAATATCTATTTGAACAGCAAGTGGAATGGCCCACATGACTTGATATGTCAGGCAGCCTCCTTAGGTAGCCCAATTGTAGGACAAGAGCACAAACACCATAACAATGTGGATGTTGGGAGGGAGTGTGCTGAGATATGACACAGGAAACTAGAAGATACACTTTCAATGAGGGTACAACATACAAACCAAAAAGAGCATACAAGCTAAAGTCTCCTCTCCTTTGCTTCCTAGGTAACGGAACAGTTCCTCTGGGTCGGAACACGAATTGCAGCAACACACTTTTTAATTCAGACCTTCAGTACGGCACCTCCAGCCTCATAGACATCTATTGGGCCTGCGGAGAGCACATCTACCTGCAGCTGCCTCTCCACTGGCAAAGACTCTGTTCTATCGTCACAATGCATGAACTGCATCTGGTTGTTCCAGCAGCGAACATTTCCCACATCCATACCCACCCGATGACAGGTGATGTCACCCTACTCCACCACCGAAAAAGGGAAGTCAAGAAGAATTTCTCAGATGGCCCATTTCATGAAATTCCACAAGAATTCCGCCTTTTCAACAATGCTAAACTTTTCTTCAGGGGCGTTATTCCCCTGTTCCAGACCAAAGCCAATGCCAGCTGGCTTCCAGTCACAAGATATGAACTGATGCAGCTCGTCAACAACACCTGTAATGGATTAAAAGCTGTGAAAGAAGAACTACGACCGTTGCAACTTATGGTCTGGAGCACAGATATGTTCTAGATCAGTTAACTGGGATGAATGGTGGTGTATGCGCCAAGGTGGGGAGGTCCTGCTGTACTTTCATATTGGTACAAAAGGGGGTGGTGATAGACGGAGCATCTGAACCAATCCAACACTCACACCCAGTCAACAGATCTGGGTTTAATCCATCACCGTTCTTTAGCCCACTCTGCCACCCCAGTTCAGACATGCCCATATGCAAAACAGTCTGACCCTGTGCCTCATGGGAACAGTTCAGCAGCCCGAACTGCCAAGCCATGCCTTCCATGGACCGGAAACAAGCTTCCTAGGACCGGTTTCTGGCATTCAAGCCGTCTTCAGCCAGGCTTGCTTGAATTCAGTGGCAAAGTGAGCAAGGGACTCACGTCTGAGCATACCCTGCCAACTTATGCCGAACAAAGCGGTACAAACATCAGGAATGCCAGAAAGCGGTCCTAGGAAGCTTGTTTCCGGTCCAGGGAAGGCATGGCTTGGCAGTTCGGGCTGGACTGTTCCCATGAGGCACAGGGTCAGACTGATTTGCATATGGCCATGTCTGAACTGGGGTGGCAGAGTGGGCTAAAGAATGGTGATGGATTAAACCTAGATCTGTTGACTGGGTGTGAGTGTTTGATTGGTTCAGAAGCTCCGTCCATCACCACCCCCTTTTGTACTGCTTTGTTCGCCAAAAGTTGGCAGGGTATGCTCAGACGTGAGTCCCTTGCTCACTTTGCCACTGGATTCAAGCAAGCCTGGCTGAAGACGGCTGGAATGCCAGACACTAGTCCTAGGAAGCTTGTTTCTGGTCCAGGGAAGGCATGGCTTGGCAGTTCGGGCTGGACTGTTCCCATGAGGCACAGGGTCAGAATGATTTGCATATGGCCATGTCTGAATTGGGGTGGCAGAGTGGGCTAAAGAATGGTGATGGATTAAACCTATATCTGTTGACTGGGTGTGAGTGTTTGATTGGTTCAGAAGCTCCGTCCATCACCACCCCCTTTTGTACTGCTTTGTTCGCCAAAAGTTGGCAGGGTATGCTCAGACGTGAGTCACTTTCTCACTTTGCCACTGGATTCAAGCAAGCCTGGCTGAAGACGGCTGGAATGCCAGACACTAGTCCTAGGAAGCTTGTTTCTGGTCCAGGGAAGGCATGGCTTGGCAGTTCGGGCTGGACTGTTCCCATGAGGCACAGGGTCAGAATGATTTGCATATGGCCATGTCTGAACTGGGGTGGCAGAGTGGGCTAAAGACTGTTGATGGCTTAAACCCAGATCTATTGGCTGGGTGTGAGTGTTTTTGATTGGTTCAGATCCTCCGTCCATCACCACCCCCTTTTATACTGCTTTGTTCGCCATAAGTTGGCAGGGTATGCTCGGACGTGAGTCCTTGCTCACTTTGCCACTGGATTTAAGCAAGCCTGGCTGAAGACGGCTGGATTGCCAGAAACCAGTCCTAAGAAGCTTGTTTTCGGTCCAGGGAAGGCATGGCTTAGCAGTTCGGGCTGGACTGTTTCCATGAGGAACAGGGTCAGACTGATTTACATATGGCCATGTCTGAACTGGGGTGGCAGAGTGGTCTAAAGAACGGTGATGGATTAAACCCAGATCTCTTGACTGGGTGTGAGTGTTTGATTGGTTCAGATGCTCCGTCCATCACCACCCCCTTTTGTAGTACTTTCATATTGGCCAATGATGCGGACAATGGAACACTTACAAAGGCCATTGAGGACTTGGACAATCTGGGAAGACAGATGCATGAGGAGGGAGATGCTCAAGCAGACTTTTTACCTAATTGGTTCAACTTGGACTGGATGCCTTCATGGCTGTCAGCAGTACTAACATTTATAATGCCTATCTTTTGTGTGTTGATGCTGTTGTGTTTCGGGACACAGATATTGCTGCACTGTGTTAAGAGATTCAGCTCTAAGGTAGTTGGGATGAATTATGCAGACTCAGGAGTATACATTGGAATACGCAGGGGACAAGGGGACGGGAAAGAAGTAGCAATGTTAAACATAGTAGAGATTACCATCCCTGACTCTCGCACATTGCAGGTTCCTCTTGATAGTCACTACCAGGCCCAGGTGCATAGTAACTCACCACTTCCCTTGGGGAGAGACTTGGTATATCCATATGAGACAATGTGTGACCAATCAGGGGGACCACATGGGGACTTAGGAGCTGCCCTGAACAAATGCCCCGAAGAGCCGCTTCTTTATGAACACCCTGGCCACTCTCCCCGCTGCCAGCTAAATATGCAGTACAAATGGTGTTCAATAATGAACAAAAAGGGGGCTGAGAGAGGGACCGATTTTAACACATAATATCCTGGGACATTCTTATCACTTAGCCAGCATGAACCCCTGTGTGGGCCCTTCTGTTTAAAATGTAGGCCTTGGTTAGATTGGCCAGAGTACCACCATTTCTCTGTTAAGCAAGCAGTGGGCAAGTCTGATCAAGATTTAATCAGCTCCACTGTTTGCGAGGCCTCCTTTTTTGGTCTGCCATATGAAATGTTATATCTGCTATGCTCTCTGTAACTTTGTTTTAACCTTCATCATATTTAAAGCGTTCTAATTGTAATTACAGGATTTCTCACTTATAGGCAGATGTGAGTATTCCCAGATAAATTGTACTTTGCTTTTTGAATGCAATCTACCTCAAATCATAAATATGTCTTTAAGGTATAGACTCTCTCTGACTATTAGAAAACTGTGATTCAGTAAATGCAATCTGATCCACGTGGCTATCTGAGAATGCGGAGCACTGGATTCAGAACATTGTGATTTTTATGCCTTTATATTGAAGTTTCTTGAAGGTGCATCTTCCTAATAAATCTGTTAAACTTTCAGCCTCAGTTTCCACGGCTCACATATCTGTTTTCTCTATTTTTAGAGCGAGCGTTCCTGGACACCCCGGTACAAATTAAGGTGCTCCTTTGTCCCTAACTCACTCCCTCGATCACCCTAACGCAGGCTCTCAGAGCCATGCGCCCAGCCCCTTGCCCTTCTGCCCTGTAATAAATCTCCCTTGAACACTACAAAGGCAAGGTTACAACAGATTGAAGACAAATGGATCGCTATAGAGAAGAAGTTAGTGGATATGGAACAAGATGTCAGCTACATACAAAATACTTCTTCAAGAATGTAAGGATGGAGAGGGAAATACACATTCTTCAAAAGCATATTGAGGATTTGGACAACAGAAACATATCTAATTTATTTTGATAATCTGCAAAAAGCCTGTGCAATCCCCATGCATGGGCTCTTCAGATACTTTCAGCTAAGGGACTTCTTACAACATCTTCCAATTAAAGAAATAAATCTTACATGCAAAAAATGTTTGGAATGTTTGGTTAAGGCATCTCGGGGAGGGTGTATCTGTACTGGTTTCTGATTAACATTAAGGAACATAATTCTAATTACATGGCTGCTTACTGATCTAGGAATGTTGGTTCACGCGTTTTCACAGGATTATAGCAAAACTAGCATTGAGCTAGGGCAATTGATTCTTAATGTTTCTTGTCTCAAACCCCGCCATTTCAGAATACTCAATTATCTAGATTATACTCCATATAGATTGCAGAACTATGGGTTTCAAGTAATGCAATCAATATAGATACTACACACATCTTTGCCACCTGCCCAAGGCTCACACGCTATTCGTCTCAGGTATTTTTCCAACGTAGTCGATTACTAGGGATTCAGATCTGTTGGGATAGTAAAACAATAATAAGGGCCATTCCAGTAGGACCCCTCCTCTTGGGCATATGTTTTCTTTTTCCTTATTACCATTGCAAGACTAGGAATTGCAAAGGCCTTGCTTCAAAAAAATCACCTGGATCATAAATCATGGTGGCCAGAATTTATATCTCTGTGTTTGTTGGAAATCTCAGTTATTAAAAGTAGCCCCTGACACAGTACTTAAGAGATTTTGAGATCTGATTATGAACTAGATGGTCTCATTCGATCCATGTTTTTCCTAAGCAATAACGTGAAATCAAATCTTTCTTACTTTCCACATATAAAAACTCACTTTATTTGATGTATGTCTTGAATTTATTCATGTATGAAGTACTGTAGTAATGTGATGTATTTATCAGATATTAATATTATCTCTCTTTTGATACTTTCCGAAAATAACAGCTTATGGCTGTATGGGTTGCCGGAGGGGGTTGAGGTAGAAAACCTCTTAATTTTTCTGGGGAAATTAATTTCAGATTTGATCAGTTTTTCTTATTCACACCTCTCAACTTGCAACAAGTTCATCCAAGGAGAGTCTCTGCATCATCAAAACCTCATGGAATTCCAAATATATTTGTTGAATATTGTGATCCGTTAAGTTATAAGGCTTCTAGAGGCAGGAAGAAATTAACATGGTGTCATCATAACATTTATATTTATCAAACATTTAGAGAAATACCAAGAGAAAATAGTTCCATGGGTCTAAAATCCATGCTCAGACAGTTTAACATTTGATAAGTCCTACTGGATCCTTGCACATGCAAAATAACTCAGAATGGGTCAACTCAATTTTTTAAAGATCTCACTAAACTAAAAGAACATCTCCAAAGCCTTTTGTCATCACACTTGGATACTTCCCAGTCTAAGTCCTAGGTTTTTTTTACAATTCTTTTTTTTCAGCCTTTTTAAATATTGTTATTACTTCTATCACTCTGCTGGCTACCTTGCTATGTTTTTGCCAGGCACAATTTTCCCATTCCCACTTTTTATCTTCAGATTTGTGTTCTTTCCATTAATCGTCTACTATATTGTTTTTATTCCCTTTTCTGTAAGTTCTAAAAAAAATTTATCTATTCTCTCCAATATATGTGTACATTCTAAATATGAGTTCTCTTTTGCTTTTCCTTTGCTTACTGATATGTTTTATTATTGTCACAATTATAGTTTTTTGTTATTTTTCCAGATTGTTATGTTTGTTCCTGTTCTCTTGTGTATCCACATGTCCTTTCGTAACACTGTTTCCATGGAATGTCCGAGGCCTGTACAATCCAATCAGAGGACAAAGGGTATTGTCTCATCTTGCCAGATTAATTGTCAAATTGTGTTTTTTCAAGAAACACTCTAACGAACATGAATGTATAAAACTGAAGAAAGATTAGGTTGGGAATGTTTTCATCTTGCCTGCTACTGGTCATAAAGAAGGTCATTGTTTATCACCAACCCCTAAAGTTCAAACTTTTCCACCCAAAGTATGATAATGAAGGTCAGTGGGTATTGGTCAACATGAAACTAAATAAACGTTCTTTTACTCTATTTAATGTTTATAGACCAGTTAAACCTAACCCCTCATTCTGGAATCATTTCAAGACTACGCTAATTTGTTTTCTTAAAACCTAATTATATTTCCGGACATTTTATTGAAATACTCAATTAATCTTTTCTTTAAAACCTTTATACGTTCAAGTAAAACACCATTGCAGCAATAAGTAAACGGTTTGCCGCAGCACTCAATAAAGTAAAGACGTTGTGTACAATGACAATATACAAGCATATTCCAGAAAACCAATTTGACAGAAGTTGACAAGTTCCACAAGATGAGTAAATCTTGGAGTCTTTTAATGAAGATTACAGCCAGCCGACACGTGTTTCATCGCCTTAGCGACTCATCAGGGCTAGACGGCCGTGTCAACATCCGAAGGTCGCTTAGCTGGTGATAATTCCAACCCAGCCGGGCCTTCTCTAGTGGCACTAATGTCAGTGCGTCCAGAAGCGGTGAAAGTCCTGGTATAATTGTTTATACAGCATGTGCGCTTTAAGTACGGGCTCGGGAATCACGCAGTGTCTTTCACCAGAATTTCAACACTTCTATGGTCAGAAGTATACCATATCACATTAGTAGCAGGAAAACCTTGGTGCGGTTCCTTATAGTGAGTATCGAGGCCGTGTGCGGCGTTTTCATGAGACGACAAGCTCGTACAGCTTCTCCCGGGCCCGGTTCCGTGTCGGGAGAAGCTGTACGAGCTTGTCGTCTCATGAAAACGCCGCACACGGCCTCGATACTCACTATAAGGAACCGCACCAAGGTTTTCCTGCTACTAATGTGATATGGTATACTTCTGACCATAGAAGTGTCGAAATTCTGGTGAAAGACACTGCGTGATTCCCGAGCCCGTACTTAAAGCGCACATGCTGTATAAACAATTATACCAGGACTTTCACCGCTTCTGGACGCACTGACATTAGTGCCACTAGAGAAGGCCCGGCTGGGTTGGAATTATCACCAGCTAAGCGACCTTCGGATGTTGACACGGCCGTCTAGCCCTGATGAGTCGCTAAGGCGATGAAACACGTGTCGGCTGGCTGTAATCTTCATTAAAAGACTCCAAGATTTACTCATCTTGTGGAACTTGTCAACTTCTGTCAAATTGGTTTTCTGGAATATGCTTGTATATTGTCATTGTACACAACGTCTTTACTTTATTGAGTGCTGCGGCAAACCGTTTACTTATTAGGAGTAGTGTTCTTACTCATAGGAGTGGTTTGGGTTTGTCCACTCGCCGTACAGCACCAGATAACTCTTGTTTTTCTGAAACCATATGCGTATAAACAGGCAGTGCACCCTTTTACTGATAAAAAACCTCCGTTCTTCCAATACCATTGCAGCAATAAACAATCACCAGATTATGCAGTGTACCGGGAAGAGCACGGATCACATCAGTATGTGATTCAACAGTTGCCTACACTGGGGCAGTCTATCAATCTATGCAAATCACCCTTCCAAACCACCCTGATACCGTTCAGGGCTTTAGGTTTCCACATCAGTAGGCACAATACTCAATGAAACTTCTCCTCAATCCATGAACCTGTTCCCCAGGGCCCTCCAGGTATGCACATCATCCTCTATTCTCTCACCTCTCCTGCTCAATTTCATGTGGATCACTTCTGGTAGTGTCCATTCCTCAACATCCCAGTGCCAGCTCTTCACCTCTGACCCATCCATGTTATGCCCACTCTGTGTCGGACAAGGACTAGCGTGAGCTGGATATATTTATACGCCATTTTGTGCCTTTTAGGCCTGCCTATATTGCCCAGTAGACAAAATTGCAGGGTGAGGGAGCCCTGCAGTGAAGTGGTGTGTGTGTTTTTCCTGACTACCTGCTTCCAAACATCCTGCTCTTTCTGACACCTCCAGGCCAGGTGTAAAATGTCAACCCCTGTGCGTTTAAGGACTGTCCAAGATAACGTGACCTGCACCAGGGATGTCATGTTTGTGCGATATAGGAAATTGTAGTGGACCAACTTGAATCGAGCATTGCTAGATACTGTTTTGGTAAGTGTACTTGTGCGGGCCCAGTCCGGGTCTGACGGGTGCACCCCCAGATCAGTCTCCCAAGGCACCTGAACTTGCAGCAGGCATCTTGCGGCATCAGTTACCATTGCTTTATATAGTAAGGACACAGGTCAAAAGGACTCCGCGCATGCAGGATGATGCTGGTCCCGCCAGGAAAGATGTGCAGGTCTCCCTGGTCAGTTCAGCCAGGCCAGCATATGGTAGAAAGCAGGTGCGCAATACCCATTGGCCTCAAAGGGCTTCAGCCCCCCCCCTTCATGTGTGGCAGCCCGGGATGAGACACTTCCCGGGCCCGCTCACAGCCGCACACGAGCACTTCACAGGTCTTTAAAAGACCTTGTGCATGTTAATTGGGCTTTGTTGTCGTTTCACCCCTTCTAAGAGCCCCTGCAGCTCGACTCTGCCGATTACCTAAAAATTCAGCCCCCCCCCCCCAATTTTTTGTTAGCCCCCCTCCGAAATTTGACTCTAGTTGCACCTCTGGTAAGAAGTGCCCCGGCCCAGTGCAAACACCCCCACCCATCCTCAAATGTGACAAAATGCTCAATGGGTACACCTCCCGAGCATTTTGCAACTGGCTTCCATCCAGACCTGAAAGGACATGTTGTCTGCTATGAGCCTGACAGGTGCGAGTATCTACATCAGTAGCTTCCTATGAAAGGGGGCCCTCTGAAGTACAACTTTCACAAGATTCAGCTATATTTGCGAGGTCTGCCTGACCACTCATGGCAAGCGGGAGGCACACCATCATTCTCCATCAGCAACGCCTGGAGGTCCGCGATGTCTACAGCTCCTGCCCGCATACGTTTCTCATAACTACCACCAGCCTCCATCCAGCCTTGTGTTAAATGGCATAATAATACAATTCTAAGCACTGTACTTCCAGTTCCCCCTCCTCGTAGCGACGAGTAAGGGTGGACATAGTCACCCTGCCGCATTTACCAGCCCAGAGAAGAAATATCAGAACGGCGTCTAGTTTCTTGAACTCCCTGGCGGGCAGCAGACAAAGGGAATTCTGCACAACTTACAGGCAGCGTGGCAGGAGCACCCTTTTAGAGATCACAATCCTATTCATCTGTAACAGTGGTTATGCGTTCCAGAATGTGACAGACGAGCGCAACAAATCAGTAACCCTGACCAATTATGGCCAATTTGCTTTTTCTGGGAGTGTGCCACCGTCAGGCGCGCAACACCGATTGGACTCACCGGGATTCAGCCCCCCACCGTCGTGTGTGGCAGCCCGGGATGAGACAGATCCTGGGCACACACATAACTTGCATGACCTCCAACAGGTAACCCCAATCAACTGTGTCGAAAGCTTTCTCCAGATCTTTTGAATCCAGAGCCATTTCTTCAAGGCTACCCTCAACCTCATGCATTACACGTGTCAGTCGTCTGAATTTCATCCTCATGCTACAGCCGGGGATGAACCTGCATTGGTCCTCATGTATCAAGCCTGTCATCACAGGTTCAATCGGTTAGCCAAATATTTATAGAGGACCTTAACATCAGAATTAATTGTGTTTAGCAGTCTGTATGCCTCCCGGTCACTACTATCCCCTTCCAGCTTAGGCAACATGCAAATCTTTCCTCCCACATGAATGGTGGCTAACCCCCTTTTTCTTTCCTTTCTAAGAAAACCTCAAGGAGGCCCTGCGTAACCGCCACTGAAAATCCCTGGTAGACCTCTGCCGGGAACCTGTCCCCGCCTGGAGCACTGCGCAGCTCCTCAAGGTCAAGCTCTGGATCCACTTTCTCGCTGCCACTTCCCCAATGCTAGGTAACTCCAGGCCTGTCAAAAACACCTGCTATCGGCCCTGGGTGATCCTGAGGGTGGCTACTCTGCTCAGGTACGAAATCACTCCTTCTCCGCCGGGGGGGTCACCAGATGTGGGACCTGGGGGCAGGGGCGGCCTTAGGCATGTGCAAGCTGTGCACCTGCACAGGGCCACCAAACCCCAGGGGCCACCACGCCAATATATATCCTTCATATAATAATCCTCTGAGGATGGATATATATTTGCGTGGCGGCCCCTGGCAGGGATTTGGGGGCCTCCGGCTCTGTTCCACTACCAAACACCCTGACCCCCCCTCTTCACTCACCTCCGCGCTCTGCACCGCCTGGACTCCCTCTTCCGGGGCCCCCTACCTACGCTCCCTGCCCAGAGCCACCATGATCCGAGAGCCGCCCCTGCTGGGGGCCAGTAGTCTTCCTGGCTTATCTTCCTCTCTATGCAGTCAATGCTTAGAATTCCCCAAGGTGTACCTTTATAGCCTCAGCCTGTCCCATGTGTCAGCTATGCGCCGTTGCATGTCTGCCTCCACCGAGCTTCTGGGCCAGCCAGGTCTCCCCCTGCAGCTCCGCCTCTGCTCTAGGCATGTCCTGTGCAGCACCACCTTCATCATCTCCCATTCTGTGACTCTGTTTGCCGTGGAGCCTCAGTTGGTCACCATGTATTCAATCATTGCCTGTGACATGGCTGCCCTATCGACTTCGTCATTCAGACCCTCTGCCGGATATTTCCACAGGGCCTGATATCTGCACACGGCTCTCTGCTCCGCAGAGCCCCCATATCGCAGCATGCAGGATAATGGGGAGTGATCCAAGAGAAACCGAGCTAGGTGTGTTACTTTGATGTCCTCAGCTTTAGGGACCCCCACGAGCATCCTATCCAGTCTACTGTGGGTGTTGGGTTTCGGGCAGTGGCATGTGTGTATTCTCTGCTGTGGGCGCAGTGTCCGCTAGCCCGAGATTGTCCATCACCTCCCTGAGAGACCTGGTAATTTGAGGCTTGTTGCCCTTCTTGGGTGGCAGCCTGTTAAGCACCCCATCAGTGACTCTATTAAAATCTCTAGACCAGATCAGGCGCATGTATGCCTCCTGTGCCACTATTTCTTGCATCACATGGAAGAAGTGGGGGTCATCCATGTTTGGGGCTTATGTGTTGAGCACAGAAATCTCCCTGACATCCAATTTGCCCTGTAGAAAAATGTACCTGCCCTCAATGTCTGCCTCGACATATGTAAGGGAAAATGACGTGCCCGGGGCCAACCAGATAAGGACTTCCCTGGCGTATGTTGAGTAGGATGCATGGAAGAGCTGGCCCCTTCACTTCCAAGCAGCTGCTCGGCCCCAGAATCCTCCACGTGTGTCTCCTGTAGATAGGCTATACTGACTTTACGAAGCTTCAGATAGGAGAACAACTTATGCCTCTTCATGTAGGTCCCCAGCCCATAGACGTTGCAGGTCATGACATGATAGCCACCCCCATCATCTTGTTCCTGAATCCTCCGTCCCCTTCCATCGCCCCCTGCATTATGACGACATCTCTTTGCTACATTAACATATTCAACAACTTGTAAAGTGGAACAACAAACTTCCCCCCACCCACTGACACACATAGTGCATCATCAGGTCAATGTATTCCCACCCTATGTACATGCCAGTACCTCCACTTGATCCCACCCCGTCCAACAGGGACCGGTTCCATTCATCCCATCTCTCAGCCCATTCACTCTGTTGCAATACCCTCCACAGATCACAAATATCTAGGGCCTAGCCCCTCTGTCTTGGGCCCCCTGACTATATTCAGTGTACACTCTTAGGCATTCGTCCTCATCCGTCTGCCCGGCATCATAAGAGGCATCTCTATAGCACACAACATATTACAAGGTCTGCAAATCAAGAGACTCACCGAGCCCCGATATGGACCAACATAAGCAGCAAGTTCTATTGAGCTGTGTAACCATGCCCAGCGTATCCGGTACACAGTCCTCTACAGGGCCCTATTCAGTAGGCTCCAGAACAGCCCTGAGCGAGGCTCTCAATTTCTGTTAGACTGCCAGCAAAGATTTTCGTTGCTCCTGCACTTACTTAGTGTCATCTGGGTAGATTGCAATTTTACAGTTTTCAATGTTCCCTTGCTGCTCTCAAAATGAAGTCTCTGCCCCATTAGTTCAAGACCTGTTGGTGATGGCCCTCGGTGGAGCACCAGATGGCACCAACGCCCTGGTTGCGGCGCTCAACAACAAAAAGCTTTGACAGGCCCCTCAGGCAGAGCCTTCGCATCATCCAGTCCTCTAGTAAGGACTTGGCAGAGGCTCCCTTCACTCTCTGTGGGAACACCAGCACTCAGATGTTGCTGTATTGTGCACCGCCCTCTGCATCCTGTACTGTTTGCTCCAGCCCTCTGGTGACAGTGTTTATTTTTGCCATCCATAGATTGAGGCTCATGACCTCACTCTGCAGTTCTGCTACGTTGCTTTTGGCTGTGATAACCTTATCTGCCCGCAGCAGATTTAAATCTTTCACCTTCTTTTTGAGCTCTGTGAGAGATTCCTTGGTAGCCGCCAACAACTCCGCCTTGGAAGGCAACAGCTCTCCTTACGGGGGCCCACTGGCCAAGTCCACCCTGCCCTGCAGTGTGAGCTATTGAGAAGGCTGTCGCAGTATAGTATTTTTCATGATGATGTTGGTGGTATGTGTCCTAGCTGCCTTCTCCTTCCCCCTGGTGCCTGGATCTGCTGCTGCATTGAGCGCCCTAGCTCACAACCTCTGAAATACCTGCTGGACACATGTGTCCTACGGTGCAGAGCCAGCAGTGCGACCCGCTACTGACTAGGGAATCCCTCCCACCCCCCCAGTCCTTAGGAGATTCTCCGCTCTCCCCTCCACAAGCCGCTGATACCTGGGCACCCCTGCTCTCGCCGCAAAGCGTGCCCACGCTGTCCACGACCTCTGGGGGGCTTCTATGCTTCCTTCCAAGCCCTCTGTTGTCTCCTTCCTCGGCTCTGCTCCTTACCAGACCAAGTCTCTGCAATCTGTCTTAACCGGCCTGCAGTAAGATCTTCTTTGCCAGCCCCGGGCTCTGCACCACAAGGGTGACAGCAGTGCCCTCCAACCCCCCCCCCCCTCCCGCCAGCATGCTTCCCTCTTTCAGGCGCCTCACCTCTCCGTTCAGCTCTGCTCTGCCACTCTGTAGTGGAATGTACTAGGCGTAATGTTATTATTTCGTGTAAATGTTATTATCTCGTGCTATTTGTAGCGCATGCGTGGGCGCATGCAGAGAATGTATACATGTGTTCTTTTAAATGTAGGGAGCCTTCAGAAGCCAGGTGTCCGTTGTGTATCTTCAGTTGCTGGTCGGACTCCTGGCTGATGAGGCGCTCCTCATGTGATTGGTAAACCTATGGAATAAAGCTTCTTTGAAGACAACCTTGATTCTGGATTTAATAAGACAATCTGTCTTCTACATATTCACACGCCTTATTTCTAGTTCACTGTCACAAGGTTTATTTCTTATACGCAGACGCTAGGATTATGCTGCAAGGAGTTTGGTACTGTTTGAACAATTAATTTACTAACTTTTCCTCCTTTTGTTTTTGATTTGTTTTCTGATTTAAATTGTATTTATTTATCTGCTGCTGACTGTTTTTCGCATTTAACATGTCTTCTGTCAGAGAAGTCACTCAACCTCCTCCTTTTCTCGAAAAGCCAGGAAAACCTACTTTGTTGTGGTGAGAGTGGTTTGGCTTATTTGAGAACCACATTATGGCGATTGATGCTGCTGACTATTCACCCCCTAGAAAGTTTGCTCTGTTGTTTGGTAGTTTAGGTCTAGCGGCTCAACGCATTTTTAAGAGTCTTGTACCTATTCCACCTCCACCTGCTCAATCTGGTGATAGTGAGTGGAATGTTTATGTTGAGGCTATTGCGAGATTAAAGAAACAGTTTGAGGAATCTCCTAATATTATGTTAGAGAGACACAAGTTCTATAAAAGAAAACAAAAGGAAGATGAAAAAATCGATGAATATATTTCTGCTCTAAGGGTATTGGCAATTACTTGTGATCTTGGACCTCTGCTTGATAACTATATTCGTGACCAATTTGTGTTCAATTGTGCCTCTCCTAAAGTTAAAGAAAGGATTCTCAGTTGTAAGAATCCATCCTTATCTGAAGTTATTGATCTCAGTCTTAGTATTGAAAGATCAATAATTTCCACAAAAGCTATGACAGTAGATTCTTCTCCTAAAGCAAATGTTATTTCTGAAGAGATGTCAGAGGAAGGTCTATACGCTATTTCTGGTAAAGAAAATAAGGAAAAGTGGCAAAGTAAACCAAATCTGAATCAAAACAAACAAAACTTTTGTTTTAGATATGGTTCTAAGTATCATATTGGGAATTTCAAGGGGTGTCCTGCTGTTAATAAACGCTGTGTTTTGTGGAAGAAAGTAGGACATTTTCAAAAAGTCTGCAGGTTCCAAAAGAAACCTGTTAAAGTCAACTATGTGGACATGGACGAGTGTTGTGAACATTTTGACAACCTTATGTTAATGGTGGAGGTCAATGGGGGTTCTGATGCTATTAAGGGACCTTTATGTGAAGCCTCAATTGATAACATTAGGGTACAAATAATGGCAGATTCCGGTGCACCCATTACAATTCTCAGGGACACTACATTTTATGACAAATGGGGAAGTGATATGAAATTAACGCAATCTGATGTCAATCCGAAGGCTTTCGGAGAGAAAGATATAGATATGTTAGGTTTTTTCTTGGGAAATGTACAAGTTCTTGGCAGGTCTATTGTTACTAAAATTTATGTGGCAATAAAAGGGAAGGATATTGTGGGATGGAAGGACCTTGCTAAGATGGGTTTGTATCTGGTTCCAGGTGATGAAAATCCTATTAAAGTGCGGGAGTTTCCTGTCTGTTTTGTGGAAGAAGCAAAAATTGACCGAGCTGACCTGTTGAATGAGTTCAAGAACGTTTTTAGCAATAAAATTGGTCTGGTGAAAGGGGCTGAACACAAAATTAGGTTAATTCCAGGGGCATCCCCAGTTTTTCATAAGGTACGTCCAGTTCCTCTGAGTGTCAGGGCTGAGCTTAAGAAAATGCTGGAGGATTTATTCAAAGACAAAATTATAGAACCATCTGAATCCATCATCGTAGCACGTAAAAAAAATAATGAAATCAGGCTATGTGCGGACCTCAGGGGTCTCAATAAAAATATTAAGGTTGACTGTCACCCCCTTCCAAAAATTCAGGTGCTGTTAGCAAATCTAGGCGGGGCCAAATGGTTTTCGCTTTTGGACCTAAAATCCGCTTATCATCAGATCCCTTTGTCAAGGGATTCGCAAGAACTGACTACAATTAATTTCCTCATGTGATTGGTAAACCTATGGAATAAAGCTTCTTTGAAGACAACCTTGATTCTGGATTTAATAAGACAATCCGTCTTCTACACACTCCTGCCTCCAAAGGGGCTAGTATCGCTTGGGGGTTGAGCAGCAGTGAGATTCACCACAGCTCCTCCAGGAGACACAAGCCAACCCCCTTGGAGAGTGGAGCACCCAACTAGGCCACGTGCCGGCCGTTTCCTCGCCAGATGTTGCAGGCTGTTCTCTCTGCTTCCCCTCCAGTGGGAGCCACAGCCTCCTCTATTGCCTTGTTTTGAGCCTCCTGCCCGCAGGGGGAGTTATCATTACTCTGGAGGGGAGGTTAATCAACGCGATTCATGCCCGGGGTGGTACAGGATCTTGGCGGACGGACCGAGAGCTCAGGAAACTACATCCTGTCAGCCATCTTCCTTGGCCACAACCCCGCACTCAACTTATTTTTAGATAGAAAATCTAAAAAAATAAATATAAGCTTGAGAAATCGCATAAAACAGCAATTGTATCTCAGTCATCATCTGATGTGTGACGATTGACGAACGTATAACCCAGAATCTTTTGAATGTTCCTTTTAATCTAATACTCACAGTTCCCTTTTGTGGATCAACAATATTTTTTTCTAAACCTCTATTACAATGTATACAATCTGATGAGATGTGTGCTATTTTTTGTCTGATCGTGTCCTTTCAACTTTTTCACATCTCTGCTATGAATACCAGTGGCGTAACGAAACTTGAGGGGGCTCCCCTGCAAAGTACATGGAGGGGGGCCCCCACGCTCTGGACCCATTCAGGAGCTCTCAGGGAGCGGGCAGCCACTACTGCACAGTGCTGGAGGGGGCCCTCTGGAGCTTGGGCCCCCCGCACCGCTGGGTGTGCTGGGGCTATTGTTATGTCACCAGTGAGAAGATAGGTGAATGAGTGGGTCTGGTGACTCAGTGGACTAATGTGTCAACTGTAGGGGCTTGTGTTTGACCTCATTGTCACAGATTCAAATCCCAGTGGGTCCACTCAGCCTTTCATCTTTCTGGGGTCGATAAAATGTATACCATTAAGTTGGGTAACAATAAACATCTGTTATTCAACGCCAAGATACGTGTGCTGTACAAATACATATGTTATGTTATGTGTGAGGATAAATACATGGATGGATGAAAGGATGACAGAGTAAAGGGAAATTTCAGAGGATGGATGGATGGCAGAGTAAATGGAAATCTGAGGAAGGGTGAAAGGATGGTAGAGTAAATGAAAATCTTAGAGGATGGATGGATAAAATGGCCAATGGAAGGAATGGTAAAATATTGAAAGTTGGATGAAATAATGAATGGATGACAGACTATAAAGGTGAAATGATTGATAGCAGAAGGTGGATGGGAGAGTGAAAGGATGAATGAATAGATGCTTGGATGGGAGAGACAGAGGAGCACTTCTAGGGGGTTTTGGACTCACTTGCTGCGCTTGCTTGGTGCCATCAGAGCTTTGGTTTGAAGTGGTAGGATATTCTAATTTTCTGGCTACTCTGTTACAGACAGGCAAATGTAACGACCGGATTCTCAGACCAAGCAGCCTACCAACCGTAGCTAACCCAGTCGTCACGTAACCACACTCTTCTCAGGCCACTATATACATGATATCTAGAATTCTCACCTGAGAAGGTGAAAAAGAGCTATTTACAAGCCTGTACAATCAAAGATACCACTAACATCTAAGGGATCCCATATCATATCCTATAGTCACCTCACTGAATAACTGATTCTTTATCTTTAACGTCACCCGACGATTCTTTATCTTATCTTTATTCTTTATCTTATCTTTAACGTCACCCGACGATTCTTTACCTTATCTTTATCTTATCTTTAACGTCCCCCGACGATTCTTTATAGTCTCCCGACTGTCTATGCTATGTGGGGTTAATCTATTGACAATTTGGGCATTCCTGCTTAGGAGCCGATTTCCCTTCTGTATCTACAAATACTTACCAGAGAGGAATCACCCATCTCTCTGTCAGCATTTGGTAAAAAAGAGTCCCGACCTTCCTCCACAGAAACTAAGGGCAAATTATATGTTCTGTCTTGCAACCATCCCTGATCCTGAGTAGTGTACCTAGTTATCAACAGTTACCCGCAAGTGGGGGTGTCTCCCAGCCCTCTATACATCAGCATCTGGTTAAAAAGGAACCCTTTACTCTCTCTCAGAGATAATAAACAAACAGGATTTGCAAACTGGGGTCTCTTTATTAAAATGACAAGGAACTAAATAACTAATGCTCTTTGTGGAGCAATGATAGAATAACAACTAACAAGCAATCACCAACACATACATTTATATAAAGAACTGAAAAGTAAAGATGGTTAAACATGAATGCTCTTTGTGACACAATGATAGGATAACAACTAAAAGGAAAGTGACATACAAATAGGTAACTGAAAGAAAAGTGTTTAATTATGAACAAATATAATAAAAATATATATTTTTTTAAAGTTGTTTTTATTGTATTTGAAAAGAAGGAAACAGATAGAGGAGAAAAGACAGAGAAAGAACAGGCGACAATATTGCAGTATCACATATACAGGCTTGGTAAGAACCTCCGACATACGCATTAGCAGCGATGGGCTACGGCCAACTGAGCAAATCGGAGGGCAGGAAAGTCAGTGACGGCCAAGGGACTTACTGTCAGTCATTCCCCAATGCCTCTGCTGCCTCCTCCAAGAGGAAAGTCAATCCAGCAATACCAAGTGACTCAGAGATTCCCGGGTAGGCAAAATCCTCCCTTAGCCATGTAGTGCCGCAACAAATACATAACCCCCCCCAACTGTATCCCCATCCCACCCCCCCGTTACCCCCCTCCCCCCCCCCAGGTGGTGGCACCAACATACACTCTCTCTCTCCGTTACACACTCACACCGCTCAAGTACTTAAACCTGGAAAAGGTGAAGGGCTCGTAGGGCTGTTGGACAGACCGCAGATGGCAATCCACTCGATAAGAACCGGACCAATGGACCCCACCGAAACTTAAAGTTCTTAAAGTTGCCCAGGAAGATGTCCGCCATTCTCTCCATGCTAATCAACCTCCATAGCTTCGCGTGCCATAATGACATAGCCGGGGCCGCTGGTTTCTTCCAGTCCGCAGCCAGTGTAAGCTTAGCCGCACCCAGACAGAGCCATAAAATGTGTTTGTCCGCTTTCGTCTGATGTTCCAATAACGGATCTCGTAGGCCCAAGATGACAAAGGACAGGGAATCCGGAATCGGGTATCCCAACATGTCTTTGATATGAGATAGAATTTCGGTCCAAAAGGGCCGTATGACCGGACAGTCCCACCAGATGTGGCGGAAGTCTCCCAACAAGCCGCAGCCCCTCGAGCAGCGGTCTGAGGTCGCCGGGAATATGCGATGAAGTTTCGAGGGGTAGAGGTACCAATCGAACATAGTTTTGAAATGGGCATCCCGTAGGTCCACTGAGTGATTGTGATTCCTAATATCTCGCCAGAGACCTTTCCATTCTCCTTCCGCTATGTCCCTACCCAGAAGGCCTTCCCGGTGGTCCATGTAGCGGGCACGAGGAGAGACCACTGTACTAAGCAAGAGTTTATATAGAAAGGAGATCGTTCCCTTCATCGTGGCGGTTCATAGAAGAAAGGCCTCGAAGGGCAAGAACGGTCTTGTAGCTGCCTCTCTTAGTCCGGGTGAGGTCGCCCAGTGGATCAGCTGGGCATACCAGAAGTGTTCCGTGGGTGGCAGGCCGTAGTCCCGCATGCAATTAGAGAACGTGAGGGGTTCCGTGCTGTGGAATAGATGCGTAAGGGCCCTACAACCGCCCTCTCTCCAAAGCCGAAATGGTCCCTCCTGCAGCGCCGGCGGAAAAGCCGGATTAAAGTGCAAAGGAGTGAAAGGGGAGGGGAACGAAGTCCAGCGGTCGTCTCCCGACACCGTGTCCCATACCTTCAGGACAGTGCCTGTGGGTGTGCTGATGTAAGCATTCCTAGGTCTGTCTAGTTTGGGTTTCCAGGCCAGGTCCCAGATTGACCTCCCGGCCACACTCCTATCCATGTGCAGCCAGTGTTTTTCAGACTCTTGCTGCGACCATTCCACCAAAACCCGCAGCTGTGCGGCTTTATAGTACAGGTGCATATCCGGGAGACCAACTCCTCCCTCCTCCCGTGGGGGCCGCAGAGTCGCATAGGAGAGGCGCGCCCGGCCACCCTGCCAGATGAATTTCAACAAAAGAGTCTTCAGGCGCCGGAAAAAGTCCATCTCCATGGGGATGGGAAGGGCCTGGAAAAGGTACAGAAACCTAGGAAGGAGGACCATCTTGACGGCATGGATCCTACCCAGGAAATGTATTTCGGCTTCCACCGGTCTAGTTCCACGCGTACAGCCGACAGCATAGGCGGAAAGTTCGCTGCGAACAGGGAACCAATAGAGGGAGTCAGGCGGACACCCAAGTAGAGCAGGGAGACTGGTGCCCATGCCAACGGCGTAAGCGGGCGCAATCGCTCTAACTCGGCCGGCGGGAGCGTCAAGTTTAAAATGTACGATTTATCAAAATTAACTTTGACCCCGGCTACTTCTTCAAAGCTGGACAGCAGGGTTTGAATGTGTGGCAGAGATTGCGCCGGATCCCCCACCGAGAGTAACACATCGTTCGCAAAAAGGGAGATTTTATGCTGTTCACCCGAAAAGGGGAGTCCCTTTATCTGCTCCGGCTCACGCACCGCAATGGCCAGAGGTTCGATGCTTAAGGCAAAGAGAAGAGGTGAAAGCGGGCAGCCCTGTCTCGTACCCCGGGTGTGAGCGAAGCTGGCGGAGCGATGTCCATTAATCACCACTCTGGAGCAAGGAGCTCTGTAGTTCGCGCGGATCATGGTGATAAATTGGTGCGAGAATCCAAAGGCTTCCAGAGTGCGGAACATGAAACCCCAGTCCACCAGATCAAAGGCCTTTTCCGCATCTAACCCCACCAGTACCGCTGGGAGACGAAAGCGAGTGGCTTTCTCAATGAGGTGTATAACCCTTCTCAGGTTGTCGTGCGTCTGACGACCCTTAATAAACCCTGATTGATCCGGGTGAATGATGGCCGGCATCAGGTCCTGAAGTCTACGCGCAATGATAGTGGAATATAATTTAGCGTCTACTTTGAGTAGAGCTATCGGGCGGTAGGACGAGCAGTGAGACAGGTCTTTACCCGTCTTAGGAATCACGGTAATCATAGCCTCAGCCATGGAGCCCGTGGTTCGCCCCGTGACTGCCATTTTATTGAAGAGGGGTACCAAAAATCTCCCAGAGCTCCGAAGCAAAGGATTTGTAGAACAACGCCGTGTAGCCATCCGGACCGGGCGCTTTGTGGAGCTTCAGGTCCCTGATAGCCTCCAACACCTCTGTTCTAGAGATGGGGGTCGCGAGGAGTTCATTCCACTCTTTCGACACCCGTGGGATGGGGAGGTCAGCCAGAAAGCAATCTTGAGCCGCTTGATTTAGGGAGTCACCCTCATAAAGTGCCTCATAGAAACGGCCGAAGAGGTTCGCCTTATCCACATCTCTATGGTGTAACGACCCAGAGGAGTCCAAGATGCCACCAACATAGTCCCTCTCCCTTTTATCTCGGAGCTGACGAGCCAAGTGCCTGCCTATTTTATTCCCCTGTGAGTAGGAGACACGCCGAAGCCGAAGTAGGGTAAATTCTGCACAATTGGTATAATGGGCCTTCAACTTGCCCTGCACCGCAGTTAGTGGCCTAAGAGTGAGCCTAGACGGGTTAGTTTTGTGGGCTTGCTCTAAGGCAGCCAGTTCCGCTTCTAGATCCTCTAGCTCCTTCCTCCTCAATCTGTTGAGGTTGGCGTTGAGGTTGAGGCATGTGCCCCGCAAGGAGGCCTTACATGCATCCCAAGTATTAAAGAGGGAGGTGTCCGACGCCGGATTGAGAGTCCGGAACTCCCCTATCGCCTTGCGCAGTTCCTTGCAAGAGGTGGCATCCCGGACAAGCGCCGGTGGAAAATACCACTTCCTCACCCCGTCCCCTCCGGACGGCCAGTGTAACCCTAGCACCAACAAGCTATGGTCAGACACAGACAGAGGGAAAACGCTAGAGTCCCGGACATCCCCCCTAAGGGCCTGGCTTACAAAAATACGGTCGAGCCGGGAGTAGGAATGATGAACATGGGAGAAGAACGTGTAATCTTGCGTTTGTGGATGCAGAAACCCCCAGCAGTCAATCAATCCAAGTTCATCAATCAGACCCTGATTTTCAGTAGAAAAAACACCTGCACCCGCCCTCTGAGCTCGTGAGCTGTCCAGATCTTTGTCCCAAATCATGTTAAAATCCCCCATAAGAACCACAAGTCCCTCTACAAAGTCCCCCGCCCTGTCCAACAGGTCTCGGAGAAAAGCATTCTGCCCCGAGTTGGGGACATACACCACCACAAATGTACAGGTCACGCCACGAAGTACCCCCTTGACCATTAGCCACCTCACCTCCTTGTCACAGTTGATCCCCAAAGGTTGGAAGTGTAGGGACGCTCGAAACAGGAGTGCCACCCCTCTATGTTTAGTAGATGCAGAGGATCTATAGATGAGTGGGAAGTGCCTATGTCGCAGTCGGAGCTCATCTTTACGCGCCAGGTGGGTCTCCTGGAGCCCCACAATGTCCAAGTGGTGATCAGTGAGATATTTCCAAACTTTTTGGCGCTTCTGAGGGGAGTTGAGACCCTTTACATTCCATGTCCCAATACTAAGTGACATAAGGGATAATTGGAACCCACCCCTGCCTGCTCAACACAACTACCTTCCCACTCCCCCACCTACCCAGATGCAGCCCAGCCGGCCCCCGTGCCCCATTCACCACTGGGCCTCCACAGAACACTGCACTCCTCTCAGGGTTCGGGGACTCATGCGGGCAACAGCTTTCACCCAGCTAACAGTCCTTCCCAAAGGCCTGACATCCAAGATCACAATCAACTCAGAAGTAGGGAGAGAAAAACATACCACACACTCATTCCTGACGCCACCACCACCCAGTCCAACCACCCCCCCCCCGCAAAGCCCCCAACAACTCACCCATCTCGCCTCCCCCCAGACCAAAACCAAACCCAAAATCAAACAAATATACTTAGCAGTCCCAATGGATAGTCCCAGATCGGTGCAGAGCATGGAACAGTCACTGGGAAGGGGACGGGAGACTCCAGGTGGGACTCCCAAGGCCTCGGTCCGGGGTGTCTTCTCACAAAGTACCACCATACCCACGGAACCTGAGAACACGGGCCCCTCCGGCGCCCTCTGGCCATCGGCCCACAAATCAGGCCGCCCCGGAGCTCTGCTGCGAAGCCATAAATGTCGCTGAAGCGACGGAAGCCACCGCGTCTCCTCTCTCCTGCAGGCTGGTTGCTCGGTCAGGCTGACCGCGATCCGATGCCGACCCCACTCTATGCCAAGAGGAGGATCGATGCCGCCTCCTCGTCGAAGGGCTGCCCGCCCCTGAGGCCGGAGACTCATCCTCGATGCCCAGAAGTTCCTTCGCCACCTGTAGGGAGCGGATCTGCGCCAGCTTATTCTGCCACCGGAAGACTATGCGGAAGGGATGGCCCCATGAGTAAGGAATGTTGTGGTTCCTCAAAAAGGCCGTCACTGGTCTAAACTCCCGCCGCTTCTGAAGGGTCGTTGCCGCCAAGTCCTGATAGAGCTGCAGGCGGTGCTCACGGAACTGCAGAGTCGGAATGTCTCGCGCCTTTCTGAGGATCCTCTCCTTTAGCTGAAAATCATGTACACAGACTAATATATCAGGGGGCGGCCCTCCGCCCCTCCGCGGTAGACCGACTCTGTGGACTCTATCCATCCGGATCTCATGCACATCCTCCTCGCCCAGTATCTGAATGAAAAGCTCTTGGACATAGCCACGCAGGTCACCCGCTTCGCCGTCCCACTGCACCGCTCGTATGCGAATGTTGTTCCTACGAGAACGGTTCTCTAAGTCTTCTGCATGGGATTGTAGGTCCAAGTTCTGCTCTGTGAGCCTTAGCACGTCCTGCTGCAATTGGTGGACATCATTTGCCATGCTGAGATCGTGATCCTCCAGCGTGGCCACTCTCTCCCCGATTCCATCCACGTCCCTCCGCACCTCCCGGAGATCAGACGTCAGCTGTGCTCGGAGGTCGGAAATATCCTCCTTAATAGACTTAAAGAGATCAGTCATGAAAGCCTTGGTGACAGGAGCCTCATCATCAGACCTCTTAGGAGAGGAGCTCGGGCCAGGGGATGCCGGCTGCCAGGTGCTCTTGGGTTGGCCGTCCTTACTGGTCTTCCCTTTGCGTGAAACGGTAGACATTGCGGCCCCTTTTGACTTTTTGAGAGACACCACGGATGGCACCCCCCCACTACAGGACAGAGCCTCGTAAATGTAACCGCTTCACTTCCTCGGCGCGGGTTTAGACCCCCGGGTGCTACCCCTGTCCTCCACAGGGGGCCAGGTAGACCGGGCTCAGCGGATGCGGCCTCCCCGGCTCCAGCCCCCACACCAATACCAGGGGTGCGATCGTACCTTCAGCAGCAAGCGGCGAGAAGTCCAAAAGTCTAGGGGACCGTCCTTCCCCTGGGGCCCCCAGTTCAGGCGTCCACCACTACTAGCCAGGCCTCACTCCGATGGCTTCTCTGCCCCACTCTCCAGTCCAGCCCAGCTCGCCTCTACGAGCCAGCAGCGTCCCAGCCACTGAGAGGGGGGGACCAAGCTCGTCCCAGAACCTCTTCTACGTCGCCAGCCGCCCTCACGCGGAGCAGGGGTCCGTCCTCATTGCCCCTGCAGTGCCTGTGCCATTGCCTCCTGTTCTGTAGCGTCCCGTGTCGGCTCCCCGCTGCAGTGCCGCTCACTTCCCGGGGGCCAAGCGCTCGCACTGCCGCGTCCCCCTGCCCCCACCGGCAGCAGCCGGGCCTGTCTTCGATTAGGTGCGTGAGGGTCCAAGCAGGAGGCCGCGGTGCTCACCGCCTCAATCGCGCCGCCACTCACTTCTCCAGGGGTTGTCTGCACCCCCACGGGGGTCGTCCTGGTGCCAGTCCACCGTCAGGGTCCCAGTGTGGCAGCGCGGGCCCCCGGAGCAGCTCAATCCGCCTTCCGCCCTAGGCCACAAGCCACGGCCTCGATTAGACCTCCGGCCGAGCGGCAACTC
The DNA here is from genome assembly GCF_964263255.1 of Lissotriton vulgaris. NCBI lineage: Eukaryota > Metazoa > Chordata > Amphibia > Caudata > Salamandridae > Lissotriton > Lissotriton vulgaris. Next base: position 603,021,701 of record NC_141696.1, read on the forward strand.
TTCCGGGCCGCGGGCAGTAAGCCCCGCCTCTTCCCTGTAAACAAAGGACGCGATGTCCACCGGGCACTCCGTTGCCGCTGCTGGGCCTCCGCAGCACCCCACGGCTGTCCCAGATCGCCCCCTCCGGCCTTCAGTCTCCACACGCCTCCAGGGCCCTCCGTTCAGCCGGCCTGCTTCACAACTCGCCGCCCCCGAGCCGTCATGGTCACGGCTTCCGGCACAGCGATCTCGGGCTCCGTCTCCGCCGGGCTCCGAACCACAGCTGATCACCGCTCCTAGGGGACACAGGAGCGACCAGAGAGCCCAAAGGGACGCCCGGGGCAGGTGCTTATCAAGGCTTTGTAGGGCCCGGCGCCGCAGGGGACTTGAAGCACGTCCTACTCCACCGCCATCTTGGCCACGCCCCCAATAAAAATATTTTAAGAACACCTCACCCTATTAAGAAGGGTCCAACTCTCTGTCCCTCTCTGGTGGAATTAGGACTCTCTCCATTACCATGGCACCACCACCAACGGACCAACTTCTGATGTTCATCATGGTCTCTGCACTCCACTGGCTCCAACTGCACTCTAACTCTTCCAGCCGACTCCCAACTGACTTCTTTATTGACTGACAGCTTCACTGCTCAAATCCATCTGACTTCTACCATTCCAAAAACCATCTGATCTCTCCACTGCTGTAAACCATCTGACCGCTCTCTTCAGTTCCAAAAACCATCTGACCTCTCCACTGCTGTAAACCATCTGACAACTCTGCTCCTCTGTTCTCTGATAATATGGGTGGCTCTCTGCTCATGGAAATTTCCAGCAAGCACCCGGCCTCCCACCGAATTCCTGTACCAAGCCCCGCGCTCCCTGCGCTCCCACAGTGGCCAGCTGTTGTTGCGTCTAGAGCCCAGGGAAAGTAAGCACATTCCTCCGATAAGGGCCTGTCCTCACCGGTTTCTAACTAGTGAATAACAACTCAACTCTAAATATCACTTCTGACCTACAAACGCCTCAGACAACTGAGGCAGGAAGACAAGATGGCTGCTCTCTAGTTTAGGCCTTTAGGCCCGAAAGAGGCAAAATAGGCATAGAATCATGCCAAAGCCAATAGGCAAACCCTACAAATAGGCTAAAATAAAGGATTCATAGCAATATACTGAGATGGCAGTGGACCATAGTCATCACCAATCCAAATAGGGCAAATTATCCTGTTGCTACAGCAAATTTTTAAAATTTCCAAATGAATTACGAACATTGAAACACGTGAAACTTTGATTTGTCTACACGTTGTAAGAAACTTGAAAGAATGAATTAAAACCAGTGAAGAAACTAGTATGTTTCATTGATTACTTTGCGCACTCGTCAGTGGGAAGGAGTCACTCCCCACAACATATACGTGTTTACTAAGACAAGGTTGGATGCCTTGGGACACGAGTTGCGCCAACAATAAAGTTCAAATTATTGGAAGAATCTTGAATAAACGAGTGCACGAGGATAACACTTTTTCTGCTACAGCATGTCTCTCACTCTGCATTCACCCAGCCCCTCCTCTTCCCATGCATTCAGACAGATGTGCCTCTCACCCTGCATTCACACAGTCGCACACTCCCCCTGAACTCACATGACTCACCCTCTACTTAAGTAAGCACACCTCCCACTTTGCACTCACTTGGGCACACCACTCACCCAGTACTCATACAGGCAGACCACTGACCCTGCACACACACACCGATATCACTCACTCTCTGCTCACATAGGCACCAATCTCACCCTGCACTCACATGGGTAGACCGCTACTCACTAACAGAGGCACACCCCTCCTTGTGCACTCACATGGGCACATCCTCCCCTGTGTATTCACCAAGGTTTATCTCTCATCATGCATTTAAAAGGGCTCAAATATCCACTTACATTCTCCTTGGCGCCTATGCATTTACAAAAGCTCAGATCTCACCATGCCCTCACATAGGATCACTTCTCACAATGCACTGCCACATACTCTCCTTTCACCATGCACTAACATAGGTACGCCTCTCTCCCTTAAACCACACAGACTTCTCTCTCACATATGCATACCACTCACCCTGCAAGAACATCAGCTCACGTCTCAACAGGCACTCACAGAGGCACACCCTGCATTCACAAGGTCTGAAGTGCACTCACGAGGCCCTCCTTTCACACTGCATTCACACGGCTCAGCTGTCACTCTGCACTCACAAGTGCTCAAAGTCAAACTTCACTTGGCGCTCAAACAGGTACATCATTCACCCTACGCTAAGACATCTTACCTCTCACACTGGAGTCACAACTGCAGCTCTCACCATACATCACATCGCCACATACCTCAATCTGTACTCGCAGTCACACTTCTCACCCTGCATTCACAGTCATATCTCTCCGAGTGCTCATGTGTGCATGCATGCCTTCACAGACGCTCTTCGGCCAGGTGGAAGAAAGAGTTTGAATTGTTGGCGGAGGTTTGACTTCCTAAGCGGAGCTGAGGCTCGGAGCAACTGGGTTTGGTGGAAGGGAAGTAGCCCCTAATAGGATTTATAGCCTGGGATTTCTTCAGACAGTGCCGCCTTTGAGACAGTTGCTGCGCAGATAGCTGCTCAGATGAAAGCATTCTTGGGACTGGCACTTTCTTTCTCTTTCACTTTCTGCACATTCGGCACTTACGAAACAAAGGGCATGCACGTCTGCAAAGAGGGTGAACAGTTTACTTGGAGGGTGACATTACAATGTCTAAGAAACACTGGAGCAAATTGGTGCTTGTGCAGAGAAAGTTGAAAACTAAGCATGGGCGAATTCTGCGAATCTGGCGTTCGCGAATTTGCGTATTTGCGAATTCGCAATCTGCAAAATCCGCGAACTCTTGCGAATTTGTGGATTTTTTTTTTTGTGTTCGCAAGGGTTTCTGCAATTGCGAACTTACTTGTCGGCTCGCAACGGTCGTGACTTTGTTGTTTCTACGTCTGGTGCATCATCACAGGTTCACAGCACCCTCTGTTTCACCACTGCCACCCTCTGGTTCACCCATGCCACCCTCTGGTACATCACTGCCACCCTCTGATTCATCACTGTAGATTATGGGGGGGAAAAGCAAGCACACCTGCCCTGCTTCAACTGACATGAATTAATTTCTGGTTCATCACTGTAGATTATGGGGGGAAAAGCAAGCACACCTGCCCTGCTTCAACTGACATGAATAAATTTGGGGTTGATTAATGTGTCACTGAATTTAAACTTCCTGTCTGGCACCTGCTTCCTTATCTGTAATTTTCTTTCTGTTGCAGTGCAATTTTTTTTCCCAGGACCTTTGTGGCCTACTTGTAGCTATTCTATGAGCCTGCTGTGAGGTCAGAGCAGGGTCATAGAATAATTGCAAGTAGGCAACTGAACTCTGGAGGGGCCCCTCAGGAAGCACTACGGGGAATGGTTACTAATGATGAGTTTGAACTTTTGCACCTGCTGAGTGCTTTCAGTTTTGCAAAACTTGTTTTTTTGTGGGGCACTTCCTTCCTCCCACCCCCCCAAAATGGACTCCTTGCAAAAAAAAGTGCAGGCAAATGTCAACCTGAGGAGTTATTCTGATAAAAATCATCATTTTCAGAAGGTTTATGCTGCTTGCTGGTAGATTTCTTGTGCAGAATTGCAAATTTTGTAATTTCGCTAGTGCGAGATTGTTGCTGCCCGCCGCATCTACATGTTCGCAATTGCGAACTCTCGCGATGCGTCCCCAAACTCTAGCGGGATCCCGCAGCAAGATCCAAAATGGCGCAGCACTCGCAAAATACCGAGAAAAACAACTCGGCAAGCGCTGAATGACGGTAAGTGAACGCCGCACGCCGCAATACTGTATCACCAAGCATTAAAATCCGCTGCGTGCGAATTTGCGGATTTTCGGTAAATTCGCGAGAGTTCGCGGATTGCCAATTTACCGAAAATCAGCAAAATCCGCGAGCGGAACAGATTTTCCGCCCATGCTTATAGAAAACACCCAAGTGCTAGTCATGCAAACTGACGCAGGTAATTGGTCACTGCTAAGCTTGCATTTTCATTACTCTGAGGTAACGAGGGAGTCTACCTTATTAGAGGCAACATGTTCATGTTCTGCCATGAAATTGAATTTCTCATCTAAGTGACGAGGTGGGCGTGCAGAGGTAATGTTTAAACCAAGCCTCGTGAGGGCTGTAGAGTCCTGGTGTTTGGACGACTTTAAAACACTCAGTCCCCAGCCGTTGCCAGTGGCCTAACAAAACGTGAGGGCTCCCTGCAAGATGTGCCAAAGGGGCCCCTCACAATCTAGTATGTGTAAGCCTGGGGGCTGCAGGGGCCTTTGTTACGCCCCTGCAACTATGTAGTAAGTGAGGTCCTGCAGGGCTACTAAAAACATGTCTTTCATATTCAAGCATTGGTGCATTGGACTAAGTTCACTTCTGTCACCAGTGGGTGTGAAAACATGACTTGTAGAACAGAAGCACAGACTAAAGTTCATGCAATACTAGACAGCATGATGTAGTAAAAAGCACACAGTACTCAAAGCACCACTATTAATCTGCACAATGCACTAGCTAGTACTATTCACTATATGGTATCCATAAGGTGCATGACCCCAGAATGCACAGCCCACTATGAGAAAAATGTCAGACTGTGGGGTACCTTCAGCATTGCTGAAACTGATAATTACACACTGGGTCTTGGACCAGAGCACAGAAAAGTGAAAATGGGTCTGTAACAAAGAGGATTGGGGCACCAAACGGTATTAGACCTGGCTGTGTTCTGGCCCTGCTGTGTTCTCTCTTTTTGTCTCGGATACACCTAAAGCTTTACAAGGACCACAGCCTTTGCCTCCTCAATAAGATACATCTTTAATCCAAAGCATATTTTATACAGATTACTGCATAATTTTGGATCTCATGCCTATAGGCTTACAGCGGTTACTGGATTCTTTCTCCATTGATTACAAAAAAAATCATTTAAGAATAAACACAACCAAAGTAATATCATGGTGTTCCAGAAAAAGAAATACTAAGACAACCAAACTCCTATGATGTGGAAAGAGTAACTACTTATGTTTATATGGGAGTTACCTGTTCTTTGATGCTGATTGCAGAATAGTGTGTGTTAATTCAATGGCACATGCTGTGGGACACTTGGGAAGTATTTTCACAAATACACTGCAAGAGTTAAAACGTTGTTTCCTTAGGAATATTGCTCTAAGCAAATGCTTATTGCCAAAGTCTGTATTTCCTCATGGAGAAATTCCTTTCCAGTTTTCCCACATCAGCTGTAATAAGGGTCCACATCTTTATGCAATGCATCACATAAAAAGTAAAAATAACTAACATACCTAACACACATTCAGACCAGTCATTCTCATATCTGCATTGAACATTATTTGCAATACCATTACTAAAACAATTAACATAATGATGTCCTTGCATTCAGATTTTTACATTTCTAAGATTCAACTTACTTGTAGATTCAAACTACAAAAATGGTCTAAAAATGACTTCAGTGAAAGACTTTACAGTCTACCCCAAAATAACAACACACTTTTGATAGCCTTTTGAAATTTTTATTTTGAAACAGTAAACTTCATTCATACAAGCCATGTGAATGTAAATGAATACAGTTGCGAGCAAAAATGCTAAATTCGGGAATACATAGCCAACAAAAGGTAATATACGCTATTAATATATGCAACACTAAAGTAGCTAAGAAGCAATAACTATAAAACATACACACTATTCAACATCCTTCAGTAAACCATTACAAAACAAAACGTTTAATCTCTACTTTTGCCCTACATATTTACTTACATTAAGTAATTGAATTGTTTATATCATAATCATTGTAAAAACATCACCTAATAACTACTACAAATAAAAATTAAAATGTACATAATACAAAACGTGTATTCTGATTTCATGTGATAGTTTGTTTTTAAAAGTGAAAGAAAATTTGAATTTTCACTGATTAAATCAGAAAGCCAGCTTCAATTTGTATAAACAGGACCCAGCCATCGACACCCATTTATTACCACACTACCCCATTTTATATCATACTATTTTTATTCAGTGCTCTCCTAATCCAATCCATTTTCGAATCCAAATTAAAACACCCTTATAATCTCATCTTTCATGATCAATTAACAAGCAACTATCATATGGCAATTAGAAAAATATTGAGAAAGATAATAACCGTCAGTACCAAAATATACTTTTCTCAATGATAGTAACTCATACATACTCTCTGTTTTAACAAAATTAAAATAAAATATAGGAGTTCATGTAAAGATATATCAAGCTGAACAACACTATACAAATACATTAAAGAATCAATATCAAGCACAGTAAGGGACCAAAAGGTGCAAGAAGGACAAGACTTACTGAGTCTATCCAGGCTGCTATGAGATCACATTAGTAAAGCTTCATCACACAAATTTAGTCCGGCCTCACAACCTGACAAAGTCATGAATAGTTAGAGCTTAGCCTATACTTGTTATCATAGGTGTCTTGTGGGTGGGTAAAGGGCTGAATGTCACAGAAAGAGTGACAAACGTATCACCACACCCAACTGTTCCCAAATAGGTCGTGCTAGAACCAAACACCTCTCTGATCACACATACAGGTCCAATTATAATCCCGAGGCACTAGTGCGGGCTATACAAATACCAGACAACATAACAAAAAGAGTTCCTTAGTGCTACTTAGGAGTGTGTCCTCTTATATATCTTCTGCCACATAGTAGAGACCAAAAATCAATAGAAGTGGGGAAATTTCTCAGTCTCTGAACGTAGTCTCAAAGTATCTGCCAATGACTGTTTTGTCATTCAGCCACACCACATTTTTCCTGGCTAAAATTATATCAGAGTAAGAAGACATTGTTGGATCCTTGCAAGCCACAGTATCTAGTTTTTAGAAATATCTTGCTCTGTTGAGATTCTAGAGGTGCCGGTCAACGGCAGGCGCAAACTCTGCATTGAAATTGAAATAAAAATCTGCATGTTTCCAAGTTCCATTTTAGGGCCTTTCATGTTCAAGGCAAGTAGCTCACCAACACCATTAACTTCACATTTGGCATCATTTTCATGGATTACTTGTCAAAATGCACTGAGGTGGGATTTGTAAATAGCGTCACCTCCAGCGATGTCATTCCATTTTTACACAGTGTATTTGTAAGAGAGGACTATCCTATGGAGATTGTTACGGACAACGGCACACAATTGGTGTAAAATGAAATTAAAGTGTTCCTAGATTCTCAGGACATAAAGCACATCAAGACATCCCTGTACCATCTTAGGAGCAATGGTCCAGCTGAAGGCCTCAACCGCACTTTGAGGGACCATTTGCAACTGGGAATGATAAACACATTGAATTGGAGATTAAATGTGGATGACATGCTATGGGACTACAGGACCATCCCCAGTTGGTGCATGGGGTCTCCCATTTTGTCCTGTTGCAGGGTAAGGGTCCCAGCTCTAAACTCAAGCATGAGTGGATGGATCATAATCATATTGATGAGGCTAGTTTGGCTGGTGAGGTGGATGTGAGGAAGAAAGAACTAGAGAAGTATGGTGGAATTGGTGTGAAATATGGGTTCAGAAATTTGAGTGTGGGAATTTGGATCAGAATTAAGAAACCGTGAAGGGTGATTCCCATTTTTCTGCCCCAAGCAAGTTGTCAAGGCATTTCAAAGTACTGTTCGCACCAGTGGTGGCAAGGTTTGGAACCAAGATAAGATCTCTGTCATTCTGGAAAGTAAGATCAACCTCATGTGTGCTCACCTTGGTGAAAGAGTTGAGGATGAGTGTTTGGGGGAACCGTGTGTGACCAGAGTGAACAACGTGAGGCATAAACCAGTGTGGCATAAGGATTTTTGGTTGGGAGTATTTCTGCCAAACTCAAGATGTGAAGTTCTGCTTTTCTTTTCATAATACATGGGAGTATCCCAGGTCTGACTCGTTGTCATGTGTAGTAGGAAATGTTTCAGTATTAGGATGTCTTCATATGCTGTGGAATATGTTTCAAAATTATCTTTCATATGCAATCTTTGTTTTCCTTTTTGTTTAAAGGGGAGGATGTGTTGGGTATGGAACGTGGAATGTGGAATGTGGGGGCACGAAGATGAGGAGATGTACTAGAGCTTGAAGGGGAATTGTATGATACATTAAATCTTCTTACCTGACCCATGTTGTGAAGACCATCTTCCTTCTACTATTCAACTATAAACAATATTTAAAGGCACCCTATTAGCTCTAAAATACAATGTTAACAAGAGTATATTGTATATCAGATATTTACATTGATAGTGACCCAGTTCATTGCTGACTTGAATAATATTCATTTTAAATGTGCGACAACGGCAACTACCGTCATCAAGAATGTTATGAATTGCTGAGGGCTTTTTGAAAAGGATGCTTTGAACTGTATCATGTTCAATTACACTAATATGAAAAATATCCTTGTGCTTTGCAAGACACAGTTAAAATGCAGCGAAACAAGAAAATGACTGTCAATTCTTGAAGGCGGAGCTCGGACATTAATCTTAGATCGGGTTCTCTTCAAGGCAAAACAACCACGTAATCTTCATCTTTAATTTCTGTGAATAAAACAAAATTACTAAATCAGTATTCAGAACCAAGCAGGGCATTTTGTATGCAGCTTAGTATCTTCCTGATAAATTGCTTATATTTCTAATAAAATATATTCCGTGGGGTGCAACATTATCATGCCCCTGAGTGGTTTTGGTATTCTACGTGTTCAGAAATAGGTAATAATGTTGTTCCAGTGAAGATGCAACAATTTGTGCAGAAGGTATGCAGCAAGTATGGAATATGGAATGGAAGTTTCTGGAAGAGCTATAATATGGCAGGCCTTATGGGCTGTGCCGATGTGCAAAGCAGTGCTTGGACAAGATGAGTGGCACACTGATAAAATGTGGAGGTGACGAAGGGAGGGACTGCTGAAGATTGGTTCAGTGTAGCCAAAATGTTTATTATTTCAGCCGTAGCCATAACATGAATAACATTAACAGTAATTACAATAGCATTAAAAATCCATACCATGTAAACCCTTAAAACAATAAAAACAAGAGCATTCTCGCGCCTACAAAGGGTGCAAACATTATTGATTATAAAGTACAAGTTAGATAAAATACGACCGAATTTCCATTCAATAAAATGCCTCTATTACATGTTTATCTTCACTGTTAGCCACGCAGACTATATGAAAGAAGCAAGTAAAGTTATCTGAAAATAAAGTGCATGTCCCTGTATTTTCGAGTCAGTATATTATTGATTTGGCACACATTGGATATAAAAAGAAATATGGGTAGGGAAGAAAGCACAGTTTGTTAACTTCTTAGACAAAATATAGAAGATCTGAAAAGATTTTCATTATTTATCCAGATATACTTGTGGAAATCTGCCATCACTCAAGCTCCCTATCAAAGTAGTCCGTACTCTAAGTAAAATGAACAATTATTATATGAGTTTCAACCTCCTCATGCCGTGCAGATGTTATTTTCTAAGAATCACTCACCAGGCCCAAGATTTAATTGTTTGTTCTCTTTTGGACTAGGGCCTGTCTGCCAAAACTGGTAGGGAATGCAAGACTGGTCTAACTCAATATAAACCAATGTCCTGAGTTAGTGGGTGTCCAATCACTGAAAGATCCAGCTCGAGAATTGAGGAAATCATTGGTTAAGAAAATCATTAGTTGGATCTGAATATTCTGAACTGCAATTGTGTAATTAGGGAGGATATTCTTGGTGCAAAAAGGGTCCTCAGCACAGACCACTTCCTTTCCACTGTAAAAGGTATGTGATCGGAGTTGGGGGAAAGGATCTAACTTTGTCAGAGTGTCTGATAATTGCAATGCCCTTGTACTAAATGGAACTGCAAGAATGACTGAGGCTTGTTCAGTTAGATTTTACTCAAATATGGTTTAGGGAAGGGATCATATGCAAAAGAGTTTCCCATAATAGGGTCAAACTGTCCAGATGGGCATGGAAATGTATTGATAAAATACCTGATGTATGGGGTGTGGGACCAGCATCTGACATATCAGCTAATTTGAGGCAGCTGGAACAGTAGAACAACAGTCTAGGATAAGAGAACCTTCATACTTGGGAGTGCAAGATTGGCAAACCGAGTCTGAAGATCCTCTGATCGAGACAACCCTCTTTATACTTGCCACTGTGAGCAAATAACAAAAGAAATGAACATTTAGTCATTTATTGGAACATTGTGAGATCGGAGCTGAAGATTGATGTAGAAGAGTTTCATGAACTTGAGCTATATTCAGCATTTTAAACTCCCTGGAGACTTGGGCTATCTATCTCCAGATGTGTTAACCCCTTCGTCAACCATTTTGAGAGGCTGTATTATATAATAGGAAAATATTGGCTTTAGAATAGGAAGGCTTATTATAGTGTTAATGTAATATAGATTGCAAATTGAAAGGACTGCAGCTACTATGACGCTACAGGGCATTACCAAATGTGCACACCTCTGAAAATATTTGTATCACATAGACTGAATGCTATCACAATCTGTGTATGCTTTTGAAACTATTTTCCTCAGGGTCAGTGGACTGCATAAGGAGTTGATTACTTTCTAGGACAGATTCTATTCTATTCTACTCTCAGCATTTCTATAGCGCAGGGCTACCAAACGGGCCTCCCAGCGAGCTGGGTCTTGTCAGGCTCTACACTATACATGTTAGATGAACAAAAATGTCTTAAGCTGTTTCCACAACTCAGTTCATCCCTGTTCTTCCTGAGTGCTACTGGTGGGGCATTCCATAGTTTGGGGAACAGATACGAAAATGAACGTTCTCCACTCCTGGCTATGTTGATCTTGGGGACAGTGAGTAGACCTTGAGTTGCAGAACGCAATGGTCTGCCAGGACAATAAGAACGTATGAGATGTTGTAACAATTGTGTTCCTGCTACATGCCCGATGTGCTATACATGGCGACTTGAACTGTATCCTTTTGTGTACTAGTAGCATATCTAATGCTGCCAGGGAAGTAGAGGCAGAGTCATATTTTAGTAGTCCCAGAAAAGTCTGAGCTGCTGCATTTTGGATTGTGTAAAGTTTTACTATTTCTGATTGGGGGCTTTAAAGATATAGGCCTAGATGTATCAAGCAGTTTGCGATTCGTTAAGGCCGAAATTCTGCGAATTTCGGCCTTAACGAATCGTAAACTGAAATTTTGCATCTTTTGAGATGTATGTGTGATTAGCAAAATAAGGAATCGCAATAAATTGCGATTCCTTATTTTGCATCAGCATTTAAGGAATCGCAAATGTGCGATTCCTTAAATGCCATGTATGAAGCTTTTTTTTGTAGCGAATTTAGGTTAAGGACTCGCAAATTAACACGAACTTGAGGTCCGTGTTAATTTGCGAAATCCTTTAAAACAACAAAATAACACTATTTTGAAGGTGGCATGTGGCACACATACATGCCCATAGGGCATGTATGTGTGCCATATGCACACACATGTAAGTTTCAGGGGTGCAGCAGGGTGTCCATAAGACACCCCTGCACCCTTGAAATAATTCTCAAATTGCGATTAGCAAATTGCGAATTCGCAATTTGAGAATTACTGCACATTCATTCCTATGGGCCTCCTGGCCCATAGAAATGAATGGGAAAATTATTCCTTAATTGCGATTAGCAATTTGCTAATCGCAATTAAGGAATGTTAAGGAATCGCTAAAAAATAGAGAATTCCTACATACATACCATTTTGCACTTCTCTAATAGCGATTCCTTACCAATCGCTATTAGAGAAGTGCAAAACGATTTCTTGATACATCTACCCCCATAGTGAATTCCCATAGTCTAGAAGTGACAGAATCTGACCTTGAAGCACCACTCTTCGCTGGAAGAAGGTAACCAACTCAGGGTTTTCCTGATGGTTCTTAGTGATTGAAAAGACTGGCAACTAGTTTCCTGGCCTGGTCACTGGTACAGTTGTCATCTATTCAAACACTAAGACTTTCACTGCTGATTTAGCAGAAGGATGTTCCCCAAAAGAGTTAGGCCAGCAAATTTCCTTCCAAATGGAAGGATTGTTGCCAACAACAGGTACATCTGTTTTGCTGCCGTTATGTTTTAGACTGTTGGCCGATATAAAATCCGAGACTTGCCTCAAGCATGAACTGCGTTGACAGGATATGGCTGCTGTATCTGGTGTAAGTGAAATAAAGATCCACGTGTCATCTTCATATGACACCATGGAGAACCCATGTAAGAATATAATCTCTGAGAGTGGGAGGACATAAAGATTGAAGAGAGTGGGGCTAAAGGATGTGCCCTGTGGTACTCCCTGTTTTGTAAGGTGGGAGACAGTAAAAAGGCCCCTCACACTTGGAAGCTTCTTTTATCAAAAAATGAGGCAAACCATTTTAGGGCTGATCTGACATTTCTAGCCTCTACCAACCTCTAAATTAAAGTTGGATGAGAGACCTTGTTGAAAGCTGCACTTAAGTCAAGCAGTATGAATGCTGCTGGTTTACCGTGGCCATGAATCTTTTTTCAATTCTTCGGTGACCACAAGTAGTGCTGTTTTCAAGCTGCTACCTGGCTAGAAACCCGTTGGGGAGGGATGTAGAATTCCATGAGACTCCAGGAATGGAGAAATGTGTTTATTAACAAATTTCTCAACACGTTTACTAACACCTGGAAGTAAGGATATAGGCCTATGATTTTCTGCCATAGTTGGATCCTGAGATGGTTTTTTTAATAATGACCTGACAACCGCATGTTTCTACGTGTCTGGGATGCAACTGCTCTCTCCAGTGAGTGTTTTTAGAATATTCAACAGTTCCTGGAAAAATGCATTTTGACCTTTTGACAGAATGTCTAGATGGACCGGATATGGGGGGGGATCTGGATTTTACTGTTTTTAAAAGTTCTTAGATGTCTTCCATAGAGACCGACACAAAGGAGGGTAACTTGGCTTTTTCCACACTAGTGCACAGGGGATTGTCGACCTTCAAGTTGGATCCTGGATTCCCTATCTGTGCAGAACATATGCTGTTGACCTTCTCCAAACAAAAGCTTGCTAGCATATTACACCGGACTCAAAAGGTGGTGGACTTGAGGATGAGCTGATTAACTTAAAAAAGGAATTAACTATCTTATAAAAATCCTTTGATGAATTAGGGCAATGGTTCCCAAACCTTTTCGACCTGCGGCTCCCATGAGCTACTGGCCATTGGCCGCAACTCCCCACCATGTTACTATTTTTTGGGGAAGCTCGGGGATGTAAGCCTGACATCTGCAGTACTTCAATTTTTCTCCCTGAAAATAATCGGGATGAAGCTGATAAAGAAAGGTATTATAATCATATCCGCAGGGTGTTTCTTATTACTAAGAAGGTACCTCTAATAAATTATTCCTAGTTACACTTCTTTGCCCATGTCTTTTTTAGAGAACTCTCTCAAACCTTTTTATCCCGCTTCCAGCACTAGATTCCACCCCATGCATGTAGGCCCCATTGTTAATTGTTTCTGTGCTTAAAGAATGTTTCCATGCACCTCCATTTCTACCATGTCATACGTGCCAACACACCTGTCTCAGCAGGGTGACTCACACATTTTTAAACCAAAGACTGCTGTCCCCTCCCTAAAATTGCCTTCAATTCAATGGAAGCCAAATAAATTCCTCAAATTTTTCTGGGTTTTTTAAACGTCTCCCTTTCTTGCTTCCAAATGTTGGAATTATGCCATATATGGGGTTTTACTTCCCTGTGCTCATGAAGAGAGCAGGCCTGTCTGGAAATGCGTGTGTACTGGAAGACATGTGTACCGAAAGCACCTATGGTTCAAGTACACATGTCAATACTTAATAACACTTAGGGCCTGATTAGGATGTCGGTCTGTAAGCCTCCGAATGCTTGTTGGAGGCTTACCGACCAACATCCTTGGTTTGAAGTCCGACTACCATATTAAGGGCAGGCACAGTGAGGTCCCTGCCACACGGTGCAGGGATTTACAGTAACTCCCATTTCTCCATAGGAGCTTGTGCTGCGGACTGTTTCTAACCGCCGGACAAGCTCCCATAGGGAAATGGGAAGTTACAACCATACCATATGCGGTTGCATCATAATTGTGGTTTCGGACCGCCAACCCAAGGTCGGTCGGTTCCGAACTGCAGAGATGTTGGTCGGATGCAACCCCGACCGACATTATAATCAGCCCCTTAATGTGTTTGAGAGACAGGACAACTTTACTTTCCTGATATCTTGCATCAGTGTGAAATGCATTAAAAAATATCAATGAATCTAATAAAATGAACCTGGCGTCTTCCTCTTATTTTGGGAGTGTTAGAACATCCAGTGAAATATGGAAGTCATCTACCTCGACATACCATCAACTAAGCACTACCTTTCCAGCTTAAGGCATGTCACTTATAAATCATATTTAACAACAAGGGGTGGTGATGGACAGAGTTTCTGAATTAAGCAGAATACTCTCACCCAGTCAAGAGATCAGGGCTAGATCCAACACCGTTTTTTAGCTCACTGCACCATCCCAGCTCAGAACCTGGCTATATGCAAATTAGTTTGTTCCTGTCCCAGTGCATGATGGGAACAGGGCAAACCAAACTACCAAGCCAATTCTTACACTGGGAAGGAAACAAGCTTCCGGGGACCGGTTTCTGGCATTTCAGCCGTCGTCGGCCCGGCTTGCTTGAATCCTGATGGTGCAATGAGCAAGGGACTCACGTCTGAGTATACCCTTCCACGCTTAGGGTGGACAAAATATTTAACAACAAGGGGTGGTGATGGACAGAGTTTCTGAATTAAGCAGAATACTCTCACCCAGTCAAGAGATCAGGGCTAGATCCAACACCGTTTTTTAGCTCACTGCACCATCCCAGCTCAGAACCTGGCTATATGCAAATTAGTTTGTTCCTGTCCCAGTGCATGATGGGAACAGGGCAAACCAAACTACCAAGCCAATTCTTACACTGGGAAGGAAACAAGCTTCCGGGGACCGGTTTCTGGCATTTCAGCCGTCGTCGGCCCGACTTGCTTGAATCCTGATGGTGCAATGAGCAAGGGACTCACGTCTGAGTATACCCTTCCACGCTTAGGGTGGACAAAATATTTAACAACAAGGGGTGGTGATGGACAGAGTTTCTGAATTAAGCAGAATACTCTCACCCAGTCAAGAGATCAGGGCTAGATCCAACACCGTTTTTTAGCTCACTGCACCATCCCAGCTCAGAACCTGGCTATATGCAAATTAGTCTGTTCCTGTCCCAGTGCATGATGGGAACAGGGCAAACCAAACTACCAAGCCAATTCTTACACTGGGAAGGAAACAAGCTTCCGGGGACCGGTTTCTGGCATTTCAGCCGTCGTCGGCCCGGCTTGCTTGAATCCTGATGGTGCAATGAGCAAGGGACTCACGTCTGAGTATACCCTTCCACGCTTAGGGTGGACAAAATATTTAACAACAAGGGGTGGTGATGGACAGAGTTTCTGAATTAAGCAGAATACTCTCACCCAGTCAAGAGATCAGGGCTAGATCCAACACAGTTTTTTAGCTCACTGCACCATCCGAGCTCAGAACCTGGCTATATGCAAATTAGTCTGTTCCTGTCCCAGTGCATGATGGGAACAGGGCAAACCAAACTACCAAGCCAATTTTTACACTGGGAAGGAAAAAAGCTTCCGGGGACCGGTTTCTGGCATTTCAGCCGTTGTCCGCCCGGCTTGCTTGAATCCTGATGGTGCAATGAGCAAGGGACTCACGTCTGAGTATACCCTTCCACGCTTAGGGTGGACAAAATATTTAACAACAAGGGGTGGTGATGGACAGAGTTTCTGAATTAAGCAGAATACTCTCACCCAGTCAAGAGATCAGGGCTAGATCCAACACCGTTTTTTAGGTCACTGCACCATCCCAGCTCAGAACCTGGCTATATGCAAATTAGTCTGTTCCTGTCCCAGTGCATGATGGGAACAGGGCAAACCAAACTACCAAGCCAATTCTTACACTGGGAAGGAAACCAGCTTCCGGGGACCGGTTTCTGGCATTTCAGCCGTCGTCGGCCCGGCTTGCTTGAATCCTGGGATGGTGCAGTGAGCTAAAAAACGGTGTTGGATTAAGCCCTGATCTCTTGACTGGGTGAGAGAATTCTGCTTAATTCAGAAACTCTGTCCATCACCACCCCCTGTTGTTTAATTATTTTGTCCACCATAAGCGTGGAAGGGTATACTCAGACGTGAGTCCCTTGCTCATTGCACCATCAGGATTCAAGCAAGCCGGTTTGAACTTCACTCAAGATCTCACCGCTATCTGATGATATATCGCCAGAGCTCTGTATCCTCAAACCGGATATCTGATTCCTAACACGATCTGCTCTGGCCTTCCAAGCTAGTATTCGCCCACATTTCTCCCCATAAGAAAAATTCTGGAGTCTACTCGTATCCCACCTTAATTTAATAATTTTATCTAGGTTGGCCCGGTATTTAATTTTTAAGTTCTCAAACTCTTTTTGAATGGATGTCACATCGATCCGTTGTTCTAAGCAAGCTTTCTGTAAATCTTGCTCTTTTTGCTTTATAAGAGATAAAGAGTCTTCATTTTCCTTTTTTCTAATTTTATTTCTTCTTATCATTTCGGATGTAAATATACCTCTTAAGAAAGGCTTGAAAGCATCCCATAATATTTGCTCCGATACAGTGCTCTTATTTAGTTGAAAATATTCTGTCATATGTTTCAATAGTTCAAGCTTTAGATTCTCTTGTGATAATAAGGATCTATCTAAGGTCCATCTCCTAACTTGTAAATTCTGTGGGAGCTTAAGCACTAGCTCCACTAAGGAATGATCTGATAATATTGCCGGAATATAAGCAGTGGAAAGGGTCTCAGAAAGAAGACTTTGATCGATAAGAAAAAAATCAATTCGTGAGTGGTGCTTATGTCTGTGGCTATAAAATGAATAATCTCTGTTATTCCGATTCTTAGTCCTCCAGACATCTATCAAATTGAAGTCCTTTATTATGTTTCCAAGCTCCCTTTTAGATCTAAGTAGTGGAGGTACAGGAGCCTTAGAAGTGCGATCCAATCTAGGATCGAATACCAAATTAAAATCGCCACCTAATATGATGGGGGAGAGCATAGAATATCCTGTATCCATTTTTGATTTTTAAAAGCCAATCTACACTCCTGTGGATTAAGGTGGGTTTCTTCTAATAGAAGAATATGGGCGCCAGACTTATTTAGGAATTCACAAATTCTACCGATTTTTCTGCTTTCCCTCAGTCCATTGACATTCCAGCTAATTATTTTTAATTTATTCTCCATATTCCTTGATTATTCCCTAAGGGGAAGTGGATCTTAGTTGCATATTGACTCTTAGTGGTCTCGGAGTTTATAGCTATATGAGGAATTTTTTTTTCTTTTAAGCGCTCCCTCCCTACCCTCCCCACCCTCCTCCCCCCATGAGGAACCTTCCCATATTACCTTTGGCGAAGATATCGCCATTCGAGGCCCCTCCCCCCAACTGGAATCTGGTCCTATCTATGCATACTATACAATTGTATGTACCTTCACCCAACTAATAAAAAAAAAATTTTTTTTTTTTTTTCTCCCTTACCCTCTTTCCTTTTTCCCCTACCTCCCCTTCTTTATTGTGCTTTACATAAAGTTTTTTTTTTTTTTCAAAACTACAACTTTAATGTAACTATTCGTAATGGTATTTCTACGAAGTGGTAATTATTCTGTTAATATAATCCACTAAAGTCTCAAGTTTAAACATTCCGTTATTCTCATACTTTCTGAGCCTCTTTCAAACTTACTACAAAGTCATCTACTTCGTGGGGAAATGCGAAATTATAAGTCTTGTTATTCCATACCACTCGTAGGGAGGCAGGAAATCTCATCATCACCTGGGCACCCAGACCTCTCAATTCCTGCATTCTGGATCCTAACTCCCACTGTCTTTGGGCCATCACTCTACCCACATCAGAACAAATTAAATACTTTGAGGACCCTATCTGAAGTGAAGAGTCCCTCAGAGCCCTACTTAATATTAATTCTTTAACAGAATAAGATAGGAAGTTAACCAGAATTTTCCTTGGGGCATTTCTAGCAGAATGTCTACGAAATGGATCTCTATGGGCTCTCTGAATTTCGCGTTCTAAGTCAATATCCGGTCTGTCTTTTTTTTTTTATTTTAAAATTTTTATTTTTGGTGTTGCATTCTCATGGTGTACATTCACGATTTAAACTCACTGTAGCTCAGCTTCAACATTCAGCCGCCTACGATTAATAGAGCAACTTTTAAATTTTTGTTTTTCCCCCCCCCAACATAAAACCTGCTACTTCAGGGGTTGCATTGTACAAACATGAACTGTAGGCCATTGTAACCAGTATCCGCATGCAGATATTCAGCAATACTATACATAGTCTCTGGCGACAGTAGTCTCTTGACCCTCAAATCCCCTGATCCCGGACTTCTGCAGTGAACCTGGGCCACCCGCTTCCCCCCTCACATCAATCCAAGTCTTCATCGTCCCCTGAGCTGTCGCCATCCTCCCCTTCGGGCAAGGGCTCACAAATGTCCCCCCTATATGAGTTCCACTGTGACCAAATCCTGTTCCATTTACGTGGATTACGTCGCTGTTGATATACTGCCCTCTCCGTCACCATGAGCACATCCATATTCCTGCACCATTGCGCCAGTGTCGGTGTCTCCAGTGCCCCCCAATTCTTCGCTATATCCCGCTTAGCCATCATAACACCAATGACCACCCAGCCCTTGGCATACAACGACAGATCTGTTGGGCCCCACACGTTCAAGAGACAGATTCTGGGGTCAGGCGTGAACGGGCTCTGGAGGGCCTGACTGATTGTGCGTGCGACCCGCCTCCAGTAGGCCTGTATGCTTGGGCAGGTCCATATAGTGTGGAATAGTGTACCTTCCCCCCCACATTGTCTTAGGCAATACGGGTGTTCTGCCCTGTGCATTTTATGTAGTGTGGTGCGGGTGTAGTAGACCCTATGCAGTATCTTGAGCTGGACCAGCCTGAATCGGGTGGAAATACCCGCCTCCCTGGGTGATGCCAGGGCTGCGTTCCATTCTGCCTCATCTAGGTCCCCCACCTCATCCTCCCAGTACTCCTTCAACTTCCCAAGGGGATCCGGCAGGTTGTTCATCAATTTGCGGTAAGTGAGTGAGGTTGCACCGGACTCCATGTAGTCCGTAAGCAATCGGTCCTCCAACGGAGCCGATTCCGGCAGCGTAACCCCTGGTTCCAACACCGACAAGAGTGCGTGCCTAATTTGTATGTACCTGTATGTTTCTGTCACCTCCAGGTTATATTGCTCCCTCAGTGTCGCAAAGGAGAGCACGCCCTCCCTCGTCCAGAGGTCGCCTACCACGGAGATCCCAATAGTGTCCCACTGCTCAAACCCTTTTGAACTGCGCAGGCTGCCGAGTGCTTTCGTGTCCCACAGTGGCGTGAGGCCCGTGATCACTCCCTCCCACGCCAGTCGCCGTTGCGCTTTGTGCCAGATGGTCACTGTGTGCTTGGTAGGTCCCTCAAGCTTCCGCACTAGTCCTTTGTTGTAGAGTGGGGCCAGAAGGGTGGACGTGCCCAGCTGGCTCCTGTCAGCCTCGTACGCCGGGTCGTCTTGCGCCGCGTGAACCCATTGGTTGATCACCTTGAGGTGAGCGGCCCAGTAATACAGTTCGAGGTCGGGGAGGGCTATCCCTCCACTGTACCAGTCCCTGGTCAGTTTCAGTCGCGCCACCCTAGCCGGTTTGTCACCCCACAGAAGGCCGGACAGCTGTACCGCCACGTGGCGGAAAAAGGATACGGGGACCACCGCTGGGGTGTTTTCCAGGACATAGAGGAAGCGAGGCAGTGCCATCATCTTGAAGAGCGCCGCTCTACCTAATAGTGTTAAGGGGAGATTCTTCCAGTGGCGCACGTCCGCCTTTAGCCTGTCTAACTGGGGCTTAAGATTCAGCTCCATGAAGGTTGAGTGATCCCTCGTGATCCATATCCCTAGATATTTAAAGGAGGTGTGTTCTATGATCAGTTGGCAGTCCTCCGGCAAGGCTGGAAGGTCGCCCTGCACCATGAAGATGATGGACTTGGACCAGTTAAGTTTGTAGCCCGAAGCCGTACCGTGGGTTTCGCACAGTGCCAGTAGGACCGGGATGCCGTTCTTGAGGTCCATGAGATAGACGAGCATGTCATCGGCATATAGGGATACTCTATCTTCCCAATCACCTCCCCATTGTATGCCTTTCAGCAGCTGGGTGGTTCTGATAATTGTGGCTAGGGGTTCCAGCACTAGGGCGAATAGCAGTGGCGAGAGCGGACACCCCTGTCTCGTGCCCCGTGCCAGCGGAAACTCTCTTGATATGTGGCCATTTGCGGTCACTCGCGCCACTGGTTCGGCATACAGTAGTTTGACCCATGATATGAACGTCGGGCCAATACCCATATGTTCCAGGACCGCGAAGAGATAGCGCCACTCCACCATGTCAAACGCCATTTTGGCATCTAGTGACAGTACCGCCGCTGGTTCCCCCAACCGTGGTGCTCGCGCCAGTACCCCGTGCAGCCGTCTCAGGTTCAGTGCCGTACTCCGGTGCGGCATGAAGCCCGACTGATCCGGGTGTATCAGGTGTGGCAGATGAGGCAGGAGCCTGGTGGCCAACAGTTTCGCCAGGATCTTACTCTCTGCATTGAGGAGGGAGATCGGGCGGTACGAACCGCAGTCCTCAGGGGGTTTGCCGGGTTTGGGTATCGCAACAATTGTGGCCGTGCGTTGGTCAGGAGGCAGTCTCCCTCGTTTCCTACACTCTTGGAACATATCAAACAATGGAGTGGATAGCGTTTCGGACATCACTTTGTACCACTCTATCGGGACCCCGTTGGGGCCTAGCGCTTTCCCCGGGTGCAGTGCCGTTATGGCCATCTGTATTTCCTCCGCTGTCAGGTCGGAGTCAAGCTCGTCCCGTTGGTCGGGGGTGAGAGAGCGGGTCTGCACTCCCAAGAGCGAGCTTTCTGCCATCTCCCGTGTGACCTCATACTCCGGGGTGTACACGGAGTGAAAGTGGTCTGCCAGGAGCTCCACTATTCTCGCCGGACTGGTGTGTGTCTCGCCATTGGGGTCTTTCAGCTGGAGTATGGTCTTCTGACCTCCCCGCTCTTTCTCCAACCACGCCAGGAGTTTCCCTGCTTTGTCGCCTATATCGTACACCCGACTCGCAGTAGCTGACATTTGTTCCCTCACTCTGTGGCGCAGAAAGTCGGTATGTCGTTGCTGGGCTATACGGAGCGCGTGCTGCGTGTCCCCGTTTGGGTTCCCTTCGTGGTCCCGCGTTGCCTTGGCCAGTTGACCCTCTAGACCCACCCGTTCCTGACGCTGCGTGCGCTTATGTTGTGCTATCACTGAGATCGCCTGCCCGCGGAGCACCGTTTTGTAGGCCTCCCACAGGACCGTATGCGACGCCACTGATCCCACATTTTCGGTGAGGTAAGACCGCGTACTTCTTTTCAAGGCCTTGGCTATTTCAGGCACCCCAAGGTATCCCGGGTAGATAGGGAAGATCCGCCTACTGGCCCGTTCCTGACTGGAGAGAGTCAGTGTTAGCGGGGAGTGGTCCGAGACCCCTCGCGGTCTAATCTGTGAGTCGGTGAAGGTGAGATGCCCCCCTCCCAACGTCAGGAAATAGTCGATCCGCGACAAGCTGTCGTGAACCGTTGAGTAGTAAGTGTAGTTCCGGTCCACTGGGTGGAGCCGCCTCCATATGTCCACTAAGCCTTGCGCTGTTATGAAGTCTTGCAATTTAGAATGTGCCGGTGTTTGTGTACGTATCGGGTACCTATCTAGGGAGTCATGAGCCACTGCATTAAAATCCCCGCCCAGCACAAGAGTCCCCTCTGGAAGGTCTAATATGAATTTGCCTAGTTCCGGGAAGGCGACAGCGTGCAGCGCCGGCGGGATGTATACCGACACTATGTTGAGTGGTTCTCCCTCCCATTGTCCGTGTACCGCTGCGAAGCGGCCCTGTGTGTCCGTTGCCACTGATTGAATTACAAACTTGGACGACCGGTGAAGTAGTATCCCGGTGCCTCGGGACCCTCTCGTGAACTCAGAGTGTGCCACCATGCTATAGCCCCTCCTGTCTAGGGCCCTAGTGGCCGTGCCTGTGAGGTGCGTTTCTTGTAGTAGGACCAGGGCGGGATTCACTCTTTTGATACTTTGCAGGACCAGCCCTCGCTTGATTTTGTCGCCCAGGCCCCTTACGTTCCATGACATGAGGCGCAAGGGGGACGCCCCCCCTACATTAGTGTCCTCCCCCATTGCGTGCGGGTATGTGGATTGTGAAGATGTGCGTATGGAGGACCAGGAGGTCCGTGCAGTGACTCTGCGTGCAGTATCGTGATAGTGGCATGTTGTGGTTGTGCGCCCCCTTGTAGCAATTTTGACCCCTTGTAGAAACTAAGAACCATAACCCCATCCTACCCCCAACACCCCCCCTCCCTGCCCCCCTGCTCAACGGACTCAAAACTGCCCGCCCCCCCAACTCAGCAGAGTGCTTGATCCCCCCCCATAACATAGTACTTGCTCGCTGGGGTGAAGGTTTCTCCGTGGTCGGCGGCCCCCTTCCTCAGCTGCGGAGGCCCTTCCGCCCAGTGTCCAAAGCGGCCTTGTCAGTCTCTGTTTTCAGCGGTTCATCCAGTCGTCAGCAGTGAGTCACAGCCCCCCGTCCGCAGTGTCCTCATGGAGATCAGCCAAAGGGGAATGTACCTCCGTGTCTTCGTCGTTGGTGTGCGAGCCCTGCCGCGAGCCAGCATTACGGTGTTTGTTCTGCCTGTTGGAGCGACGGGGGAGGCCCGTCGGTCTCCATCCCTCCAACCAATCGTGCGCCACCTCCGGGGAATCAAAAAACCAGGTCCTGTTGTCAGCCACGACCCGAAGCTTTGCTGGGAAGATCATGGAGTATGGGATTTCCCTGGCTCTCAGTTCTTTTTTGACTTCAAAGAAGGTCCTCCTCCTCCGTGCCACCTCGGCCGTGTAGTCAGGAAAGAATGCGATCGTCGCATTCTGGATTTTAATGGGAGGCGAGTTCCTTGCCGCCTGCAGGATGGCATCTCGATCCCTGAAATTGAAGAGTCTCGCTATTATTGGTCTGGGGTTAGTGCCAGTTTTATGGCGTCCCCCTGGCACCCGGTGCGCCCTTTCCACTGTGAAGAAGGCCGAGAGTCCTTTGGGCTTCAAAGTTTCTTTGATCAGGTTCTCGACATACAGATCCATCGCCCTCGTGTCTTCCGATTCTGGCACACCTATTATACGTATGTTATTTCGTCTTGAGCGCCCTTCCTGGTCATCAAGCTTTTCGCGCAGTTCCCTGTTTTCTTTAGAGATGCGCTCCATGCTGATCTGCAGTTCAGACACGTCTTCGACCAGGGATTTGGTCACCACTTCCATGTTGTTCACCTTTTCCGTCATTTTATGAAAGTCCGCCCTTATGAGCGTAATCTCGGCTGAGATCGACCCCACCGTGGCTTGTACCTGCGTGAGGGCTCGCATCACATCGTCTATTGTCGCCTTCTTGCCCCCGGGCCCGTCGGTCGATTTACTTGATTGTGATTTGGCCTCCTGCGAGGGAGAGCCGGGCTTCTCATATGCGAACCGGTCCAGGCGTGACTGTGCCGCCACGTTTTTAGGTCCTTTGCCTGCCATGTCGTCGTCGCCTGGGCCGACTTGTTGCCGTGTAGTCGTCGCACTCCAAGTATCACAGGGGCTGCGCCTCACAGACCTCCTCGGAGTTAGTTAACAGGGGCTGTTTCGGGGTCCGTTCAATGTGTAGGTGTGGGGTGCAGCCTTCGAGGGACTGGCTATGCACTGCGTTCAGTGAAGGCGTCCAGCCGGACCGGCTTGTCCTTGTGTGGGGGTGAGAAGCCACCTGCAGGGTCTCGGGCTGTTGTGCGGGGTATGCAGCTGATCTGCGTGGCCCTGAGGGAACTACCACTGCCCTCTTTGAGTGCCCCTTTCTCTTTGCGGCTGTTGGGCCCCTGCTCGGGATCTCTGGTGTCGATGTGGGGCCCCGTGCCGGCGCCTGCCAGTCCCTGCCGGGGCACGGACGGGCGCCCCGTGCGAATGTGCTTCAGGTCTCAGGCCTCAAGCCGGGCGTGGGCGACCTCTAGGTTCTCTGCGGCGTCCGGGCTCGCTGCCGCTCAAGGCTCCCTCGGGGAGTTGCTGCGTGTTACCGTGAGTCAGCGCGGACCCCGCCGGCCAAAATGGCGGTCGCCGGCCCGGGTCCTGCCTCTCCGTGTGTCACCCTTCGTCCACGCCGGGCGTCTGCGATCTCTCTCTGCCCTCACCTCTAGTGCGCCTCCCGCCAGGCCCCTCCTGCTCGCGATGTCCGGCGACGGCGGCTGGGTGCTCCGGTCACTCTTCCACCGCCGCACTCCGTTGCTGGGCACTTCCGGTGTTTCTGCGCCCGAGACGGGCCACTTCCTCCCGGCCTGCCACGCACTGTAGTCCCCGGTCCGGACGCTGTGTACAGGCCCCTCCTGGGCACTGCCAGAACCGCACTTCCCGACCTCGGAGCGAGGTCCCGCTTGCACGGTATGTCGCCGCTTGGTCCTAGGCTTCCGTGCCTTCCCGCTTGGGAGGTTACATGAACGGATGGGTGTTCGGATTGATCCAGGGAGCCACCTCAGTCACGGAGCTCTCCCTCTAGGCTGCCGCCATTGTCGGCTGCTAGCCACGCCCCCCTCCGGTCTGTCTTTTAAGATACCTTCTCTCAGGAGCTTGCAAATCATGGTTTTAACATCACCATTCTCAGACTCCTCTGGTATTCTCAAAAATTTCAAATTATTGCGTCTTGCGTGGATTTCCAACCTTTCCATATCCTGTTGGAGGGTCTGATTCTTGGCTCTCAGGTCAGATATTGCGTTGGACTGCGCTTGTGAGGCCCTTGAAAGCACGGCAACCTCTCCCTCCAATGCTGCTGTTCTTGTGCATACATCATCTAATTTTCCTTCCAAGATAGAGCATTTCTGAGTGATTTCCTTTTGGTTACCTTCAGAGATTTCAAATTTAGGTAAAAGTTTTGCCAAAAGATCATCCTGTAGAGATCTAAACAAGTGCTCCATACTTTCACCTCCTGCTTTATGATGTTTATCCTCACATAAACCATTTCCAGTGGGAGAGCCAGCTACCTCAGGGCCTGTATTGCCTATTATGGAAACCACAGGTTGTGAGTCATCCCTATGTAGATCACCACTTGGGACGTCGTCAGTTACCTCATCTGTTACCTCCATTTCTGGGTCTATCAGTAAGGGTGTATATCTATTTTGCAAGGCCACTTCATGCGAGTTTTGTGAAGCCACGGGGGTTGAAAGTTGCTCAGTGGTGGACGGTTCTAAACTGGATGCTATATATGGGGAGTAATGACAAAATATGTTTGGAAGAGGTAGCTCAATGGTTGGAGGGAGTAAGTGTACCACGCCTAACAGAGACGGATAGCTCTATTTTAAGCTCACCAATTAAAGAGGGAGAGGTACATGATCAAATTAAGAGGATGGCCAGCGGTAAGGCTGCAGGCCCAGATGGGCTCCCAGCCCAAATATACCAAATAGGGGCAGAAATTTTATGTCCCATTTTAACAGCCCTTTTCAATCGAATACATTTAGAAGGAGATCCTATACCCCCGACATGGTCAGAGGCCACAGTAACCCTGGTTTTGAAACCTAATAAAGACCCCTCACTGGTTGAGTCGTTTAGGCCAATCTCGCTGCTGAACGTGGACTATAAAATCTTTGCAGGGGTTTTGGCAGCGAGATTGGCCAAAGTTATTAAGACTATTGTTCATGAGGACCAGAGGGGCTTTATGCCGGGCAGACAATTAAATGAATTGACCTTTCAGGCCATTGCGGCAATTGATTTTGCTATAGTGGAGGAGGTACCATTAAGTATAGTAGCAATCGATGCCGCTAAGGCCTTTGACCAAGTAAGTTGGATGTACCTATGGGAAGCTCTGTCAAAGTTTGGCATACCGACTAACTTTATAACATCGATAAAAGCGTTATATTGCCAACCCAGAGCTAAATTCTTAGTAAATAACTTGCTTACAGATTGGGTTAAAATTACACGTGGTACTAGGCAGGGTTGTCCCCTATCCCCCTTATTATTTAATCAATACTTGGAGCCCTTTGTTATCAAATTACGATCAGATGATCTAATCGAACCCTTTCGCCTGAATGAGCTAAATTCGAAATTTGCCCTATACGCTGATGATCTCCTAATGTTCACATCTAACCCCGAAACGTCAATCCCTCAATTATTCCAACAAGCAGAAGCATTTGGAGAAGTTTCTGGGTACAAAGTAAATAAAGAAAAAACTGAGGTCATGCAATGGAACCAGGAGGTTAGGTTTCCTGGTGTAAAGACCCGTATGAGATATCTTGGTATCCAGCTTGTACAAAACATTACAGACATACCTAAAGTTAATTTGGAGAGGGTACTTAAAGATATCAACACACTTTTACACCGACGGTCGGGATTGGCGTTAAACATCTTTGGTAGAGTTAATCTGCTGAAGATGATCATCTTACCAAAGATCACCTTCCTTTTTAACTCAATACCTCTTTCATTTAGCCCTAAAGATATTGCCAAAATTCAGGGACGGATAGGGTCCTTTATTTGGAATTCCAAATCGCCCAGAATTTCTATGAAAAAACTTAGAAGAAAGATTAAAACAGGTGGGCTAGCTTTGCCAGACATTCTCCACTACTGTCAAGCTTTTCACTTTAAAAACTTTAGGTCAATGGCCGATAAAGCTGACTCATCCTGTTTGGGTCAACTATTTCAAGCTTTGTTACATAATATTCCTCAAGGTAAAGAATTTTTTTTATTTAAGTTCGGAGACCCGAAGTTCTACAAGAAGGTCAGATTAAAAATCCTGGGAACAGCTTTGCGAAATTGGGTGTTTATCAGGAAAAAACTGGACATCTCTTACTACACTCCCCTTGCCCCCATATGGGATTCGCCGGGAACACCGGAATGCCTGAGAGATCAATTATCGATTCCTCTTAGAACAGCGGGCATTGGACAGTGGCAAGACCTCATCGTAGACTCTAGACTAATGGAGTGGGATTCTTTATCCAGATTAACAAATGGAACCCTTACTAGATTCAAATTTTATCAATTATCCAACTGGTGTAGTACTATAACTTGGAATCTCACAACTAATCCTAAATTTGATCTAGTAAAGAGAAAAGGGAGCTGGAAAAAAGAAGTTGCCTTTTGGTACGACGCACTAAATGAGAAAGATCAAGCCACGGAATCTGAATTTAACAAATTATGGGGAGAAGAAATAGCTCTACAACATGGCGAACTACAAGGTCTTTGGGGAGATTCTTTTAAATTGTTGCATACGGTTGTTAAATCTGCCCCCTTAAAGCGAAACCATCTGTTTACATTATATAGAGCGTATTTTTCACCCAAGAAGCTGTCCAAGTTTACGAATATGGATTACTCTTGTTTGCGCTGTAATCTTTCCAAGGCAGACGACATACATATGTTCGCTGAGTGCCCTAAATTATCTCTCTTTTGGTCCAAAATAGAGGAATTTATAATAGAAGTGTGTAATATACGGTTTAAAATTACTCCGATGACCATTTTTTTCGGGTTAGAGTTTGGATCTCCGCTTAATGAGATGAGGACTAAATTTATATTTTATGCAATGATTATAGCTAGACGAGAAATTTGTAAACTTTGGAAGTCAGAGATCATTCCTACCTTTGCAGATTTTTTCAGCTATATTATATATATCAGTGAAGCTGATCTTGCATGTGATAATTCTTGCCTTGACAAAACTTGGGCGGCCCTGGTGGCCTGGCGGAACCGATGATATATATTCCTATGATTTCACCTGGGTCCTGTGGACGCTTGGTATCCTACCCAACTGAGGGCCGTATCGACTATAGGGTATGGAGTGGACCTAGCTCACAGTGGAGACTGGAGGGGTATCCGACCTTCTCTCCCAATCTGGAGCCAAGACGGTAGTTTTGGTCCAGTTGGACGGAACATCGCATTGAGGAGAGGAGGAGATACCCTTTCTAGAATACCCACTTCTGGTATATGAGGAATACAAAAAAAAAAAAAAAAAAAAAAAGGATTCAAGCAAGCCGGGCCGAAGACGGCTGTAATGCCAGAAGCCGGTCCCCGGAAGCTTGTTTCCTTCCCAGAAAAAGAATTGGCTTGATAGTTTGGTCTGCCCTGTTCCCATGATGCACTGGGCCAGGGACAGACTAATTTACATATAGCCAGGTTCTGAGCTGGGATGGTGCAGTGAGCTAAAAAACGGTGTTGGATTAAGCCCTGATCTCTTGACTGGGTGAGAGTATTCTGCTTAATTCAGAAACTCTGTCCATCACCACCCCCTGTTGTTTAATTATTTTGTCCACCATAAGCGTGGAAGGGTATACTCAGACGTGAGTCCCTTGCTCATTGCACCATCAGGATTCAAGCAAGCCGGGCCGAAGACGGCTGTAATGCCAGAAACCGGTCCCCGGAAGCTTGTTTCCTTCCCAGTGAAAGAATTGGCTTGGTAGTTTGGTCTGCCCTGTTCCCATGATGCACTGGGCCAGGGACAGACTAATTTGCATATAGCCAGGTTCTGAGCTGGGATGGTGCAGTGAGCTAAAAAACGGTGTTGGATTAAGCCCTGATCTCTTGACTGGGTGAGAGTATTCTGCTTAATTCAGAAACTCTGTCCATCACCACCCCCTGTTGTTTACTTATAAATCATTGACATCATGCTGTGATTAAGTATAATTAGTTTAACTGAAACCAACAAACAGTTGTACATTAAATGCATTAAAGTGCTTGATGCGCGGCTCCCCAGGCTAGTTTTGACAGCACACCAGGGAGCCATGGCGCACAGGTTGGGAACCACTGGCTCTCAGTAATGAGAACAATGTAGACAAATAAGATCTAGCTCACCCCAAATTCAAAGGTTTATATAACCATTTTCTCCGTAAGATAGCATTAGAACTGCAGACTCATCATGGTTTGAGGACAAAATTAGATTTTCAACAAATAAGCGTACAGAATTGTAAATCGGCATGTAACCCTATCACCTTAGCACTAACCCACTACATGAATATTGATTCAGCCCCTCTGACTTGATATCATTTGGAAGTGTCCAAACAAACCAGTTGTATAAACAGCAGTGAACCATTGTGAATGAACGCAATACCGACGGCAAATGGAAGGTCCCTGAAAATATGTAACCGAGCCAGAGGACCTTCTTTCGAGAACAGTGTCTTTCAAAATTAAAGAAACCCACATCTTGCTGCACGTAGTGTCAGACTGAAATATAAACAAAGGATAACATATGCTGTGAGATTCATTGTAGCAAACCCCAAAGAAGGGACCAACCTCCACTTAAAAATTCTCAGTGCAACCTTAGGACCAGGGGAAAGAAAAACAGCAAAGAGTACTGCAAAAGGGGTCCTACTAGCCTTAATTACTTTTCCACATGTGAAGTAAATCGAATCGTAAACAGATCCATACCTACCTTGTATATTTATTTCTCACATTTCTTAGATTTTTTTTTGTATATACATTTGTTTTCAACCGATTTTTGAATAATTTATTTTTACAATTCTTGAGTGTTTTCATACATTATTTCAATATAACTTTACATCTGTTGTTGAATCTATACATTGAATTGCCTAATTTAAAAACAAATTTTACACTCAAATTCATCAAAACAATCCCCAAGGGCCTCCAATTACACACTCTCATCTGACATCCCATTCATACTGCATCCCACACACTCATCCTACAACAGTCTGTAAACCAGTGGACTCTAATCTCTAATCTCTTCTCTCCTTCTGGTGTAGGGTCCCCGACTGGACACACCAGCAGTCAATGCACATTTTGGTGGTTCCGTAATTGTTCCACCGCCTTCTTCGGGACAAAATTTGACTGTATACACAAGACCTCAGGAGGACAGAACGGGGAGATAGGCTTACTCTCATATCTATTTGGTCAGGGGAAAGGCTTGATAATTCAAATCAACCCACGAATCAAGAATGGCTAGATATGATCTCAATCACTTATCTTTATCCAGCGAACCTTCCCATCTTGGATAACCTTCACTTTTGATTTCCACTGTGAATGTCCCGTAAGGAAGAGCGAAATAATCATCACTTTTAGTTCATTCTCTATTGTATCACAAGCAGAATTAGGTTGGTCCAACTGGTAGATTTCTTTTCCACCAAAATTTGAACTCCCGCTCGCACCTTCGTCCATGCCACAGTCGCGGACTTCCACGTCCCAGTTGCATATCCGTTGACGCTCTTTTGCAGCAGTTACATTCATTGTAGACAAGATGGTGTTGGGGCCTAACTTAGGCCTACTTAGCATAAGCCACAAAAACACACTTTAACAGATCTTGGCAATAGCTTTTTTAACTGCAACAGTTTCATGTTAGTATACAAATGTAAATTCAAATACGTTTTAGTTGTGTGAGCAGGGTGAAGTGCTCATGTACTTAGAATAGTAATTGAGTGAGGGCACATGCGCTTGCCTCCCATATATAAGCAGGGTACCTTACTGGTGAAGCCTGCGAGAGATGGTTGTGGGGAAAGTGTAAAGGACCGCCTTCTAGGAGAGGGGGTTGCCCTGTAGAGAGTTCAAAAGTGTAAAACAAAAAAAATACAAACAGGATACACTGTGAGTCTAACAGTTTCAGAGTCAATCAGGTGAATAGCAGTCTGTTGACAACAGGAAAAGCGATGCAATAGGACATCATTGCTCAAGTTCATAGTTTAACCAGATGGTTAGTCAAGTCATGAAAACTGATTCTGTTGGGTTAGAATGTCTGACGGCATGAGTGGCAGGACAGTGCCATGAGAGTTCAAAGTCGGTCCGCTTGGCTTATTCTTATGACAGTTCATGGTTATTGTCCAATAGTTGAAACTGTGCCTCAGAGACCTTCCTCTAAGACCTCTCACAACAGCTTGCTGCTTGCCTTGAAAAATAAACACACTGATTATTTTGGTCTCCATCGACTGACACGCTCGAGGTGGATAACTGGCTGCACACCACAGTGGAGAATGTGGCACCTGTCACAGCTCGTGTGCCTAGTAAGAACTGGGTCTCGAGCCCCTGGTTTTGTGATGATCTTAGGCAGGAGAAAAAACATTGTAAGAGAACTTAAAGGGAATGGCAAACAAATTACAGTGCGGAGTCTAAAGCATTGTACAGAAGGGCTCTCAAAAGCTGTTTGACACTGATAAACCATTCAAAGAGAGAATACTCGGAAGGTAGGATCAAAATGGCAAGTAACAAATCACGAGGTATCTTTCAGATTGTAAAAGGTTTCTTGGAACAAGCTACATGCCACAGAAGTAATGCCCCCTCGGGCAAATGGTGTGAAGATTTAGCTTCTTTCACAACAAAATACCGGAGATCCAGAATAGTCTAATAACAGCTGTGCTATCGGATGATGAGGCTCTTAGATCTACTCAATCCCTAATTGCGGTTTCCTGTTTAATGCCTGAGTTTAATGAGATTTCTCTTGTAGACTCCAGAAGGTCTATTCATAATCTTAAGTCTGGCTTGCCGGCTGATCCTTGCCCTCCTCTCCTGTTTCCTTTGGGAGTGGATGCTATTATTCCTACTATGAAAGCACCTTTTATATAAGCCCCTGAACTCAGCTACAGTTCCGTCTATCTGAAAGGAGGCGAAAATCTTACCACTTTAAAAAAAAGCCAAGCGCATATACTGATATTCCAGGCAACTACAGGCCTATTCCCCTTTAGACTGCGCCATCTAAGTTGCTGTAAATGTTTGTGAATGGCCAACAATCTAAGTATATTGAAGTTTTTTAAAGTTCTTTATTCAGCATTTTTTTCATTTAACACCACAAAAGTACAGTATATAAATAAGAACATATACAATTTTTAAGAAAAGAAAACCTTCAGGAGATATACAATACTAATAATTACACAGTTCATCTGTGAGACAAACAATCCCCACCCCCCCACCTTTCTATCAAAAGTATCATAATTTTTGCTCAACAAATTCCTCTAGTATCTCTCAATTTAACTGATGATCTTAAAAATGTTATCACAGAGAAATAAATCAGGGGATCTCGGGCCATTTGTAAGTGTAAGAGAGCTTCCTTTGCATGTCTAAAATTGGCCTTCTTAAACAAGCTTATTAAAAAACGACGCCTGGGCATTCGATAAAATGGGCATGATAATACAAAATGAAGGGTATCCTGCGGAGATCGTTGATCGCAGCCGAAGGGACCCTTTGACTCAACTGAATTTGTAAAACCAGCCGGCTCTGCTAATAAATTATGCAAAAGGTTGAGCCTAAAACGTGTTAATAAAAATCTGTCCTGGGCATTGTGTATAAGGGTGGGGTAAGGCTCCAATCCTCCACAGGATCTCACTAGAGCGTGTGCCTTGACTGATTGATTATTTCTGTTCTTAACTTCTCGTGCTATGGCTTTGTGTTTGAGAAACATCTTCTTTACTCTGGTCTGGTCCCGTTTTGTTATACAGGATGGCGTCAGAAAAAGATCCTCACAGCCGATGTTTTCCAAACCGCCCTTAACATACTTGAGCCATGGGATAATCATTCCCTTCTCCCTCCCCAAGCAGTCCATAATTATCTGTTTTGTCAGACCGGCTTCTGGGTTGACCCAAATCTTTAGCCATGCAAGCAAAGGCCTGCTCCCCGCTCCATCCTCTAAAAATTCACAACCCAATTCTTAATGTATAATATGGGAGGATACACACTGGGGAACTTTGAGGAGCCTTCTCAGGTATTTGTTCTCCTCTGTCTGTAGTTTAGCTACATCCACCATCCCCCAAAGTTCTGCCCCATATTCCACTTTTGAGTAACAGATAGCGTTGTATAAAGTCATCATCTGCTCAGGTGACCATCGCCCCAATCTGAGACCAAAATTCATTAATGCCCCTGAGCTTGATACTAACTTGTTCCTCAATCACTGGTTTAAAATGTAAGCCCTATTGAATAAAATTCCTAGGTATGAAAAGGATTGTACCTTCTCTAAGCTGGATGTGCCTATTTTATAGTTAAAGTTTTTCCCTAGACATTCGGGGCCCAACTCCATAACATACGATTTGGTCAGGTTAGCAGATAGATCTAAGCTATTCATGAAATCCAGACACTCGTCCATCAGACGCTGCAGTCCGAGTGGGGTACGTACCAGCAAGACCGTGTCGTCTGCATAGAGCAGGACAGGGATCGCTCCGCTTCCTACTCTAGGTGAGTCCACTTTAAGACTGGTTAAGGATTGTTCTAAGCCATTGATATACAAAGAGAACAAAAAAGGGGCCAGGATACATCCCTGTCTGACCCCACTGGTACAAATAAAAGGCTCAGTATTTCCTCCCTCCAAATTGTACCTCACTTTTGCAGATGTGTTCGAGTGTAGGGCTCTCAAGATCTTGATCAGATCGTTGTCCACCCCTAAATTGGACATTATGGCCCACAACTTCACCCTGTTCATACAATTAAGGGCTGCTGCCAGATCCATGAATGC
Source organism: Lissotriton vulgaris (assembly GCF_964263255.1). Taxonomy (NCBI): domain Eukaryota; kingdom Metazoa; phylum Chordata; class Amphibia; order Caudata; family Salamandridae; genus Lissotriton; species Lissotriton vulgaris. The sequence goes on from NC_141696.1 coordinate 603,055,295, forward strand.
TAGATAAACCTTTTCCTTATTGGCAACTGTATATTTTGTCACCAGTAAGTATAGGTTTAAGCATTGGTCGGTCGTAGATCTACCGGCCCGAAATCCATACTGGACATCAGTAAGGATATGATGCTCCTCTTCCCAGCTCATCAGGCGATTCAAGACTACTCTGCCCAACACTTTAGCTGTTACGTCTATCAGGGAAATGGGGCGATAACAGTGGGGGCTATCCCTACTTCCCTTTTTAAAAATTTGCACTATTGTAGCCATCGACCATGGGCGGGGTAACCCAGAAACTTCGGCCGCATTTATCACTCTTGTTAGAACTGGGCCCCACAGGTCCACTTTACTTAAGAAAAGGTCCAGCGGGATCCCATCCGGCCCCATGGCCTTATTACGAGCAAGGCCCTTAATGCCCCCCACGATCTCCTCTAATGTAAATTCAATCGCCACCATCCCACCCCCCACTCACATCGTGCACCTGGGTCTCGGTGGTCCCCCTGTTATATAATCCTCTAAAGTGCTCCACCCACTGTTCAGGGAGCACATTAGACGCTATCTGTGGGCTGTTTCCGTCTTCAAAAGAAAGGGCTATTAACTATCGTCCAAAATGTGGAAAGGTCTCTCCGTTCAGCCGCTCCTCTAAGATCTTCCCACGTTTGGGTTTGGAGCGCGTTCTTCCGGCGCCTTACTGTCTGCTTATAAGTTAATCTGCAGTGCATGACCCTTTGATTATCTCTTGGCTTGTGTTTAAGAGCAGCTCTTAGATTATTTTGGGCTAGGGAGCACCCTCTGTCAAACCACTAGGGCTCAGTCTTTTTCTTACCCTGCCCCTTCGTGTGCATTAGGCCATTGTTGGGAATTAGCCGTTTTTTTCCATTCCACCTTTTTTCTCTCGTGTCCTCTCTCTATGAACATGCATCACTGTACACCGTGTCAGCTGATGTAGCACCTTCCTATCAGAGTGCTTTATAAGGGAGCCTGGAACTGATGTTCCCTGTTTGGTTTCTTTCCCGGTCATTTTACCGGCAAGTGCGGGTTCCTTTCCCTTTTTTTGCTTCTCGAGTGGTTGAGGAACCTTACCTTCTCCTTCCTTATCGGAGCATCGGTGTCTGCAACATCGCAATGCCCGCGGGCATTGCGATGTTGAGTTGGGGCTGATGTCCTGTGTCCTGGTCATTGTGGAATTAAGGGATGTTTTGTTTTATGCCAGCCAGTAGGGAGACGCCAATCTGCTATTCTAGTAATCACAGTACGCGGCTGTTTGCTGGAGCTTCGGTGGATTCCTGTCATAGTATTTCCTGGATTTGTGTATCCTATAACCCTCATTATGTGTATTTTGGGTGTTTTCACAGACTTGGCTGTTGTGTTTTGTACCTTTAAGAATCGTCCTTGTGTTCATTCACGAGCTTTGCATGCACTTGCTGTAGAATGTTATTATTTGATGGTGTATTCTATTTCTTCAGTTGTTCTCATTGAATACACTGCGGTTTCTGTAGCAGCTGTTCAAGGGGAAGGACTGAGGAAAAGAAGCTCCGTTGGTATCCTGTTATCTTAATAAACGATTCTAAATCCATCATTCTTCTGGATCCATACATAACAAATTGACGACAATTCTGCCAACGGAGAGAACCCACATTTGAAAATTTAATCTACTTTTAAGGATTTATTTTCTTTTTTGTTACGCATCCGTAACGAAGGAATTTACAAATAATCCTATTGTGTACTTTTTCTTGGCACTCGTACTCGTATGGCTTTCTGATTCGGTAACGTATCCTTTAATATTACATTTTGAGAAAGATTTGCTCACCGGTTGCTTTCTATCCAGCGGCATCTTTCAAAGTGCACGCTCGTGCAACGGAATCCTTCCAGCTTTGGAACGTTTAACCAAAGTACGTCTCAAGCGCCCTAGCTTTTGATGACGTGTACTACGTAACTGACGTAGTGCGAAGTCACGTTGAGGTTAAACAACGTGCCATCATTTTGGATTTTATGCACCTTCGGGATTTAGCGTCGGAAGTACGAGCAATCACTTAATAGTTACCGTTCAGGATTATTTGAATACAAATCAGTAACGCTTTCACTTTCTTCAGTTCGTGGTACATTAATATGAAGCTGTAAGGTACATTTTTTATTTATTTTGTCATTTTAAACATTTCTTGCATTTTTCGCTTGTGAAGGGACGCAATTTAACTTTATAATGGCTTCTCAACAAAACTTTACGATTCAAAATCCATTACCATTTTGGTCTTCTGGTTGTGACCCTCCCATTAAATGGTTGGAATGGAAAGCGTACTTTGGGAACTTCATTAAAGCGATTGATGTTGACAAAAAAATGTCTGCAGAAAGGAAAAAGACTCTTTTTCTTTATTCTCTTGGTCCAGCTGGTTTAAAAACATATGAAAAAATGCAGAAGACTGCCGTAAGTGGTGATATGGATGAATTTGTTATTATTCTAAAAGATTTTGACAATCATTTCTCACCGAAAGTATGCATCAGCATAAATAGATACTAATTTTTTCATAGAAAGCAAGAATCTAATGAAACCATAGATGAATATGTCTCAGCTTTAAGGCTAATTGCTGAAGATTGTAAATTTGAACAATTAGAGGATCAGTTAATAAGAGACCAGGTTGTCATGCACGCATGTGATACTTCTATTCAAGATCGTTTGTGGATTCACGGTGATTCTGATCTGAAAGACATTTTAGCACTAGAAGGAAAGCAGAACTCTCAAGTCATAGTGCTAAAGCTTTAAAGAAAGAAAACAAGTTAGAAGACAAAAGTGAAAATGTTGTTAGCAGAATTAAAGACAAATCGTATGAAAAGAATAAGAAGTTTAATATTAAAAATACTAAACGTGATCCTTCTAAAGACAAAGAAAATTTGAAATGCTTTCGTTGCGGAAGTAGTTCTCATCTCGCTAACAGCAAGAGTTGTCCTGCCTTAAAACACAAATGTTCGAATTGGGAGGAGCTTCGCGCGTATCCAAGATGGACGCGTAAGCACAGGGCTCCTGAGACCCTTTCCGCCTCCCGCATCTATCCTGTAAAGTATCCTGATTTGGACGACGGGTACTTCTTGCTGATGCCCTGCTGATACAAAAACTTTTTCCAAAAATCGATTTGGCCGCCGGGAACAGGACTTACTGCACTTTGAAACTTGCTGCCCATACCGAAGATCATCCACGGGCTTGAGTCCCCGAGGTACCCAGGTGGCAATTGAACAACAACGGCTGGTGCGACACGTCCGCTGCCCCTGTGGTACTTTCGGTTTCGCTCTTGGTCATTGTTGACGGCGACTTGCTGCCGATTGGCACGACCTGACCTGATTCTGCTGCCAGCCCTATGCTTGTTTTTGATCCTCGCCCTCTCGCCCCTACAGGCTTGCCACGAGGGGAATCATTCTGACCAGATCCCAAAGGTTCCGTCAGAGCTCGTCGCCCATCATGGCGGCCAAGGCGGATGTCGAGAAGCATGCCACCAGAGGCTCATACCGAGGAAGGGTTGCCCAATCCCAGACCATAGATCGCTTTACTCGCCCGAAAGGATCCCCAGGCGGAGCGAACAAGGTCCTTGAGGAGACTGGTGATGGTTCTCCTGCAACTGAGGAGCCGACTTTGAAGGACGTTATGGGCGCCATTGCAAGTGTTAGGACAACTATGGGCCAGCAGTATGAAACCTTGGCAGCTAAGATAGACACGGTGGCGATCAAAGTCAATCTTATCAGGACGGACTTGGGGAAAACCAATGAGCGGGTCAAGTCCCTGGACATCAAGACCGCGAGCCTGACCACGGATGTCTCGGATCTCCAGACCGAAGTCCGCAATCTCCGAACGGCCAATGACTTGTTTGCCCGTCGGCTGGATGATTTGGAGAGCCGGGCCAGAAGCAACAACGTCCGCATCGTAGGAGTTCCGGAGAATTCCGCAGACTTGTCTAAGGACCTTCTGGTGGAAGACCTTGTTTTAAACCACTTGGCACCAAAGGGCCTCAGTAACTTTTTCACTGTGGAACGTGCTCATAGAATCCCCGGTGGGAAGCCCAAGCTGGGGGCCGCTCCGAGGCCTATAATAGCCAGGATTTTTAATTTCCGGGACAGAGACGCTATCCTGCAAGCCTCACGTACCAATGGTCCCACTAAATTCGAGAATGCGTCGATCAGTTTTTATCCGGACTTCACACAAGCGGTGCAGAAACAATGTATGGGTTTTACGGGGGTAAAAAGGCGACTCAGGGACATGGGACTGAAGTATGCCATGCTTTTTCCGGCCCGCCTGAGGATTGAACATGAAGAACGTGCCTTCTTTTTTGACCGCCCGAGGTGGCCAGTGACTGGTTAGACACTTTGCCGACACACCGTACCAGCCCAGAGAGATCGAGGGGCGCAGAAGGCGGCTTGGAAGAACAGGAGTAGTGAGTCTGCCCCGGCGAGCCACTTTTACGGACTTATGGCAGTGGCTCTGTGAATGTTATGTCTATACAGTGTGGATACCCGGGGTGGGGGGTATCGGGACTCTTCCTCCTCTGGGGACTTCTTTTCTCTCTTCTTGTAGGTAGTTTAATGGGGCGACAGGCACACTGAAAGTTGGGGTGACTTTTTGGTCTACCGCAGGGGTGCAGGGTGGGGGTGTGTGTTTTTGAGGGTTCTTTTGGGGGTGGTGGGGGGTCTTTTCTTTCTTGTTTGTATCGAGGCTGCACGTTGTTTCATATTTTATCCTATGTGCCTGTTTCGTGGCGGGGGGACAGAGTGTTCATTTCTGGGGTGGGGGGTGGGGGGCTGAGGGTGCGGAGCTGGAACGTTAACGGTCTTGGTGATAGGATGCCGATGATACCCAGCTGGTCTTTTCCTTGGAGGGCGATAAGGCGGTCTCGCTGGAGACATTCCATCGCTGCATGGCAGCCACAGCGGACTGGCTACGGGCCAACTCCCTACAATTTAACAGTGCGAAGACTGAGGTTCTCTATTGTTCTACCGATCGGATCTCACGGACACTGCCAGAGAACTTTTGGCCTGCCTCCTTCCCCGAGCCAGTCTCGGCTGCACCATCCGCTCGCAACTTGGGGGTGGTCTTCGGCCCAAATCTACAGCTCGACCTGCACGTTAATAAAACCACGTCCACGTGCATGATGCTGTTACGCATGTTGCGTAAAGATCTGCCCCTTCTCCTTGCCCACGCCAGGCCGGAAGTAGTTTGCGGTACTATTCTAAGTCGTTTAGATTATTGTAACGCGCTACTTCTGGAGGCCCCAAAAAATCTGGTGGGGAAGTTACAACGCGTGCAGAACATGGCCGCCAAGTTGGCCCTCTCATGGCCTAGGTCCAGTTCTTCTAGCCTGGCTTTGAGAGAGTTACACTGGCTCCCGGTACATCTGAGGGTGCTGTACAAAGCCGCGTGCTTAGTGTTCAAAGCTGTACACCATCAGGGCCTGATACCTTTGCAGAATATGTTCTCTTGGTATTCTGCCTCGCGACCTCTCCGATCTTCTTCTGCGCAGCTGTTGGTAGTCCCGAGGTTTCAGAGAGTCAGGATGGGTGGCCGTTCATTCAGTGTGGCTGCTGCCAAGCTATGGAACTCCCTGCCTTTCTCTCTGAGAAGCCAAGCAACTATCTTCCGTTTCGAAAAGCCCTAAAAACGCACTTATTTCCAAAAAATGCTGTGTAAGTGAATAGTGCTGTTGCTTAAGCTCAAAGCGCCAGGATGCCCTCTGGGTGACAGGCTTGCGCTCTATAAATATACTAAATAAATAAATAAATAAATAAATAAATAAAATAGGGGATAGTTTTGCAATATTTGAAGCGATGCTCCCCAGATATAGTTTTACTACAGGAGACACATTTAGTAGAAAATACGTGCCACGCACTGAATAGACGGGGCTACCGTTTGGTGGCCCATTCTGGATTTACCACTGGGTCGAGGGGGGCGGGCGTCCTGGTCAGGAACTCCCTCCCCCTGGAGATAGATGACACAGTGCTGGACGATAGAGGCCGCTATGCGGCTATTACGGGTCGGTGGGAGGGGAAGACGATCTCCATTTTGTCTGTGTATGTTCCGCCCGGTCTCCAATCCACCACATTTACTGATTTGGGCAGGGTGGTCCTGGGGTTCCCTGACAGAATGTTGGTTGTGGGTGGCGATTTTAATTCAGTTGTCAGTGGGGATGAAGATCGTAGCCCCCCCAGACTCCTCCCCGCATCGCAGCTATGGCTGTGGAATTTTTTGGACATGTTGGGTCTGGCGGATTGTTGGAGGCAACTGTACCCTGGGCAGCTCCAGTATACCTTTTACTCAGGAGCTCATGGGAGTCTCTCAAGGCTCGATTATATCCTCGTACCAGCGGTGCAGATGGTCTCTGTAAGGGAAATCAGGCATTTAGCTAGGGGGATCTCAGACCACTCCCCACTCTGGCTCACTATTGACGTACAGCTGGGGGCCGGGGTTCGGATTGCCCCGATCAACCCCTGGCACCTTCGTAACCCCAAAATTAGAACGGAGGTGGTTAAGTGTATGGATTTCTATTTTGCTGAGAATGAGGGATCGGTGTCCTCCCCTGTCTCCTTGTGGGAGGCTTATGTTATGTTATATATGTTATGTTATATATGAGTCTTATATAGCGCAACGGCTACTCCAAAGGAGTGTCCCGGCGCTTTATGCTCCAGACCTAAAAGAAGACTGAAAAACATAACCGTAGAGAAAAGAACAGAGGCTAAATAGAGGGAGCGCACTAACCAGAAAACAACCAAGTCTTTAATCCCTTCCTAAAGGCAAGCAGATTAGATGTGGCCCGCAGGGAAAGCGGTAAGGAGTTCCATAGCTGAGGGGCCAGGAATCTGAAGGACCGACTGCCCAGTCGGGCCCTCTTTATACGTGGCACCACGGCAAGTGCCAGTGACTCCGATCTTAAAGATCGGGTTGGCCGGTAAAAGTCCAGCCTCTTCTGGAGGTATTTTGCACCAGTGGCATGCAGGGCTTTATGGGCTAGAGTCATGGCTTATAAAACTGTGATCCGTGGTCAGACTCTATCCTTGATTGCTAGCGAGAGGAAGCGCAAAAATTCAGAAGTGGTGGGCTTGGAAGGCGAGATCACTGGGTTGGAGGAACAGATGGAGTGTGGGGCTACACCTGAGGGACGATGAAAAAACAGGGAGGTCCCACAAGTAACCCTAATTGGGTAATAATATTTTGTAGGTGCCCAGAGTCTTATTTTTTACTAATACCAATCACACAATATTGTTACCAAATCTTATTTGTAGCTTTCTTAGAGTATATATAAGCCAACATCTAAATGCAAAAAATTACAGATTTATTTAATACCTGCTAAACTCATACTCTCCTTGAGTTTATCAAGCTTAAAGAGGACAGGACATTAGGTTTTAGAAAAATATAACAGTGTATATTTATTTCAGAGTCACATGTAAATCGCAAAAAACACAGGTAATAAAAACAATTAGTACAGTAACAAGTTTAAAAACATTTAAAAATCATTGGTATACGCACTAAGCAAATAGTTTATACATGATTAAAAAAATTCACAAGAAATTCACAAGAACAGGGCGACCCCTGTTCTTGTGAATTTCTTGTGAATTTTTTTAATCTTGTATAAACTATTTGCTTAGTGCGTATACCAATGATTTTTAAATGTTTTTAAACTTGTTACTGTACTAACTGTTTTTATTACCTGTGTTTTTTGCGATTTACATGTGACTCTGAAATAAATATACACTGTTATATTTTTCTAAAACCTAATGTCCTGTCCTCTTTAAGCTTGATAAACTCAAGGAGAGTATGAGTTTAGCAGGTATTAAATAAATCTGTAATTTTTTGCATTTAGATGTTGGCTTATATATACTCTAAGAAAGCTACAAATAAGATTTGGTAACAATATTGTGTGATTGGTATTAGTAAAAAATAAGACTCTGGGCACCTACAAAATATTATTACCCAATTGGGGTTACTTGTGGGACCTCCCTGTTTTTCATCTATCCTCCCCTGTCCCAGAACTGACAGATAAGGGGGCCTCCTCCATTTTTCTTTTCTTTACACCTGAGGGACTACATTCTTTGGCCCTTAAACCGTCTGAGTATAGAGCTCTGGTGACTGACGCGGCCAAGGCAATGAATCGTGAGCAACAGAGGCGTTTGTATGATGTCGGTGACAAAGCGGGAAAGTTGATTGCTTGGCTCGACAAAAGAGATAGATTGAATCGGGTGGTGCCTGTTGTTGAAAAAGTGGATGGTACGCGAGTGGTGGACCCGGTTGAGATAGTTGAGGTCTTTGCCCAGCATTTTCAGCAGGTTTATGCGCCGGTCTCAGATAGGCCGGAGGAAGACTCACACTTGTTGCTTCGGGATATCGCGTTGCCTAGCCTGTCGGAATCGGACAAAGAGCTTATGGAGGCGGAATTTTCCACCGATGAAGTAGCGCTCGCTATCCGCTCACTTCGCTCTGGGAAGGCCTCAGGTCCGAATGGTATACCAGTCGAACTGTACAAGCTGTGCCCTGACAAAATGGCGCCGCATCTTCGTCGGATGTTCTCAGCATCGCAAGATCTCGGGTCCCTTTCCCGGGATCAGAGACTGGCGTCCATTGTGGTCATCCATAAAGATGGCAAACCCCGTGAACACTGTTCATCGTATCGGCCGATCTCGCTCTTGAATGTGGAATCCAAGATCCTGGCGAAGCTTTTGGCTAACCGGCTGATTACGGTGATCAGTGACTTGATACACCCGGACCAGTCTGGCTTCATCCCCCATAGAAACACTGCGCTCAATCTTCGCCGTCTTCATGGCGTCTTAGGAAGGGCGGGGTCTCTTGATGAGCCGGCCATCTTGGTTTCACTTGATGCCTCGATAGCCCTCGACACGGTGGAATGGCCATATCTGTGGGCAGCCCTTGCTAAGTTTGGTTTTGGTCCTAAGTTCATCGGGTGGGTCAGACTTCTGTATAATCAACCGCTGGCCCAGGTGGTGGTCAACGGCCGGGCCTCGGAACCCTTTGTTCTCGGGCGCGGCACGAGGCAGGGGTGCCCTTTGTCGCCGCTCCTCTTTGCGCTTGCCCTTGAACCCCTGGCTGCATGGCTCCGTTGGGAGCCTTCGCTCAAGGGCATTCGATGGACCCCTGACTTCGAGGATCGTATATCGCTATACGCCGACGACATATTGTTGTACCTTACCTCTCCCTGTAAGTCACTGGGAGTCCTCTTTGACGTCTTGAGTTCCTTTGGGAAGAATTCCAGTTTAGCTATTAATTGGGCCAAGTCCTGTGTCTACCCGCTCACAGGAGACTTACGCTCTCTGCCCCGCATTTGCCCGATACCCGTCTCTAGAGTCGGCTTTAAGTACTTGGGGATCTATATTTCATTGGACCCCACAGTACGTTATGAGCGGAATTTATTACCTCCGCTTGCCCGGCTTAGGTCGGATGTTGCGGCGTGGGGTGGCTTGCCTTTGTCCCCCTTGGGAAGAGCGGCCCTGTTCAAGATGATGTCTCTCCCCCGATTCTTGTACGCCATCCAAAACACACTTGATCTGGTGCCGGCTAGCTATTTCCATGAAATTGAAGGCCTCCAGAGGAAGCTGCTGTGGGGCGGGCGGCCTCGCATAGCATTGGCAAAATTGACTTTGCCCTGGTACGACGGTGGTATAGCATTGCCTGATATTAAACGCTACTACTGGGCATCTCAACTAAGCACTGTTAACCATGCCATGTACGGTCCTGTTCCTAATCAGCATTCGAAATGGATAGGTGGCAGCTTCCCGGGGGCGACTATAATAGAGCGCTCTATTCTAGAGCCGCCAGGAAGAACCTGACGGGCCCCACTGGGGTGGCTGTGCGAGTATGGGGTAGTGCAACTACGGCCACGGGGTGGACAGACAGGCTGACTAGAGCTTCCCCCCTATATGCCGCAGAGAGACTGGGTGGTCTATGGACGTCGAAGGGATTCGATAGATGGGACCTTATTGGCATCAGTAAAGTGGGCGATCTCTGGGCCAAGAACAGAGTTAAGACTTTTGATGAACTTAAGCAGGAATATAAATTGAATGATAGGGAATATATCCGATATCTCCAAGTCCGCCACGCAATTGAATCGGTTTTCCCAGCCGGAACTACGATCCCGGAATCCTCTCCCCTGGAAGATAGAGTGCTGGACGGGCATGTCCCTGACAGCACTATCTCTCTCATCTATAAAAAGCTCATCAATGACCGTTCGGACCTCCTAGTACAGCTTCGGGGTGCCTGGACTGGCGATGGACTGGAATTGGACGATGAAGACTGGCAGGCGGCAATATCCTCCCCTAAAGAGGTCGCGATTCCGGCCCGTCTCCGACTGGTGCAACTGAAGATCCTGCACCGAGTCTATGTCACGGGTCCACGTTTGATACATATGGGTTATTCTGCGGATGGTCTGTGTAGGCGTGGTTGTGGTATGCTTGCTACCTTCCTTCACATTATATGGGAATGTCCGGTGGTAGTGGTTTTTTGGAATCGAGTGCATGCGGTGATGGGTGAAATGACGGGTGTTGAGTTATTGCCTGAGGCGAGGCGCTGTTTGTTGAACATTTGGGAGCCGAATGACTGCACTGTTGCTCAGACTCAGTGGGTCACACTGGGCAACATGATTGCGAAAAGAGACATTGCTCAATTGTGGGGATCTCAGAGGGCACCATCAGTTTTAACTTGGAAAGAAAACATGGACTGGTGCATGTTTAGAGAACAAATCGTCAATGTCTCCCGTGGTAGGCCCAAGAAATGGGGTAGGATATGGGGTCAATGGAATTCATACCGAGGAGAGATTTGCACTCCCCCCTTTATCGAAGCTCCCGACATTCTTCAATTCCCTTGACTGTACGTTTCGGTCTCCAAGCTTCCAGTTGTATGTGACGTAGTGTGTTGCCCTCGGCCCCCCCTCTCCAAGATCTCTCCTCCTTCATAGCAATACTTAATAATCGTTTGTCTCCCCTTGCTGTATGTGACAGTCATCACATTGCATGGTACCGCCTCAACTCTTTTTTGTGTTTCGATTTTTGTTATTTAAAAAATATAAAATGTGAAACCTTTTATTTATCCTCTTATTGCCACAAGTTCTCCATTATATCGTGCCTTTTCGCTGCCGGGCCCTCGGGTTGTCGGCTGATGAGCTGTGTATTATTGTGCTACTGGTATTGCGTACAACTGACCAGCCTCTGTGGTTGTAGGTCTGTAACTGTATTCCCTTTTTTACAAAATAAAGGTTTTAAAAAAAAACAAAACAAAAAAAAATGTTCGAATTGCAGTATTGTAGGACATTTTGCTAAAGTCTGTTATAGGAAGAAGTCTGGTAAAGTGAAATGTGTTGATGATGAAAATTTTTCGAGTTCCAGTGATGATGATAATTCAATCAAAAAGATCTCATTCAACACTGTTTTAGATAATAAGATTAATGATAGTTCTAAAGAACTATTTTTATTGAATATTATTGACAAAGAGAATAACAGAAAGAAACCTCTTTGTTTATTATCTTTAGGTGGTGTTGAGGTTCAAATATATGCGGATTCTGGTTCCCCATACACAATAGTCAATGAAGTTATATGGAAGAGTATGTTTGTTAAAAAACTTGGGAATGACCTGTTACCACCTGACATTCATCCAGTGAGGTTTTCTAATGAAAAAAATTGACATTGTTGGGTTTAGACCTCTTTTATTCAGATTTAAAGGAAGAGAGGCGTATGGTAAATTGTCCGTTTCAAAGAAAGGTCCGTCTGTTTTGGGATGGATTGATCAAGGGAGTCTTGGAATAATACTTAACCCTAACAGTGAAGATCCAGTAATGTTATTAGATGATAATACAGATTTTTGTAAGGAAATTTTGAACAAAAATCCTAATGTATTTAAAAAAGTGATTGGAAGGTTAAATGATTTCAAACATCACATTGTTCTTAAACCTGATGCTTGTCCAAAAGTACGTAAAGTAAGGAACATCCCTATTGTATTGAGAAAAGAAGTTGAATCTGAGCTTGAGAAACTGGTTCAAGCTGATATTATCGAACCTATCGAGTCATCACAATGGATTTCTCTCATTGTGGTGGCTCGACGCAGCAATGAAAAGTTGAGGCTTTGTATTGACCTTAGGCACTTGAATAATAATATTGTTGTGGACAAATTTCCACTACCCAAAATTTCCGAAATGTTAAGTTTAATTAAGGATGCTAGTTGGTTTTCTACAATAGACTTGTCAGCCGCTTATCATCAGATCCCACTCACTGATGAGAGTAAACCCTTAACTGCATTTATCACCCCTTCAGGGTGTTTTCAGTATAAACGGTTACCTTTTGGATTAGCATCCGCAGCTGCCATTTTTCAAAGGCTAATGCATCGATTATTCAGTAAATTTGACAATGTGAGGTGTTTTCAGGATGATATACTTGTTTTTGGGAAAGATAAAGCTGAACATGACAATATTTTGAAAGAGGTTTTGAGTGTTCTGAAGGAAAAAGGTTTAACAATGGAACACTCTAAGTGCAAATTTGGTGTGAGATCTATCACTTACCTGGGACATGTTAGCAGTGGAGAAGGAGTTTCCACTAAACCTTCTTTGGTTGATTCCGTAATAAATGCTCCAAATCCCAGCAATAAAGATGAAGTGAGATCTTTTGTGGGTCTAGTTGAATTTTACTCGAAGTTTGTTAAGAATTTCTCGAGTAAAATGTTCAATATTAGAAAATTATTAAAGAACAAATCTAAATTTCTTTGGTCTGAAGAGTGTAATGAAGAATTCAATAATATTAAATGTGAAATTGCAATAGCACCAGTTTTGAGTGCTTTTGATCCCGAGTTGGACAATGTAATAACTGTTGATGCAATCAATAAAGGGCTTGGTTGTGTGTTTTCACAGTTGGATTCTGAAGGGAAGGAGTACATAATTGCTTATGCTTCGCGTTCCTTGTCTCCCACTGAGGGAAATTTCTCGGTGATAGAGAAGGAATCTTTAGCTTGCATTTGGTCTTTAGAGCATTTTAGAGCCTATGTTTGGGGAAAACCTTGAACTCTCAGAACTGATCATAAACCTTTAGTGAGGCTTTTAACTACGGAAGGTTTATTTAATGCTTCACCAAGAATAGCCAGAATGTCTTTAAGGTTACAGGATTATAATTACAAAGTGGTTTATGTGCCAGGTAAAGAAAATGTGGTAGCTGATTTTCTTTCACGCATGCCAATAAATCATTTGGATAGTTCTGACCACGAATGGGAGAATATTCAAGTTGCTTTGGTTCATGATCACGGCCTTCCTTGTATTGATAGGTGTGATTGGGATTTATCTTATAAGAAAGATTCCGTTTTGGTAGAATTATCTTCTTTCATTTCAAAGGGATGGCCCATCAAACACAATTTATCGGATGAATTAAAGCAATTGTGGGAGATTTGTGATGAGTTTTCTATTTTGAATGGTAACATTTTACGGAATGGAAGGGTTATTCCTCCTTCTAACTTTAAGAAAAGGATTGTGGAAATGTGTCATGAAGGTCACTGTGGTATAGTGAAGACTAAGCAGAAAGTTAAGCAGTGCTTCTGGTGGGCTGGAATGGATTTATTTATTGAGAGGATTATTAGAGATTGTGTGTGGTGTGCTAACTCAGATAAAACTTTGATAACCCTGAAACCGGCTATGGCTGAGCCAATTATTCCCAAGGCACCTTGGCACACAGTTGCTATTGATATTATGGGGCCTATAGGAGCATCTAACAAGTATGTTTTAACTGTTATCGATCTATTTTCAAGGTGGCCAATTTTGAAAGTAGTTGAAAAAAATACTTCTGAGGTTGTGATAAATTTTTTGGATGGTGTTTTTGTTGGAGAAGGGCTACCTGTATTGTTAATTAGCGATAACAGTGTACAGTTCACTTCTAATATTGCCTAGGATTATTTCAAAAAAGTTGGTGTAAGGCATTGCACTACTTCTTTATACAATCCGAGTGGTAACGGTATGGTTGAAAGGTTTCACAGAGTACTCAAAAATGCTATACAAGGTGCTGTGGCTAATAATTCTGATTGGGAATTACAGTTGTTTAAGACTATTTGGATGTATAGAACTTCACCTCGTGAGGTTTTGGGTACGTCACCTTTTGAAGTTATGAGGGGAAGGTCAGTACGCTCTAAGTGTAATCCTGAACGGATGGTTTCAAATATGAAACCAATGATTCCTTTTGAAGAGTTAAGGGACAGAATAAAAGATAAACATTTGAGGATTAAGGATATATATGATTTGAAACACAATGTTAAGTTTTGTGATGTTAGTGTAGGATCTTGGGTTACAGTTAAAAAACCTTGGAAGGTTAAAAAAGGTGAGAGTCAATTTTCTGAACCATTAAAGGTAGTAAATATTTACAGAAATGCAGTACGTTTGAGTGATGGGAAAGTGTGGAATTTAAAACGGATTGCAGTTCTTAAAAGTGACATTAGTTTGTATAAAAATACAGGAGATTCTGATTTGTCTAAGGGAATCTCACCACATTTTATCATCGAAGATGAACTTATCAAAAATCAAAATTTAAGCGCAGGAGGTGGTGCAGCTAGTACTTCAATAGGAATGCATGGTGCTGTTACATCTGAAGGGGTAAATAGTGCTGTAACATCTAAAGAAATGGAAAGTGCTGCTGTTACATCTGAAGGGGTAAATAGTGCTGTAACATCTAAAGAAATGGAAAGTGCTGCTACATCTGTAAGGGGAAATAATGCGAATAGTGCTGTAACATCTAAAGAAATGGAAAATGTTGTTGCTGCTGAAACATCCGGGCAATGGAAAATGTAGATGTTGACTATGGTAATATTCCTAATTGTGTTGCTTCTACTGTGGCTACGTCTCATGATGCTATTACCAATGTTGATCGTTCTGTTAGAGCGAAATCTAAACCCACATGGTTAAAAGATTTCGTTTGTGATGACTTTTCTGATTAATGTTTTTTTATTGTTTTTTTTTTTTTTTTGGGGGGGGGGTTCAAATCTGCTTTATTGGAGTAAACAAAGTATGGTACACAGCTTGGTTCGCCTACAACCCGGGGGCCGGCAGCAGAGAGTATGAACAGTACACAGCCTTGAAGCCGGCATCCCGGAGGCCCGGCGGCACGTAATAAACAAATGTGAAGCTGGTTCCGCAGCCGGGGGTGTGGGACAAGCAAGGATGAGCAGCAGTCGAACAGAGTTTTTTGATCGAGAGAAGAATCTCTCCTTTTTTGTTGAACAGTAACCAAAACACCCCAACTAGGTAGCAACAATGAGGCAGTACGTGACTGTGTAGTAGTAATAAGTGATAGTAGTGCAGCGTGGCAAGCCAGGCAGGCTGAGGCGGGTGGGGGAGCCAGTGTCCAGGACTCTCATCCCAGTGTTGTAAAAATCAGCAAAGGTCTACCTTAGGAACGTGTAGGATGTACCGGGATTTCGCCCACCGGAGGTGTGAAAGCGTGCTGTGGATGCAATATAGGATGTACATGCTCAGAGAGTAGGGGGGGACAGGTCAGCTAAGGCAGGGCGGCCTAGATCACCAAGGATTTTGTAGGGGTATAAGAGCGCATAGAGAGGAGGAGGCCCGAATGCCGCAGCAGGAGCTATGGATTATGGCCTAGGGGAGAGTCCAGGGTGCTGAGGAGGGACAAGTTGGTCGCCTGATTGCGCATCGTCATCCGAGCGCTTGAGTAGGTAGTGCACCAGAGGATCCCAAATATCCCTGGGTCGACACGAGATAGGTATCAGTTCAGCTAAGGTAGCATGCTGGTCTTGGCAATATGTCAAATCCGTGAGCCAGTCCTTAAACTGGGGCGCCCTTCCCCTGCCCCACCGACACGCAACACGTCGCTTGGCTAAGAGCAAGGCAGTGT